>NC_086153.1:249965822-252365822 GCF_035149785.1 Candoia aspera | reverse complement strand
CAGAATGAACTTTTGGTTTCTTTTATAGATCCTGTTTATGGATGATTCATTGGTAATAATTTATTTATACAGTTATTTAATCATGTCTATTGCTTTTTAAGATGATGGTGACAAAAATGCCTATAAGTACATGAGAAACACATGCAGTTCATCCATCTCTGTAGATCTTCTATCCTGATTTGGCAATGGCCTGGCTACTTGAGTCCCCATCAGTCCTATCTGGAATGGCCTGGAATTGAATTGTCCTTAAATCCATGGCACGTTCAACCTGTTCTTTGCCATTAAGTTACAACCTTTTCCAAAGTTTTCTATGGAAAAAGCATATTGTAAGTATTAGATTTTAAGTCTCTGATGAAAGAGCCCAGCTTAAACTGGCCCTGACCACTTATTGCAATCTGTCAGGCTCTGCCTGCTAACCAGTAAAGACGCAGACACTAGCGTGGGCTTAGGTTCTGGCTTTATTGATAGAACAGAATGCACGCCATTTTGAAAAGCTGAGAGTGAGTGGAGCGCGCCGGAATGGGATTTAAATAGCCCGCGCCGGTCAGCGCTCCACCCCTTCTTACTCCGGGTGCACCTCGAGCCCCGTTGGTTCCGTTGCCGGTAGGTGAGGGGTCGTGGAGCCCCTCCTGTGCTTCGGGCATTTCCTTGACTGTTTTCCCGGCCGGTGATGGTTCATTGCCGGGCGATCAGGTTCATAATCTTTTTGACAGCTCGGGCGCGCCTCGTGGTCTGGTCTTGTCAATTACCTTCTTGGCAACATTGTATCTCTCTCTTCCGTGCCTCCGGCTAGAGTCGATACTTTGTTGCCAGCACCTGTTGCTCTCTTTTGTTAGCTAGTTGCCTTTTTCCTTAATCCGCCTGGTACCCATTTCCCTGTATTGTTATGCGAGCCATTGCGATGTCACAAGCATCGCAACGGTGATCATGACATACTGCCCCCCTTCGGGAAGGTTAAGCCACGGGTTTGGAGGGGTAGGCAGTGTGGAAGGTGCGGATCAGGTCAGGAGCCTGGACATCACAGGCAGCGACCCATTCAGGGTGTGGAAAGTGTTTCCACTTTACGAGGTATTGGAGGGAGCCCCGCCGCTTGCGGGAGTCAAGCACCTCCTTTACTTCGAAGTGTTGCTGCCCGTCTATCATCACTGGTGGGGGGGAGCGTGCGTGGGTGCCACCGGGAGGGATCACTTGCTGGCTTGAGTAAACTGCAGTGAAATACCGGGTGCAGTCTCTTTAGATTATGGGGCAGGTCCAAGCGCACCATGACTGGGTTCACTATTTGTGTCACCTGGAATGGTCCAATAAACTTGGGGGCCAGCTTCTTCGACGGTTGCGGTGATTTTATGAATCTGGTGGATAGATAGACCATGTCTCCCACCTGAAATGTTGGTTGCTGGTGCCGGTGTTTGTCCACTTGTGATTTGTATGCTGTTTGTGCCTCTTTAAGCGCGTCCTTGATGACCGGCCAGGAATCTGCGATTTTCTCACCCCAATCACAGGCGGCCACTGTTGGGGACGGAGGCTGAGGTAGTTCAGGGATGGGGACGAACTCCTGACCCGACACCACCCCAAAGGGGTTTTTTCTGGTGCTTTGGTATATCGCGTTGTTGTATGCGACCTCTGCAAACGGGAGGAGGTCTACCCAGTCGTCTTGGTGATAGTTTATGTAGGAGCGGAGGAATTGCTCCAGTGTGGCATTAAGGATCTCTGTGGATCCGTCCGTCTGGGGATGCCAGGAGGTTGACAGGGCTTGCTGGGTACCTATCAGTTTCAAAAAAGCCCGCCAAAACCTTGAGGTAAATTGTGTGCCCCTATCGGTCACCAAGCGGGAGGGGCAGCCGTGTAGGTGGTACACGTGGACTAGGAACAGTTTCGCCAGCTGTTGGGCTGACAGGATCGAGGCGCAGGGGATGAAATGCGCTTGTTTTGAAAAGTAGTCTTTTACCACCCAAATGACCATTTTCTTTTGGCTGGGCAGTAAGTCGACTATGAAGTCCATTGAGATTTCATCCCAAGGGCGGGAGGGTTCAGCCACAGGTTGCAGCAGCCCCTGGGGTTTGCCAGCTGGTCGCTTGGCCATAGCGCACACTGGGCAGGATGCCACATACGTCTTGACGTCCTTCCTCAGCGAGGGCCACCAAAACTGTCTCGGAGTCAGGTGTAGGGTTTTCAAGAACCCGAAGTGACCAGCCTGTTTGCTGTCATGTGATCTGTTGAGGATCATCTGCCATTGTGAGTCAGGTACATATAACCTTCCCTCCACCCATGCGAGGTCCTGGTCCATGGTGACCTTGTTGGGGTTGGCGAGGAGTCAGGGGTCAGATTTCAATGCTGTTATGAAATCTGCCCATAGCCCACCTGGTATTTGAGGTTGCCTGCGTCTAGGGGCGGGTTGCGTCGTAGTTGGTGAGGGGGGGGCAGGCCATCCCCGAGCGCGTCCCCGGGTGACCGCTGCCATACCCAGCTGGGAATCGGAAAGCACCGTCCCTACAATGTCGGAGATAGGCTCCGCATCCTGGGGCAGTCGGGAGAGTGTGTCTGCCAGGAAGTTCTTTTTGCCTGGTATGAACTTCAGCTGGAAGTTGAACCGGCTGAAGAACTGAGCCCATCGTATTTGCTTGGGACTGAGGTGCCGGGGTGTACGGAGCGCCTCGAGGTTGCGGTGGTCTGTCCAGACCTCAAATGGGCAAGTTGTCCCTTCCAAAAGGTGACGCCAAGCCTCCAGCGCTGCTTTAACCGCAAACGCTTCCTTTTCCCATATGTGCCAGCGCCTCTCTGTCTCCGAGAATTTCCTCGAGAGGTAGGCGCATGGCTTCAGGATTCCCGTGGTATCCTTTTGCAGCAGGATGGCGCCTATTGAGAAGTCAGAGGCATCCACCTGCACCACAAAAGGTCGTTCAGGGTCCGGGTGAGCTAGGATTGGCTCCGCTGTGAACAGCACTTTTAGCCTGTCAAACGCGGTTTGACAGGCAGGAGTCCAATTAAGTACGGCCCCCGGGTTTTTTACCTTGACGACTTCTGCCCTCCCCACCGTCGGAGCAGATGGTTTGTCCGGTGTCGGTGCCTGGTAGACCCCGTCTTTGAACTTGATGGACCGTGTCCTCCAGTCTATGTGTGGGTTGTTGCGTGCTAGCCAGAGGATCCTCAGCACTACTATGGGTTTCCCTATCTGGGTCACCACAAAGTTTATTGATTCCTTGTGGGTGCCCATTGTCAGGGTGACCATTCCGGTCCTCTGGGTGGCCGGTCTCCCCCCTGCTGTAGAACCGTCTAGTTGATGGAATGCCAGCGGTTTAGGGAGGGGGAAACAGGGCAGTTTTAGTGCGGTGACAATGTCCGGGTGGATCAGATTTCTGGAGCACCCAGAATCCACCATAGCTTCGGCCGCAATGGCTCTAGGGCCGTAAGAGAGTTCAATTGTCCCTGCCAGGATGGAGCAATCGTCACTCACCCTGGGGTTGTTGCACCCCTTCTTCACCACCTGCCCAGCGGTGCTGCTTAGAGCAGGTGGGGAGTGTTTTCCGCCGGCTGTTCTTGGGCGTTGATCACGTCCCCTGCGAGGTAGGCGTCCGCATCCTCGTCCGGGGTTGCTAACGCTCCTGTCAGCCATCTGGGGGGGGGGTTGGATGGCTTGTGCGGCGTCTTTGGTGTGGGTCTGGGCGGGCGATCCGTTGTCCTGTTTGTGAAACAGTCTGCCGCTCGGTGGCCCATTTTCCCGCACCTGGTACACTGCCCGCGGGCAAGCCTCCGTTGTTGGTCTGCGTGCCAGGTAGGGCCTGACTGTGGGACTGGTCCTCTTGTGCTGGGCGGAATTTTGTCATCTGCAGTTGTGAGCAGGAACGTGCGCTGAGCGTGCTCCGCTTTTCCGGCTAGGCAAATCCACCCGTGAAGGGAGGCTGGGTCGTCCCTGTAGAGTGCCCATTGAAGCACCTCCCGGTTGAGGCCACGCTTGAACATGTCGATCAGGGTGGCCTCAGACCATTCCGTGATTTTGCCTGCGAGGACCTTGAACTTGAGGGCATAGTCAGCCACCGTTTTTCTTCCCTGGCGCAGCGCTTGAAGTGTGCACTTGGCCCTTTCCTTCGCCAGGGGGTCCTCAAAGTAATGCTTCAACTCGGCAAGGAAGTTGTGGAAATTGGCCAAGGTTGGGGCTCCGGACTCAGACATCTGCATGTACCAGTCCGCAGCCCTGTCTTGGAGCTTGGTGGCCACCGCCGAGATTTTAGCGGCTTCTGTGTTGAAGCAATGGCTGTATTGGGCCATGTAATCCCTCGCATTTGTTAGAAAGGACAGTTTCGTAGGGTTCCCATCAAATTGTACGGGGAAGTCTTTGGCGAACCTCCCAATTTGCGGGTCCCCTACCTGTGGGTGGTGAGGGATGGCTCCCACTGGCCTGGGGCCGCGAATCCCTGCGACAGAGTCTCGTGCTTGGCCCCTTCCTCTCGGGGTTGTTGGCGGGGTGGGTATGTTGCCCCGATCCCCTCTTGCCCCCTGTGCCGCCTCAGTCTTGGAGCACTCGCTGACGATTGTTGCTAGGGACTGGAGCATATGTTCCAGGTCTCGTACCTTGGCTTTCAGGGTTGTGTCCTCGTCTGCCGATGTCGGGGACAGGAGCAGGTGCTCAAGGTATCGTACCGTGGCTTCCAGGGCCGTGACCCTGTCTGGCGTGCCCTGGTCGTCCGACGTCGGTGCTGCCAGATGCTGTCCGGTACGTAGTCTTGCGCCTTCCTGCTCGGGCGTTTGGGGGTAGCGGAGCCTCCAGGTGGAGTAGGGTGTTCCCGTCCAGGGTCCTGCTCCACCGGCCCAAGTGAGGAGTTGCTGGTCCCCAACTTCATCTTCCGTCGGGGTTCTCCCATCTGGGTTGGAGCTCCAGGTCTGGAACTGGGGTGCGGTGTGGGCAGGGAGGGTGTCCGTGTCCCCTTTTGGGTGCGCTGCCTCCAGCCGCTGTCAGGTCGCCTCTGCCTCTTGCAGGCCATCCTGCACGCCTCTGGTGCAAAGTGCTGGCTCCATCGGTTCCGTTTTTCGCCAGTTGGTCTCTCCCGCAGAAAAAATTTCGTCCGGTGGAGCTTGGCGATTTTGGTTTAGTGACTCTCAGCTTTATGTCAGGCTCTGCCTGCTAACCAGTAAAGATGCAGACGCTAGCGTGGGCTTAGGTTCTGGCTTTATTGATAGAACAGAATGCATGCCATTTTGAAAAGCTGAGAGTGAGTGGAGCGCGCCGGAACGGGATTTAAATAGCCCACGCCGGTCAGTGCTCCACCCCTTCTTACTCCGGGTGCACCCCGAGCCCCGTTGGTTCCGTTGCCGGTAGGTGAGGGGTCGTGGAGCCCCTCCTGTGCTTCGGGCGTTTCCTTGACTGTTTTCCCGGCCAGTGATGGTTCATTGCTGGGCGATCAGGTTCGTAATCTTTTGATAGCTCGGGCGCGCCTCGTGGTCTGGTCTTCTCAATTACCTTCTTTGCAACATTGTATCTCTCTCTTCCGTGCCTCTGGCTAGAGTCGATACTTTGTTGCCAGCACCTGTTGCTCTCTTTTGTTAGCTAGTTGCCTTTTTCCTTAATCCGCCTGGTACCCATTTCCCTGTAGTGTTATGCGAGCCGTTGCAATGTCACAAGCATCGCAACGGTGATCATGACACAATCATTTGAAGAGCAGGTAGTTGAGTAGGAATCCAGGAAGAACATCTCTGTGCAAGCTATGTTGGACCAACCCAGATTTTGATACAGGAGGATTTTAGCATTTATAAGACCTTCTTGTCAGATAAAACTTAGGACCTCAAGGTCTCCATGGTAATTTGGGGGATGATCCAGCCTATAAGAATCTTACATACATTGTAGCTTACCTGTTGGAGTTTCTAGGCTTACAGTGAACAGGATTCCAGAGGGCTCCCTGTCATGATCACAGCAGTACCTGTTCAAGGCTTGGCTGGAGATACACAGTTGGAGGCCAGTTAAGATTGGCATAGTACAGAGTAGCAGTAGCAGAAGAGGAAAAATAGTAAATAAATGCAAAATAATTTTATTGTGCATATTGAATCTTTGTAGTCAAAAAGGTGGAGGAAAATTCTGAGAGTGCCTTGGACTGCAAGAAGATCAAACCAGTCCATCCTCCAGGAAATAAAGCCAGACTGCTCACTTGAGGGAATGATATTAAAGGCAAAACTGAAATACTTTGGCCACATAATGAGAAGACAGGACACCCTGGAGAAGATGCTGATGCTAGGGAGAGTGGAGGGCAAAAGGAAGAGGGGCCGACCAAGGGCAAGGTGGATGGATGATATTCTAGAGGTGACGGACTCGTCCCTGGGGGAGCTGGGGGTGTTGACGACCAACAGGAAGGTCTGGCGTGGGCTGGTCCATGAAGTCACGAAGAGTCGGAAGTGACTAAACGAATAAACAACAGCAACAGTCAAAAAGTACTTGAATTTAGCTTAATAGCTCAATTTTAATTCATCCATAGAAAGTTGCCCTGGTGTGTCCGTGAAAGACCCCAGAGATGAGTAGAACTAGTTCCATTTTGGAATGCTCTAGGACAGTGTTTCTCAACCTTAGCAACTTTAAGAGGTATGGACTTCAACTCCCAGAATTCCCCAGTCAGTTGCTAAAGTTGAGAAACACTACTCTAGGGGAATAGAGATGAGGTGCTAAAGGAGATAATCTAGGTAATGAGTGGAACAAAAGCTTGTCCTGCTTGGACTGAATGCTCATCCTGTTCCAAATTACTTCAATGTGTTTTCAGTTCAACAGTTAATAAAGTGTTCCTACAAGTCTCAGATCCTACGGGACGTTAAAATTAACCATGGGTTAATTTTCAATAGGCAGCACCTACTGAAAAGGAGACATATTCCTTTCCATTTCTTTGCATGTGTTTTTGTCATGAGCACTGATGGTGAGCAGGAAGGGGCCCCTATCCAGGGGGGAAAACGCATGCGTAGTAGCACGGAGTTGAGCAGCCATTCAAAGAGACACAGAACAGACCCACCTTGACTTTTGGGGCTTATCTGTCTGGGTTTTCTCACGCTTCTTCAGTTTGTTAGGATTTTCTGTCTAATGTAGCAGTAATAAAGTACTAGAGACCTATTCCTTGTCTCAGCATGGTTCCTGCCTGTTAGGACAGTTTTGCTGAAAGAGGAGAACAGATCTGATGATCCCAGGACAGTGATAGACTGAGGAGGGGAGGAGAATATATCACATATGCCTTGTTTACTGGCAACAGCTATTTTTAAAGAAGGAAATCCATCCAAAGATGTTCAGCACATCCCTCCTTGGCCCAAACGTTGGGAAGAGATGGTGGGAGGTGAGAAGGCCCACACACAATTTTATAGCAGTTTCAAATGGAATCCTGCTCTTTCAGAGACAAAATTGTCCCAGGCCTCTCAAAATGGCATAGCTGGCTGTGAAATATTAATTGCCCAAAGCTTTTGTACAGCAATAGCTATGAATAATCAGGCAAAATTCTAGTCCCCAGGAAGTCATACATGTGGTGGAATAGTTTCTGAAATCTTTGTTCTGTATCTTATTTTCTTATTGCATGGTAGAATTTGAGGACATTCTGGATTAAAAAGTTGGCATGTTGCCTTTAAATATACAAAACGTGTGTATGTGTGTGTATGTATGTATATATGAATATAATGATGATGATTTCATGCCCTCAAATCGTTGTTGACTCTTAGTGACCACACAGATAGCTCTCCTCCATGATGATCTGTCCCTATCCTGGTCCTTTAGCTCCTTCAGAGTGTATATGAGAGGGATAGAAAAAACATTTCTGTAGCAGTTACTGTTAGTATTCTGATCTTTAAAATTGCATGCACCTGCTATAAATTAATGTAGCCGATCCTGATAATAGCAAGTGATGTATCAAGCATTAGATTGCTAGCGTTTTAATTCATTTTGGAGACCACTGGCTAGTTTTAGTTCCTCTTTTATATATATAAACATATTACTGTATATTGTTAAAAGTCAAGTGATATAGTTCTGTTTTGTATCAAGGACAAAAAAAAAAAACTACAGTTAATTGGTGAGGATTAACTAGCCACACTGCATAGTATTATGTAAAATGTATAAAAATCTTCATCATCTTTTGCTACCTCCTTTTCCAGTCATGATTATTTCTGTTTTGGAGTTTAAGAATTCAAGTCAGGACTTGCTGCTTTGCCCAGCTGGTGTGTGGCTGGGCAGGAATGGAAGGCTTAGATCCGTAATAAGCTATTCAGTGTCTCTCGGCAGTCGAATACCCAGGGGAACCTCCCTTGGCTCTTGCCATGATCTGTACCCTTCATTCCTAAATTGTTTTAGATTTCTAAAGAAAAAATAAATTAAATGGCTAACTGGCTAGCTGTAAAGCAAAGCACTAGCCACTTTGTGGAAAAGCTCCTTCCTTCCATGGCTTGATTCTGTGGAAGTGATATAAAATAAAAATTCAAAGTGTCCCTACCCCAAATTCCCTAGTTTAAATACAGAACCTAATATCAAAAGAATCTCCTTTTTTTAAGGTAAGACATTCAAGCTTCTGTAGAAGTCCCATGCTTTGCTATATATATTTGTAAATCTTTTCAACTGATCATTCTGTTTTCATTAAGAACTGACTCAATTAGTCACAGAACTGTGGGAAGTAACAATAAGAAATCCCTCTCTCTCTCTTTGGTGGTAGAATAACCTCGATGCAAATAAAAACTGATGCTTATTAAAACCATAATTTAAACCACACCCTTGTTATAACTCATTTTGTCTTCTGCCTACTTTTCTGCATAGGGCTGACTAAGGACACTTTCATATCTTTCCAGCCCTTTCCAACAGCATCCACTGACTTTAATCTGTGTGGGAAAAAGAAAAGGCAGCATCTGACTCTCACAAATAATTCTGACAAGCAGGGAAAGCTAATTTCTATCTATAGGATGCCAGGATAATTAGTTCTTTTAAAAAGACAATAGGCCTTTTACGCAATTCAGGTACATGAATTAGAAATGATCGCCCATGTTCCAAACAACTTGAAAAAAATCAAGTCAACATCCCCATTTACTTTTGTCAATTTGCAAGTGCTTCATTGCAAGGTCAGTAGAAATGAGAGCATTCTAACCTGTAAAATCCACTGTCAATGCATATCCAAAAATTCAGAGTTTCTGGGACAAGATGCCAGAGCTCTTTTAAAGCAGAGTATTCACATTATTTTTATTTAGTTCAGGTTACTTTTTAAAAAAAAAATCAGTTTTCCTTTGAATTATAACAACAAATCTATCAGCCTGGATAAAGAAAAAGAATGAAAATGCTTTTTGCCCATTTGGGAATTGTCACTAGGGATATTTAAGTTTTTCTGACATAAAAAAGACTGCTACACCTTTGAATATTTCACAGCAGGGACGAAACATCTAGCTCAGAAATTTATTTCTGATTTCTTGTTGAGGAACGCCATGATGAAAATCAGTGTTCTCTGAAATTACATCTAAACTAATTCATCAAAGCATATGAGGTTGACCTATGTTGAGTATTCCTACCTTGCTCAGCACTGCTCAATCTTATCTTGCTCAGCATCTGGCATCATAATTCCAAAGTCAAAATGGTCCAGTTCTTCTATAAATCTAAGATAAGAAAAATCTATCTAAGATAAAATCTAAGATAAGAAAAATCTGGCATGTTGGTTGATTTTTATTAGAATATAGGAATGTATTTGTTCTTGCTGCATGCTAATGTTCTTTATACAATGTATACATTTTTGAACATTTTATGCTTCTGACTGTAGCATACTTTGGTTTCTTTGTTGAAGTTGTGCATTAAAATAATGAGACTAACAGTTCATCAGCATCACAGAAAATACTGTACAGTATGTCTCCCTTTATTTGGATTATTTTGCAATTGTGTCTAAAATAAAATATTTGTTTATCTTCTGATGCCCATCTTGTTTATCTTAAAATTCCTTAAACTTGGTTCAATTGCAGCACAGATTGTTTGGGGTCAACAAACACAAATGTTCAGGATATTCAAACTGAGAGAATTATGCAATTATCAGCTATAAAATATAAGCTTAGTATAATATTTAAGCATAGTTAAATATAGACAATTGTCTTTTGACAGGAGAGAATTTACCACTATGATTTTCATATCTGATAACTGCATAGTCTAATTACAATGTGGTGGCTTTAATTATGTATGACTATAAATTTTGCATGCTTAATAGCATACTGTATGTGTATAGTACATTCAATCTCTGAAATTCTAGATGAGTATATAAGGGTTTACGAGGGGCTGCCATAAGGTGTAAAACTGGGTTCTCAGACTGATAAAAGTTCTGGAGGTGCTTATATAAAGAACCAGCTGCAAGCTTCCCTGTTATACATGAAGGTACACATCTCTTCAGAAATCAGAAAACTTGTACAGAGAGATGCATTGAAAATAGTTCAGTTGCTGGAATACATGTAACCCCATCCCTTTCATCTCATAACATTTGCTAGTGAAAAATCAATAAGAATCTTGCCTGGAAGAGAATCTCTTTGGGTTTTAGGCAGCTGCCCAAGAGCCTTACATTTTTTCTGACTCTGTTGTTGGGTATTACTGGACATCCTCAATAAATAACCAGTGCTATCTACATGAAGGCAACCAATGCTACATCCTGTCCAATGTGCCATATAGGATATGCTCTTCAAATAGTACAGAAAAACTCCAGCCCATGTCAGTTTGATATGTAAGCATACATCTCTTTCATCCCGCCAAGTTCCATTCAGCCTTTTTTTTTTTAAAAAAGCAAGCTTATTTATTTATTTTAGAAATGTATAAGGCCACCCAATTCTTCAATGACTCTGGGGAGTGTATAGTAAAAACAATCATACAATACAATTTAAACAAAACGAAACAACCCCCTTCCCCCAATGCAAGAAGAAAAGCCATCATTGAAAGACATTCAGAAATACAGGACCCCCCATTCAGTCCAATCCAAGGCCTGGAGAACAAACCAGTTTTTCAGTTTTTTAATATGGTCAGGGTGGAGGCCAGATGCATCTTGAAAGGGATGGTTCCAGAGGGCAGGTGCTGTGACAAAGAAGGCATTCTTCCTAGTTGACATGGCTTAATGGATGGGATCTTCTGTCTGATCATACAGGCTAGGCAGAAGCATAGAAGACAGACAGTCTTTAGATAACAAGGAACTTCCAATAAGTTCATGAACACTTACACTTACGTTCCACTGCAATTTGCTAATCTACACATGCCTTAATAAAATGCATTTTGACACGCATAGAATTACAAATTTTGAAGTGGCTGTCAAGTCTGACTGCCCAATTCAAATATCCCCAAACAGATGGCTTTTCAGTTTCTGCTTAAACACATTCATTGAAGGGGAGCCTACCACTTCTCTGGGTAATTGAGTTTGCTATGAAATTGTTCTTGCTGTTAGGACTCTTTTCCCTAAAATGTAGTCAACCAATCTTGATCAACAAGTTCTGATCTTCTTCCATGTGAAGAATGGCTCATCAACTCCAGAATTAGCCCATTGGAAAGAGCTGAAGCAGATACTCCAGTAAATTGATCAAAATGTCTTGGTACAACAGTCTATTCTTTTCAATCTGTCGTGTTAATGAATAAAAAGGACCTATGTATCAGTCATCAGGATGGACTAATGAGACATCTCTGACAAGTGAGCCAGATGTACCGCTAAGCATTATGGAGTCATAACTGAATATGCATGTTAGTAAATACTGTAACTCCAAGCCTATATGTTAATTCACAACCTTAATAATAGCAGAATTGCTATCTGAATAGAACCCTTTAGTACACTCACAACTTATTTCTATAATGCAGAAGGGTATTAGAAGAACCAGATGTTCCCTCAAGCACTGTGATCTGTAGTATTTTTCCCACTTATCCATGTCTAATTTCTGTTTGCTATCATTAACATTTCATCTGCAGGAATTATAGTTCTCTGCCTTTTGCCTGAAATTATCCAAATCATTATCTCCTTGAAAACCCTGATTGACAGCACTTGTAGGTACACTAACATTTTAAATCAGAAACAGTCTCTCAGCAGTTGAGCTGTTTGACTGCATTATTGACTTCAGCATTTTATATTCTTGTGGAATAAACTGATCACTTGATGCAAATGGTGAATACACATACCCTAACCCAAACCCTTTCCATACCAGATATAAGTTGAAACACTCTATAATTCTCCCTGGTTCCCTCTCTGTTTGTTTGTTTGTTTGTTTATTAACTAATTATCCCAAAATGTAACATTTCCTCATCTGGAAGTTGTTTCAACCCCTTGGTTGTTTTTAGGCTGCCCTTTTTCTATCTCTGTGAGATTATTTTGGAGGTACAGTAGCTGTGACCCCATCTTAGATTTGTATAAATGATCTATTTGCAATACAATACAAACACATATTGTACTGTACATAGAAATATATATTTGTATAAAAGGAAACAGGTTGTAATCCAGGAGACATTGAAAGGTTAATATTCCCCCAAATTTAGGGGTTTCACTTTGCATAGCTTACTGACAGAACATTTTAAGGACTTCTATGGAAAAAGAACTATTCACACTCAGGGGATATTTGACATCTAACTTTGGGTACCCTCTTTCCAGTAGCAACTATGAGAAACTTGTATATTTGCAATCCTTCAGACTAGTTATCACCCCCGCCACCCCCCCAAAAAAAGATTGGTTAGATCAGCTGAACATATAGATGTGCTTATTTCAACAGAAGGAAAGAGTCAATGAGCGCAAGTAAAGGAGCATTTACTTCCACTGAAATGTCTGGGAAAGGTTGCTGATGGTGGAACCACACAGATGCACTGAAGGTCCAGTTTTGTTTCTAGGGTGAGAGTCTTAAAGTGTATACGCTTATAACTGAATTCTTTGCGGCTTCTCAGAAAACAAGACATGTACAAAATGGGCAGGATTTGCCAGGGTTTCATAGCTTAATGCGGCTGCTTCTTCCATATAGACAAGCATTTTTGATCTCATGCTTCATCCCCTGTTTCAGCTTACTGCTTTTCCTCTTAATCCATGTTGTGCTTTCCATTTGCTTTCTGTTCATCCATGGCAGTTCCTTCTATACTCTGTTAGCATCTTCTCCTTTTTTCTCCCAGTGAGGCTACCTCTTCGGTGCTCATAGCATTCTCTCTTGGAGAGGCCACTTAACTCTACCTCTAATCCAGTGTTTCTCAATCTTGACAACTTTAAGATGTGTGGACTTCAACTCCCAGAATTCCCCAGCCAGCCATGCTAGCTGGGCAATTCTGGGAGTTGAAGTCCACACATCCTAAAGTTGCCAAGGTTGAAAAACACTGCTCTAATCTCTCCTTTTTCTCTGCTACTTCCCCAAGGAGGAGGGAATGAACTATAGGAAAAGTGCTTGGGATTTTTCCCAGGGAAGCCATGGGACCAGTTGTCTGGGAAGGTTTATGCTTGGCTCACAGGGCTTAAATTCTATAGCAGAACCAAAACAAAACTGCTATTATATTAATTTCTATATTCATTACTCCCAACTTGTTTTGAATGGTTGGTTCTTTATCAAAGGAGTTTCTGAAATATGAGAACCACACTTGCCATATTTTAGAATCTTCTCAATAAAGAAACAGTAGATTGATTGATTGATTGATTGATTGATTGATTGTGTGCCATCAAGTTGCTTTTGACTCCTAATGATCACATAGATAGATCTTCTCTGTGACAATCTTTGGAAATTACAAAATATAGAAATCAATGCAGCAGCAGCAGCAGCTGTGGGTGTGTATGTGTGTTTGTTACAACTTGTCTGATCCCTTGTTGCCTTTTAATTTAAGCTGAGCAACTGTAGCTTTAAAGGAACAAGCCATTCAGTCCTTCTTTTTCATCTGCCAAGACCTATGGAACTTTTGCCAGCCTGTCGTAATGCTAATGGATTCAGATGAAAAGATATGCAATATTTTTTTTTTTAACACAGTCTCTGTGTGTGTCCATGGTGGAATCTTTCCAGAAGTCTGTGCTTTAGCAGATCTGTAAGATTAGATGGAGAGTTCCACTGTCAGGGACTGTTCACTGTGAGCATTTAACTTATGTTTAAGTAATGTCGGGAACATATTTTCATATTGTTTACTACATTCAGTGCAAGCCTTAGTTTGGTTAAGGCTAGAAGAAAAAATTGAGCAAAGGTTTGTGGAAAGGATCTGATAATTTGAGGCAAAATTATTTCATAAAATTCTCCCTCCCACCACCACGTTTATCTTCTGAATGAGAATCCTTAGCTTATGAATTTGGGCATTACTTCCACTGACCCCCAGTGGGGCTTCTTTCTGAATAGGATTGCACTGCTAATTTCTGATTCTTTTCTTTGCCCTTGTTCCAAAAGAAATACCAGCTGGGATACCTTTTAAACATTTGGGGCTGGTTT
The DNA here is from genome assembly GCF_035149785.1 of Candoia aspera. Lineage (NCBI taxonomy): Eukaryota > Metazoa > Chordata > Lepidosauria > Squamata > Candoiidae > Candoia > Candoia aspera. The sequence continues at coordinate 252,351,464 of NC_086153.1, read as the reverse complement.
CAAATACACCATTTTTAGTTTTTAGTTTGTTTGCAAAATAGTCTTCTTTAAAAAAAGAAGAAGAAGAAGAAGAAAGTAATTTAAATGTAATTCCCTCTTTTCTAGTAATTCAGGTTTTAAAATGGGCCATACTGTGATTCTTAACAAGCCTGCTTCAATAATTGCCCTTTTTTGGGGGGGGGAGGTGTTCAGCAACAGGGCTCTCAAATTAATGAGCTAAAGATTGAACTCTATAATGCAATTTGTTTTTTGTAGATATTCAGCTGTGATCCATTATAAAGGCAGCCCATAGTGAGCAGGCAAGAAAGCAACATTTTCTTAATGAAGACCAATTTGAATTTCTCTAAATTAAAACAAAACAATTTTTTTTTAATGGGAATGTCCTCTGTGTGTGGACAGTGGGGAAAACATTATCTGTTTTGGGGAAAAGTGTGGCTCCTCTGTTCCCCAAAACAGATAATGTTGAAACATGTAAATCATCAGAGAAATTTAAGACTTTTTGTTTGTATACTTCTAGCAACATGAGAGTGGGGCTACTTGATAAGCTCTATCCCCTCATCATCCCTCAATACCCCAAATGTTGCAGCCAGAGGAACTATTGCACTGATGAGACTGAGAGTAATACATCTGGATTGCAAAAATCCAGGTGTCCATTAGATGGCAGCAAAAGAGGTAGTACATTTTGCTGTATTGTAATGGTCTGTAAGAATGTCCTTGAGAGGAGCGGGGAGCAGCTATCTAGGTAATGGTCAGATAAGAGGCAGCTTAGCCTGCAGAAGGAATATAGGTGTGGCAAAGGTCTCAGAAGGGACCCTCCCTAGTTTCTTGGAGTGTAAAGGCCAGGGGGGAAAGATGTACTTTCAGACTTGCAAGATTCTGTTAATGAAACCTTGCAGTAAAGATAGCGTTAGTACTCATGATTGGTGTTTCTTGTCAAGACTACATTTAAGGGCTGACAGCTATCTAGAGGCCAACTGAAATTTTGCAGTTCAGATCTGATAGCCCTAATGTAGGCTTTCTGCATGATTTAAAACAGTACCATCAGCATTTTGTTTAATTTTTAAATTTGGGGAAAACTTAGGTTTAAGATTAAGATTAAATTTAAAATCTTAACCTAATGGGGAGGATTGCTCTTTTGGCAGGTGGTAGAACCTCTCCAACCTTGGCTGATCTAAAAAAAAAAAAAAGTTGTGCAAGGATCAGACCTGGTTTGTACTCAGATGGGAGACCATCAGAAAGTATCATGGCCGTAGAAGACTATGAGGCTGAAAACATCTCCCAGAATAAAACAGTGACAAACCAATTTTGGTTTGCTGCCAAGAAAACTATATGCATGTATTCACTGAATCATCAAATCATATGATTGGAAGGGGTCTTGGAAGTCATCTAGTCCAGCCCCCTGCCCAGTGCAGGAATCCTCATAGCATCTCAGACAGATGGTAGTCCAATCTTTTCTTAAAAGCCTCCACTGATGGAGCACCCTTGAGTTCCACTGTTTAATAGCTCTTGCAGTCAGGAAATTCCGCTTTATTTCAAGTTTGGATCTCTCTTTGTGTTAAACTTCTACCTGGTTTTGTCTTACCCTCAGGTTCTATGGAGGATAAATCCACACTCTTTGCTCTTTGACATCTCTTCAGGGGTTGAAAGACTCAAACAGTCACCAGTAGACAAGCTCAGTTCAATTTACTTATAGTGTTAATTACTGACTAGACTAAGCTACATGGATGCCGTGAGTATTCATGCTTCTATCACATTGAATACCAATGCAGCTTGCTTAGAATAGAAAATGTTGCTGTATCCATAGGAACAGAAGGGAAGTACATGATGAAATGAAAGGAATATAAAAGTAAGCCAATTAATAACATTTTGGTTGTTCAGCATTGGTGCTTAGGGAATATTATGCTGTATGGTACAATTTAGGAAGATTCTGTGAGATTTAAGAGGCAGTGTGATGTCCATCTAAGCCAGTGCAGCTTAGCCAAAGCTTATAAATGCACATATAGCAGCTACCAGAATAGCGCCCTCTTCAGGGATAGGAATGCTGTACTGAAATCTATAGTATTTCAGGTATATGAATTAGCTTCTCTTGAGCAACCCCTGCTTCCAGGGTAGTTCCTTTTTCAGGGATGGGAGTGCCATCGTGCTTCCACGTTATCTCCTGCATAGTGCTCTGTTTTGACAACTCACTTTGATACATTGCAAGCCTTTGCTGCCTTTCTTAAAAGAAGTCCTGTTCTTGTTTGGGAAGAGGTCTCAACATGGTCAGAAGTGGAAAAATCCAGTAATTTCATGGAACCATCATTACTTTGCTGTGTTATCTGAGAAACCCACGTTGGTGCTTAGATGATTTGGGATTAAACTGGAAGCCAGAGGAGAACAGGAATCCCACCCCCTTTCCTCCTTTCATTTCTGGCTGGCCAGTGATGCTTCATATGCCTCATAAACCAATTATTTTGCTTTCATCACTCCCTTCTTCATGGGAAGCTCAAGTTTCACTGTTCTGCCTTGCATCCAGAATCTAAATGGTCTTAGAAAGGTGGGCAATTCAGCCAGGGCAATAAGCAATTTCACTGTTATTACTGAGTCACTGCACTAATCAAGCTAGCACATTCTTCTTGCAAGATCCGCAGGGCAGGGTCAGCTGGAGGCTGTGTCAGAAATAAATGTATGTAATATCCATGGATGCACATTATCGTTCTTAACCGGAACTTTCCATTTAAAGAACATGAGTTCATAAGAAGAATCATGCTGGATCAGACCAAAGATTTACCTCACCCAGCCTTCTGTTCCCACAACAACTAGTCTGATTACTACCAGTAGTCCTTGACTTACAACCATTTGTTTAGTGACCATTTGAAGTTACAATGGTGTTGAAAAATGACTTACAGCCAGTCCCTGCACTTACAACAATTGCAGCATCCCTGCAATCATGTGATCAAAATTCAGGGGCTTGGCAACTGGCATGTATTTACAGTTGTTTGAGCATCCTGGGGTCACGTGATCACCATTTGTGACCTTCCCAGCGGGCTTCTGACAATCAAAATCAATGGGGAAGTGCGTGATTCACTTAATGACCATGGTGATTTGCTTTACAACTACCACAAAAAGTATTGTAAAATCAGGTGTGGTCAAGTGATGCCTCGCTTAATGACCACACCAGTTAACGATGAATTTTCCAGTCCCTATTGTGGCTGTAAGTTGAGAACCACCTATATAGGAAAACAATAATCAGGACATTTATTCCCTAATTTCTTATTTGCAAAGACAATTTGTGAGAGATCTCTTGATGTGCTCTTTTCTTATGGCTTACTATAGTCTTGGTTGCATAAGTTAATTTATGCATAGACTTACGTAGTCTTTTAGATTCTTGAACAGTGTTGAGTTCTGTTCAGCCTTACAGCTCTCATCCTTTTCCTTCATGCTAGAAACCTTTGCAAGTACAGAATGCCCAAATCACTTAGCATGGTTTCATATGACAATAGTTACTATAATTTTAAGTTTCTAGTTCTCCAGATCTTTGTACTTGTTTATAGAATACTGACTGGCTTTGCTTTTGACATTAACTTGTCAGTTAATGCTGATAAAAGCAATGATGCTGATGATTTGCAAGATCCTATCAGTAGATATACAAAACTTTTCAGTTCTACAGACAAAGTCTGTAATTCAAGCTCAACAGTTTTTCTTTCCCAATGGTAGTTTTAGGCATGGATTAATTGTTTCTGGTTTTGTAAACAGTCAACACAAGTGAAATTGATCTGCTTCCACCTACGGGTGGTGATTTTTGTAAATTAAGTCTTTGATGGCAAAAGTAAATGCTACAAGGGTTATTTATTCATTGCTATTTTGACATCAAAGCTTTTATTACCAAGCAAGATTCTGTAGCCTAATTCTTAATAGAGAAAGGGAGGAAGGTAGGAATGAGAGATTAGCTATGGGAAAATTGCACAAACACTTCTTTATCTTACTGGAATCAAATCATTAGCCTACCCAGTTCAGCACTGATTACACCAATATTCTCCACTCTGGGTGTCCTCAAGGTATGTAGATTTCACCTCCCGCAAATAATCCTATTAAGCATGATTATTGCTAGGATTTTGGGGGTATTAGCACACACATCTGGAGGGTGCCAAGATTATAGAAAGCTGGCTTGTGCTGTCTGACAGTTGATCTTTAGTGATTCATGAAGTTTTTTCTAAGTCTTACAAGGAACTGGAACTGAGCTTGTTACTTTCTTCATGCAAAGTGTGTGCTTTACTGTAAAATGGTGGCCCTTCTAATTCTGTGTCATATTTCCAGTATGGATTAGATACTTCTGATATTTCTGTATCTTGAGCAATAAATATGAATGTAGAGATTCCATTACCAGTAATGGCTCAAAGCCTTTTGAGGGCTTACTTATAAGCTATATTCATCATTGTCATCTCCTCTCCTTTTAATGTATGCATTCATTTGCTCCTTAATTTATGCTTCCGGCAATGTAAATAGATGTTTTAAGAAGTATACATAGCAATTTTTAATGCTAGAGAATAGATTTTTATCTTTATGATTTTGCTGGGCTGACATGAAAGGTTATTTTAAGCTTCAAAGAAGCTGAAGTTCCCAAGCAGGTTGTCTTTCATCTAGTAACTTGCGGTGCTTTATGTGAATTGTTTTAGTGTGAATGATAACTGACTAAAGATCTTTTCCTTGATTTATCAGTTAGCAAGCTTAAGAATAATCCCTTAAAATGTTTTTTTTAAATTTTGTTCTCAAACTGAGCATGATTCTAATTGAAGGTAAATTCTGCTGACCAAAATGGAGTTTCTGAGCTGAAAAATATTGACAGGATTATACTACATGGTCAGTTTTTCTTGACTGGCAAAACAAAGGATTGCCTTGTACATTGCTTGGCTTTAAGACAGTACTCAGATCTTGCTTTCCTGCACCACTGAAGAGAAAACTACAGTGATCGCAGAGGGGAGATTAGATTTCAAAGCAGAAGAGTGGCTAAAGTGGATCAGCCTTGGAAGTAGTTATCTCCTGCTCAGTGTGGTATAGATGGCTGATTGGCCAAGCTTGCTTATCACTAAGTGTATATGACAGTAAGATGAGCTAGTTTGGTGTAGCGGTTAAGGCATCAGGCTAGAAACCAGGAGACCTTGAGTTCTAGTCCTGCCTTAGGCACAAAGCCAGCTGGGTGACCTTGGGCCAGCCCCCCTCTCTCAGCCCGAGGAAGGAGGAGGCAATGGCAAATCACCTCCAAAAAACCTTGCCAAAAAAATGACAGGAACTTGTTTAGGAAGTTGCCAGGAGTCAAGACTGACTTGAAGGCAACACATAAAAAATTACAGTAAAGCTGATTGGATTTTGGAAATCCTCTTGTGGCCAGTTTTCTCTCATCAGAAATGCATACCAACAGTCTCCTTGGTATGCTGTAATTCAATTAGAACAGAAAATTAGCAGACATATAACAGACGGATGTGTTTTTCTCCATTTATACAAGAATGAAAGACTGGCAGTTTGATGTTCAGTTTTGATAAGCAGTCATTAAGTGCTGTGAGAATTGTGGTAGGAATGAAAAAGTTCAAAGATCTGAAGAGAACACCAACTTCAATTCGACAGAGAGAAGCATGCCAATTTCTTGTGGCCATCACCTCACCTAGTCTTGCTTGAATTTGGAGCCCTGTTCAGCAGCATCTTGCCTTGGATTTTGCAATAGCAATGGTCCAAAGTAAACAAAGAAACAAAGCCTGTAAATATCAGTAAAATCAATGTCCCCTGATACTTAAGCAGTACAAAACTGCAGTCTTTGGGGTGCTCTGAGTTACCCACGTGGCAGCCTCAGTGAGACCACCCAGGACTCTTTCAGCTAAGTGTGAACAGAAGTGTACAGTGCACAAATGCACACAAATGGTTGTGGCTGGATGATTAGATCCAATCAGATAAACCTGTCAAAAGAAAGGAAGGCAAACTAGATGAGGCCCCTATGGTGCAAGCAGGAATTAATGTCAGTGCTTCTTTGTATGTGTCTGCAGTGGTTCAATTCACTCCAGTTCAAGCCTTTTATGGCTACTCAAGAGATATTGATTATATACAAATCTGGGCATAGAACAGAACAAATGATTTGCCGTACTGAGAAATTAACTGAAGAAGTCATTTTAGATCATAGGATTAAGCTCTCAGCAGTAGACAAATACCCACACCACTAGTACTATCCAACTGCAATTTAATAGTGGCTGCAGTCACCTGCTGCATGTTCTGACACCCTTTAATCCAACTATTGTTTTTATGGTAACTTGGTGTCAGGGCTGTATTCCAGAACCAAGACTGTTCTACAAGGACATTGAGAAGAAGGACAGAGAATTTCATTTTGTAGTAACAAAAAATAAATAAATAATTTTAAAAAACAGTGTACTTTTTTTCTGCAGGAAACAGGAAATTTCACTTCACAAATTGCTAGAGTGGGACTTGAAATAAAAGCAGCAAGTGTTATCAAATGACAAGATCAAATGACAAGATTAATCTAATGCATTCAGTTCAATGGTTATTTGTGCTAATGGAAGATCCACTGATTTCAGTAGCCCTGCTTGAAGTATAACTCCATTTGGACCAATCATAAAAAACATATGAAAGAACTGGAAAAGGTAAAGAAAAATAACAAAATTATCATGGATTTAAAATGTCATCCCTGGTCAGAAATCTGAAATGTTTGGTGCTTTTTAGCTAAAGTAATGTTTCAACACAGGTGACAGGTAGAATAGAATTTTGTAGAATTAGACATTCTTTTTGTAGAGAAGTTTTTTCTCTACCTTTCTTCATAATACATTCAGTGGATCAGAGAATTTCTTTCATGCAGTGTGAAAATTAACATCAGTTTTCATTCACTAGAACAGGATTTGTCAGTGACTATGAATTTCAAGTAATCCTTACTAGTTGAAGGAGCAGAGAAATTCCAAAGGCATGAATCTATTGAAAGTAGTTAACAATCATAGCTGACTTAAATGACTGCAGCAATTAATTTTGAACAAAATAATCAGAGATGGTATCATTTTCATACATGTGCTTGTCAACAGCTAACAACATTGGCTTGGCTTTTTCTGGCCTTGATAACGTTCAGGAACACACCTGACCCCCCATGTTTCTATTATCTATTTGTGTGATGCTATTCCCATTAGAAAATACAGGAGAAAATATAATTTCCCAAGTACAGTATGTTAGTGTGCATATTCTTCCTTTATAAATATGATTCATAGTCATCTGGAGCTGAATGGTATAAACAACCTTAGAAATGATGTTTGTACATTTTGTTATTTATTTAGATATGGAATGTGTTATTTTAGTGTTCTTTTCCAAAGAAAGTCTTATCCATTGCACAAATAATGCAGAGAATAAAAAGAATGTTAACTGTTGTGGGAACTGTCTGGTGGCTGAGCTTGCTTGCTTCTTTGTCCTTCCTCAACTGTGTTTTTCTGGTGTTCTGTGTCAAAGTCAAGCCATAGATCAAATGCCAAGGCTGGAATTGTTTTATGCCTGATATTTGTAAAGTAATACGGAATCCTTTTTGATTAGAAAAGCAGGCTACAAATGCTGTGATTTAATAAGTGTTGAAATGATGCCAGAGTGCTGTTAAATAATGCAAAACACATAGAGGGCTGCCATTTGTCTCCATATCATTTTCTTCATGAAATATAAGGATTTTCTGAATTAAAATACTGTTTGGCTTTAATATTTCTCATGTTGTAACAAAAACTTCAAAACCCACTTTTTCAGTATTTTCTTCCACTCACATACCTTGCTTTCTAGGTAATAAAGTCCAATAGAACAACAGTTTCAAAGGTAGAGAATATACTTGTGCCAAAAACTGAAGCAAACAGTAGGGACAAGAGAAGAAATTTTAGATTCTGTTGACAAGCTGGAAGCAGAGAAAATCACTAAATTCAAAGTGGATCTGCACATTCTTAAAGATTTCACATATAAAATTGTTGATCTTCAAGCAAACATATCTTTAAGCTCAAGCCTCTGTACCAGAAGACATGAAAGTGGGCAGGGTGATCCCAACATTTGACCTAGAAATTAAGGGAAGATCCAAATTAGTTACCCATGTTAGTGGCAAGCATTATATCTTGTTGAATTAGGGTCAACCTGGTTTCTGCAAAGGCATGTCTTATTTTGCCAGTCTTTTATAATTATTTGAAAGTATCAGCAAATATGTGGATGGGTCTGGTAGACTCTATGTCCTAGGAATTTCAGAATTTCTCCAAAGTCTGGGAATGGGCATTAAAATGGCAAAGCAAAATGGTACACATTGGAAGAGAGACCTTATTTGCTCTGACAAGATCCGAGCTAACAATGACTGTTCAGGAAAGGAATCCTAGAGTCATGCTAATAGTTTTATGAAATGTCAATTCAAGAAATGGTCACCCTAAAAAATAAAAGCAACTTTTATTTTAGGATTGATTGATTGATTGCCATCAAGTCACTGTTGACTCCTAGAGACCACATAGATAGATTTTCTCCATGATGATCTGTCCCTAACCTGGTCTTTCAGGTCTTTCAGTGGTACAGTCCCAGCATTAGGGCCTTCTCCAGAGAGCTAGGTCTACCCATAAAGTGTCCAAGTAGGATAATTTGAGCCTGGTCATTTGTGCCTTGAGTGAGAACTGTGGGCTGGTTTATTTGATGATCCATTTGTTTGTTTTCTTGGCTCTCCATGGTATTCTCAGGAGTCTTCTCCAACAGCAAACTTCAAAAGTGTTAGTATTCTTCCTATCTCATAATGTCTTTATGGTGACCTTGCACTTGGAGTACCATGTATAGTTCTGTTTACCATGTCTCAAAAAAGGATCTCTGAGTTGGAGAGAGTGCTGAAAAAGTTAACCAGAGCAGCTCTTCTGAAATAAAAGATTACAACAATGGTTTTTCCCCCCGATTTAGTTTATAAAGAAAGGGTGAATACTGGGGTGGGGGAGGGGGCATGGTAGGGGTGTATCAAATTATATATGAAATAGGGAAAGTCACATTTTTCTCATTTTCTAGTAATTCCAAAACTAAGCGGTTGTTCACTGAAATGAACAGGTTAGCTTAAAGGATATTATGCATACTTAAATTATGGGTTTTACAACAGCAGTAAGTAGCAGTGGTGACCAACTTGGGAGCAAACTCATTAATGGAGGATCAGGCCACCAGTAGCTGCTGGGCCTGATGGCTGTCTTATTTCATTTAGTATTCAAGGCAATATGCCTCTCAAGGTTGTCCTATGGTTGAGGATTTTCCAGTGACAGCCATTTAGCCAGAATCATAATCAGGCTACGGTCTGATAATATTTTCTACAGTCATGTCTTTTATAGCTTAACATATTTCTGACTCAGTTCATCACTACTTTAAGATTTATCCTTGCTGTCTTTTCCCTTTTCCCCTTTTATTGCTTTTATTGTAATGTATTTGTTTTGATTATGGTGAGTTGGATGGCATGCAAATAAAATAATAATAATAATAATAATAATAATTTTCCCCTCCATGGATACCCCATTGTTGTGCGTGAGGGGCTTGTGATGCTCTGATGAGGTTGAGAACGATGCTGGTGGTAGTGTATTCTACCGGAAGGGTCACCCATGCCAGACAGGTCTCAGCAGAAGAGCCAGACCAAGTGCATCCATCAACCCATTCACTTATGGGGAGTAAATAGAAAATGAATCCTGTACCAGATCAGCAATCACCTGGATCAACAAGGACTGTGTCAGCTGTTAAAGTTCTGTCGACAAGTGGGCAACAAGAATCAGGAGCTATGGCTGGGCAACCAGGGCTTAGCCCCGTAGGATTACTGGAAGGACAACAACTACAGAAAAGATAAAAATACACTATGTTTGAAAACCGCACCATTATCAAGATCTCAAAAACAAAGTTGAAAGGTTATGGCATAACCTGGCAGTGGTGGTCCCAGCGGTTATTGACACACTGGGTGCTATACCAAAAAAATTTGGATGGCACTTAGAAAATCTGTGCATTGACAAAATGTCCGTCAATTACAAAAGGCCGCACTGCTTGGATCTGCACATATACTATGCCAATACATTGCAACATCCTAGGTTCTTAGGAAGAACTCAATGCGAATGAAGGAAGAACCGGCAGCTGTGATTTCACGTTGTTGTGTATACAATAATAATTTGTATTGTTTTTACAATCTGGCTTGGTGAATTGAATATCTACATTTTCATTACTTCACCCAGAAAATGTAAATTTAGCTGATAGTTATAATGACCTGACACCAAGTTTGATTTTTTTTGAGAGAGAGAGAGTCGTAGTTTGCATGTAACAGGGCATGAAGTGTTCATTGCATAAGTGTCTGTATATCGTAGTTATTATTGTCATTCCTTATTCTGGTATTTGCTTCTCCTGATGCTTCTTTTTCCTTTTCTTTACCAAAATTGTCAACTGATTTACTACTCCTTACCCTTGAGTTTCCTTCCATTTCTCAAGGGGCACCCACTGATGGCATGAAAACCCATCCATGCAGTCATCCCAAGTCAGAATCTGACTTAATGGCCTACCTCACATTAAAACTCATAAAGCTACAAAAGAAAAGAAATCCAAGGGGTTGGATTAGTTTTGCCTAAGGACTAAACCAAGAGTTATGGCTCTGGGATGGTGAGGTAATTCAGCACCTCTTTGGCTAAATAGATCTTATCTTCTACAATATGTCACTTCAGTTCTTAGGTGATTTATAAAGCCAGCCACAGTATTACGTTACCTCAGGAACGAATATCAATCATGTATATTTAAAGCAATAGCACTCATTCTGATTTATTTCATCACAGCCACATACCTGGGCAGATTGTTGCTCTATTTCTAGAGGATGTTAGTGTTTGCTGTTTGCTTTGACTCTGTAATATTTCACAACTTATTAACAGAAGTCTTTATTTGTGTTATATTTGCTAGAAATCTGTCTCCACAAATTGTGTATCTCTTCATGATTTAAATGGAGGAGTTATTTTGAACAAATACATTTGCATGACAAAACGCAACTAGGATTATAGAAATGGATTTAGTGTGAATAGAGATTAGGAATCATTAGAATAAATACATTGTAGATCCCTTTAAAATCTGGCACTAACATGGTGTCATGCAAATTCATTGGTTCTGGGCACAGGAGTCCAGGAAGGCAAGGGAGACAAATAACATTATGGGTGTTATGACATCACTGTGCAAATTATGTGCATCATAAAATATGTTTTAGTCATGTTTTGACACAACTGATGCAACTAACACAAATTACATAATATGCATGAAGCACATGGCATCATTGTAGCTTGTGCTGGATGTCTATCATTCTGAGATCAGCAATATTTCACATGCATAACCCTAATTTGGCTGTATAGTAAGTGAATGGTATAAGGAACCAGTGTGCAATTGGGAGTCCTCCTGGCCTTACAGCTCCTGCTCAAAGAGCAGGTGGAAGCTGTGGCCAGGCAGTCCTTTGCATAACTATGTTTTGTGCACCAGTTGCACCCATTCCTGAATTAGTCTCGCACACTCTTGTCACCTCCTAGTTCAACTACTGCAACATGCTTTATGTAGAACTGCCCTTGAAGACCACCCAGAAGTTATACTTGGTCCAGAATGTAGGAGTGTACCTTAGTGTACCCATGTGACACCACTACTTCATGAGCTGCATTGGCTTTCTATTGTCTTCTGAGTACCAATCAAGGTGCTGGCTATCACCTATAAAGCCCTATATGGCACAAAAGTGGGTTGTTTGTGGAACTGCCTCTTCCCAATGGTATCTGCCCATCTCACACTCTCCAATAGGAGACATGCCTGTTCCATTGTGGTACTTTCCCTCTGAAATGAGCTCCTCCCACTCCTGAGATACCATTGGCCTTACCCTGTGGCCTTCAGAAAGGAAGTAAAAAACTGACTTTTTCTTGAGTGTTGGGGTTGGAATATTTGGAATCTTTATCTGGAGGGGGGTATGAATGTGGGTTCCTGGTAGCCTATTACTGCCTGGTTGGATTTTGATTAAAATTGTTTGTCTTGGTTTGTTTTGGACTTATTGTATAATGCCCAGAGTTGGAATGTTTCAGTTGGCAGCCATATAAATAAAATAAATGAATATGGCTATGTGGCGATAGAAGTCCAGTGAGCCAAAAGGAAATGCAGTTATGATTATAGTAATGAAACGGGTAATTTCCAGTTCACCATGGGCACAGGGCACAACATTTACAGGCAGAAAAACACCCAGGCAAGACTGGGGAAGCACTTATTAGAGCCAACAAATTGTATCCACACTAATAGATGAGTTGATAAATACCAAGTTAATTCAGAGAGGATCAGAGAGAGAAGATGCTGGCTTTTACACCATATTTTGCTTCTGAATACTTCACTACTGGCATAACTAGGGCAAATGCAACACAGCCTTCTTTGTACGTATCTTCTTGAGGATGGCAGGACAGAAAACGTATTTCTTCAAGTTCATCTCAACATATATAGGGAGATATACTGTCTATAAAGTCTGATGCCAATTAAGTGTGCCAGGAGTGGAGGATAGTGGTATAAGAGAACTCTGTCACTGTTCCTTGCAGAGGACCCTTTGGAGACAACAAGACAGTGGCAGGGAGATTTTTCTGGTGGCAACGTGCATTATTCTGACCCAAATATTCTGAAGTGTTCAAGAAGAAGCTGAGACTCATTTTCATACCATATACCTTAGCTAAGTACAACCTTCCCTGCCCCATTTGAATAACCAATTCAACGGTTTTTACATTGTTGTTGCTGTTGTTGTTCTTGGAGAGTACATTCTCCATACCCAAGATGAACAAAACAAATGATCTTGGTAAATGAGGAACCATTTTAACAGAAATCTGATGATAAAGTAAATCTTTCTCAGTCCCACAGTATAATACTTTGATAAAGGCAGATGCAACCCAACATACTATTTTTCAGTTTGAGAGAAGGACTGATGAGAACTGGAGACACTGCAAGAACTTTTGCCCATGGTTGGAAGATAAGTAAAAAAAAGAAAAGAAAAGTCTGCAAAGATTCTAACATATGCTCAACCGAGTGAGCTAGCTTCCAAGAAAGACATTGAAGTCTATCCAGCTCTTTCTCATCTTTGCTTTGCATAATATGCACTGTTGCATTATCAAATCAAGGATCATTGTTAGTTTAATTTTACTTTACTTTTAACTATCTATTTTTCCCATCCTTAAGGTAGTAATGGTTTCAGGGCAGCTCACTATAAAACCAATTAAAATAGTAAAACAATCAAAATTAATTAAACTTGAGGAGGAAAATCATGATTAAAAAAAAATCCTATCAGCATACTTACAATTAGATTCAGAGAACATTTGAAAAGGCCAAAAATCTTTGGCATCAAAATGACATGGAGGATGAACCTGTGACACTGTGGGGAGAGTATATCATTAATATGGCACTAAGAACATTTTAAACCCCAGAATATAAAAAATTAAAACACTAACATTAATAATAAAATAGGTAGTAAAAGCATTTGTCTTATGACCCAAATCTAGGAACTACTATCCTATCTGGAAAAGCAAAGGACTGGTTTTCCACATATATCGCAAGTGGAGGATAGTAAAAGAATATAAGCTAAGAGTAATTCCCAAGGGAAGGTGTTCAGTAGCTTGGGGGTGACCCATCTCTTGCCTTCGTGCCAGAAAGACAGACTCAGACAGCAAGGCATTCTTTAAAAGGGCCTATCCTGCAGATCTTAAGGCTACACTTCTTAGATAGTCAGATCTTAAGCCACTAATGGCTTTAAAGGTTAACATCAACACTTCAAGTTGTGCCCAGAGTACAAATACTTTAAATCATGTCCATAAATGATAGCTGTTCAATACAGATTTTTCAGTAGAGGTATCATACAATCCTTACACCTCGCATTGCTTAACAGCCTAAGTGTCACATTTTGCACCAATTGCAACATCCAGATACTGTTCAAGGATAGCCTTGTGTAGGGTACATTGTAGATAACCAACTGGATTAGGAAGAGTTACAGCTAGTTCAGGACTCCAGTAAAGAATCAACAGCATAGTCATAAATCAGTCCACTTACTGTTGTGCCTGGTCGTAAAGCTATAAATCAGTTTCTAGCTTTTCATTAGAGTTGTATGGGGTTTAACAGTAGCAGTAGTCAAGGTTTTAGCAAGTTAACTGCATCCAGCATCAAGGTTCAAGGGGTGAGACAAAAGGTCATAGTTGTCAGGGTCTGGTCCAGAGAGCAAAGAATGTACATAGACAGGCACAAAACACACAGCTCCAGGGTAAAACTATCACCACAGTTGCTCTAGCAAATAATCTGCCTTCCAAAGCAAGTCGGAAGTTATTTATGGTCTTAAATAACAAAATCTTCTGCACTCCCCAGAAGATGATGCTAAGCTGATGCTAGGATCCAATCCTGTAAAATTTTGGATCTCATCCAGAGCTTCCCCTGCTAATAGCCACTCATTCACCTCAGTAACTTTTGGCTCATCACTCATTGCTGTTGAATTTGTTGGGGCTGGGAGAACCTTAACTCCAGCCCCAGGTCAGAGTCCTCCTTTATCAGGCTTGGAAGTCATTGAGCCTTCATCTGGCTATTCAGTCCTGGCCCTGGGATTTGGTTCCTCATCATCTGAAAGGAAGATGACATGTCTGACTAAGCCCTGACAGTAATTGTATGAAAATATTTCTTGACCCAGCCCACTCTGAATTCAGTGACTGCTGAGAATCAGGAGCAGTCCATCAGATACAACCCATTTAGCCCAGGTTGAAAATCAAGCCAAGTGCAGGGTCCTTTTTATGAATAGCTGATTGTCTTGTCTGGATATAATTTCAGGTTGTTCTCCCTCATCCGGATTCTTATTGAATGTAGGCAATATTTAAGGATATTGATTTGTTCCTTGACGGGAAACAACAATAGAGTTGGATGTTGTCAGCCTACTGATGATGCCCTGCTCAAAATTCAAGGTTGTTTTCCTCATGTAGTGTCAGCTTCCCAAGTAGACCAGACAAGAAACACAACCAGATGAGCCAATTCTACTTTATTGTTAGGCTACATTAACAGAATCTTGCAAGTCTGAAAGTACAAATCTTTCACTGTCCTTTTTTACTACCTGATCAGTTAGGGTGGATCCTTTCGAAGTTTCTTTCTCTGTTATACAGTTGTGGGCTCCTTCCTCTTTTATCTGATTGTTCCCTAGGCAGCATTCTCACATTCCATTACATGTAGATCTTGATGAAACATGAGGTTTTACCAACAGTGTAGATATTGAGCAGTAGTCACCAAGCACAGCCATCTGATGGGGCTCCTTCACTTTCAGATCACCAACATGAAACAGAACAGAAAACGAAATCCAACATGTGACTTCAGGCCCGCAACTAGGGCTTGTGTCACCCGGGGCAAACATGAATACCTCGCCCACCCCATTCAGTATACAAATACTATTTTGTCATTTTGGTGCCCCCCCAGTGCCCCCCCATGTGCCTTGGGCACATGCCCCACTTATAGGTACTACCACAGGTAGTAACTGTTATGGGAAGCTACCAGGGAGCTTGTAGATTAGTTCAGGCCTACATAAAGTAAATCAGCATAAATCTATAAGATACTAAATATTATATACAAGCCTGTTGTAGTGAAAGAAAAAAAGTGTCAACAATACAGTATATGTTCAATACTACTGTAGTGTGTTTCTGGCTAAATTTTTCTTTTAGGCCCCTTTTTAATAGCCAGCTTTCCCCTAGCTTACTGTTCCTAAGGTTGTTTGAATCATCATTTATATCCACACAGAAACTCATAGATATGCCCCACTGAAAACTTTCCTTCCTTTGTTTTTCTGTTCCCTTTTCTATTCATATCCCTGATTAAAATGAATTGTTAGCATAATCTGATTAATATTAATTGTGAGCAATGAATTATTTTACATGCTTGTTTATACAGTTTATAGAGTTGAAGGATCTAATGTATTTGATCCCTTTTGTATCTACTCCAGAAATTTCCCTTACCTTCCAGAGCAAAACAGGAAGCATAGATAGGAGGCAGGCATATTAGGTATGTTCACTGCCTTGAGTTGACATAAAAAATTCCCTTCTCACCTCTATAGGTGGTATGTGTCTTCCTCAACCTCAGGTCCTCTACCAGAGGCCTGGGAGTTTGAGGGTTCTGAACTATTTGTTCAAAAGATGATAACAATAACAATAATAATAGAGAAGAGTTGTACTGGATGTTAAACAATATCTACACCTGCTCAGAAATCTAGGTGAATGAATTTGGCATGCTAGAAGGATAATCTGGATTAACGTATGTGGAAGTACAAATAAAAGCAATATTGTTATTGATGCCTACTATTGCCTACCCAGCCAAGGAGAGGATGTGATGCTTGCCAAAAGCATATTGAGAATCTTTCAAAGAGTCATGAAGTAGCAGTGTTGGAGGACTTTGATTGTCCTGATACGGATGATGGCTCCCACCCTAATAGTATTCAACGGGCCTTTAAAAACCTGGCTCTTTTTCCAGGCCTTTGCCTAGGGTGGTTGGAACCCCTGGTGAGTTTTGTTGTTGGCCAGATTCGCCATCTTGTTTTCTTATCTGATTTCCAGATTTTTCACTGGTTTACTTTTCAGTTGTATTGTATTTTGTCCTTTCGCTGCATTGTGAGCTGCCTGGAAACATTTGGAGTCAGGTGGCACTTAAGGAGAATACAATGGATTGGATTGGGTTCAGTTGGGTTGGGTTGAACTAAATTAAACACAATAGGAGAAAAAGTGCCAAACATGGCCTTTCCATGATATCCATTACTTTTTACTTCAAAGAGTAGAAGAAGCCACAGCTGTCCTTGACTTGATACTAACCCATGAGGAAAAACTTAGGCAAGGAAATGGAAACAATTGGGGGAACTGGCCATGTAATGCTGGACTTCTTTAGGGAAACAAAAGCTAAGTGCATTTAATACATATTTAATACATTTAATACAATATCCTATGTTCCTTGGACATTGAAAAATACAATTTTTAATAACCTCCAAGCAATAATAAATAGAAGTCTGTGGCAGGAGAAGCTAAAGGAAAAAGGAACCTAAGAAATGTATGGTTTTCTAAAAAAAAAAAAGAAATACTGAAAGGACAATTGCAAACTATTCTAGTGAGGAAAAAAGTAGAAGATAATTCAAAAAGCCAGTTTGAACAAAAATATCTGAAAGGAAGAAAGGATGAGGGGTGGGCACCAGGGCGGAAAAGATATAGGTAGCCTGGAATTGTTGAGATGGTATCAGAAAAGTTTAAAGCTCAGTGTTATCTGAGGTTAGAGAAGAATATCATATAGTGCAACAATGGCTTTTTTAAACGAAGTACTTAAAATAAAAGAGAAAAGAATATCAGCTGCTCAATGAAAGCAGCAAAATACTAACTGCTACCAAAGAAAGAGTAGCACTATTGAACGTGTGTGTTGGTTCCCTCTTCTTCAGTAAAAGAGTCAATGGGAAGAGTAGAATGAAGGAGAAGGAGAAGAAGGATTGAAGCTTGAGACTGATGGAAACTCATCAAGGAATACTTATTATTCCTAGGACCAGATAAATTGCATTCTAGGATACTGAAGGAGCTTGCTAATAGTCTGAATCTTTTTTTAATGGTGTGTAATAGTTGGATATGAAGTGAGAAGATGTATTAGGATCCTCCTGGTACCTACCTGTTAGCTGTTCTTTTTCCTGAGCTGTCATGGAAGCCACCCAGACTCAGGAAAATACGTGTTTGCATTAAGGAGGTATTGAGGAAGCAGCAACTAAATGGTGGCACATGGTCACACCCTGTCAGTGCCTCTTTAAGGCCTCCTGATAACACTTATGTCCTGGTAATAATACTGATGGACAAGATGTTGGAATAAAAGTCGATTACAAACTGAATAGAAGTAAGTACTGTGTGGCTGAAAGACAGGAAGTTTTAGGCTGCATTAACAGAAATACAGTTTTCAAATCAAAATGTGCCTTGAAGACCTAAATGGCTCATTCCAATTCTACAATTCTATGAAATCTATTTTTGCTAAGTAACAGAAGCAATTTCTGAAAATTATGTAGTTTGGCGACATTTACCAACCCATTTTATATAGGCCATTAATCAGCATATTCAAATAATTTAAAATAGTGTCCATTAAGTGAAACCTTGTCTCTTCAATTTTAAAATCTGGCACATAACTCAAGAAAGTTCAAGTAATGGAAGAGACTCCAGAGCTAGTGAACCCATGGCTCTCTAGATGTTAATGACAACACCCAGCATCTTTATACGTTGGTGACTAGGAGTTTGCGGAATTGTAGTTCCAACAAATCTGGAGGATGCCAGCTTAGGGAAGGCTGAACCATAAGGCTCTGCCAAGATATTAAGATGTGTATAAGCTCACAAGTAAGATTAAAGTCAGGCCATTTTTTTGCAATAACTCCCAGAATATAAAACTCCCTTCTTACTGAGCGGTACACAGTCCTAATATTAGAAGTCTTCCAATGAGCTTTAGAAAGCTACTTATTTTATTTGGCTTCCTTAAGGTCTTTTAATGTAACCAGTATAAATTATTGAGCAATCTTTAAACTATTTTAGGCTTGTACTTTACTTATTGGAATCTCAGCAGCTGCTTTATTAATATATGAGTTATGTCCAGTTTGTGTCTTTGCTTTTATGCCTTTAAAAAAAAATAGATTTATTGTTTTATTATTTAGTAAGCCACTTTGTTGGGGCTATGCCATAAAAGGAGGGCTATAAATAAATGAAATATTTTATCTGTTTTACCTAGAAACTAAAGAACTGCTTGGGATTCAAGCAACAGGGCTATTATCAGCAGTGCAAAGTGCAGTAATGGCATTATAGCATTTTAGAATATTCAGATGAGTTCTTAGTGCTCTTTACAACAACTCTCTAAGGTAGATAACTCCATTTTGTGGACGGAAACTGAGTTCAGGAGAGTGATTTGCTGAATACCAACTAAGTCACTTTTATATCAGAGCTTTTTTGCACTATCAGGCATGGTTTTCCCCAACTTGTTGAAAGCATACTATAACAAAGATACCATTCAGCACCCAAGATTGCATTATATTAACTAGCATTATCCTTCCCTTTGCCAAAGTTTATCTGTACTTTCTACCTCGAAGTGAATTTCATTTAGGAAGCATCTTTTCTTCTATGCTAATCAAAAGCTTTCACTTTGCAGATCTGTCCAGCTGTATTGCTTTCCTGGTCAGTGTGGCAGGGGGCAGGAGGGAAATTAATGCTGAATTGTCTAATTGTCCCTTGTTTAACTTCAGTCCCCAGGCAAAAAATGGTATTCAATTACTCCTTATTTCCCCCTTTTCTTTCCAATATGGAAAAATAATGCTACTTTACTATAGAGAAAGAAAGTTGAGTAATTTAATGCCCTTTTCCTCATGGGTGACAACACTGACAAAATAGGAAGCAAGTAAGGTGCAATTCAGCATTAATTTCCAGCTGTCTTGAACACAGAGACAGTAAAATTGACTAACCACAAAACAGAAAGCTTTCAACTTAAAGAAACTGTTTGCTTTAAAAGCATATCGCCTGTATGCTGGGTTATCTGCTGCAACTGTGTTTCCGTACAATAATAATTGTCTGAGATTCTATATGGAAACAGAGGAAGAATACAGAAAACAGTATAACAATTTACCAAGATCATTGTATAGTTTCCCTGTAAAAACAACTGAGTGAACAGAGAATGACAATTCCTAATAAAAGGATGAGTGTAGAAGCAACTCTATTGAATTCATTTTAAAAAATGCGGTTTAAAACTAGGGATTACTCAGTCTCTTAGGCTTCCATTCTGTGCTCACTTTCTGAGGATAATGTACTTTGGATCCAGGAAATCTTACGTAATTCATATACCTATGAATCAACACCCCAAACCACTGATTTTTTTTCCCTCTGTGTTCCTGCTAAGATGTATGGGTCTATTCCTGGACAAACTGTGCAGGGATAAAATGATCAAAGAAACTTGGTATCTTTCAGGTACTGTCCAACTCCCACATCAGCTGAGGCATATTGTCAGGCTAACTGAATATCTCAATAGTATGTCACAGACATACTATTTTATAGGTAGTCATTGCTTAGCGATGCTAATTGAGACCAGAAAATAATGTCAGCATTTAAATAAATTTTAAATCTGTTTTAAATATTTTATATTCATTGTGTGTCAATGATTAATGTTCAATTTATACAATGCCGGCTTCTGGAAAGGAGTAAGTTGGTGTGAGCATAAAACAATGACAGCACTTCAAATAAAGAAGTACCAATGCAATTGGACTGTCTTTTAAAGCTCTAAAACATTTGCTTCTTAAAATGTGAGCCTACCTCAAGAGGCAGCTTGAACTTCTCTAAAAGTAACTTTCTGAGATGGTCCTCACCTTATGAATTGAGACAGGTGGCTAGAGAAGAGACGCCCTTCTCCTTGGTGGCATCCAAATCATGATATGTCTACTGGTTCCTTAAGCGCTAGGCAATATAGATATAGATATATTCTGTTCACCTGAGCCTTTCAGCTGAATTTAACTGCTCCTTCTTAGGATATATGTTCCTTCTCCTTGGAAATTAGTATACTGTTCCTGGTTTGTTGTTTATTAGTCTTATGCCACTTTTATGGTTGTTATTTTAGGGTTTTTAATGTTTTGTTAAATGCTCATCACCTTGAAACCTGTGTGGAAAAGTGAAATGACAATATTAAAACACAAAGGAAAAAATAAATGAACTTTCAAGCTTGACTGGCATACTCAGTAAGAATAAATTATGCATTTAGTCATGTGAAAAGACAGCTGGGGCAGAGTTAATAGCACAATTCAAGTATTTGGAGGAGTATGAGATTGATAGTCAAATCACGTTCGCTGCCATCCCAGACAACCGGAGTCAGAATGATGGTTAAGTTCCAGGAAGCCAGGTTATGATTGAATGTTATGAAAAACTTCCTAACAGTAAGAGTAGGTTGTCCAATTATTTATCTGAGTTTATTTATTTGCAGAACTTAGATGGCCACTCATCTCATAGAATGACTCTGGGCAGCTCACAACAGCAATGAAAACAAAGTTAAAAACAAAACCACTCTCCCCGCAGGTGCCAAGGGAGCGATAAGTTCCCCTTTTCTAGATACATATATTTAAGAAGTTGGACAGGCATCTGTTGGAGATGCTTTAGTTTGGAGTCCTGTGCTGAGCAGGGAGTTGGTCTTAGTGGCCTCAATAGCCCTCCGACTCTGTACTTCTGTGAAACTGAAAAATCAAGCTTTCTATTAGATTCTGTGTTCATATGACATGGAAGCTGGTACTGTTTTTTTAGTTCGAGATGAGATAATGCTGTTTCTCTTCTCTTTTTGTTTACCAGTTGCAAGCTCTATAAATGGAGGATTTATACATCTTGGTCCAAACACTAGTAAAAGAAAGATAGTGGTGCCATAGACTGATGAAAATATGATTTATATCTGATTGGGGGTATTATAGAACCTTGAATTCAGCAGAATTATAGGGTGCCTTTTGATATTATGCTCTGTGGCTTGTACTCATCTAGCCATAGCTGCCAGTTGTTAACAGCACAAGTAAGAAAAATGATGCACACTGTATTATTTTCTTCCTGTAATTACTAAAAGGAATTTAACTTGTAATGGCACATTACAGATCAGATTTCTGTAAAGCTGTTTTTTTTTCCTTTCCTTTGAAAGAAAGAAAAAAAAACAGCTTTCTTTATAGGTGTTTTCTCTTCATTTCCTGGTTTCTCCATTGTGTTTTTTTTTTAATTTCTCCTTAATTTCTTTCTGAAATGTGTGAAAATATACATCAGGGTAGAAAATAAATAAAATCCATTTTGTTATTTGCTTTTGAAATAAATAAATATAAATAAATAAATATAGATAGATAGATATAGATATAGATATATGAGTTTTGTGATGAAATTTAATCCAAAGACTAAAATACTAACTATGGATTTGAGAACTTTTCCAGTAGTATGTCATGCAGTTTGAAGGAATGGGCTTATATAGTATGTTTTTTAAAAGCCTGGTTCTCTTCAACCTATTTCTTGGGTGAGTCAGAGAGCAAACTCAAAACTCATGTTCCAGAACCGTAGAGCAGCCCAAATTTAGACCCTACACAGGAGGCTCAGAAGTACACCTTGCTTACATCAAGGTTACCTTCACAGGGTCCAGAAACTCAGATACTCAATTTCCTGTGATAGATCTTGATAGGCTTTTGTCAGAATCAAAGAGGCAGATTATACTAAGAAAAGTTATGAGCTAACTTCAATAATGTATAGAACACTATATAGCATAGTGCCAAGTACCTTTATTCACTTTCTAAATAAGTGGTGGTGATGGTGCTTCTAATAAACTCTTGCTTCTTCATATATATTTAGATTATAGATGAAGAAGAAACACAGTTCATGAGTAATTGTCCTGTGGCCGTGACAGAGAGTACACCCAGGAGGAGGACTCGCATTCAGGTGTTTTGGACAGCTCCTTCTTTGGGCACAGGCTGTGTAATTTTGAAGTAAGTAAATTTATGATCTAAATGTATGGTTGAAAGTTTGCTGCATATACTGTACTTTATGATATTGTACTGATCTTTAGCCTGACTAGTAAGTGTTAGCTATGCTACGAGATCCTCAGAAACAACCATTCTCAAGGTTTAGAGCTTTGAATGCCTATAAACACTGGGAAAATTTGGGGGGTTTTTACACATGGAATCTACACTGCTTTGAAACCAGATTGGGACCTCTATCGTTGTACAAAAAAATGACCAAATTCAAGAACTGAGTTGATTTACTTCTGACTCAGCTGAGGTTTTATTTGAAACTGCAACAAACTAGTCTTTTATTTTAAATGCTGCAGCTCCATGGAGCATAGGGTGGTCCACTTTCCCATTTACAGGTAGCTGACATTTCAGAAAATGCCTGGCTGCAGGGGCATTTATGGGGGTGGTCAAAATCTGCATGATGGCAGGTGCAGTGTTGCAATCCAAGTCCTGCCCCTTTGGTATACGCATCTGAACTGGTCCAAGTTTGACAAGGTCTTGAGCTCACACAGACACATATTACAAACACATACCCGTGACATCTTCTGTGTGATAAGGTTTGTGCGTGGCCCATATGATTACATGCTAATAATCCATTATCTTATGATGGGGACGTGGACATACTGTATGTAGGACTTTCTGCTACACCTCCCTGCACAAAAGAGTACATCCAGATAATTTGCAGTGAAGGAATTCTGCATTTTTTTGCATGTAGGTTCCTACAGAAGCCTACACAATTGGCTGTTCTGAATGCATATACCCTAACAAAGAGAGAAAGAGAGAGAGAACAAGTGCGTATATGGTCTGCTATGATATTTATTTTTTTCTTTAATCAATATAAATATTGCCTTATCTGAAGGCTGTTGACAACAGTAGCAATGCAATAAAGGCAATCCCTCACAAAAATCCATATTACTTGTGAAAAGCCCCAAAAGAACACATATAATACTGTAAACAGGCAGTCAGTACCCCTAATTCCCAAAGGTCCAGCAGTACCAAAATGTTTTGACTGCCTTTCTGAAAGTCAGCAGAGAAGTAGCCAATCTGACCTTAGGAGCAAGTCATTCCACAGTTGCAGGGTCACAACAGAGAAAGGCTGCCTCTGGGATTCCACCCCATAACCTCATATTGCTTGGAAACTTGAAGTAGCCCCCTCTAAAAGGTAGAGCAGACTAGGTAAATTTTACTTGGCACAGATTGTCTCAAAGGTAATGGGAACCAAACCAAACCAGGTGAGGCTTTTTAGGTAATTCAGAAACATATTGGCTACCAATGCAGCATCCACTATACAAGTGTTTCTCTGCTATAGTGATTGTCTCCTGTTCTTAAGTGGGTATCTTCCTTTGTACAAAACAGAGTTTTGCTTTCCAGCAAGTTGTTGAGAAATACTTAAATATGAGAACGTTGATTGTATGTCTGTTAGGTTAGAGAAAGTGTATGATAAATTGAAGAGGCTTGAATAATGGAATGTTTTGCACGAGTATAGACTTGAAGCTTGATTGCCGAATGGGATAAGAATGGTATATCATGGAAGTAAATCATACATGAGAAAAATGGAATAGTTAGAGAAAGGTTCCACAATGAGTAGAGAGTAAGACAAGGATTTGCAAAGTTCTCTTAGTTGTTATGCATTTATAATAAATGTATAAGGAGGGCTTGTGATAATATTACAGGTGTGTTGGTTAGGGATGTACTTTGTATGCAGATGATGCCATGTTGCTGGCTAATAACTTGAATGAGAATTGCAGAGAATGTTAAATAGACTGAATGGTGCAGTGAAGAATATGGATCTGAAAATTAATGTATCAGGACCAAGATAGTCGTGTTTGGTACTGAGAACAGAATGGATGATCACAAATTATACATACATGGTAAAAAACCAAAGCAATAATGATTTTATGAACCTTGGTAGAATGTTTACTGAAGATGAGAAAATGGATAGACAGTTTTTAAATGCTGGTGGAAAGGTAGCTGGTAGTATGCTTTCTTTGTTGAAAGAAGTGAAAATGACTCTGTATAAGTATGTGCTTCTACCGTGTTACCATATGGAAGTGAGAATTGAGTTGGTCAGTAGGAACTTATACAAAGTTAAGTTGAATACTGTGGGAAAGAGGTACTTTAGAAAAATGTCTGGTAAAACCAGAAGCGATAGGGCCAAGAATGAATGGCTGCTGAATGAATACAAAAGTGAATTACTAGGATGAAAATAGTATGTGCTGTTACCATATAGAGAGAATGAACAAGGACTCACCTACTTTACAGGCTGCTGTAGGAATACACTTCAGAGAGAAACACATGTAGGCTTCACTGAGCTCTCAGGAGTAGGTGGGCTGTAAATGTAAGCATGAATAAATGTATAAGATGCTTGATCTGAGAAAATATCTCCAAACTGCAGTTCTAAGATGTTGGTTGCTTCATGTCCACAAAACTGCTGAGCTTTCCTAAAGCTTCACTTGCAACAGTATCTGAAGGCCCTGTCCTTAAGCGGTTTGGCAACAACGCTAATCCTTCGGACAGCCTAGGTTGCATAAATCAAGAAACATGGAATTCCATTTAAACATAAAATTTCTTAGCTGGAAAGGATCTCATATCTTTGGTATAAAGAATGAATCCTATCAAATTTAAACACTACCATCATTGCAGCTTTTTAGAGATTAACAGTATAAGGCAACATTATGTTACAGTGTGGGGGTAGCCTAGTACATAGCAATTATTACTTTTCTTTTGACACAAATTTAACACCATGCATGTTTTTCCTACTATTGTGTAAAGCTTTGAGCATAACAAAATTACAGGGTTTAGAGTAAGCCCTTTTCCCCCTGTTGCTGTTGCCTTTTCACGCCCCCATAAATGCTTGTAAATGCTGGATACTATTTTTCTCATCTCTTGCAGCAAACAAGAAAGCACTAATGACACTATGAAAAACAAAGCAATTTAAAAAGCCTGCTACGAAAATAGTTGTGTCTAGGCAAAAGTCAGCTACTGCATCTTAAACTCTGGAAAGACTTCTTCACACAGGGCATAGTTTTCTATACTGTCACAACATGTAGTTAGTTAGATGCCATCATGTTCAGCTCCTGGTGACTGTATATACAAAACTCTCCATTTTAGTCTGTTTTCAGAAATAATTTACAGCATTACAAAGCAGTGAAGTTATCGTACTATGACTGGGAAGATCCAGATTCAAGTCTGTCCTCAGCTATGAAAATTCTCTGAGTAACTTTGGACCAATCTCTCTCTCTCTCTCACTCTCTCTCCCCTGCCAACCTATCACACAGGGCTGATGTTGTGGGGTAAGTAGGAGGAGGGAGTGCTGAGTATGTGGCCTTGAGCTGAAAAAAGACAGAATGTAAATATAACTAACAAACCTATCTAACAAAATGTGGTGCTAATCACTAACCTTATAAAATAAGATGTCTATATTACTAAGTTCAGTATCAAAGCTGTTAAGCCTCTGAATACTGAAGAGGTGACAGATGAAGTTAAATGAGAAATAGAATTGTATTTACTTCCTAGTTGTGGGCTTCCTGTATACATTTGCTTGGCCACTTTGATAACAAAATGCAGGATAAGATAGGACTGAAATCTAATTTTGTACACATATTCACAGATATTTTATTTGCATCCATTACTCTTTGAGTCCTTGTCTGCATGAAGTATAGAGCTCATCAAAACATACTCCTTTCAGAGAGTTAGTTTCTGTTCAGAGTATCCATTTCCTGTACCCTTTTGATAAACATCCTTTTTAGAAAGATAAGGAAACTTGTACAGTGATGGGAAAGAAATAAACCATACATTTCTGAAGAATAAATAGAGATGTCTCCTGTACTCACACACTAACCCTGATAGGATAAGCATGGGGTTTCTTGAGGTCAAAGGCTGACTCGTAGGTAGCTGGGACACAGTCATGACCTTAATCTGTATAAGTATTTGATAAGCATCAATCCACTTTGTAGGGTCAGGTAACTCAGAGTTAGCATACTTGAACACACTTTGATGAGGGCATCTAATTTTGTGGCTATTATCATGAGAAGTTGGTGGGCCAAGTTGGCTGCTATTGCTACTCTCTGACAATCCAGCCTTGCACAAAATTTGCACCTGCAGTATGGAACTTTCTTTTCCAGCTTTAGGTTCCTTCAAAATCTGCTTAGGAGGCTTGGGAGACCACCCTGCAGTAGGCACTTGAGACATAAGTCTGCAGAGAATGGTTTTGCCTCTCCTGCTTTGATTCAGGAGAAAATGCTTCCATCAGCAAAACAATACCATTGAATTTCATTCACTGTGTTTTTATAGTTTATTTTTATACTTTAAATTGAGTTCTTAAATGATTATTGAAAGCAGTTATGAGCTTTTAAAATGAGGTGATTTTAAATTAAAAGTACTTGAGATTTCAATTTCAGCCAGCTAATCTGATGGTGGTATGGGCATGATTTATTAAAATATTACACATTTATTTCCTGATTAATTTCAGCTTTCCATCATATGAGAGATCTGGATTGTGTTTGTTGATTTGCTTCCAATAATGTATTTTTCTAAACTGTCAAATTATACTTTACACAATGTAATGTGGAAGACTGGTCTTGGTAGAAATAGTGCACATGCAGAACTGGCAAAGGACAGATTTTATTCTTTTTAAAGGCAAAGTATGGAATTTGCTTCTTTCAGCATAAATATTCCTTTTCTGGTTTATTCATGTGTCTCTTTTTGGATGTGACAGTTGAACAACTTGAAAAGGACATTAAATCTGCCAAATCAGAGATTTGGCAGATTTAGAACATCATTTACATGCATTTTTAAAAGTCACATTCCTTTGGGAAATTGTGCAGCTGGAACGCCAATTTGGGTGTTTGCAAAACAAAGTATATGCAGGCTTCGGAAGTTAATACCATGAAGATCTTTTAGAGCTTTGCTTTGTCAGCTCCCCAAACGGTATTTCCTTCAATATTAAATTGTTACTCCCCTGAGAGTTTGGATGTGGAAAATGTACCAGCTGGTGATGAAAAGATATTTTAAAAGCTTGAGGTTCAATGACTGCCTTTATGTAAGGACACACTGACCTCCCCCTTCCAGCACATTTCTAAAGATCTGGCTCTACTGTCTTCCAAACATAAAGTCTAAAATTTGCAAATGTAAAATGCTCTATTTGTGAAGGTTCCCTGTGAAACTCCATGCTTGGTGAGGGTAGGAATGGGGTGGCACATAAGGGCTGAAGACAATATCATCTTTTCATCACCACCACCCTCATTTCTCCAAGAGGAATGACTAATGAGATGGATAGGTTCCTTTGTTTTGTTTTTCACTGTATCTCAAGGATCAACTTCACATCATAAAAGATTAACTACTAATACAGGACTAGGAAAAAGCACCCCTCTCTCTAGTGAGAGAACAGGGAGCGGGGACCCTGAGCCTCCACTAACTCTACTGGGTGACAATTAGCTGGGGTGGTTGGGTGGGTGGGGTGGGTTGAGAGCAGAGGTCAGTGGGAGTTGTTCCACTGCTTATACCACTTCTGTTATTGCTATTAATTGTGGACTTGTTTTGGAAGCATTTTGGTTTAGGTGTGGTTTTGTTAGCAATTCTGCTTCTTTTAAAATACAGTCTAGTTGCAAGAAGTCATTCAGAAGAGAAAATCAGACTTTTCTTATTTTACCTAATGGTTTCCAAATGGAGATGAACCTGGTGAAGTACGTACCTCATTAACAACATCTTGTAGCGACCCACCAAATATTTTTCCTAGCAAAAGCTTCATAGATGCATTGGTTTGATCCATTTAATTTAACCAGGTGATTATTATGGATTCCTTTTCATCTCTCAACCAACTGGTAACAGTTAATGATTGCAATGGAGATGGAAGAACTGTCCATGAAGTTCACATGACAGCTTCACATGGGGATTTGATGAGCTTTTTATTTCTAAAACCTAATAAGCTAAGTTAATTAAGAAAACAAGTTAGGTTTCTAAGTTTATTCTTGGCTTGGCTTACCATGAGGTTTGGAGTAACTTTGCAGGGTAGAAGAGCAAGTGAGAAGCTAACTCTGTCTAGGCAGGTATGAAAATATACACTGAAGAAAGAACAATATTTCTTTTCTGATACTAAAAAGATGTTACTGACCAAGTGATGTTCATATCTTTAACAAGTTATAGAGACATGAGGATTTAAATGACTTTTAAATCAGAAAGTAGGGCATTGTTTGCAAGGTTTAGCAGACACCAATTTAATGAATTTCAGAATTTAATCAATTTTTCTTTTTTTAAAGTTGGAAACTTGTTCCAGAAATGTTGAGAACATGATTATGATGATCATGATAAGTTGCCCCTCTTTAATTAATTAGAGTGCTGAAAAACTCAAGCGTATTGTTGTACAACTTCTACATACAAGTTCTTAATAGGAAGGATTTGGGAGCTGTGCTAAATAAATATAATTTATATCTACAGAAGGAAAGTAAAAACACAGTTCGTGTATACACATATTTCCTAACTGATGCTCTTCTTTGTTTTCCACGAGTTGTCATTTTCAACATTTTCAAATCACTCAATATCCCTAGGGGTGGAGAATTATATGTATAGGTTGGCTCTGAAATACTTAGAAGGAAAACAACATGGGGAGTCATTGTAAAAGAGTAAGATCAATTCTCTGAATTATCAAGGGCTAAGATCTGATTTATAAGCTCAGTCACACTAAAAGGAGTTTTAAGTTGATTTTAATGGGAACAAGCGCTGGCCTTTACAGATCTGTCTTTTTCGATCCCCTCTTGAAATGAATCCTTCATTCATCTGCATTGCAAGCAGTAAAAAGGCAGAGTGGAGAGGGCTTCATCATTTCCTAGTTATTTGCTGTTTGTAAATGAATATCATGGTTAATTTAGGAGCCTGGCAGCTGTGGAACATTTGCCATTCCACTGCAGCTGTCAGTGGCCCTCTGGTTTGTTTTATAAACAGATGTTTAGTTTTACTTCAGTCTGCTTATCAGTGATGTTTTTCTTCTACTTCTATTTGAGGAGAAGTGATGAGAAAGAGAAAGTGAAATAAATAGGAAGCTCATTGGTTTGTGTCTTTACAAAGCAAAACTCCAATTATTAATGATAACATCAGAAACCTCTAAGATGTCTTTGGCTGGAGAATGATTGAACCCTTAAAAAAATACTGCAATCCTCAGTTTATTATCACAGAATGGATGTCAACAAAATGTTTTCTGGTTCAGTGGAACACTGTTTCAAGGGCAATACACAGATGGCATTTATTTTCCCTATATAATCAGTGTTACCGATATTTTAATTCTGAGTAGATGAATCAGTATTGCTTATAGAACTCAAGTCTCGATAGATTTGTAATGCAGAACACAATCCTCTAACAACTTCAATGGAATATTAGTTCTACTGTTGGGAGCTTGATCATGAGTGCAGTATAATTTCCCCTCAATTAGTGTCCTCCAGATATGTTAGACTATAACACACATCATCATCAACCTACATGAGGCTTTGAGATGTAATTTTGGTGAATGCTAGGTTACAGAAAGTGATTATACCACTTTTCATTGTGGGTAACTTAAAATTCTCATTCTGTTATGGTGGGTGAACTGTACATAAAATAGAATAACTTGCATATTATGCAGGTTTTGGTGGATAGTAAATCTTTTGGTGATCCATACTTTGCATGTCCCTGTGAATCAATAAGACTAGGCAGTATCAAGAGTTAAAGGCAGATTGTTCTCACTATAATGATATATTTAAGAACTGTACTTTACTTCACTCCATAGAAATGAACAGCAGCAACTCCTTCATGTGGACAAAGTTAAGAGTACTACTTTGATGTGGAGCATTAAAAGAAAATCCCAGTCACCTCACTTATTAAATCAACCTCTATGTGAAAAGACCCTCCCCTGAAATGTTGGAAAGTGGCTTCTAGGTACTATTTGTTTATTTATTTAGCAATTTTGTATATTGCTAGAATCACATATAGTAGTAGACTCCCAGGAGTTAACAAGATAAATATAAAACACAGTAGAACACAATAATTAGCATAAAAGCCCATGTAAACAATAACTCTTCAACCTCCCTATTCCCTGAAGGTACTCCACACCAATACTGTCTTCCCCAGCTTCTGGAAAACCTTTGAGATTGGTGCCATCCTTGCCTCTAGAAGGGGACCTGCCCTCCTTTATCTCCCAAAATGAGGGGATAGCTTTTCATGTGAAGATGATATTGGGCAGGTCAATTCTACTTGGAAGAAGTGGTCTTGAAGTGCCAGCTTCCCAGCTAGACCAGACAGGAAACATGACCAGATGAGCTAATTCTACTTTATTGTAAGGCTCAATTAACAGAATCTTGCAAGTCCAAAAGTACAAATCTCCCACCCTCTCTTTTTACAGCCTGATAAGTTAGGGCAGATCCTTTCTAAGTTTCTTTTTCTTCCCATTATGCAGCTGTGGGCTCCTCCCCCTCGTATCTGATAGTTCTCTAGGCAGCATCTTTTCCCCTTGTCTCTCAAGGTCATTCCCACATACCATGACATGAAGGGACCTGGGATCCAAGACACATAGGACGTTAAAACCAGCACTTTGAATTGTACCCAAAAACCTTTTGAAAAGCAATTCCTGTATTACAAAGCATCTAGTTTAATAATATTCATTCTCAATAATACAAACAAACACATGAATCTGAAATGCTGAATAAGGCACTGCAGTGTAACTTGATTGAAGAAGAGTTTAATGAAACCGCATGGCAGGAATTCAATACTGTGTAACCCATTTCCTGTATAAAAGTATCAATACATACAGTACTCATATTCAGAGTTTGTTTCAATTTGAAATGAAAGCAGAACCATCTGAAAGATTGTCATTGACCTGAAAGTTGGTCTGAAAAGGTAATAGTCATAGTAGTAATAATTCAATACCCTACTCACATTAAGGGTGATGCTAGATGAACAAGCTCCAAGCCCTGTGAACCAAAAAAAAAATTGTAGCTATTTCATCTTTCCTCTTTCTGAAATGATGTTCAACTTCTGTTTGATCAAGGGCTACATTCAGCCTTTTGAGTGATGTGCTGGATGCTACATCCCCCAAAGTAAATGGGGCCAGGGCAAAACAGAAGCTGTGGCCAAGTAAAAACCTAATTTACATTTATTTATTTATTCATTTACTCATTCATTCATTCATTCATTGCCTTCAAGTCAGTGTTGGCTCCTGGCGACTGCCTGGACAAGTCCTTGCAGTTTTCTTGGCAAGTTTTAAGAAGTGGTTTGCCATGGCCTTCCTCCTAGGGCTGAGAGAGTGTGACTGGCCCAAGGTCACCCAGCTGGCTTCGTGCACAGGTGGAACAAGAACTCACAGTCTTCCAGTTTCTAGACTGGTGCCTTAACCAAACTGGCTCTTAATTTATATTTAGTTACAATTAAATTGCCTTTATTTAAATAGGTACATGCAATTAATATTATTGCTCCTGCACCTATACATTTTTTCCATCAGCCAAAACTTCTACTTTCACAAACCTGGTAGAAAAGTCAGATTTCACTTGTGGAGAAGGAGAAAGGAAAAATGTCATTCTCATTACATGATGAAAAAGAAGCCATAGTTCAGGGGCCAATACAGAAAATCTCTGCTGCGAATTAATTATCTAGCATCTGAAAGTAACTGTTAATGATATTTTTCATTAGCTGATTCCACCACTTGAATGTAAAGTATAAGGTACAGGCATTCTCTGAGATGCTCAGTACTATTTGAGACGTTAAGATGCTATTATATTTCCAAGAACAAATGAGTGGCTGCATTATGAAGCAACCGAAGTGTCCATCAACCTTTACTGTAGAAGCAAACTCACATAAAACACATTGCAATAATGCATTTAAGTTGCCATCAGAAGATAAGTGACGGCAGCTAAACCTCTATTTTTCAGCAATGAATATAGCTAGTTCAGTAGCTGAAGTTAACAAAAAAGTACTCTAGGTCATGCTACTACTAGGATATCCATAATTAGTGCTAGGATTAAGACCCTCCTCTGCAAAAAAAACAAAACCCTGTTTGTTTATTGGGACATGATCTCATACAAAACATATATTTATTTGCCAACTAACCTAATGACTTCCCACTAAATTGAGAAGTATCACTTTTATATATGAAGTATGCTTGAAGCTACTGGCTTGTTGTTGTTTATTCGTTTAGTCGCTTCCGACTCTTCATGACCAGCCCACGCCAGAGCTTCCTGTCAGTTGTCAGCACGCCCAGATCCCCCAGGGACGAATCCATCACCTCTAGAATATCATCCATCCATCTTGCCTTTAATACCATTCCCTCAAGTGAGCAGTCTGGCTTTATTTCCTGGAGGATGGACTGGTTTGATCTTCTTGCAGTCCAAGGCACTCTCAGAATGTTCCTCCAACACCACCGTTCAAAAGCATCGATCTTCCTTCTCTCAGCCTTCCTTATGGTCCAGCTCTCGCAGCCATATGTTACTATGGGGAACACCATTGCTTTAACTATGCGGACCTTTGTTGTCAGTGTGATGTCTCTGCTCTTCACTATTTTATCGAGATTTGTCATTGCTCTTCTCCCAAGGATTAAGCGTCTTCTGATTTCCTGACTGCAGTCAGCATCTGCAGTAATCTTCGCACCTAGAAATACAAAGTCTTTCACTGCTTCTACATTTTCTCCCTCTTTTTGCCAGTTATCAATCAAGCTGGTTGCCATAATCTTGGTTTTTTGAGGTTTAGCTGCAAGCCAGCTTTTGCTCTGTCTTCTTTCACCTTCATCATAAGGCTCCTCAGTTTGTCTTCGCTTTCAGCCATCAAAGTGGTATCATCTGCATATCTGAGATTGTTAATGTTTCTTCCAGCAATTTTAACTCCAGCCTTGGATTCCTCAAGCCCAGCATGTCACATGATGTGTTCTGTGTACAAGTTGAATAGGTAGGGTGAGAGTATACAGCCCTGCCGTACTCCTTTCCCAATATTAAACCAGTCCGTTGTTCCATGGCCTGTTCTTACTGTTGCTACTTGGTCATTATACAGATTCTTCAGGAGGCATACAAGATGACTTGGTATCCCCATACCACTAAGAACTTGCCACAATTTGTTATGGTCCACACAGTCAAAGGCTTTAGAATAGTCGATAAAACAGAAATAGATGTTTTTCTGAAACTCCCTGGCTTTTTCCATGATCCAGCGGATATTGGCAATTTGGTCCCTAGTTCCTCTGCCTTTTCTAAACCCAGCTTGTACCTCTGGCAATTCTCGCTCCATGAATTGCTGAAGTCTACCTTGCAGGATCTTGAGCATTACCTTACTGGCATGTGAAATGAGTGCCACTGTTCGATAGTTTGAACATTCTTTAGTATTTCCCTTTTTTGGTATGGGGATATAAGTTGATTTTTTCAAATCTGATGGCCATTCTTGTGTTTTCCAAATTTGCTGGCATATAGCATGCATTACCTTGACAGGATCATCTTGCAAGATTTTGAACAGTTCAGCTGGGATGCCGTCGTCTCCTGCTGCCTTGTTATTAGCAATGCTTCTTAAGGCCCATTCAATCTCACTCTTCAGGATGTCTGGCTCTAGCTCACTGAGCACACCGTCAACGCTATCCCCAATATTGTTATCCTTCCTATACAGGTCTTCTGTATATTCTTGCCACCTTTTCTTGAACTGTTCTTCTTCTGTTAAGTCCGTGCCATCTTTGTTTTTGATCATACCCATTTTTGCCATACCTCCAATGTTTCTAATTTTCTGGAAGAGGTCTCTTGTCCTTTCTATTCTATTGTCTTCTTCCACTTCTGCGCATTGCTTGTTTAAAAATAATTCCTTATCTCTTCTGGCTAACCTCTGGAGTTTTGCATTTAATTGGGCATATCTCCCCCTATATCACTGTTGCCTTTTGCTTTCCTTCTTTCTTGGGCTACTTCTAGTGTCTCAGCAGACAGCCATTTTGCCTTCTTGGTTTTCTCTTTCTTTGGGATGTATTTTGTTGCCGCCTCCTGAACAATATTGCGAACTTCTGTCCATAGTTCTTCCAGGACCCTATCTACTAAGTCCAGTCCCTTAAATCTATTCTTCACCTCCACTGCATATTCCTTGGGAATATTAGTGAGCTCATATCTAGCTGATCTGTGGGTCTTCCGTAATCTCTTTAGTCTGATCCTAAATTGTGCAATAAGAAGTTCGTGATCTGAACTACAGTCAGCTCCAGGTCTCGTTTTTACTGACTGTATAGATGTCTGCCACCTTTGGCTGCAAAGGATGTAGTCAATCTGATTTCGGTGTTGTCCATCTGGTGAAGTCCATGTATAAAGCCATCTCTTAGGTTGTTGGAAGAGAGTGTTTGTTATGCAGACTGAGTTGTCTTGGCAAAATTCTATCAGCCTATGTCCTGCTTTGTTTTGTTCCCCCAGGTCATGCTTACCTGTAATTCCAGGTGTCATTTGACTGCCCACCTTAGCATTCCAGTCTCCTGTGATGAAAATAACATCTCTTTAGGCGTGTTGTCCAGTAGGCGCTGCAGATCCTCATAGAACCGCTCTACTTCAGCTTCTTCAGCATCTGTGGTTGGGGCGTATATTTGGATCACTGTGATGTTAGATGGCTTGCCCTGAATTCGAATTGAGAACATTCTATCATTTTTTGGATTGTATCCAAGCACTGCTTTGGCCACTTTACTATTAATTATGAAGGCTACTCCATTTCTTCTGTGGTCTTCTTGTCCACAATAGTAGATCTGGTGGTCATTTGATGTGAAGTGGCCCATTCCAGTCCATTTCAGTTCACTAACGCCCAGAATGTCTATCTTTAATCTTGACATCTCACCAATAACCACATCCAATTTGCCCTGGCTCATAGATCTTACATTCCAGGTTCCAATGGTGTGTTGATCCTTAGAACATCGGATTCGCCATTCACCACCAGCACCGCCGGCCGCTAGCCATCCTTTCGGCTTTGAGCTAGCTGCGTCATCACGTCTGGGGCTAGTTGGACTCATCCTCTGTTCCTCCCCAGTAGCATTTTGACCATCTTCCGACCTGGGGGTCTCATCTTCCGATGGTATACCGACATATCTCTGGTTGTACTGATCCATTTAGTTTTCACAGCAAGAATACTGGGGTGGGTTGCCATTACCTTCCCCAGGGATTGCATTTAGTCTGACCTCTCTGTCATGACCTTCCTGTCTTGGGTGGCCCTTCACGGTTTAGCTCATGGCATCACTGAGGTGCTCAAGCTCCAGCACCACAACAAGGTAACGATCTTTCCCAGAAGGAAGCTACTGGCAGCTTCATGCAAAAAGATTTTTTTTTTTAATGTTTCGAGTGAAAATAATGAGCTGTAGAAGGCCAGTTTAGTAAATTAACTGGAAACTGTAGCTATTGTAGCACCAGTTCTCTGGCAGTTTGCACTTTGCTGAAAGTATGCCAATATGCTTAGATACTTAACAGAGGCATACAGAGGCATATACTTCATATATACAGTACTTCATACATTACTCTTCTTGTAATCCAGAAGAGAGCCTTCTGATGTTCGTCAGCCATACCAATGTCAATGAAAAAAAGAACAGTCTTCAAAATGTGACAGATATCCTGCATTGTCATTTCAATTATATCTAGAAGAATGTCAAGACTTACAGAGTGGTTTGGAAGACTCTTTCGGAGAACACTGTAGAGCATGTGACTTGTGTCTGCTGAACAGGGAAAAAGATGGGTCTCCATTTCTTGAAAGCATTTTCTTGTACATGGTGCTTCAGCACCATCAGGATTGTAGTAGTTTTTTTTTCCTTACAAGTATGACATAACATTAGTCTCTTTTCTTCAAGTAAGTAGCAACTACTTTACTTGTCCAGTATATATAGTTGAATCACATTTGATAAAATCTGGAATATTTCTATCTCCAGGAACAAAAACTTCTGTTTTTCTACTAATACTCATGGTGCTTTAGAATTTATTTTTGAACAATGTAACCCCAATGTGGGACGCGGTGGCGCTGCGGGTTAAACCGCTGGGCTGTCGATCGGAAGGTCGGCGGTTCGAAACCGCGCGGCAGGGTGAGCTCCCGTTGCTCGTCCCAGCTCCTGCTCACCTAGCAGTTCGAAAACATGCAAATGTGAGTAGATCAATAGGTACCGCTTCGGCGGGAAGGTAACGGCGTTCCGAGTCGTCATGCTGGCCACATGACCCGGAAGTGTCTATGACAACGCCGGCTCCAAGGCTTAGAAACGGAGATGAGCACCGCCCCCTAGAGTCGGACACGACTGGACTTTACGTCAAGGGAAACCTTTACCTTTACCTAACCCCAATTTAACTAACCAGTTTGGGGGAAGGGTTGCC
This sequence comes from Candoia aspera, assembly GCF_035149785.1. Classification (NCBI taxonomy): domain Eukaryota; kingdom Metazoa; phylum Chordata; class Lepidosauria; order Squamata; family Candoiidae; genus Candoia; species Candoia aspera. The sequence continues at coordinate 252,314,654 of NC_086153.1, read as the reverse complement.
AAAAGCCAGTTAAATTTCAGTTTACATAATTTACATACTTTGGTGAAGTCCAAAGTCAGATTTGGTTGCTTGCATCTGGGCATCTGTAAAATTGAGGTTTTACTGCAGTCTGTTTGAGCTTACATGTATTTCCTTATTGCAAAGTAGCAAAGAGGGCAAGTGTTTTTTGTTGCTGTTATGTAACTCTTCTCAATTCTTCAGCCTTCCTGCCTCTTCACAGATCTTAATCCATAGAATCCCTGTTAAAAGTGAAGGACAGTGAAAGATAGGACATTCACATACTGCACACCTTCAGTCAGCCAAAAACGAAGGTACATGGAAGAAGTGTACACCAACATTTTCTTCTTTGAAATAAATTTATTTTTCATTAAACTAAAGAACATTTTAAAAATGCAGGGGAAAATTCAGATCCTACTGTTTTGAAGAAATGTGATGGATTTTTGAGTTAAAAATAACCTGAAACAAATTGGAACCTTCCTAAAGCTTTATTAGAAATTCAGAAAACTGAAGGCTCAGAAATCATCCAGTGGGCTGAATAAGGTAAATACCCAAGGTCCTCAGCTTGTGATTTGTCAGGCTGGTCTGGGGAAGTGTGTTGTGCCTACTGAGGAATAGAAACAGAAGCAGAAAGCATTGGTGCCATCACAGACACCTGGAGAATACTGTACATAATGTCAACTTACCTAAGCCGGCCACTCTAGTGTCCTCCTTGGTTTGGGATATTTGACACAGATAGTCTCCCAAGGGGACTGATTAGATTTTTTATTTTATTTTAGCTTTGGTCTGTAGATGTTTTTTTGCCTGTGTCATGAGTACTATTGGAGGTCAGGTTGATATGGATGGGCAATAGGATCCTTTTATTTATAGGCTATCTCATCAGGGAATTCTTATTGTTAGTGTTATATGAACCCAGTGGGAAAAGAAAAGGAAACAAAGTTTAATAAAGAGGGTAAACTAATCTTTTAAAAAAGAGTAGTTTAAAAAAGAGGACAAAAAAGACAGGATGGAGAAGAAAGAAAAAGAGCACACATGTAAAAGAGCTTAAGATGCTTTTTCCTGTCACCAAGGTCATACAAAAGTCAGTAAAATTGTCTAATTAAGAGCCAAAGATAAATAAATTGAACAACCTGAATAGCAGTGAATGTAGTGGCGAAACATTAAAAGGGGAAAATGTGCTCTTCTTTCAACAAGCTACTTTTCAGCTTCCACATGATTATAAAATAATTTCTGAGTACATTTGATAATTTCAGAACAAAGTTAGTCACAGACCCAATAAAGTATTGAAGTTTCTTTTCTCAAATGATGTTTCTCATGTCATTAAACATTTTATGCTGTGTAATGGGACTTCCTCAGTAAAATCAGGAAAAAGCATAATATGAGAAGTTTGAAAGTCCTCTTTGATTCTACACATCACATGGGCCTTCTTTAGAATTTCATTTCTTGTACCAAATCTAAGGAAAGTACAACAGTACAAAAAAGAGAAGCTCTAATTTGTGACCCTTTCCAACATCTACTTGATAATCTTTCAACAGAGCCTATACTTTTTGAATTAAAGCTTTGACAAAATGTATTTATTTATTTAGCTGCCATGGGGTGAAGTATGATCAGTACACTGATGATACCCAATTATACCTTTCTGCCCCTGGCAACTTAAGTGATGCTGTTGAATGTCCTATCCCGATGCCTGAAGGGTGTAGGGGCCTGGATGGGGAACAACAGGCTTCAGCTGAACACTGGCAAGACTGAGTGGTTCTGGGGTATGGGGCCCTCCAGCTCAGGAACTATGCCATCTTTGGTACTGGATGGGATCGCACTGCCCCAAATAGACCTGGTTCACAACTAGGGGGTCCTCCTAGACTCATGACTCCTGCTCAAAGAAGAGGTGGCAGTCGTGTCTAGGAGGGCTTTTGCACAGCTTTGTGTTATATGCCAGTTGCACCTGTTCCTAGACCTGGAGGCTCTGCTCACAATGACTCATGCCCTGGTCAGCTCCCGAATGGTCTACTGTAATGTATTCTACACAGGGCTGTCCTTGAAGAGTATTCAGAAGCTTCAGCTGGTACAAAATCCAGTGGCATGGGCAGTTAGGTGTGCCCCTAGAACGGCACATGTTACACCTCTGCCTCATGAGCAGCATTGGCTGCCAGTTTGCTTTCAAGTCCAATTCAAGGTGCTGGTTTTGACTTTTAAAGTCCTTCAGGGCATAGGGCCAGGTTATCTGAGGAACTGCCTCCACCTGATTACATCTGCCCATCCCATCAGGTCTGGCAGAAGAGGTGTGCTGTGGGTCCCATCTGTGAAAGAGTTTCATCTGGTGGGACCCAGGATTTGGGCCTTTTCTGCCATGGTACACACTCTGTGGAACATCGTGGCCCACTGAGGTGAGATTGGCCCCATCTTTGACATCATCCTGGAAGTCCCTTAAAACATGGCTATATCAGCAGGTCTGAGGATTTCAAGGAAATGGCTATTTGATGAGATGGCTGCATTGTTTTTAACATCTATTTTCTCTACTATCTTGTTATTAATAATATTGTTGATGTCTTTTAAGTATAGTTTTTAATATTTAGTTTTTTATTATGGTTTTTATTGTAGGCTGCCTACAGTCACTTTCCTATGAGATGGGTGGCTATAGAAATGTGATTAGTATGTATTTATTTATTTATTTACTGGATTTGTAAGGCCACCCAACTAACGTACAAAGGAAAAACAAACAATAAACCAAAAGAACCAAAAGACACACACAATAAATTATATAAATACACAATGCAAAATATAAAATGGCAGCCAAACACAATAATAAAAATAACCAAAACTGGACTCAGCTCAACTGGAACCAAATACCTGGAGAAAAAGCCAGGTCCTACTGGCTTTCCTAAAGGTGAGCAAAGTTGAGACCTGTCATTGTAGAGGGCAGAGGGAATGGCCTTGAGGGACAGGAGGAAGAGCCACTATAAGACAATGGTCAGATAAAAGAGAACTCAGTCTGGGGCAGGAATGTAACCTGAGTAAACATCTCAGACAAAATCCTCCCTAGTTCTCATGAAGATAAAGGGAGGAAGCACATTTCGACTTGCAAGATTCTGTTATTATAGCTTTACAATAAAAGTAGTATTGACCTACATGACATTGGATTCCTAGTCTTATCTACCTTGAAGAGCTAACAGTCATATATCAGGGTGGGGTGGGGAGATTGTTCCAGAGCACAGGGACAACCACCAATAAGGTATGCTTCCTAGGTCCCATAAGATGACAAAGTTTAAAAGAGGGAACCTGGAGCATGTTCCTCCTATGGGAGCATGTGGGACAGGCAGATGATCATGGGAGAAGGTGGTCCAACAAGTAACCCAGTCCTATGCCATGTAGGACTTTAAAGGTGATAACCAGTACTTGAATCATACCCAGAAGCCTACTGGGAGCCAGTGCAGCTCATGAGTAGCAGTGTTATATAAGTGTAACCACCTACACCCACACCACTGCATTCTAGATTACCTGAAACTTCCAGATAGTCTTTGAGGGCAGCCCCATGCAGTAGTCCAATTGGAGGTGACTAAGGTGTGAGTGACCATGAGCAGAGGTATCTGGTCCAGGAATAAGCGCTGTGAGGTTTCAGCTGGCTTCTGACTCAGAAAACGAAACTCTTTCTGAGTCAGAAGGGGAAGCAGAAACTTACCAGGCAGAAACTGGGAAAGCAAAACCCAGAAGTGACTCAGCAGTGTGGGATAAGTTACAGACGCTGATTGGCCAGTCTTTGGAAGAGGATTTGAATCCTCCAATCAGCACACGGGAAAGGCGTGCAGAAAAGTGTGTGAAGGAGAAGGCAGCCTGATTGGCTGCAGAGGGGAATAGGCACACAAGGGATCAGCATAAAAAGCAGACATGTGAAGAGCAAGCTGATGGAGGCAACTGATCCTTCGAGCTTGCAGCCCCAGCGGAAGAGTCCTTACCTGTGTTGGAAACCTCATCTGTAGCCGGAGGGGAATCAGCGCCTGCGTTTCCTATTGTAGAGGACCTGTATCCTGCACAGGTTGTCACAGAGGATCTTCTCCTTGCTGAATCCAGCAACCTCAGCCTCACATCCAGTTTCGGACCTCACTGCTGCCATTTGGCTTGTTCCAAGAGTGTTCCTAGCCTTGTTCCTAGCTCTCAGCCGAGTCCGGGATCTCCAGTCCAGTTTCATCATGATTCCAGCTTCCAGCCTTGCCCAGAATCTCCAGTCCAGTTTCATCGTGCTTCCAGCTTCCAGCCTTGCCCAGAATCTCCAGTCCAGTCTAGTGCTTTAATCACCCAGGGACTCCAGGCCAGTCTTGTGCTCCAGGTTCTCAGCCTTGTCCAGGATCTGCAGTCCAGTCCAGTTGTATTCCAAGCTCCCAGCCCAGTCAAGAGCCTCCAGTCCAGCCTAGTGATGAGCCAAGCTCCCAGCCTAGCCTGGAATCTCCAGCCAAATCTAGTCTTGTTCCAAGTTATCAGCCTTTCCCTGAGTCTTCAGCCCAGTGCAGTCTTGCTTCCAGTGCCCAGTCTAGCCTGGTTTGTCCAGTTCAGTTCAGTCTTGTCTCCAGAGCCAAGCCTTGCCCAGTGGTTCCAGTTTGGTCTCACCTAGCTTCCAGGTGCCAGCCTAGTTCGGGTGGTGTTTCAGATCATGGACACTTGCCTCCAGTTCCAGTCTTGCCACGTGCCCTAGATTCATCCAGTTTCCCAGCTCTGGTCAGTGAATCCTTCATAGCTGTTTTGCCACAGCCTTCTCCTGTAACCTTGCTGGTTCTCCTGTTGTTACCTGGGTGGACTTGATCAGAACCAGCCTACCTCATTGATCACAAGGACTTATTATTGTAAATAGTTGTATTAATAAAGAGTGGTTTTGATAACCCTGTCTGGCTGCCTCATAGTCTGAACAGGACAGGTGCAACTGGTGCACAAGTTTCAGTTGTGCAAAAGCTCACCTGGCCACAGCTGCCACTTGCTTTTCAAGCAGGAACTATGAGTCCAAAAGAACCTCCAGATTGTGCACTAAGTCTGAATGGGGCAGTGCTACCCTATCCAGATCCAAAGATGGAAACACTCCAACTCCCAAATCCAGGGGACCCAGAACCTATAATGACTCAGTCTTAGCATGGTTGAGCTGCAACCTGTTCTTCAGACCCTCATAGCCTCCAGACACTGGGATAGGACCTCAACAATGTATAATTGGATATCATCTGCTTATTTATTTATTTATTATTACTGCCCATCTCCCCCCAAAGGAGTATTAATGATACCTTTTATTGTAGGCTGCCTACAGTCACTTTCCTATGAGATGGGTGGCTATAGAAATACCCAAAGGAGTATTAATGATACCTTACCTTAAATCAACAAATGACCACATCCAATGGCTTCATGTAGATATTGAAAAGGATGGTGGAGCCCTGAGGCACCCATAAAGCAGTTGCCTCAGGCTTGATACCTCCCCTTCCACCAACACTGATTGGAACTGGCCAAGGAGGAAGAAGAACTGTCACAAAATGGGGCCTCCCACTCTTTCTTAGCTTCTTCCAGAATTCTGATGATACACAGATTAACCTGACAAAAGTGAGATTCCAAAGACATTATTTTGTCCTGAAGACTTTCAGCCACCTTTAGTAAACCAATTATAGATATAATGGCTTCCCACTATCTTCCTCTGAGATATCCTGATGTCAGCTGTATCCATTCTGGAACAGTATTAACAGTGCTTTAACAGCATTGGTATCTTCTCTAATCTTGAGGAAAACAGCCATCATATCTTTCTCAGCAGCTGCTGAGATTATTACTGAAATGGTGGTAGAACTTTCTTTGGTGCCATTCATGTAGATAATAATAATTTAAAAATCTCAGATCATCAAAATACACATAATCACCTGTGTCTCACTCTGATAATAATTGTTAACATACCAAAGAATCATCTGGATAAAAATTGTAGGGGGATGCAAGAGACTGTCAATAACTGACTACAGCATCATCTTGACCAGAAGCCATCTCAGCAGAGAATTAGGGAAAAGAACCAGCAGGATCCTCTATTGGTCCCCAAGCCCAGTGGCAGAACCTTTAAGGCCTTGTGAAAAGCCAGTAGGGTTGGGGCCAATCTCATTTCTGAGGGAATATTTCAAAGGGCAGGTGCATGATAGAAAAGGCTGTCTTCCTGGGCCCCACCAGATGGCATTCTGCAATAGATGGGGCCTGGAGCATGCTTCTTCTGCTGGACTGTATGGGATGGATAGACATAATCAAAGAAAGGTGGTTGGGGAGAGGTCCCTCAAACAACCCGGTCCCAAGCTATGAAGGGTTAATAGGTTACAATCAGAACCTTGAGTTGAACCTGGAAGCATACTGGTAACCAGTGCAGCTTATGGAGCAGAGGTGTAACAAGCACTGACTGAGGAGCACACATAACATTTAGGACTAGAAGCAGTTAATCCAAGGAACAAGAATCTAAGAACTTTGATTATTAGTCCTCATTGGAAAGAAGATAAAAGTTACAGTATGGGAATGCCAGTGAGTGCTCTACTTTCAAATGAGACATGTATACATCTGTGTATAGGCAATTAAGGCAGCAAAACACTTGTCCATTTTCTCCTACTCTTTCTGTGCAAAGGCTGGATGGGCTTCTCTTTTATGAAAGGGAGGCAGTTCCCATCTTTTCAGTTTTGGTAACTGCTAGTCTTTCAATCAGTATGAGATATAGCTCCCACAGCATGCCTTCCTAATCTGCTGATGTTGGGAAATCACTAAGGCAGTTTTGGAGGAACAGGGGGAGGCAGTGAGGAGAAGAACCTCCATTAAAGGAACATTACTCGATTCACATAACATTAGGCCTGGGCTTGTCCAAAACTGAGATAAATGATTCAGACAGAGAAGATAGTCTAGGAAAGTGTTTCCAGCCTTCTTGGGATTGGTTATCTTAAGCTTCCTTGAAGGATCAAGGTGAGGTATTTGAAAAGGGAGTAAGCATTTCATTTTTCATCAGAGAGAGAAGATGATCACTTATTGCCAAGAAAACTGCTTCTCAGAAACTAATTTCCAAGCATATAATATGTCTCTATACTGTCTTTTATTGAATCATTTGCCATAAATGGTATAGCTTATATCTCAAAGAAGCACTAGAATGGAGTTATTATCTTTTCCTTTGCAATTTGTTCTTTGGCACATGATTTGTAAATCATGCTAAAATTGCTTATTTTGTTCTTATGGGAACAGCTATCCAAATGCAAACGGTATGATTCAGAATAAGGAGGGCTGGGGATGCTGGTTCAAGATAGACAAGGCTGATCATTGTGTCAGAGTCCTGAATAAAGTAGTATGGAATAAAGTAATATGGAAACAAACAGAAGAGGAACTTATTTATTATTTAGGTAGGGAGTGGGCAAGACACCTGAGTAATAAATAAAAGTAAAAGTAAATGTTACTCACTAGCATATCTGCAGATCAAATTGTTGCAGGATCACAAATACATTATATATACAGTATGTGAGCATGCAAGGTAAGTTCTAATAAAATATATTAAAGAAGAGGGGTTGGTTTAGTGATTAAGGTGCCAGGCTAGAAATCGGGAGACTGTGAGTTCTAGTTCCGCCTTAGGCACAAGCCAGCTGGGTGACTTTGGGCCAGTCCCTCTCTCTCAGCCTTAGGAAGAAGGAGGCAATGGCAAGCCACTTCTGAAATCTTGCCAAGGAAACTTCAAGGACTTGTCCAGGCAGTCACCAGGAGTCAACACTGACTCAAAGGCACCACCCACTCCCCCAAATGTGTGTGTGTGTGTGTGTATAAGCCTTAATAAAGGACTGTGTTAATGAATACTAGAGAAATACTACATTCACATGAGTCCAGTCCTTCAATATATATATATATATGTGTGTGTGTGTGTGTGTGTATGTGTGTGTGTGTGTATGTGTGTGTGTGTGTGTGTGTGTGTGTGTGTATGTATGTATATATATATATATATATATATATATATATATAAGGGAATATGGCTGTGGACAGTGAGAGAATTATTCTCAAGTGCAAGTGCAAGACTGTGGGTTTTGAAAAAGTGTGGCTGCATTATGGGGTCAGTTTGTGCAGGTCTCAAAGTAGGTGCACCTTTTTTAAGGATCTCATAAAAGCCTTAATAAAGGACTGTGTTAATGAATACTAGAGAAATACTACATTCACATTAGTCCAGTCCTTCAAAAATAAAATAATATAAAATAAATAATGGGCTAATATTGTAATATTGCATAATATATTGTGGTGTTACAAAATACTTAAAATTCCTACTTCCTTTCTGATCTCTTTTCTTACATGGAAACTTCATAAATAGTGAAGAAATGTCAGTAAGCATAGTTTATATAAGAACATTAGATCCCTTGGTGCCCAAGATTTTAAAATATATATTTTGATTTCTTTAAAAGAGGTTCTCTATTTTTGTAAAGGAATTTAGAGCTGACCTTGGATGGGGCAGGAAGGAATGAACCATTAAGGGGGGGAGTGCTTGTAGAAAAGATGGCACAGTCCTGAGAAAGAGGAAAGTGTGAGAAAGAAACTCAAAATAAACCTGCCTTGATTTTGTTTAACATAAGAGAGAAACTTGGACAGGCTTTCATGTCTCTGTAATTCAATTTTACTGCAGTAAAAAGCATTTCTGGAATCTTTGCCATGCCTGTTGCTTAACCTGGTTTTTCTCAAGGGAATATCAGCAGGGTTGCTTTGAGTTTCTTTCTCACTCTTCCTTCTTTCCTAAATTCCTTTACAATTTTTCCATCTCCTATAAGCATTTCAAAGGAAAAGGTGTAAAGAATTTGGGTAAAGAATTTTGGGGAAAAGTCCATCATATGTCTGAACAATATCTTATGATATGAAAATGGACCAATTTAAGGTTATTGATGCATCAACATACATGAAACATTGATCACTGTAACCTTACAAATAGCAGATCGTATTGTTTTGAGCGTATGATATTAGAGAAATGGAAAAAAAAATCAAAAGTATTATCTGTGGATACTCTGAATTCAGATTCATAACATGCAACTCTGGCACTGGCCTAGTTAGGAAGTATGAAGTTAATGAAGTTCAGTGTTCCTTTCAGTTCCCTATGGACTTTTATTTGGAAATAAAGTTAAAATTACAAATAGTAACAGCAACAAAATCACAGGCATATTCCAGAGGGATTACTCCTGTTATGCATGTTTAGAACTGCTGGAGGGAAGGAGGGAGGGAGGGATCTCCCTTGTTTTAACTCCTTGGTGCCGCACTCTCTGATTCTAAATTGGCAAAAACTGCCTAGGCAGGCTACAAAATAAAACTATTACTGCATAGTAGGGTGAAGCCACTCAAAGCAGTTGATTGTTCTCTGTAAACATGAGCACCTTTTTATATCCTTTGTATTTTTAAATCCAGCGTGTGGTTTTTCAGTGCAGTTGGTGGACCTAGTCTTTGATAGGTACAGATGTAATTTTAAGGGCTGAAGCTGGCAACATAGGAACTAGCTCTACTCAGTCTAGACCATTGTCTTTCAACCTTGGCAACTTTAAGATGTGTGGATTTCAACTCTCAGAATTCCCCAGCCAGCATGCTGGTCTAGACTAAATCATTGTATAAACATACAGCACATCCAGTTGGATCACAAAGCTGAGAAATGGATTGCTAATAGTCAGTTGAGTCAAAAGGGTGGGAGGAAAAGGCTTAAGATTTAAACTCTGGGGCTGATCAATCAGAGGCATCTGCAGTGGGGGTCAATAGCATCAAAATGACAGGAGCAAGCAGGCAGTTGAAGCCGCTTCCCTTTTTAATGTCTATTGCATACATCACACACATGTAAAACAGAACAGGTTAAGTCTTGGCCTTTACTTCTCTTAACCATTGTCAGACAATGTTTTTGAGAATTACAGATGAATCTAAAAAGTGCAAAATATGTCTCAGTAGCCTCTGACAGTGATATCTGAAAGAAACCAGGCTGATTTAAATCAAATGACACATGTATGTGGTGAGGTGGCTTGTGATGTTGAAGTTAAATGAGCTGCAGGAAAAAAAAAATCCAATGCAACTTAATAAAGCAAGATTTGAAATCTTGTTAGCACAAAAGGAACAGAAATCTTATAAATATTCAAAACCCTTAATCAAACAGCTTAGGAAAAAAACTGTTTGGAATGTTCATAATTACTTTAAGTGGCTTATTAATGTTACCATTTTATGATAGTGATAGTGCATTGGGGACATCTAATACTTAATTGTGTCACAGAAGCACACTAAACACTCCATGTTTGGTCACTTGGGATTATTATCCTAACAAATGAAAGCAGCACTTTCCATTATTAATAATTGTTGGCATTTATGTAGTGCTTGAGAGAGTTTCAGTACTTCCCATAGCATAATTCAATTACCTGTGTCTATCTATATCCATCCATCTAACCATGTAGAGTGGCTGAAAGAGACTAGATTATCGAAGGGTGCCTAGACAGCTTATGAGAAAGTATCATTTGAACCGGGAACTTTATGGCCCAGTCTCCTAACCACTATGCTACAGTGATCAACTAGACAAATAACAAGAATGGTTTTTCACCTTTCATGTCATGTTTGGATCCAGTGAACTGTAAACAGCAACATTTTTCAGCAAACATGGTGGTGAATGTTGACCCCTGTCAGATCATGTCCAACATTCCATAGCCTTTGTCCTTAATTTTTTCTGCTGACAGCATCTGATTAATTCCAAGTTATTGCTGTAAATGCTAACTCCTGACCTTCTCTACCCATTCAAAATGGAAAATTGTAAAACAACAGCTTTTGGTTTGATGTTTTTTGTCAGGGAAATGTGTTCCTTACAAGGCTATACTCTTCCCTATTTTCCAACATTTTTTCTCTTCTTAGCAGGAAGCCTTTAAATGTAAAAACTAACCACCATATCAGTCACTCATCTTCATTTTAAAACAAATATACAGAATTCAGTGAAGTTGTTTCTCATATGGGTGTATGTAAACTTAAAAGTGTGTATAATGAAATATTTTATTTGTATTTGGATGTGTTTAAATAGTTATAACAAAGAATTAACTATGGAGTATTGTAAGCATAGACCTACAAAACCATAGGGTAAAAGTAATGGGCCATATCTATTAAGTTCTTTCATTAGGGCTGCTAGAGCTTTGACTGAAAAACTCCAGATGACCTCTAGAGAGAAGCAAAAGCATGCAGAAAGCTCTCTTTGCTGACATCTAGCGTTCATCTGAGCTTTTGCAATCCAGAACTGTTAACCCTACAAGCTTCTTTTTATGTATATCTGGAACCACAGTTACACCCTGCTTAATGAACTACGTAACTAAATGTTAGGATTTCTCAATTGTAGCTTGCAAAATGATGTCTCTGTAGATCATCCAAGCTTATTTTTGTGTTCTTGGGCTGTTGTCTCAAATACCCCCTACTTGTTGAATACCATAAACGTGTATTATTCTGTGGAGTTCTTGGTGCTCTCTGAGCCTTCTTGTTTTCCTGCAGATGTTTCATTGCCAGACTGGGCAACATCTTCAATGTGAAAAGGGAGTAGGCCTTGCTCTCTGTTTATATACTGTTCAGCTTGTGCTGGTGGAGGTGTTGTTCTCTCCTTGGGAGTTCCTTGATTGGACTGTTGTTTGCTGCTTGGTTGGTTGACTGAGTTAATAGTTCTTTTATTAAGGTATAATGTACTGTTTGATTGTTTATCTGGTGTTAATCCTGATGTTAATCTTTCCATATCTGGGTGTTGACTGCTGCCAAGGAGGTGTTCTGGTCTTTTGGCTTTTCAATTGCCTCTTTTGAATGGTATGTAAATGTTATTTACCTCTATGTGTCTGTTGATGGCTGCTTTGTCTGAGTGCCAAGCTCCCTGGAATTCTCTAGCATTTTTGGATTTGGCTTGTTTTAAGATGCTCACCTTCAGCAAAGGATCGTTACCTTGTCGTGGTGCTGGAGCTTGAGCACCTCAATGATGCCATGAGCTAAACCGTGAACGGCCACCCAAGACAGGAAGGTCATGACAGAGAGGTCAGACTAAATGCAATCCCTGGGGAAGGTAATGGCAATCCACCCCAGTATTCTTGCTGTGAAAACTAAGTGGATCAGTACAACCAGAGATATGTCGGTATACCATTGGAAGATGAGACCCCCAGGTCGGAAGATGGTCAAAATGCTACTGGGGAGGAACAGAGGATGAGTCCAACTAGCCCCAGACGTGATGACGCAGCTAGCTCAAAGCCGAAAGGACGGCTAGCGGCCGACGGTGCTGGTGGTGAATGGCAAATCCGATGTTCTAAGGATCAACACACCATTGGAACCTGGAATGTAAGATCTATGAGCCAGGGCAAATTGGATGTGGTTATTGGTGAGATGTCAAGATTAAAGATAGACATTCTGGGCGTCAGTGAACTGAAATGGACTGGAATGGGCCACTTCACATCAAATGACCACCAGATCTACTACTGTGGACAAGAGGACCACAGAAGAAATGGAGTAGCCTTCATAATTAAGAGGAAAGTGGCTAAAGCAGTGCTTGGATACAATCCAAAAAACAATAGAATGATCTCAATTCAAATTCAGGGCAAGCCATCTAACATCACAGTGATCCAAATATACGCCCCAACCACAGATGCTGAAGAAGCTGAAGTAGAGCAGTTCTATGAGGATCTGCAGCACCTACTGGACAACACGCCTAAAAGAGATGTTCTTTTCATCACAGGAGACTGGAATGCTAAGGTGGGCAGTCAAATGACACCTGGAATTACAGGTAAGCATGGCCGGGGAGAACAAAATGAAGCAGGACATAGGCTGATAGAATTTTGCCAAGACAACTCACTCTGCATAACAAACACTCTCTTTCAACAACCTAAGAGACGGCTTTATACATGGACTTCACCAGATGGACAACACCGAAATCAGATTGACTACATCCTTTGCAGCCAAAGGTGGCGGACATCTCTACAGTCGGTAAAAACAAGACCTGGAGCTGACTGTAGTTCAGATCACGAACTTCTTATTGCACAGTTTAGGATCAGACTAAAGAGATTAGGGAAGACCCACAGATCAGCTGGATATGAGCTCACTAATATTACTCAGGAATATGCAGTGGAGGTGAAGAATAGTTTTAAGGGACTGGACTTAGTAGATAGGGTCCTGGAAGAACTATGGACAGAAGTTTGCAACATTGTTCAGGAGGCGGCAACAAAATACATCCCAAAGAAAGAGAAAACCAAGAAGGCAAAATGGCTGTCTGCTGAGACACTAGAAGTAGCCCAAGAAAGAAGGAAAGCAAAAGGCAACAGTGATAGGGGGAGATATGCCCAATTAAATACAAAATTCCAGAGGCTAGCCAGAAGAGATAAGGAATTATTTTTAAACAAGCAATGTGCAGAAGTGGAAGAAGACAATAGAATAGAAAGGACAAGAGACCTCTTCCAGAAAATTAGAAACATCAGAGGTAAATTCCAGGCAAAAATGGGCATGATCAAAAACAAAGATGGCAAGGACCTAACAGAAGAAGAAGAGATCAAGAAAAGGTGGCAAGAATATACGGAAGACCTGTATAGGAAGGATAACAATATCGGGGATAGCGTTGATGGTGTGCTCAGTGAGCTAGAGCCAGACATCCTGAAGAGTGAGGTTGAATGGGCCTTAAGAAGCATTGCTAATAACAAGGCAGTAGGAGACGACGGCATCCCAGCTGAACTGTTCAAAATCTTGCAAGATGATGCTGTCAAGGTAATGCATGCGATATGCCAGCAAATTTGGAAAACACAAGAATGGCCATCAGATTTGAAAAAATCAACTTATATCCCCATATCAAAAAAGGGAAACACTAAAGAATGTTCAAACTATCGAACAGTGGCACTCATTTCACATGCCAGTAAGGTAATGCTCAAGATCCTGCAAGGTAGACTTCAGCAATTCATGGAGCGAGAATTGCCAGATGTACAAGCTGGGTTTAGAAAAGGCAGAGGAACTAGGGACCAAATTGCCAATATCCGCTGGATCATGGAAAAAGCCAGGGAGTTTCAGAAAAACATCTATTTCTGTTTTATCAACTATTCTAAAGCCTTTGACTGTGTGGACCATAACAAATTGTGGCAAGTTCTTAGTGGTATGGGAATACCAAATCATCTTGTCTGCCTCCTGAAGAATCTGTATAACGACCAAGTAGCAACAGTAAGAACAGACCACGGAACAACGGACTGGTTTAATATTGGGAAAGGAGTATGGCAGGGCTGTATACTCTCACCCTACCTATTCAACTTGTACACAGAACACATCATGCGACATGCTGGGCTTGAGGAATCCAAGGCTGGAGTTAAAATTGCTGGAAGAAACATTAACCATCTCAGATATGCAGATGATACCACTTTGATGGCTGAAAGCGAAGAGGAACTGAGGAGCCTTATGATGAAGGTGAAAGAAGAAAGTGCAAAAGCTGGCTTGCAGCTAAACCACAAAAAAACCAAGATTATGGCAACCAGCTTGATTGATAACTGGCAAATAGAGGGAGAAAATGTAGAAGCAGTGAAAGACTTTGTATTTCTGGGTGCGAAGATTACTGCAGATGCTGACTGTAGTCAGGAAATCAGAAGACGCTTAATCCTTGGGAGAACAGCAATGACAAATCTCGATAAAATAGTGAAGAGCAGAGACATCACACTGACAACAAAAGTCCACATAGTTAAAGCAATGGTGTTCCCCGTAGTAACATATGGCTGCGAGAGCTGGACCATAAGGAAGGCTGAGAGAAGGAAGATCGATGCTTTTGAACGGTGGTGTTGGAGGAAAATTCTGAGAGTGCCTTGGACTGCAAGAAGATCAAACCAGTCCATCCTCCAGGAAATAAAGCCAGACTGCTCACTTGAGGGAATGATATTAAAGGCCAAATCGAAATACTTTGGCCACATAATGAGAAGACAGGACACCCTGGAGAAGATGCTGATGCTAGGGAGAGTGGAAAGCAAAAGGAAGAGGGGCCGACCAAGGGCAAGGTGGATGGATGATATTCTAGAGGTGACGGACTTGGCCCTGGGGGAGCTGGGGGTGTTGACGACTGACAGGAAGCTCTGGCGTGGGCTGGTCCATGAAGTCACGAAGAGTCGGAAGCGACTAAACGAATAAACAACAAAAAAGAAGCTCACAGTTTCCCAGTTGAAAGTGTGGTTGAGTCTGTCCATGTGTTGTGAGATTAGGGAGTTTTCATCATGTCTTCTGACTGCTAGTTGGTGTTCGTGGATGCGCTCTGCTAGTCTTCTGCCTGTCTGTCCTACGTAGTGGCTGCTACAATCCTTGCACTGTTTTTTTCTTCTTGGGCTACTGGGTCTTTTGGGTTACTTAAGATGTTTTGAAGGGTTTTGTTGGTTTGTGTGCTACGGTAATACTCTGTGGTTGTGACAATTTGTTGGTAGTTTCTGAGATGTTTCTGAAGTATGGCAGTGTTATCCTTTTCAAAGCTTCTGTTCGTTGTGCCATAGTAGGTTGAGTGGTCAGGCACTTTTTGATAAAGTTGCGGGGGGGGAGGGTATCCATTTTGCTGGAAGATGCTGTATAGACGATCTGTTTCCTTTTTCTGGTGTTCTGGGCTGCTGCGGTGCATTTGTGCTAGTCTGAATAATGTTCTTACACAGCTCCTATTTTGGGAGGCTGGGTTGTTGCTTTGGTAATGGTGCACTTGGTTAGTGTGGGTAAATTTCCAGAAGACTTGAGTTTCTAGCTTGCCATTATTTTTGTTTGTATTATTTGTATTATTCTTTTCCTTTTTTTGTACTATTATTATGATTCTTGTTTGTAATGGCACATTTGAAGATAATTTGAAGATTTGAGATAATGAAAAAAGCAGACAGGAGAGACACAAATGAAAGCAGCAAAAAAATGAAAAAGAAAGCCACAGTAACAATGACAGTTTCTATAGTATCATCTCAAACCCTCAGGTTTGAGATTTATAGCAAGATGTCAGTACCTCATGGCCTATGAAATTCACAAATGCAGCAAAATGACAAAGGGGAAGTAGGGAGCTTTCCTTTTCCTTGACAATGCTAGTTGCCAAATAAATGGTATTTTATCATTTATATTTTTTTATAATGATATAAACGACATTTTTACTTGATGGTACAGAACAGTCCCTGAGAACCTCTTTTTGTCTAGTGCTAAAAAGAGAGATCTTTCTTTGAAATTAGAACAAAACAAAGAAAACTTTTAAAAAGAAGACAATTACAGAAGTGTACAAGCCCACCACACCCAATAACACTGATAGAAATGAACATTTTAGCACAACAGTTTTAAAAGAAATATTAGGCATTTAAAGACAACTTTACCTGATTTGCTCTGGTGAGTACATTTTTTAAAAAAGATGTCTTACTGTATTCTTGGTGGCTGCTAGATCAAACAGGGACTTTTGAATTTCTAATATATAACAAAGTGCATTGATGTTGATGAAAAATCTAAAGATCAAAGTGCAAGAGGAACAGGGCTTTCAAAATCTGGCTTTGTGCTTAACTTCTGTTCCATTTTCGTGGCTGTTCAAGATTTTGTGAATTTTACAAAAGAGTGTCTGATATTTCAAAAAACATTGGATGCCCAAAGAGGCAGATTCTAAGAATGAAAACCACCATTTTGTGAGCAAAAGCCTATTTGTATGGTCTTTCTCTTCTCCCCACTCTAGCCCTCTTTAAGCCCCAAGCATCTTTGGTGCAGGATCCCTCAGTTGTTTTTGGAGCAGGAAGAATTCCATCACAGTTATGCTTAAGGAAGTCATTCTCTAAGCAGACCAAAATATTCTTGAATCTATATTACTTCTCTAGTTCTTTCATGACTGTCCTGGTAGGACAGCATGGCAAGATGGACTTCTTAAATCCTATTTAAAAGTATCAAGTTTGAAACTATAGACCTTCTGTGGCTTAAATGGGTGATGTCAGTGATGATGAAGGGTGACGGCAGACTTGAACAGAGGCAGGGGAAAATTGTAATCTGAATGGAAATAAGCAAATGCGTAAATACAGAAAGACAATAGAGTTGCTTTAATAAGACCCCCAGAGTATTCACTGCAGATTTAAGGTAAAGGCTTCCTGCTGTAACTAGGTCTTATATCAACTTTATTCATACAATGGAGGGTCTTGCAGAATTTTGATTATTTATCAAAATATTAATATTTGAATTAAGTATTCAAACATTTATTTACGTGGTTAGTGTGGGTAAATTTCCAGTAGACTTGAGTTTCTAGCTTGCCATTATTCTTTTTTGTATTATTTGTATTATTCTTTTCCCTTTTTTGTACTATTATTATAATTCTTGTTGTTGTTTGTAATGGCACATTTGAAGATAGATAAATAAATAAATAAATATTCGAATATTTATATCTCCTCTTTATCATTGGATTCAGGGTGAAACATGTACAATAAAAGTACTTTAAAAATTGTACCACTGAGGAGGATTTCGAATACTCCTTTACAAATTTAGTAAGATTTATTCAGGAGAAAGAAGTGGAGAAAATGACATTTGAATTAGAACTATAATCAACCTCCCCAATATATTAGACTGGGAATCACTGTTGTCTAATTATCCACTCCCCTCACTTTTGACTTATCATAATAATATTATTCAATATTTCTCCTTATAAATGAGGTGGAGGCTGCTGAATAAGATAAGACATGGTGTTCCTTGAGAAATATGTGGAGTTTTATGGCGTAGCAACAAGAAGGGGAAAGGGAGGGGAACTTTGTTTTCATGCCCAAAGGACATCCACTGCCTCCATAGTCCATGGAGTTTTCAATCATCCATGTACAGTATGATTTATTGAAAGTGAGAAGGGTGCTAGGAGGTGGGAATTGATAAAGAAAACCTTACTTTGATTCTTATCTCCGAATAGGCTTACTGAGATTTAAGCTATTACACGAATATAATGAAAATAATGTTATTTGTGGAACTGAGTTTACTTTTAACATATTATTAAGAGTTGGAGAAAACTCATGGAACTTTGTTTTTATACATGATAACAGCAGCAAGACTTTTATATACACAATGGTGGAAGGATTTGACATTACCCAGAGTGGAAGAGTGGATTGTGAAGATGATGGAGCTTGCCGAGATGGCTAAATTGGTTAGAGAAAAGACATTGATTAAGTTCAATGCTGATTGGAAACCCCCTTTGGACTTTTTGATTGAAACAGGAAAAAAAATGGAATTATGATATATGGGTTTGATGATTAGAAAAAATATTAGATAGAAAAAATGAAAGTTATGCTGTAACCCTAGAGTAAGAATTCAGTTTAAATCTATATCTATTACTGTTGTAAAACAAAATCGGAAGTCATTTCTTTATACTTCTTTTTCTTTCTTTTTTTCTGTACTTTTGGCTTTGTTCTCTTTCTTTATTTTCTTTGTTTCTCTCATTATAAATATTCTTGTTAGTTTTTATCTTTCTTGTTTAAAATTTTAATAAAGTTATTACAAAAAATAATATATTAATTATTGAATGCATTTTATAAATGCTGTATTTCTCTCTTTCCAACAGAGCAAGTATTGTACAAAAGCGAATTATTTATTTTCAAGATGAGGGTTCTCTCACCAAGAGGTTGTGTGAACAAGGTATAGTGAACAATATTTCCTTTCTGTTTCCATTCTTCTAACTCTCTGTCAAATATGATATGTCCATAACTTTTCTCTCTTTTAGTTGAGGGAGGAAAGGAAGCATGTTCAGACCTGCAAGATTCTGTTACTAGAGCTGTTCCAATAAAAGTAGCTTTAGGTCTGCACAGTGTCTGTTTCTTAGTCTGGTCTATCTTATGGGGAGCACACACCTCAGACTTTAAAAAATAATTTTAAAAAATACATCCCTAGAAGAGGCTAACCTTGCCAATGAGCTAATATGCCTGCTGAGAGAAGCAAGTAGCATAGGGGAAGTTATATCCACTCATCTTCCCTTCATCTCCTTGGGTGGAAAGATAATGCAAGGTAGGCTTTTATGCAATCGTCATCATAAATATGCAAGTTGCTTCATATAGGCTTATAGTGCCATTTTCACACTGCTGTTCCATACAGGGACAGAGATAACCTAAAATATTTTGGCAGAGGAGAAGATGTAATTCCTTCCCTTTTCATTAAAAGAAGAAAACTGAACAGGTAATTCAACTTTACAACAGTACTGGCCATGTTACAGTATCTCCACATTTTCATTTGCCTGAACAATTTGCTTAGAAGGATTGTAAAGTGCAGGTCCTTCAGATATTTAATTTCTCTTGAGATTAAATTAATAATGTATAATTTTTATGCTAAAGCCTTCCAGAGAACGCTTTCTGGATCTTCCTGAACAAGCCTAGTGATTCCTTTGCACAGCATTGCAGAGGTAATTGCAATAAACTGATTTTACTTGTGGCTGTTTATTCTTTCCAAAACAGTCATTTGTAAAGGATTCCCAGGGAGATGGCCTTTGTCTTTTCCCCTTTGACCCAAGGATCCTGGATTAGCATAATCTGGCCTTGACTTTGATACTCTTTCTTAAATATCCCAAGGTCTGTGCTCTAAGATGCTTAACTGAATTTAATAAACATGACATATCTGACACTGGCCAGGCTCTCACACTTAGAAATGCAGATTGCTTTCAGTCTGAAACAGCTCTTTGTGTCATAAAGGGTGAATGTGCTCAGTGAAGTCAGTGGAGCAAGTTACATAAATGAAATTGAGATATCTGTTTTGTACTCTTGAATGCAGAAGAGTCAAAGGAAGCATTAAAAGCCAAAACAATTTGTCAGGAACCTGAATTGCATTCCATTTGTTTCTAAAAGAGGAAAACATTCTGCATCTGAACATGTTTCGAAACTCTCTTTTTACAGCATGTTTTTATTTTTTTACTTTGAAGTTAAATATTAGTATAGGTACAAGGCATTTGCTTACATTACACGTCATTGTATTCTACCTGTAATACCACTAGACTCTGTTAACACAGTGAAGAGAGTGTTGGACATGATATTGCCTTCTTCTGGGGCTTCCATTTCTATATGAAGAATTGTTGTTTGGAAGTATACCCAGGAACATTTATTTATACTATCAAAATGGGAGAAGGTTTGATAGAAATCTTCTCCCTAAATTATGTCTTTCAATGTTCTCTAATATTTTAAGATGGGACCACCAGAATGTGGGAAGGGAAAACAAGGAGGATCAATATTATCGATATCCTAGAATTCTACAACATAATACTTCTCTTGCCAATATCTCCCTGTCTGTACATGTGTATTCATGGCATTTCACTAACATATGGAACTCTGTTACGGGCCTCTTGACAGTAGGTAGTATCATTTTGAAAATGGGGAGAGGGAATCAGAAGGTGGATGGAGAAGTAACAAATGAAGGATGCAAATTCTTTCAGTAACCTCTGTCGCTCCTGATTCCGACCAGGCAGAGTTTCAGCTGAACTTGAAGTCATTTGTAAATAAAAGGCCATGTCTAGGTTAAACTTATAAGTTCAAGATCACAAATGTACTCTGGAGCTCTAGGGTACACATGCAGTCAGCTGACACTTACAAATACCTAGAGTTGTGCTTTACACACAGAGAGAAAGATATATTTGCTTTCAAAAATATATTTGCGAAGTGTAGAGTTCCTATATGTTGCATACCAACAAAGTTCTTAGTAAAATTGAATTAGCATAAATAACATTTCTTTTTCCTAACTGATTATTAAACGTTTGCTTTACCAGTTTTCTGGAGCAAAACTGAAATTCTAGAATTAAACTACGTGAGGAAAATATCTTATATAAGTATGTAGCTGTCATGAGTAAGGATGGCGAGCAGGGGGCTCCCATCCAGACTGTCAAGCGCATGCGTAGCACTGAGGAACTGTTCAGCCATTCAAAGAGACACAGATCAGGACCGCCTTAAACCTTGGGGGTTATATGTCTGGGTTTTTCCCACGCTTCTTCAGTTTGTTAGGATTCTTGTTAAGTACTAGTAATAAATAGTAGAGACCAGTTCATTGTCTCAGTGTGTTTCCTGGTAGTTAGGACATCAATCCTAACAAACTCCTACTCCCATCGAAAGAGGGAGGAACAAGCAATTAAGGAGATACGTTTAGAAATGTCTTCAGAAAACCAAGAAATGCGGCTCGCCATCCAACAATTGGCAGCAGCCCTACAACAACACCAGCAACAAGTAGATCTCCAGATCAACACATTACAAGCTGCCATGCTACAGCAGTTACAACAACCAGCTCCGATTAACCCACAACCGGCACCACCAGCAGCAGCAGCAGCTCCACCAGTAATGTTGAGATCCCAGGGCAGTCTACCAGAGAAATTTGGAGGAGAAGCAGGACAGCTGAGAATCTTTCTCACACAGTGTACTATGTTCTTCGACAGCAGACCCGCAGAGTTTCTCACAGACAGAACCAGAGTCACTTTCATCCTAGGCCTGCTGAAGGGACCAGCTGCCAAATGGGCTATTCCCATGGGACTTTACAAGCAGATAGCACATCTTATCAAGACTCTGGAGGGGAGGGGGCTGAAATGGAATGTGAATCTGGAGGGGAGGGTGATGTCATGAGTAAGGATGGCGAGCAGGGGGCTCCCATCCAGACTGTCAAGCGCATGCGTTGTTCAGCCATTCAAAGAGACACAGATCGGGACCGCCTTAAACCTTGGGGGTTATATGTCTGGGTTTTTCCCACGCTTCTTCAGTTTGTTAGGATTCTTGTTAAGTACTAGTAATAAATAGTAGAGACCAGTTCATTGTCTCAGTGTGTTTCCTGGTAGTTAGGACAGTAGCCTTGCTTTTGGCAGCAAAATACACTTTCTTAAAATACACTATTTTATTCCAACACTGAGCCTATCCTATTTCTCACTTCCTTTTTGGGTTATTGCACTGGTCCAGGATGTGGTAGCACAGGTGGGTATGGGCATGGGCATACTGGCCTCTCAGTCATTCTACCTGGGGCCACTTGTTACTTGTTCAGACTGCTATGAGCAGTCTGTGGGCAACTCTTCAATCCAGCAGTGAGTTTGAGAGGCCCAACCACATAAATTGTGAAAGAGCCTGGTGAAATGGAGAAGCCAGCATGAACCACATGGCATGAGTAGGGTAACTCCCTCTGTCATCAAACAAGCAAGCTACTCCAAAGAAGAAGGACACAGCAACCAGGAAGCCACATGGAATCTTGTGCCTGGGTTGACTCAAGAATATCCATTGTAACTGAGCAAGGAGAAGGAGCAACACATACAGGCATATTATGCGGAAGACTACTATGAGAGGAAGAAGATGAACATAGGTCCTGGGTCCTCAATACTCACAGAGTCAAGTTTTCAGTATTAATTATTTTTTATCTGCAGTTTTATACTGAAAAAGAACCCCATCTGTACTTTATATCATAGTGTATTTTATATGCAATAGTGATAGCACATACATGCACTGACACATATCCCTCAGACTGTTTTTGACAAGGGAAAAAAAAATTCCCCAAAGATGCTAACCTTGCCAATGAGCCAACTTGCCAGCTTAAAGAAGCAAGTAGCCGGAGAGTAATGGATTCTTCAATCTTAATAGGAGCTTGTTTTATTTTTTTAAAAAATGGCATTTTAATTTTTAAGCTGGAATAGGACACATATGCATTGGTTCAGCACAATGTTCTAGAAGTTCTTTGTTGGACAAGTTGGAAGTTGCTGTGCTATCCTTTCCTTATGCCTTAACAGAAGTATAAAGGAATATTTAAGAAGTTTATTGTGCTGAAAGTCTTGAAGCTATACAGCTGAATCTATGCAGAGTAATGTCCTCTGGTCTATCATGCTAGCTATTTTCAACCCATTCTGTCAAGAAAATATAGAAGCTGCAGGCATTTGGATGCTTCCCTATTATAACCTATGAAAAAATATTTTGTTGATTCCAATCTTGAATCAATAAAAATCAAATACTGATGCCTTCAACAATTGCTTTACAAACTCAAATTGAACCTTTAAATCTCAAATTCAAATTGGGTCTTGGCTGAAAGTTTAGATGAATCAATTCTATGTTTTCCAGCCATGCAGTATTTTACTCAGTTCTTTGAGGGCCAACAAATACCTCCCTATAGAAAGTACTGAAAATATCTATTTTGTTTATCAATGAAATGCTTATGTACTGTTCCAGATCCATTTTCAAGAATATTTACTCTCTTATCCATGGGAAGAAGAACGTTGTGTGTGTGTGTGTGTACACAAACAATTATATAGCATATACAGTAATTGTTGTCTGGTTGATTTATTCATCAGAAAACCTTTTTAATAACTTAAATTATTTTTGTTGGTTAATCAGCCTGATAAATAAGGAAGAATAATTGTTTGGGCTTGCAAGCTAATCTTTATAGTACATATTCCTTGACAGAAGCCTATGGTTACTTACAAAAGGAAGGATGGATGATATGGTACAGAAATGTTCTTGGAATTATATAATACCACCTGAAAGAATGGAGTGTAGAGTGATATGATGCAGAAATGTCCTTGGCCTCATGTTGTCTTGACAGGAAGATGTAAATAACAGGTGCAAGTAAGCACACAGATGTAGATACTATTCTAGTATATAAGTCCTAGGTACCCCTCCAAAGAAGAAACTCATGGTAGTTCTGGATCCTGGGAAATTGCTATGTGCATGCCTATTTTAGGGTCCATCCACCCTCATCCTTGGGGATTTCTGACAGACAGAAGGGACATAAGGCAACCTTTACTCTGTATAGGGTGGTAATTCTGTTTCATTTAATGAAATCCCTCCTTAGATGTGCTTATTGCCTTTGAATTGGTACAAAATCTGTTGCCTAGTGTCTTGTTAGTGTATAATACTACCCTTTTATAGTCATGTATTACATAAAATAATGCCTTACATTATTATTTCTTATTAGACTCAGCCATGGAAGGTGTGACAGATAAGCCCATCTTAGACTGCTGTGCCTGTGGAACTGCTAAATATAGGCTTACTTTTTATGGAAACTGGTCAGAGAAATCACATCCAAAAGATTATCCACGTGAGTATTTTAATCCCCCCCCCCCATGCTTTAGATGACCCTACACGGTCTTTCAAAGGACTTTAATTATTTTGTGTTCAGATTTTACACATGCACAGAAAAGCAACCAAAATTTCATATTCAAATGCAACACAGTGGAAAGATTTTTCAGTTATTTTAACAGATCATGAGATTTCAACTGCCCTCAGTTGTCACCCTATAGGGAAAATAGTAAGATAAAATACCATTTGAAAGCATTTAATGTGTAGGTTTATAGACCTAATCAGTTGCTTATTTAACAATATGGCACCCTATTGCACATATGCTCTGTGCTATTATTTTCAGTGCTGATCAGGATTTTATATGTTCATTTAATTTAATATAATCCTGATATTTAGTGGAAAAAAAGTCAGCCATTATTTGATTGCAGCTCCACATTTTTTCAGTTATGTTATTGGACTTAACTTTTAGGTCTTTAAATACTAGCTTCATATCCGTGACAGTGAAGCCAATCAAGTGACCTGGAATTTTGAGTCACATTTATTTTTGCTTTAATAAAGATTACACAATGGGTGACATATTATTAAAGGCTTTGTGTGCAGTTTTATTCTTTAATATTGCCTTTTTCCCATGCAACAAGCTGACATTCATGCAGCCAGAATTTTGTCTATATATCAAATGTTATTGGTATCAGATTCATAGATTTTTGTCTCAACTTTATTAAGCTGGTCCAGATATAGAGCTGTGTGGGTTAATAAAGGAGTTTATATTGACACATTAAAATTTGTGCTTTGAATTTGTGACTGTGAAGTTGAAATCAGAGCAAATGAAAAGATTAATTTTTCCTACAGCTAAGATTCTACAGTGATTAAAGATGTGGGAGAGTATTTGATATAAGATTTCTATCAACTTTATAGTCTGCCTCTATTGGTAGACTAAAAATAAAGTTATTTTGTTATTCGTAGACATTTTTCTGAATAATGTGGGTACCTTGTTCTGTTTATTGCTTCTTCAGCAAATGAATATGTATGAGTAGTCTTTTTAGCACAAATGAGACGAAGCCTCCTTTTTCAGTTATTATTTAAACCTGACCATCGGACTGTCCCTGGGAGAGTGGATTAAATATATATATTAAATACTATAAAATGACCTATAAAAATCATAGTATTTGTTACCTAATATGACACACAAATCTTTGCAGCTCTCCTTCAGCATGCATAGAAAAATGGGTTGTTAGATGTGTTAATTAGTTTGATCCTACTTTCTACTTGTGACCAGCCAAAGTCAACAAATGGGCACAGAGAAAGGAAGATAGCAGGCATGCTTATTGAGAGGCATGCAGAACATAGGAATATTTTCATTCAGCACTAGGGTTAATATTACACAGTTAAAAGAATGATGGATTTAAATCCAAGATGCAGTAATTGAGAATTCCTCCACTAGTTTATTATTTGTATAGCCCATTTTATCTCAAGGGAATATTTTCATGTGTTCTTTCTTAAACTGTACTCAATTGGATTGACCCAGACTCAAGAGAGTCATAGAAGTACTGGACCCTGGATGGGTGGTTTCTTTATATCTCCTATAAGGGTTGGGGAGAAGTTTCATTTTGTATAAAGCAAACCTACGAAAAGTGATATGTGAGTGCTTCCTATATTCTGTTCTACTGCCATCTCTATACTATTACTATGATAATTACTATTATGACAATTACTATACTATTTCTATTCAATTATTATTACTATGACAATTACTATACTATTACTATTCAATTACTATACTCTGTACTATTACTATTCAATATACTATATTACTATTACCTGTTACTCTGTTATCCATTACTCTATATTAGTGTTTCTCAACCTTGACAACTTTGAGATGCGTGGACTTCAACTCCCAGAATTCCCCAGCCGGCATGCCTGGCTGGGGAATTCTGGGAGTTGAAGTCCACATATCTCAAAGTTGCCAAGGTTGAGAAACACTGCTCTCTATATTATACTCTATTACTAGGATGCATCGCTGTTTCTTTCTTAAGCCTGCTCTGTCTAAAGTCCCCTCTCTCTGAGATTTCTTCTTCTTTTTCTGCTAATGGCCAGCCTGTAGAGCTCTTGAACCTTTTTTAAGTTGTGCTTTGTCTTGCTGGGCTGCTATGCTTCTTTTCCTCTCTTTTGGACTGTCCACTCCTTCTGAAGGAAAAATGCCTTCTTTCATTTGGTTGCTGTACTCTGTTTGCTGGTGGCTGCAGAGCTCCAAAACATGCATCTCCTCCCATGCCTGTGTCAAGGTTGCAGCTTTATTGGCAACTCTGCTGTGCTGACACTGGGGAGAAGGCTCAGATGGGAGGGAAAGAAGGCAGCACAGGGGCCTGCAATTTTTTCAAGCAGCCTGCTCTTCCACAAATATAATGTAAATTTGGAAGCATCCACACTAAATGATCTATGGGAATGCTGAATAATTATCACCCTGGCCACATTAGAGATTAGCTGTGGATGAGCAGGATGAGCAGGACTGCTTCCACTGGGTCCTCCTACAACTTTGCCTAACTTTGATTAGTATACCAGATATGCTCCTTTCTAGAGTAGGAGGATCTTCTGATGGTTACTCATGCCATCCTTGCCGCTCATTTGGGCTATTGCACTGGCTCTGGGCTGCCTTAAAAAACAACTTGGAAGTTTTTGCTAGTCCCAGTTATTACCTGGTATTAGTTGCCAGGAGCATATTACATCTAGGCTCTGGGCTCTGTACTGGCCTCCTGTTGGCTTCTAGGTTTGATTTAAAGTGCTGATCATTACCTATGTAGCTTTATGTAGCTTAATGTGACTGCCTTTTCCAACTGGAATTGACCCATCTGATTCTTACATCCTGGAAGAAATTGCTAGTCATCCCTATTTCCACTAAATAAGTTTGGCACTCTTTTTATTAGCAGCACCTACTCTGTGGAACAGCCTCTCTCTAGATACTTATATCTTGATATACTGTACTACAAATATTGTTTAAGTACCATAGCAAAGTTTGGTGTCAGATAGTCCTCCAACGTATGACCACAATCGGGACCGGAACTTCTGTCACTCAGCAATGCAGTTGTTAAGTGAGTTGTGCCCGACTTTACGGCCTTTTTTGCTGCAGTTGTTAAGCAAATCACATGGTTCCCCATTGATTTTGCTTGTCAGGAGCCGGCTGGGAAGGTCACAAATGGCAATCACATGGCTCTGGGATGCTGCAACCCTCATAAATACATGCTGGTTGCCAAGCGCCCAAATTTTGATCATATGACCAGGGGGATGCTGTGATGGTCGTAAGTGTGAGCACAGTAGTAAGTCACTGTTTTCAGCACCATCGTAACTTCAAACAGTTGTTAAACGTATGATCGTAAGTCGAGGACTACCTGTAGTGTTTAAGGCATCAGGCTAGAAGCTGGGAGACAGTGATTCTAGTCCCACCTTAGACACAAAGTTAGCTGAGAGACCTTGGGCCAGTCACTCTCTCTCAGCCCTAGGAAGGAGGCAATGGCAAATCACTTTGAAAAAACATTTCAAAGAAAACTGCAGTGAGTAGTCCATACAGTTGCCATGAGTCAAAATCTGACTCTAAAGCAGAAAACAAAACAAACCATACCAAAAGTCCTGGTTACTGCAGTTCTTTAAAAACCAGATCCCAGTTCCATCCAATAATCTATTTTACCTAATTCTGTCCTCACTCATCATTCCAAGTTCTTAGAGAAAGAATCACCCTTAAGTCATCTTTCCCTTTTTCAAATAAGAAACACCTGTTCGCAAGAAAGCACTTGACTGTAGTAGTTAATCCATCTATTTTGATAATAATCTTTTATGAATAGATCTTTTTAAACCAATGTCTTGTTTTACCAATATATGCTATTGCTCTTAGCAATATTCTCCATATTCAAGACAGTACTACTGAGACAAACTCTTTGAATGTGCTGTAAATTGAATCGTTTGCAACTGCCTTCAATTTTTTTCCTAAACAAAACTCTATTATCAACATTAACCACAAAAGAGTGTAGAACAACTTGTGTCTTGTTACTGTTGCTTCATTATTCCAGCAGCTGCCATTATACATTCTCATTCTGTCATTGACATTCAATTATGGTAACAGTTTTGCCCTTCAGTTATAATACGTTTTCTTCTTACCTGCAATTTCTTTGTTCATTTCATTATGAGGTGCAACATTGCTAGCCACAGTCATTACTAATTATATGCAGTCTAGTAAAACTTCACTTTTGAAAAACAACTCCACAGGAGAGCGAAACTGTTCCAAAATTACTGACTTCTTACCGAATTAAATCTAATGGAATTGATGCTGGGGATATAAACCAAAGCGATGTACTGAAATTTTTATTCCATTTTTTTTTAACTGACATAGGAAGAAATAACACTCCAGTTTTATATGCATACGAAGGGTGTCCTTCCGCTTAAGTCTTTTGTCATTCTGTTAGAACTATTTCATGCATATAATTGTGTTAAAAAATCTATAATACAAATATATCACATACAAAATAAAACAATGCAATATTAAAAAATTAAAATCCAATTAATCCTCAGTGAAACAATATAACAATAAATCTAGTTTCAAAAGCTAAAATCTAACTGGCACAATCAACTCAACTAGATACTTAGGTGATATACAAATCTTCAGTCTTAATTACACACACACAAACACACACACTGCATTTTGAAATGTTCAGTTTCCACTAGCTTCCATGAACAAAATATAACTCAGCGATGTCCTTAACTCATCAGAAAAGAGCAATAATCCTTCCATTAGAGCAGGGCATAAAATAACACTATTTTAGCTCCTTTATAAATTTTATTAATTTAGGTTTAATTGAAGATCTAAGGCAGATAACTTCACAAAACAAGAACTACAGACATAAGAACCCAAAGACAAAATGTTATTGTGGTGAATGGAACAAGCTATTGTTCCTGGCCTGCAGACCAGGTTACTTGCCAAAGCATATAAGGAATGAATGAAGAAATGCAGGAATGTCTGAAGGGAGAGCTTGGAACATCAAGATAGAGTCTAAATTGATAATGTGACTAGATTGGAAGCCAGTAGAGAAACATTACCAAAAGGAAAATTTGAGAGAAGGAAGAACATCCAAAAGTGCCCTAAGAGACTTCTTTTGGATTGAACAAGAGGACAAAGAAAAGAGGCAGGAAGTAGAACTGACGAACTGCTACAGTAGTCCAGAAATGAAAATAATAAGTTTTCTAGTCTTATGGTCATAGGAGGATCAAGAAAAAAGTAACAACAACAACAACAACAACAACAACAACAACAACATGCATATTTAAGGTGTACAATGACATCCAAGCCAAAATGCCTGCAAGGCAATCCAACAAAATGTGTTATACTGCATCATCTAAAAGAGAGATAGAGGCCTATACCTGTGCAGAATTTGTATAAATGTAATACTGAATCCGAAAATGTGAAATTAAGGATCCAGGAAAAGTTATACTGATGAAGACAGTGAACAGTAAAGAAGAACCCTGCGGAGCCCTAAAAGGTAACAGAAGGAACCATTCTAATCAAGAGAAAACATACAACCCAGAATATTGAAACAGGAAAAGTGCTGTGCTGATGACACCAAGAGTACTCATGGAGGACAACCAATGCTGGAAATCCAATGTGTCCAGGGCAGCTGAAGAATAAGCAAAATTGACAGATGTTTATTTACTTTATATACATGTCGCCTCCCGAGCAGCTTTCACCATCCAGGAGGAACATGGGTCTAGCTGGCACTTGGTGGCGTTTACTGTCCAGAGAATCCTGTCCACTTCCTTGGGTCCAACAGGATCAAACTGTTCCCAGATAACTAGGTAAGTCCGCTCCCTTGGTATCTCCACGGACAATGCCTCACGCTTGGAGTCTAGTGTAGAGCGGATCCGAGTGATTTTATCCTGCAGATGCTCTGAAAACTCCTCTGTAGGTGGGTCCCTAGGCCCACCATCCCCAAAAGGGATTGAGTGATTTTAAACAGGGCCGTTGGATGGCATTCTGCAGACGCGATAAGGGCAGAGAAGTATTGGCACTTCACCACTCTTATCGCCACCAGGTAGGCCTTAATAGCGGCTCTAACTAGTGTTCAGTCAGATTCGGTCCTTGACTTCCTCCAGCAGTTCTCTGGACATCTCTTAATCCTCTTCAGAACCATGGGGAGTTTCGGGTTCAATGGGATAAGAGAGGTTGTACAGGCACGATCCTGTCCAAGGCCCCAGCCGCCTCTCTATTCCAAGCAGCAGCCAGGGCCTCCGCTGGACCGTGCAGCAGATTATTGGGTATAACCCCCAGCTCCCTCTGAAACCCTACCAGGTCCATCGGTCACCGGGGTCAGACCAATCGAATGAGTCCTGCCTCCCTGCTGAGGGGGGCAGCATAGGAGAATCTCAGGGCCACCAGGGCATGATCTGACCATGACAAAGGGGACAGCTGTAACTCTCCCCTCAGATCACATTCTGACAAGAAAACCAAGTCCAGGGTGAGACCACTGTCTCAAGTTGGTCCCGAATAATCTGAGACAGGCCCATGGCTGCCATGGTAGCCATGAACTCCTGAGCTGCCTCCGAGGCATGCCCCAGGGATGGCAGATTGAAGTCCCCCAGAACCATAAGTCTGGGGAACTCCAGTGCCAACCCCAAGACAGCCTCCAGCAGCTCAGGCAGGGAGTTTCCTATGCAGCAGGGAGGCTGGTACAGTAGCAACACTCCCAACTGTTCTTGGGAGCTCAACTTGAAGAATAGGGACTTACAACCAGCCACTTGTGGAGCAGCACCCCTGAAGGCCACCAGAGACTCTCGGATGACAACTGCCACCCCTTCTCCTCTGCCCTGGGTCTCAGCTGGTGCCATACCGTAAACCCAGCTGGGCACATTTACAAAAGGGGCACCCCCCCTTCAGGGCCCAGCCAGGTTTTGGTAATATATGCCAGGTCTACCTCCTCCTCAGTGATCAAATTACATATGAGGGGGGCTTTGTTGTTAACAGACCTGGCATTAAGTAACAGCAGCCGGAGTCCAGGGCCCCTATTAATCTGCTGACCAGGGCCTGGGTCTGAGCACAGAGGGCTGGAACACGCCACAGGTAACAAACACCGGGGGCGTCTTCCCTGAAGATTGCCTGCCCTCCGGCTCCCACCATAACATCCCCTACCCGTCACCACCTCAAAAGTATAACCTGCCCTACAACCCCCAGAGACTCCCTCCAGCCCCGCTCCTGCACCTCCGGAATCCCCAATCTGAAGTAGGGGACCCTCCATCCACTCATACCATCTCATGCATGCACAGTTACCCACAAGGTAATGGCAGGCCCTCCGGCGCACCAGCTCCCGCTCTTGGCGCCATCAGGTCTCAGCCATCACCAACCCATTCACCATTCACTCCCAGTACCCCCACCTGCTTGGCCTCTCTCACTGGTCAGCCAGTGGGGGTATCTCATGCACTCCTACCCACCTCCTGCCTCTCACTCTGGAGGTGAGTACTCTCCCACACCTACACATACTCCCCAACTCCCCCCCTCATCTCTCACCCCCAGGAGGGAGTACTCACTCACACTGGGGGGCCCCTACAGCTCTCCACCATTGCTGGGCAGGTAGGGAGGGGATGGCTATGTTTTCAATGCCAAGTCCCCCACTCCAAGTCACCAAGGCTTGTCACACCGATGCTTGCACCCCTGGGTCTGTCATGTTGGCTGGTTGGTTCTCCCAGGCTCTCCCAGACAGGCTGGTCTTCCACGACCAGTGTTCCAGTCCATTCCACAGCCAGTCTACCATGCTGCCAAGTTGCCTCACCAGGCTAGCCCTTCGAGGCTGGTCTGCCACATTATCAGGCCGCTGGTCTATTGCACCGCTGAACTCTCCCAGGCTGGTCCTCCGAGGCTGGTCAGCTGGTTCACTGCGCTGCTGGTCTGCTGCGTCACCAAGCTGCTCCACCATGCCTCCGAACCACCGGACCTCTTCAGGTCCACCATCCAACTTCCCTCCAGGTTGTGCTATTCAGGGCCCCCACGCTGTTAGGTTCCCCAGGGAGCCGCTGCACTGCTGGCACGCCATCCCCTTCCTGGCTTGTCGCATCGCTGGGGCTCACCCAGGCTCACCCAGGCCCGCCGTCCTCCACCGCCCCATCCAGGAGGACCCCGACCCATCAAACACAAGGGGCCAGGGATCCTCAAAAGTCTCCTCCTGGCCCTACACTAAGAGTAAGGCCCGGGGGGGGGGAGGAGAAGGAGGGTGAAAAAACCAGGAGTCTCCTTTAGAGCAGCGGTCGGCCTTGGTGTCTGCTCTTGGTCGCCATCTTAAAGTTAAGTGATAAAGTGCTAAAAGAGGAAATTTCAGACCTTAACGTGCTTATAGTCCCATGTCTAGAATTTTAAAACTTTTCCAAATCAGAGTAGGTACAACCTGAATGAGAAAGCCCTGTGACTATGATAATAAAAGTAATTATTTACCTCAGGTGGAGGTAAATCAACCCAATTGGACACTTAAGCAAAATTTTAAGTGAATGATCAATAATTAAAAAAAAATACAAACGGAAAAGCCAATTTTATTAAAAGAGCCTAACTTGCACTATGTGATAATCAGCAGTAGACAAAGCAATTGCTATAGTATCTTCAGGACTTACCAGGTTTCAATTATTGTTTATAACACAATAGAATAGTCAATTAAACATTAGACAGGAAATTAGCTTTCCTGATTAGTGTTCGCTAATTCCATAGAACACAGCTATAAGGAAATTTATTTTTAATGTAACTAATGCAGGGGAATCTGACTTCCATGCTAAGTAGACTATAAATGCAGGGAACTCTTTTTTTCAAGCTTAGTCAAGAAGCTGTCCCCAAAATATGGGGATCGTGGCAACGATCAACTGTTAAGATGGGTCCATCCCTGTGAATACACAGAGTTCTTAACTCTCTCCAGCAGTTCTAAACAACTCCCCCCGCCCCAGCTTTTCCCATCTCCCTGTGTGTCCCTCAGCCCAGTATGCTGCTGCTAATCATAATAGCACTGGCAGTGGTTATAGAAAAACCAAAGAGCTTCTTAAATCAGTATCTTGTTTTTCCAACAAGTCTCAGTATCCTCCATGTCCAGTGATAGAACTGATACTGATAGAACACCAAATCTACTGATAGGCCACAAAATATAGACTTGAGTAGCAGAAATACCCATTCGGTCTCTAGCAAGCACCCATCTGTCATTCTCTGTCACTCCAACTATAGCTTATCTCATCACCACCAAAACACAGTAGGGGCTATAAGTGGAAGAAAATAAGGTTGTCTTCAAGTTTCTTAGTTCTAAACAAATGCCATGCTATGGAAGCCCTATGTTCTTGCAAATCAATATGCAGAAGACAGCATCCAGGTACAATAATATACATAAAAGCAGTTTTTGGCCTTGGAATAGGTCAGAAATATTTGAAATATAGAGAGCCAGTTTGGTGTAGTGGTGAAGGCACCAGGCTAGAAAATGGAAGACTGTGAGTTCTAGTCCCGCCTTAGGCACAAAGCCAGCTGGGTGACCTTGGGCCAGTCACTCTCTCTTGGCCCTGGGAAGGAGGCAGTGGCAAACCACTTCCAAAAAACCTTGCCAAGAAAATTTCAGGGACTAGTCCAGGTAGTCATCAGGAGTCAACACTGACCTGAAGGCACAAAATAAATATAAAACATTTCAAATATGGATCCTAATTTCTCAGCTGTTCATAGAACTGAAATGTTGCTGGATGGTGTGTGTGTGTGTGTGTGTGTGTGTGTGTGTAGTAATGTTTTCTTGAAATTTCACCCATAATGCCTGTGTCTTTCAATGTCTTTCTCCAAGCAATGGCCTTGTAATGGGATCTTTTAATAACGGTCTAACTTCGTTGCTGTAATATTGTTCAGAGAACTATGTCTGGAGTTATTGTTGCTACTACTGTGTAGTCTACTCACTGCTGCTAACCTTCAGGCAGGCTCCCTCTTCCACAAATGCTGCTTCAACATTTGAACTGATACCACATATAGTACATTTGAAAAATCCAGATTCTTTACCAGTAGCATTGTGATTGGATATGGGGGGTATTAAGGCACGTGGGAAAAACAAGATATTGGTTTAAGAAACTCTTAGTGGCTGGTTATTAATTATGACTGGTTAAGTGCTCTATTAGTTTTTATGTGCTTTTGGTTTTATTACTTTGTTCTTTGCAAAAAGGGAAGTTGCAATGATATATCGATCACAAACTTTAAGAACTTGGAATGTTGAGAGAGGACTGAATAAGTTAAAATATTGTTGTTGGCTGGGAGTGGATCTTAAAAGCTGAATTGCTATAAATAGTAACTTTGTAAATAAAATGGCTTGTATTTAAACTATCCTGTTGACCCTCATGAAGAAGTAGTTATCATTATATAATATAAACAACCATAACAGAGCGAACAATTACACTGAGTCATAATATCTCATCCTACCATGACAGCCACTTTGTGAGAGTGTGCATAACAATGTCTCAAAATTCCAAATGTGCCCAGCAGCCAAAATGTTTAGGTCCCTGCATTAAAAAAAAAAAAAAAAAGGATGGAGCCATGCATACTATGTTAGATACATTGTTTTTGAAAGGAGGCAAATGGACACAATCATGTCATTCCTTGTTAAGCCATAAAATGGCTTTGTGGCATTCCCACAGGCCCAATCGCTGAATTAAATGGGACTGACTTTGAAACACATGTATTGATCAGCTGTTTGAGAAATAGTAGGAATACTAGCCTTCTGAGATGGTATAAGGACCCTGTACAAAGCAAGGGATAAAATGTTTGATTCTCTTATAGAAATATGAAAGAATTATTTCCTGGAATCTTTCCCACTTGAAAATCAAATGATGTATGACTACATCATAGGATGAAAGAAATATCCTTTCAAAAGCACTTTGTACACTTGAGAATTACAGAAGTGATAAATAATCATGTAGAGGCCATAATAATTTTTAACGCAGTTGTCATGTAATAAGAAAAGGATTAAATATTGTTAAACTTTATGATAGTGATATAAAACATGCCAGAAAATGCAACCATTCTTTTTGATTTGCCTGCATTCCTATGCGGGTTCACCTCATAAATATGAACATTTTTTAATTGTGGCACTGCCATAGCAAGAATTATTTGCTTTGATTTACAGTCATCCAGAAATGGGGGTTTTGCCAAAAAATTTGACACTAATGGAGACAGCACTAACTCCTTCAAAACAACAAATCGCAAATTGTAACTATAAATTCCTGGGAGGCCAGAAAGCTTTTCCACCTCTCCAGATACTTTAGTTTTTAAAATGAAATGTACATGTCAAAATGGCTATTTATTACGCAGAGGACCTGAAACCATTAAATGAAACAAAACCATATTCACTTTGGACAGTAGAGAATTGTGCAGTGTTTGTCATCAGGCTACTGCTGAAATGTTCTAATATGTTCTCACTTGAATGGCTTCTATAAATCTATTTCATGTTATCATTTATCAAATTATATTTCATGTGCTGTGTTGATTTCAGAAGATATTTCAGACATAGCATTTTGTAGAACTATTGGTGAAAATAGACCTGGAATTTTGTAAGGAACAATTTTCCTTCTTATTGAGAATATAGTTTGACTAAAAGTGCTGACTTTATTGGATTTCTATGAAAATCAAAAAGCTTTAAGGAGAATTTTGCTTATTTTTTGCCGTGGTAGCATTAACATAACTAGCTTATGAATAAGATATAAGCACTGACACTTGCTGCTGATGTCTCCTCTAAATTACTTACTTTCTTTTATTTCCTGGTTCATCATTGAAAGTGCATTTTTAATACAGATAAAACTTTTTGAGCTGTGTTCTTAGCAGTGCCTGGAATATACTTATAAAACACAAGCACTCACATACCTCTGACAAAATACTATAAAATACAGTTGAAACATTTATTACGAGATGTACATGGCAATTTGAGATATACTCCAGTCTGTACTTTGAAAATCTTTCTGAGCCTTTTGGGTGGATTGCATAGATACTTCACTACAAAAAACAGCATTTTGCTTGCTTGAGGCTCTAACATTTCACATGCTGATTTGGGAATACATTCCACTGAAATAGCTAGGAAGTACTCACAAGAAAGACAATGTCTGAATCCTAAGCATACTTAATAGAAACTAGCTTGCACTGACCTCAATGAAATTTATTTCCACACTGAGGGATAGACTGCACACTTATAAACACATACGTACTTATAGACCGCACACATAAATATACACAGTATGAATTTATTCCCTCTCCCATAGTATTTTAAAGGAACTGATGGTTCACAATTTGCTTCCTTGCAATGCAATTGATTTAGCAGGCCACTGAGAGCAAATACTAAGATACAAAACTTTTTCACGTTATAAGAGATTGCATGCATTGAACTCATGATTTGTCGAGTTCAGACTCCTGCTCTTAACCAATACTCTGCATAAAGATAGTCATAATGATGCTCTCCAGATGTTTAAGTCTATAGCTTTCCTAGGCAACAAGACCCATGGTAAGAGATTGAGACAATTGCATTCTAAATCATCAGGCATGGTGTTGGGGGTAGATTGCCTGCCATCCTGTCACTAAAATACTTCTATAGATAAATAGTAAACCAGTCATAAAACCGTAGGCTGCAATTAGAATCTCTGAAGCGGTCTTGATATGTTCTTTGTTTTTAGACACATTTGCCTGCCAATAGCCTATCTCTTGCTATATCTTTATCCATACATTTTCCTAATGATATTTAGAAATGGATCATTACCTTTCTGATCTCTTTGAGCAAGTTATCTCATTTTTTCACTACTGTTTTGGAGTTCCAATGTTTCCCCTTCATCTGTGTCAGTCTGCATTTCTTTTGTTTGCTCTCAAAATGCATGTGAGTGGGCTTTTCAAAAAATTTTTTCCCCCAAAATCTCTGATTACAATTTTATCCATTTACCTTTTCCTCAGCTTATTCTTTGTTTCTTTATTATCACAAAACATAGGAAATGTACCTGTCTTTTAATAATTTTTCATAATTCATTCCAGTTTGCCCAGAATACCTTTTTAATACTAAAGTACTTTGGCCCAGTTTTTCAGTGAACAGCACATTTCTTGCTGGTTCCAAGCCTTCAGGGACAATAAGACAACTGCTGAACACTAACAGCATGTTGTTACTTTATAACTGCTGACTTCAAGTTGAAGATAAAAGCAGCAAAGCAATATAAGGCTGAATGTCTTGGTTAGCGCCACGTTAGTATGTCAAGAATAGGCAGGCAGCAAGATGATCTAGATGATCTAGATCTCTGTACTAGGCACCCAAGTCAGCCAGCCGCCTGTCTGCCTGCCTGCCCTCCCTCCCTCCCTTCAATGTGTATGCAGGCCTGGTCAGATGTAAAAATCTCGAGATGAATTTTTCTAGTTCTATGTTCATCCAATCTTCTCTCCTCTCTGTATTTTAACAACTTAATCCAGGGCTGTACCTCTTGTGACCCACAAACATATGCTAGTGGCCTGGCATATAGGCCTAGCATGAGTAACTTTTTAATCTGGAATGCTGTAGATCCATGCAAAAAGTATTTCACCCATGTGACTACAGGCACCCTTACTAGCCGAATTCTTGGTGACAATTCCATGGCTGAGTTCATGCATCACTTCCAGCCATGGTTTGCTTAAATGTGGTTTGTCAAATAAACCACAATTGGCTTGGTTTGCATGACCTGTTAAGCTATAAAAAATAATTATATAGGCTCCAATGATTGGATTACAACATATATTAAGCCAAAACCAACAAATAAATTTTGGCACTGCATGAAATACGAACCTAGCCTAGCCTTGGCATAGCTTCATTAAGGGAAGGTCCTGCTTGACTAATCTACAATAATTTTTTTTGAGGATGTTAATAAACAGTGGATAAGGAGGAACCAGTAGACATCATGTACTTAGATTTTTAAAAAGCCTTTGTGTCATGAGTGCCGTTGAGCTGAAGACATCAGCGCAATGGCACACATGACAATAACAAGGAAACAGGGGAAGGGGCTCAAGATAAGCAGCCATCAACTCACAAAGACGAAAGAACAAGATACAATGGCTAAGCGGATCGCGAGGCACACCCAAGCTGTTAGCGCTAGCGCAACGGAGATCGCCCAGCTGACAGCAATCACCGGAGGAATAGGGAAACCGATGATGGGCGATCCCGGAGCGCCAGCAGGGCCTCGCAACCCCTCACCTACCGGCAAGACAGCATGTTGGACAAAGGGGGGGGTGACGTAACCTCGAGTGAGGGGGCGCTGACCGGCGCGGGGTATTTAAACCCCGCATCGGCGCGCTCCTGTCACTCTCAGCTTTTTTCTACAACTGTATCTACGCTATGAATAAACCAGAGCCTGCTTCAACGGAACCAGTGTCTGTGTGTTACTCGGCGGTAGGCAGTGCATGACATAAAGCTGAGAGTCACAAACTCAGCCTCGCCGAGCCCCACCGGACGACAATGAGCCGCGGGAGGAGTAGACGGCGAGAAGACCAGGAACGATGAGGCCGGCGCGACGCGGACAAGGGGGGCGAGCCGCACGGCAAGAAGCAGAGGAGGACCGATCAAGGCCAGAGGCACCGCGGACTCCTGGAGCCATGGACGCCCACCCGGCCCAACCCGAGCCTCAGCTCCAACCCCAAGGGGAGATGGTGACGGAGGCAACCCGGCCACGGGAGGGAGCAACATACCTCCCGAGACCAGCGGAGAACCCCGCGCCCCACATCGCACCCCAGCCACAGGCGTGGAGTGGCAGCCCAACGGCGGTAAGCACGGGGGAGGACAAAGAAGCAACCCAGCCGACGGCGGAGGAAGTGGGCCAATGGACGGGAGTGCCTGAACTCCACCGGCGACCCACCCCCGCCGACACACCGATGGAACCGGCCCCG
This sequence comes from Candoia aspera, assembly GCF_035149785.1. Classification (NCBI taxonomy): domain Eukaryota; kingdom Metazoa; phylum Chordata; class Lepidosauria; order Squamata; family Candoiidae; genus Candoia; species Candoia aspera. The sequence goes on along the minus strand of NC_086153.1, from coordinate 252,275,819 downwards.
GCGGCGGCGCGGATCGCGGACGGGGACGCACAAGCTAGACTCGCGGCCATGAAGACCCAACTGAAGGAACTCCGGACCATGCTTCAGTCGTTGATGTCCCCCGCGCCGCCCAACGACGTCCCCGCACAGGTCCACACCCCGAGCGAGGCGCCGAACTCCCTCGGGCCAGATGATGGTCAACAAACGGCCCAGGCGGACGACGCCACAGGCCGGGAAGTGAGAGGAGGGGGCTCACAAAACGCCCGGGCCCCAAAGGACTTCCCCATCTTCTTTGATGGGAACCCCGCGAAACTGTCGTTCTTCATCACGAACGCCAGGGAGTTCATGGGGAGGCACAGACACTCCTATGACTCCGAAGCAGACAAGATCGCTGCCGTGGCGATCAAACTACAAGACCGGGCGGCGGACTGGTACGTCCAACTGTACGAGTCCAGCTCCCCCGCCCTCGCCAACTTCCACGCCTTCATCAACGAGATGAAGAGCTACTTTGAGGACCCACTAGCCAAAGTGAGGGCGAAAAGCACACTCCAAAGACTTAAACAGGGCGCACGCACTGTCCCGGACTACGCAGGGAAGGTCAACGACTGGTCCGAGACCACCCTGCTGGAAATGTTCAAAAGGGGGCTCAACCGCGACGTACTCCAATGGGCCCTCTACCGCGACGACCCAGAGACTCTACACGGTTGGATCCACCTCGCGGGGAAAGCAGAACACGCGCACCACACCTTCCTCATGGCAACGACGGAAGACACGACCAACACCTGCCAAAAGGTACCCGCGCCACACGTGGGGACGGCCGGTCCCACATACCCAAGGAAGAAATTTAATCGCGGGCCCTGCGGGAGGTATGGAAAACTGGGGCACAAGACGGCAGATTGCTTCGCCAACCGACCGCCGGCCAGTGTGCCTAAACCCGCCCCGAAAACTAGCCTCAAACCACCTAACCCACCGCCGCCCCCTCACCGCCGAATGACCGGAGCCACAGCGACACCAGAGGAAGGCTGGGACGCCTACTGGGGGGGAGAGGACGCCATAGACCCAGACCAGCCGACGGGAAACGCTCCCCGCCTGCCCTGAAACGCGTTGCGAGGCAGGCGGTGGGACAGCAGGGCGGACCACCTCGACGGAACGGCGAAAGCTCCGTTATAATGGCGGCAATCAAACTCTCTGCCGGCAACGGAGCCACCACGGCCGCGGCACTAGTGGACTCGGGGTGCTCGAAAAACCTGATCCACCCCGACTTAGTCGCCAAACTCGACCTCTGCTGCTCCCCCCTCCCCACGCCGCTGGCATTCCACCAGCTGGACGGCTCAACAGCGGGAGGGAAACTAGCCATGATGCAGACCGAGCCGGTCACCCTGCAAATGGGCACTCACACCGAACGCACATCGTTCGTTGTCACCCACATCGGACGACCCATTGCAGTCTTGGGAATGCAATGGCTCGCGACAAACAACCCGCGCATCGACTGGGAGACCCGCACCTTCATATTCGGCGACGGCGAGTACCGGGCGCCAGTTCCGGCGGGCAGAACCAACCCCACTGTGGGACGAGCAGAGGCGGCTACACAGGACAACGCAGCTACCACAGCAGACCGACCGGAACAATACGCTGACTTCTCCGAGGTCTTCGGAGAGGCGGAAGCTGACCAACTACCCCCCACCGCAAGACGGACTGTCGGATTGACCTGCTGCCTGACGTCCCCTTACCTAGACCGAAGATCTACTCGATGACCCTGAAGGAGATGGCAACCCTCCGGGAGTTCATCGATAAAAACCTAGAGAGGGGATTCATAGAGCCAGCATGCTCACCGGTCGGAGCCCCCGTCTTATTCCGGGAGAAGAAAGACGGCACCCTACGGCTCTGCACCGACTACCGGGGCCTAAACGCGGCTTCCCTGTCCAACAAATACCCCTTACCCCTGGTAAAAGATATGCTCGCCCACCTGTCCACGGGCAAGGTCTTCTCCAAGCTGGACCTTTGCGAGGCGTACTACCGCATCCGAATCAGGGAGGGGGACGAATGGAAGACTGCGTTCAACTGCCCCCTAGGTGCCTTCCAGTACAAAGTGCTGCCGTTCGGACTCGCAGGGGGCCCGGGGGTGTTTATGCAGCTCATCAATGAGGTCCTGCATGAACACCTGTTCAAAGGGGTCCTCGTCTACATAGACGACGTCCTTATCTACACCAAAACGCACGAGGAACATGTGACCCTAGTCAGACAAGTCCTCGATAAGCTCAGAAGGGCGCAGCTCTATGCCAAACCCGCAAAGTGCGAATTCCATAAAGCGCGCCTAGACTACCTGGGGTACCGAATCTCCGGAGACGGCATAGAAATGGACCCCGCAAAAGTCGAGGCGGTGCTGAACTGGGAACGCCCCCACAACAGACGCCAACTCCAGAGCTTCCTCGGCTTCGCGAATTTTTACAGGTCATTCGCCCGGGGGTTCGCGGAGATAGCCCTCCCCCTAACGGACCTCCTCAAAACCAAAGGGGTGGGGGACACCCGACGCGCCAAGAACCCGGGCACAGTATTGAATTGGACTCCCGCGTGCCAGACCGCATTCAATAAGTTGAAAGCGCTGTTCACCACAGAGCCAATCCTCGCGCACCCGGACCCAGAACGGCCGTTCGTGGTCCAAGCCGACGCCTCAGACTTCTCCCTGGGGGCCATCCTACTCCTAAAGGACCCCACAGGACTCCTGAAATCATGCGCCTACCTGTCGAGGAAATTCTCCGAGACAGAAAGGTGATGGCACGTCTGGGAGAAGGAAGCCTTCACGGTAAAATCGGCGCTGGAAACATGGAGACACCTACTCGAAGGAGTCGCCCAACCATTCGAGGTCTGGACTGACCACCGGAACCTCGAGGCCCTCCGAACGCCCAGACGCCTCAGCCCAAAACAGGTCCGATGGGCCCAATTCTTCAGCCGCTTCAACTTCCAGCTGAAGTTCATGCCGGGCAAAAAGAACTTCCTGGCTGACGCCCTTTCCCGACTGCCCCAAGACGAAGAGCCCGCCCCAGACACCATTGGGACGGTCCTATCCGCTTCTCAACTGGGGATGGCGGTGACCACCCGGAGCGGCACTCGGAGGCAGCACGACTCTACGGCGCAACCGACGGCGGGACAACCTGTGACCAGACGACGCCAACCGCAACTACCAGGGGGGATATGCATGGACCTCGCCGCCACCCTCAAAACCGACCCCTGGTTCCTGGCAAACCCCGACAAGGTAACGATGGCACAGGACCTGGCATGGGGGGAAGGCAGAATCTATGTCCCGGACTCGCAACGCCAAGCGATCTTGCATAGATCCCACGACACCAAGCAAGCGGGACACTTTGGGTTCCTTAAGACCCTGCACCTAACAAGGCGTCAATTCTGGTGGCCCGCGCTAAGACGGGACGTGAAAGCTTACGTAGCGTCCTGCCCAACGTGCACCAGAGACAAACGGGCACCAGGCAAACCCTCGGGGCTTTTACAACAGGTGGCAGAACCCTCCCGCCCATGGGAGGAAATCTCCATGGATTTTATAGTGGACCTCCCACCCAGCCAGAAGAAAATGGCCATTTGGGTGGTGAAAGACTATTTTTCGAAACAGGCCCACTTCATCCCCTGCACATCGGTCCCGTCCGCACAACAACTAGCCAAACTCTTCCTCATCCACGTGTACAGGTTACACGGATGTCCCGCACGTGTGGTGACCGACAGGGGCACACAATTCACTTCTAAATTCTGGCGGGCCTTCCTAAAGCTGACGGGGACCCAACAGGCCCTATCCACTGCCTGGCACCCCCAGACGGACGGAGCCACAGAGGTCCTCAATGCCACCCTAGAACAATTCATACGCTCATACACCAACTACCATCAAGACGACTGGGCCGAACTGCTCCCGTTCGCCGAAGTCGCATACAACAACGCCGTTCACACGAGCACGGGGAAAACTCCGTTCGAGGTAGTCTCGGGGCGCGACTTCATCCCCATACCAGAGCTACCACAACCCTCGGGACCCCAGGAGGACGCTAGTGACTGGGGATGGAAGATTGCGGAATCGTGGCCAATAATCACGGCAGCGCTGAAGGAAGCACAGGCGGCCTACAAAGAGCAGGCCGACAAGCACCGGCGCCAACAACCGACGTTCCAGGCTGGGGATATGGTCTACCTATCCACCAAATTCCTAAAGTCGCCCCAACCCTCGAAAAAACTGGGGCCTAAGTACATCGGGCCGTTCCGAGTCACGCAAATAGTGAACCCGGTGGCAATACGCTTGGACCTGCCACACAACCTAGGGAGACTCCACCCGGTATTCCACACCAGCCTCCTGAAACCGGCAACTACCTCTCGATGGCACCCAAGCACGCCACTGCCCTCACCGGTGATGATCGACGGCCAACATCACTTTGAAGTAAGGGACATACTCGACTCCCGCAGGCAACGGGGAACTTTACACTATTTGGTCAGGTGGAAACACTTCCCCCACCCAGAATGGGTGGCGGCGCACAACGTTAACGCGCCTGACCTGACCCGGGCTTTTCACCGGGCGTACCCCGACAAGCCTAAGGCAAGACAAGCAAACCGGCACCTGCATACCCCCTCCCCCGCGGCCCCCCCGCCTACCGTGCCCCAAGGGAAAGGGCCCCCCCAAGCCCGCGACTTGGGTGGACCTCCCCCCCCGGGACTCACCCCCCCCGCCCCGGGCCCACGAGGCAGTGACAAGCGGTCGCCAGCACCCTCCCCCCGCCCCGGGCCCACGGGGGAGTGGCAATCAAGTCAACAGTGCATCCTGGGGGCAATGCCCAGGAGCACACATAACAAAGGCGACGCACTTAGAATAAAAAATAAGGGCCCTACCTGGAGCTGATAAGCACCCGACCAGCCACGCCTCTCTCCTCGCCGAACTGAGCCAAACAAGCAGGGTGTGGCCGGAGCATGCGCACGCCCAGGGTGTGACCGGGGCATGCGCACTGGGAACACACCCTAGAGGGACATGTGGTAGAGGGCGGAACAAAGGGAGGGGCGAAAACACTCCGGCGGGAAATTCAAAAAAAAAAAAAAAAACCATTTTGACAGCTGTCCTGGTAAAAAACTGGAAAGCCGGGGGGGGGCACTATTCGGACAGGGGGCAGTATGTCATGAGTGCCGTTGAGCTGAAGACATCAGCGCAATGGCACACATGACAATAACAAGGAAACAGGGGAAGGGGCTCAAGATAAGCAGCCATCAACTCACAAAGACGAAAGAACAAGATACAATGGCTAAGCGGATCGCGAGGCACACCCAAGCTGTTAGCGCTAGCGCAACGGAGATCGCCCAGCTGACAGCAATCACCGGAGGAATAGGGAAACCGATGATGGGCGGTCCCGGAGCGCCAGCGGGGCCTCGCAACCCCTCACCTACCGGCAAGACAGCATGTTGGACAAAGGGGGGGGTGACGTAACCTCGAGTGAGGGGGCGCTGACCGGCGCGGGGTATTTAAACCCCGCACCGGCGCGCTCCTGTCACTCTCAGCTTTTTTCTACAACTGTATCTACGCTATGAATAAACCAGAGCCTGCTTCAACGGAACCAGTGTCTGTGTGTTACTCGGCGGTAGGCAGTGCATGACACTTTGGTAAAGTCCCTTATCAAAAACTTCTCAGTAAGCTTAATAGCTATGGAATAAAAGAGCAGGTTCTCTTGCGGATAAGCAGTTGGCTAAAGAATAGAAAACAAAGGGTGGAAGTAAATGGACATTTCTCACAATGGAGGGAAGGCCATCAGCTGGGAGACAAGTGGGCTTTCTTGTGCACTGGTTGGCCACTGAAGGTCATCTGCTGGACAAGGTGGGCCAGGGATCCAGTCCAGCAGGGTACTGCTTATGTTGTTAAGATCTTATGTGACTGTTCAAGTTAGTGGCATGCAAAAATTAGGATTTTTAAAAATTTGTTTCAGTTCCCAAAGTTCAGTTTAGTATTAATTTAACCTTTGTTTTTATTAGTGTAGAAAACAAATAATATTCCCCGCACATACATGAGGTTGAAGGGCATATTAAGCAGAACAGGCAACTGAAGCTGGCTGATTACCCTGGAAGAGAAGGAGAGAGATAGCAAAAACTAGTTGTGGTCTTTTTTCTATGGTGGGAAAGGAGTCAATATATGGTACAGTAATGGACACTGTTTATGTTAGAAGGTGCTGATATCAGTAGAAAAGGTGGGTTTGGACCCTCTTTAGAACAGCAGAATGTAGAGATGCTGGGTCAGCCCATAGCAAATCACTCCATGTTGTTATCAGATCCTACATTCCTGCAACAAAGTTGTGTTATAATTTACATTGTTTTTGTAAATCCTATGTATCATTTCCAGAGTGTATAACATGTAACCTTGTGGGCCTTTGGGGCTGTTCTGCAATCCTTTGGTGAGGATCCCAGCGATCACTGTAATTATGCATGCCAACAAAAGATACTTTGTTGCATCTATCTCCAAATGCCTTGGTTACTTATTTAAGTGGGCATTTCCCCCACAGCATTAGTTATTCTCATTTTAGTTTTAGTTTTCATTTTTATATAACAAAAGGTATTATAATTACTTCAAATCACTATGATACATTATATTTAAATGATATGAAATTTTTAGTTTTGACACTCAAAAGAGTTGGCAACTTTCAGACAGACTGGGCAAAGAACCATACTTGATTATTGGAGACTTTTCACAAATATTGAAATGAATGTTTCTTTCTTCAATCTGGAGAAATGATATGTTGGGTCAGATTCACAGTTTTCTTCCATGTCCTAACTTCTTCTGAGCTTTATACCAAGAATGAATCCACAATTCAAGTAGTGCTTCTTGAGTGGAACTAATGTGATAATCTCAAATGAGGGTGCTCAATATAGGGACCCAGCTAGCTGTCTGAAATCCTGAACAGAACCACCCTAATCTGCCATAGTTTGCTTTCTTTCATATTCGTTTATAAAATTAATTTGCATCCATAATTCAAGATCCTCTAATCTCTCATTTTCTTAATTCAAGAAAAGTCTTGAACAAAACTTGAAGTCCAATGAATAGCATGCCATCCTACTCAAGGATTGCTCAATATCTGGGTCTGCAGTTTTCCAACCTTCGAATATAGTCCCATCACAATCTCAAAGGATGAATTCTCCATGGCTTGTTCACTCCGAAGAAGCAAAATTGTGAAGATTTAGAAATGATTGAAGGTTCTTTAAGGATCAGAGTCAGTATCAATCAGGAATTATGCTCCTTACAGCCTCATTTGCCTGACATTTATTGGTGCAATAGATCTTCTAGTGAAAAGAAAGTGTCAATGAGCAATGCATTATGCTGTCCAAGGTGCTGACTGTTCCTTTTTCTGGTCCAGTACTAGGGAATTGCATGTTACTTCAGACTATACACTGGCTTCTTTGAGGTTCATAGCTAGGCCAGTATAGTGAAGAATGTCTTACATGTGAGAAGCTTTGAAGTTGCTATTCTGACCAGTACTTCTTACACTTCTAAATTCACTTCTTCACATTTGATTTTTTTTAAATGTAACCTACTTGTAACAATGAGCAGAAATGTCTAATTATAAACAATAAAATGTTTATAATTGAAGATTATAAACATTATAAAAATATGAAGATACTCTTCATATTTAAGAGTATCTGCTCCCTTCCTTTGGCAGTTAAAAAAAGGGTAGCATTCTGGAAGCTCTACACTGTATGCAATTATTTATATTAAAAATATAATAGAAATGTAAGAACAGTTTCTTAAAGGACATAAATGTAGACTGTTGTAAATAAAAGCTATGAACCACTTTCTAGGAAGTGCCTTCAGAAAGGAGGCCTGAAAATGTAGATGAAGCAATATCTTTTGTCAATATACTACACACTTTTCCATAACACTTAAAAGATTCTTTCTCTTTTTAAAGGACGAGCCAACCACTGGTCTGCGATTATTGGTGGGTCTCATTCCAAAAACTATGTTCTTTGGGAATATGGAGGATATGCAAGTGAAGGAGTGAAGCAAGTTGCAGAGCTGGGATCACCAGTTAAAATGGAAGAAGAAATTAGGCAACAGGTAATTATAATATGCTTTATTAAAATATAATCTATTAAAACAAAGAAAAGTTTGTGTCTTGCTAGAACATAGATTGGCCATGAGATGAAAGTATTTAAAGGAGCAGAACTGAAATATTTTGTTATGAAAACTGTCAGTGTCTATTCTAGGAAATTTTAACTAAGTTAATTACAGTTTTCCAGGGTGAGAATTTTAACATGTAACCTATAATTAAATATTCTCTTTAGGCCAAGTTCCAGCTTAACTCTCTTCATAATGCAATACTGAACCATAGATTTATCTATAAATTTGAGTTAGGACTTTCTATATAGCATCTTTAGAAATGCATTTTTTTTTCCTGAAGTCAGTATGTGAATGAACTTAAGCACTTACAGAATACATGGGGGGAAATCATCATGAGTAAGTGACCATACCATCTCATACTGAAGGAAGGTATAATTTCTGTGGGGAAATGAAAAGTATGATGACAGATAGTGTGTAAGCCACAGGAGAAGTTTGCAAATAAAGCTGGCTTTCTACAAATCTGTAACTGTAATCTGAAATTCTCCGATTGTTTTCTAGTATCTCATCAACAGTGCAACAACTGTTGTAGGCTGAACTGTTGAAGCATCAGGTTTTATCTAAACGGCAAGTTCTTTGCTGCACTTTATTTATGATTTCAGTTCCATTTAGTCTGAAAGATCTGGAAACTGATTTTTGTTGAGCAATTAGTTCTGAGTTTAAAATATAGACTGTACTTGTTATGCAAAAAAAAAAGTCTATTTAGGAAGAAATCATACACTATCTGCAAAACTTCATTGTTGCTAATAATCTCTGTTGAGCCAGGAAGAAATGCAGCTTAGATTGGTTGCATGATAAAATTTACGTCAGGCCTGACTGATCAGTTTTTCCTCAAGCTTCTGTTTTTGTGTAATATTACAGTATTCTTAACACTAACATGCTGGGAAGTTACACCCTTTGCATATATTTATTGTCTTTCCCATTTGAAGGAAACAGCAACAGTAATCAAAAGTTCGTGTTTAAACTATTTGAACTTCATAATTTGAGAATGGATATGTTGGGAAAAATATCCTTCTCCTAGGGGACACAAGCATTTTCTCTTCTACCTTTCAGGTGTAGACACCACATTTCTGGAATTATTCCCCTAGAAAACAATGCTGAGAAAGAGATCGCATCAATTTCTTTTTATCTTACAGGCCGAAGGAGCCACAAAAAGATTAAAGGCTATTAAAGGCTATAAGTAAAAGAAGATATATGTTTCCTTATCTGTAAATAAGGTTATAAATAATAATGGCTTAATTCTGGATGTGATGTTCTGACAGCAGCAAAAGAAGATATCAAGAAAATAATTTGCTGGATTGTGGTAAAAGTAAAAATAAAGGATGAGGGATCAGGAAATGGCAGAGCAGGGAGATCTGCATGGCAGTTGAAGGCAATGCTTGACCCCAAGGCTAAATTCTAATATTTGAGATGCATACGTGGCTTTAAAGAGCATTGGTCTGTGATTCAGGGGGCAGAGGTTTGTACCTTGGAGTATTCCCTCAGGCTATACAAAGGTTTTATGCTAAATGCATCCTGAACTAAAACTTTCAGGTGTGAATTTAAATAGGCAGTCATTTTATGTATCGAATGTGAAATGAATGAATAATTGAATTTTCCTGGTCTCACCCAAGCCAGCTTAGCTAAGCAGGAAAAAGTGTCAGTGCTGGGAAGGTAAAGCCTGTCCATTAATGTGAGATACAGCGCTTCTACTGTGATTTCTTTCATTGCCCACAGGTACATAACATGAACACTGCTTAGGCCATAACCAGAAAATAGAGAGGATGTGCAGCTGCATCTAGAACAGCAGCTCAGTGTCTCCCCTCTACTTTCCCTTTGTCCAATATCTAGTACTGCATAGTTTAATGATACCAGACTCAGAGAAAAATACACTTTCATTGTATATTTTTGATGCTAATCACAACCATGATTATGTTTACACTGATCACAAGCATTGCCACAAGATATTCATGTGCGACAAAGTGAGCGATCTGGAACGCAAATATGCCCTTCGTTCAGCTTCTATGGACAGACATTATTTTACATTTTGGATGAGCAGTTGTTAGGTATGTAATCAGGGTTTGAGTTTTCCACACCTGGGACCTTATTAGATTAGAAAGGTTACGTCCAACACACGACATCTCTCTCTCTCTCTCTCTCTCTCTTGAGCTTTCTTGTCATAGAAGACTAATACAATAATTTTACCTTAAGCTTGGTTTTGTAGATTGGGAATGAGTTTGTACAGAGAGCTTATATTTATAACTGTGGCTGTGTAATCAGTAAAGCCAATCTGCACTTGTATCACCAACATGGAAATATATGGATAAATCAACGTTCAGCAAATATATGTTACATTCACAACTGTTTCCTAAACTGGGGTTTCTGGCCAGGACTGCAGGTGATGAGTTGTAAATAGGAAAATACACTTCAATTAATTCCTATGGTGGCTAGAGAAAAAGTGGAGGAGAAAGCTACATCTCCTTTTTTCTCCTTGGGAAGTGGGAGCTTCTGATTATTGAATACTGTGGAAGAGAAAAAGCTGGACTAGGCACATCCTATCTCTGATAGAGAAGAGCTGTTGTTTGATATAAAAAGAAACTCTATATGCTATAAACCCTATTTTTATCATTATATCTGCTTAAAATAATTTATAAAATATTATGACAGTTTAAAGGATTATTATTTCTGTATTATTCTGTTTTTCTGTTACGAAAATTTAACTTCTAATTGTACACTTCCAGTAGTCCAGATGGAATGCACTCACATATAAATAAATATAAGCAAACAAGCAAACAAAAGAAGTGAGAACAACAGATTCGTTCTTTGCTATATAAACCCAACTTTGAATATTATACTGTTGGGTAAGATTTCTCAGTCTTGCCATCTGCAGTTAGACATAAAAAAATATTATTTATTTACTGTATTTTTAAAGGACACATACAGGTTCCTGGATTTATATCTTTGGGTTATACTTCATCTTACTGAAAACATTTTTAAGGTGCAATGGGAATATAAAAATATGGAAAATACATTTGTCACATTCCAATTCCAGGAAAGTCCAGACAGCCTTGTTATGCAAATTATTTGCTAATTATGCACTTTATGGGATGTGTAGGAAAGGATTAGTCAACCCTCCCTCTGCTAATTTATCATTCCAAATTATTCTTTTCAATAGACGGTTACAAATACAAAGTATGATTTAGATCTTTTTTGAAAAAAAATCTTTTTCATGTAAATGAAATATAAGACAATTGGATGTTGTGAGAAGTTTGTACACGTTTTTCTGGAAGTAAGGTCCATTGAAGAGTGGGTTTTTGGGGTTTTTTGAGTAAACATATTTAAGATTGGATTGTTTAAATAACAATGACCCTGGTGTAAATAACTCTCTGCAGTGTCATTTACAACTTATTTCTCTACTTCTCTTATGTACTAGAAATCCTTTAGTAATACTTTTCAGTGTATGGTTTGATATTTTCTTTTTATCATCACTGATCACATCTGATGGAATATTTTATCTCTGATACTGATAGTGATATTGTTGGAACAGTAAATGTAGTGCTTTCTATTTATTTTGTTTCACACAGAGACCTAAGGTATGAATATAGATTTTTGTCGTCTATATTTGGGACATTATAATTCTACCTTCTTGGTAAAAAACGATTGCATGATTAATTAGACTGCTTGTTGTTGATTGAAGGTTAATGCCTTGCAACATTAATTAAAGGTTTCTTTAATTTTGATTGCAACAGCCATTTTCTGCTGTATCAGTTTTGATTTGTAAACTATGAGAATGCCAGCTTCTAGAATTTGTATTCTGTATGTGTATGACTTATAAATAGCTATACTGGAACCTATTTCAGAGATGAACTTTTCCTTGAAAATCCAGTGACACATTATGACTGGTTATATACTCTAGCGTCACAATTAATAACTATAGAAGTTTTCATTTGCTTTCCCTTCTGACATGCATCTTTAGTGTTGAGTACTTACACCCTCCAATAAACATTTTAAGTCTGCCAAGATTAATTTGGGATTAACAGACATCAGGGTTATAGGATGTCTTCATTTTACTGATAGAATCCTACAAGCTGTATTTTTATTTTTTTATTTTTTTATATTTCAAATTTCCATCACCACCCATCTCCCCCAAAAAGGGGACTCTGGGCGGTTTACAGTCAAAGTCAAAACACATAAATTACAATATAAATACTCTATAAAATCAAATAAATATACAGTAGAAAATATAAAATCCAGCAAATGTTTGTTGGGGAGAGATCTATAATAGCCACCCTCAAGATGAACTGGTGACCCTCCCACCCCAAGTGAGGCGGCAGAACCAGGTTTTTAGGTTCTTCTGGAAGTCCGGGAGTGAATGGGCCTGTCTCAGCTCCGGGGGCAGAATGTTCCAGAGGGCAGGTGTCATGAATAAGGATGGGGAGCAGGGGGCTCCCATCCAGACCGTTAAGCGCATGCGTAGCACTGAGGAATTGGGCAGCCATTCAAAGAGACACAGATCGGGACCGCCTTAACCCTTTGGGGTTTATATGTCTGGGTTTTTCCCACGCTTCTTCAGTTTGTTAGGATTCCTGTTTTGTACAAGCAATAAAACATTAGAGACCAGTTCCTTGTCTCAGCGTGGTTCCTGGCTGTTAGGACAGCAGGTGCCACTGCAGAGAAGGCCCACTCCTGGACCCCGCCAGGTGGAATTCCTTTATTGGCGAGATTCATAGCATCCCCTCTCTGCATGACTGGGTGGGGTGGGTTGATGTTATGGGGATGAGGTGGTCCCTCAGGTAACCTGGCCCCATGCCATGTAGGGCTTTATAGGTCATAACCAGCACCTTGAATTGGACACGGAAGCAAACTGGTACCCAGTGCAGCTCGCGCAGCAGTGGTGTCACATGTGCCGATCTTGAGGCACCAATAACTGCTCGCGCGGCCACATTCTGGACCAGTTAAAGCTTCTGGATACTCTTCAAGGCTAGCCCCATGTAGAGCACATTGCAATAGTCTATGTGGGAGATGACCAGGGCATGAGTCACTGTTCGGAGGGCCTCTCAATCCAGGAAAGGGCATAACTGGCTCACAACACGAAGTTATGCAAAGGCGCTTCTGGCCACGACTGCCACCTGCTCATCGAGCAGGAGTCGTGAGTCCAGGAGGACCCCCAGATTATGCACTGGGTCTGAATGGGGCAGTGCAACAGATAACAGGGTAAGTACGTCCCCTCGGCATCTCCTCAGACTGTGCCTCACACTTAGAGTCCAACTTAGAATGAATCTGAGTGATTTTATCCTGCAGATGCTCAGAAAACTCCATGTGGCCCTGTAAATGGATCACCGAATCCCCCTCACCCAAGAGGGATAGGGTAATCCTAAACAGGGCCGCCAGGTGGCATTCTGTGGATGCAATAAGAGCAGAGAAATATTGGCATTTCTCCGCTCTTACCACCACAAGGTAGGCCTTAATGGCGGCTCTAGCTTGTGTTTGGTCAGATTCACTCCTTGTATTTTTCCAGTGGCGCTCTAGATGTCTCTTAATCCTCTTCAGAACCCGCAACTCCTCCGTAAACCACGGGGAGTGCCAGGTTGTATGAGCCAAGAGAGGTTGCACAGGCGTGATCCTGTCCAAGGCACCCACCGCCTCCCTATTCCAGGCCACAGCTAGGGCCTCCGCTGGACCATGCAGTAGATCCTTGGGTATAACCCCCAGCTCCCTCTGAAACCCTACCAGGTCCATCAGTCACCGGGGGCAGACCAATCAAATGGGTCCTGCCTCCCTGTGGAGTGGGGCAGCACCAGAGAATCTCAAGGCCACCAGGGTGTGTTCTGACCATGACAATGGGGACAGATCCAACTCTCCCCTTAGATCACATTGCCACTGCTCTGACAAGAAAACCAAGTCTGGGGTGAGTCCACTGTCTAGAGTCAGGTCCTGAATAATCTGGAACAGGCCCATGGCCGCCATGGTGGCCATGAACTCCTGAGCCGCCTCTAAGGCACGCCCCAGGGATGGCAGATTGAAGTCCCCCAGAACCATAAACCTGGACCGCCAGCCCCGAGACGACCTCCAGCAGCTCAGACTGGGAGGTTGCCACGCAGTAGGGAGGCTGGTACAGCAGCAACACTCCCAACTGTTCTCGGGCACCCAACTTGAAGAACAGGGTCTCACAACCAGCCACTTGTGGAGCAGGGCCCCTGAAGGCCACTAGAGACTCTCGGATCACAACTGCTACCCCTCCTCCCCTGCCCCGGCATCTTGGCTTGTGCCACACCTGAAACCTGGCCGGGCACATTTCTGAAAGGGCTACGCCCCCTTCTGGGCCCAGCCAGGTCTCAGTAATACACGCCAGGTCAGCCCCCTCCTCTGTGATTAATTCACATATGAGGGGGGCTTTGTTGTTAACTGACCTGGCATTAAGCAGCAGCAGTCGGAAGCTGGAGCCCTCAAGGATCCACTGACCAGGGCCTGGGTCTGAACACGGAGGGCTGGAACCCGCCACCGGTAACAAACACCGGGGGCATCTTCCCCGAAGATGGCCCACCCGCCAGTTCCCGCCATAACATCCCTGGCCCATCACCACCTCAATAGAGTGACCCACCCTACAGCCCCCAGAGTTTCCAAGCCCAGTTGCTTCCATTCCCGGACCTCTGGAAACCATAGGTTGAAACAAGAGTCCCCTCCCCCACATACCCAACCTCTCACACACAACCAGCCTCAAGTGATGGCAGACCCTCCCAGCGCACCAGCTCTCGCTCTCAGCACTGTTTGGACTTAGCCACCACCCATACACATATACACACTCACTGCACACACCCCAACCTCTCTCACTGATCACGGGGGCACCCGCCCACTCCTACCCTCCCCTATCTCTCACTTAGGGGGGATACTCTTACATAAATAAAAACCAGGGGTCCCCACCTGTCTCTCACCTGATGGGGAGCACCCCACTCACACCGAGGGGATCCTAAAACCCTCTGCCACCCCCCAATAATTGGAGAGCAACCTCTACTACGATGCTCGCTAAGAAGTCCATCGCACTGGCATGCCCCACTCCTCAAGGCTGGGAGCCGCCACTGGGATTCATCGTCTCAGCAAGGTTCCAGCAGGCAGATTCCCCATGTTGGGGGGTGGGGTTGCAGGTTCCACCCCAACCACTGAGTCTACCAAGCCTGCCAAAGGTCCACCAGTTCTTTCCTAGCCACCAATCCACCAGGCCTGCCAGAGGTCCACTAGGCTCCACCACTCCACCTCGGCTTACTGTGCCTCTGCCTGCCGCGCTTCACCCACCAGGCCTCCACTCCACTAGGCCTCGCCGCACTCCACCACACTCCACAGCACCTCGCAGCAGGGCCTATCCCACTTCGCCATCTCATGGATGGCCTGCCAGCGTTTCTGAAGCCACCGGGTCCCACCAGGGCCAGTTGAGTGGCAATAGAGGGTCATCAACTCACCCAACCCCCAGGAAGTCCACCAAGGCCCACCACGCTCCACCGCACCCCATTGCCTCGCTACTCTGCACCCCGTTGCCTCGCCGCTCTGCACTCCGCTGCCTCGCTTCTCCACCCAGGGGGAGGTCCAGGGTCCAGTGTCTCCACCACCGGCCAAGGTATTTACTGCCGGGAACCCCCTAAAACTGGCTGAATTGGCCCACAACACTCCCCACCAAACCCTCAGACTGACACAAAGGGGTTAGGGGAGCAGGGTCCTAAAGATCTCTCCTCCCGGAGCCACCTGGAGCCGCGACTAGCGTCCGCTCCCAATCACCACTTTTCCCCCCCAAAGATAGGTGCAAAATGCTGGTTTATGGTACACAGACACAATGAAATGAATGAATGAATGAATGAATGAATGAATGAATGAATGAATGAAAAGGTTCTGTTCAAATATTCAACTACTATTCCAATTCTGGTTTTCCCCAAAGCTATATTATTTCCATAAATTTATTTAAAAGAGAAAGATCCCACTGGTTATCAGCAGTATTACATAACTGGCAAGCTATTGTAAATTATTCAGAGATATTTCTGTAGATCTCTGTCTTCTAGCTGCTCTGAGATAGACTGTACATTACATTCTCTATTTAGTCATTTAATCAAGATGTCTTCCCAATGCATCACTTGTCAATATCAAAAACAATGGAGCACATGCTGCAAGGATAAGATCATGGCTAAAAAGCTAGAATTCTTTAGGATAAAATCTCAAGTTGGTTCCAGGAAAGTTAGATAAATTTCATAAATGAATTCCAGAATCAATGTTAAGCCAAAATGTGTATTAGTCTTTCACAAAGAGATCCTCATCAGCTATAATGATAAAGTAGACTAGGGTGTAAAAAGAGGAAGAAGCTGCTGATAATGTTTTAGTTACAACAAGCTAACTAGTTACCACAGACTAACTATTGGACAATAGTCTGTTTTAAAATGAATGCATAATAGGCAACAAGTAAGTACATTTCGACACATACTGGTATGAAAATTGTATAAAATAGAGGAGAGGCATATTACGGAATGGCATCCCCTTGGCAGTTAGACTTTGCCCAACCTTGTTTACATTTTGGAAACAGGTAAAAATGGAACTCCTTTATTTAGTAGGATAAATAACACTACTGATATTTTATATAAATATGTATTGCTCCATTTTAATTTAAATTTGGTTGAACTGTTTTAATTTTATATGCATTTTATATGCATTTTATTGGGGATATTTTATGTGTACACATGATCGTGGAGGTATGAAAAACAAGTAAATTAAATAATAATTCTCTTTTTCCATTGCAGAATCTGAACATTAGTCACTTATTCCTCCCTCATTTTACTTGGTTTACATAATGCTACATGAAGAATACTTGAGAACTCAAGCACATAGACTATTTTGGGTCCCTTGAGTTAGCCTTATAAAGATATTGCCTTACTATAGATTCTGAAATTATTCTTTTACCCAACACAGCTATCTTTATCTGTTCCTCATTTACACACTGATGAGATCACTTAAATGAAAGAACCATCCATAATCCATTATACTTAAGATGGAATTAGCTTACACACTTCAAATTGTATCAACTATGAATTAAGTTGAAATGAATCCGCAAACAGAAATCATTGATCTGCTTAAAATGTAGTACATATTCTATTTGTAAATCCTACCATTTTCATGCACACTGTGATTGTCACATATTTTTGTTTTGTTGCTTGTACAAATACTAGGAAATGCGGAATGGTTGTGACTTCATTGTGTATATATAAACAGGGAAAAATGGGTTTTATCCTATGATGTCTTGGCTTTGGCAGAAAATACTTCCTCTTGAAAAAGATGAAGCATCTGTTTTGCACTAGTCCACCTTCCTACTGTAGCATATGTATCCCACGTAGTACTGAGCATTCAACAGTCCTAAGAAATAGACTGGGGACAGAAAGCAGAACAACCCATAAATACTCCCGGGAATACTATGATTATAGGATAGACTAGGAAATGTGGGGGAAAAAATCCGCAAAATCACTTCCATATTGCTATCAAGAAAGCTACATTATTATATATGCATGAAGTCACCAGGAACTGAGTTTTACTTGAAGGAGATTTTACCTAATGGCTTGACTGATATAATACCCTCTAATGGAGAATGATGAAGTCTAGCTGTTGATCATCAAAATTTGCTATCTATACCTCCACCCTCAATTAAGAACACTTAGCTGGCTTTAGCAATCACATTATGCACATGATTAGTTCATTTTTCTCCCTATTTTAAAATTATGTGTGTGGAAGAACTACATAGTGCTTGAACTGGTCCTTAATATGACATTGTGGCAAGTTTTAGGAGACTAATACTTGACATATTTGATTCTGAAACAAGCTGAAAACTAGAGCAATGGGGAGGGATGCTGCAATTCAAAATTCTCTTTCATCTCAAAGATCAGCATTCTTCCAAAGTGCTTGTTCTATTTTAAGTTTTTATTCTCAGAGTAACAGTATTCCTGATATTTGAAAAGCTCTCATTGGTTTGACTTGTGGAACTTTACTGATTACAGTCTGAATATAGCTAAGAAATGAAGCATAGTGTTGTTGCATAGAACTTGTAAGAATTTAAATCCAGCTGCAGCTTGAAGGGGACAAATATTTTAAAATTAGAAACTCTCTGAATATATTGCATTTGCCCAAGCCCATTCTTAGCTATTTCTAGTTCATTAAGGAAGATAGCTGTCAGTAATGACTGTACCTTGTATTTAGCTTCCATAAAGTTTTATTACTTAAAAAATAATAATAATTTGGATTAGGAATGTATCAGGCAAATACAGCAGATGATGTGGGGAGGATGGTGGTGGCAGCAGGAAAACCACTTGAACGCATCATGCTATTTGAACATAAATTTCAGATTGCCCTGGGACAATATAAGCCAGATTGAAGCACTGGTGCAGAAACAGTACCATGCCCGAAAGAATTTCTGCAAAGTTTCTTGTTAATCAAAGGATATGATTGAAAGAGAGGCAAGTACATTGATCTGTAAATCCCACTGATTTCATTGGGGCTTCCTCTCAAATTAGTGTGCATAGCATTGAAGCCCTTCAGGTGAACCAGACTGAAATGATTTTTCTTTCCCTGATCTTCGGGTATCCAGTGACTGAGCTGAAATGAAAAATTTATGTTGAACATTGTTGCTATAGAGAAGCAAGTGGGCTATACTGTATGTGTCTATGTAGTTTAGATGAGCATACTAGATGGAAGAATGGGAACTTGGAAAACAGTTGGATAGGAACCAAAGTGTTTGTCATTCTTCTGGTTTTCATGGAGGGGCTCCACCAATTTGCATTCTTAAAATATTGGCTTTCATTTTGCTGCAATGAACCCAATAGTGACAGGCAACTTATCAGCACTGATTTCAGATACGTATTTTTCTACCTCACAGTCCCTTAATGTTGCCAATATATGGTGAGAGTTAAGCAAAACTGGTGTGGTAAGTTCTCATGTTGCTATATTTCTGATAGAATTTTATCAGCTGGTTGGAAGTAAAATATTAGAGCCTTTCATGCAACTGGATCCTTTGAGAACCCCTGGCAAAACTGTCCATGACAGCAAGAAGGATTCCTTCCACCTCTTGGTTTAAAAGGTAGGGCAGTCCTGTCCATCTGGAGAATCCTCCAGAATTCTGAACTTCAATTCCCAGAATTTCAGTGCCAGCATGACCATTACTAAGATCATCCTGAGGAAGACTATAGATCTGGGCATGCCCAGTTTAAAGAACGTTGAGGTAGAAAGGTTTGAGCTGTTTACTCACTACATATTCTACTACAGATTTTCTTAAGTGCTCAGTAAAGTTGTAGGCCTTGTGTAATTTCTTCTGTTATATTCCCATTCAGGGAAGCATAGACAAATGTATTGCAACTGCAGTAGTTCTGTGAATGAAATTACATACAGTATTGTGTTACTTTGGATTAGAAATTATAAAAACACATTTTGTAAAAGTGTGAAAGCTGTTACTCTTGATTTTAATTAACTTTTTAATCAGTGTAGCAAGACTATAATAAGACTGTGCAGAATCCTAATAATACCTGTTTGCAACTCCTTAAAGCAGCAATGCCTTTTCCTGGGATTATGAGGATTCCTTTTTAGAATTGAATCTGAAGGGCTGCACAGCTATAATGATTATGCTGTGGTTGAAGAACTGTGAGATGAACGGCTTTAAAACTGAGATGCTGATTATCAGCTTTTCTCACTCTCAGATTTGACTGTCATGGAATTGTGTAATCTTTTACAATGTGATCTTGTATGGACATTTCTGTGCACTATGATTTTCGGGGGGTTGCTTCCAAGTCAGTGTTGACTCCTGGCAACTGCCTGGATTAATCACTGCAGTTTTATTGGCAAGGTTTTTCAGAAATGGTTTGCCATTGCCTCCTTCCTAAGGCTGAGAGAAAGTGACAGGCCCAAGGTCACCCTGCTGGTTTTGTGCCTAAGGCAGGACTAGAATGCACGGTCTCCCAGTTTCTAGCCTGATGCCTTTAACCACTATACCAAACTGGCTATTCATATGAATTAGGCATCATGTAATATTATTTTACAAAAAGTCCAGATATCCTCCCAGATTGCTTTTCACTGGAGGAGTGGATGAAGGCTGTAAAAGTACTGAGAAAGCTTAAAAGGTTTCTGATGCACATATTTGATTAATTAATCAGTTGCATCTCCGTGGTTATAATACTGTATAGAAACAAATGGATGGCCTATTTGCCTATCATGCTAGCTGTGTTTGATTTATATGATAACCAAAGTTTGCACCCTATCCATGGAACATCTTATAGACAATGAATGAAACTGTGTTTCCCCCATCAATGATTTTGCTTCTCCCTTCTTTGTAATCTGCTCATATTCCATATCCCATGTGACTTTGCAGTACTAAAATATTTGCAAAATTCACCAGATGATTGGAAATGATTCCATTGGCTATGATGAACAGAGTGTGGAAATTCTCTTGGCCATTCCTCAGTCATTCCTGGCAATGTTCTGAATGTCATGAGTTTAGGAAAAAAAAAATCCTAATTTCTTCCCCCTGGACTCTTGGCTGCTGCATGAAACAATAATTCATGAGGCAAGCAACTTATTATTGCCCTTCCATAAGACCATGATTGTAATTCCTTCTAGTTTCCGAGGGGGACCAATAAAATATACATTATAAACTAAGTACAGTGTTCATGGTGTTTCAAATCAGCATGCAGTGTGTTTTCTGCCCTGTCACAATCTGTAGATGCAATGAACTATGCACTGAAATATTTTACATGGTAGAAGTGAAGGCAGTACAAAAATACCCCAAGTTCATCATAAGAATGAGAAAGAAATAATCATGTAAGTACCCTTGGTAAGATCTCAGAAGAAAAGCTGATAGTTTCCTTATAATGTTCACATTTTCTTCAGTATAACATGACTGCCCCTTAAGAAGCCCAAATAGCTGGCAATATTAGCCAACCTTAACTAATCTTGAAAAGATAAGGAGAGTTGAACTTTGTTAGTACTAAATGGAAGATCACCCCAAAATACCAGGGAAGGCTAGGCTAGACTAGACTAGACTAGACTGGGAAATTAAAGAAAAAAAAATTCCAGAAGAAGGCAATGAGGAGCCATTTCCATAGTTTTGCCATGGAAACCACAGGAGTCAGGCTTGGAAAATTTAATTTTACTCTTGAAAAAAACATGAATTGGCAGGTGATTTCATGGTACTTTTTGTCTACTTATAAGACTTTATTGCTTTCCTTTTTTTGCACTGAATATTTTCTTTCAGTTTACAGTTGTTCAGAATACAAGGCTAAGAGTTTAGATTTGAGGGAGGGAAATGGTCAACAGAATGGTTCCAGTGGCCTGGTAGATTATGCCTGAATTGCTAGTGTTGGCAAACAAAATGAGAGCAACAGCTCTTTAACAAGCAGTTCTATTTTTGACTGCGTTTGGTTTCCAAATTTGTGTCCTCACAGATGCACTATGTAATGTGAGGAACTTAATCAGAACCAAGCTATGTATCCAAGTTTATACTTAACATCCAACTGCAAATCATGACTTCAAGTTGTAGCTTGTTGATTGTATATAAATAAACCAGGTTTATTTATTTACAAATTATTTAGATACAGCAACTTTATTTTAAGAAATGGAATGAGATATGGAAAAAAAAATCGAATTCCAGGAGCAGAATTTGAACTTTGGTTTTAACTTGACATGGCATCACTTCAGACTAGGGATTTGAATTAGGACAGTTTTGACTTGAGTCACTTTCCTGTTTTTCTAATGGCTGTTAGCATCAGCTGAGAGCCAGTTTGGTCTAGTGGTTGAGGCAGCAGGCTAGAAACCAGGAGACTGTGAGTTCTAGGCATAAAGCCAGCTGGGTGACCTTGGGCCAGTCACTCTCTCTTAGCCCTGGGAAGGAAGCAACAGCAAACCACTTCTGAAAATATTCCCAAGAAAATTGGACCAGTCAAGGAAGTCACCAGGAATCAAGACTGATTTGAAGGCACACACACACACACACACACACACAAATTAGGATCAGCATACTTTTTAAAAGTCCATGTAAAAAGTCATGTGCATATTTGCTAATAACTTTTCCCTAATATAATGTGTTTCTCTGAACATGTTCATATACATTTTATTTGGTTGTCAAATGGTTAGACTGCATTCCCATGAGGTCTGAAGCCATTCTGATTTCCCAAGCATTCACATTCCCCTTGCTTCCTGATATGGGTGAAGACAGCTTTATTTTGTGCTTATTTAGGAAGAACGACTTTAGCCATATTTATGGATTCCTGATCTTCGCCTGTATGTTTTTCTTATACCCTGCTCTCTAAACATTCCTGTTTTTGAGAGGTTGGCTGATCTAAAATACTGATACTAAGATAAACTTAGATCTGTGAGGCATTCCTTGGTTATAAGGAAATATTGTGCCTTCTAAGATGAAATCAATTCATTCATTCTGAAAATATCCCCCTCCCTTAAAAGAGAGGTTCCCCAACTTTGTAGGGCTGGTGGACATTTCAGTAATGTGATGTGGATTCTTCTTGCAAAAGTTGCTACTGGGTAGGCTTGCCCTTTTACAAACTAACTGCCCTTGAGGGGCATAATTAGTTACCAAGCATCAACTCAGCAAGATGCTAGTTTGTCTACAGAGCACTCCATACTGTGCCTGTGGGTTCATCCTACTTCTGTTGCTGGGGGTTCCTTTCAAAACAAAAGCATTGGGCTTCAGCCATCTATCATATTTATTTTCTAAGAAAGCTTTTGGGGTCCAGAGCACACTTGGAAATAAGGATAATTGTAGATGCTAGTACTTTGCTTAACAGCTTGCTGGCTACCATCATTATTATATCTATAAAAGATTGTGTGGGCCAGAGAGTCTGCAAATTGGAACCATCACTACTGGTTGTCTAGTAGACAGTCTAAGTTCTACAACAAAATATTTTCTTCATTGGTGTATCATGTGGCATGTTCTGTTGTTGCCTATTTATACATGTGCGTTTATTTTTTCAAAAGGGTAAAAGGCTACATTTTTCCTTTATTATTCTGATTCCGGTAATAGAAGGGGCCTAATTATGTTCCTGGAAAACTTCTATTCCTCATAGAGCTTAACCTTTGTGTTGTGGCTTTTACTTTGTCAGCTGGAGCAATTGCGTCTTCCAATCAATAAACTAAAAATTGGTTCGGGGGTTAGTAAAGTCTCTAATTGGAAGGGGGAGAGCACAATAGGTCTGAATAACTTTCCCAGCCAGAGAGAACTCATATTCTGGCTAGTAAAACAGCTGAGCATCTGGAAATATCACCATAAAGAAAATTCTGGATTTTTCTTTAATTACTTCTGTCACTGCAGTCTCAAATCAGAAAGCAGATTGTAAAAACAAGCTAGACCAGGCTTTTTACATGGCATAGTTCTATTTTCATGCACAGATAAGATGATTGAGGAAATGGTTCTTTTACAATATGTTCCATGGTATATGGAAATCACACAAGGTAATAAAATGGTTGCAGGCATACACACCCCTTTAAAATCAATGACAATTGATGAATATTTGTAAGTTTGGTAAAAAATGAAAAGTGGAAATTTGATCATTTTTATGCTGGCCACAGGAAAACTGCCTATATGTAAATCAGAAATATAAATTTAAATGTTTGCCGCTAGAGACTTAAATATTTTAAGTATTTTTATCTTAAACCTTTAATTTCAGGAGCATGTAAGCTAATAATACATTGGCAAGTAGATGCCAGGTTTACAAGGTCTGTTTTGCAATCTGTTTACGAGATAATATTATATTGCTTTCAAGACTCTTAAGATATATCCAGGGGGCCTGATGAAAATGAAGGAGTTAAGGAATAGAATGCTTCTGAACAGATGCTGAGCTCAAGAATTTGGGTTCAGTAGCAGAGCCAGTTGTTCACAAGTGGCTTTGCACACAAATACACAAAATCCTATTTGTTGTTTCTCTGGTTTCTATTGTTGCAGGATTAAGCACTGGAAATGCTTGCCAATCAACCATGGAACTACTGTCAAATCCTAATCTGATGGAATGTCACTTTGCAGTTTGATTTGTACAGAAAGAAGAGTTTAGATCAGTTATACTCTGCCTCTGCAGAGAATGAGTCCATATTTATTTCAAGAGTGATAGCATGTGTGGCCCTGGAGAGGAAAAAGAAGACAAAAGTAGGCTAATAACCTGAACGCTGGTGGTTAGGAATATTTTGGAACCAATGAAAAGTGTTTTAAAGAGGAATATATTCATATCAAGTTAAGAAAGTATCTTAGAAAAGATGTTACTTTAACGAGTTCAGGAGAAAACTTGACAAGGAAAGCCAGGAAGATATAGGTCAAACAAAAAATGTGTAATGGACTATGATTTAAAGAAAGCTAGGAGCCTATGTTATAGCAAGCAATGAAGGTTTTTTATATATTTATTTATTTATTGCTCACATTTATATGGCTGCCCATCTCACACAAGGTGACTCTGGGCGGTGTACAACAGTGAGGTAAAAGAAGTGAATAAATAAAAACAATTATTATAAAAAGATAAAATGATTATTAAAAGAATATTATCACAAAATTATAAAATAGACCAAACCTGTGGAGAGAGCAAGAATGTCAGTCATAATGGAGCCATCTAAGAATATCTCCTGTTCCCAAAGACCCCCAGGCCTGACAACATAACCAAGTCTTGAGGGACTTCCTAAATGATAGCAGGGAAGAGGCTAGTCTAATTTCAGGGGGGAGAATGTTCCACAAACAGGGAGCTACAGCAGAGAAGGCCTGCCTCTTGGGAGTGTCCTAACAGTGAGACACACGCTGAGATGAGGAGTAATTCTCTAATGTTTATTACTGCTACATAAACAGAATCCTAACAAACTGAAGAAGCGTGGGAAAAACCCAGACATATAAACCCCAAAGGCTAAGGCGGTCCCGATCTGTCTCTTTTTGAATGGCTGACCAATTCCTCAGTACTATGCATGCACTTTACAGCCTGGATGGGAGCCCCCTGCTTGCCATCCTTACTCATGACAGGGAGCCACTAAATGTAAGTCCCTGGCGGATGTAACGTGGCATACCTTCCCTGCCAGATCTAATGGGACGGGCGGATGAAATTGGGGAGAGGCAATCCCTCAGATAACCTGGCCCCACTCCATGAAGGGTTTTAAAGGTCAAAACCAGCACCTTGAATTGGACCCAGATGCAAACTGGCAGCCAATGCAGCTCGCAAAGCAGAGACGTAGTATCTGCTCTTCTAGGGGGCACACCTAATGCCTGCGCCACTGCATTCTGTACCAGTTGAAGCTTCAAGGGCAGCCCCATGTAGAGCGCATTACAATAGTCTGATCTGTCCAAAGGTTACTTTCATTGTGATTATTATACAGTACAAGCCTACCCAAAAATCCCATGAAAGCCAGTATAATCTTAATTATCTAACAACTACACTACCGAATGTATGAGAAATTGTATACATACAATTGTTTTCACACAATTAAAATTCTAGAATTTCATTCAAAAATAAAAGAGCATAGACTTTGCTGTTCTGTATGCGGGGTGTGTGTTTATACACATGCACCCTTCTGCGGGATAAACTGGAACTTTAATCCACTTGGCTATATTGTTGGTCAATCCTGCAAGACATGTTTGAACCTCACTACTCTAGCCCAGATAATTTCCAGGGGTAAAAATTAGGATAATCTAGCATCACTTTTCTGGAGTAGGTGGGAGCAACAGTTCAGATTTTCAGCATTCTCCTCCACAACCATTGGGAGGTTTGTGGAAATGGATTTAAGGAACAAAATGAACAGTGTGAATGTTGCACACCCTTAAATCACTAATCTCACTCTTTAAACTCTCAGCCTACCCGCCCTTCACCACCCCCAATAACAGCACCAGACTTTACCTTTTGGAAAGCAGCCATTGACATGCTGTGAAAAACTGTGACATGGTACAACTTTAAAGGTAACCAAAGATTTGCCCCCCACCCCACATTAGTTCGTACATGCATACACATGACCTTGAAAAAAGTATAAAGCATGAGAATTTTAAATGCAATTTGTTCTGATCTTTCTTCTGATGAAACTACTTCCATATGTCACTTTTACTATAATGTATTATGTCTGATGTTGGATGTTGAAACCAAGTGTAACCTGGCAGTTGTACTATCTCAGTGTTCTGCAATTAGTTCCAGAGAACATAAAGTTGTCTAGACTCCTTGGAAGCACGGCCTGACCTTGTCAAAATATTTGTAAACCTTAATAAGCACTTGGCGCTCACACAGCTCTTCTGGATGTACCGCAGATATTGAAATCAGTTTCTTTCATATGCTAAGTACATTTCTGTCATTTGTAACTCTGGAAGAGTACTGAATAGGACTTTGCTCTGCTGCTGGCCATGTCAGGGATATCTTTGATGGATACGTAATGAACACATGTTTGCCTCTTGCAAATGGAGTGTGTGATCTAGAGATCTGCTGAGTGTTCTTTCCTCATGGTGATCAGGTATTAAATGGGCCTCCACTGAATGTGTACAACTTGGACATGTAGAAACTCAAAATATTTTCCCAACATCCAGTGTGTCCTTTTGTACAATTTGCTAACTGTTTGCTTTTCCAGCACCATTTTGGCCTGCCTCCACCTAGTAATATTGGGCAACAGCTTCTGTTTCTTCCATGGCATTACTCTTAGTTCTGAATCTCAGATGCATATCATATCTGCATGCAGATGCTGTCCATCTACAGTGTACAGCATACATTTCAGGTGGATATGCCTCTAAAGGAACTCTCTTTTTGTAGTTTGTTTTAGTCCAGTTAGTCAGTTATGTATCTGATCAACTCAACTACATGAAAGTTGGCTTCAGAAATTGACTTTGTCTTTTCCCGGATGGCTTGTGAAGGGATGCTAACATTCTTCTAACTGCTAACTCTTCTTTCAGAAGAGAATTGTTTGTTGTCTTTCATGAGAACAGAAATACTTCTGAAACATTGAGCATGGAGGATTAAATAAACCACTTGAGTTATTGTTGAGGAATGTAATGCCTGCTAGTGAATCAGATTCTGCCAAAAGGTTTGGGGAGTAAAGATCCCTTGATTCTATTTTTTTTTAAAGGTTGGGTACCCATAACAAGGTAATTATTGTAGAGTATAACAAAGTAGCAACAGTTTTGCATATCAGTTATTACAGAGCACCAATGATTTTGTGTTTTGTCATACACAAAGCATCTTGCACAGAGGAAAGCAGCATGTCAGGGAAAGGGCTCCTATGATAATCTTCTCTCTGATAAAAAAAAATGTTTCTGTAGGCAGGAAATAATTTTTATATGAAGGTCATTCAAACATTTGATGCATCACCCAGAATCTAAAATAATACAATCACATAATAATACCATCACAACACTTGAGGTTGCGTATATGCAGGAATATTGAACTGCTAGTTGAAAATAATGGAGCAAATTATTAAATTCTAAAATAAGGGAAGTTCCTTTTTATTACTGCATAAGCTTCCTTGCATTATATTACACAAAAGCTTAAGTCTTAGTCTTAAAGGTGCCACAAGACTGTTGCTTTTCTTGAAAAAGGCTGATATGGGTTTGGAAACTATCATAATGCTTAAAAGAGCCAAGAAGGCAAAACATTTGCTATTCTGAACCAATATAAGCTTCACATTCACATTATGTGCTAAATTACAACTACTGAATGAAAAGCCTCAAGCAGAATGTAAGACCTCTTTCCATATAACTAATTCAAAAGCAGAGACAGTACCTTAGAGATGAGCAGGTAGGCAAAAATTAGGAAGCATGCACTGTACTCAGGGGAGGCTGTGAAACAGAATTTCATAAAAGATACAGTACAACTTCAGTAACCCACTCTTTTAAAAGCACCTTCTAATTGGTGGTAAGTCAGGTGGAGATGGGAAATATATGTGAATGGAGAATGACTCCAGGTCAGATGAAAGACAACAATGACATGAGTGAGCAAAGTTTCAGTCACCAGAAATGTAAGGTTAAAACTGAACAAGAATATAATATTTTGTATTTGATATAAAAAAAAGGAAGTTTGCCTAAACTATAGGACTACAGTAATTCTTTTTTTCTTGAAATAACTGTAATTATAAAACAGAGTTTGAAAGTGTTTGGAAATCTAAACTAGATTACCAAAAGTGTGTTTTTCTTTTTAAGCTCCCAACCATACTTAGACAGCATCTTCAAAATCTCCTTCAATCTAGGCTTTGTAGATTTTGTTTCATGAACTCCTTGATACATATTCTAACGTTATTTGGGGAGAGGTTTCATCATTGTTTAATTTCATTTTTAATTTAATTTTCTAGGAGTGGTTTTCTGGTCTTTAATGGCAAAGTCCACGGTGTGACGTTGATGGAGCACAATCATTTCATTTGCAAAGTGGTTTTTAAACTTGTCGGATAAAGATTATTTCTGAAAGACTAATGCCCGTGCAGATTTTAAAAGGGGGGGGGGGAATGATGCTTTGACACTGAAACATAATAAGGTGCAAAAGTATTGAGGAGAAGTTATTTGCCTGAAGGATTAAAACAGATATAAGAATGAATAGAGGATATTGTAATGTAAATGGATGAAGCATTTTCATTAACTTCTGAATATAATCTCATTGGATTCCCTTTGAAAGACATTAAAGGTAGTTTTATCTGTAGGCTAACTTGTTCACACCTGGTTGGTCCTATTCCAGAAACTCTAGTTTCTGTTTCTAGGATAATTAAGGTTGCAAATCACAAGTTGCTTAATTTTTTCACTGTAAATCTTTGGAATTAAGTGATATCTGGATTTCACAAATAGCAAATGTTTTTACTGTAGAGTTTGCAATATCACATTTCTAGGATGCAACTGACATAGTCCAATAGCAGTCCTGGCAATATAGCAGGATCAAAAATAAGGATAGGGTTTGTACAGTGCACAGTGCTGTGTGCTTTTGCTATTGTTGTTCCTCTCCATGAGGATAAGGCATGCTTGGCACTTTAGGAAGTCTTTCCTAAACCCAAACCAAGAAGGAGAACTAAGAATTATTTGGCTACTGTATGTGAAATGCCCCCTTCCCTCCCCTCCTCTCTACTCCCCAGCAGAATGCATCCAGGTTCCAAGTTTCAAAAGGTTAGGTCCAACAAAACCAAGAGTTACTATCTGGAGCTGAGACAGTGTTTGGTGCTGTGGGAGCAGTAAACTGGAAGCAAGAAATATATCTACAGAGTGTTTTGTTTTGCTTTAAATAATTCAATATTCACTGCTCTGCTATTCAGAAGGTTGTGTGAATTGAACCAAGAGCTCTTCTGTGCTTACGAGAATGTTAAACTCTTGACTTTGCATGCTTCTATGGTTGACTGTAGCTATATACTTTTTTTGCATCATGGGATATTACGATATTTTCATCAGGGTGTATGTACTTTTAATATTATGTTGCTTTCTTCTGTTTCTGAAGCCACCAAGAGTCACTTGACGAGTTGGCCGGACAAACAAATAACTTGGAGGATAGATAGATGATAGATGGATAGATGGATCACAAACACACACACCCTTGTTTTATTTTTTCCGGATTTATAAATCTGCTTTCTATGTAATATGAGGAACTGAATGTAGTTTCACAATTTTTTTGTCTGGATTTCTATTTCAGCATACTGGAATAATATTTTGAGATAAAATACTGTTTCAGGCCAGAAGGGCTTTTGAGAACTGAAGCAGACTTTGAAAATAACATACTACTTTGGATTTTTTTTAAAATAGCCCTTGATTGGACCAGGTCAGCCAACAAGTCACCTAATTGCAGAGTGCCATGTGCCTTTTGTCACATAACTCCTGGCTTCTCCTACCACCTCTGTTCTGCCAACTCTCCAACGCATTTTCATTCCCAGTGGATGCCAAGCTCACATAATCAGCCTGTTTCTCTGTGCTGCTCTGTCCTCTTGGGTTGCCTTCCTCTCCCAGAAAAACAGAATTCCCTGGGGTGGGGTGTGTATGATTCCCTCTGCCTCCAATAACATTATAGTCCCAGCAGACCTAGGACAGTTGGCAGGTTTTCAGTGGTTTCTGAACCTGAACCATTGCTGTGAGAAGCTGAGAAATTTGGCAGGAAATTGTGTTGTATAATTTCTCCCCCACAATTAGTTTAATGTTAGGCTTGAGAATCAGGCCATTTTGGATGCCTATGACTGATGAAATGTAGTGCAGAAATGTTAGGGCTCTCTTAGAATTTTCTGTCACTGAGCCTTTTTTGAGCAATTTTATCCAATTGCTTGTAGCTCATTGCAGAAGGTATTTATGCTACAACCACACATGGTTAATTAAAATTTTATTAGAGCTGAGCCACGTTACCTGCCCAATAGTTTTCCAGTGATTTTGCAAAGGCAGGGAAAAATTTAAAAAGTAGTCAAGGGATTATATTTTGAATTCAAAATTTTAATCTCTTAACCTTGCTGTTCATTAGAGGCATCCTTTTTTTTTTCCTCTACAACACTCCCCAGCCCAAAGGAAAGTTGCTCTGGAGCATACTAGGAGAACTGTAGAACATGTTTAGCAAAAGTTTTTTAAAAGAAAAAAAATGCAGTAAAATGCAGCAAACCTAGATTCAATCATAAGCCCCTCTACCAGAAGTTCCTGCAGGGAAAGGGGGCCAGGAAGGTCAAAACAGGTAAGATGGCAATCATGGCAGCACAACCCAAGCCTCTTTTGGGGTTGTGTTGAGGTTTCACACATGTATAAAGGGTGTTTGTGTGTGTGTCAGTCACTCTGTTGCAACCACATCTTGCCTGCTTTGATTCCCCTTGTGGATGCCACTGCCCCAAAAGACATTTAAAGACTTTAAAAGCAACTTTTCCTGCACAGTTTCTTTATGTTTGATGAAAAATTTCTGAGAAGTACTATTTAAAAGTGGTTTGAATTGTGAGGTAGAACTGTAGTTGCTTTCTAATCTCAGAAGTACAGGCCTGCAGTCTGAATAATGTTATCTCTGCTTCATAGATGTGTGTTGAAGAATGTTATGCAAATTACAAATAGTCTGATCTTGGAGTAATGTGCCAATCAGGATTTATCTCTGTGCCAGATTTCTCACTTCTCTGAATACTGCAATAATTTCATTGGTCTATTGTTGAAAGTCTAAGCATATCAACAATTGTATGTTTGGAAAGAAAAATAACAATTAAATACATATTTTTTAGCAAAAGTACAAATTTTATACATATTAAACCATGTTTAATGTTTAAATTAGTATTCCTGAAGGATTTTTTTTCCCTTTCAAATTGCAGATTGATGGAGAAACAAAATGGAACAGAAATATGGAGAAAAACATGTCAAATTGGAATGCCTTTGAAATAAAAGGGATTTGCTCATTCATGTATATTGAATACATGATCATTTCACATTAAAAAAAGCAACAGAGTTAGGTTTGGGGCTTGAGAAGAGGTTTACAAACCCTTTGATACTCTTTCAAATGGAAAGTTTGGCGCAAAAATGGAATTTAATGAAAAGTCATTGTAGCATTAATTGACCCCATTGTTAAAAGTGATTGGTTGGAACTTCCTGAAAATTCTTCCACTTTGTATGTCAGTAAATGGAGAACAATTCCATCACCTTCATGTGAACAGATTGCTCAGAGTTGACTGGAAAATATTAATTTGCACAAATGTGTCAGGGAGAAAGAGACTTTCAAAATCCTGTCAAAAGAGATAAAAGACAATGTACAAAAATGTACATTTTTTAAACAATGTATCCAGGTATTCCAACATGTTTTATAGCTAAATATGTGTTTTTATTGGCAGTCCAGTTCCATGTTGCTAAAATAGCCAAGCCTTAGGTAAGCAGATGTTATGCTGGCTGAATCTGTGTTAAATCCAAGCACTCCAGATAAGGGAGAGGATTTGGGGGAGAAAGTGCCCCTCTTCACTGCAATTGCTTGAAATCACTTAGGACTATATTCTAACTTGTGGCAGCATTGCAGCCATCTCTATAATAGTCTTGCATATGCCTCAGTTTCTGAAAACAAAACAAGAGACTTATTTCTAGTTTGTTTCCTACCATGGGGGAAGTGCTTAAGAACATGCCAGGAAAAGTAAGAGAAAAATGTTGGTTTTTATGCCAGCAAAACTAGAGATTCTTTCTTCTTCTCCCCTCCCTCTCTCCAACATGGCTATCTTTGTTGTTTGTGGTATATCGTGATCATCATTTCCACAATCATTATGCCCACCACTGATGGTCTGAGACTTTTCATAGGTCTGAGACTTTTCATAGGTCTCTTATATAAATACGGAATGGCTAAGGTTAAGTCAACCCACCCATGGTGCAAAAGCGCAAGGTCTTTCTACAAGGCAGGAGCTAATTCCTGCAAAGTTACCTTTTCTATTTTCCAACAAGCCTGGAGAAAGTCCTGACAAAGATAGACCTTGTCTCCTAAGAGTTGCATCACCATAATAGATCACATTAAACGACTGCTTTGCCAACTGCACAAGCATCTCGTTTGTGCCCAGGTTCAGTTCAAAATGAGGGTCTTGGTGTTTAACACCCTGACTAAGGGGTGCTTGCTTAGAATAATCTGCTTACGTTCAAAGGTCATTTTGGTAAGGAGAGAGGAGGGCAAAGGCCCTACAGAACGTTTTTCTCATGAAAGGCTCACATCGGCCTTCGCTGTTAGTTTTAGTCATGCCAATTGCTTTCGTGGTGCTTTTTCTCTGTGTATTTTGATGTTTTTATTTTAATGTGTTTATTTTACAGTTTTATTATGAAGGTGAGCTACCATTCAATCTGCTGAAGGAAAGGGATAAATAAAAGTACAAAATAATTGGTGTTCTGAAAACGCAGTGCATTTTGGATTGTCTGTGGCTGAGCTTTCCATCCTTAGGTTACTGGCAGTGCTTAGAATTCATTAAGAGCTGAAGGGAATGTAATTGCTGCCCTATGTCTTTCATGGCTTGGGAAGGAAAGAAGGGAGGGAGGGAGGGAGGAGAAGGGAGCTGCTTAGGGTTCCTGAATGATAGAAGCATATGGTAAAAGAAAAGTGTTAAATAAAATAAATAAATGCTGCTTACATCAGGGTTGAACTCTTGTTTTAGGTATGAAATGAAACCTACCGCAGTTAGAAAACAGAGCTGTAAATAACCTGGGATGCATTTCACCAGACAATGTAGCACGTTGACAACTAAATTTTTATTACATCTATGTTACCTTGTTCTGGGAGCTGAAAGGGGCTGGACAGAAAACATACATCATGATTCAAAAGCTTTCAGACTTTTTTAAGCCACTATCCTTGTTCACAAGTTTCTTCCCCTCTGCTTTACGGATTTGCAGTATATTATCAATCCTACATTCTGCAGGGAACACAATGGGAAGAGGGATAAATAAAACCTTCAGTAACAGCTCCATGTTTCAAACAGTCTGTAACATGAATAAGTGAGAAGCATATGCCTTAGATATGCTGCTCTTCTGAGTTTCAATGAATCTTTTTCACAGGGAGAATGAAGAGGAATGACAAAGGGGAGCCACTGACACCAGCCAATTTAATGGGCAGATTTGTGGTGTTCCTCTCTCAGTGTTGCTTATCTCTGTTGTAGAGGTTCTTATGGATTCTGATCTGCGTGTGTGTGTGTGTATTCTTGTGCAATTAGACCCTGGACATGATTTGTTTTTGTCTTATTCTTGTTTTCAATTTTTTTTAAAAAAAAATCTGAACACCAGCTAGCTATATCTACACAAGAAAAATAAAAGTATTAGGTATGTTCACTGCCCTGAGTTATTTATAAAAATAATAAAGGCGGGATAGAAAAAATATAAATAAATAAATGAATGAATAAATGAATGAATGAATGAATGAATGAATGAATAAATGAATAAATAAATAAATAAATAAAATTGCTGGCAGACTATTTGCTGATTGACTATCTGGCTGCCTCTTGCATGAAAGCATAAATAGTTTATTCATGATAGTATAAAGATCTTACATGAAAGTTATCTAGAGGAAACAGTGAAATTGGATGAAGAATCATCAACGATGTATCATTAGTATCTTTCAGTCCAAAAACTTTAACCTAGACAATTATGTCGCACAGTACATCAAAATCATATTAACACAGCACGTTGACTAGCTTGGCCTTTAGGTGTGCCAGTCACAGTGAAATACTTCTACAGTTGCAGCCAGTTCTAACACTGTTATACAGATGCTTTTTATCATCAGTTAAGAAGCTGATTAAGGCTGTATATGAGAGGAAGTAATGAAACAGAAATAAATACAAATGGAAAGCATTAGACCTTCAGGTGAAAAAACAGAGAAACAAACAGAACATATTAGTCTTAAGTATTTTATTTATTTTCTATCCCGCCTTTATTATTTTTATAAATACGTCAAGGTGGCGAACATAGCTAATACTCCTTCCTCTTCCTATTTTCCCCACAACTACAACCCTGTGAGGTGAGTTCAGCTGAGAGAGAGTGACCGGCCCAGGGTCACCCAGCCAGCTTTCATGCCTAAGGCGGGACTAGAACTCTCAGTCTCCTGGTTGCTAGCCCGTCGCCTTAATCACTAGACCAAACTGGCTCTCTATTTATATAAGTAGTCCTCATTTAGTGATCACAATTGGGACTGGCAACTCATTTGTTAAATGAAGCAGTTGCTAAGTGAAACTGCGACCATGCTTATGATCTTATTTCAGCTTTCTTTGGCTTTACAGACCTGTGAAGGTCATAAATGCGAGGATTGGTCACACAGTTATTTTTTCATCACCATCATAACTGCAAATGGTCACTTCCCAAGGCAATCACTATATGAGGCCTTTCTGTAAGCTGATAGACATAAGAATTGTAATGCAAAATTGTAATGCAAAGAAGACCCACTTTGATCTAGGGGTTAAGGCACCAGGTTGGAAACCAGGAGACCGTGAGTTCTAGTCCCGCCTTAGGCATGAAAGCCGGCTGGGTGACCTTGGGCCAGTCACTCGCTCTCAGCCCAACTCACCTCACAGGGTTGTTGATGTGGGGAAAATAGGAGGAGGAAGGAGTACTAGGTATGTTCACTGCCTTGAGTTATTTATAAAAATAATAAAGGTGAGATAAAAAAATCTAAAAATAATGTAAAACACAAATTTACATGTGGAGGATTCTGTCAGTGGAATGGAAAGAGGTAATTCCCACCCCTCTTGCACCACCTTGGGTACTCATAGAATCTCTTCAGAAAATTGGGTGGTTTTTTAATGAGGCAAGAACATGCAAATTGCAGGATGAAGAGAAAATGGCATTTGCTTCCATGACATCAAATTTCATCCATTGGATCCATGTGAAATAAACATTTACATGGAGAACATTCCACAGGATCCCATTTTTGTGGATTTTAGAATAAAATGGCTGTTAGTCATTACTGGGGCATGACTGGAACTAATGTTTCTGCGATAGCATCCCCAGCAGAGAAAAACAGGAAGAAATATTGGCAGTGTGTTCAAATGTACTGTCTTAGAACAATTTTGTCCTTATTACATTTTGTCTGTATTACCTCTGTCTCTTGCCTATACTAGCATTTCCTGCACATTAGTTTTTCCTGAGAATTTTTGGATCAACTCTTCTATTACTACCTGTCAAAACACACACACACAGAGAGAGAGAGAGAGAGAGAGTACATACGTACATACTGGCTTCTAGGAACTGTAGGTCTTCCAAGAAGGAACAGATCATTCTCTTGTGAAAGAAAGGATTGTAATCCAGCAGAGGATGAGGATCTCAATGATGGAAATGGAAAGGGAGACAATATTTACAGTCCATGTTTTCTAGAATTTTCTATAGTATTATTTTAGGATTGCAGGATGCATTTGGGAAAAAAGCCCATCCATTTCTTTAGTTGAATTCCATTTATAATATTCTATTCAGGATGTGGCCATTTAGACACTGAATCTAATACCCTCCTTAGGGCAGGAATCCAAATTGGCTCCCAAGTCTCCACTTGAGCCCATCCCATGGTAGGGAGCCACTGATCTCTTCTGGGAATTGATTCCACTACTGAAATGCTGTTACTTGTTAGGAAGTTTCCTCCCACTAATATTGCATCAGACTGCCTTTCTGTAACTTAAATCCATGATTCTGTGTCTTGCACTCTGGAATAAGAGAGAACAGGTTTGGGCCTTTCTATATGACACCCTTTCAGGTATATGAAGAGTTCATATTCATTCTATCATCTACCTGAGGCCAAACAAATCCAGCTCCTTCAATCTCTCTTCATAGGACTTAGTTTCTTGTCCCATAATAATTTTAATTCTCCTTCTCTGAACCTGTTCCAGTTTTTCTGAATCTTTCTGAAAGTATGATGCCCAGAACTGGACATTCTGCTTGACCTAAGCAGAATGGAGTAGAATAATTAAATCCTGTATTGTGGAAATTATACTTCTCTTGAAGCAACCTAAAATTCTATTTGCCTTCTTAGCAACCGCATCATACTGTTGCTTTGCATTCAGTTTGCAATCAGCTCTATTCTAAGATATTATTATTACCAAACTGAGTGTGAGTGTGGACTGCAGTAGCTCCCTGCACATTGTGGCCACAGCTGGGAAGCATATATAGTGGCAGATGCCAAGTAGGATGCCAAAGTATGTGGGCTGGGCAAAGATGCTGGAGCCTAGGGAGGGTCCTAACATCAAGACAGTGATGGATGGAAGGAAGTATTGCAGGGGGCACTATAAGATCGTTACAGGAAAAGGGTGCAGGTCCCTTCTTCTAGCCTAGTTATTCATACCTTGGGCCCTGGAAATTGAATCATCAGGTACTTCGGACTCAGGCTGCTGCTACTCATAAACACCAGAATATACAGTCTGTGCATCCAGTCATGGTCTGGTAGTGGGTGAACAGAAGCCCTGATGAGTATTACAGAGACCTGTTTGGGCAGGGATGGGGATGTGATCCTGTTGGAGATCTGTCCTCCTGGATTTCAGGTCCTGCAGCAGCCATGGCACCAAGGTTGAGGAGGAGACAATGGTACATGCTCTCCTGAAGAGGCCATCTCTCAATCCAGCCATATTGGATATCTGCCCCATCTCTAGCCTTTCCCTTTTGAGGGAGGTAGTTTGAAAGGTTGTTGGGAGTCAGCTAGAGAGGATCCTAGAAGAAACAGATCATCTTGGTCCCTTCCAGTTAGGGTTCAGACCCAGTCACAGGATATAAACAGCACTGGGTAACTATTAGATGTCCTCTGTCGGGGTCTTAATAGGGGAGCATGTATCCTATCCTATTCAGTCTTTTGGCAAAATTCAGTACCATCAACCATGGTATCCCTTTGGATTGCCTACAAGGGGTGGGTGTCAAAATGGTTCCTCCCTTACCTGAGTTGGCAGTTCCAATTGAAAATTATGGGGAAAATAATCATGCCCTTGGTATATTCAGTGTGGAGTGCTGCAGACTAGATGCTGTCCCCATATAATTTATTTATTTATTTATATATATATATATATATATATATATATATATATATATATATATATATATATGAAACTGCTGAAAGAGATCATCCATAAGCCTAAGGTAAAGTATCATCAATAAGCTGATGATAGTCAACTGTACAATGCCAACCTAGGCTCAGCCTAGAAAACCTTGTGGAAATCTTAACTGTGGAAATACTGAGATATTGTGGAAATCTTGGACTGGTATGGAAGCAACTCAAACTAAACCCTAGCAAGTTCACTCACAAATATGTATGCTTTCCAGGAATATCAGTTGCTCTAGGCAAGGTTGCAGTCACCCTTAAGGAGCAGGTCCATGATTTATGGCTTCTGTTTTCATAGCAGGTGGTGACCATGGTCATGGGGGCCTTTGATCAGCTTCATCTGGTATACCAGGTAGTGGCCATACCTGGACCAGGAAGCTTTGGCAATGCCCTTGTCACCATACAACTGGACTACTCAATTAACTCTCCATGGAGCTGCCTCTGAAGATGACTCAGAAAAATAACCAGACAAGTAGTGGGTGAAATCTGCTACTGCAGAATTTCATGTATTTGTGAGTGCTGTACTGGGTGCCAATAGGTTTCTAGGCCCAAGTTAAAGTGTTGGCTATCATCTCTAATAGCCTATTCAGCATGGTGACAGTTACTCTAGGGACTGCCTATGATTCTGCTTATCCTGTACATGAGTATGGCATATATAGAAGGCTTGTTCAAGGCCCCACTTTTGTGAGAGGTAAGTTGTTGGCAGGAAGTCAGGTCTTTTCTATGTTTACCTCTATATTTTAGAATATACTGTCCTGAACGTGTACCTGGCCCCTACATTTCTTGTGTTACAGAAGGCATTAAACCATATTTCTTCAATGGGTATTTGGCTCCTAACATATCAAAATTGAGTGTTGTTTTCATTGATGCTTTTATTCTGTTTTATTAGGTTTTAATGAAGGTTATGGGGTGAGCCATTTGGGTGTGATGTTACGTTTTATTCAATCCATTCTTGACAAACCCGTGCTGACTTCTGGTAATTATTGCATGGTATTCAAGATGCTTGAATGTCAGTCCCTTTGTGTTCTGCTCTAGAAGCTTCCCAAGTATTGCCCTCTGGTCATTGGGTCTTCCTTTCCCTGTCTTTTTTAAATGTAAAGATAACATTTTCTGCCCAGTCATCTAACACATCAGCAGAGTTCCAGGATTTTTCAAACACGGCACATATGGGTTCAGCCAGCTAGCTAGCTCTGGATCTACAGTTAAAATGGACTCCAAATGAAACTTTTTTTTTAGCAAAAGCCATGTTATGGTAGATTAGTGGTATGTTCCAAGGCCACCTCAAAGAAGAGAATTTTGTGTTTATTCTGAATCTCATCAAAGGTCAAGAAAGAGTTGAGAAGTGATCTTGCAAGCTTCCTGGGTGTGCATGCAGAAAAACAGTTATGGAGTGAAGACAGCCAAAGCCACCGTGTTCTCCTAAAATGTCCCTAGGCCAGAAATAAAATTATAATTGCCAGCATTGTTTTGTTCCCCATTTCTAAGTCAGAGAAATGGGATGATTTTTTTTAATGGCTATGAAAAGAACAAATAACTAGCTTTTCCCATTGCTGCCAGACCAGTGCAAACCAAAATGGAATAAGAACAGAAATTGCTTCTCTGCTCTGATCAACCATCAGATTGATCTGCCCAATGTTAACTACATTCAGAAGACCCTGGGCAAAATAGATGAGGAGCTGTCCAGCTCCAGAATGGCTGGTCTGTGTTTGACATGAACTATTTCAGCTCCCAGTATCATCTTTTTTTATCTGTCTATCCCTGAAAAAAATCAGCAATAGTATCATGACTGGAAAATTTCTACACGCAGTCCTTTTGAAAGCAATAATTTTCAGTCTTGAGGCTGTTGCAATTAGGTATCAAAGGTATCTGAAAGAAATTGGTATCACTGGAAAAAAAGAACTCATGAAAACCCTATTATGTTGCATAGCTATGCGTCAGTTTTAAATGCTTCCCTTTGAAAAGTTAATGAAGTGTTTGCCATATTACTTTATAGAGGAAGTGAGAAAATGCATAATGAGGAGGCTCTAAATATAATGACCTTTTTAAAAAGGAAAAGAACCTCTTTTAAACTTTCCCTTTGGCTATCAGGTGCCTATTGAAGTTGTTGTATAGAGCAGATTGCTGATATTTTTAAATACTTTTCTTGCTTTCAGTAATTCATGTAGTACCATTTCTCCACAGCATTTTTTGTGAAATACTTTCAGCTTTTATCCATTAAGATTAAACAGAATGTCATTATATTCCTTTAAAAATCACTTCTCAAGTCACTGCAAAAATGCAGCTATTATCTGTCAAATATACAAATTCACTTTGGCTTCAGGTAAGAATTGAGTGGCCCTTTAAATCTAGTATAGAACCAGTAAAACATGCAAAACAGAGCACACATTTTCTTTACGACATAAAATTATATGTGGGCCCTAAGAGGTCATGCTTTTAGTAAAAGAATATTTATTCATTGTTTGCACAGTCAGTTTTTAAAACTGTATTTATAATAAATCCTGTAGTAAAGGTTCTGTGAGTAGATCATATAAAGGCTAAAAACAGCATACAGTAAAACTAATAAATACAGTAATTGACATTGGAATGGCATCACATCTATAGAAATAACAACAACAACAATAATAACAATAACAACAGCTAGAAAATGTCTGGGGCAAATAGTTTACCTCATCCTGAAGCTACAGTATATTAATGTAGGGGCCAAGTAGGCTTCCTTGGAGTGGGAATTCCATAATATTGCCATTGCTGCAAAGCCTTCTGTCTAGAAACCACCTGTCTGGATTCAGTTAAGACACCAAAGAACCTGAAAAGGTTCTGAGCAGAGAAGATATTCAACAGGATATCATGACCCTTCATTGGATTCAATTTCAGTCTGGTTGTGCCCAACTCTTCCCCTTTTTCAGGTAGCATGGATCAATTGTACACTCCCTTACAATTAAAAGCTCATTTGCATGAAGACCGTGCCCTCAATGAATCCTTTAAGAAACCCTGTGAATCGTATTTTGATATAACAAGCCTGTTAGGGTATCCTTAATATTCATTTTTAAAGGGATTCATGCCAGACTGAGATTCTGTCCCAATGGCTCAGTTGGCCGTTCATAGATACTAGACACTGCTTTTTGAAGACAGTGAAATTATTATATTCTTCTTCCACCAACCTGAGGATTCCTCATTGCTTTATAAACTCAGGTAGTCCTATGTTTCTGTTGAGAAAAAAATGCGCCCGTGCGTGCACACGCACGCATGCGCGCGCACACACACACATATATATTCCTTTGGTATTTTCCCAGTGCAAGCATTGGCCTATTTAAGTAGACTTCTGTTTCTTATTAAGACTGCATGGAATGAGCATACCTATAGTAATATTAATTTTCTTGTCCAGCCCTGTTTGTGGTATCCCTAATGGTAAATTCTCAATTTACTGAGGAAGATCCAGATGAAGAACATATTTTAAATCGATCAAGTGAGCTTTCAAGGAATTTAATTGATAGACTGCAACAACTGCAGAGTAGACTATCTAAACAGAATGAAGTTCCCGTTGAAGGGCAGTACACTAACCAAACATAAAAATCAAGAATCCCTGTCTTGATGCAGGGAAGTTATGACTTTGAATAAGATTGGATTGTCAGATGTAGTATCATCTACAATGCCAGACCATCCCTATAGTTGAAAATAGTTGTGCTCTTAAACAGATA
This sequence comes from Candoia aspera, assembly GCF_035149785.1. NCBI lineage: Eukaryota > Metazoa > Chordata > Lepidosauria > Squamata > Candoiidae > Candoia > Candoia aspera. The sequence goes on along the minus strand of NC_086153.1, from coordinate 252,234,600 downwards.
ACTTAATGCTTAGGTTAATTCTAATAACCACTTTCCCATTGGGACCTTAACCTTACAAGGATTGGATAGTACATAGATTTCAGAAATCACAGGGAATGGAGTCATTCATATTTATCATTGATTATGCTCCCAAGCCAAGAGGAGAGTTATTTAACTCAATTTGAGTTTTAAGTGAGTTGCATTATTTTCATACACTATGTGTAATTATTGACATTTTAATTTTTAGAAGTATTATTTACTGATGTTACATGTTCTTGCAAATCACCAGGAGACCCTGGAGATTATAGTGTACAAAATTAATAAAGAAACAAAGAAATGGACTTGTGGAATAGCGTAATGTCAGATAGTGAGAATACCCTCAACAATACCCTCAACAATAAAAATACTGGACTCAGAAAATGTTCAGGGAGCCAACGCAGCTCACCAAACAATGCATAATACAATGGTCAGTACATACCAGTGCTTCTCAATCTCAGCAACTTTAAGATGTATGGACTTCAATTTCCAGAATTCATGGCTGGCTGGGGAATTCTGGGAGTTGAAGTCTTAAACATACATACATCTTAAAGTTTCTGGATTGAGAAGCACTGGTATATATTACAATGGTTAGTACCCTACCTCTGTTTTGAACTAAAGGATGAATTCAAACTATTTTCAGAGATAATCAGCTCCATACACACTGCACTGGAGCAGTCCAACCTGAAGGTTACCAGAGGATAAATAACTGAAGCTGGGTTACTCTTATTCAAATAGGAATGAAAGTGATATATTATCCCAAATCAATGAAAGGTGCTCTTAGCTATTATGATCATCTGTGCCTGCAGAGATAGAAAAATGTTCCTAGAACACTGCAAAGAGTACCTTATCTTTGAGAGGGACTGTAACTCTTTCCTGAACTGATTGAATGTAACTCAGGGGGGCAAATAAACCATACAGGTAGTCCTTGGGTTAAACTGGCAGTTGGGATGGGGAACTCTGTCACTAATCAATGCAGTTGTAAAGCACAATATCACATGACCGTGTCACTTAGCGATGGCAATTCTAGCAGTCCCAGTTGCTGTCATTAACCAGGACCATGCAGGTTGTTAAGTGAGGACCTCACATGATCATTACTTCTGACTTCCAGCTGGCTCCTCCATTGACTCTGCTTATGGGAAGCCAGCAGGGAAAGCCAGAAATTGCAAGCATGTGACCGCAGGGGTGCTGGGACAGCCGGAACTTCAAGGACTGGTCATAACTTTGAATGGTTGCTGAACGAATGGTTGTAAGCTGAGGACTACCTGTATGCAAAAAGTACCTCCACCTTTTAATTGAGACCTGTATCCTTTACAGTGCAAATTAAAAGTAAAAATACTATTGTTTCATTTTTCTTTAAAAAACATTTGCCTTCCAATGCAGTTGCAAACAACAAATAGGATTATGTTTTTACAATCTTCTGATGAACTAACAATGAGGGATTTTGTAGAGCTAAAAAGAACAAATGTACTCAGTCTTGTTCTGTTTGCTATAGAGTAATCAATTGCTAAAGAAGCAAACAAGTTTCTAAATGAATTGTGATTTATCTTCCATGTAATAAAAAATGCTTCTAAAGAAATGGCAAGTGAAGATCAGTCTGTGTTTGCAGATTCCTTTATAAACATCACTGTTCTGTCTTGTGATTATGGCTTCTATTCTCTTTAGTTTGTAGCTTCTCTTCTGTTCTCTGACTTGAGCTTTGCCATTTATACTCTCTTTCTTATTATTCAGTGTTATTGCAGCAGCCATTGAATATAGTCTTCAAACAGGGACCTAAATGTGTGCTTTTAGGCACAGTAACAGTAAGACAAGTCAGCAGAGTTCAGGTTAGTTGAGATTAAGAAGTGAGGGCGAGTAAAGTCATAACTCAAGTTATTGTCAAGATTAAATTTAGTGCCATTTATAATCATTTATAATCAGAGTCGTCATGTACAAGATGGGCAGCAGAGAAATTTGATTGATAAATGAAGGAAGGAAGGAAGGAAGGAAGGAAGGAAGGAAGGAAGGAAGGAAGGAAGATAAAATTTGGCTGTCATCAGTTCAGTCTCTGTGAACTGCCTCTCTCTATATCAGCAGACATTTTCTGAATTTCAGAGTTACCCCAATAGAGAGGTAATTGCAGTATTTCAAGCTACATCTAAACAGAACTGCATCATTGATGCTACATCTGCTTTCCCTAGAAACAACTCCAGCTGATGTCCCAATTGAAGTTGGCAAATGACATTGCTGGCTACTGCCACCACCTCTGCTTCCTTAGGCAAGTCAGAAGGATTCCATCAACTGGTGGACTTGGCCTTTTGGAGATTTAAATAGGTTTATTTTATAGCTTGAGAAAAAGCCTTTGAAGAAAGCAATATAGCTTTGTAATATCAGATGTGCCCCAAATTGCATGGTTCTAGATCACCGCAGAGATCACTGCTCTATAACTATGCACAGAGTGGATAACAAATATTAAACAATCACATCAGAAATTCTTAATTCAGACATTGCAGAACAAACCAACATTTTACTTTCCATTTCATGCAAAAAATTGCTATCGACAGGGACTGGGAATTGTTGAAACCCTACTACATAATGGGCCAACCTACTGAATGAGGTCTGAAGTAGACCATCTCAGAAACTTTCATGTACAAAGAAGCTGGTAATACAGCATATTGATAGTCACTGGTTTCTTAGATTTTTCCAAAACTGAACATTGGGTGAAATGTTAATGAAATCTTTATTCATGTATTGATTTTGGAGATGCCCATTTGGTAGAATAATCTCATCTGGGAAGAAGCTGTTTTTCTATTAATTTAATCTGTTTTCAGTGGGTAGTTAGAAAATAGAACCATTAATTCATTGTTAACATTACTTAAATTTATTTTATTGCCGCTTATAATTTTTCCTATGCAATATTCTTACTGTTTCATGAGTTAATTTTATTTTGATTATTTTAGGTACCTTTGGCACAGGCTGCCTTTTAAAATTCTCTACCAAATCTCTGGCAGAGTAATTGGTTGGGTGATTTCTCCAAACATCTTCTGAGGAAGGAACAATTTTCCAATGTTCTCCTCCTTAGCAATTGCAATGGTGCTGCTATTGAAATAAACCAAGTTTCTTCATGACGTATTGGGATTTAGCTAGGGCTCCTAGATCTGTGCCCACAAAACTTCAGATGACTCTAGATGTCTGCAAAGGATTAGAGTTGTCTGTAACTCTTTCCTACGATCTATTGGTTGTCTGGATTTTTGTATCACAAACCTGATAATCCTAATTTACCTAAAGTCTGCAAAGTCAGAGATGCTGTGGACTGCCAGAAAAATTATTGTACAAGAGACAGAACATTCACACACACATATAGTAACAAAATAGGGACAAGAACACCATACTTAATCTCTGAGAATTTTTCCAACATTCTTTCATTTAAATGAATTTATAAAGCTAATTCTTTCAACTCACTGGGAGTTTGTATGCTACTTTTTATGCTTTTTATTGTTTTATTATTGTTTGTAAGCTGGCAAGAGATATGCTACATAAGCTGGGCAAGAGAACTCATCACCAAGGCACTCATGTCCAGCCCTATGTGTCACATCAAACAGAAACTGGATACATATAAGTAAACATAAAATGTTGTGTGTTGCATCACATTTGCACTGTATGCATGTGGAAGGCTTGGCATATTTCAGGAGAACTTTGTTTTTTTCTTCCGTTTATCAGGCATGTATGAAACACCTTGGCAACTACCAGAAATGTCCATTCTCCTTGTCTACCATCCAGGCCACCATATTTCCCAAATACAAGCTTTTGGTTTGGAAAATAATGCACCAGGCAAAATAGAAGAGTGGTTTGAAGTAAAAAAAGGCTGACATGAACTTGCCATTCATACTTAATAGTAATTGTTTATACATACCCAACTCTGTGTGCCTAGAAGAGAACAAGTGTCCTTCTAATAGCTGTGCTCATCTCTAGATCTGTAATGGGTTGATTTTCACAGAGATAATTTGTGCCCATTATAATTTATATTTTTGAATCATTATAATTAAAATATAGTAACATTAATTTACCCATTTTGCTTCATTTTTATATTAACAGAGCAAAAAACTCTACTGCAGCACTTTTGATCAGACATGTCAAAGTCTGCTGGGAGAAAAATGGCATTTTACAGTGTTGCTAAATAAGTTTCTTTATCATTTCCCCCCACTCTTTCTTAATTTATCTGGTCTGTGAAAACATGAACAAAATTGCTTTTCTCAAAATCTTTAAAAAAGAATAAAAAAAGAATGATATATGTAAACATGAGCCAGTTTATTTCCCATTTTAGATATCCCCTAGGGGATCACCTTGAATTATAAAAGCTTTGTTTGATTTTTAAATAGAATATTTGAAACACTTTGAGGTTCAATCTAAAGAGAAGATGGATTATATAAGTGTAATGGTAGATGGGCTGCTTTAATCTACTACTTAGAATGTCCTATGGCTGCATTGAAGAAGGAATGCAACTTTTAAAAAATAGAAAGTAAAAAGTGGAAACATTCCTTATTCTACCCTGAATACCTGACAAGGCATCTCTAACAATGCCTTCTTTTGTTTGGTCTTCAACTTCATAGTAATACTGGCTGCTTTATCATGCCTGCCCTTTAATGATATAGGTCTCTGATAGTTATCATTGTTATCATCCATGAACCACTGGTCTAATGCAGTGTTTTACAAACTTGGCAAGTTTAAGATGTGTGGACTTCAACTCACATGCTGGCTGGGGAATTCTGGGAGTTGAAGTCCACATATCTTAAACTTGCCAAGTTTGAACACTGGTCTAATGCAAATTGATTGAATGGTGGCAGACTGAAGTTGCATGAGTTTTCTCCTCCAACATGTCTATTTTCCATCTGGAGTAAATAGAATGTCACCTCCAGAAACCCAAGTTAAGGATCACGAGCACAAAAGGGTGATAAATTGATCCTGGCTCCGTGTGAGAGCCTGGTTCCAATATTCTTGCAGTTCGCATTATGTTTCTAATTCAGAATCCTGTCCTATGCTTAAGGTTCTTTATATCCTTTTTTAATGTTACTTTTATCTATGTCAGCCAGGATGCAGATTCCTTCCAGTTAACCTTAACAATAACAATCTGGAAAGTGTACATGTCCCCAACTTCAGTGACATTAGAGATGGAACTAATTCAGAATTGAGCAATGACTGGAAAAATAACCTGGCTTTTATAACTCAGTTTCAAATTCAGAAACCCCACTGCACAAACACTATGACCCTTCAACATTAAAAGGGAGCCATTAAAAAAAACACCTTTCCATGGCATTAAGCTGAATGGTTTACCTAGTTTAGTTTTCAAGGACTTTGGCAGGAGAAATGTTGGCCCAATTTTTGTGAGCAAAAAACACCTGATGAAAGTGATAATGTCTTTTATTTCTCTGAATTTGTGAGGCATGAGAAAATGAGATGGGTTCTAAGCAGTGGGATAATTCTGTTTTCCTTACCTTACATGGGATGATAAGTCTACCACACACTGATGATATCAGCATTTTAATAGTGGTAATTTATCTGAGTGCACTTTGGAGGTAAAAAGAATGTCCCTGTTTAAACTTAAAAAGTATACTTTAGCATAGGGGTTTTCTTAATTCTGTGATTGCAATAAGATAGCAAGTTTATAGGTATATTTTAAATGAAATATATGGCTCCTTTTCTTAGCTGGTTGTAATATTGCTTTACCAATGTAATTACAGTTTCACAATACATTACATTTAGCATGTGTGATAGACACATTGTAATGTTCACAAAAGTGGTGGCATACCATCTTACAAAATTTTATCCAGCCAGGAAAGAGAGCATAGGTCCAAAACTGACAGATTTACATGAGGCAGAAGTCAGAGAGGAAATATTGATAGTGAAGATGCTACACAACTGAAAGAATATGAAAACAAAAGGAGGTAAGCAAACAGAAGGCCTCCCATTATAGGTGGCTATATCACTTAGATACATAACACACAAAAGATGAGAGAAAAATGAAGTAGTAAAGATGAAAAGTCTGAATTTCTGCTACACTGATAGCTTTTATTTTATAAAAGAGACTCTTTAGATCTGTTTCTTCTATGGCACTGTGCGTCTTTCTGCCTCCACCCACAGTAACATTTTCAAGTTCCTCTGGGGACTGTTCACATAACTGAATATATTGAACAGATCTATTTATCAAATGGATCTCATTTGCATCCTCTTCTTTCTTCAGGCATCTTTTAGTTTCCAGACCTCCTTTCATCTAGGCACTGTCCAATCACAGACTTCCTTCGCTTCAGATATGGAACCATTTCAGGAGCCTTCAGAATAGAATCTTGCTCTACTTTCATTTAATCAGTCTGCTGTGGTGTAGTAAGTCTAGGTTCAGCTGTGATTCTAGGAAGATGGCATGATGACTACATGAGTGCTGTATATGTACTATATCTACTCAACCCACTTTCTCAGTATATTGGTTTGGTCATGGGATTAGGCCGTTAAGAGTAATTTGATGTTCTTAGCTGTGGTTTATAGTGGTCACAAAATAGATATTACTCTCAAACATATTACCATAGTACCATAGTACCATTTATAATGGTACTCCTATGCATTTGGAAATAAACTGCAGCAGTGTGGCTACTTTTAGCTAAGATAGCATTGGATCCCATTCTTAGAAATGTACTTGCCTGGATTATTATATGGCATACTTTACAAACTAGACTCACAAAGTAGTTTGTTCCTCTGGTTCTATGGGCCACTTGAATATGAACAATTTAATACCTGCTTGAAGCAGAGACTTCAAATAATCCTTAAAGACCTCTGTATTTTAGTCTGCTTGGAATGAATACATGTGGTTCTTGGTTTTATTTAAAATGCTTTCATGGGTTGTGGTTTATGTAGGTATATAATGAATGTTGTAGTTTTCATTTATGGTTTATTTTGACATGAGACATATGGGAGGGACTTGCTCTGAAGGATGACTTTGAATAAAACAATAATCTGAGACATTATCACGATTTTGGGATAAGCAATTTTTTTAAAAAATGCTTTTCCACAAGGCAATATGGGTTCATTGGGTAATTACCAGTGTGAAGTTGATTATGTTTTTATGCTGTTTTATATAGTTTATAATTGTAAGCTGCTCAATATCCATGGATTAGGTGGCATACAAATACTTATAATAAACAAACAAGCATTAAGGATGTAAAAATCCATCTGGTTCTCTTTTGTATGTACCTAGTCATATATGTATGTTATGAAAAATGTCCATGTGATTCTGAGAATTGTCCTTTCATGTAGCACATGTAGCTCACAAGTACATTAGCACCCCAACTATGCTCCCATCAAATTTTCAGATCTTTTTTACATTTTTGCAGTGTTTGGAACTTTCAGAGAGTCCAAGGGATATCTTAAGCTTTGTAGATACATAAAAATTGTCCCTGTGCCCCCTCCCTATGGGGCAACTTTTCCCATATTTGGAGGGTTTTTAGGAGCAAAATGGGTGCCCTAAATACTAATACATGGCAGCAACAACAACAAAGAATTTTCAAGTGGTTGTCTACTATAGCAGCCAAGGTGTGGCACCCCTAATTTTGGCCAATCTAGGAAAGAATCTCAATTCTGATGTCTCAGCAGCCTGAGCACTTTCTTTATCCTATAATTACTCCTAAATTAGTTATTGTCACCAGTTCCTGGTTTTTTTAAAATAGGTTTTTATTTGCTGTAATAGCTGCAAAGACAGACTTCAGCATGTCTGCTGCTGAATGAATATTATATTTCACAAGTTTCTAGTTAAAAGATATAATAAAAACTCTCTTTGACATAATCACCTCATTAATTACATGGGTGTGTTACAAATGTTGACATTTATTTGAAATGAAATATGAAGTACAATAATGGTCAAGAAGAGTGTATCACGATGACAAACAAAATAAAAGTTAGCTTTGAAAAGAGATATATTGACTTAATTAAATCTCTGACATATGCCTAGGGGAAAAAAGCAAATTGGCTTCCATTGTTTTGGGTAGATACTTCAGATTTGACATAAATTAAGTTGTTATTAATTTTTTGCCTGAATCCATCATTTGTAGTCATCACAGTGTATTGTTATTTTTGAGATGTGTTGGATCTTGCACTCAACATAATAAATTGTCTGTTGGTGCAAATCAATCTTTATGTAATGACAGAACAGTCAAGAAGTTCTTCGCAAGCTGTTTTTCACCAGATTACAGATATCTATAATATTGTGCAATATTGTGAAAAATGCAATGGTACCATTTTAATGTATGATATCTTCCTTTTTATACCTAATGCCTAAGTGTAATAATGTAATTATACTTAAAGTACTCAAGTACAGTATATACAAAGCCTTGAGAATCACTGCTTTACTTTACACAGACCGACCGGGAAGGACAATGATCATTCTGAAAAGGGATGCTCCACTGAAAAGGGTAGTTTCATGTATGTATGTATGTATGTATGTATGTATGCATGTATGTATGTATCAAAAAAAGCAAAGATGTTAAAAAGATATCATAGACAGATAGTTCAACAAAATCAAAGATATTAAAACTGTTCATACATTACTCTAAACCATAATGTGATTGCTCCAGTTTTGACATTACACAGTTTGATTTCAAACATTTTGACTTGCAAATTATAGTTGAAGACTTCACATTGTATTTTTAAGTAACCAACCACTCTGGCATGTTTAACAAGCTATTGTTATAACAAAGAAGACTTAGTATGATGTCTGAATCCAACTTGTGCTTTATTCAAGAAATGACTAGCAGATATAAAAGGGATTTCATCTCATATGCGAAGACAGGAGCTGGAAGTTAACAGTTCAGTCTGAGCCCCATTGACTTATTGTCAAGAGTAGTCTGGATTTTACAGATAGAGTACCCCTACAAGAGGCCCTTTTTAATGCCTTTTTAACAGGCCTTTTTAAATGCCACTTGTTGGATAAGTTTTCCATAAAAGTTATTGTCTCCATATTTTCCCAGTCATTCAATTTATTGTAGTAAAGCTTCAGTTTATTCTTTTTACATAGAGTTTATTTTTATTGCTCTATTCCCTAATGTGCATCCCCTCTGGGGGAGACGGGGGTGGTGGTGGTGGACTTCAGCTCACATCATCTTTCAGGCAAAAGCTGCTGGGTTCTTTCCAGCTTCTTTTACTGTTTGTGCTGGTAGCTAATTTTGAGAAATCTTGCAAAATGCTAAATTAGAAATAAGCTAAATATATATGATAACCCCAAGTTTTCCAGGGAGGCAGTGATTTATAGAGAAGAGGGGGTGAGGGAGAGAAACCAAGGGAGAGAATAAATGAATTCAGTGTATTAAAATGGATGGTGGCCTCTGGCCCTTGCAGCTATTTGCTGTAAGGATTTAGTTGGAAGAGCAAGTTGACATGCCCAACAATTTATTTAGCTTTTTCCCCAAAACTCATTTTTATCTTTATAGGTGGGTATTCCCCAAGCAAGCCTTTTGAATTACAGTGGATCATGTTCTTTCAGCCTATTAGCTTTCCCAAAGTTAATGGAAAACCATTTTTCTTTCTTCACGAGCTGTATTCTTTCTGTTTGTCATTTTTCTCTCTTCAGGACCATGTGACCATTCCAAATCACAGGTTTCACACCCAGGAGAAAACAATAAAAAATGAATTTCATAAAAGGGAGGGGAACCCAATACCAGCTACAGCACCCAAGTTATTCCAAAATGCAGTTCATCTACCTCACATCATGCTGAATATATTTTCCAGTGTCATTCTGTCCTTTAAATTAAAGCAGCAGAAACCATCCATATTTCTCTTTGTCTGAGCCACAAATGGTTAGGATTTTGAGCCCAATTGCCCTTGCCAATTCCGAACTAGCAAGGCTTGTACAGTATAAAAGGATTTTGATTTCCCATGTTGACACTGCATTACTGCACTGAGCTGTAGTACACTACAAAGTCTTGTACTCATCTTTCATCCATTGTCACTGCTTTCTTGTAAGAAATCTCTTAGTGGTTTCAAGCTCTAGATACTTGGGCAGATTGAAATGGCCAAGTTTACAGCTGATGTGGATGCACCTCCACTATTTTAAATCAAGCTTTCCCTGACTGAATAGATCTCAGAGGGAGAGGCATGAGGGATTCACATAAAAAAGAAAAAAAGTGTGGGAAGTAGCTGGAAAATCTAGAACTGCCTCAAGGGACATGGGACTTGATGAACATGTTTGAATGGCACATGCACAAGAGATGGATGTAAGAATTCAAACCTGTTCTGAATGAACTTGCACCTTTTCAGAGAATGTCTGCAAATCCAAGAGCTCAGAAGAAGTTAGACGCTTGCCACCCATCCCTTTTGTTGCTGGGAGGAACAGTGTACATTATTTCCTAACGTCTTCATTTCTCGAACACATATAAACTAGGCCTGTGTACAATGGCCACATTTCTCCTTGATGAGGAGTTTTACGCCACAGAAGTAATGTTATGGGCCTAGCTGGGTCCTACAGTTACAGTATATGACTTGCCCCATAGAGGTATTTCACCTCACTCCATTGGCCTCTTCCACCACTTTGAAGCAAAGGGAAGTGAAGTAATGCAGCTGTTTAACTCTAGTTTTTAGAAACAAGGAACCATGTATCTTATGAAAGCAACTTGCTAGAGGTGCTTTACTAGAAGCATTATCAAAATATAGCATTCTTTGAAGCTTTGCATAGAGTCCTTACATAATATTGCATCTGTATAAATGTCCAAACAGATGCTGGGACAAAGGGACTGTTTCCAGTGCTTTGATGTGTGCACACACAATTAATTAGCGCATTGCATTTTTAGTGGGAAATAGCTGCTCTGAAATGGGCAGAATAGTTCAAATAAACATCCCAATCAAGAATTACATTCATTTGTTATTAAAGCTTTGTCTTTAATTTCCATACATTTTTATACATGCATGCACAAATATATGCATACCCCCAAATAAAAAAAAACACTTGATTAGCATAAGTTCTCCCTAGCACATAGGCTAATATACTGTGGCTAAAAGCATCATCACAAAGGTAAAGAAAGATGGAGATGGGGGAGAATGCCTTTAGTTCTTCTGCTAAATGAATGCTGAAATTAAAGTATTCTCCTAATGTCAACAAAAATAGAAAACAAGATTATGCACTAACAGAGAGTGAATATATTTGAACTTTCTAACAACAGGGGGATTTTCCCTTCCTCCCCTTCTTTCCATTATCCCATTACACTGTTTAATAATAAGTTGAGTTGTGAAATACTATGGGATATTTACTTGTCCAATAGTTCTGACATTGCTTCTTGCTCAGCAGAATCTTATCAGCATCTGCATTTGGATCCCTCTTCCAACAAACCTGACAATGACCACTAAATTGTCTGCAGCTCTGTAAGTGGGCCAGAACATTCACACAGCAGAATAAAGGCAGTGATACTAGACATACATCCAGGTTAGAAAGTGTGAAGCTCATGCTTTGCTCGTGGTTATAATTCCAAATATAAGCTGCTCAACTTTTCAAAAAAATGGATTCTGTCTAGTTCCACTTGGCTATTCCAAATCCATATTTATTTATTTATTTATTTATTTATCAAATTTGTCACCGCCCATCTCCTCTGACTGGAGGGACTCTGGGCGGTTTACAATATAAAACAATAAATATACAATAAAATTCCAATAAAATCCCTCTAAAACAATTTCTCAACTACCCCATCTAATAAAATCCAGATTTATCCTTCAATTTTGTTGCTCTTTGTGGGAAATTAGGCCTTTGGATGGTATTTTAATGTATTTTAAATAGTTTAATTTCTTTGGATCTAGTACTATGAAAAAGATGCTGATTTCAAATCCAATATCTTGTCAATAGAGTGGAAACATTTAATAGGCTTAATAGCTCCTTGGAGTCAGATTAGTTTATTGAAACCTGCTTAAGCATTAAGGTGTTTGTTTTGAAGTATATCAATGACAGATAAATTCAGTTGTATTGAACCAGGAATATATTGAAATATATCATTTTTATGACCATCAACTAATTAATTTTTGTGCTTCTCCTGCTTGCTAGTTGCTTTTTTTTTTCTGTGACACTAATGATGTGCAATATAAAAAAGAAGTTATAAAATCATCATAATGATAGATAGATGTAGATGTAGATAACCTGCTTTACCAGCAATTGGCAAGTAATTGTCATATGTTATCACCCTCTGTACAAGGCCAGCTTCATCTAAAGTTATATTAGTGCATTTTCACTACAAAACTTTATAGAAATTATGCAGGATTGTCCAGGAGAGACAAGTGCAGACTTTGGAGCTTGTTTTGAATTAACCTGTAAATTTTCAGAAAACTTTGGGGCGTCCTTGAACTCAGAGGAAAAAATATGTAGATTACATGCCAATTTAGAAACTGGAAGGAGAGAGGAAACTAGACAGATTTTAAGGATGAGAAAGTGGCAGAATTAGGTATAATACTCTCTTTTTTCCCCTGCCTTCTCTCTCTTCCCCTGTCTTCCTGCACATGCTGTTTTGGAGAACCCCCAGTTCTCTAGAGCAGGTCTGAAGGCATATCAAGATGTAGAGAAAGAGAGGAAAAAGCACTGATGGATGTCTTTCTGCATTTTTAGTGCCTCCATCATTAAAAGGGAGGTTGGTAGATAGATGGTTTTCAACTTCCCAGTCTAGGGATAACAGTGAGTCACCAAGCTGTCTTCCATGATTAAGAGAGGATTACAACCTGGGTTTCCCCACTCCTAGTCCAGCATTTTAACCGCTAGACCACGCAAAATTCATTGGGGACTTACTCCTAAGTATCTGTCTATACACTTGCAATCTTAATCAGAAGTGATGAATTATCAGTATGCAGGATGTGATGGAAATGATGACAATGCAATTATAAGTGTTTCCAATTTGATGAAATGTTCTGATATGCAAAAGGATGCCAAAAAGCTTATTTACTGTGCAAGCATCAAAGAACAAACAATCAACTATTCTTTCTTTGTATAGCTCAGAAAGCAACAATAACTTGCAGAAATATTATTGACTGTTTGAAGATGGTTGGTAATTAAGTATGAGGAAAGATAATTGCAGAAGATCAGTAATACGGGCTCTTGAACAAACTAGAAAGAGTTGGAACTGACTTGATTCCCGCTTATGTTTACAGCCAGTTTACAAGACTTCTACAATTGTGACAAGCCATTTCATAGTGAATGGTTGTTTTTGAGCAATATTTTAAAAGCTATTTTAAAAGATGCATATCTGGGAAATCAAATATGTAAGCAGCTTATCATGTGATTTTGTACAAATCTTTATAGCCATTGCAGTACTGTACAGAGTCATGCCTATCATTAGGTAAAATAAGAGAAGATGGTACCAAATAAGCTTGTAAAAAATTAAGGACATCAAGCTAGAACTGACCAGTAAATAGTACACTAAAATAAACTTTGTAGTCTGTATGTGTGTAGATATGCAGGAGAATAGTTGAATCTATATTATGAAGTGGGGAATACCTATGCTACTATTTTTTTTTCCTGACTTGTTTCATATATTTTAGTAAAAGAAATAATATCTGCTAGAGATGTTTCAATACAGAGTCACTTCTGATGAGTTGCATATTATCTGTGAAAGTGTTATGTACTTCCCATATATTTCCAAATAGGTCTCCTACTTTGTTGAATCCAAGTTAAGACAGCTGTACTTGGGTCTTGCTGAAATCAAGGACAAGTTGCTCAGGATGCATTGATTCCATGGGAACAAAGTTCAGCTAACTTATCTGAGTCACTGCATGCATAGAGTGTAGAGGGAATTGGGAATGGCCTTGAAGGACAGGAAGAAGAGCTGCTACCAAGGTAATGGTCAGATAAGTGGGGCTTGAGCCTAGGCCAAGAAAACTCTTGAAAAACTCCCTAATTCACATGAAGATTGGGGGGGGGGAGAGAAACATACTCAGATTTGCCAGATTCTGTTGCTACAGCTGTTACAATAAAAGTAATCCTGACCTATATGGCATTGGTTTCTTAGACTGGTCTATCTTGTGGACTGACATAGAGTTAACGATAACATGTGGAAGAACTAAAAAAAAAAAAAAAAAAATGTTGCAACAAGGTATGTATATACCGTATATCAGTGACTATCCGTATGCAATGGAAAACACTTTTAAGTAGTTTTTTAGCAGAACCATTTGGAATCCACTTGCAAGGTGACCAGACAAATTGGCACTTGGGAACTGGGATTTTTCCCTTGGGCTTGCACTTAATGGTGTTTAAGTTGCTTACCCAGTAGTGCAAGTAACATTGGATCTAAGAAATGCTTATGGAGTAAACATTAAATGCAGCAAACACTTTAGGGAAATAGTTCTGACTTCCTTCCAAAGCACTTTTCCAACTGCTTACATCATTACAGCTTGCCTTCCTGGTGTGGCTGGAATTAAGTTCAGGCAGCTTTTCTATCACTAAACTCTCTTTTCATGAGCTTATAAACATGGTCATTATGGTTCACTATGAGCAAAAATGTAGTGCATAGCATTTCAACCCAGGAGCTCATGCTTTTTATAATGAAAGAAGAAGAAAAAAGGCATCATTTTGAGAATTTAGGACTGAACACCCATCATGTTTTTCTTTTTTTATCCCACATATCTACCTGCTCAAGTGCTGCTCAAACATGGAATTAAAAGTGGGAAAGAAATCCCCAACATGTTTACTGCTTGCAACATAATAGCCCCGTCTTGTTGATAACATTTCATCATACCATAATAAATTATTTCTATTTCTCCCCTTATTTTTACATCCCCTTTTTTGTGCTGATCTTAGAGGATGGAAAAAGATTACTGGATGCTGCTATGCTAGAACCTGTGGAGATGCTGATCTTGTACAATAAGCCAGGAAAAAAAGTACAACGGTGACATTATATCAAATAAAGTGCCATGTCTTCATTGCAATCTCATTAAACTCCATCTGGATGAGAATGGGTGGGCTCTTTAATTAGTCTTTCTTGGCAGAGTTTCCTTCTCCCTGCCTGCTTATGTTCACTTTCACTGCTTGCCTCCTGAGCAATATTTGTAATGTTTGGCCTAGAGTCTCCTTTTTCTCTCCTTCCAATTCAGGGAAATGCAACTCTTCCTGGCTTCTCTTTTTTCTATCCCTTGAGCAATGGGAAGTAGAGAAGATAGTGCTTTTAAAATGTGGTGCTGGGTCCTTGGAAAATGATTATATTTCCTCCAAAGCTTTTAGGCACATGTCGCTGGAGAAAATGCAACAATGCAAAGGACATTTGGTTGCTATTTCACCCCAAATTTGAAAAGTCTTTTAAGTAATTGATTGTTGGTTTATTCTGGGAATGGCAGAGGTCATGTTGGAGCACCCATGGGAGGGCAGGGGCAAGTGATGAATTAGGTATGATTGTGTTATCATGCAAGTGTACTTGTGTCAGATTCTGGGATGCAAGTATGTAATTATGGCATTTACCTGATTATGAATCACCCAACATGTGCCATTTTAGATATCTTTTTCCAATAGTAGCCATAAAGAAAACGATGAAGTGCTATAGTATGTACTAATACACCATAATAAATGCCTCCACATCTCTCCTTCTCCCTTTCTTTGTACATGCATATATAAATATTTATTTATTTATTATTCAAATGTTAATTACCTCCCATCTCCCCCAAAAGAGGGACTCATATATTATGTGTATGTGTATATACATACCAGCATCATAGCTGTAAAGATGAATTCAAGTGATAGATAAAGATTGTAGATATGCATGCTAACATGATGGCAGGCATCAAAATGATCCCTGATAATCAGAATATATTTTTAAAAGATTGGAAGAGAACCAGCAGCAACAATCGGCAGTTGGAATAATTGCACTGGTGTTCCCTTCTTGCATCTCCACCCAAAAATTAAATGTCCCTTAAAAATTACATGACCAAATTTATCCCAGAATAAAAATAGGGCTGCTTTTTCCCAGGCTTAGAATCTTTTATTTGGAAAAGGCCCAGATTCTTTCCACATTTAAATGTCACAGAATAAAATTAATTTCTGACAAACTGTTAACATTCCTTTGTGTCGCAGTCAAGTGTTTTTATGCTTAAAAACCTAATAGGAAACAGACATAAAGCTTTGGAAAGGACATAAAAAACATTAAAAACCGCTTTCAAAATTGGTGATAAAACTAACACTCAGAATGGATGCTACTTATTGAATTTATGATTAGTGATGGGTGAATTATTCTCAACTCAATTAAGAACTGGTTTGGCATATATGAGCTTCAAGAAATAATTATTAGGAAAAGCTTATCTATTTTGAAGGAGTTGCACTTATGCAAAAGCTGCGACAACCCTTCCACAATTTTCATGAACATCTGAAATGTAGTTGCCCTGTGCTCAAAACAAAAATGTAGAGAATATGAGAGGAGTTTAGATGTTGATGGAGATGAATATCAGCCATGTAAACATTTTGCAAGAAAGGATTGAGAAAATGTATTCCTTCTAATAGTCGAAAGAACAAGATCCAAAATTAGAATAGGTTCTTCATGAAAGTATGAGAGTTTTAATAAACCCCTTTGATAAGATGCCTTCCAAAGAATTTATGCTAGAGAAATACTATTACTCCCCATTGCAACACTACATACTTTTTTCAATACATATTTTTCCAGTGACTTCATCCTTCAGTGGATTGAATTGGGGGGTTGGAGGGAGAGGGGGTGTATGTAATAGATAGACAAAAATAGGTATCAGGTTCTTTTCCTTTTTATAGTGCTTCTGGATATAACTGCATATATTCCAGTATCTGGAATACACCAGATTATAAAGGCCCTGCTTTGTTCAAAATGCAACCTTGACTAAAAACAAATCAAGCACTGAAAAGAGTTAGCAACATTTGTTCATTATGCATGAATTAAACTGTACCATTACAAAATTCCACATGACACATTGAAAGAGTTAGTATTTCCAATAACAGCATCAAAAAATACTTTTAGAGAGAAGCAACCTAAGTAGATAAACTATGAAGGTCTATTTGAACCCTTGCACTGGAAGAATCATAGTTAAGTTTTGTTTGAAGAGACTTTCATAATTATCAGACCATGGAAGCAGGGCCCTGTCTCACATGCTCATTGACCTAATTAATCCTTCTAGCAGCAATATAAGCAGAGACTTTAAGCAGCTTCTATGATGGACTTAAGATATTTAAATCCATCTCATTTGTATTATGTATGTCACTGCTTAGATAATGTACCAGAAGAGGGACCAGCAACCTACAGTATACTTTCTCTCTCTCTCTCCCTTTCTCTGTGTATATACTTCTGAAATCTTGCACAATTTCATGTGAAAGTGATAAAATATCTTTTAAACTGAATTGTATGGCTCTGTAGATTCAGACTTTTAGTGTTGTGGATGTTATGGGTTGCTCTTGCCCCTTGTAGCAACATATAGAAATAAATGTTTCCCCTTGTTCTCTCTTTCCTGAACTGTCACAAGTGCATCTATCTTGGTCAGTCTCCCATTCCTGTTCTCCATTTGCACAAATAAAATATTAAATGAAGTATTTTTTTTAAATAAGAACTTTATTAGAATTTCAAAATACTGTTGAAATACAAAGAACAGAAAAGCTAGAATACAGAATTGAAAGAAAAAAAGAAAAACTAAAAAGTGCAGAAATAGCCAGAAAAATAAGAGAAAGGTGACTTCAGACCTTTTCCAACATAGATATAAATGCATATTATATTAAATTAATCTCTTACTCTTAATTAAACCTAACATTATTTCTATAAAACACTAACAATTGAATCATCAAAACCCAAAATCAGAACTTCATTTTTTCTTGTTACAAGCAAATAGTCCAAAACTGGTTACCATGTAGAAACAAATCCAATCATGGTATTTTCTCTTATCAATGCTGTCAATTTTGCCATCTGCACCAACTCCATTAACATTACCATCCATTCTTCCATTGTGGGAGTTTGTGCATCTTTCCATCTTTGTGCATACAAAAGTCTTGCTGCTGTTATCATATATAAAAGCAAAGTACCATATTTTCCTTCAAGTTGTTGATCCATCAAGACCAAAAGAAACAGTTCTGGTTTAAATTGTATATTCAGTTTAAGAATCTTTTGAATTATAATACATATTTGCTCCCAAAATTTCTGAGACTTCGCACAAGTCCATAAATGAAGTAAATTGTGATAGGTTGTTTGCTGCATTTCTAACATTAGTCTCAATATCAAAGGCTAATTTTCAAAATCATAATAGCCACTACCAACAGTCACGTTTTATCTCTCTTGGCCCAGATGGTTACCAGAAGTTTGCTTAATTACTGAAATTTCTCAGCTATTTATTCTCAGCTGCAAACTCCCTGTCACCACCCACAACTTAAACCAGCCCTCAGATTTTTTTTAATGACTCAGATAAAGCTCAGTTTAAATAATTTTGTTGACATTTCTTGCAGCTGTTTTTTTTACTCAGTTTTGCCTGCTTTATGCCATTATCTTGTTAGATTTTATGTGTCATAATTCAAAGCCAACAGAACACTGCCAAAATCTTTATCAATCATCTGTCTCCCTTTCTGTTCAGCCCCCATCTAATTGCTCTCTCTCCATTTCTTTTTCTCAACAGCATGTAGCCAAGGAAAAACATATTTACAAAATGTTTAATTATTACTGGAATATTTTTGTTTTTTGCTTGTCCCCCTACTGTGCCTATCCCAGTGTTTATCTCAAAACAGCTGACATTACAGAAAACATTTGTGTGTTGGAACTAAAGCTTGGACTCATGCAGGGGAAATATAGCATCCCATTCTATATTTTATCCATCTTTTGAATTACAGAGAATATTTGCAATCAGTACCAACCATGCAAGAGGGAAAGAGCCATATATGTAATACAAATGTGTGTTTAATTAGGAGCGATCTCCCCTATGTCCATTCAGGGTTATTCCCATCTAGCATGCATTGGATTGCAACTTTTTTCCTGTTCCTTTTGTTACTGGTATATTCTGTTCAACCACCAGCATTATAAATCAATCTTTAACCATCTTCATAATAAGTATGGCTCATTAGAGATGCTTAGGTTACCCTTTGATTCACCTTCCAAAGCAAGGCTAGTTTAAGGGGATGTTGCTGCAAGTAGAGGGACCCTAAGCAGAGGCACAAATACAAGCAGTTTATGGGTGAGTGGAAGCAAATGGAAACTGAGGGTGTGGAAGCAAAGAGGTTCAACCACAAGCCAACACATCTCCTTAACAACTGATAGATTGGGCTGATGGGATCATTCTCTTAAACAAGTGTTTCCTGTGTGGTGTGTTCTGTGTGGTGCTATCCTGTCCTTTGATCATCTGTCAGTGTGTAATGGTATGTGGGAAAGACCTTGGGATACTGGGCAAAGAGACACTGCCAAGGGAACGGTCAGATAAGAGACAGCATAGCCTGCAACTGGATAGCGGGCTGGGCAAAGAGGCTCAGAAGGGACCCCCTCTAGTTTCTTGGGCTGTAAAGGAGATGGTGGGAGAATTGTACTTTCAGACTTACAACATTCTGTTAATGTAGCTTTACACTAAATTAGAATTAGCTTACCTGATCATGTTTCCTGTCTGGCCTGTGTCAGCTTTACCAGCTTTACCAGGAAAATGCTATTTCCTTTAAAGTACACTATGGCCTCCTTCGCCTTCTCCTCTATCTTATTTTGCAAAACTCTTATGCTATGTGATGGGGCCTCTCATTTCTAAACCTGTCTTGGACCAAAAGTAAATGAATGTTGTGTGTTTAGTAAGGCCTTTGTCTTTCAGTGGTTCCTCAAGTGCCTAATGTCAATACTCCTTGGTAGACATTCCCAGTTTTCCAGAAATGATGGAGGAGAACTATGTTAGTCTATGGTGGCAAAAGAGGAAATTGCTAGCCCCTTTTCTGACTAACAAATTTTATTAGAAGGTATAAGCTTTCATGAGCTGCAGCTTACTTCATCAGATGTATATGATATGGCTAGATGATATGATGTGGCTAGATGATGTGACTAGATTGATGTGGAATTTAAATTGGGTGAGGCAGTAAGGGGGAAGGAGAACGGTTGGTTATGCAGCTTCAGGTTACATGAGAGAGATTACAAGTACCTTATAAATTAACAATAGTAATGTGTTAAAAACCCATTGCATTTGTTGATGTATGTGAGCTCTTTAACTTCTGTTTCAGGTTGTGTGGTTGTCCGTATGCAAGTAGTGTCCAGCATGGGCTGTAGTTTTTTAATAATGTGTTTGAGTGGTTTGAGCTGTGAGCTGTAGGTGACATCAGCAGTGTTCTACTGTCTGTTTCAATGGTCTTTCTTTTAATAGGTCCTCCCTGGGGATTGATCTGGCTCTACTGATTGGTCTATTGATTTTGTAGGGTGGGTAGTTCGGTCTCCTGAATGCCTAGTTTAATTTCATCTATTGAGCATCCCTGACAAGTGGGTCAGTGGCTATATATGGTAGATTTAATGGTGTGTTCTGGGTAAAGTACTGTTCATAGAAAGCTATAAAATACACAGTTTGGCTAAGTTTGATACTGTTAATTGCATTTTATTTTTGTTCACTCTTTTAGTCTTTTTAAAATTTCAGTTACTGGGTGGATTATGAGTGTAATAAGTAATGGGGTCTTGTAGAATTTATTAATGGGGATTCCTCTCTCCTTCCCCTCCCCTAGTAATTCCATCACTCCTCGGTTTTCAATCTATTCATAATGGATAGAATCTGTGCTCTGTGCATTGGATAATGGGGGATAGGGTGGAATTGTTGATAGTAAGTGATATATAGAAGAAATAGACTTTTTAAAAATCAGTAACCTCTTTAAAATGAATGCTGCAAGAGTTATGATCTGCATTATATGTAGGTTCAAGAGACCACTTTACTATTCCATCTGTTTTTAAAAGTCTTATATTTCTTGTATAGAAATGCAACATATAACATTAATGTGAAAAACAACTATTGAAGTCTTTTATACATCTACATCTTTTCTAGTGTTGCCTAATCAAAGTTACTGTTAATCTATTTTGTTGTATTTGTCACCACTTCATTCAGAACTGCTTTTGTATAATTCATGGAACTGAAAAAAGAAAACAAAGTATGCAGTTGAAAGGCTGCAATTTTGGAGAATTGTGAAGCCTACAAAAGTTCAAATGACTGTGGGATTTACTAATATGAGAAGCTACAGAAAACAGGGAAAACAAACAAACTTGGTATTGATTACAAGATATTTTTACCAGCTTTAAATATTAAGCATTTACTAGCTTTAAGCATTAATCTTAATTTTAGTGTAGGGCTAGGGTTGTTGACTCTAGTGGATTTATCAGTATTGACATCATTATAGATTTTATATGAAATGTTTATGATTGCAATCCTATATGACAACTTCCATCAAAGTCAACCACATATAGCTTTTGTAAATCTGGTAGGATGGCTTCCTAAAGAAGATTTCTGAATCTGTAAAGCAATGGAAGTTTTGCTTTTGACTGCTTTAACAGAAGTAATCCAAGCTAAATACAAAAATATGTGTACGAAAATATTTTGCTGGTACTTTTTCAATTTCTCTGCATTTGTTTTCATAAAGCATTTTCTTCAATGTTGACATTCCTGTTTAGAACTCTTTTTTGTTTTTTTACTTGACAAAAAATGATGGGTAAAACATTTCTGAATGAGTGTTTCTCATCCTCATCTATCTTATTTCTTTGTTTTAAGGGTGATTATCTATTAAAAATACAATAAAATACACCATAATTCTTTCTGCCACACTTCTACAAGCAATAGCCATTGGGGTCCAGGTAGGTGGCAGCACCCAGTTGGTCTTGGCTGATCTCAGAAAATCTGAGCAAGGTTGTATTTGGCTAGAAGAGCACCAGAAATCTCAAGAGAATGGCATCAATGTGCCCACTTGGTCATGAGATGAGCTTGACTTGAGGAGTTTTTGCCTTTAACCCTTTGGCACAGTCATTTCATAGACTATCCATAACAAACTCTTGCCACCTGCAGCTGTACATTATACCATTCTTCCTTATTTTTTTTATAGCTTTGCTTTGGAATATATTTTTTATCCTTTTATATTATAAAAGCTCAATTTAATGGATCCCTCTTTAGCAGATCTCCGATTCAACAAACAGCATTTCCAACATTTCTATCTAGGTATTCCACTGAAATAACGGACAAGTCTGTTCCATCTGAGGAAATCCAGATAAGACAGTTTAGTTTACATTAATTTTAACCTTCATTTGACAACATTAGCAGTGATCTAGATCATTTCTACAATAATGACATTATGCAAATAAAGCCAATTATATAATCTGAGTAGCATTATACAAATGACATACATTGACAGAAATGATTACTTTTGTATTTAATGGAAATAGTTGGGAATAAGGGAAGTCCTTCCACTGTTAGTCCATTAAAACAAGGCTTTACCTGTACTTGTTTTTCTCTGTTCATATAGTAATATTAATACATGCCTTGACACTGCAGCTAGATAAAATTTGCTGAATAATTTATTTTGTAAAAGCCTTTTTCTTAGAATAAAGTAATGTGGTCCCTGCCAGTATGGCTGATGTAAGAAAATATGTACTCTATGGCATTTGCAAGAATTTGTGCAGATCTCTCTCTCTCTCTCTGTATGTATGTGTGTGTGTGTATGTATATGTGTGTTTGTGGGGGGGGTGTATGTGTCTGTCTATCTGTCTGTCTGTCTGTCTATCTCAAAACGCACAAAACGTTGGTACAGCTCTAGATGAGACCTGGTTTGAGAATCAGTTGACACAGGATTTAAAAAATTATCAAGTGACTAACTATTATTGCTTTGGAAAATACAGCAGATTGTAGCTTGAGTGTGCTTTTGCAATGCTCAGGTAGTAGTTCCTATATTTCAACTGTGTCATCTCCTTGAATAATTGTATTTCAGTCCTTTATGTTCTCATCACCTTCAGTTCTTGCTCTGGTGCTGTGGTATACATGGGACTGCTCTAAATAGTGATATAATGGTACATCGTAGCTCTATGAGGATTTGGGTTGGAGCCACAATATGACCTTTCTCAATAAGTTTCCTATATATATATTCATGTTCTGTGTTGGAAACTTTTACCATCAGATGTATGGTGGCTGTAGAAATGCTAGTGATATATTCTAAAGAGAATGAAAAATTTAATGAATGAATTTTCATATTATCTATGCATGACTGTGTGAAACAAAGAAATAGAGATGAATGGGAAACACTAATGAAAATATTTGTTTTCCTCTAAAATTTACAAGAATTATTCTACACTGATTAGTGACTTGATATTTATTGACACACTCAGGGTGCATTCATTTAGCAAGGATGATACAGAAGGGTTTTAGAAGAAACAAGACATGCAAACTGTCCAGTATGAAGTACATAGCAATGGGAAGCTTCAATTGGTTCAAAATGCAGCGGCCCGCATAGTTTTGTGCAAGCCAGGACTTGCCCAAGTGTCACCTCTTTTGTGGGAGCTGCATTGGTTGCTGATTTGCTTCTGGGTCCAATTCAAGGTGCTGGTTATCACCTTTAAAGCCCTACATGGCTTGGAGCCAGGTTATTTGTAGGATCACCTTTCCCCAGTCACATCCACCTGGCCCACCAGAGCAGGGAGGCAGGGTATGTTGCGGGTCCCTTTAGTTAGGGAGGTACATCTAGTGGGGCCAAGGAAAAGGGCCTTCTCCATAGTGGCTCCCTTCCTTTGGAACATCATTCCCCCAGATATAAGATTAGCCCCTCCTTGCTCCTGTTCTGGAAGGCCCTGAAGATACAGTTCTGTCAACGGGCCTGGGGACCCCAGGCTGCTTCAGAGCCAATCAAGTGGCTGGTATGAATGTGTTTGCTGCTGCTGGGGTTGGGTGGGGTGTTTCTATTGGTTTTTATGGTTTTTCTGTAAACCGCCCGGAGTCACCATGTGTGAGTTGGGCAGCCCTTTAAATCTGTTTAATAATAAATAAATAAATAAAGAGCCTGGAAGGTTTCATAAACCTTTTTAACCGAACCTGCCTTATCCAAGCTGCCTGAAAGATCTATCATAATAAAGCAGTTTGAATGGAAAAATCTGCAACCAAAGTTATAAGCATCAGAAATGAGGCAAAATTCCATTATAATTAAAATAGAAACAAAAATGGAATACACTGAAAGACAAATAAAACATTAATGAAAGAGAAATAAAATTTGTGAGGCATTATAAAGTGGGAAATGCAATGAGCTACCACACAAAGCTGGAGTCACCTTCAGAAATGGCATTGACCATCATTTTCAAGGTCACATATCACTATAGGCTATTTTGGGGGAAACTGTCGCAGCTCTAAAAAATAAGGATTGATTTCAACGTTTTATACACAAAACTAAAGAAATGCACTATGCTACCAAATATATATTAGCAATGAAGCACTGTCTTTTATTGGTGAAGTATTATTGGAACTCCAGTAAGAAACCACCTCAAATTAAAACACAAGAAAGACAGCTTGGAATGCCATATGATTCTGAGCATCCCACACTGCCAACTCATTTTCCTATAATTTGTTGCACAAAATATCTCAATCAGTTTGTTAAGCCATGATTATAAATAGGTGATACAATTCAAAGCTGGGACAAGGCAGAAAAAAATGTTGCAGAGAGCAAATAGAAATTTACTTTAATCATTTCAGAATATCAGTAACAGTAAAAATAGTAACAACTGAAAGTAGATACTGTTCAGTGTAAAATTCATGCATATAAAGGTAATATTTTTGCAGTTTAATGGAAAACATAATATTGGATCTAGATGAAAAGGAATTGAAAGATGCATTAAAGAACCATAGGCATCTCTTCTTAATGATACCAAAATGATAACGCATGAATGGCACAGCACAAGCTCCACTCCTTTGTATATGTTTTGCAACATCATATACAAATAATAGGGGATGGGTTTACATCTTGTCCTCCCACCACCATCCCACGATGCCTGTGTAAAGTGTGTAATAACAGCTAGGACTTTCGTCTTGAATAACTTACCTGAGAATGGTGGAGAACTGGATGGGTGCTTGGATCACTTGCTACCCTCAGATGAAGCCTTAATAGAAGAAGTAATACATTGTTCACTTTTGTCAGCTGTTTTTCCCTGTCTTTTGTTTCTTTTAGCCAGTTTTGAATGTTTGGTGGACTTTTTAAAATTCAAAATCCAAAGCCTATTCTGGTTGACTAGTCAAATTTGGACAACCTAAACAGTTTCTCCATTTTACTCTGTGTTTGAGAAAAGGTGTAAGCATCAACATGATAAGTCCATAGAGGGGAAACTGGTGGTCTTGAGAAGCTTACTGTCAGACAGATGCTTGTCTGTGGGGCCTCCTTTGGCTTATTTAAGTCCTCCCCTCTTGCAACAATGTATTGGTTTTGCTGGTGAACAGAGAAGAATAGGGCAATGAGGGGAGGCTGCCCGAAACTATTGACATTTTAAAAATCTTCTGTACAAATATTTGAAATGCACCCAGGACTTTGCAAACTTCCCATGGGAATATTTGATGAAGTCCGAATTATTTTTTAACTGAATCAGGATAGGGACAGTTCTGCCATCCCAGATTTTCAGGGCAACAGCAGGCTGCAGTTTGGAAGTAGGGAGTGGGAATCTACATGGAGGCTGAATAACTTCTGCTCACTCAGGAGGATCTTTGGATCCAAGCAAATGTGTTTGTTTATGAACAGCTCATGATTTTTTAAGTGTTTCATTTATAGTGGTAAATGACCCAATCTGTTATTGTCATATTATATTAAACTGGCATGATCTTAGAATTTAAATGAAATTGCTATATAAAATTCAATTACATATATCCCTAGCCATGATATGCCCTACCTTTGATAACACTGCTAAGCAGTATGCAAGGAATCAATGCAAGTTTATTGAATATGATGTGTTGGAGAATGTAAGCATTGATTTTTTTTTCCTATACTATAAACAAAGTAGTATTGATTAAATTTTGTACATGTAAAATGATCTTACATTTTCTGAAACAGAATTTTGAGTTGGAAAATGTTTGGAATGGCTCCTGTAATGATGTATGAAGTAAATTCTGTGTTATGTTAATTCTAGCAGATTAAATTAATATATTTTAGGCCTCTAGCTGAAATTACTAAGGAGCTCATTTCATTTATTTCCTAATAGCTGTATACATAATGAAGAATGTAATGAATATATATATATAATGGCAGTTTGATATATGGAAAAAGTATGCACAAGGGGATCTAGTTTTGTGGTCCGCTTCACCTTTTTGTGATCGTTAATGTTTGCAGAGCAAAACAAAAAATCTCCCACCCTCATTATATTAGTGACAATTTTTTTTCATTTGCATAATGATGTGAAGTCATAGATTCATCCAAATGAAGTAAAAGTAATTTGTTTCTTGAAGCCAAAGGAATACAATGAATTACTTTCTTTTTCAAAATTCAGTACCTATTAACTATCAAATAATTATGTTTGGATTCAGACAGTTCTACAGTGATGCCAGGCCAAAATGAAGAAAAGAGCACATTTACTCTTCCAGAACTCAAGAAATTATTCAAAGTGACATAAAAGGCATTCTGTAACTCTGCCCTCTCTCCATTGCCCCCACCCCAGGAAACAAAGGAGACTGAAAGATGACTTTGAACAGAAGGAAATAAATGAATCAGCGCTCACTAATCTGTTTTTCCTTACCAAGAAACCAAAATTTCAGGATGAAGAATCATAAAGTTGCGGCTAGTTGTATCCATCTGCCAATGAAGTAGCTATATTTGCAGGAGACGTATCCCTTTCCATGTAGAGTTCCCTCCCCATGTGATTAGGGTTTGAAAACCTGTGCAAGAGTTTTGAAATTCTCAACATATCTAGGAAGAGCCATGACTAGGATGTAGAAGAAAATAAAGAAGTTCTGTTGATTGAGAGCTCATTCAACTTTGAATTTGACCCATGGAACTGTTCATGCTTAGCAAATGATGCCAAATTTGGACCACCCAAGACAAACCAGAGAAGACAGATTCCATGTTTTTAGAAAAGGATCTGGAGAATGGCACCTAGAGTGAAGGTTGGAATAATTGGTTTCCTTCTCCCTCCGTACTAATCCCATCCAAACTCCTGGCAGCCTTCCTTGCAAAACCAAGAGCAGTTTGGACAGTTTCTACAGCAGCAGGAAGGGTTAACGTCTATAGTCTATTCTTGGTTTATAAGAAAGCTCAGCCTCACCAGCTTTCCATCATTTCTGAAAACCTTGCATAACTAGATGGCTGAAGGCTCCCCAACCAACTTTTCCCCAAATAACTTGACCTTTTTCAACAATCCAGTGGCATCTGAATCCAGCCTCAGGGCTGAAGCTGCCATTCTTTTCAAGCTTACCTGAAAATGAGCCCTACTGAATACAGTGGGTTTTGCCTCTCAGTCCATAATGCATATGATTGAGTTACACACTCTAGACTGTAAAGGTTTAACAAAGGAAGGGATTTGCTTTGGAAGAAAAAAGAAGAAAAGAGCACATGAAGCTTGGATTTTTTTAAAAACTGCTCTTTTCAACATCATTTAAGATAAGAGGTACATTAGTGTTTTAAATAGAATAAACAGACAGGATCTTGAGAAATCAAATTTAAGTGTGCCAAATGCAAAGAAAATAATAGCTCTGCTTCATAGGGGGTTTCTTTTTGTCTTTTTTTTAAAAAAAACAGCAAAAGCTAATACTATGAAACAATAAAAGCTGAACTGGTGACATGGTTCTACAAGGTGGAAATAAGTAACCCCATTGATTCAGCACAATGACTTCACAATGCATTAGCTATAATTGCAGAGTTCACACCACAGCTCGCCTGGTGTATAACTCTTTGAAACGGGTACATGCTTTTGTGCTTCTCTCTGGCTTCATGTACTACTCTGTGGGTTTTACCTGTAACGGCACCAGCAGGGTATTTTCTCTCACCAAAGATGAATGCAGCTTTTTGTACCAACCCAGCAGGATTTGGCCTCTTTTCTCATGCCATTATCCAGAAAGGGAGCATGCATCCATTATAAATGTTTGAAACCCAAGCCTACTGTGATGGAAACTGCTCGAGTCAGAAGGAAGCTTGGCCTTAAACTACAATGTCTTGAGAAACAAGGACATTTGTGAAACTCTTCAGCACCCTCAGAACAGATGAAAGGCCTTTTCCATTCTTTCCCCTACTTCTTCCTTTCAATGTCTTGTTTTGTTTTGCTTTGTTAAAAAAAAAAAAAAAACCTCTTTTCAGAATGGAAAGATACCAAACTCATCCCAGTGATGATCTCTGAAAAAGTTTACAAGTTGCAGAGCAGAGTTAGGGAGGAAGGAACCAACTTACCCTCCCATTTTTTCTTCCAGAGAAATACTATTCCAAGCATTCTCTAAATAGGAGAAGCATGATGCTGCAAAAATATTTGGTACAGAGAGGCTTGCGTAACTAAGCAGGAATCAGTGCTATAATTGCATGAGGGAGGAGCTGCCCTGAAACAGCGCTTACCTCCATTAAATGCATTCCGAACTTTGATAGGGGTTTCATAGATTATCCAGCCAAAGCCTCACTGGTGTGGGTAGAAGACTAAATATGGTTCAAAATGCTAAATGTGGGCGATATCATGCAGAAAAGGACATAAATTCTCAGGTTTGTCCTATCAAGGTCAGGTATTCCAAATATTTATATTTGATAAAAATATTGTGATACCTCCCTGAACTAAAATAAATCACAAAGTTCAGCAAGAAAAAGGGTAAATTGTTCAGCTGGAGTGACTTGTTTTCTTGTTTATTCCTAAGTGAATCCACTTACTCTAAGGAGGCTGATGAAGAATGCAAGATCTTTGAATCCTTCCTAACTTTATTTTCTGTTTTGGAACGGAGTAGGGCAAACCCCGCCCCCCCAAAAAAAAGTTCTGGGAAAACTAATTTGCTCAGGTTATATAAGAATTAGTCAGTTGCACAGCATTGACCCAGTTTCTCACCATTTTTTTTCCACTACCAAACTTTGCTGTTAGGGAAGCTTGATAGAATGTAAATAAGAGGGAAAAAAGCAGAGAAACTTAGCATTGGCCACTTAGCAGACAGAATCTGAATTACAGATAAACAGTAATACAGAAGAAAGATGAAACTGAAATTCTCTCCTCAGTGCCACCGCCTTTCTTTTGTTTGGGTAGAGGGGTGATTGGGGTTATTTTCACAACCTGAGTGTGGCTCTGTCTTACCCTTTTTGTGCAAAATATGGAGGGGACTCTGCAAAATAAGGCCATGGAAAAAGTGCAGATGTAATACAAGCCTTCACCTTTAGCTTTCCTGGAAGAAAACGACCTGACATGATTGCACGTACAACATGGGAATCTGTTTTTCAGCCCAGGCATTCACTTCCAGCCTGAAGTAGTCTGGGTACACAGATTGTTTGTGGGACTGACTGGAGCAGTAGGCCTCGGGGGCTCAAGAATGGGATAGGGTATGTGTCTTGTAAGATTTCCTTGCTTGAGTGCTGTTCAGTTTAAATTCATTTCATTCTAGAGCTGCTGTAGAGTTCAAACATATGAATACGTAAATTTTTGCATATGTATAACCCCCCCATTTTAATTAATTATTTAATTGCATTAATTGCATTTATTATGGCCTCCCACTCCAGAAGACTCCAGGTGGCTGACTGTATCCAAATATACAATTAAAAACAGGGTTTTTTTTAATGAAATGAGGCATGGCAGCCTGGACTAAAAACAACCATACTAATAAAAACATGATACAAAACACAACAGGGGCTCACAGGCACACCATCCCGCTATCCCACTATGATCTGGGAGCAGAGCGAGGTCTTAAGGGCTTTCTGGAACCCCAGGAGACTGGGCACCATACATATCTCTGGGGGAAGCTGTTCCAGAGGAGAGGCCTGTGACAGAGAAGGCAAACTGCCTTGGTCCTACAAGCTGTCTAATTGAGCGGACCTGTTTTTGGGATTGATAACAACAGAAATTAGATTAGTCACAGTTGCGACATGGCTCTTCTATATGCTCAGAATGACCAGCAAAGAACTATTTGGGATGGGGTAGTGTGAAACCTGGTCATCTTCTGCTGAACATAGGGCCTGCATATTTTTCTAGGTATTTCAGTGTGGAGACCGAAATTGTACGTAGGTATTTGTCTGTGTGCCCACATATACCTATGTTTTCTAATTAACACCCTTGGGCTCTCTATAACAAAAGTTTTCTCATAAAGTATCCAGAATAGGATAATATGTTAATTATGTACAGTTTCCCATTTTCATTCTCCTGAATATTGGAGATGGAAAAAATAAAACCCTATAAGATTTAGTGGTATTAGTGGTATTTTCTTGCTCAGAACTATGTTTGTTATTAGCATATATAGTCTCTTTATGCACTGTGGGTTTTTTAAATAGACATTTAGGAATTTAGTGGAATACACTTAAGCATCTAGAGTATGAATCGGATAAATCTAGGTGTGACATAGAAAGCTGTATTTGTAGCAGCATTGAGAGTACATTCAGTTGCACATTTATATTCATCGCTGTGTTGTGTGAAAAATCGCGTATCAGCCTTCAGTCCAAAGACAATCAAGTCAACATATCGAAAATAACATACAAATAGTAGCACAGGGTAAAGTAGACATAGGACAACTGACAAATGATGCTAACGGAAATATAAAAGAGCAGTGCAACGTTATTTTCTTGTGTTTATCAGTAGGTCCATTTGTACTGATAACTGAGAAAGGACAAAAGCTGCAAATGACCTGAAGGAATTTGGTTCTCTGGCAAAGAAATAGCTCCAGTTTGAAATATTCTAAGTCAATGTGGACATTCACCAATCAGCAACTGCATTTATGAAAGGAAATAGCAGGGCTGCATGTGGGGGCTTTGCTCCCTCTTTGTGCTCCCATCATTCACCTCTGCTTCCAGTTACATTTGGGAGAAGATCGGTCTTGTATGGGAAATGTATTTTCCACAACTGAGCACTCCAGTCACTGAGAACTTAAAGTATTATGAGGAATTCTTTTATCACTGCTGCTGTGCTGTTCATCATAAAATGTCCAGGCATGTATTATCTACATAAATATAAGCTAAATAGAATTCAAATGAAGTTTGCTTTTAGATGAAGAAAACTGCAGCCTTAGTATTGTATATTAGGCAGTGGATGTATTCAGTTTGTGCATATGCTTCTAAAAAAGAAATGGGCCCCATAGTTTTCCCACTACCAATACTATTTGGTTATTTATTTGAGGTCCAGCATCAATCTGTGCAATGTATTCATCTGGGTTATACATCAGCAGCACAAAGAGCTTTGGACAAAATTTTTAAAAATGAATCTTTGGGATGACAATAACAGCCCATGGTCTGAGGATATGCTGTTTTGAATTAAAGGAGTTTAATCAACACAGCCTTTAAGGCTCTGTTTTTCAAAATATATCACAGTCAACCTTCCTATCTTCCTACCTAGATCTCTTACTGGAGAAACAAATTGCTCAGAAAGCCCCTTTTGCATCCACTTTCTTTTTATGTAATTGGAGATAGTAAATGAAGTGTGCAAAATGTTTGCAAAAGCTTGAAAATAAATGTCTGATTCTCATGAGTAGGCAGCATACAAATTATTGTAATAAATGTGATATGTCTTTTTCATTAGGGATGCGGTGGCGCTGCAGGTTAAATCTCTGAGCTGCTGAGCTTTCCAATCGGAAGGTCGGCGGTTCGAATCCGCATGACGGGGTGAGCTCCCTTTGCTAGTCCCAGCTCCTGCCAACCTAGCAGTTCGAAAACATGCCAATGTGAGTAGATTGACAGGTACCCCTTTGGCAGGCAGGTAATGGCGTTCCGTGTAGTCACGCCGGCCACATGACCATGGAGGAATTGTCTCCGGACAAACGCCGGCTCTTTGGCTTTGAAACGGAAATGAGCACTGCCCCCTAGGGTCGGACACGACTGGACTTAATGTCAAGGGAAACCTTTACCTATGTTTTTCATTAACTGACTGACTGATTGATTGATTATGTGCCATCAAGTCAGCGTCGCCTCTTAGATACCACACAGCTAGAGTAAAAAACTAGATTGCAGCATTTGGAGAGACACAATTTGTGCAGATGGGTGTATCTGGTTGACCTAGTCTGGCTTGGTAAACTAAGCGGGATTGGACTTGATCAGTACTTGGCTGGGAAACTTCCATGAAACACCAGGCGGGAAAATCCAAGCTCAGTTTGAAGGAGATTACCTTTTTTAGTATCTTGTATAGATGTGTATATAATTTTTTAATATGATGTTCTTTTATCTTCCAAATGACATGTCTAATAATTTGATGAGAAAATTACTGAGGTAAGCCTGTTTTCTTCAAATGGAATAAATAGCTACAGAAATTTCATGCTACTCAGTGACTTGTTAACATCACCCATGGGCTATAATCATTTAGATTACTTCTTTGTAACAATTTATAAATTTGTTATTTTTATGTGTGGTGAGAAGTTGATGCATATACCCATACTTCCAGAGCCTAGACAGCTCTGTACTTGCACAGAAGCTATCTGTGTAAGGCTAATTTGGAACAATATTGCATGAAGCCAGAGCCGTCCACGGAGTGGGGGAGGGATCAAGGGGGAGAAGTGACAAAACATGCTTCATGACATCATCATGTAAAGCCCATAACTTGCAGGCTTGTATCTAGTGTCAAGATGCAAGTATGAGATGTGGAGATCTGCATTGTTACATTACAACATAGGTTTCATCATTTTGTCATCATCATAGTATATTTGCATGATATTTCTCTCTCTCTCTCTCTCTCACACACACACATATATATTTATATTTATATTATTTATATTTGCTGGGCCAGGCTAGGAGATTGAAAATAGTAGGAAGGATGCAGCATAATATGACATAGTATAAAATGATGGGAACATATGTTTTATTTATTCATTTACTGTATTTAAATTTACTGACTGCCCAATTCCAATGGACTCTTGGTTGTTGAGACCAAACAATTTGCAACAGCAATTTCGGGACAAGTTTCAGTGTCCTATCACGGTATATTATTTTATTGATAAGTAGCACATTCAGTCATAAGCAAGCTATTTATACCTCCAGACAAAAGAACAGTTTTGTCTGATAATATAGAGGGTCCCAATTTTAAACATGCACTTTTGCTGTTTTGTTTCTTGTTTCTTGGTTTCCCATGGCTCTGTAAAATTCTGTATTTTCTATATACTTGGAAAATCATCCTTTTTTCCCTCTCTAGGATTATTAGAAATTGTGATTCCTGGGCAGAGATATGCTGGAACAGTTCAGTCTTCAAACTATGTTATGAATCTATCAAACTCAAACTACAATGTGTATATTGGGAAGGGGTGTGTGCTATGAGATGTACTTGTTAGAATATGTGCAAAAATGAACATGGGCTACTTTCCCTCCACACCTTTTCCCCCTTACAGTGATAAAAAAAATCCATTTGGTTGATATTTCAATGTAGATTCAGTTTGCAAAACCAACGTGAAAAAAATTGCAGAATTATCTTTTGATACTTGTACTTTTTCAAATGCTGCAATCTAGTTCTCCAGTTTTTTTAAAAGATTGTGTGGAAATGAAAGGAAAAAAAATTGCAATGCTAGAAACTTGAAAAACTGAAAGAAATGGAAATGTGTTTCCTTTTTTATAAAACTGGGCCCACTTTTGTTCAAGGGACACCCAAAGCAAATACCAAATTTGATGGAATCATTCTTGCCTGGTCTACCTATATCCTGCCCAGTAGCCACTTCATTGAAAATGTTTAAGCTACATCTAAACTCTTGTAAGAACTATCAGGTACACTATGAGGGTAGGGTCTATTTAAAAAGGCACATTCTGTAATATGGCCTGCCTCCGTAGCCTACAAACAGCTGACTATTGAAGAAGGAGAGGCAGTTTATCAGATTTACATACCATGTGTGAAAAGAAAGGTCCTAAAAGAGATATCATGGGTACAGTATGTAAAAAGTAGGACTACCAAGACATCCCTCTTTTTTGTTTAAAATGTTGTCTGGGATTCTAAAGAACTTGGAACTTCCCTTTCCACTTTGACATTCAAATTCAGATTTTGTATTATGTTGCCAAAAAAGAAGGCACCTTTGAACAAATGCTGATAGAAAAGCCCCATGATGAGCCTACTTCTTAATCTTATCTTGTGTGTTTATGTGTATATGATTTTTTTTTTTTTTTTTTTTTTGAAGAACCAGTCTTTGAAATCTAGGCTGGAAATAAATAAATAAACCATTTCCCTCTGATCAACATTGCCTTAATGCACTGTTTCTCAACCTTTGCAACTTTAAGACATGTGGACTTCAACTCCCAGAATTCCCCAGCCAGCTGGCTGGGGAATTCTGGAAGTTGAAGTCCACATGTCTTAAAGTTGCAAAGGTTGAGAAACACTGCCTTAATGTGTTCAGACAGTGGATTTTTATAGTGCCAGGAAACCTGATGGGTGATATGCTTTTTATGCATAGGATGAAAATTCTAAAAGAAATAGCAGCTTGTTGGCCATTTCTGTTTCTCTGTATTGTGGCACTTTGCTATGGCACACTTAGTGAAAAAACATATCACTTTCAGCCTGTAATGAACATTGACGAAGCCTCTTGTTTCAGGGAGTGAGCTAGTCTAACAATTCCTAACCACAGCAAATTGCAGCAGTTGTAGTGAAAAAAGAGATGACTAAAAATGGGCCTAAGATTGCTTGGAATCCTTTCAGAAACATTTTACCCCCTTTTATTTAACCAGAAAAACAGAATCTTTTTTAAAAAGTGGGTTTTTTGGGGGGCAGGGTAGAGTGCTTAAATGTTAAATGCACTTTTCTGGAATTCATTAAAAAATGTAACAATTTGTATGAAAATGTAGAAAATGAATCAAAGATAGTATTCTGGGCACCTATCACTTTATAGAACTTCATTCTTACCCACTGTAAAACATCTTTAAGATATCCATTTAGATATTATTTGTATTCTTTTGATTTTGTGATTTATGATTTAAAGTGTAACTTTACTATTCTCTTTTAAAAGCAACTAAAGTTAAATTGCTTTTACCTTGATGCGGTATCATATTTTCTAATTGGCCCGTCAGGATATTTCTGTAAGATAGCTCACTCATCTGAAATTGCTTTCCTGTCTCATGTTCAAGCTTTTGATAGCATTGTTTGAATCTGAATTCAAGTTTGGAGAGACACTAGGCATGTTAATTGTGTTTGCAGGCAAAACAGGAAGAACAAGCAAAAGGATAATATGTTTAACACCCAGTTCTTCAGGGCTCACTTTTCTAATCATTGGTTTTCAATACCATACCATAGATATTTGCAGCAATGCTGATTTGCAGGAGCACTTTAATTAAGTGTAGGTGTGAGGAACTAGTGTAAGAGCTAGCATGGTTTAGTAGTTCAGGTGTTGGGCGGGGAAAGAGAAGACTTAGTTTCTAGTCAACCTGCAGCCACAGAAGCTCCCTTGATGACTTTGTACCAGTTTTTCTCTGTCAGCTCAATCTGTCTCCCAGGGATGCTCTTGAGGGATCATTAGAAGGAGGGAGCATCATATACACCACTTTGATCTCCTGAACAAAAGGCAGGATACACATTAAATGAATAAATTCAGAAGGTGAATTTCTGCACTTGGCAGGCAAGCTGAATATTTAGAGGAAAATCCCATGGAGTTCGGTGGAGACCAATATCCATGTAAGAGCATGTAGGATTGCAGCCTTAACTGACAGAGATTAGGACTTTATAAAAGTATCTTTCAGTCTAATTGGGCCACCACAAATCTTTCACTAGAACTATGCAATATTTTCAAAAGATAAAAGTTCAGGTGCTCCATATAAACAAGGAAATAGCAATACAATTGTTTTTAGGTTTTTATATGTCTAATCAATGGGGATATAAGTTTATATTTGTGCTGCAGTCTTCTAGATATTTACCTGGAACTAAGAACAGACAGATAAGCCTCATGTTTACATGTATTTGGTATATTCCATTCAGTTTTCTAAAACCAAGACATCACACACCCATTTGTCATTACCCAGCTTTTTCCAGCATATATTTTATTTTTCAAATTTGTTTGCCTCACCCGACCTTCAAACTATTTTCCATTTCTTCAACTCTTTGTAATGAAGTAGAAATATTTTGAGACGTGCTTTTCATCTCAGTATTTGAAGAAGTGCTTATTTTAGAGGGCAACTATGTTCTGACACATATTAATCCAGTTCTCTTAAAGCAGACATTCCCTGTTCAATATATCCAATAGAACTCACTAGGGAGAGGTTGCAGAGTTTAAAGACTTTGGGCCATTATTGGATTAGCAGCAATAACAACAAAAATTATAGCAATAACTAAATGCAGCCTTTGCTGTACATATGAAAAAAAAATCAAAGTCTTTAAAACCCCCATATGAAAAGTATTAAATCAATAGAAAAATGAACAAAAAAATGTTACTCAACAAGGTTGAATTGCATATTGAAGTTTGGAGTAAACAGTATTGCTGGATTTCAGGGACAAATTGTGCTGCTAAACTTTCGGCACTTCCTCAGCTTATCTCCAGAACTGCAAAATGGGAACATGGTGGCTACCTGTAGTCCATGCACAGACTGAGGAGACTGAGATTCACTTTAGGTACAAGTTTGCCTTTCTAGGGAGTAAAAAAGCTTCTCCTTTTGTGATTGTGACATTTTGTCTATGCTAAATAAATAAATTGTGACTACACTAATAATCTAGATCTTTTCTGACCTTTCAAAGAAGAGTAAATGCAGGCACTTAGAACAGAAAAGCAACCTTTTGAAGAGAATGAAGTGAAAAGATCACAATCTACTTACTGTAGTATTACTGATTATTTAACTATTATGGTAGCTCTAATTATGTAACAACAGGAAAAGGCCAGGATCACTTTAATCAGATTTGGCACACTGGAAACAGTGGAAAAGAGTGGGGCATATAGCTGTTCTAAAATTCAGGTGAAAAGGGCTTGTCATGGGGTGGGTATGATACAAATAAACGTGATTTGTGGCAGATGTGGTCACAGATTGTTATAGTTTTCTGCAGTAATAAAAATGTAAATCAAGATGACGTACAAGGTACACCATCACTGATGATATTCTGTAGTTCATTGAGAAAGGTAATATTCCAAAGGATCTTTTAGGGGGAGTTCATAATTTCCTTTTGGGTCATTTAGGAATGATTTGTTTGTTCATAGATCACTTCTGGCAGATGTTTCACATCATCTGGCTATCCCAAACAGGATACTTCTCAGTGGACATAGTTAGATATAAGTCATAGAATGAGGAAATATTGAACCATCTCCACACACTGGTAATTGGAAATTCAGAATTGGTAGTTCAGAATTGGTAATCCTGAAATGTAGCTCCTTGGTCAAAATTAATGCATAAAAAGTTCTTAATTTGCATTTGAAATGGAGATGATTAAATTGACAGCAAGGGGAGAGGATTTGGTAGTTACGACAAGACTAAGCAATAGTGACACGCAGAAAAATGACGAAGAGAGTCAAGGTCAGCTAGAAAGAAATGTCCATTAAATATAGGAAAGAAGAATGAGCATTTTGAAGGGTCTTCAGAGAAAGGAGAAAATTAGGCTATAAGGAAGGACCCCTTAATAGAATAATAAAGTATAAAGACTCATACAAAAGACTTTCTAACGCAAAATGAGCAAAAACTACAGCTTCCATTTTTCTTTGCCAGCACAGTCATTGTGCTGTGCAGATGATGGGAGCTGTGGCTCTAACATGTCTGAAGGGCAACAGGATAGAAATTTTGTTTATTGATGAGAAGATTGATGACATAGCATGTGTGCATTGATCTGCTTCTATTTCTAATTTAATCATAACATTAATATTGGTATAGTGTGAAACACATTAGTAAAACACAGTACAAAAAGAACTTGATTGAAGTGGTAAGCAAAATCTTAATGGAAACATGAATTTTATCCCACAAAAATTGCTTTCTTAGTAGATTCTTACCATTGCGTGTTAGTGTATCAGGAATGGGAGAAGATGCACATGAAAAGCTACATGTGCACTGAAAAGCATAACTTATTTATTACAAGTGCTTTTATGCCACTTCAATCCTTAAGCAGCTTTTGAGCAAAAAACACATCATGAAAATACAGCAGATATATAATACATAACATATACTATCAAATCCTGTCATCATAAATTCATCATGCATAACTTTTCCTAATGATAGCAGGCCATTCATCCCAGGTACATCCCGCTATTCATTC
This sequence comes from Candoia aspera, assembly GCF_035149785.1. Lineage (NCBI taxonomy): Eukaryota > Metazoa > Chordata > Lepidosauria > Squamata > Candoiidae > Candoia > Candoia aspera. Next base: position 252,196,408 of record NC_086153.1, on the reverse strand, counting down.
CTGAGTCTCCAAATGCTTTTCAGAAAAGCCAGGTCTTCTGAATATCAAGAATGGGGACCCAGATCTTATTTCTAGTGATAGGATATTCCATCGAAGAGGGGCTCCTGCAGAGACTGCTTACCTCTAAGTCCTTTCCCACTGTCCATTGCATATTACACCATTCCATTTTTTATTGTTAATGGAATGACTGAGAATTCCAAATGCATTGATTTCACTTTGAAGATCAGATAATTCAAATCTCAGTAATCTAAGAGGAATGTTGGTTGAGGAGAATTTTAGAAGCATCCCACTTTTTTGTTTTTTCATGCTTTTTAAAAAAAATCTGGCATTGCTAATCTGAATTGCAAAAAGACAAAATGCAATTGTTTTTTGTACATTATGGAAAGTGGAAAAATCAAGCTTTTCTTCTTTCCATTAAGAAAGTGAAACAAATGATTTATGCATCATTCTGACCAATCCTGGAAACATTTTCTCCACATACACAATTCTCCCCCCCCCCAATCCATGCTTATGACACATTTGTAGTTGTCTCTACATACTGTACATGTAGACTGATCAAATCCATATCTTTAAAAATGGCAAGGTAAGGAGATGAGAGAGAGAGAGAGAGAGAGAAGGTACCTCTTTTAAAGAATTAATTCATCCCTTCTCTGTACCAGCCATTCCCTCTTTCTTGCACATAAACCAGGAACATAGAAGTTCACACACACACACACACACAAACACACTCCCCTCCCTCCTTCCAGTATAAAAAACAAAACAGAAAAAGAGCAGGATGGAGGCAGAAGAAAAGGGAAACAGAAACTGATGGATGTGAAGGAAAGGAAAGAGAGAAGGAAGGAAGAGAAGGAGAAGAGAAGAGAAGAGAAGAGAAGAGAAGAGAAGAGAAGAGAAAGGCTACTGGCATTTCCACTTATTTTTTTTCAACAGTTTTTTTCTATTGGCATCAGCAAATGTAACATTCATTCACTTTTTCCTTTAGGATGAATACAGCAGAGCATTTCCATTGCACAAGCCCTCTTATATTACAGGAACTGTTTTGATACTCCTAGGAGATGAGTCAATTGCAGAAATTCCATTGAAGTACTTTAGTAATAATGGACTTCAACAATATGGGGAAAGTGTGAGTAAATAAACTCATTACTTGGAATTTAATATCACCATCCATCTTTGTCCCTTGGAAATATTTGTAGAGACCTCTGTGGAGGACATATTTGTGGACGTGTCTGTAAAGTTCTTCGCCTCTGTTGATTTATTCTTGTGGAAGGAGGTCATCTTAAATTCATGGTCATCTTCCATTCCATTAAGTGCTGTACCTATCATATGGAAGAGCATTCCCCCAAAGTCCATACAACCCCAGCCGAGTTGTGCTTTCACAAATCTTTAAATACTGCTTTTCCAGCAGACCCAGGGGCAAAATGGGCTATGATCAGCTCCCTTATACTGGATTTCTGTCCTAGAATTGTGATTGCACTTTATGCTGTTATTTCTCCAATGTGCCATGGAGTCTTATTGTTTATGGTTTGCCTGTTTGTTCTTATTCTTACTATCTTTTTGTTTTAATCCTATTATGTCAGCCACCTAGAGTTGCTCCATGACTGAGGCAGCCCCCAAGTTGAACAAATAAATGAAGAAACGTTCAAAATTATAATGGTGGTAATAATAATAGAAGTTTGCACTGGAATCTTCTGAGATTATTTTCATGCCCTGGGGCATCTGTAATAAAGTTAACTGTTGTAACCAGTGGTTATAATACAGACATAAAAAAATAATAATAATAAAGAAAAAGAAAAAAATTAAATCTAAATAAAGTCACAGCAACCTTAGAGTTACAACACTAAAGCAAAGCTAATCCTAAAAATACAAATTGTCCATGTTTAGAAGGAATGAAGTATAATATTTCTTTCTAATTTTAAAAGGCAACCACATTAAAATGGCCACTTGGAACTGACATATGGAAATATATTCATCATTTTTTTTAAAAATGACACATTCCAGTTCAGAGTCTCTGAAATTGTCAGTAATTTGACCCAGTGATTTTTTTCCTAATTACATCATGAAAGGGGCAGCATAGGACCTAATGTTTTGTGTCCTTCATTTGCTCATGACAAAAAAGCTGTTCAACGGGCACTTTGTGGAAGCCTTTCAAATACACTGAAGTCATAATTGGGGAATGTAAGCTGGTGTGGGTCTTCCTTAATGGTGGCCTAGCTAAAACTGAGGCTGCATTGCCAAGGGGTTCTGTTTGTAAAGCACTGGACCATTCCCTCTCTCAGCTACTATCCTGTAGCAGAAACTAGTCGCTGATCTTTTCCTATCCCAGGACTGAAAGGGATAAAAGGTCCAGGAGTATATTTGGGCCCTATGGGACAGCATATTTATCCACTCGTTATCTTTCCAGTGATACTAAAATTTAACAAGACTGGCAAGACTAGGAGGCTGGCAACTTTCTTAAAATATCTTACCAATCTTTGATGGGCTCTAAGAGAGAATGAAGGCAGCCCTGTCTTCATTCTTAGATGTGTAGCAGAGGTGCCCAGCCTGGGCTAAGAATTAGCAAGCTTATCTACAATTACAGCAATACGGTATTGCTTTTTTGAGTCGCTGGATATCTGTATTTACTAATGCATACAAACATACAGTACATATTAATAACCGAGAATGGCTAGTAAGACATGGATGAATGTAAAGAAGTGAACGTTACAGCCAATCTTTATTTATTTATTTGTTTGTTTGTTTATCAAATTTGTCACCGCCCATCTCCTCTCACTAAATCTTCAATCTTCAATCTTTCATACCCAAAGCTCCATACCCAGCTTTTATTTTATTTTTATTTTTAAAAAATAGTAGAATTCTGGAGATTCCTAATCCATCAATTCTAATCCTGATTCAGATTTCCTGAAACTATAATAAAACCTTTTGCCTATGTATCCTTACTCATTAGCTTTCAATTTGGAAAGGAATTCAGACTGTAATATAGGTTGTTATGATACATTTTGAAAAGGTCACTTTCAGATGATGGCACTGTTCATAAGTAAATATTATTTGAGACAAACTAAAACTAGAAGGACAAGTTCAAAGCACAAGTGAATATGTTAGCAGCTGCTATTGCATAAAGGTCCCTGTAGTGAGAAATAACATTGATTTTCTTTTCAGAGCTAGAGTTTGGGTTTTCACTGGGTTAAATATGCATTAATAAAGAAGAAAAAACCCAATGTGACCTGACTGTGAAAGAGATCAGCTACTAAAAAGAAGAAATGTATCTTTATACTTGTTTCCACAAATAATATGTGCATGATTACTAGAAATCAGCAACTAAAATTTATGATTGTGTCTTTAATAAAAACTTCACAGAATTCTATATTTCACATTTACAGACATTTCAAGCAAAGCAAAACTCCATGATTGCCACAATACAGCCTTTTTTCCCAAATGTCTGCTTTCATATTTTTGCTTTACATTTTCATTTGTTTTCTTTAAAGTGTTCAGTTTTACCTTTAGGGGGGGAAAGCCCCTTACTGAAGTTTGGAATTTGTAATGAAATTAGCATAATTATCCTAACATGAAAGTTTAAAATTACATTTTCCCTAACTTCCCCTAATTTGAATTTTGTTTATAATTCAAATGTCTGAATGTATACAGAGGATTTTAAAAAAAATTAAAAAGTGCATTTAAATCTGTGTAAGACTTTTAAAATGTCATTGAAAGACAAGCTTAATTAGAATTTTGTTACTTTGCCAATATCATATTTCTACTTTTCTGGTTGGAGAATTTGAGAGTGCTTCTTAGAGACTTGGAAAATGGATTTATAACTTATTGCCACATGATTCTGTGGAATATATGCATATTTGTCTTCATTTACAGATAGCTCTATGTACCTATAAATATAGCTATATGTAGATTTAAGCTGGTCTAGAATAATTTTTCCTGCTTCTTTTCTTCAGTTGTACCCGGAGAGTTGCCCCATAGACAGAATACATGTTGCTTATATCTAGTTTGTAATAAACATTTAGATATACTTTTGTTGCATAATTAAAAATAATACAAATCTATCTCATTCCTCATTTGAAGTCTAACTTTCATTCTATGGTGAATGCAATTTCTGGATGGGTTGAGGCTATAGTTTTTTCCTGCTTCAAAAACAGCATCATATACAGTAAATAGGCAGCGGTACAACTTTTCTGATCTTTTTTTTTTCTTTTTTCGACCCATCTTTTGGAATAGATAGTAAAGGTCTCTTAATGGAATTAGAATTAGAATTAGAAATTACAGGTCCCAGTGCTTTCATCAATAACAATGGGAACATCACAAGCTCCACCCTTCTCATACATGTGTGAGATGTCGATGTATGCATATTTCTGATGCCTACTTTGATACATGAGTCAATTCCTGACCCAAACTAGCAGAGTTATTCAGAACATTGGTAGATACAGGTAGTAGCAACATTTGCTCTTACCCAAGTAGGTACCAGGCGAAGTTAGACGAGGTTTGTTCATCTCCCTTTCTACAGCTCTAGAGCATTGTTTTAGGACTTCAGATGATCTCTTATAGAACCACTATGTAAAATGAACTGTGAATCTCTTTAAAACAGCCTTCCAGAACCTTGCACGTTCCCAGATGCATCAGGACTACAACTTCTAGAATTTCTAGATAGCACAGCCTATAAGTTGTAATTTGTGGAATTCTGGTTTAGGCTGGGAAAGGCTGATTTAACAGTGAATGAGTCAATCCACAGGTGCATGACCTGATGTCCCAAGGCTGCCTGTAACCCCTTTGAAAGATGCTGTCACATCATAATGTTAATGTGAAAGAAAGAGATGATTGGATATGTGCGCCAGTTACGCCACTTCCTGGAGTGAGAGGCCCTTCGAACGGTCACTCATGCCCTGGTTATCTCCCATATAGACTACTGCAATGCACTCTACATGGGGCTACCCTTGAAGAGTATCCGGAAGCTACAGCTGGTGCAAAATGCAGCTGCGCGGGCAATCTTGGGTTTCCGAAGAACTGCACACATCACTCCTTTGCTCCCCGAGCTGCATTGGTTGCCAGTATGCTTCTGGGTCCAATTCAAGGTGTTGGTTATCACCTTTAAAGCCCTACATGGCACGGGTTCAGGTTACCTAAGGGACCGTCTCCTCCCAATCACATCAGCCCATCCCACCCAGTCGTGCAGAAGGGGCATGCTACGGACCCCGTCTGCAAGAGAATTCCATATGGCAGGATCCAGGAGGCAGGCCTTCTCTGCAACAGCCCCTGCCCTTTGGAATATCCTTCCCCCAGAAGTGAGATTGGCTCCCTCCCTCCTGGACTTTAGGAAACAGCTAAAGACCTGGTTCTGTAATTATGCCTCGGGCGAGAGGGAGAGTGGCCATTCCTGGGGATGGTTAGTTTCTTAGCAGGACCCAGCTCTGCCTGCAAATCATAAAGAACTTTCAGCCATCGTGGTTTTTATTATATTTATTGTATTATGTATTATAGTGTTTTACAGTTTTATATTTGTATTTATGTTTTATTGTAAACCACCCAGAGTCCCTTTTGGGAGATAGGCAGTGATAAATTTGATAAATAAATAAATAAGTAAGTAAGTAAGTAAGTAAGTAAGTAAGTAAGTAAGTAAGTAAGTAAGAAATAAAGATTTTAATGTAAATTAAATTAATGTAATATATTTATTTACAAATTTGAATGGCCATTACCTCAAGCTACCATATTGATATCACATTCCAAGAACGGAGAGTTGTTTGCATTTTTGATACTCATGATTTGTTAGGAAAATGTTAAAAGGTTGCCCTAGTCATGATAAAACTCCAAGTATCATTTATTAATAAATTTAAATTACCCCTCAATCTCAGATGATAAACTAAGTTGCGGAAACTTCCAGTGCCCCATTCCTTTCAGCATTCTTATTGTATAGTGGCCTCAGATTAAATTCCCTGTTTTCTTTTTTCTTTTTCTTTTTTAATTAAAAGTATCACAACTGAGGCTTAGCCCATGCCCAATTGCACTTTTATCTCTTTTCTGTTTTTTTGTATCTACAAGTAGATTAAGAAGTAGGAACTTGAGAGGAGAATGGATGGCAAATCATTGGCAAATCATTGAAAATAAAGGCAGACATCAAGGAGAAATAGGAACTTGGAACTTGCACAAGAGCCATTCATGATCTCTTCTACAGTCAGCACCTAGCCAAATCTTTGCTATTATAACTGAGCTAGTACTAATAACGTAGTCAGTTTGATTTCTGTGTATGCCATCTGATGATACATACACAATGAGCAAATAATAGTAATTTTGTAAATAATATGTATTATTTTTCAAACAATGGACAAATGCATATCCATAAGCAGTGGAATCTTAGACCAGTTTGGAAGACTAGTTGGATTATTAGAAAGTTACATTATTTATTTATTTACTTATATTTCAAATTTCTATCGCCAACTATCTCCCCCAACAGGAGAAACATTTTGTGTTTCTGGGATTCTTTCTCCTTCATACATACATGTTTGTTTTCTAAAAGCTTTTAAAGGCAAATAACCAAGGAAGTGTCACCTAACTTTCAATTGTACTTCTATCTGAGAGACCCATTACATCTAAACTAGAATATAAAACTGCACAGTAACACTAACAGTGATTTGCCTTTAACTTTTACCAGAAATTCTAACTATCTAAAATTAAATCATTGTTATGCTCAAGATGGAACAGATAAAAAATCTGCATAAATGCAGGACAGCAGGGGTAGATCTTCTGATTGCCACTCAGTGGAAACAGATTCCTTATTTGGCTCCCTGTCTCTACCCATTTGAGAATAATCACAGTAAAAGTGAATAGTGGTGACATGCCATTACATCTGATACTGCTACACACATGGAGTAGTTTAATCTCCTATCACAAAAGGGAGAAAAAGCCCAAAGCAATAAACACAGTAGCAGTCTTTCTCTGAAACTCTATTTCATAGTTCACAAAGAAGTTGTTTTTTTTCCTAGAGAAAAATGATCCTGTATTGAATGACTAATTCCACTAAGAGAACTAATGAGGCAGTGTGAGATATTTCTAAGTTTAACCATTATGTTGGAAAATGACTTTGAATGATTTCCAGTTTAGTTTGCAGCCAACACACTCCCAGTCCATCCGTATATCCAGATCAGAGCAAGCATACATGCCACTCAGTGCAGCTAGCAAAGATCAAAACCAAAAAAACTCTCTATAGCTTAATGTTTATTTAGGAAGTAGTAAAACAATTACCTGGAAAAAAACTGGATAAGAAACAGGTAAAAGGAAGGATGGAGAGTGACATGAACATAAGGCAAGAATTTTGATTGATTGATTGATTGATTATGTGCCATCAAGTCATTTTTTGACTCCTAGTGACCATATAGATAGATTTTCTCCATGACGATCTATCCCTGACCTGGAGGCAAGAATTTACCTGATCCATATCTCTCTGTTAAAAAGCACAGACCTTTCCAGAGCTACTGGGAATCATACTGTAGTTAATTAGCATGGATGGTCTCAAAGGGAGTGACCTTTGGTTATTCCAGCTAACAGAATCATAGTAGCAGACTAGAGATGGAAAGTAGGATGCTGGGTGATCCCTCCTCCATTCTGTATTATGAAGAAGCAATTTGGTGGATAGGGATGATGAATCCAACACAACATAGCTAAGCAAATTCATACTTTCTCCTTTGTTAGTGAAACTTCTCTTTAGGCATTTTTTTTAATTATTAAAGTGAAAGGTTAAAAATGACATTCTTCTCAATCATGGTCAAGGCAGTTCATCTCTAGAAACCTTGCCAATATAGTACAGTATGGTGCTAAACTCCTATTTTATCATGACAGCTACTCTGTGAGGTACATCAAGGTGACAGATAATGAAAGGTAGTAGAAGAGGAAAAGGTTTCCCTGGTCTAACTCAAACAGTCTTATATTTGCAGTACAGTGGCCCTCACTCTACCCACAACTCACTCTCTGACTCATTTGTTCCTGACTCTACTTCACAGCTCACTCTGATTTCTGAGATCAAACTGACCATCTCTCTAGCTTATGAACTGAGACAGTGGAGAGAATGGAGCATACCTTCTATCCATGAGTACTCATTCATACACCTTTGTCCATGAGTATGCAAAAAGACTCATTTATTCATATTCATATACTGTACATATGTGCACACACATATATTGTGCATCAGTAGCTGGAATCACAGATAACCTTTTTTAACGTAAGACTTCCATGGCTCCATGTTCCAAATTCTCAACCAACGATGAAAAGGTTGGAGTTGCCATGGGTTGATCCAGCCTATTCTTCTAATTACAATCTAGTGAGCAATTGATGTTGAGTCCCCCGATCAGAGATGGGCGGGGACAAATTGGATGGATAAATAAATGAATAAATAAATAAAGTATTTATTCTTGCAGCTTTGGGGATCAATTCTACTCCTGCAGATATTATTGCCTATAAATCCTGCCAGATGTTATATGGGAATGCTGTTTTTATTCTCATTTCTATTATGTGAGATTGGCCCAAATAGATTCTGGCAGAGCAGTTGTTTGATTGGAATGAATTAGTACAAGGGGTCAAAATGTCTCAGTAATAGTGCTGTACGTTTAGTTATTCTTTATTTTTACAAATTAATTTATACTGTCTTGTAAGAAAAGTGTAAAGTGTATATGGAAAGCAGGCAATGTGTGTGTGTGTGTGTGTGGAGAAAGAGGATTTATTTTCATCACTGGCAAATTGCTTACTTAATAGCATTACAAATAGTTTTAGAGGTCAATAGTACCCCACAGGTTTATCAAATCCCTTTGCAAACCTTGCAGGGATTATGCACAGCAGTAGTTATTAATTTTGGTTTGAGATCAGTTTGATTCCAATCACAAGTCTCTCCCTCATGCTTCTGGTTTTATGAGAACATTACTGTTGATGAACAATTGGTAGAATCTGGTGAAAGGTACCCATAAAGGCAGTATATGACATCCAATTTCACAAAGTGTAGCATAATACTCTGGCTGTTCCAGTACATATGTCTCTGCCAGTGACATAAAAGAGAAAATAAGAAACTACTCAAGTAGCTTGAAATCGAAGCCAGACTGAAGTTAAGAAATTAGCAAAACATACGCAGAGTTTCAGATGAACTCTAACAAAAAATATAAAAGTTTGACCAGAGAGTCACTTATCTGGGAATCGCTCTATTTTGTGTAATGAAAAACAAACAAAACCGAATTTTTTCCAGTGTTCCTTACTCAAAATCATGTGTGAGAGAAGCAATGGATTTGGTTTTCAAGATGGGACAACAAAAAGAACAATAAATCTCCTTTCTATACAAAGAGAGCCAGTTTGGTGTAGAGGTTAAGACATCAGGCTAGAAAGCGGGAGACCATGAGTTCTAGTCCCACCTTAGGCACGAAGCCAGCTGGGTGACCTTGGGCCAGTCTTTCTCTCTCAGCCCTAGGAAGGAGACAATAGCAAAGCACTTCTGAAAAACTTGCCAAAAAAACTGCAGGGACTGGTCCAGGCAGTCACCAGGAATTAAAAGCTGACTCAAAGGCACAAGGCACAATGTATAATAATACAGCAGTCTCAGGCAATGAATCAAAGCCTGGTAGGTTTTTATACTAATAAAGATAGTGAAGAAGCTTGTGATGGTATGATCTTTATGTATATGCACACCGTATCTGGGCTGCAAAACTCCAGACTATTTCTTGATGGCAGCAAAGGATTTGAGATTTCTCTATCTCATTCACCATAGTTTTCACTCATCTTTCATGGGTTTCTGGAAGACCAGGACATTCCTCTTATAGCTCTGGGCAGCTTACAGAAATATAGTAAAAACGATCAGTAAAACACACACACACGCCCACCACAAACGTAATAATAAAATACTAGCCATTAAGGACCTGGATACAAAAATATCTTTTTCACCTTCTTGTAACAAGGAGGGACCTTCCTTCAGCTGACAACTTGTTCCATAATGTGTTAAAAAGCTGAATTAGCTCTAAAGGTTAAGTTTATCCATGGCGTGCTCTGCAGAAGATCTGCCACTGATGCCCAAACTTTGGAATGGACTACATAACGACTGACCATTGCGAGACGTTATTTTATTTTTATATATAAATATCCATATATTGAAATAAGGTTACTTAATACTATTTCCCCTTGATTGCTCAGGGATCTTTTATCCTATAAGTCCATGGTTTCTCTGATATGTCACAAATCAGAGTCACAGGCAGCACCAAAAGCAGGGCAGAAGTTTCCATTAACCATAGTGGATACATTGCAGAAGGTTATGAGAGAAGGTTCATTAATGCAGAAGTAAGTCCCAAAGAAGCTTTGTGTGGTCTGTCTGAAAGAGCAACATTGCTAGAAGGAGCCCTAGGTAACAGGCAGTTACAGTGGCTGCTGCTTCTCCCTAGTGTGCCATTGCTGGGTCTCTTAAATTCCAAACGTCTGCTAAACTTATTCTTTGCCTAGGCATTATAAAGATGATAATTTTCTTTTTAAACTTTCAGATTCAAATGTGGCTCAGTAGCTCTCAGATCCAATTAGATTTCGTGTTATTTCACTGCACTGAATTTTCATGTTGTCACTGGAAGTAGTACCACTCAGGTTTGAAAGTGGTTAGGGGAGGTGTCTATATATATGCTCAAACATATATAATTTCGACATGGGAAACTGTTTACCATGTGCACAGTCATTTCCTGTATCAAACCTGTACTCTTATGAAGTACAAAAGACAAGTTGTACTTCTGAACCAGAACTAGGCTGTGTACTTGAGTATATTATGAGTTACTATCTCAGTCCAGTGGCTAATATGATTTTAAGTTTTACATTGTTTTTGTTAAGGATTAAGTAGAAATCCCAGCTATGTGGAGAGTATCTTGAAACCCTGACTAGCATCCAAAGCCCCTGATCTAACATTATAGATAGTTTTGTTCTGCCACAATTATGATGTATCCCTGAGACATATAAAACCAAATAGAAGATCTGGTAAATCGAGTCCCTGGGAACTGTAATATTTATTCAGAGCTAAACCAAGTTGATACAAAATAGTGCACTCTCCTACTTCCATTTCAATTTTTCTTCACTGAATTGTAAGCTCAGTGGGGCCCAATCTGAACCGGGATCACCATGTGTAGGGTGGGTGGGGGTTGGAATTGTTCCCAGCTAGTTGCCATCTCCTCAAATTGAATATTTTTAACCCCTCACCACCAAGGGTGAATTTTTAAAAATAGAGGGATTAGAGGAACAAGTAGTTTTATCTTTCCATACCTAGTACAAATCCAAATCAGACCACGGTACAGATGCTTTTGTTGTTTATTCGTTCAGTCACTTCTGACTCTTCGTGACTTCATGGACCAGCCCACGCCAGAGCTTCCTGTCGGTCGTCAACACCCCCAGCTCCCCCAGGGACGAGTCCGTCACCTCTAGAATATCATCCATCCACCTTGCCCTTGGTCGGCCCCTCTTCCTTTTGCCCTCCACTCTCCCTAGCATCAGCATCTTCTCCAGGGTGTCCTGTCTTCTCATTATGTGGCCAAAGTATTTCAGTTTTGCCTTTAATATCATTCCCTCAAGTGAGCAGTCTGGCTTGATTTCCTGGAGTATGGACTGGTTTGATCTTCTTGCAGTCCAAGGCACTCTCAGAATTTTCCTCCAACACCACAGTTCAAAAGCATCGATCTTCCTTCGCTCAGCTTTCCTTATGGTCCAGCTCTCGCAGCCATATGTTACTACTGGGAATACCATTGCTTTAACTATGCGGACCTTTGTTGTCAGCGTGATTTCTCTGCTCTTAACTATTTTATTGAGATTTGTCATTGCTCTTCTCCCAAGGATTAAACGTCTTCTGATTTCCTGACTGCAGTCAGCATCTGCAGTAGTCTTTGCACCTAGAAATACAAAGTCTTTCACTGCCTCTATGTTTTCTCCCTCTATTTGCCAGTTATCAATCAAGCTTGTTGCCATAATCTTGGTTTTTTTGAGGTTTAGCTGCAAGCCAGCTTTTGCACTGTCTGCTTTCACCTTCATCATAAGGCTCCTCAGTTCCTCTTCACTTTCAGCCATCAGAGTGGTATCATCTGCATATCTGAGATTGTTAATGTTTCTTCCAGAGATTTTAACTCCAGCCTTGGATTCCTCAAGCCCAGCATGTCACATGATGTGTTCTGCGTACAAGTTGAATAGGTAGGGTGAGAGTATACAGCCCTGCCATACTCCTTTCCCAATCTTAAACCAGTCCGTTGTTCCATGGTCTGTTCTTACTGTTGCTACTTGGTCGTTATACAGATTCCTCAGGAGGCAGACAAGATGACTTGGTATCCCCATACCACTAAGAACTTGCCACAATTTGTTATGGTCCACAAAGTCAAAGGCTTTAGAATAGTCAATAAAACAGAAATAGATGTTTTTCTGAAACTCCCTGGCTTTTTCCATGATCCAGCGGATATTGGCAATTTGGTCCTTAGTTCCTCTGCCTTTTCTAAACCCAGCTTGTACCTCTGGAAATTCTCGCTCCATGAATTGCTGAAGTCTACCTTGCAGGATCTTGAGCATTACCTTACTGGCATGTGAAATGAGTGCCACTGTTCGATAGTTTGAACATTCTTTAGTGTTTCCCTTTTTTGGTGTGGGGATATAAGTTGATTTTTTCCAATCTGATGGCCATTCTTGTGTTTTCCAAATTTGCTGGCATATAGCATGTATTACCTTGACAGCATCATCTTGCAAGATTTTGAACAATTCAGCTGGGATACCATTGTCTCCTGCTGCCTTGTTGTTAGCAATGCTTCTTAAGGTCCATTCAACCTCACTCTTCAGGATGTCTGACTCTAGCTCACTGACCACACCATCAAAGCTATCCCCGATATTGTTATCCTTTCTATACAGGTCTTCTGTATATTCTTGCCACCTTTTCTTGATCTCTTCTTCTTCTGTTAGGTCCTTACCATCTTTGTTTTTGATCATACCCATTTTTGCCTGGAATTTACCTCCGATGTTTCTAATTTTCTGGAAGAGGTCTCATGTCCTTCCTATTCTATTGTCTTCTTCCACTTCCGCGCATTGCTTGTTTAAAAATAATTCCTTATCTCTTCTGGCTAACCTCTGGAATTTTGCATTTAATTGGGCATATCTCCCCTATCACTGTTGCCTTTTGCTTTCCTTCTTTCTTGGGCTACTTCTAGTGTCTCAGCAGACAGCCATTTTGCCTTCTTGGTTTTCTCTTTCTTTGGGATGTATTTTGTTGCTGCCTCCTGGACAATGTTGCGAACTTCTGTCCATAGTTCTTCCGGGACCCTATCTACTAAGTCCAGTCCCTTAAATCTATTCTTCACCTCCACTGCATATTCCTTAGGAATATTAGTGAGCTCATATCTAGCTGATCTGTGGGTCTTCCCTAATCTCTTTAGTCTGATCCTAAATTGTGCAAGAAGAAGTTCGTGATCTGAACTACAGTCAGCTCCAGGTCTTGTTTTTACCGACTGTATAGATGTCTACCACCTTTGGCTGCAAAGGATGTAGTCAATCTGATTTCGGTGTTGTCCATCTGGTGAAGTCCATGTATAAAGCCGTCTCTTAGGTTGTTGGAAGAGAGTGTTTGTTATGCAGAGTGAGTTGTCTTGGCAAAATTCTATCAGCCTGTGTCCTGCTTCATTTTGTTCTCCCAGGCCATGCTTACCTGTAATTCCAGGTGTCATTTGACTGCCCACCTTAGCATTCCAGTCTCCTGTGATGAAAATAATGTCTCTTTTAGACATATTGTCCAGTAGGTGCTGCAGATCCTCATAGAACTGATCTACTTCAGCTTCTTCAGCATCTGTGGTTGGGGCGTATATTTGAATCACTGTGATGTTAAATGGCTTGCCCTGAATTCAAATTGAGATCATTCTATCATTTTTTAGATTGTATCCAAGCACTGCTTTAGCCACTTTACTATTAATTATGAAGGCTACTCCATTTCTTCTGTGGTCCTCTTGTCCACAGTAGTAGGTCTGGTGGTCATCTGATGTGAAGTGGCCCATTCCAGTCCATTTCAGTTCACTGACGCCCAAAATGTCTATCTTTAATCTTGACATCTCACCAATAACCACATCCAATTTGCCCTGGCTCATAGTTCTTACATTCCAGGTTCCAATGGTGTGTTGATCCTTAGAACATCGGATTCGCCGTTCACCACCAGCACCGTCGGCCGCTAGCCGTCCTTTCGGCTTTGAGCTAGCTGCGTCATCACATCTGGGGCTAGTTGAACTCCTCTGTTCCTCCCCAGTAGCATTTTGACCATCTTCCGACCTGGGGGTCTCATCTTCCGATGGTATACCAACATATCTCTGGTTGTACTGATCCATTTAGTTTTCACAGCAAGAATACTGGGGTGGGTTGCCATTACCTTCCCCAGGGATCGCATTTAGTCTGACCTCTGTGTCATGACCTTCCCATCTTGTGTGGCCCTTCACGGTTTAGCTCATGGCATCATTGAGGTGCTCAAGCTCCAGCACTACGACAAGGTAACGATCCTTTGCTGAAGAAAGATGCTTACAGCTGAGTAAGTAAAATTAGAAGTCATGACACACAGTTTCTGTACTTCTGAGTTCTCAGAGAGATTTGTCAAAAGCAATAATCTGTACTCTGGTTGGATAATTGTGCACTACTTTATTGCATATGGTAAGGTAACTAGGGAAAGAGGGAGGGGGAGAGGGAGAGGGAGAGAGAAAACGAGGGAGGGAGGGAGGGAGGGGCAGGCAGGAAAGCTTTTATTTCTATATTTTATTAAGAAATACATTTTTATGATGCTCAGAAAACTTTTAAAGCCAAGGGAAATGAGTTTTGAAATAAAATTGACAATGAGATTATTTCTTATTTTTTTACTTTTAATTTGTGAAAATGAAAGAAAATTACCTTTTAGAACATTTCTGGACTGCAAAGTAGATACTGTATCTTCATAAGCTACTTTAGCAAGGGCATTAGGACCCTTGGGATAAAAAAAAATGCCCTTTTTTTGGAGCAGATGGAAATGTTCAATGCTTCCCTGCATTTTGATCCCTCCGTTTTTCATTATGACAGGGCTGCAGCACTCTGGATAACCACTGGATGATAGCAGAGATACAGAAAACACTCCTGCCCTGTGCTAGTTCTCTGGACTTGCACAGCTCAGATCTGGTATCCCAAATCACGGTGCAAGCATATTCAAAAATAAGCAGCATAAATGCCCCGTAGCTCATAGAGATTTGTTCAATCATTTATTTAATTTGTTTGTCATTTAAAGTTGTTTAGGATGGGTTTTTCAAATCACAAGCATCATAAAAATTCACTCCCAAAATGCACAGTGGCAGTTTGAACTGCAGAGTTCCTTAATTGACTCAGCAATGGTCTGGAACTCGACTTGAGGGGAAACAACAGCTTGAGTCTTAGCACAGCCTAACCTGCTGGTCCAATTTCTGTGATGGTGTGAAAGCTGCAGCAGGACAGCATGAGTGGGGCTCTCTTTCATTGGAGGTCCAAATTCAGGAGGCTTGATGGCCTCCTGACCCAAGGGAACAGTAGGGTGTACATTGAGAATTAGGGATTTGTTCTGCTGCCCTTTTTCTATTAGATTGCTAAACTGAGGTAACTTTCTTCTGCCTTTCTTCCCAGGCACACAAGAGGGTATGCTGTTTTGATTCTTCTCTTGTTTTGCCTATCCCTATAATATCCTGTAAATAAAGTTCTTTTCTGTTATAAAACATGCTTTGCTACACACGTGTGTACTCTTAATTACCACTCTTCCTTACTGAGTTTGGTGGCCACAACATGTAAAGCTGTAAGTCTCTTGCAGCCAGGCACCAGCTAACCTACACAAATTACTTGGAAAAGCCCAAGTTGACCAAGCAAGATGACTGGCTGGTGGGCTGACTGTAAGAAGATGAAAAATGGGCCCAATGTCACCATGCCCTGTGGAATGCAAGAATTGCTACTGAAGAAGGCATTCTCTCTTTCTCAGTCAGTTAACATGAGCTTGCTGGAGCATTGGGTATGTCTACAAATGCATAGGGAAGTAACTAGTTTTTGAAATTAACCTACAAATCAACTGGGAGGGTTCACATACTGGCCCAGAAATGTTATGATATTGAGATATTATGATATCCAATCATATTCATAATAGAGGTATATTCTGTAATGTGTATATACTTGTTTTACCTCCCCACCCCCAATTTTCCACCTATTAGTTATGTTGCAGGTGTTTATGGCATGAATGTCATATAGATAAATCTAGGTGCATTCTGTAAAATATTGATTGGAATATGCAGCTCCTTGAGTTCTCCATTAGAAATAAGTTCGACTGCTGTTTTTTTGCAAACTTTTTAAAAATCAAAGATAAGAAAATCCCCTGCAGCAGGTCTAAACATGTATGCCTGTCAGACCTTTTTTTAATGGATGAGGAGGAAAACCTAGGGCCAAAGTACCCATTTTATAAGTCTTTATTAAGCTTTTGTTATCAGCAGTTTTAGCTCTTAGGTGAAGTTGCTCAGGAATATTAGCTCCAAAGTTTTTGATATTAATAGCAATAATAAAGCTTACTGATTTTCCATTATGGGGATGCAAAATGTTGAAACTTCATACCAATACTATAGATTTATTATTTTTAGTTCTAAGAGGAAAAAGAATTCACTGAATGAGCCAGCATTTTAAATTGGATTCATTACCTGTTAGCAACAAGAGCCGTTTAAATGGAGAATTAAAATTGTTCCATATTTTTGCATTAAATCTTTGGTGCACTTATTGGAAGAAGAGAAAATTTTCTCAAACTTTTAGAAGAAGTCACTGCATCTAGATGTCACACTGATTAAGGTGTTGGAGCAGGAACAGGGAGTGCCAAGCTCTAGTTTACCATCAGCCACTGGTTATGGGCTAGTCACTCTCTCTCAGCCCAACCAATCTCACAAGGTTGCTGTTTGGGGACAACTAGAAGGAGGAAGCAATCTGTATGGTGCCTTCAGCTCCTGAATGAAATAGAGACTATAAATGAAATAAATAAATAAATAAATAAATAAATAGCATATTGTCAGCTGTTATTGCAACATGCATAGGAACATGGTTCAGCATGGTATCATTTGCAATATGAATAAGTATGCATGTATGTATGTATGTATGTATGCACACACAAAAGCAATCCTAATTTCCCAAGAGACTTAATATGGTTAAGCTAATGATCCCATGTGCAATAACATCCAAAGTCAGCCTATGCACAGTGAAGGCATCTTTCTCCCATGTATAGCTACTGAGATATCCTGTGTAGGTTCAATTACCTGGAACAGCTCTTTCTTGGGGCTAAACAACGTTTCTTCTCTTGCTGAAAATAAAGGGATTTTGATTGTTTGAAAATTCTGAAATTCATTTAATTTCTCTTTTATACTTTAAAAAACAGGCTGGAATCACACACAGAGCAGAATCCATTCAGCTCACACTTACTATCAAAATCTGAAAGCAGTAAGTGTGTTCAGCCTGGAAAATTAATTGAGGTATTTACATACTAATATTACCTAATTGATATGATGGCAGGATAATTATGTTATAGTCTACATTTGGCCAAAAATTACAGAATACCCAGATATTGCCAGTGGCTTTCACAAAGCTGCATCTTCCCAGGCTCTCAACATTCATGCAGCTGTGTCCTTACAAATTCTCAGAAAAAGACACTTGTTCTATTGAAAAGGATATATTTTCAATTTAGATGCTTTTCTAGTGTGCATGTGTATGGAGCGGGAGATAAGTTGGTGCAGAGGACCCACATAAAGGATAATAATCAGCATTTGGCAAGCTGTTCTTATCTAGAGAATGCATTGTACAAGACATTCCGTCTGGTAAATTATCCATCAAAAAGGTCCGTCGAGAGTTCATGGCAGATGTTCAATTCAAAATGCATGCTGCCTTTAAAATATGCAAGGCAGAAGAATTACCCCATCTGATGTTTGCGTGTAAGAAAGTGGAGAAAACAAGGTGTTTTTATTTTTGCTGGGGGGGTTTTAGCAATAGAAGTTGTTTTTAGTTGTAAGCTGTTAAGCCAGTCAAGAAGCTTCTTGTACTGGTAGAGAGGTACATGCATTCTAGAATTTCTTGTCTAGTTCCATCCCATATAGATACTCGGTGGCTAAGGGCAACTGGTTTCAGCTTTGATATTGTAAAATTAAATTAGAGAGAGTTAAATGTTACTGAACAGTATCCTTGAGAAGCACTGTCAGTGGTAAGGGATGCTGGGACTTATATTTTAGCAACATCTGGAGTACCATAAGCTGTCTACCCTTATTTCTGGTAGACTTGTTGGTGTGGTATAGTAACTAAGGTATTAGACTAGGACTACAGAGATCTATGTTCATGTTCATCTTCAGCCATTGAACTCACTTGGTGACTTTGTTCAATCACTCTCAGCCTAGCATGCTCTACAAAGTTGTTAATGTGGGAAACATTCAAGGAGGGAATGCTGTGTACCCCATCTTGACCTCCTAGAGGATATAAACCTAACAAAAAAATAAAAAAGAATAAGAGAGGTGAGGAGAACCTCACTGGTTCAACTATTGATGGGTTCTATCCAAACTGTGTGGATCTGTGGATTTCAGATTCCATTAAGGAATTATTTGGATTGCAGATTTCAAAACAGAAATATCCGAAAGGCTATAAGGCCCTCTTATGATCCTAAAAATGTTATCCAGTGGGAACTGGAGTCTAGAGGGATCAGAGTTTGCTGCTCTATTCACATCAACTCAATGTCTTACAACAACTTAGTGGAAGTGGGAAATAATCCAGTCTTCATTGGAAGAGATGTCACAGTTCTGAAGTCATTCAACTCATTTGCAATCCCGATGACATACCAGAAATTATAATTGACTTTATAACAACCTTCTTTAGACCCTTCTGCCAACTCACTATAGATCAGTTACTAGAGAAGAATATAGATATGGCTGAGGAGATTTCAATTCAGTCAAGAGGTAGGACAGAAGCTTAGAAGTAATTGGAATCATTGAAGTTGCCTTCTACGATTGATAAGTATGCCTGAGAAAGCTTTATGTCTTCTGTTTATATGTATATGTCCTAGCCTGGTTAAGGCTCTTTAAAAAGGCAGCAATGACTTAAACCATTGTTTCCCAGCCTTGTAACTTCTAGATATGTGGATGTAACGGACAGAACATTCACAGCCAGCATGACAATTGCTAAGACTTCAGGGACTTCAAATCTATATATTTGGAAACTGATGTGGAAATTTCTTTGGGAGCCAGAGTTTCTCAGGGCAAAGATATCAATTATATCAGTAACTAACAGTAGCCTAGCTCTAAGGTTGAAAAACATAAGGCAAAACAATTTTGTTAAGGTACTAGATAAACAGAAAGAAGAAATATCAGATTTATACCTTCATATTGACAAAAGACATTCAACTGTTTATGGTGTCTTCATCCTAGTATGCAATAGATGTTTATCAAGTCTTACCATACTGAATATCTGGAAGTTTCTACTGAATTCAAACTGGGGGTCCTGACAGTTGCCAAAGTTGGAAAACATTTCAAAGAAAGTTAGGTTAGTAAGCAAGATCTGGGTCTTGGCAAGACAGACAGAACTTTGGTTTCCATAATACAGGGCTGATTGTACTATTTTTCATTGGAGAAACTGTTGTTTCAACAGTTGTCTATGGATAATTGAGGCCTTGAGAAGGCTGGCAAGAGCCTGATAGTCTCATAACTCCACTCCTGCTTGATGCTGGCTGTAACCATTAAGATCCTGTGCTTCCAGCAAGATTTAACACCTAAATCAGGGGTAAATCATAAATTAAGGTGACTTAAGGTTTATCAGGTTCTGTTTCAGAACATTGCTGAGCTAAACATGACCACATGAAATATTTTGTCAGAAGTTAGGTATTGAAATAAGAAATCCATCTTAAATACAAACATTTAATGTACTGTAGGTATGTAACCCAGTTAAACAACTCGCAGTTTACAAATTGTGTTTTAATCCATTGATTAATTAATTGATTTATACATACATACATGAATAAAAAAACAGTTTGGGAGAGAAAGCATTTTCTGTTGAATTTTAAACAGCACAGCCATCTGGCACAGCAGGTTCTCTTTTAAGAGGCATTTCTTCCTGTGTTGAGCGAAGGAATATGTCACATGAAATTTATATTAGTACTTTTTAAAAAAGTGGTGCCTGATTAAATAGAGCAGACTTTTTGCCAACTTGTATTTTTTCAAAATTAGCAAATGTAACAAATTATCTGCAGACCAATTTATAAGATAGAAATAAATACATTAACATACTTTGGCTGATGGCAAAAAATAAGCAGAATCAGACCTGGTTATTACACGGATGGGAGATTACGAGGGAATCTCAGGACTATAGGCTAGACTGGGATGTTCAAAAAAAATCTGAGACAAAAATTCTTGCTGCAAAAAATCGATATGAGCTAGGAATCAAGTTCCACTTGCAGGAGTCTTTACTTTTTGTTTAGTTTATCAGCATGCTGCAAAAAGGCATTTATTATATGACACGGACAAGGACCTTTCCCCAGGTCTTTAATTCTATCCATGGATCCATGGTTCTATGAGGCTTCCTCCACTGACTTTTTAGCTTCGGTATGTTGTTCCTTAATTTCCATCTTGGAAGTTTGTTTGTAACCTTCTGATTTCAAGTATGTGGTTCCCAAGTAAATCCCAGGGGGATGGAGGTGAGAAAAGTATAAGGAAAGATAGAGGACTAGCCATAAATGAAAACTAAACCTTTGTGTCTCTCACACCACTTCCTAAAAGTGCAAATAGTTATGTATTTGGGGTTCTTCATCACTGGACTTTCTTTTTAAGCAATATCAATAGATGTCCCGAATCTGTCATATCAATACTTGGGATTTGCTTTCCATCGTCCACTGGTGCTTTCTGCCCTCTACCGCTATAGCACATGCAGAGTGACTAACAATGCTTGAAAGTTTGGGTTTTATTGTCATTAGCGTTTTTATGCCCCTTGACTTTTTGCCAACACGCTTGGCACAAGACCCGCATCCCTTTTTCTCCACTGGCTGCGTGAAGACACTACTGGGTTGCTCTGGTGTCTTTATGTTTTCCAGACTGCAGATTTTCCTTTCCCTTAAAATGCTAAATTATCTCACCAGTTTCCTGCCCCCCTTTTTTTTTTGCTTTGTATGAGCACAAGGGAAGAAGGATTGTTTGCTTTTCTGTGCTGAATCCACAACAAGGAAGCAAATGCTGGGGGAAATGGGGGTCACTGCTCATTTTCCAGCAGTCCTAATTGCCGGCAAGTTTGTTTTTATAGGATTTATAATGAGGTTAGAACTACTAGATCTGGGCTGCAAAAATCTGGATGACCACTAGATGACAGCAAACAGTTACAGAAAACTCTAGCTCTTAGAAAAGAGGCTAAATTTCTTTTCATTGCGTTGTATTAATGTCATAAGAACCACACACATAATGAGATGCTGATGCGGAACATGTATGTATTTCCACTTTTTCACTCTTCCTGAACCACTTCATTAGGTCATCTGGGGAAGTACAACCATTGCCAAAGAACAAAAGTTAAAGAGTGGTTTTTAAAAGGACATTGTTCCCTAGAACTATTGACATCATGTTTTTTCAGTAGAGGGAGAGCATTTGCCTCCACTTCTGCTGACCTTGAAATGCTGAAAACAGCAAGCAAAAACACCATGATGAAATTACTCTAGACCCCAAGCTACCACAAATCCTAGAATAATAAAATCCTCTTTCACACACACAGAGGAGGAAAATAAATTGCTTGCGTGCAGTCTCCCTTTCGTATTCCTACCGGTGCATTACTCTGCCAGTGCACGCAACAAAATGTAAGCAACTCCTCTGAGGGGGGAGCAAAAAAGCCACCAAGCCACATTTCTGCTTGAGAGACCTGCTAGGGTGGCTGAAGCCCAGGAGCTGGGAAACGTGGTGATTTAAGAGCTTCTGCATGCAAATGGGGGAACATCCACAAGCTCCACAGTCCTCCACACTTCAAAAGAGCTTTACTGCAGTTTCCAATACAATGCAGCTAAGTTGAAAATAAAGTGATTTAGCTGCCAAACCCAGAAGACAGCATGCAATTATGGGCTCCCAGCAACACATTGGCACTTTGCTGAGCAGCCCTGATCAAAAGCAGAACCAGAGCTCATATACCTTTGGCTTACTGCATTGCAAAGAGAAGGCAAAGGAAGAAGGCAGACACAGGGTAATGTTGGGACGTTGGAATGTTTTAGATAAGCCCATTTCTGTGACCTTATTGTTATTTATCCCTTCCCACTAGGTCAGCATGCTAGTCATACTATCTCTGAGATATGGTCAGTCAATAGAAACCATTTGGTTTACTGGGCCACAGGTTCCTGACTGATTCTTCCCCCTGTCGCCACTCAGGGTCAGTTCAGCTGGCTGTAAATTTTTCTTGCAAGGGAACTTTAAGCAGTTCACATGATGGGGCCAGGGCAGGTGGGGGGGCATCCCATAGGTTTGGTCCATGAATGCAGCTCACATGTGCATGGGGGAGGGGCACCTTTTACCACCACACATGTCTCAGTCTTTAATAAGTCATCTCTGTTTTTGACTGTGCATGTATAGAACATGTGTAAAAGATGTAACTACAATTCTAACCCTAGGACTGAATGCTTTGGGAGCATCTCATCAGTATGAGCAATTCTCCCTAAGTTTTAATCATTTTCAGGATTTTTTTCTAATTAATAGTGTGGTTGATTATGTGCCATCAGAGCAATTATAGACTTCTCAAGAGAGCTAGATCTTTGCATAATGTGTTCAAAACATGATAATTTTAGTTTGGTCATTTGTACCTCAGATGAGAGCTCTGGATTGATTGGTTCTATGATCCACTTGTTTGATTTCTTGGCTACCTGTGGCATTCTCAGTCTTTTCCAATACAAAAGTTCAAAAGCATCAATAATCCTTCTATCCTGCTTCTTCTAAGTTGAACTTTTGCTTGCATAGAGTGTCACAGAGAAAATCATTGCCTGCATGATTCTGATCTTCATAAGTATACATATGCCCTGGTATCTGAATATCTTTTCCAAGGCCTTCATTGCTACCCTACAAGTACAAATCTTTATATTTCTTGACTGCTGGTTCCTTTAATATTGATAATCAATCCTAAAAGGCAGAAGCTATCCACAGCTTTAACATTTTCATTGTCAATTCTGCTTGCTGTACCTGTTGTCCTTAGTTTGGTGTATATATTTAGCCTCAGTGACATTTTTTTTATTGTGGTCCTTGATTTTCATTTCTAGAAAAGTGTGGTTATTTGCAACGAAAGAGATATTAGCATCAGTAATGAACTGATTGATACATTATCTGCTTTAATTCTTTTGAACTTTTTTTGTAATACATCACCATGATGCATGGCACAAGTACAGGATTCTTTGAGCAAAACAATCTGCACAAATGGAGCAACACACACACTCTAACACACAGCATTTATCACAGTTTGAAACAGTTTGCATCTTCAACAAATATATGAATTGTAAATACATGTCTTTTTATAATCAAGACCCTACTTTCTCCAGGAACTATATCCTCTTGATCAACTGTGTTGTCTCTATTCCTGTTAGTGAGGCTTTATGCAAAATGCTAAAGGGTGCAAGTAACAGATCTTAAGGTATAGATAAACCATATAATGTGCCCTGTGCTCACTAAGGCTATTGGAAGAATGTTTTGTGGATGGATAAGAGCAAAACAGAACTTTTTGGCTTGAATGAAAAGTGCTGTTTGGCAAAAGGCAAACACTGCATTCCAGTGTAAGAACCTTATCCCATCTGTGAAACATGGTGGTGGCAGGATCATGGTTTGAGCATGCTTTGCTGCTTCTGGACCAGGACATCTTGCTATCATTGATGGAACTGTGAATTCTGAATTGTACCAGCAAATTCTACAGGAATATGTCAGAGTATCTCTCTCTGAATTGAAGCTCAAGAAAAAGTGGGGCATGCAGCAAGCCAACAACCCAAAATACACAGGTCGTATGACCAAAGAATGATCAAGGAAGAAAGTTAATGTTCTGGAACGGCCAAGTCAAAGTCCTGACCATAATCCTATAGAAATGTTGTGGAGGGACCTGAAGCAGGCAGTTCATGCGAGGAAGCCCACCAACATCCCTGAGCTGAAGCTGTTCTGTAAGGAGGAATGGGCTAAATTCCTCCAAGCCGATGTGCAGGACTGATCAACAGTTATCAGAAATGTTTAGCTGCAGATATTGCTGCCCAAGGGGGCACACAGGGTACTGAAAGCAAAGGTTTGCATACTTTTGCCACACACAGATATGTAGCTTTGGATAATTTTCCTCAATAAATAAATGAACAAGTATAATGTTTTGACTCATTTGTTTAATTGGGTTCTCTTTATCTAGTTTTAGGACCTGTGTGGAGAACAGCTCATGTTTTAGATCATATTTTTGGAGAAATATTGAAAATTCAAAAGGATTCACAAACTTTTAAGCACCATTATATGTGAAGCCACAATTAAAGGAGAAAACCTAAAATAAGTGAGGGTCTTGTAGAAGGAAAATGAGACACAGTATATTATGAGTAGTTTTTGCAATGATATCAACCATGCATGCAAGCAGGCAGTTGTGTGGACAAATGGTTAACAATGAGGCATCCCAGTTACAGAAATAAAATGTCTAATGGTTTAGTAGTGATATTGAGAGTTCTATTCAAGCTATTTGGGGAGCTGGCAACCCTTTCAATCTTGTGCTGACCTTGTCTTAGCTAAAATTCCCTTTTGGCAGTTATGTTAGTGGCTATATAAAAACAATTGCACCATCCACTCGAACTTTTTTTCCCTGAGATTCATTTACCGACCTAAATGCAGAATATTGAATAATTTCATGGCAAAAACTGCTGAGTTCTCTCCCTTTTGGAACATTCAAATATATCCCTTGAGGAATTAAAATGAAAATAACAGGGCTTCAGAAAAAAGTACATGAAAGTCATTTTTCCCCAAATGACATGGGAGCGTGGAGGGAACAAAGCTATAAAAGCACAATCCATATCAAATTATTCTTACTAGAAGGGCAGCTAAAATTATGAGAAAGCAGTTAGCCTCTCCTTAGGAGTACAGTCTCCAAGTTTATGTTGTTTGCCTTTTTTAAAAAGAGAAATAAAACTGGAACTGGAACTGGACAGGAACCGAAAAGACAAAAATAGTCTTTTATGGCCAGCTCTGTGTAGCCTTTCGGTAAAGTCTCGAACACACATATGAAATTGACTAATACAGGTAGCTGAGCTTAGGGCTCAATCAGAGGGATACCTGGTAGTGAAGATGAGAACCAACAGCAACAGCAGCAGCAACTTCTCCTAATCAAGGCCATGACTTTAAGCATCTGTTTGAGTGAGGTGGTGGTAGAGCAACTTCTCCCCAGGGTCTGGTCTTATGCATGGGTTCCAGCCTCTGTCTTATATTACATTCTTTGGTGACTTTAAGAAATGAGCAAACACAGAATGAAAGACTGATTGATGGCAGCAGTATGGAGGAGGTTTGCCATTACCTTCTTCCAGGAATGAAATGCAATGGATTAGGAATGGTTAGATTCCCAGTCTAACCTATACAAGTAGTCTTTGCTTAATGACCACAATTGGGACCAGAATTTCAGTTGCCAAGCAAAGCAGTCATTAAGCGAAACTGACCCGATATTACAACCTTTTTGCAATGGTCATTAAGTAAATCACTGCAGGTGTTAAGTGAACCATGTGATCGTTAAGCAAATCATGCAGTTCCCCATTGATTTTGCTTCCCAAAAGCCAGCTGGGAAGGTCAAAAATGGCGATCACATGAGCATGGGATGCTGCAGTTGTCATAAATGCAAACCAGTTGCCAAGCATCCAAATCGTGACCATGTGACCATGGGGACGCTGCGATGGTCATAAGTGTGAGAACCGGTTGTAAGTCTTTTTTTCAATGCTGTTGTAAGTCCGAACCATCACTAAACAAATGGTTGTTAAGTGAGGACTACCTGTAGGCTTGGGAAGTCTGATGGTCTCCCATCCAAGTATTAACCAGTACCATCCGTGCTTTTTTTAAAAAAAGTTTGAGTTTAGCCAAGATTGACTAAACCAAATAAAGAAAGCAATAAAAAGGAAAGTTATAGAAGATAATTTTGATTCAGAAATTATGGGAAATAGTGATAAGTACTCCTGCAGTGAAATGTATTCATTTTTATGATTTTCTGAGATTCCAATCCTCTCTATTCAAACCAAATACATAGTCAACATATACATAAATATGTTAAAAGCCATACAATCACCAGCATTAAAAAATATCTCTAGAAACTATGAACTGCCTTACTACATTTATTAGCGACTGGAAACCCCTCGTGTACTTTTTGGTGATTTATGGATTTAATGATTAGAAAGGGTAGATTATGGAAAGAAGGAAACTTTGAGGTAAACTTCAAGAGAGAGGGTAAAATATGAATGTACTTATAACTGCTATTAAGATCAGAATCCACTTCTTTAATTTTCTTTTCTTTCTTTTTCTTTCTTTTTCACTTTTCTATTACTTTTCTCTATTTTTCTTCTTCAACTTAAAATTTGTATTGTTTTTACTCTGTGGAAAAACTTCTTTAATAAAAAAATTATATATTAAAAGAAATATAGAAACTTTGCACTGCCTAATTAGACTCCTCCTTATTACAATTGCAAAAGCAGTTCTTTTCTACAATGAAAGCTATGCTATGCAGAAGCAAAAATTACAGTCCTTAGTGAAGAGCTAAGAGTTCATGGCAGCCTATATTTTTTGTAACAAAACTTGGGGAGTCAAAATAGAGTCTGTCTGTTGAAATAGATGAAGTTTTATTAACTTTGGAGGGACCCCATCCCTCAGTACAATAATAGGAACCATCAAGTTAACCATAGAACAGTTTGTCTTGGGCAACAGATAGGTTATTATATAGGATCTTCGATTTTATTAAACCCTCAGTAGTAGTTTCAATTTAGTTCAGAATCCACTTGTTAATCAGCAACTCTCTCCACTGTTTTCAAGGACATTTTTTTTTTATTTTTTAGAATATTCTCCCAGATAATAATGTTAGCCCACTGGTACAGCTGTATGATATGTTTCATTGCAGCACTGTTGGATAAATCTAATTCCAAGCCTGACCTATAGTGGAAGAGTTAATAACCTCATCACTTATAGAGCAAACACATCTGAAAACAAGAAAAGTTTTAAGAGAATGACAATTTTATTAAATGTTTACAGGAAACAATGGGAAGACCTGCCTTATATAGAAAAGATGTTCATCACATGAAAGACTGCTGGGTTTGATAGTCTGCTCACATAGTTCACAGAAATCGATAAGCATTTTGCAGAGTCAGACGAACATTTGGGCATTCATCTACAAAGCAACTTGCTTTGTACTTCAAGTGGTTTCATGGGAATCAATGAGAGTTAAATGACAGCAAAGGATGCAACTTGAAAGATTCTCTTGTGTTCCTAACTACCAGCTGCTGGCAGTTGTCTGCTGTCACCCATATATGTAGAAAATACCATATTGCATGCTCAGTATGCATTTCTTGTTGAAATTGCATTCAATTAGTAATGTAGTCAAACAATTTGTCAGGGCAAATTTCAATGGGCTAATTGCAAATTTAAGCAAGGTTACATAGGAAGCTGCCTCAGAGCATTTCAGGTGATTTAATCCCCTAACCCACTATTGTCTGCTTCTTGGCCTCATGCCTTGAGCTCCTTCACTGACTACTCGGACCTTTTTTATTATTTTATTCAAAGTAGTGAACTACATTTTAAAAGCAAAACAAAAAAATTAAATTAAAAACATAAATTTAAATTAATAAAAAAATTCATCTTGAAATTAGCAGTTAAAAACCTGGAGAAAGATGAGTCTTTACAGATTTCCTAAAGTCTAACAGTGGAGTCAAATGCCCCTCCTGAGGGGATGCATTCCTTAGCCTGGGCTCAGTACAAGCCTGTGACTGTGAGGGCATCTTCAAAAAGCTCTCCTGCAGATAATATCAACTGAACAGGTTCATAACTGGAGTGGCGCTCCCTTAGATAGTCAGGCCTTAGGCTGTTTAGGCCTTGAAATGACATTCCACTGCAAAGCTCCAAATTACAGTTGCCTATCTCCAATTGTTTTTGTCTGTCCCACAAGATCCAACAAGGTTGTCATGTTCCAGATCCCTTCTGTAAATCAGTTTCACCTAGCAGGTCCGAAGAGACATTTTCTGAGTTGTTTTATATTTCACTGGTTTTATTCTTAACTTTAGTCCTACGTTAGCCACCCAGAGTCACAAGTTGGGCAGCCATATAATTTGGCTAAATACATACAGTACATATATACATACACACATACATATATCTTATGAACTTGCTGGGGGAGGTAATTTGGAGCTTTGCAGTGGGATGTCATCAGTGTGCTGATGAAACCCAGCTCTATTAATCTTTATCACCCAACTCTAAGAAAGCAATCAGCATCCTTGAACATTGGTAAAGTTTAATAAGAGGTTGATCAAGGAGAACCAGCTGAAATTAAGTCCAGATTAGACAGAGTTGCCATTGGTAAATAGACACTGACCAGCACACGGGACAAGATATGGCAGCCATAGGTCAATAGTTTAGACTATTGCCCCAAGGCCACATCCCCAAAGAGTCCAGAAATGGACCATGATCAAAATTTGCTGAGAGTTCTGGGAGAGAACTTCTCATCCAGTTTCCTGCCAAGATAGGAGAACAGTGAAACTACTTTAGCTACCTCCTATCATATCTCTGTGAAAGGTGAAAGGTCCCCTGTGCAAGCACTGAGTGACCCTTTGGGCGGATGCCACTTTCGCGATGTTTTCTTGGCAGACTATAGCGGGGTGGTTTGCCATTGCCTTCCCTAGTTCTCACCTTCCCCAGCAAGCTGGGTACTCATTTTACTAACCTCAGAAGGATGAAAGGCTGAGTCGACCTGAGCCGGCTACCTGAGAATCTAGCTTCTACTGAGATCGAACTCGGGTCGTGGGGAGAATTTCGGTTGCAATACTGCCGCCTACCACTCTGCGCCACATGAGTCTGTCATATCTCTATCTGCCAGTTATTCCTTAAATGTTTATATTGAACTGTAGATGCTGGCAACTGAACCATAATCATCACTGTATGCAAAGCAAAGGTTTTTCCCTGATAACATCCCTTTAGCTAAAGGTCCCTTATTTTCTTTGTTATCAAATATGGAAAGTTTGATAGAGCAGAAAAACAAGGAAATAGAGAAAAGAAAAGCATGTAAAAATATTTGTAACACATCCTCTATTCATTGCTCTATAGCTGGTATAGCTCTCAACATCTTTACTGTTCAGATCATTTACAGTGTTAGAAAAACAGCATCAAGATTACATGCCAATTCTGAAATATTTATTTGCACCAAGCATTATCATGAAACATGGTATCTTTAACATGAATTAGGAAACCCTTATAAAGTGTAAAGCAAGAAATTAGACTTGATTCTGGAACTCAGCATGTCTTCACAACTGGGAGATCTATCACTTGTAGTCTCTGAAAGAGACATTGGGAATCAATGAACTGTAATTTGAGAAAGAAAGAAAAGGAGGGAGAGAGAGACAGAGACAGACAGACATGGGGCTGAATCTGAAACATAATTACAGTTGGGATAGCCACTGTATTTTTCCAGTCTTTCAAGCTTTCCCATCTATATCCATATCAGTACTTCTACATTTCTTCCAGAAACAGAGAGAATTTCCTGCAACTGAAAAATGTGCCACCCTTTATTTTGTGCTAAAACATTAGCAACTGCAGGTTCTTTTTATTAATAGGCTGGATAAACTTTATAAATCTGAAAGTCTGTGGGCCAATTTGGTTTTGCATAACTAATAGAGTAATTTACTCTTGACGAGATTATTGCTAGAGCATTTTACCCAAAAAATGGGTATGCTTAAGGATGAGTGATTAATGGGATTCAGCCCAAATCTGCTGGCAATCTGTCCTTTAGATGGAGCAGCCCATAAACCATTAGAGTGTTAGCAAATTGGGAACAAATTAATTGCTTCTTATTACATATTAATATGTCAATAATATGGACCTGTATACATGTATACCTATTTTTTATATTACTGACAAAGAAAAGCAATACAGGTAGTCCTCGTTTAGTGACTATTTGCAGTTACGACAATGATGAAAAAGTAACTTTATGACCAATTCTCACATTCATGACCTTCACAGATCTGTAAAGCAAAGGAAAGCTGAAAGAAGATTGTAAGCACAGTTGTGGGTTCACTTAGTGACCACTTTGCTTAATGACTGAGTTGTCAGTCCCAAGTGTGGTCACTAAAAGAGGACTACCTGGACTTCTGCAGGAAGAAATGGCAGACTGAAGATGGCTCTACAAAAAGTGGAGCTAATGACTGCAGTGGAATGAAGAGCCAGTGAGTGG
Organism: Candoia aspera; assembly: GCF_035149785.1. NCBI lineage: Eukaryota > Metazoa > Chordata > Lepidosauria > Squamata > Candoiidae > Candoia > Candoia aspera. The sequence continues at coordinate 252,166,006 of NC_086153.1, read as the reverse complement.
ATTGGGTCTTTGAAACTCATCCAGACAAGGAGAGGACTTGAGATCACCCACAAGTGCTCCAGACAGCAGCTCCTCATGGGGAGACTGCAAGATAGCAGTCTCCACTGGGGTTAGAGCTCAGGGAGACAAGGGAATAGCCATCTTGCTCAAACCATGGTTGGTGCGTTTGAAAGGACAATAAATTTGCATAGTTCCTTTTCTAATCACATTCAGAAATTGCTTGTTAACTGCTTTTCAGCTATTAGAAACTTTTGGATCAACAAGTTTGATAGCACCAGGTGAGTTTCTTTCAAAACTTAGCAAAAGAAAGTTTTAGCTACAAGTTTAATATCTTAATTTTTTTAATAAACAGCAAAAGGGTGATTAGAACTTTGATTTTAGAAAGTTACAAATGGACTAAGAGTCCAGATAAATTTGAAATATGATTTTGGAATTAATTATAAAGAATCCTTCCAATGGGAAAATGCTTTTGTTTTGAATTTAAAAAAAACATAATAAGAATTTAAAAATTGGACACTAGAGGGAACTAAAGATTATAAACAAAGGAGAAGAACACATAAGATCAACTTACAATTACAGGATGAAGCAAAATATTCTAACATTGGACATATTGAAGGACATTTTTGATCTGTGGATTCAGAAGTTAATATTAATAATATCAACAGAGACATCTGCCTCTATGGAAAGACTGTGCTAAAAGATGTTATAGAAGAGGAACAAATTTTACCTAAGATCAAGACTAGGACTGAGTTGAAAGTTGATTTACAAATGACAGAATGACATGGAAAAAGTTGCTACACTGGACATACAAAAGAAACCGGTTGATGCTTTAATAATTAAAAGGACGAAAACATGCAAATGTGAGTAGATTAATAGGTACTGCTTTGGTGGGCAGGTAATGGCATTCCATTTAGTCATGCTGGCCACATGACCACAGCTTTGAAACGGAGATGAGCACCGCCCCCTAGAGTCGGACACAACTGGACTTTATGTCAAGGGAAACCTTTACCTTTACTACAAACAATAAACCAAGAGAGTGACCTGGATAATTTTCCTATATTGGATTTACAAAAGAGGCTTCTTAAAATTTTGAAGAATCTTGTGAGAAGGGACAAAGAAAAAATGAAAAGAAATCAAGTTCTAGGACATTGCTTGAATGGATTAAACATTAAGATCATTAGAAGTAAAAGGAAGGAATATAAAGTTGGTTTATTTGATCAAGGTTAAAATAGATATGTTGTTATTTCTGGTAACCCTTAATGGACTTTTGCTGACTTTTGGACTGAAATGATGATGCTTTATGGATTTGGTTACAGATAAGGAATGAGATATGAGAAGAAGAGATCATTTTTTGTATTTTAAGAGGAGGTGATAAGTTACTAAAATTGTTTATACTTGTGGTGAAGGTAGGAAGTCTCTTCTTTATATATATATATATTTTCTTTACTATATTCAACAACAAAATTTTGTAATGTTTTAAGTATAAACTTTAATAAAATTATTATTAAAAAACTGAACAAGGACTACCTGTATTGATTAAGCAATGCCATGCATTTAGGGCTACAAGGATATTTTGTGAGCTGAGTTGTTCTCTTTTGATTTTTGGCTTGGTAATTCCAGGGTTCAAATTCCATAATTCTGAACATAGCTGATTGGAAATTACAAAAACTGGAATGCAACACACATCAGGAAAGCAACTGGTTGAGGAAGGATTATCATATTCATATCTATGTCTGTATCTATAGCTCCACACTTAGAGGCTGCCTTACTTACTAGGAACCCTGGATGGCTTACAAATAAAAAAGAACAACATACAAGTAAATTGGAACCCTGGCTGACCAGAAGAACAATACACCCAGTCATTTGGCAGACATAGCAAACATAACGACCCCCCACATCCCAAGGCTCGGGATAACCGCCACGTTTTTAGCAGTTTCCTAAACATCACAAGGGTGGGAGCTACATTAATATCTTGGGGGGATGTGACCCAGAGAGCCCAAGATTCTGGCATCCATGTGATGCAAGAAAAATGCTTGTACAGTAGCATTTTCTGTTTAGCTATTTCAGTGTTTTTATATAGTTGCAACAGCAGGTTTTTTATCATGCCATCAGCAGTTATCTTGAACCATTCCTGTCTCTTTTCATGTAGTTATATTTAAATCACTGAAAAATGTCATCACATTCCCACCCTCACTTTCTTATCTTCTTTTCTCTTAGCTAAAAAACCCAAATTCATTCATTCTCTCAACTGGACTTCAAGACCATCCATCATCTGAGCACAGAAGCTTTTATTTCAGTGAGATGCCGTGGGTGGGAAATACAGGGCTAAAAGTATTAGTGAAAGAGGAGTAATGGGTATATTTTCAACATTTTTAGTGCTTTCATTTAAGCATGCCATGAACAACAGGATGATTTTTTCAAAATCCAGAAAACTGTTTCAAGTAGGGAGTATTTTCAAATGAAGCTTTTAATGTGTTATGACTTTGATTCATTCATGGAATTCTATGGAGGAGGGATCCAGACAGCACACTAAAAACGTAAAGATAGAACAGCAAGTCAGTGTCCTTAGACTGATAAGGAAGACCATGAGCTTTGCATCTAGAAGCGTCATTGATGACAGTGTGGAAAGTCTGAAGCATTACCAAATACTTCCAATATTATTGAGCTCCAAATCTCATCAGCCTACATTAAAAGTATAAGAATAGCCATTCTGGGTCAGGCCAAGGTCCATCTTAATTCAGCATTTTGTCTCTGACCAACATGGTCAATGATCAGGAAAGACATCTGTGTCAGTCCTGCTTTAGATATAACCTTTCCAATAGAAGCTTCCTTGCATTTCATTCAATTAAAATAGTTTTTGTTTTTATTGCTGTCATTGGAAATTTTTCACATGCAGTTACTCCCAATGCAACTGCAATCCATTTTCATGATTTATATACAATTTCAGTGAACCTTAAATCTTATTAATAAGACTTACTATTATCAGCAGGCACTGTTGATAGAAATGCTAAATAAGAGTGGGGCTAATAATTAGTCCCGTTGGATTCCTGCTTGAAACAGTTGCTTGTATTGGTATCTCAACATGAGCAATTACACTTTGAGGTGTTTAATTAAGTCAATTGATAAGCTACTATACACATGAGCACAGCTAATTCGACTTTATTTAAGGTTTAAGATGAATGGAAGGACTCAAAACTTCAATAAATTCAAAATGTGTTGCTTTGACGCAATTCCCTTTCTCAACCCAATGACTAGTTTATTGACACAGCCACTTAATAAGAAAAAAAAAGTATGTTGACAACTTTATCTATATTAATATTCCAGAGTTGCTGTCCTAAGCAGATTTATCTGGCAATATAGAGGAGGGTTACACTATCATTTTTTATCTCAAATATCAGAAAGTATTAATGTATTGCTGTTTCCCCATCATTCATGTTTCTTGGAGTGCATCCTATGTGGTCAGTCTCCTGTTTCCTCCTAGTGCTAAGGCTTACAATGAGGTTCCCCACATCCAGTGTACTACAACTTGCCCGGAGAATCTCAGCCTGAGATGTTATGCAGTTGACAAATAGTTCCGAGTAAAGGGGTTCCTCTTTTAAATGGGAGGTGAGTAGTAGTCTGAAAGTTTATGGGAGAACGTAATTGAACAGGACTTTCAAGTGGGAGAAAATGGCAATGGGATTCCAGTTGCTTCATATTGCATTAGCCAGAGGTAGTTCTTTCTGAGTCTTAGTTTCAAGATTGCAAATGGTCAGAAGATGACATAAAGCAACGGAACCTGGGTCAAGTAAGACCAAGAGATAATTATATTCCACCTGGTTTTATCTGTATTCCGAAACTGACCCACCTCTTGAGTATGCGCAATGGATCACTTAAGCACGGATTTAGATGTCCTCCCTTTTATGTTTCCTGTTGACTGACATGTAGATTCCAGACAAGTGGTTTCTAGCACTAATAAATAGTGTAAGCTACAAATGGAATTGCAGTTGCCTACCTACATGATTAGGGACATCACACTTACATTCAGCCCAATATATTCTGAGAATGTGAACCTAAGTGCAATTTGTGAATAAGAAGATTTAGTTTGCCTGAGCTCTCAGTTAAAATGGGGGGGGGGGGGAATCACATGTTTAAATTTTGCTCATCATAAAAAAAGCATTTAATATTTGTTTCTTATAAAATGATAACACTGGCAGTGTTTGATTTCAGAAAAATTACGTTGCCTTTATGGCAACCATCAGAATTATTTGGGGAAATGAAAAATTGGAATGACTAGTTATATGGCAGTATAAAATTATTTCAGACAAATATGCACGCTATGACTATAAAATAATATCACCAAAGATTATTCTGAACATGTGCTATACTGTGATCAAGGATGGACAAATCTGTCAGTCTTGGTTCCACTTAATTTTTCATTTTTTGAGCCATAAGTTTAGCCTGGTGCATTTCTGCATCTATTTTTATAAAGTCCATAAATAAACTCAATTTTATATGCATTTTTCTCAGTATTTGTACATTTGCTTTTATCAGTATGCTTTTTTTTTTTGGAATATTTTAGTGTGTGCTCTTTCACTGATTTTCTTTTTTTAAGTTGGGAACTGTACTGATAAAAGCATAGATTAAAGGGTCAGGCTCAAAGAGACGTTCTCTTTGTATGAGACTCTGAATCTGGACTAACTGGATCTAGGGAAAAAAATAAAAACATAGATGCTGATTATGATTTTATGATATAAAGGTAAGGTTTCTTTTGAACTGAACTCAACTGGAGACTGAACTCAATCTGGAGAATACCATCTTTAAATTTTGACAAGGGTAGCACTCCCCCAGACAGAGTTGGCATGCAATTTGGGGAGGAAAAGCAGGTGGCACCCTGGCCAAGGGCCTTTGTACAAGTTCTTCTTGCCCACCAGCTGCACCATGAGGCCCTGCTCATGGTCACTCATGCCCTTGTCACTTCTCATTTGGACTATGGCAACATTCCCTACATGGGGCTGCTCTTGAAGACCATCCAGAAATTTCAGTTGGTCCAGAATGAGAGGGCACATGCAGTTCTGGGCACCCTGTAGTTTGCCAGTTTTACATGGCTGCTACGTGAGCTGCACTGGTTCCCAGTTTCTTGCCCAGTGCTATTCAAGGTGCTGGTTATCACCTTTGAAGCCCTCTGTGGCATTAGGCCAGGTTACCTGCAGGACTGCCTTTCCATGAGGATATCTACCCATCTCACTATATTGGATAGGGTGGGGTCGCTCCAGGTCCCGTCTCTTAAATCTTGCCATCAGGTGGGATCCAGGAAGTGAGCTTTTTCTGTAGTGGCAACTACCTTCTGAAACAGCCTCCCTCTGACCTGACCTCAGGTGCTGGGTCAGACAGAAGGGGAGCCCGGCATTAGTGGTCCTGTGATGTGATCATTACGGCACCTGGAGGCTTGAAAGGGGTTTTAATTTTCTTGTTGTTGTTTATTTAATTGCTGTTAGCCATCCAGAATTGTTTTATATAATATGGGCAGCCATACACATTTTAAAAATAAAATTAAAAATAAAATAAATTCCTGGTTACCAGGGTCACATCTGTGTAGTTTTCCTGAAGACAATTATTTCAGCCATTTGCTACTGCTTTCTTTTAGGGTGGTTTTTCAATGCCCCAGTCAAGGTTACACTCTGAAATCTCCTAATGGTCTTTCGCAGTCTAAGTGCTAACCAGGTCTGACTCCATTTAGCTTTCCAAGAAAGACAAAGCCAGTTTTGTTTTTTGAAGTATTTGCTAAAGTTATAACCCAACCATCTTTTCTTCAGAAGCTCAAGATGGTTTACAAAGTATTCCATCCTCCAGTTTTTCCCAACTGCAATATTCCTGTGAGAGAGGTTGGGCTCTCCCATTGAGCTTCTGTGGCCAAGAGGGGACTGGATCCTGGGCCTCCCCATTTTTTTAACCACTACACCAGACTGGCTCTTGAGTGAGTGTCAAACAGGCATCCTTTAGCCAGGAATCCCAATGTCTTAAAAAGGCCCTTGGCTCCCCACCATGCAGATGGACCTTGGAATGTATGAATGTATTCCTGCATTTATTCTAATGAGATTTTTGTTTTACACATTAAGTTCAGTCTCAGGAGTTATATATTATCTTCTGTTTGTTTGTTTATTTGTATGTGTGTATGTATATTTATTTATTTATTGGATTTGAATAGCCACATATCTCACTTGTGACTCTGGGTGGCTCACAACACTTAAAAACAACAGTGATAAAACACAGTAAAAATATAAATAAATGCAACAAATGTGCAACCATAGTGAAACCACAATTAAAAGCTCAGTTAAACACAAACATGATCACAGTCAACAGGTGAATACAAGCATACATTCCATTCAGTACAACCACTGAAAAGGCTCACCCTTACTTCTGGACCCCCAGGCATGCTGACACAGCCGTGTCTTCAGGCCCTTCCTAAAGGCCAGCAGGGTTGGGGCCAATGCAAGTTTTGTGGGGAGGATGTTCCAAAGGGCAGTTGCAGAAAAGTCTCTCTTCCTGGGTCCTGTCAGATGACATTCCTTGGTGGGCGGGACCCATAACACGACTCTCCTGCCAGATCTGATGGAATGGGTAGATGTAACCGGGAAGGGGTAGTGCCTCAATATCCCGGTCCCATGTCATGTAGGGCTTTATAGATCATTACCATATATGTATATTCATGTGTATATATATAATTACTGCATTATTGCACTTACATCCCTATGAGTTGGACAGAGAGTGAGCCACCCAGTCAGCTTTCATGCCTAAGGGAGGACTAGAACCTAGGTATCCCTGCTCCTAGTCCAGCCACAATGGCTCTTGTCTGTCTGTCTATCTATCTATCATCGTCATCATCATCATCATCATCATCATCATCATCATCATCATCATCTCTACTTAGTTAGTGTTGGCTAAGTACTGCCAACTAGTTCTAAAATTCCCAGTGGAATTTGAACCCTCTTCCTCATGCTGCCATATTTTGCTTTTTTAGATTCCCATCACCACTATCTCCTTAAGCTTCTTCAAATTCAAGCCAACCTTCCATATATTACATCTAGATTTCTGATCCTATCAATACAAATGTCTCTACTATCAAGGTTCTTTGATTGGCCACTCACTATTTTACTTTATTTATTTTATTTTGTTATTGTACTCTTCTAATATTTCTTGTCGTCTGTTCAGCTAATAAATGTCAAAAAGCATTGGGGAATGTTGGGAGAGGCTGATAAATTATCATTAATCACAAATGTGTTGGTTTATTAAGGACATTGCTTCTTAGCCTTGGAGATAGTTCAGCAAATTTTGTGGAGTTTGATAAGGTCCCTGGACCATAATTTGAAGTGGCTGCAGCTGCTTTGTAGCTTCAAGGAATGAATCCACAAGGGCACTTTGCTGGATGATTTGTGCCGGCCTAATAGTTTGATAGCTGTATTCTGTCTTAACAATGTATTCTTATTTCACTCATCTCAAATAACATCTGATGGATTCTGTCACTATAGTTTAACTCTAAAATGACTGTATTTAAACACACATTTCACTTGAGCAATATCATATACAGGTAGTTCTCGTTTAGCAATCACAATTGGGACTGGCAACTCAGTCATTAAGCAAAGTGGTTGCTAAGTGAAACCGCAACTGTGCTTCTGATCTTATTTCAGCTTTCCTTTGCTTTACAGACTTGTGAAGGTTGTAAATTTGAGGACTGGTCATAAAGTTACTTTTTCATCACAGTCATAACTGCGAATGGTTGCTAAACACTAAATGAGGACTACCTGAGTATAAAATTCTGGTTATGCAATTAAAATCTAGAAGATAATACATAATACATAACAACAAGGTAGGAAAAGCATGCAGAGCATGGCTTTTGCACTACTTACCAACACCTTCATCACAGTTCCTCTGAAGGTCACATCTAACTCTCCCACAGAGATATATTGGGAGATATTTTTCAGGATTTTTTTTTCCTTTGAATCATTTTCAAACCTAATCTTTCTTCTCCTGATTTCTCCCCCACACCAAATTTGCTTCCATTTTGTTCAGATTTTTGCAGATTTAGACAGATACAGTCCTGAGCCCTTTACATAATTTTTTTCCAACATAACAGAAATAACCAAAATAACTTCTAGCCCCTTTACCAGCAGTGGCAATAGGGTGGGTCTGCATTTTCCTGTGTGTAACACATTGTGTGTTTGTGCTCTCTTCTCATGTTGTGTCTCTGTTTCTATGTATAAGTGTGCTAGGAAGCACAGGGCAGGGTGCATATACTTCACTTTGGATCATGTAACTAGGAGAATGAGGGAGGGGCAGACCCTAGGTGGGCCCAGACTATTTTTCCCCCACATCAAATTCAGTCCCATACCCTTCTGCCTTCAGATGGACAAACACATTCACATTTCTCATTTAAATTGTTTTTGTCCTGTGCTCATGCCAGCTTGACTCTAAGCCGGCTTTAAGAAAACCTATCCAGGCTGAGACACTTCAGCAACAGTTCACCAGTTATTCAGTCTGGTCTACAGGCTACCATATTCTCCCACTGACATTTCCCCCATTGTTCTGCCCTCCCACCTCTCTGTTCCAGGAAAGCAATGTATTTTATTTATTTATTTTTTATTTCTTTCCCGCCTTTATTATTTTTATAAAGAACTCAAGACAGCAAGCATACCTAACGCTCCTTCCTCCTTCTATTTTCCCCACAACAGCAACCCTGTGAGGTGAGCTGGGCTGAGAGGGTGTGACTGGCCCAAGGTCACCCAGCTGGCTTTCAGGCCTAAGGTGGGACTAGAACTCACAGCCTCCTGGTTTCTAGCCTGTTGCCTTGACCACTAGACCAAACTGGCAATTGCCAATCATTTTCTTCCTGTGCATGGGCCTTCCTGGACACACCCACACGCACACCCACACATGTGTGTGTGTATACATATACATATATAAACATACACATACACACACATACAGAAAGACAGACTCATTTTTAAAAAAATAAAGCATTGGAAGGAGGAGGAAGGAGGAGGAAGGGAGGAAGTGTTTCTGTTTCTGCTGAGTTTTTTTTTTAAAAAACCAGGAACGTTTGACTTGCAGAGACAGAGATAGGGGAGGTCTCAAAGGTACTAGAGTTAATAGTAGGTATTGGCTCAGTTAAAGGGGTGATCTTTCATTTGCAAAGCAGCCAATGGATTGCTGAGGTTCACCTGCAACAACTGAAGCACTTGAGCCCAAACAAACAGGAGCCCTTGAAATGACGTACTTCAAAAATGGAGCAGAGAAAGGTGCTCTGTGGTCACTGAGAAAGTAAGTGGAGGATGAATAAAGGACCATGTCATCCATTCCTGCCCTCCAGAAACAGCTGCCTGCCCATTCCAGTGGCAAAGTAACTGGACGGTGCCAATAAGCCCATAGAGTCTCAATCCTCTTTACAGGTACATAACTTCTTTCCAACCTTTTCTTGGATTGGAAAGAATAAAAATGGATTTTATAAATTCTTTATGCAGATCAGTTCTTCATGTAAAGAATAACCTTCAATATATTTAAAAGCAGTTTTAATATTAAATTCTCTAGCTGAACTCAAAACTTACTATTAACCTTAACTCACAGTCCTGTCCTAATATCATAATGTTATTTCAGTGATACAGTTATTTCATGTAATAATTAAACATCCTCCAAATGAATTACTGTTATATAATATTTTGGAGGAATGCCCTTCTTCCTGAACTGATTGCTGTGTTATGATATTTATGGGAAAACTTAAGGCATTTACTGTGTTGCCACCTTGAATCTTGATTTGTTATGCTTAGCAGTAAATAATTTAAATCAATCATAAAACTTGCTATTACTTCCTTCTATTCACAATCAGAAGATAGTGTGGAATTAAAGCAGTAACTGAAAGTTTGACTTGCAGTGAATCCTAAATCAGAGCCATGTACTCTGTACTCTCCGAGTGAGATTCATAAGCAGAGAGAGAAAATTATTTTATTTTATTTATTTATTTGTCATATTTTCATCACCGCCCATCTCCCCCACATGGGGGACCCTCGGCAGTTCACAATAAAGCAATTTACAATTCAATAAAAGCATAAATAATGTAATATTTTAGTTATATTTTAAGCTTAATTTTAAAATCAAAATCTAAAAAAAGCTGCACATATAATACGGTCTTCAAAGACTGCAGTTCTGCTTTGCTCTCCTAGAGCACTTCTCTGTGAATTTTGATGTTCTGTCTAGTTTGCCTTTTAAAAGAACACTGATTTAAAAAATAATGTATTTCAGCTTAGGTACTTTGGGGGCTTTGGTGTAGTTTTTATTTAAGGATGCTCTATTTTTCTCATTGTTTCTTTGAAATATATTTTCATACACATGTTAGGAAGGAATTGGGCCAAATATTCAACCTCTCATACCTGTTTTTTATTCCCTCAGGCCACAAAGAACCAGCTTTGGGCTCATGGGGAAAAGACTACTGAGGTTGAGCATGCAGACACAGGTCTTTTGGGTGGGGGTGTAAATGGACAATTGCCATGGCCCCACACATGGGGTACGCTCCATCCAATGGGTTCAGTCAAAATCACCAAAAAATTAATGGACTACAGAGGCTTCTTCAACAGATAAGCTACTATTAAATATTGAAATATTTCAGTTTCCAAGTCAAATTTTTATTAGGTTCATGAATGGACTGTAAAGTATCTAGGATCAGCAAATATAGCATCAAAATTTGCTTTTTGGAGGAAAGCCTGGATTGCTATATACAATCATGGCTTTGATCTTTCTCTTAGGGTTTCACCTTTTGATAAATTCCTAGAGAGAATGTAGAATATATGGAGTTTACCTGAACTAAAATGTTGTCTGAATCTTCCGTTTGGAATAGTCTTGAATACAACTGAACAAGAGACTTTTAGGAAGTGTCAATGAACTGGAAATGAGAAGTTATCTTGCTCAAATGCTGAAATTTCATTTATTGGAAAACTGCCTTTAAATTGGTCATTAGCAAAACAGTAGACTACTCAATCTCAAATAAAACAAAACTAAACTAGATCACCACTGACACTGACAGATACAGATACAGTCAATAATTCTGTTTAGTTTTCATTAATAATGTTGGGTGGTTTATGAAAAGAGAAGGAGCAAAAACTTGCAGAGCAAATTAGCAAAAATAAAAGTAATTGTGCTGTAAGAAATTTGATGGGAAGTTAAGCATTACGGTAGATATTAAAGGCTTCTAACATTTCAGCTGAACTATGAGGACTTGGGTCTGAAAGAAAAATAATCACTGAAAAATGCTGGCTTGGTCTGATCAGGTACCATACTGCTTAATAGCAAATCTGGCATTTTGATGACACAAAAATAGTTAATCCATAAATGATTGTAGTTGGCAATGGAGGACTAATTTTGTGAAATTCATGGAGGAAGGATGACTTGAAATTAAAACCCTTTTAGTGCTATCAGTCAGGTTTCATGTACTCTGAAATTAGGAAGATGTTCCTTTGGGGAAAAATCAGGCCATCATTGGCAGAATGCTGCTGCTTTGTCCCACACAGTTCTCTGCATAGATAGGCTTGGAGTCATGATACAACAAAATAAACCAGAGAGTAGTGCACTGGCCAGATTGGTTCTCAATTGTAGCTTGCATTTATATTTATGTATTTTATATATGCCCCATTTTTCGGCCCTGACAAATAAACTATCACAGTGACTATCAATATTTTTTTTAATGTGAGAAAAAAGAAGAGGCTTCACACATCATATTAAGTCATAGTATGGTTAAGCCAAACATAATGGAATGTGTAATTCCAGCTGTTGTTTAGAGAGTGCTCAGCATATAACGATTACTCTTTCAATACAAGACCAAGTTTGTATTCATATATTGTAGAGAGGTCACAGAAACATTTACCTATTGTCATTTGTGGCTGGAAAGTTGAGTAAAAATTTTAACATTTGGAATTCTTAAATTTTTGAGCTAGTTAAAAACCATGAAACAGTTTGTGGTATAAAAGGGGAGCTGGGTAAAGAAGAAGGCAATTCTGTGCTCCATTTTAGCAGATTTTTTACATCCGTTCCATTGTGTCCAATTCTCGGAGACTGCCTGGACAAGTCCCTGCAGTTTTCTTGGCAAGGTTTTTCAGAAGTGGTTTGCCATTGCCTCCTTCCTAGGGCTGAGAGAGAGTGACTGGCCCAAGGTCACCCACTGGCTTTGTGCCTAAGGCTGGACTAGAACTCAGTCTCCAGGCTTCTAGCCTGATGCCTTCACAACTTGTAATATGGACATGTGTGCTGATTTAGTCCTATTTCCGTTGCTTAAACTACATTGCTTTTTTGTGTTCCTTTTGGAATTGCATTGCAAAACTAATTTTGTAAATTGTTCTGGACTACAAAGAAGAGCAATCTCCATAGGCAGCCTAGTTCTAAAAGCAAGATGGGGAGGAGCCCAAGATAATGAAGGCTCTCAGCCTCAAAGCACTATGAAAACAAGACAGGCAAGAAAGCAGCTATGCAAGGAGAAAGCAAGGATTACCTGTGTTTAATTCATCTAAGTCACCATTTAATTTATTCCTCATTAGCTGAAGCTGGAACAGGTCCACTGCAAAGGCTGCTAAATCCCAGGAGGGTAATTCTCTGGAATTTTACAGTTCAGGAACTAATTCCCAACAGAATCCTATAGAAATGTACTATCCTTGCAGGTTTAATCTAGCAAAGTGCAGTACTTAAGTGGATGCTTTGAATAATTCCAACAAGCCTTCCTCCATTCCTTACAGTAATCCCACGTTTCGAAAGAAAGAAGAAATACCATGTGTATCTGTCTGTAGAGAGAGAGAAAAAGGGAGAAGGGCTAAAAGGCAGCCCTTAGTCCCAAGAACGTGCTGATAAACCAGCCTGATTTAGGATGAAGTTTGATGTAGGCTTTATTTAGGTCTTAAGCATATTGTAAAAACATCTTGACAGATGGATGATGTCTGGATACTTTCCATCCAAGGGTTATTAAAGGACTCAAGTCTAACCTTCTAACCATTTCCCTTGTTTCAAAAGGCCACCTTTAGCTTTCTGCTTGCAAGAAATAAAGCCTGTATCTGAGCAATGGCTTCAGTTTCTTTCCCAGCTGATGATGCCTTCTGATGCAATCAGATGGTAAGGAAGCAGAGCAACAACCACATCTCTTGCTCCAGCTATAGGAGCGTCCCTTTTAGTGCAAGAGGATAATGAAGGAAAGAGGTTAGGCTGCCTACCTCCCACTGCTGTTGTACTTAAAAATGAGGGTATGTAATGGTTGCCTATTCTAAAACACTATCAGACTCATGAGCAGGAATTCAAAGATATCCGATTTCTTAAAGAATAGTGTGCAGGATCACAGAGAAAGCTGAGAATGATGAAAGCGCGCCAAATTCAAACTGAAAAACCCTCGGTGCAAATGAAACCCCTCCCCCTGTAGAATCTTCTCAAGTTCAAAATCCCAGGTGCTCCTAACAGTCTCTGATGGTCTGTGGGAAAAGGCCTTGAACAGTTAACATAACCCAAACACATTCCATTGTACTGATTCCATATACAGAGCTTGGTACAAGGTCTCACAGCAGCTCCCTCCCAAACAGAAACGCCCATCAGCGCCATGGCATGTGAAACGTTACGATGTACAAACTACATTGAATCAGTGAACATGACATACTGCCCCCCAAAATAAAGAATACATCAAGCAGTAGGCTTTAAAGGATAAGCAAGGTGGAAATGGTTAACTAAATTAGGAGCGTTAACATGATGAGCAGACACCCATTCAGGATGAGGAAAATGTTTCCATCAGACGAGATACTGCAGGGCGCCTCGAAGTTTGTGGGAATCGACGATGTCCTTGACTTCAAAGTGTTGTTGGCCGTCAATCATAATTGGAACAGGAGGAGGAGGTTGAGGGTGCCAACGTGGTGAGTGGTGCACAGGCTTAAGCAAGCTGCAATGGAAAACAGGGTGCAAGCATTTCAAATTGTGAGGCAGTTCCAATTTAACAGTAACTGGATTGATAAGCTGAACAATAGGAAATGGACCAATGAATTTGGGAGCAAGTTTTTTAGAGGGTTGAGGTGATTAGATAAATTTAGTAGATAGGTACACCTGATCCCCAACTTTGAAGTCATGTTGTAAAGCACGATGTTTATCAGCTTGAGACTTGTAAGCAGCCTGGGCATCAGCCAAACCTTGTTGAATTACTGGCCAGGAATCAGACAGTTTAACAGCCCGGTCAGACACAGAACACGTTTGAGAAGGGGGCTGTGGCAGTTCAGGGATGGGAACAAAGTCGTGACCAGAAACCACGCAAAAAGGGGTTTGTCTGGTACTTTGATGCACAGTATTGTTGTAAGCAACTTCAACAAAAGGTAATAAGTCCACCCAATCGTCCTGATGGTAGTTAATGTATGCTCTTAGAAACTGTTCAAGCGTGGAATTTAAAATCTCAGTAGAACCATCAGTCTGGGGATGGGACAATGTGGACAGCTCTTGTTTAGTGCCAATCAATTTTAAAAATGATTTCCAAAACTGGGAAGTAAACTGTGTCCCACGGTCAGAGACCAAATGGGAGGGGCAACCGTGGAGGCGGTAGATATGGAGGAGAAATAGGCATGCCAATTGTGGGGCTGACAGGATGGATGCACATGGAATGAAATGCGCTTGCTTGGAGAAAAAATCTTTGACAACCCAAATGACAGTTTTCTTCTGACTGGGAGGTAGATCCACAATAAAATCCATAGAAATCTCATCCCAGGGACGAGTAGGACTGGCCACTGGCTGTAGAAGCCCCTGTGGTTTCCCTCCTTTTTGTTTTGACATGGCACAAACAGGACAGGAAGCAACATAGTCTTTTACGTCACGTCTCAAGTTTGGCCACCAAAATTGGCAGCGAACCAAATGCAAGGTTTTGACAAAACCAAAGTGTCCAGCAAGTTTATCATCATGGGAATGCTGCAAAACAGCAGCCCTCAACGTTTCAGGCACATAAAGGCGATGCTCCACCCATGCCAGACCATTTTCAAAAGAAACATTGTCTCTATTAGCTAGCAACCAAGTGTCATATTTCAGTGCCTGGAGAAAGTCCTTCTGTAACAGACAAGGAACTTGCACTTTCCGCTTCCCAGGCTGGGCTGGGGGCGGGGTTGCCTGCGCACGGGTCTGGCTCCAAGTGACAGCAACCAAGCCCAGTTGTGGTTCAGTGAGAACAGTCCGAACCACATCTGTCACCTGGTCACGGTCCTGAGGTAAATGTGACAAAGCATCAGCCAGAAAGCTTTTCTTTCCTGGGATAAATTTTAACTGGAAGTTAAAATGACTGAAAAACTGAGCCCAGCGAATTTGTTTAGGGCTGAGATGCCGTGGGGTGCGGAGGGCTTCCAATTCCTGTGATCGGTCCAAACCTCGAAAGGGCACTTAGAGCTTTCAAGGAGAAGGCGCCAAGTTTCTAAAGCTGCTTTTACAGCAAATGCCTCCTTTTCCCAAACATGCCAACGGTGTTTGGTTTCAGAAAATTTCCTGGACAGATAAGCGTAGGGTTTTAAGTGATTTTCAGAATCCCTCTGTAAGAAAATAGCCTCAACTGAGGAGTCAGAAGCATCAACTTGGACCACAAAGGGGCGTTCAGGATCAGGGTGCTGTAGAATAGGCTCAGCAGTGAAAAGGGTTTTCAACTGTTCAAATGCTGCCTGGCATTCAGGCGTCCAATTCAGCACAGCCCCAGGGTGTTTTACTTTGCATGTCTCCCCCAAGCCCTTGGTATGGAGTAAATCAGTGAGGGGCAAGGCAATCTCAGCGAACCCCTGGATAAATTGGTGATAATAATTACTGAACCCCAGGAAACTTTGTAATTGCCTCCAGGTGTGTGGATGTTCCCAACTTAGAATCGCCTGAATTTTTGCAGGGTCCATTTCTATACCCTTGTCAGACACTCGATAGCCCAGATAGTCAAGTTGGGTTTTGTGAAATTCACATTTGGAAAGTTTGGCATAGAGTTTGGCATCTCTAAGCTTGTGTAACACCTGTTTGAGGAGGCGTTCGTGTTCCTCCTCAGTTTCAGTGTAAATGAGAACATCATCTAAGTAAACCAGGACCCCTTTAAACAAATGATCATGTAAAACTTCATTGATCAACTGCATGAAGACTCCGGG
This sequence comes from Candoia aspera, assembly GCF_035149785.1. Taxonomy (NCBI): domain Eukaryota; kingdom Metazoa; phylum Chordata; class Lepidosauria; order Squamata; family Candoiidae; genus Candoia; species Candoia aspera. Next base: position 252,149,876 of record NC_086153.1, on the reverse strand, counting down.
TGCTCCTGCTAACCCGAAAGGGAGGACTTTGTACTGAAACGATCCTAGTGGGCAATTAAAAGCAGTTTTCCAGTCATCCCCAGCTTTTATGCGAATGCAGAAGTAGGCTTCGTGAAGATAGAGCTTGGAGAAAATTTTGCCCTTTGACAAATGAGCTAACATGTCTTTCATCATTCTCAGCTTTATATAATGGTTGCCTATTCTAAAACACTATCAGACTCATGAGCAGGAATTCAAAGATATCTGATTTATTAAAGAATAGTATGCAGGATCACAGAGAAAGCTGAGAATGATTAAAGCACGCCAAATTCAAACTGAAAAACCCTCAGTGCAAATGAAACCCCTCCCCCTGTAGAATCTTCTCAAGTTCACAATCCCAGGTGCTCCTAATGGTTTCTGATGGTCTGCGGGAAAAGGCCTTAAACAGATAACATACCCCAAACACATTCCATTGTACTGATTTCACATACAGAGCTTGGTACAAAGTCTCACAGCAGCTCCCTCCCAAACAGAAACACGCGTCAGCGCCATGGCATGTGAAACGTTACAATGTACAAACTACATTGAATCAGTGAACATGACGGGAGAGAGGAAGAAGCATGTATGGTGAACTAGAATGTCTGCAGTGAGTTAATGTTTAGTTGCTTTCATCCATTTATGGCACAAAATCTTACTGATTCCACTGGAACATGATTTTAGGTAAGTCTGTATAAGATTGCAAAACTACCTGTAACCAGAAATCAGGTGCCTTTCTTCCTCCACTTTAGTACTTTCTAGTGTATTTTTCCCAGGAACTAATATGGGATGGCTCTGTAGATTAGCAAACAGTCCAAAATGAAGCTCTGCACTTTCATTCAAGAAGGGAGGAAAGGTAACACCAACAGCAGGTTGAAATATTTCATATGGACCTGTTGATGTTGTGATTCCAATCCTTAAGCTCTGATCTTTTAAATTCCAAGCAATTCTTTTCGGCTTGACTTGGTTTCATACAGAATGATTGTATTATGAAAAGAAGGAAATCAACGATATTGGCAAATAAAGAAGAGTTGAAATGTTGAGACCTGGAAAACATGTGTGTTATTAAAGTGTGTAAGTGCAAATAAAAAAGCAATCCAAGAATATGTCATCTTCCATAGATTCCAGAGATAAAATTGTTTTGTGATTCCTCTATTGCCCTGAAATAGGAGTCTCACAAAAGAATGTCAACCTTTTAAGGCAAAAATGCTCAGAATAATGTTGTAGCAGCAGAAATGATTGTGTATCCATGCTTTCTAGTGTGACATCTCAGTGCAATGTTTTCTTGACCTTTTATTGTTGTATTATTAAGCAGATGGTAACAGAAAAATAGACATTCCCCACAACAGAGTACAAAGGAACAAAAAGAATCAGCCTAAAGATAGTATGTATACACCTACCCTAAGGAACTGTGAGCAAAGCAGAATGCTGCATGGATTAGGAAAATGGGGTGGAGGTGGAACATCTTCATTCCAGAAGTGTTCTGATAGTACCAAAGATTGCTTGGAGAGAAAAGGATAATAAAAACCAAGTCCTAGGTCACATTTCTAAGGATGAAAAATAGCATGGTAGAAAAGAAATGCAAGTCCTTTCCATTTATTATATGAGCAACTTCCAGTGTGAACTTTAACATGATACTCAGGCTCACAAAGACACTAGTTCTTTCCATCATCTTATTTAATTAATGAAGTGAGAATGATAGAAGGTGGGAGCAGAACTTCTGCCTGAAGTTGCTGCAAGAGTAAGTGTCATTGGATATTCCAGAATGGGAGGCTAGCAGCAGTTATTAGTCATGGTGGTTTATTGTATCTGCCAGGTGAGGGCACCATGCCTCTAAATACCTGATGCTGAGAAAGGGCTATTGGCATCTGAATGGCCCCTGGGAGAAACAGAATAGCTTTGAGGCTGATCTATTAGTGTGTAGCAAGGGTGAGCAACCTACAGCCTAGTGGCTTCCATGACAAAAAGACTTGATGTTCAAATGATGATGCATTTGATCACCTAAATACCTCAGTTACGTATTTGCATCACAATGTCTAACCCAAGTATGTAACTGTTGGATTCTTGGTGATCTCTGAAGTAGGCTAGGTAGCATCATCAGTGTGAGAATAACCCCACTCTCCCTTGTACTGATAATGATTACAGATCAGGGTAATGAAACATCTGCAAGAAAACAGCCAAGCTCAGAGATCACCAAGAATCCAACAGTTCAGCCCAGAGCTACATATATGTATTCTCTCATGCTGGGACAAGTACGTAAGGTACAGTTTTTGTGTGATCATTCCTGTGTCACTATTTGTCCCCTCGTGAGACTCATGCAGCTGCATGCTGCTCCTGAATTGCTTTTGACATCTTTCACAAAGCCTGCCTCCAACTGTTCTGCTGAAGTTTCTTAGTGTGACTGTTGAAAATCAGTATGCCAGTTTTCTACAGTGTTGAGAAAATTGTAGTGTAAGTTGCAGGTTTAAGAAAAAAGAGAAAATGAAAAAGAAGGAACCCACCTTTCCAAAACAAAACTAGTAAAAATGGAAAAACCCTGTTTTTTGTACACTTAAAAACTATCCACCTAATATAGAGATAGGTCAATTATATATGGAAACCTTTCCCCATATTTTTGGCTTCCATAAATTGTAATCTGATACATAGAATGGAGTCTTCGATTGGTAGAATGGAGTCTGCCAAGCACAGACTGCAATCCACTACAAGACTGATCAGTCTCGACTTCCAGTGGGGACATGGCAGACTGAACGGCTTCTGGTGGGGACATGGTGGACTGAACAGCTGTGCCTGTGGGCTCAGCAGGCAGAACTGACAATGTGGCAGGTTTTTTGGGCTCAGGCAGGTTTTTCCTGAAGCCCAAGAGTGTTTTTCCAGAAAAAGGAAAACACCTGGAATCACCCCATCTGCTCTCCAGATGGCTGCTTGTAGCCAGAAGATCGCAAACAGTGTTCACACTCGACTGGTAAGAGCTAGCTGGGAGGCTGGGATGTCACCATTTCCAAGCTGTGCTGTAGCCTCAAAGGGACCCTAAGACTGGCCACCCCATTTCTAAATCACCCAATTTATATTTCTTTTAAGTACATGTATCCTAAGAGAGGCTTTCTACAGCAAGGAGAAGCAGGCTTTCTTGGTGTTTATCATTGGGATTACTTTAAAAAAAATTATTTTTAAGTTTTGGACCTTGTTTTCCATCCAAATATTAAGGAGGATTGAGAGAAAATAATTGCCTCCCTGTTATTATTTTCGTACTAAATTAGAAGATATTAGCATTTTCCTACACATTGAATCAGCTGATTTGAACCTTCAGTTTTCTGCTTCTACTTTCCCTGGGGAACTGTCTGCATATCTCACTTTCACTTGTGTAAACACATTCCGGAACTCTTTCATATCTTCAACTTCCACTGGTTAAGCTCCTAGGGGGTGCCATAATCTATTGTGTGAGATATCGAGGATTTTAAACAGACTTTCTCTGACTTCCACCAGGATTTTAAATAGATTCTTTCTGACTCCTATCAAGTTTTTATGCAAGGTAATCAGGACATTGTGGAAAATATGAGGTCTAAAATGTGTCATCTGGTTGGGGATGTCGTGGATGAAACAGCGACAGAAATATCTCTTCTCAGAGTGAGATTGGGATTTCTGTTGAAATGCTGGATGAAGATTGGATAGTCAAATTGGAGAAATTTAAGTGAGAGATCGAGTTGCAAGCCATAAGTAAAATTGATCTTCTGGTGGAACAACATTGAAAAGAAGGGGTTATTATGTATGGGAGTGTCCTGAGGAGAAGTTGGAGTTTTTGAGGGGGGCAGTTGGGCTGTTTGATTTTTTTAAGAAAAAAGCTCTGTGCGCATTGTGGGGATATGTAAATGCTCTGGTTTATTTTGAAGTGGGATAAGGGTTTAAGAATATTTATCTGGATTGCTTTTAGGGTTTGGCCGATTTCATTTATCTTTAACAATTTGGATTAAGATTATTAAGGTATTATAAAAAATAATAAATATCTGGTTTTGGATTTAATATGATTAAGATTATTAAAATTGTTGTATTATCAAGTACAATGGCAGACAATTTATGTTTTTTAGTTTGATCTTTATTATAGTAGACAGGAATGCACAGAACAGTAGTAGAAAGGAATAATTAAATAGATGTTATCTTTGGGGAGGGAGAAGTTGTTTAGGAGGTTTATATGAATTTTTTCTTTTTTTTCTTTTTCGTTTAATATAAGGGAAGGGAGAAACTGTACTTAGTGATTTTAATAATGTGCCAATGTGGAATAATTTATAGAAATAATGTGATTTTGGTTTAATATAGACTAAGGGATTGATTATGGAAAATTGTTGTATATACTTGCTGTTAAAAGTCAGAAGTCACCTCTTTTTGTAATTTTGAAAAAAATTATTTTGTGTTTCTACACTTTTTTAGTTTTTTTCTTTTTTTCTTTGTAGTATTTTTTTCCTGTAGGTTTTATCTTTGCTTGACACCTAATAAAATTCTTATTAAAAAAAAGACAGATCAATCTCTTCCTCTTGATACATTTCTTTCCATTAGGTTATAATAGCATAATTATAATAGCATACATTGATTGGCTGGGATATTTTGGCTCAGGGATCATGGGAATCTTGGATAGCATTGGGAGTATTTCCGCCTTCATCCACTGAAGTATCTGCTTGAAAAGAGGTAGAAACCTTCACATTTGGCTTACTTAACACCTGTTTTATGCTGTTGCACTGTCATTAAAAGTATTGATCAAGTTGTCGGGTTACAGAAGCAGACTAAAAGCTTGTGTGTACCCTGGAAAAATTACTACTTGGAAACAGCAGATCCTAATGCCATTCAGCAGGAATGTTTTCACACAGTAAAAGGCAGAAAATTGTGTTTCACGTGTTCTTGTTAAGTAGCTGATACTATATCATTTCACAACTTAAAAATAAAGTACATGTTGTGTCTTGTCCAGAGCATATTACAATTTTTTCCCAGTGCTTTCTGTTCTCAGAATGAAAAACAATGGTGAGCTCATGTCAATGCAGTAGGATAAATGATTGCCTTTATAATATAAACTTCTCTGTGCATTCCCTTAATTTAGAGCTTCATAAAATTATTATATTGATGCAGTGCTCAGCAATTATCATTCCCATCCTCTCCCCAGATGTATTTCAGGAAGATGTTTAGTGTATGAAGTGTGAGACAGCTCAGAAAACCAAGGAACACTTGCTTTAAGAGAAAAGTTAATGAAGAGTTCAGTGATGTTGTGACATGACAAAAGGCTTTTTCAGGCCCTAACAGTTATGTCCTTAAGACCTGAACTGTGTTGGGGCTGTCACAGGTCTTCTTTTCCTCATCTTTTGGCAATGATGGAGTTCAACAATTTGTATGCAGGAAGAGATCCTCTGTTAAAATATACCTATTTAGCATCAGATTAAATCCCAGCGTTTACCTGAATATGAGAGAGGGAGTAAACAAGTTGTTTGATGCAGAATATTTGAAAGTCTTCTTATATACTGCTAAATGTAGAAATGGTACCATACCCTTTGTTTGGCAAGTATTTATCATTTAAATGCTTATATACCCAAATGCCTGCCCACTTACCTACCCTAACATTCAGGAATGGTAAATTTAATTGTTTGTCTAAGACATTTGTTTAGTTTTCCAACAAATACATAAATTTTAAAAATAGTTTTACTGTGAATAAACACTTTGGGTGCCTGATTTTGTTTTCCTCTCTTATAAAGCCTTACTTTGAACAAGCATCTCCTCCCCACAAATCTGTTAGTGTTGTGCATGAAAATCTTTGTTCTGGCATGAAAATCTTTTAATTGCAGTTATCACCCTGATGTTTTTAAATAGGGCATGACAAATATTTCCCAGTGTAAATTAGGGACTTAATACTGAGGTTGCTGAAGACAGAAGTTATGAATATCAGATTCACATAACCTGGAGAAGTCCAGGAGTTCATGGCCTCTACGAGAACCACGCGCTTTGTCCCGGCTGGTATCTGATCACTTCATAAAGGTGGGGACAGGCCAGATCTAGTATCTACCTTAGAGCAGTTGGAGTGTGACCTGAAGTGGAGGACACTATCAACAGTTCTTTGTCATGGTCAAATTATATTCTAACCAGCTGTGTATGTGTGTGTGTGTGTGTCTTTGAGTCTGTGTTGACTCCTGATGACTGCCTGGACAAGTCCCTGCAATTTTCTTGGCAAGATTTCAGAAGTGGCTTGCCCTTGCCTTCTTCCTGGGGCTGAGAGAGAGTGACCCAGCTGGCTTTGTACCTAAGGTGGGACTAGAACTCACAGTCTCCTGGGGTTCTAGCCTGCTGCCTTTACTGCTACACCAAACTGGCTCTCCTAAGCAGCTTACAGCTTGTTAATATAACCAGTCTCTGCAAAAGTAGGGAACTGATTAAGATGGTCTACCCTAGACATCTTATGGATCCAACTGGTTTCCAGGAGCTGCTTGAGGAATTTCTCAGTGAAACAAAATAAGTATCACATTTATATTGTGGGCACTACATTGGGTGTCAGTAGGTTTCCAACTTCAATTCAAAGTGCTGATTGTAACTTATAAAGCTCTATATGGCTTGGGTCCTGGTTAGCTATGGACCACCCCTTTCAGATGGAACCTACCTGTCCTATTCTAGGAGCCAAAATGAGATGCTTCAGTTTCCTTCCCTGCAAGAAATTAGAGGGGTGGAACCCAAAAGCAAATGGCAGCCTCATCTCTGTAGAATATGCTATCTCCAGAAATCTTGCTAACTTTTCAGAAAGCCATTTAAATCTTGGCTCTTCTGGAGAGCATTTAGGGTGAGATTGCTTTGGCACGCTGTTTGCATTAACCATAAGTTTATTTTAATTTTAATGTTAGCTTAACTTTGTCACAATTTAATTTTCTCATTGACATTGTTGATGGAATGTGCTTTAAGTAATTGCTTAATATAAACTCTATATGTTCTACATACAGAGATTTAATTTTTTTAAAAAGCTCCTAGCATTTTTTTTTCTTTTTAAAGTAAGCACACTTATTCTAGCATAATGAAAAAGTACAAAGCCAGCTACATGCTATATAATTTATGTAGCAGAGACCTGAGGATTAATTAATTGAGCTGTATTCTTTAAATCTTCTGAATAGCACATGTCCCAGAATAAGAGAAGGCTTTTAAAAATTAGAGACATCTGTCAAGTTTATTGGGCTAGTCTATAGATTTTTTTCCTGATAAACCATTTTTAAAAAGTCATTTGCCAAAGCTTCACTGTTCTGGATTGTTCAACTCATTTTACATGAATCTTGGGTGCGGCAGGGGGGAATATTAAGTAAGGGAACTGATAACTGAATGAGTTGGCCCAAAAGTGCATGTGTTAGGAAATTCCTCTTTTCCACTAGTTTTAAAGGTCTGTAAAATCATGGCTCGTGCAATTTTGAAGCTATGGAAAATATCTATAGGGCCTAGAATTTTAATAAATTCCCAGTATAATTACATTTATAATCACTGAATAATATATCTGTGTGTGTGAGAGGTTTTAACCATATTCCTTATAAAAATATATTTAGTTGTTCAGATTATTTTTATACAGTTCTTAATATTTGTAAATGGCTGTTCCAAGTAATTTTTCCTGGCTGAAAATTTTAAGCATGTTTTTTATGCTTTGGAGAATTGCGGTAGTAGCAATTACCTGCTTACAGCTGCCGACACCCGTTTAGGATATTTCTGCTGTAAATTCTGGCTTGAAAATAATGCTGTTAAGCTGATTTGTCACAAAAGCAATGAAAGCTTGGAAGATGGCCACTTGATCACAAAATGTAGAGTTGTAAAGTGAGCTTAATTAAAGTTGCTGGCTTTAAATAGAAATGCTGCTCACCCAGCCTGGGATCTACAAGGATATTTATGCAAAGCAATAGCCACGCACAGACAGACAGCAGGTAACAATGCTGTTCTTTGCTGTATTTAACAAACATGCATAGGATAATGTCACAAGAAGAATTAATCTTACTGGGAGTAAGATGAGGGAGATGCTTTTCACCCTCTCTCTGCAACTCCAAGCACCACCTTCCCCAATCCAAGCACCACTTCCCAATGTGTGGAACTGAACTGCTAGAATTTCCAAGCAGCATGGCTGTTTCTGTGAAACCTGGGAGTTGAGGGTTCCCAAGTTAGGGAAGGTTGTTTTGGAGAGTTCCCAAATTCTTTGGAGCACATTTTTCAGAGGAGATAGGAGATTACAATGGGACAGGGGAATTGGCAATTTTGCCTCTTTTCAATTCAATAAGCAGAAGGGCTCCATTGATTTGATGCTTCCTGGTAGCAGAAACAGCCCTTCCACAGGAACAGGGAAAGAAAATCAGGTACTCCCAAGCATTTTCCTGGCATTTCTGCTGGCAGCAGAAGCAGTCTGATAAATTATATTTGGCATGCATGATATGCTTCCTCCTCCTCCTCCTCCTCCTCCCCCTCTCCTCCTGTTGAGATGTTGACCACCAATGTATATTGCCCTGAGTGCTGAAGGAATTCATCCATCATTTTTTTACATTATCTGGATTAATTTATTGATCAAAATGCAGTTCTCCTTCAAACTGTTTCACACATTTTTGAACAGAAAGTCCTAGAATACATAACCATAGTCTTGTACATGATTATCTGAGAATAAGTTTCATCAAATGTATTCAAGGAGACTTACAAATCTGAATAGACAAGTGCAGGATTTAATTAGTTGTATGCATAATGTTTCACATTTGAAGTGCTTGACACACTCCATTCTGAATTCAAAGCATAAACAGCTTTCCTCATCATGCTGAGGTATTCTGAACTGAAAGCGGGCAATTGTGACCACAATATACCTGTTTTGAACTTGAAATAGAAATGTTTTGTATGTAAAAAGTTTTAGAACACTTTCAGTAAGGTCTGCACTACCCATTTAAACAACTGTTTTGAGTTTGAAATGGGGGTTTCGGGCCCAAAACATTTCAAATTCAAAATGTTCTGTTCTGTCCTAGACTTTACCATATGAGTTTATAAGGACAATAAAAATAGATTTGCCTGGTACTAAGACAATACATATGACACCAGATTGACCTATCTGAGGAGGTTATTCTATACCTAAACCAGAAATGGTTTAGGATTCTAAACTCTATGCTATTTTTTTGATGTATTATGCATTTATTTCTGTCATATACATCTCCATAGTTGGAGATGTACAACAACAGCAAAAAGAATAAAGCAATATTTAGACCAATAATAATACATTACAGTAATACAGATGATGCACACTCATCACCCCCAAATCTTCCCTGGGAAAGCTCTGTCTTTACTAACTTCCAAGACCATTGGGTGGGTGCTACTTTGATCTCAGTGGAAAGCTGTTCCATAATATGGGGTCCATACAGAAAAACATTGTCTGCAAGCCCTTCTCCCTTTAAACTCCTGATAATGGGGTACAATTAAGAGATTTTGTCAGGAATCCCACCACCAGAAATTTTGATTCAGTGTAGAGAAAGTGATGTTATATAGGTATGTTAACTCTTATTCACAATGATGTGGACTAGTACATTTTGTAGCTGTTGCAGCTTTTGGGTGGTCTTTATTAGCAAGTATGTTAAGATAGGGTTTCTGTTTGAACTTCTACTTCACAGATTCCCTAACAGACAGACACTTTATTTAAGAGATAAGGTTAAAATGTCCATATGACTCATCTGTCATGTTCTGAAATCTTCCTTTCTTTCCCAGACTCTGAGAATTCCTTATATATAGGTCCAGGGAAAGCTCATTGAGGATGGAGTGTACCACCACTTCTGGCATCACTCCCTTCCTCGTAGCATTAACTACCTCCCAAATTCAGCTAATCATATCCCCCTTGCCACTCCAAGGAGTTAAGAGAGGCATGAATCCAATCCACCAGTGATAAAAGTCATATTAGAAAGCACCCTGGTTACTTCATTAGCATCCACAAGTTGAGGGGAGCTCCAGATAACACCACAAGACATTAGTCAATCTAATTTACTTTTTGTCTTCTTACAACAGTACTCCATTTATTAGTTCTTTTGGAGATCTCAGTAAACCAAATATACCCACCACCACCCAAAACTCAGCCAACAGAGAGATGTGTTCAGGAACAAAGACCATGCTTCCAAAACAGTCATTAACTCCTGAGCCTTCCCCACACCTCACACCTCCCAAGTCATGGAAATTGAAGTCCCTCAGAACTAGATGCCAGAAGAACTGCAAAATCAGCTTGCCAACAAAGTCCAAGAGCTCATGAAAGCAGGGTAGCCTTCCCAGGGTAGCAGTACACAGGCAGCATTCCTAGTTTGTCTCTATTGCTCAACTTCACACACAGGTATTCATACCAAATCACCCCAGGACCAGGGACCCTGATCATAGGCATGGTGTAATGGTTGCCTATTCTAAAACACCATCAGACTCATGAGCAGGAATTCAAAGATATCTGATTTATTAAAGAATAGTATGCAGGATCACAGAGAAAGCTGAGAATGATGAAAGCGCGCCAAAGTCAAACTAAAAACCCTCGGTGCAAATGAAATCCGTCCCCCCGTAGAATCTTCTCAAGTTCACAATCCCAGGTGCTCCTAACGGTTTCTGATGGTCTGCGGGAAAAGTCCTTCAACAGAGAACATAACCCAAACACATTCCATTGTACTGATTTCACATACAGAGCTTGGTACAAGGTCTCACAGCAGCTCCCTCCCAAACAGAAGTGCACATCAGTGCCATGGCATGTGAAACGTTACGATGTACAGTGTACATTGAAACAGTGAACATGACATACTGCCCCCCCAAAATGAAGAATACATTAAGCAGCACGCTTCAAAGGATAAGCAAGATAGAAATGGTTAACTAAATCAGGAGCGTTAACATGGTGTGCAGACACCCATTCAGGATGAGGAAAGTGTTTCCATCAGACGAGATACTGCAGGGTGCCTCGAAGCTTGCGAGAATCAACGATGTCCTTGACTTCAAAGTGTTGTTGGCCGTCAATCATAATTGGAGCAGGAGGAGGAGGTTGAGGGTGCCAATGCGGAGAGTGGTGCACAGGCTTAAGCAAGCTGCAATGGAAAACAGGGTGCAAGCATTTCAAATTGTGAGGCAGTTCCAATTTAACAGTAACTGGATTGAGAAGACCAACAATAGGAAAAGGACCAATTAATTTGGGAGCACGTTTTTTAGAGGGTTGTGGCCATTTGATAAATTTAGTAGATAGATACAGCTGATCCCCAACTTTGAAGTCGTTTCGTAAAGAGAGCTGCTTATCAGCTTGAGATTTGTAAGCAGCCTGGGCGTCAGCTAAAGCCTGTTGAATTACTGGCCAGGAATCAGACAGTTTAACAGCCCAGTCAGACACAGAACATGTTTGGGAAGGGGGCTGTGGCAGTTCAGGGATGGGAACAAAGTCATGACCAGAAACTACGCGAAAAGGGGTTTGTCTGGTACTTTGATGCACAGCATTGTTGTAAGCAACTTCAGCAGAAGGTAATAAGTCCACCCAATCGTCCTGATGGTAGTTAATGTATGCTCTTAGAAACTGTTCAAGCGTGGAATTTAAAATCTCAGTAGAACCGTCAGTCTGAGGATGGGATGATGTGGATAGTGCTTGTTTGGTGCCAATCAATTTTAAAAATGATTTCCAAAACTGGGAAGTAAACTGTGTCCCACGGTCAGAGATCAAATGGGAAGGGCTACCATGGAGGTGGTAGATGTGGTGGAGAAATAGGCATGCCAATTGTGGGGCTGGCGGGATGGATGCACATGGAATGAAATGAGCTTGTTTAGAGAAAAAATCTTTTACAACCCAAATGACAGTTTTCTTCTGACTGGGAGGTAGGTCCACAATGAAATCCATAGAAATCTTGTCCCATGGGCGTGATGGGCTGGCCACTGGCTGTAGAAGCCCCTGTGGTTTCCCCCCTTTCCGTTTTGACATGGCACAAACAGGACAGAAAGCAACATAGTCTTTTACATCACGTCCTAACGTCGGCCACCAAAATTGACGGCGAACCAAATGCAAGGTTTTGACAAAACCAAAGTGTCCAGCAAGTTTATCATCATGGGAACACTGGAAAACATCAGCTCTTAAAGTTTCAGGCACATAAAGGCAGTGTTCCACCCACACCAGACTGTTTTCAAAAGAAACATTGTCTCTATTAGCTAGCAACCAAGTGTCATATTTCAGTGCCTGGAGAAAATCCTTCTGTAACAGACAAGGAATTTGCACTTTCCGCTTCCCAGACTGGGCTGGGGGCGGGGTTGCCTGCGCACGGGTCTGGCTCCGAGTGACAGCAGCCAGGCCCAGTTATGGTTCAGTGAGAACAGTCCCAACCACATCTGTCACCTGGTCAAGGTCCTGAGGTAAACGTGACAAGGCATTGGCCAGAAAGTTTTTCTTTCCTGGGATAAATTTTAACTGGAAGTTAAAGCGACTAAAAAACTGAGCCCAGCGAATCTGTTTAGGGCTAAGACGTCATGGGGTGCGGAGGGCTTCCAAATTCCTGTGATCGGTCCAAACCTTGAAAGGACATTTAGCGCTTTCAAGTAGATGGCGCCAAGTTTCTAAAGCTGCTTTTACAGCAAACACCTCCTTTTCCCAAACATGCCAATGGCGTTCTGTTTCAGAAAATTTCCTGGATAGATAAGCGCAGGGTTTTAAGCAATTTTCTGAATCCCTTTGTAACAAAATAGCCCCAATGGAGGAGTCAGGAGCATCAACTTGGACCACAAAGGGGCGTTCAGGATCAGGGTGCTGTAGAATAGGCTCAGCAGTGAAAAGGGTTTTCAACTGTTCAAATGCTGCCTGGCATTCAGGCGTCCAATTCAGCACAGCCCCAGGGTGTTTTACTTTGCATGTCTCCCGCAAGCCCTTGGTATGGAGTAAATCAGTGAGGAACAGAGCAATCTCAGCGAACCCCTGGATAAATTGCCGATAGAAATTACTAAAACCTAGTTTGTGTTCCTCCTCAGTTTCACTATAAATGAGAACATCATCTAAATAAACCAGAACCCCTTTAAACAAATAATCATGTAATACTTCATTAATCAATTGAATGAAGACCCCAGGCGCCCCTGCCAACACAAAAGGGAGGACTTTGTATTGAAACGATCCCAGTGGGCAATTAAAAGCAGTTTTCCACTCATCCCTAGCTTTTATGAGAATGCGGAAGTAGGCTTTGCGAAGATCGAGCTTTGAGAAAATCTTGCCCTTTGACAAATGAGCTAACATGTCCTTCATGAGGGGTAGAGGGTACTTGTTGACAATAGAGATGGAATTTAACCCACGATAGTCCGTACAGAGTCGAAGCGTGCCATCCTTCTTTTCCCAGAATAACACAGGGGCTCCAACTGAGGAATTAGCAGGTTCAATAAACCCCCTTGACAGATTTTTGTCAATGAAGTCCCATAATGCCTCGAGTTCCTTCTGAGTCATCGGGTAAATTTTTGGCTTGTGCAATTGAGCATTGGGGACCAACTCTATTGTGCAGTCAGTTTTTCGGTGGGGGGGGTAACTGATCTGCCTCCATCTCCCCAAATATGTCAGCAAATTCTTGGTATTGAGCAGGCAAGCCTTCTAAATGTGGCAAGTCAGGGTGCAGCGTGGCGATCGCTGCCCTTCCAACCCCTGCACGTGCAACTATCTCCGCTGTAGGAGCTTGGTAAAATCCATCTGTAAAAGTCATAGTTCTATGCTCCCAGTTTATATAGGGGCTTCGATAGGTCAACCATGGGATCCCCAGGATTACCAAGGGATTGCCAACAGGTGCTACAACGAATTTCAAAGTCTCACAGTGGCTGCCCATTTGCATTGCCACAGTTCCAGTGAAATGGGTTGCTGCCCCCCCCCATTGAACCATCCAACTGTGTGAAGATCAAAGGCTGCTGGAGGGGGAAACTAGGCAGGTCCAAAGCAGCAACCAGATTGGGGTGAATTAAACACCTGGAACACCCAGAGTCAACTAAAGCCCATAGCTCTGTAGTTTTTGTGCGGGAACCCAATTTCACTTTTACCGCTAAAGTGGGACAGTCAGCACTCAGCATAGCATCTTTGTGCCCATCCTCTTCCACCTGCCTGCTGGGGCGCTTCATGGCAGGTGACTGGCGTTTCCCGCTGGCTCCTTAGAGTCGTCTTCAGCCTCTCCCGAGGAGTAGATTACTTCTTCAGCGTTGACTGTCCCTTTGGCTGCTGTCATTCGCCGCAAGGGGGGGGCGATTTGGCTGGTGGCTTCCCCACTTGATCTCCAGCCTTGGCTTTTGGGCAATCAGCTGCTCGATGGCCCTCCTTTCCACATCGGAGACACTGACCCCTTGCGTAGCGTCGATCTTTCTCCTCATCCCAGGCTCTATCGGTTGGCCAGGCAGCAGTCGCAGCACTTTGGTGTCCCCTCATGGTGGCGGGTGGTTTTTCAGATTTTCTAGTTTGCATGAAGGTATGCTGAGCATGCTCAGCCTTGCCTGCCAGACAGATCCAGTCGTACAATGACTCGGGATCGTCTCTACACAACGCCCAGTGCAGGATGTCCCAGTTGAGTCCCTCTTTAAAACACTCTATTAGAGTGGACTCAGACCAGTCAGTGATTTTCCCAGCCAGAGCTTTAAACTCTAGGGCATAATCAGCTACTGACATTTGGCCCTGGGTGAGATCCTTCAGCGCCTTCTTAGCTCTTGCCTTGGCCAGAGGATCTTTGAAATGCAGCTTTAACGCCCACATGAAATCATCGAAATAATCAAGGGCAGGGGAGTCAGCATCACTTAATTGAACATACCAGTCAGCCGCTCGACCATTCAATTTGGTGGCAATGGCAGTTATTTTAGCCTCTTCGGAAGGGAAGCATGCCCCAAACTGCCTCATATAACTCTTAGCAAAGAGTTAACTAAAGCATTAGTTAAAAAGAAAGATAACTTTGTTGGCTCCCCATCAAACTTGACAGAAAAGTCTCTCACTCCACCTATGGTTGGAGTGGAACCAGCAGTCACTTGAGTGGTTGGGCCCCAGGTTACAGTAGCTTTTCCTTTTTGGGGTGGGGATACTGATGGCCAGGCTCTGCGGGGTGGAGATTCATCCCAGAGCTGTCTCTGGCCCCGCTCCACCGGCGGTCTGGATGGGAGGATGGGGGATGGTTGCAGGAAGCTGGGATCTCCTCCGCACCTCCCTTGCCCCTCCAGTGACAAAGACAGGTTTCTCAACATGTACTCCATCGATTCTATTTTGGCTTCCACCACTCTTAGTCTCTCAGGGGTTTGAGAGTCCCTTCTCCTTCATGTGCCCAGTTTCCTCTCAGTTGACACCGTAGTAGATTCTTTGTCTGGGGTTAGCAGGAACCGATACTTCCAGGACGTCCCCGACGTCCCTGGTTGGGGTTCCCCCACTTCATCCAAGGTGATCAACTCTGCGAGCAATTCGCTGGGTGCTGGTGACTTTGGCTCTTCCCCATTGCCACATTCCTCTGCATCAGAATTGGAACTCGATTCCTCCCTTGACAGGTCTCGGGATTCTGAAGGTTCTGGGGTGAGATCCAGCTCTCCGCTCTTGACCATCGACTCTGTCATGAGTACTGATGGCGAGCAGGAGGGGGCCTCTATCCAGGGGGGAAAACGCATGCGTAGTACTGAGGAATTAAGCAGCCATTCAAAGAGACATAGATCAGACCCGCCTTAACTTTTGGGGTTTATCTGTCTGGGTTTTTCCCACACTCAGTGTGATTCCTGACTGTTAGGACAGACTTGGACATCAAGCTAGCTGTCTCCTCGAGTCCCCCGGTTGTGGATTTTGACTCAGCCATCGTTAACTATTTTCCCTCACAAGAGACTGATCTTGGTAGGAGCTAACGGTACAACTTTGGGATTCTCAGCTTTATGTAATGGTAGCCTGTTCTAAAACACCATCAGACTCATGAGCAGGAATTCAAAAATATCTGATTTATTAAGGAATAGTATGCAGGATCTGTCCTAACAGTCAGAAATCATGCTGAGACGAGGAGTAGGTCTCTAGTGTTTATTACTGCTACATAATCCTAACAAACTGAAGAAGCGTGGGAAAAACCCAGACAGATAAACCCCAAAAGTTAAGGCAGGTCTGATCTGTGTCTCTTTGAATGGCTGCTTAATTCCTCAGTACTACACATGCGTTTTCCACCCTGGATAGAGGCCCCCTCCTGCTCGCCATCAGTACTCATGACAGGATCACAGAGAAAGCTGAGAATGATGAAAGCGCACCAAATTCAAACTAAAAACCCTCGATGCAAATGAAATCCCTCCCCCCGTAGAATCTTCTCAAGTTCACAATCCCAGGTGCTCCTAACGGTTTCTGATGGTCTGCGGGAAAAGGCCTTGAACAGATAACATACCCCAAACACATTCCATTGTACTGATTTCACATGCAGAGCTTGGTACAAGGTCTCACAGCAGCTCCCTCCCAAACAGAAATGCACGTCAGCGCCATGGCATGTGAAACGTTACGATGTATAAACTACATTGAATCAGTGAACATGGCACATGGTTTCTCTTATAATTATTGTTCTCCTCCTCCTCCTCCCTGTCTTTGGAGTTGAGGAGGATCTTTTGAAGGATCTGAACGTTGGAATGGCAGAACTTCAAGAGGGGAATGGTACCTCTTTCACCCAGTGAAGTTTCAGTAATACATGCCAGGTTTGATCATTCATCCAAATCTAGATTATGGATGAATGTTGTCATAGTACAAACAGACCTGCTGCTTATCATCAACAGCTTGGAGCCAAAGGCTTGTTTAATATAATTCGTCCTACAGACAGACTCAATCAAAGTCACTTAAAGATGCCTTATATGCTTGTCATATGTTGTGTTTTTATCTCTCTTGAATGATTCGTACTTGCTGGGCAAACCTTAAAGTTTTTGCACCTCCTATAAAAGTCAGAAGTAGACTTCTGTGTGGGCTTTGATGAGATGAAAAATTAATGTAAGTAGTATCTGATGAGAGAAAAAAAGGGCTCCTCATTTACAGGATTTTTAAAAATGCAAAAAGTATACATTCTGAATGATTGAGTTGCCATAACAGTAGTTCAGTTGCTGAAGAAATATATATCACCGTATAAATATTGATTTCTGCCCAAACATATCTATAATCACCCATTATGATGAAGGATAGTTTTCTCAAGTGCCACTATTTTCAAAATGTCAGGTTATAAGAGCATCTCCAACCTGCCTGAGAAAATCATTGTCATATAAATACAGTTGTGTAGGGGAAATCTAACTTATGTAAAGTTAGTAGAATAACTAGCTTTACATGTGTTTGTTTTGCAAATTGTAAGCATCTGAATTGTGCATTAATTTGAAATAATCTGGTGCTCTCCCACTCACAGCAGGTGGGTTTCTAATTTCTAACATGTCAGTGTAAAACCTTGCTTTGCCTGTGAATTTATGACTAGTTTAGGCACAACCCTCTTCCTGTCTGGTTATGATGCCCAGCAGTAGAAACTGATGGGATTCTTACAGGATTCTTCAAAGTACAGACACTATATTTTCATTAAAGTTAATTATTTGAGGCAGACAACCCAGAGCATACAGTACAAATCTGAATACCAGACAGAACTGAGGAAGCTTCCTGAGCCACCAGTGCTGCCCATTTTACCCTCTCTTCCACCTCTTCCATAGCATTCCTTGGGGAATGAATGACAAAAGCAAAGTTGTAGAGATGGATTTCCCTGAACTGGAGCATATGAGGATTAGAGTGTATTGGAGTCATTTTGGTCAAGAATGTGACTCACCTGAAAGGGCAGCAAAAATGGAGCTGCCAGTTACATGTAATGGATGGTGTGGGTTTTCATCTAATTAAGGAAAAGTTTTGTTTTGTTTTGTTTTGTTTTGTTTTGTTTTGTTTTGTTTTGTTTTGTTTTGTTTTGTTTTGTTTTGTTTTGTTTTGTTTTGTTTTGTTTTGTTTTGTTTTGTTTTGTTTTGTTGGAAATCTTGGGAGTAGGTTGTGAACATCATATTCCCCTCAACAATTTATTGCAAAAGACTTCTGGGAGAGAAGAGAGCTCTTAGAAATATGTGTTATGTTTCAGTTCACTGGACCTGTGCTAAAACCTGTCTGGTGGTTTTGTTTGAGCTTTTTTACGCTACATATAATCTCAGAATTGCTGATACAGGGATTTGGGAAGGAGCAGGGGTAAAATTGCTCTCTGTTTTTACAGTTAAGAGAAGCAGCTATATGACTCTTATTTATTATGCTTTCTTAACAACAATCTCTTGTAAATAGCAAGAATCTTTCATAAGGCTCCTGGTTCTACTGGCAAAAATATTAGTGATAGTATTGGCACACATTAGATTGTTTCCATAAAGCCTTAAAATAAAGCTATCTAGATTTTTTGCTTTTCTCCCTCTCTCCTTCATACATACCCAAACGCACATACACACTTTTGAAATATATACCTTGGTATCTTTCATGTGGGATGCTCCAACCTCATGCTTGTTCAGGGGTCCCAAAGGAGATGTGGAATGACTTCTGGGTGGCTGGGGCCTCCTCCATTAAAAGCTTAAAGCTCAACAAGTGTTGCTGACATTGTAGTCAGAGCAAAAGAACAGAGGCCTCTGATGGGAGGAGATGGGCGGGGATAAATTAGATAAATAAATAAATGAAAGAACAGCCTTCTGATAATTAGACAGTGTCCCTGACACTTCCCTGTGCAGAAATAGAGGACAAACTGGTCTCTGCATACTATAAAGTGTTCTGGTTACACTGCACTATATGCTAATATGACAATGGCAGCTGAGCATCAAAAAGACGTGGTGGGAATGGAATGAATCTCTACTTGAGTGTGTCCACCAGAAAAAAAAAAGAATATATGTATCTTTTCTCATGGGTAGCTAATAGATTTAATGCAGCATTTACTCCAAATTCTCTAATGTGCTCAGATCTGCGGTATGCAAGAAGCAACAGAACATTGTCCTTGTTTCTGTACTGGTACATAAGGAAGTCCTGTGGTGGCTCTAAAAATGTTATTAAATAAATGTATGTCACGTTGTCTACATGAAGAACATTTCAAACCAATCCTTGCCAAATGGCACTTTTTCCCCCTACTGTTGCTTTCCATAATGTTGCTCTTACGTTGAATCATTGAACAAGGTGTTCAGGCAGTTACCACTTAACTAGGAGACCTTTCCCTACAACTATTGTGTCTTTCTGAGAATGCTACTCAGTTGCCTCTCTAGGTGGCAATCAAAATTAATTTAAAAAAATTAATTTGGCAGATAGATTAACTGATCAATTTCAAACACCCAGTTTCCCTTTTTATCAATGCTAATATGATTTCAGCCAATAATGCATCAGTTTGTGGGCTGTTGGGTTTTTTTTTTTTAATATAAGAAGAAACATTTGGGTATGAGCAAGATTTTTATATGAATTTTTCCTAATATGCTTTTTTCCCTAAAGTATACATTTTTGCAGGTAATCTCTCCTAATACAACTTCTTCTGAGCATCATTTTCACCAATATGTATGTATGTATCACAACATATGCATTTTTGTGCAACACAAAACTGCACTCTAAAATTTGGGGAAGTATAGATTTGGAAGCACGACTGAGTTTTGGTTGTGTCTTGGTTAAAAAATATGAATTAGTGAAAGGTCACATGTAACTTCAAACTAAACTCATTTATCTCCCATCTCTAGAAAAGCTAAAAAGCTGAAAATATTACTGAGTAGATAAAAACTACGGAGACCTTTACAGAGGAACCATGAAGATGATATATTTGTGAGGAAAACTATGTTGTTTAGGAAAAGAAGCATGTTCACAACATTACAATAATATACAGCTTTCAATTTTATTCCAGCCTTAAAGAGAATACCAGAATTAACCTATAGGGTACGTCGTCATGATCTTCATGGCATCAATATTGGAGGCATGGGAATTAGGCAGTAGGAAATGCCCATACCTATGATGTTCTGTTGCCTTCATATGCTGCATAGATTATATTTTGTCTCTTTCCTTGGCTAACTCTTGAAAGTTGTAGGCTGATTAGCAGTCAGCAATATGGCACCCTAGAAACTCCAAAGTCCTGTGGTACCAGTAGATGGTTTTTGCCAGTCCCCCAGATTAAATACAGAAAATAGCTAAGTTCACCAAATCTCTTGCGATTTGGGGGAAGCAGATCAATATTGTATAATATGTTAGGGAGAGGAGCTGTTAGATATGAGATGTCCGTATTTTTTTTTCCCACTTATAGTGGAAAAAACCAAAACCTGTGCCAAAATGCAAGATTATGCAAGGATGCCTGACGCTTGAAAAAATTGCTACCTTTAAAGCAGAGCGCACAGTGTGTGGCCTCCAAAGCCTTATTGCTGTCTCCCAAAATACAGTCTTACGAAATACATTTACAGATTGCAAATGCACTGCCATGCGTTTTATTGCCATGGTAAACATTTTCTCAGTGGGAGATTCAGATTCTGCTCACTGTGAAATAATCCTTGGGGAAATTACCATAGGAAACCAATTCCAGTGTAACCTCCCTATGTGCATTTGCACATCACAGGATTAATTAAAAACACAACTTGGCAAGTAACAAACCTTATGTCAGAACCATTGGTTGGTGTCATACCAAAGATGAAGTTCACTTCCTCAAACGGAAAAGGCATGAGCTGTATTTGCCTACATGGAAATTATGAGGAAACATTTGAAATCAAGTGCCTTTTCTGCCAGTTACAAATCACTGCAGAGTATTATTCACCATAATACTGTCCAAACATCGTTATCTTTATTGATGTGCATTGCTTCTCTCTTGCAGAGTGATGAGGTTTTGACTGTCATCAAAGCGAAAGCACAGTGGCCTGCCTGGCAACCACTAAACGTGTAAGTAGAGAAGGGAGCCAGCCTCCCAGAAGATTTTTCTGTCATTGCCCTCTGACAGAATGCTGTAAACATCATGCCTGCCACAAAAGTGTCTCTCTTTCTTAGATAAAAATGTGTTGATAAATGAATCTTCTTTGCCTCTTTCCATGTTTCTTTCTAATAATATTTAGGGGAGACCACATTATGGGAGGGTACTGGGTTAGGTATTATTGTTCCAGCAATACATTTAGAAATGTATTTCCCATTATGTTGATCTTTTCCTAAAGACCGGGGTATATCTAGTAGCTAATACAGTTCCTGCTTGCTTAGAAGTAAGCCCAATTTAATTTGATAGAAAATGAAAAATTAAGCTAGTTTAATCAGGGCTGTCTTGGGAACTCTAGTTATGAGAAGAAATAGGACTCTGATAGAAGAGAATATATGTAGCTCGGGGTTGAAATGTGGAGTCCTTGGTGCTCACTGAGCTTGGTTGTTTGCTTGGAGTTATTTCATTATCTGACTAAGTAACATCATCAGTGTGAGTGAGTGTGAGGTTTGTTCCTTGTTTATATGCAGTAGCTCACCCTGCCAGTGTTGGTTAGGGCATGGTTTTCTCCTTGGTAGTCCCTTGATTAGGTATTGTTTTCTACTTGATTGTTTGCCTGGTGTTAATCCCTGCTTATCTGGGTGTTGGCTGCTGGAGGGGAGCAAGGAAAAAAAAAGACCAGAACCAACACTGGCAGGGCAAGCTACTGCATATAAACAGGGAGCAAACCCACACTCACTTGCCCTGATGGTGTTACTTAGTCAGGTAATGAAATGTCTCCAAGCAAACAACCAAGCTCAGACAGCACCAAGGACTCCACAGAAATAGGACTCTCCTGTTTCTTAGAAAGCTGCAGTTCCTAGTATTAATATGTGACATGACACCTTTCATTTAAACAATGCAAGCAGGTTGTTAAAATATGACAATTTCTCATAACAACAAGGCAACAATACTGAGTGGTGATACCTTTTCCCCCACAACTCCAAAGAAGTAGTGCCCTAGATTCAACTGAATGTACTACTAGCTGCATCTATCAAGATTCTTCTTGCCTCCCTAAGTTCTATGTCTGCTCCACCACAACTGGAACCTAGAACCTAGTTAACTGAGGCTCCCTCCAGGAGAACCTGATCTCCATAATTCAGGGTCAGTAACTTACATGAGAATAGTAATTAATACATGTCAGTCATTTGTCTTGCTTTTGAACTCTACCTTTCCCTCTAAATTTCACTTTCTATGAAAGTTTCCTTCTTTTAAAATAATATGCAAACTTTCTAGAGTATAAGGCTATATAGGATACAGTATGGTTTTATTTGAGGATTTTCTCCAGCCTAGAATGTTTGCTTGGTTGAACCTTTGTGCCCTGCCTTCAGAACATTTTTATCTGCTTCTTTTATCATAATATATATTGCTTTACACTATACTGCACATTCTTTCTCTCCTCTCTCTGGAGTTGCTTGACTGACTCTTTTGTTCAAAATTCTTTTCAAAATAGGCATTTATAACACATTTTTGTCAACACCTTCAACATTTCAAGGCAATGTGTGATTTGGTCAAGCCTACAGTGTATGTTCTTTGGTATTTCATGCTGTCTCTCATGGTTTTGCTTAGACTGCATAGCACTTCTTTGCAAATTGTTCTGTCCATACTGTGGATCTGTGAAAATTGTCTTTTTCAAGGATGTCATTCCTGCATCTTTGTAAGATAGGATTTGAAAACTCACACATATTTTCACATTCAATTTCTCTGGCATTATTTACTCTGTTTCATCAGTGAATCCTTTAAAAATAATAATATGTACTTCTCAAAAATATTATGCACATCAGTACCAATTAAAGTTAATAATAATTAATAATAATTAAGCATGTTAATTTGTACTTCTAAAATGCCCACGATGTTTGTAGAATTACTGTTGAATTAAATTTCATCTAATTGAAGACAATAAAAGATACAAAATTCAGTTGTTCAAATTGCATACAATTGCTGGAGCACAACTGTATATTGTTTTTTAAGAACTGGATTTGCTCATAAAAATTTCAGTTCCCTGCAGTTTTCATTTGCAGCTGATTTCAGAACCACAGTTGTGTATCCTGAATGGGCTCAATATGCTTGAACAAAATTTGCTTTCTGATTTTGCCCCAGGGGTATCATGGCAAAATCTGAATAAACTCTTATCAAGCCATTTGTTTGCGATAATACACAAGTGACTATAGACACAGATGGGATGTGAATGGGGAAACCTGTGTCTTGCTAGCAGCTTCTGATATCTCTCTAGAACAGTGTTTCTCAACCTTGGCAGTTTTCAGATATGTGGACCAACTCCCAGATTTCCTCAGCTAGCCATGCTGACTGGGGAATTCTTGGAGTTGAAGTCAACACATCTGAAAGCTGCCAAAGTTGAGAAACACTGCTCTAGAATTATCCCATTAAAGTTTCCATTCAGGACAATTGTTCCCCAAGACTTGGTGAGAATGAGAGAGAAAAAGACTAAAAGAGCAGAATCTCCAAAACAGGGACTGGTAGATGATACAGTTGTGCTTACTGTTTGGTCCTTGTCAAGAAGTTTTAAAAAAAATTCTGTGCTCTTTCCTTAAATATTCATTGGCTTGATCTTGACATGGATGGCAAAGGCTTGTATCTATCCTGCTAGAGGTCTACAGAGAATCAATGCCCTCATTTGAAGTGTGTCTGTGGAGGGCCCATAAGAGCAGGTGTTCCCTGAAGGCATTGGTGAATGCCCTCAGAGATCCCCCAAGGTTGTTTTTAAATTGCATTTTTAATGTGGCAGGAAGAGGGAATTATCAGATTCAGGATGGAATAGTAATCTTCTCTATACAATAGTGAAGCTTCAATTATTTCTTCTGGCCCCACTCCTGATTTCTTTTTTTTTTAAATGCAGACCTCAATTTGGCACTCAAAGACAAAGCACAGGCCTTGGCTAGAAAAAGTTGCTTGCTCCTGCTTCACAACAAGACATTCACCATCCCATTTCCAGATGTAATGTCTTCTCTCTCTCCATGCTAGGCCTATTCAAAGTAGCTGTGCTTCCTGGGCACTCTGTGCCATAGAGGCTTCACTGTCTGCTTCCTTGTAAGGATGCAGTTGGTTTCACTGAGGTCATGATGCTCTGCTAGAATAGTCATCATAACCTGTGGCTATTAAGGAACTGCCAAGTGCCAGAAGAGGCTTCAGAATCAAAAGAGAAGCAGCATGACAGCTTTTTAGAAGCAGGAGGATCACGTTGCTTTGTGAATCAACTCTGAAAGATTCCTTTGCTCAAAGCATTGTTGAAATAAAACATACCTTCAAAGTTTTGCATATGTTAAGAATTTATGCCCCAAGTGCAATAGATCAACCTACCTGGAAATTTAGGTTCTTCAGACTTTGAAATCATTTGGGGTAATTTATTTCAGTATATGATGCTTCATTGTCTAAGAAATGGAATTTTTATAAGCTAGAGCTATTTTTCTATTTAAATTCTCCATTTTCCCTTAGTTAATTAAACTATGATTTATCAATGATTACAATATTGCCTCAGGATAAAATAAAATTAGCACATTATTATGCATAATGTACCAGACTAGTTGTGGCAAGGATAATTTGCTAATTCTATTGACTAATGATTGTGGATAAATTCTTAAGCATAATCTCCTAACATGCACCAGGAAACTGATTTGCTAAAACATCATATTGCATAAAATAGAATGATGTCAAATGTGTGTGTGTGTGTGTGTGTGTGTGTGTGTGTGCATGTATTTGCTTGTATATCCAGCAATATATTACCACATAGTAATTATGCAGGGATTGGGATACATTTTCACCCCCAGTTGTAGCCTCCAATCATCATAAAATTAAACCACAGTTGTTATAAAAGTTTCATACCCTAATCTTTCAGTTTTAAGGTACCACTATTAGGAATAAGGAAATATTTTCACAATGCAATGAATTCCAAATGATAATGATTCTAGTTGTTATCTTTGAAATTTCAGTATTTTCTGAGAATGAAAATATGTCCTTGGTGCCTGACATGGCTATATTTTATGTGTTGTTTAAAAGGTTAAGCATTGACTGTTATTAGACTTGCCATCCATCTAACAAAGGTGTTAATCCTGTCATTCCTAACATTTCTTTCTTCAAATTGTAGCAAAGTTATGGTCCTATTAGCAATTAATCTGCTAAGGAGGAGCACATAGGATTTTACTTTTTTCATACAAGCTGATCCGAGATGACAAAATGCATGATGATTCCATCCCATAATTATCTACCAGTGGGCAGGCATGCACAGACGCACACAGAAGCATTGACATATGTGTGCACATAGGCAATTCTGCAAGCCACACTTGAACACAATAAAACACTTGGACATCTCTATGAGCAAACAGTCTTCCCATAGTATGTCATGGTTCCTGTTCCAATGTTCCTGTGAACATCGTAACCAGTTCCCATGCCATGTTGGTGCTGACACGTGTTATTGTTCGGGAGGGGGCTGCTCTTGTTCTTTGTACCAGGCACTGATGTACAGGCTTTGGAATGTCTATTTGGGTTATCTCACCAGTTCAAGGAGACTTTCCTGAAGACTGGCAGGAACCATTAGGAACACCTGCAGGCTGCAGGGAGTGGACTCTTACTGAATCTGGGGGGAGGGATTGGAACTGTCTAAGCTTTAAGTGTTTGAAAGACCCACGCTTTTGCCATTCTCAGCTTTGCTCTTGAACTTGCATACTATCCAGTAATAAATCAGATATCCATAAGCTTCTTGTGTGAGTCTGGTTGGACACTGGGGTAGGCGTTCATCAAATAGTAGATGAAAGGCTGTACAGACTGGCTTCCCTTGAAGCATTTCACTGTAGGATCAACTTCCAGGTTTGCTTTAGGCAAAACTGGTGATGACTTACGTTTGAACATAGAATAGGCACATTCCCACATTAATGGTGTCTGGCATTGGAACCAGCCATGAGTGAAAGGTGAGAATCGAGACAGATTTTTGCATTATATTGCATAATACAACCTGTTCCTTTTGGGAAGAGGGAGATAAAGAAAACTTATAATCATTATATTTGCAAAAAGGCCATGATTTCCATGTAATAAACTTTAGAGTTATGATGTTTAAATCATTTAATTAAAATGACATTGAAAAGATTTAAACACACACTCTTTCACACCAAATCTGTTTTTTTTAATTTTTATTATTTAAAATACAGATTACAAAACACACAACCAATAATAACAAAAAAAAAAACATAAAATAATTCAGTCAAAAAACCAAAACATAACACATTTAACTTTATAACTTAACCTCTATGTGCACCCATCACCTGTGGGACCTATAACCCACCTTATCTCTTTACTTTTTATTATTACACATTTTTATTATTAATAATTCTTAATAAGCCCGCTTCTCCAAAAAGATAATATATATTGATCTGGTTTTACTCCCTTTCCTTTAACAAAAATATATTCCAGAAATTCACCCCATATAACATCAAAATTGTTCCTTTTCACCAAACCTTTTTTATATTTTAGTTCACATGTCAATTTATCATTAATAGCAACATTCCATACTTCTTTAAACCAATCTTCAAGCTCATACTCATAAGCCACTTTCCATTTTTTAACTATTATTAATCTTAAGGCAGTAACAAACAGTATCATCATCTCTTTCTTTTGCCACTCTAATTTCATATTTCCAAAATTTAACAATAATCTGTTTTAAGATATCCATCCAGTTCTTCTTCTGTATGACCAAGAGGAACAAAACAACATAAATATAGGGCTGCTTTTTTTCTGATTGTGTTTAGAGTAGTTACATAGCTCTACAAAAATTTCATATAATCAATATAATTTATATCAATTTATAATCATATAAATTACATAAACAAAAATTTCTATAATCAATCCCTTACTCTATATTAAACCAAAATCACATTATTTCTATAAATCATTCCATTGGCACATTGTAAAAATTACTAAATACAGTTGCTCCCTCCCCTTATATTAAAATATATATAATGTATATCCTTGCTGTTAAAAGTCAGAAGTCACCTCTTTTTATAACTTTGAAAAAAAAATTCTTCTGTTTCTACAATTTTTTAGTTTTGTCTTTTTTTCTTTGTAGTTTTTTTTTTGTTTTTCTGTAGCTTTTATCTTTGTTCGAAACCTAATAAAATTCTTATTAAAAAAAACAAAGAAGCAGCTATGTAACTACTCTAAACACAATCAGAAAAAAAGCAGCCCTATATTTATGTTGTTTTGTTCCTCCTGGTCATACAGAAGAAGGATGAACATCTTAAAACAGATTAGGATGGATATATATATATCCTAATCAACTTCCCCCCCAAGATAACATTTACTTATTTCCTTCCTACTACTATTCTATATATTTATGTCTCCTATAATAAAGATCAAACTAAAAAGCACATAAATTGTCTGCCATTGTACTTGATAATAAAACTATTTTAATAATCTTAATCATATTAAACCCAAAACCATCCAAATAGACATTTATTTTTTATTATACCTTAATCATCTTAATCCAGATTGGAGCATTTACATATCCCCACAATGTGCACCGAACTTTTCTTTTGACAAAATCGAACAGCCCAACTGCCCCCCTCAAAAACTCTGACTTCTCTTCAGAAGACCTTCCATACATAATAATCCCTTCTTTTCCATGGCGTTCCACCAGAAGATCAATTTCACTTGTGGCTTGCAACTCGCTCTTTCCCTTCTCCAACTCGACTATCCAATCTTCATCCAGCATTTCAACAGAAATCCCGATCTCACTCTTAGAAGAGACATTTCTTCGGCTGTTAAATTCCTCAGTTTCATCCACAACATCCCCAACCAGATGACACATTTTAGACCTCATATTTTTCACAATGTCCTGAATGTCTTGCATAAAAATTTGGTAGGAATCAGAAAGAATCTGTTTAAAATCTCAGGGGAAGTCAGAGAAAATCTGTTTAAAATCCTCCATTTCTCATGCAGTAGATTATGGCAACCCCTAGGAGCTTAACCAGTGAAAGTTGAAGATATGAAAGAATTCTGGAAAGTGTCTACATAAGTGAAAGTGAGATAAGCAGACAGTTCCCCTGGGAAAGTAGAAGCAGAAAACTGAAACTTCAAAACAGCCAATTCAACATGTAGGAAAATGCTAATATCTTCAAATTTAGTACAAAAATAATAACAGGGAGAAAATTATTTACTCTTAATCCTCCTTAATATTTGGAGGGAAAACAAAGTCCAAAACTTAAAAAGAATTTTTAAAAGGCAATCTCAAAAATAACGATAAGCACCAAGAGACCCCGCTTCTCCTTGCTATAGAAAGCCTCTCTTATGCATACTTAAAAATATATATGAATTGGTGATTTAGGAATGGGGTGGCCGGTCTTAGTGTCCCTTAGTGTAGGGTACAGCATGGCTTGGAAAATGGTGACATCCCAGCCTTCTGGCCAGGCCCACAACTAGGGTCTGTGTCACCTGGGGCAAACATGGATTCCACACCCATTTTGGCACCCCTCAGTGCTCATTTCGGTGCCCCCCAGCACTCATTTTGGTGCCCCCCAGCACTCATTTTGGTGCCCCCCAGCACTCATTTTGGCGCCCCACCAGCATGGTGCCCAGGGCACATGCCCTGGTTGCCTCCCCCCCCCCCAGTTGTGCCCCTGTTCCCAGCTAGCTCTTACCACTCAATGCTGTTTGTGATCTTCTGGTTGCAAGCAGCCATCCGGAGGACAGATGAGATGATTCTGGAAAACCACTTCTGGGCTTCAGGAAAAACCTGCCTGAGCCCCAAAACACTGCCGCATTGTCAGTTCTGCCTGTGGAACCTGTGAGCACAGCTGTTCAGTCTGCTATGTCCCCACCGGAAGTCCAACAGTTACATATCTTCTGATCTTCGCTTTTAATCTGCTAACTGGGAGGGAAGGCAGGAATTTATAAACACAATTTTGATAGTCAAAATTAAATTGGAAAAATTGTCCCATCTGTTTGTAAAAGATTCTGAAGCATGTGCATGCACACACACACACACACAGCATCTGAGCTCTTGTGAGAAGCAGCAGTGCTATTCAAGTTTTCCACAGTTCTTTGCTTGCCACTCAGGACATATGCAAAATTAAATAAATAAAATACAATATGAGTAAAATAATCTGAAACCCCCTGTTCACTGCTGTTATTAACAATAACCCCACCTTGAGACACCTGTTTTCATATTCCAAACTATGCAACCCATCTCTGGCCATTCCTAAGGGACACCATGAGGGAGGCACTGAGGTTTAATAACTGAGCAGCTTGACAGCCTCAGCAGAAAAAGGAAGAACATTTCCAAAAGTAGCTTTAATTAATCAACACATGTCCAGCTGAGGCAATTAACAGTACCCTCCATGCTGTTCCCATTATATCTCACACTTAGGCTCAGCAGGAAACTTTATTTGCCAAGTTTAATTTTGGTTTAGAATGTTACCATCCCAAATCCTGGGGCAGGTTTTCAGAATGAAGCTACAAATCTAGAACCATTCATGTTAGCTAAGCCTATCACTAGCCTCCTGATTTAGTAGTCTTTTGAGGGCAACCTCTGTCTATTATGGGAAGCAACTCATGGCACCTGCACCCGTTTTTGTGACCCCTAGAGTCTCTCAAGTTCAAATGCCAAAATTCAGGGGTGAAACAACATTTGGCACCATGATTTTTGGAGTGTTTTTTAAAACATAAATTAAATAGCAAAAGAGTATATTAATCATCAGGCTTAAGAGGCCTATTTTATTTTTTAAAACCCACTGACTCCAAACCTTCCCCCCCCAAAATAAAAGGCCCCCAAATGGCCAGGCGTTCAGTGATGTCCATGAGTTTTAGTCTTATCTCAGGCACAAAGCCAGCTGGGGGACCTTCAGCTAGTCACTCTCTCTCAGCAAGGCAAGGGCAAACCACTTTCAAAAATGTTGCCAAGAAAATTGCATAGACTTCTCTGTGTTGTTGCCAGGAGTCAGGATCGACCCAAAGGCACATCCACATAATTTTCAGTAAACAAAATAAATGCCAGAAAAGCATAATCATTTTCTGGATACTGGAGGATGCCAAACCCCCTATGCATTTGCCCAATAATTCTGAGCACAGATAGCTGCAGTTTTCTACAAACTATTTGTTGTAAAAATAACATGTAGAAATTAATGCAGTTGAATAGGCTGAAGTTAAAATAGAAATTGTAAATAGGTTTCCACCATGAACCACAACTTTCCTTTTTAATCTTCACTTTTTTATTTTTATTTTATAGTAATTTTATTAAGTATTATAATTACAACAGTAAAAATAAATACAAACTGGAAAAAGGGAGAAGAATAAAAAGAAAGAGTAGAAGGTGCAGAAGAGGAAAAATAGAGAAATAGAAAAGAAAGAAAAGAATACAGTAAAGGAAAAGAAAATAAATATAGAAAGAAGTGATTTCCCACCTTCATCATAAGTATAAACAATTTTAGCAACTTATCACCTCCTCTTAAAATACAAAAAATGATCTCTTCTTCTCATATCTCATTCCTTATCTGTAACCAAATCCATAAAGCATCATCATTTCAGTCCAAAAGTCAGCAAAAGTCCATTAAGGGTTACCAGAAATAACAACCTATCTATTTTAACCTTGATCAAATAAACCAACTTTATATTCCTTCCTTTTACTTCTAATGATCTTAATGTTTAATCCATTCAAGCAATGTCCTAGAACTTGATTTCTTTTCATTTTTTCTTTGTCCCTTCTCACAAGATTCTTCAAAATTTTAACAAGCCTCTTTTGTAAATCCAATATAGGAAAATTATCCAGGTCACTCTCTTGGTTTATTGTTTGTATATCCCTTTTAATTATTAAGACATCAGCCAGTTCCTTTTATATGTCCAGCGTAGCATCTTTTTCCATGTCATTCTTGTAGCCTGTCATTTGTAAATCCACTTCCAGCTCAGTCCTGATTTTTGTCAGGTAAAATTTGTTTCTCTTCCATAACTTCTTTTGCACAGTCTCTCCATAGAGGCAGATGTCTCTGTTGACACTATTAAAATTAACTTCTGAGTCCATTGTTCAAAAATATCCTTCAATATGTCCAATGTTAGAATATTTTTGCTTCATTCTATAATTGTAAGTGGAGTTTGTATTCTTCTCCTTTAATTGTAATCTTTAGTTCCCTCTAGTTCCCTCCAGTGTCCAATTTTTAATATCTTACTATGTTTTTTTAAGTTCAAAACAAAAGCATTTTCCCACAGGAAGGATTCTTTATAATTAATTCAAAAATCATATTTCAAATTTATCTGGACCCTTAGTCCATTTGTAACTGTCTAAAATCAAAGTTTTAATCACCCTTTTGCTATTTATTCCAAAAAAAAAAAATTGATGCCTAAGATGTCAATTTGTAGACATTTCATTAAATCTTTCAGTGTGTTGAGGCTTACTGTGTTCATGCTTCTTACATTCCATGTTCCTACTTTAATTCTACCTTTGCAGCTTTGGATTTTCTTTCCCTGTATGGTAACATTAGCAACTAGACATCCCAAAGACTTTCATGTAGCCACATCATAAACATCATTAGTACTCCAAAAGATCCTCAGCTCTTCCTCAGTAGCATGTTGAGTGCCACTCCATTTGAGGGGCCATAACCTGGCACTATATTTTACATTTTTTATTTTTTTATCCATGTGGTTTTCTTGGTAAAAATTCAGGAGTGGTTTACCATTCCTTTCTCCTGCACATATGAATTGATGCCTTTGCCATTGTCACTAAAGTGATTGTCTGCCCCTGGCATCTTCCTGTATCACTGCTGCCCAATATAGATGCCTGCTTGCTTTAGCTGGGCAGCTGGGATGACCTTCACACCTTGGGTGACCCTGCTGAGAATATATACTCTTGGCATACACTCCCAGCATTCTTTGCTCATTCTTCCCAGGAGTATCGCCCACCCCCACCATGATGAGGCAGCACAGCTGGACTTGGGGGATAAATACATGACAGGGATAGGCAAAGCCAAGCAGCTATCTAACTGCATCCTAAAAGGCTTAAAGAGCATGTGTTCTGTGAGTGCCTGGGGGGTTGTGTGGGGGAAGGCAGAAGGAAATTTCCTCAGATTAGCAATCTCTTAAAAAGCAGGCAAAATGATAGATATCATACTGCCCCCTTTTTGGTCAATGGATCGTGAGGTGCTGAAGACAAAGCGCCATTGGATTTGGACCTTCAACACCCATAAGAGATTTGGGAGTCACATACATTCACAACTCATCCTATTATCTTCACTATGCTAATGAACAATCAATATCTTTAATATTTAAATAAAAATTTAAAGGTTAGTATGGTGAATGGAGCTTTTCCTTATTCATATTATTGACTTGTTTCTATCTTAGCTATAATATAAAAGATGAGTTAGAGTAGATATTAACATTAGGCAATGCAGTTAAACTTTCATGTTACTCTAAATCCCCACTAGGGAGAGAAGAGTTAATAAAAATGTTTGGAATGTATAAGCAATCAGGTAATTCATTATAGTTTGTTTCCTGAATGAGAGTTCCTACTAAATCTATACTAAACATGCATTAATCAGCACTTGCAACATGATTCAAATCAATGAGCTTCTCAGTTTTGAAAAATGAAAGTATTTAGATAAATATTAATGAAATCCCTGAAGCACTGACCCTAGAGGTCTAGCAACATGTCCAAGATGTTGTCATCAAAGAGTCTTTGAAAAACATCCATCATAAAAATGCATAAAGCCATTTTGTTATAATATGCAATGATTCCTAATGCATGCAGTGTGAAACTCAGAATATTTACATTTCTGTTGAAATGTATAAGATAATTATGTTTCTCTTTTCTTTCTCTGCTAGCATAGTAATTCATTTATTGTTACTAATGTTTCAGGAATAGGAAAATACCTCCCTTCCTCTTGAAACATAAAAATACTTTCAGTTCAACTATAACTTCACTGGAATACAACAAGACACTGACTCTATTTAGAGTTAACTATTTTGTTTTATTTGATTGCTCAGTTCACCTTTTGTTCTACAATTCAGTGCAGTCTATTAGTAAAGATTTCATGTTCTGCCTTCAATATCTTCACAATACCAACTTCTAAATGTGTAAATCATGACTGAACAAATTGGCAGCACAATTGTTGTTTTGCTCAGTTAAGCACGTCCTTCATTTATCCAGCTGAGAAGAACAATTAAGGAAAAAATGTATTCTGAGCATAGAAAGCTGAAATCTTCAGAATGTTTGCTCTCAATTTTGAATGGTAAAATGCACCTTTATTCTGAACTTGAATTAACTAACAATTATGTTCACATATTGTTTTTTATTTATTTCCTTTAAACTGGAAAGGAAAATGGATGTCATAGACCTTTAATGAAGCAGCTATTGCATATCATTAGCATTTGATTATACTAATTTCTTCTAAAAACTGTTCTCTTTCATAATTTGAAAGAGAAATCATGCATGCTTACTTTTACCTATAGACACTTGGCATCAGCCAAGAGTTATAGCAACATGTAGATTTTTAAAGAAAATGTCAGTTGCCAGATCTGTAGCTGATGACTTCCAATGGGGATTAATGGTGGATTAGACATCTCCAAAGGAGTGGGGACAACATTGCGGCTGAGAATGCCAGCCAGAGGGCAGATGCTGGCTTGTGAAATCTCTCCAGATCAAGGACAGATTGTGAGATAAGCCCATCTGTACTCCAGACAGCCACTCCTTGGGAGTGAGCTGTAGGAACTACGTTTTTGCAGTCAGCTCCTAAGCTAAGCGGCGGGGAGTCATGGGCTTCCATCTTTGCTCACAACTGCAATGTAGCTTATATGGACATGAAATCCAGCTATCCTCATTTCTTAGCCACTTTCGGATTTAATTAATCTACAGATAAAGAGAGATTTCCTTTGCAGCAAGATAAAGACCCATCTTGGTGAGTGTAACCTTTCTTCTGGATTACAAAAATTAAAAAAAAGAGAGACTGTAAGATTTAAAGATTCAAGATTTTTTGGCAAAAATCTTAACCAACATATGATTTAAGAAACAGACAAAGGGGATAGTAACATTTTTTTTTAATTTTACTTTTACTATTTTTATTTTTGGTGAAAGTGCTTTTGTATAAACTTGAATGAAGCTAGACAAATGGACCAGACCTTCATGGGGATGCTTTCTGTTTACATCTAAAGTGTGCAGGTAATTGGTAGATTTTACAAAAGAAAAGAAAAGGTAATATGAGCCAGGCTCGTATTGTTGCTATGGGGATGTGGAATGAGATGTGGTTTGAAACTGGAACATGTCATGACTTTTTGGATTGGGAAGACGAGGATACTGAGGCAGAGATTGATAAAGTTTATAGAATAAATTGCAGATTCGCCAGAACAAGAAATGTCCCAAGGGATGTTTTGGTGCATTTTGGCAGGAAGGAAACGAGAGATCAAATTTTGCAGCAGCATTTTAATACAATTGAAAATGGATAATACATATATAATTGTAAGACTGAATTTGAAATAGAATTGTGTACAAATGATGAACATGAAACCGCTAAGATGTATAAACTCAAGTTGATGGAAGATGGTGATGAACGTGCAGCTGGATATGGCGCTCTCCATTTTTAGTCTTATTATCTAATCTTGTAACATCCTATTTTTACCCTCTACATTTTTTAACCATTTCTACAAATCTTCTACGTTGGAGAGGCCACCTATCCATTTCAGTCTTAATTTATCAACATCACAAGTCAGGACTCAAGAATGGGGAAAAGAAAAAAGAGAAAGTGTGCATAGTCTGCAGCACAGACTTCATCTAAGCCATTGAAGCAGCAGAAAATGGATGATTTTACAACAAACAAAGCGATTGTTCTAGTAAGTAACTCTTGCTCGGACAGATTTAACTTATATAACTCACTGGAATAGGACCTACAGACAGAATTAGAAAGTCAACAGCTCGTAGAACTTTCCTCCTCCCTTGCAGAAAATGTCTCCCCTCCCCAGACTACAGCGGCTTGCTCGGCAGCTGCTCTGCTTATGCAGGATGGGGATGCTACGAACTTAAAAAGGGAGAATGTAACAGATTTAATATCTAGACAATGTCTGCTTACAGCTCAGTGATCTCAATTTTTGAACTTCTAGCAACAGTTACAAATAAGGTCAACTCCTTGAAGGAGTCCTTTGCAAAGTTTATTAAGAGTCATCCAAACAAAATAGAAGGAATCAGGAAGACATCTACTGTCATGAGTACTGATGGTGAGCAGGAGGGGGCCCCTACCCAGCGGGGAAAACCCATGCGTAGTTTAGAGGCTTTGAACTGTCCTTCAGAGAAACTCAGAGCAGACCCACCTTGAGTTTTGGGTTTATCTGTGTGGGTTTCTCACGCTCTTTCAGTTTGGCAGGATTCTGTCTTCTAGAGCATTCAATAAACACTAGAGACCAGCTCACTGTATCAGCGTGGTACTTTGCTCTAAGTTAGGACACCTACCACCTACACTGATAGACACCAAGGGGCTAGTATAGAAATTAAAGCTGGCCCCACTCCCGAAAGCACAAGGAGAGGAAAGAATATCTGTAAAGGAATTAACTCACATCTAGAAAAAGGGCAGTGGGGAGATAAATGTAATTATTACTTACAGACCAAGCAGATTACCTTGCAGATTTATGAGAACAGAGTGAATAGAGGGCGTTGAGGCGACAGAAGAGCGGCTATGTTGTCACTGAGCCAGCTGCTCCATTGTGAATGCTCTCTCTGATAGACCTAGTGCATGCTGAATGGCTGCCATCTAGAAGAGACTGTACCTGAGTCTTGTTAATATTCAAGCAGCCTATAGTTCCTAGCATGCTTTTTAGAATGAAGCCCTTCCTGAGCACTTTTTCAATATTTCCAATACGTGTCTTCAGCTCAGAGAAAGTGAGTCCACTCCTGGATCAGTCTCTTCAAGAGGGTAATATCACTTTAAAACCTGACTGCAGTAGCTCCTACACAGATAATTACAAAGTTGCTCCAACAGCAATGACCCTGAGAAAGCAGAGTAATAATCAACAAACGGTGCTATCTACAGTTAGGGAGTCTGCTGAGGAAGTGCCAGAAGAAACACTGATTGATTGATTTGGGGTGTTACCAGAACAAGAGCAAGCAGATATTATACAAAGACTGGATGAATTAAGAGAGACATTGAAAACAACACAGTCTACAGCAAAGCCATTAATAAACATGGCATTACCAAGTACTCAGGCTTGTGAAAATATATTTGTTTAACAAAATACTACTACCCTTACAGTAAAGGAAAGTCTAGAAACACAGGCTGACTGTGAGGAAACTGCATTGTTCAATCCCGTCCCTGATAACCTGCAGAAAGTTAAAAGGTCTTGGTGTGCAGAGAACCTCTAATCATGCAGACTCCAAGGATATGGCCAGTTTTCTGTCTACCCCAGAGTCAGACGTGCTTTTAACATCAGCCTACAAGGTGAACCCCCAATCGCATCCTGTAGAAAAAGACCACACAGCCCTGTGGGGGCCAGATGGGGATACTGCAGGGATAACTGACAAAGACGAAGTTCCTCTGGTTCAACAATCAGCAGTTTTCCAGGGACAGAGACAGAGCCTTGCCTTGGAGCCCCATACTAATTCTGGGGCTATCTCTGCTGCTGTTGTTGATGACCTCCTAGACACTCAAAATAAATATAACTCTTGGTTAGATGCACTTAGTAACAAACAGCCAAAAACAACCTGTGATTCCCATGCTTTTCATAACCATCTCTCATCAAAGGCCACTACTGAGAATATAAATTGACATCACGAACACCAGTGCAAGACAAACAATCTAAAAATTTTATCGTGGAATTTAGCTGTGTGGCATCGATTTAGAGGCCTCAGTCACTTTGATACCCTTTGATAAGGATATTATTTTGGTGCAAGAGACATGGACTGATGATGACCTTCTGCTCAATGGATACCTTTCATATAAGCTAAGAGCAAGGCCAGGTAGAGGACCTGGGAGATTGAAAGGAGGGCTGGGAATACTGTATTTATCTCTACCTCCCTGAGAGTAGAGCCTATATCTATCCCCCTCTAGAACAAATGGCTACAGCCCTTCTCCTCAAGTTGGGCCCGGACTCACTCTTAATAATTAATGTCTATCTCCCTCCGTCTCAAAGGAAATCTGAAATCACTGCCTCATATATGGAGTTGGAACATTATGTTAGCAATCTCCTCATGGAATATGCAAATGCCAGGGTCTTATTAGGGGGAGATTTCAACGCTAGATTGGGGTTGGATGACTTCACATTATATACTAAATTTCATCAATAACCCTCATCAGAGGACTTCAATTTAACTAGCACCCCGCTTACACGTCTTTTTAAAGATAAAAGAGCAAATTATGCTGGCCTTTGCCTTGCAAAGATGGCAAACAGGCTTAACCTCTTTATATCCAATGGATCGTGGGTAGGAGACCATCCTGGTGAAGTTACATTTATGGCAGGGGCCAAAACTAGCAATTAGAATGATTATATTCTAACCTCCATGGATCTATTACAATATATAGAACATTTTGCGGTTCTACCAATGTTAAGTTGGCAGATGACCTGCCTCATTCTGTCTGGGTGAAATTGAACAGAATCAGATGTGATACTGGAAGGAGTGCCTCTGCTCTGAATCAATGGGGCTGGAAAGATTCTCCTTGTTGCAACTGTGGTGCCGATATGCAAACTATTAAACATGTTGTGCAAGACTGCCCACGACGTGCATTCCCTGGCTCCTTAGAAGATCTGCATGAAGCAACACCAGAAGCGATCGCCTGGATAGCTGAACTGGACATCCAGTTATGAGGCTACTGCTGTATCCCTGCAGAAGTTCTGTATATAATTGTGTGGACTGTGTGCATATATTTGCCTTTTCTCTTGTCATGTACTCATCATATGATGTGTGTGTGTGTGTGTGTGTGTTTATTTGTTCTACCAATTCTAGAAAGTGACCATCTACCACTCTGCATATATTTGAAGTCATCTTTTTGACAGATGCTCTCTGGGGAATGTTTTATTCCCGCTATTTCTCCAGCAAGTTTAACCAGATGTTGGGTCACATGGTCCCAGCATCTTGACCAGAAGATAAGGGGAGTTTTAGCAGAGGATAAATTCCAGATAATTTGATCAGCCTTCACAACAGCCAACTCCTCTCAAAATTTACTAGATCTGTATAAAAACCTAGTACAAAAGTTACAACCGTTATTGGCACATGGCCCTGACTTCTCAACTAAGAGGCCCATCATCACTTTGAAGCCTTGGTTTGATAAAGATTGCATGGAAACTAAGAAAGCCCTTACCTTAGCATATAAGATGTACAAAATTGAGGCCGGAGATGGCAATACAATGATTCTTAAACATCTTCTCACACTTGAAAAACAATACAAGCGAATAGTGGCATTCAAGAAGAAACAAGATACTAGGTCCACCTGAGAACGGCTTATAGAGGCAGCAAAGAAAAAGAACTCTTCTCTATTTTGGCATTCAATAGCCTAGAACTTATAGTCCATTAGACTCCCATTAGACACACCTGTGGTATGGGAGCAACACTTTTGAAGGATGTATGAAGATCCTTCCAGTAAGACAAAAATGCAAATAGTGAAGGACCTACCTGAATGGCCCCTAGTTTCTGCACTTGAAATCAAATCTCTCATTGACCACCCTAAGATAGGGAAGGCCCTGGGACTGATTTTATTCCTGCAGAACTGCTGAAGAATAATAAGGAGTGGTGGATCCCAGTCCTGGCATCGCTGTCCACCTACATCGTCTCTACTGGATATATTCCAGAAGATTGGGCTCTGGCGATTGGTCCCCATATTTAAGAAGGGAAGAGAGATGACCCAGCAAATTATAGACCAATAAGCTTGCTAAATATAATTAGCAAACTCTATGCTAAACACCTACAAGACAACTTAAGGATTGGCTAGACCGTGATAACTTGATAGCAGAAGAACGAGCCAGCTTCAGAGAAGGGAGAGGCACCATCGATCAATGTCTGGTTCTGCAACATTGGATTGAAAAATGTGTGACCAATAGAGTGACATCACTATATGCTGCCTTCATAGACCTAAAGACAGCTTTTGATTCCATAACCAGGACCAAGCTATGGGAGAAATTGGAAGCTGCCTCAATTGATTGTAGGCTTCTCCATTTATTACGTGCCCTACATTCCAACATGACCATAAAGGTCAGGTGTAATATGCAAGGGTCTCTCTCGATGCCGGTCCAAACCCAAAACCAGGTAAAACAGGGGTGTATCTTGGCCCCATGCTTTTTAATTTTTGTATAAATGATATGGTAAAGTGGATAAACAATCTAAACTACCAGCCCCCAAAAATAGGAGCTCACAGTATCACCCTGCTGCTTTACACAGATGACACAGTAATCCTCTCTAGGACACCAGTAGGTCTTAAAAGAGCCTTGCGAGCCTTGCTCCAGTATTGTAATTATGAAAAACTGGAAATTAATTATCAGAAAACCAAGATTATGGCCTTTGCTAAAAGTCCAAGACTTTGCCCATGGTATCTCAATGGACACAACATAGAACAAGTGACCACCTTTAAGTATCTAGGTGTGGTCATACACACCACCGGCTCAAGGAAAGCACATTGTGAATATGCAGCTGCCTCTGGTCAAAGATCAGCTAACTCCATCCTTAAATTCTTCGGCTCTAAAGGAGGATACTATGTCCCTGTTGCAATTAAGTTTTTTCAGGCCGAGTCGCTAGCACAGCTTCTTTATGGGACCCAGCTTGGACCCTCAGCTTCCTGTTTTACACCTTTGGAAAGAACACAATCTAAATTTATTAGAGCAATTCTCCAGATGCCTCGATGTGTTTCAAATGCATGTCTACGCCTGGAGACAGGATTGACAAAAGTTGAAGCAAGAATCTGTATAGCTTCCTTAAATCTTTGGCTAAAACTTATTTTTTTTCCTCAAGGCCTTGCACCATTAATCCTCCAAGATAATTTTCCTCTTCATGGATTAAGGCTATTGAGACCAACCTTGCAAAATTAGGTTTTTCTTCTTCTGTAGTACTTGAGTTAGACTACAACAAGGCAAAACAAAACCTGAGACAAAGGGTGGAGGACATGGAGAGGCAAGCAGACTTAGAGAAAGCTCCATCATTCTTGGCTCCAGACATTAGTAGATATACTGTCACCCCTGCTAGATATCTAAGCCAACTAGAGGCAGTGGATCATCGGAAAGCTTTTTCGCTTGCACGATGTCATGTGCTCCCCTCAGCTGTTCTAGTGGGCAAATATAAAAGGATACCATTGGCTGAAAGGCTCTGTCCCTGTGATTCCGAAGAGGTAGAAACCACTGAACGTGTTCTTCTTCGATGCTCACTTTATAGAGACATTCGAACAAAATTTATTTTCCTGATGACTGTTAGGTACCCTGGCTGCTCCGACATTGATTATCTGCAGTTCCTGCTTAAAGATGAGCGTTCTGCAGTCACAGCACAGGTAGCTAGATTCTGTGCAGCAGCTTTAAAGATTTGTCGAAACCCGGTGAATAACTAATCGTAAACATTTTTAAATAATCTAATGTATTCAAACCTCAGATATTATAATTTATTGTATTTAAGTAGTTAATAATAACTATAGGATGTCTTAAATAAGTATTACTACACTGTAACACAGGCTGTTCCTTTGATTTTATGTATAAATGATAGCAAGCTTACTAAATTACAACTGTTTATTTAATTTTATTTATTTATTAAATTTTTATCACCGCCCATCTCCCCCCAAAGGAGGGACTCTGGGCGGTTTACAATAAAAACACAGTTAAAATTCTATACAATTATAAAAACAATAAATATAAATATAAATAAACAATAAACAATAAACAATAAAAATATAAAATATGATAAAATCCAGATGGACTGAGAAATTCTGTATCAATCCGTGATTCTAAAGGGCCATTCTAGGGGGCTAGCCATTGCCAGGAATAACTATTCCCCTTCCCGCTTCAGGCATGCTGGCAGAACCAGATTTTTAGGGGGTTTTGTTTTTTTTGAAAGTCCAGGAGTGAGGGGGCCTGTTTCACCTCTGGGGGAAGAATGTTCCAGAGAGCAGGGTTACTTCAAAGAAGGCCCATTTCCTGGACCCCGCCAGATGGAATAAAGAATGATGATGATGATGATGATGACGACGACGATAATGATAAAGTCTTATTAAAATATGAAAGAAGAACAAGTAAAAGAATATATCATAAAACCGGCCAAATTTTTTGGTTACAATATACAAATGGAACAATGGGAAAATATGTGTTTGAAAGGACTGAAATTTACATTATGTTATAACCTTATAAAGAATTTCTATAAAATGATGTGTCATTGGTATATGTATGTCACCAGAGAAATTCTCTAGAATGTACAAAGGTACTTCAAATTTATGTTGGAAATGTAAACAACACAAAGGGACATTTTATCATCTTTGGTGGACATGTAAAAAAGTCAGAAAATTTTGGATACAAATACATACACTAATGCAGAAGATTTTAAAGATTAATATACAATTGAAACCGGAGGCTTTTCTTTTGGGATTGAGGGACAAACAGCTGGAAAAAATTCATGGAACTTTGTTTTTGACAACTGCAGCAAGATTATTACAGTATATGCACAAAAGTGGAAAGACTCGACATTACCCTCAATGGAGGAATGGTTGGTGAAGATGATGGAATTTGCAGAGATGGCTAAATTGACTTCCTTAATTAGAGAAAAGATATTACCTATTTTCATTGCTGACTGGAAGCTCCTTATAGACTTTTTGCATGAAACAGAAAAAAAATGAACTTGTGAGTTGCAGTTTTGATGATTAGAAAAAATAGATTAAAAAGAGAGTTTGTTTTTTGTAATCATAGGGTAAGAGGTAATTTTGTATTTGTAATTATACTTGCTGTAATGGAAATTGGAAGCAACTTCTTTCTATTTCTTTCTATTTTTTTTCTTTTTGCACTTTTGACTTTTTCTTTGTTCTTTCTTTTTTACTTTGTATTAGTTAGTTATCTTCTGTTTAAAGTTGTTAATAAAAATTATATACACAC
The DNA here is from genome assembly GCF_035149785.1 of Candoia aspera. NCBI lineage: Eukaryota > Metazoa > Chordata > Lepidosauria > Squamata > Candoiidae > Candoia > Candoia aspera. Next base: position 252,107,967 of record NC_086153.1, on the reverse strand, counting down.
ATATACAGTACATATACATATACATATACTTATACATACTGTATAAGAAAGATCTGTACATGATCATTGATGACTCCACTGACACATCCAAAATAGCTGTCCCATGGAGCTGCCTAGTCTTTAATCTGTCTCTTTGAAGTCAGAAATGGGGAAAAGAATCTGTAGATTAGGCTTGTAAATTGATTAACTTTAGCCTATGACAACTATGTGTGAATCTATACAGCCTCCTTGCCTGGCATGAGGACCGTCTACTTTTCAGAGGACATGGCTGTATGCCACTGAGCATGCCTCATTGTCTACCCACTGCTGAAGGGCCCAAGTACTGTGGTCTGGAAGTGGTATTTTCACTCTTATCCCACCTCCAGATGCTGCATACAGGCAATGTATTCTGCATTGATCCACATGGAGAAGACAGCCGGAAATGAGGTGTCCATGTTGGCAAATTTGTGGTGCAAATTGGTTCATCTGGTTTCTTATAGGATTGCCCCACTCTATACAATCCCTGACTTGTTATCCTGCCTCTCAATCTTCCTTTGGTTGTGAGAGAGATCAAAGGCCCTCTTTCCACAGCCACTTTTTTATTTTTTAATGGATCAGCTGATTGGTCAAATGGTTCATCTAAATGGTTCATGTTTTTCAAACTTGGCAACTTTAAGATGTGTGGACTTCAACTCACAGAATTCCCCAGCCAGCATAGTGGCTGCTACTCCCAGGAGCCCACTTCCTCTCCTGATATAATGTTCTTGGGCTTCTTAGGGTAGTTTACACCTTCCATGCCAATCCCCACTGCTAAACCCCTTTCTCAGATTCCAGCACTTCAACAGCACTTATTCAGTGGTTACGCATATCTGGATGATTACTAGATAGCAACAAAGAGATACAAAAAATTCTTGCTTTTTGCTACCATCTAGTGGTTGACCCGTTGAACAGTCAACCAGACAAATCATAGTTTCAAGGAATGTTGTTGTTTATTCATTTAGTCGCTTCCGACTCTTCGTGACTTCATGGACCAGCCCATGCCAGAGCTTCCTGTCGGTCGTCAACACCCCCAGCTCCGCCAGGGATGAGTCCGTCACCTCTAGAATACCATCCATCCACCTTGCCCTTGGTCGGCCCCTCTTCCTTTTGCCCTCCACTCTCCCTAGCATCAGCATCCTCTCCAGGGTGTCCTGTCCTCTCATGATGTGGCCAAAGTATTTCAGTTTTGCCTTTAATATCATTCCCTCAAGTGAGCAGTCTGGCTTGATTTCCTGGAGGATGGACTGGTTTGATCTTCTTGCAGTCCAAGGCACTCTCAGAATTTTCCTCCAATACCACAGTTCCAAAGCATCTATCTTCCTTCTCTCAGCCTTCCTTATGGTCCAGCTCTCGCAGCCATATGTCACTACAGGGAACACCATTGCTTTAACTATGCGGACCTTTGTTGTCAGTGTGATGTCTCTGCTCTTAACTATTTTATCAAGATACAGAGAAAAATTATCAGTCAATGGCATGATGAGGGAAAAAATGCAGTGCATGGAATAACAACAGCATTGTGCATGCCAACTGCAGGGGGCCATTGTGGATGCCAGCTGTAGGGGGCTTTTCACGTGGTGGAAAAGGATGGACAGGACTGGAATTTCAGCCAATTACAGCCCTTAGAATGTTGCACATTAAAGCCATAAGGACAGCAGTAAGTACAGACCCCTGCTGGTTGTGCGGTAAGGGCACACTGAGAGGACAGCAAGATTTAGTGCTCCATGATTTACTGCCAGGTCTGGGAAGGGAGGGGAGGGGAGCACAGCAAAGCAACTGTGTGGATCTGGTCTATGAGATACAGAAACTGACCATTCCATAAGAGGAAGCAAGGTACTGCTGTGTTGAAAATTTCTTTAGCAGCTTTTTCAACCATTCCCTGACAATGAGGAATTAATGCAAAAGTTTCTTTCGAAGGGAAAGAATATTCTGGGGAGATTAGAAGGCTGATTCTGACACACTGTTTAATAACTTAAGAATCGGTGTGTTATGAGAGACTACTACGTTTGACATTGATCCACTAAGTTGGCCTGGTTTTGCATAGGAAAGTATATGCACATTTTTACATGTAGCAGCACACACATTTCTGATTAATTCCTGCTAGCAAATAGAGGTTAACATGTGAGGCTGTTCTTAACAAAACTCTTGTCTCAATTTGAATGCGGATCTCTCAGAAGTACTGTCTCCTTTTTCATGCGCTGTATCCTATCATGTATTTACAATTACAGGAAAAACAGATCTTCTGCCTTAGCCTAACCTGAACCTACAGCTCCCACTGTAATTGAAATAAAAGCTTTGAAATTGAAACATTGGTATGATATATAAGCCTTAGACCTATTTATGGTAATTTATTTCTAATGTTGCCATATAATGTTGCAAGATAAAATGGGGGAAAGAATTAGGGGTAAAATGATGTGAGGAGAAGATTTGGTTTCTTTTAGACAACTTTGGAACTTGATCTCATAAAAGGAATCTTCCTTGTGAAGTAGAATAATCATGATATAATTTCCAAGGATCACTCCTATAATGAATTTAAGAAGAACAACCTTTGTTTTTAATTGATATCATTTGTTGTTATTCATACTGATATGCTTCCATGGGCATCCATGGGGAAAGTGTGGTAAATGATGGCATGTGTGTCATGATGTCATTGTGCAAATTATGCAACTTGTACATGTTTCAGACATCAGGACTCAAGACATACTTGCATATTTGTATGATGACATCATGATGTTCATCTCATCAATCTGACATACAGTAATTGTGGCTTGTGACAGATGGCCAGTTTGGTGTAACAAAGAGCCAGTTTGGTATAGTGGTTAAGGCACAAGGCTAGAAACTGGGAGACTGTGAATTCTACCTTAGGCACAAAGCCAGCAGGGTAACCTTGGGCCAGCCACTCTCTCTCAACCCTAGGAAGGAGGCAATGGTAAACCACTTCTGAAATCTTGCCAAGAAAACTGCAGGGACTGGTCCAGGCGGTCACCAGGAGTCAAAGCTGACTCAAAGGCACAGACACACATACAACAAATGGCTATAATTTTAACTGCTGTTGCTGTGCCATGCCATGACATAATCATGTTCATCATTTGACCACTGATTGGCAAGAAAGATCTTTAAAATGTATTCTCAGAAAAAAGAAAAAAACGTGAATTGCAAAGTAGACCATGAAGAAAGAAAATGAATAGTAATATACTATAGGGCCACCAGAACAGGGCTGGAAAAACCTAGATGGCCAGTAGAGGGCAGGAAAGAGTTTGAATTTTCCATATTGCTTTGGTACCATTGGGTGGTTGTCCAGATTCTTGCAGTCCCGATCTGGTAGCCCTAGTATAGTGAAGTTTAAGAAGTGATAATCCCATAGGTATTAAGGGAAATGTTTCCTACCACAGCTAATCTTTTAGCTCAAAAACACCAGCAGGTGAATTATGAAATGCAGCCCTAAAGTAGCACTATTAATTTCTCCTTCTTAAATGTCACATATTTGTAGAAGCCAAAGACCATTACAGTGATTAAACAGCCAAAGCATTAGTGGAATAGCATATCTGGCCTGCAGAGATTCGTATGACCATTAGAAGGTAGCAAAGAGTGCTGTCAATAACTCTTTGCTGCCATCTAGTGGTCCTCCAAACCTTTGCATTTCAGGAATTGCAAGCTGTTTTCCTCTGAGAATGTTTTTATTGTCATATACAAGGTTGCACTGAGCTGGATAGAACTGTTATCAGCAGTAATCATTCAGAGAGAAAGAGAGGGGATTAATGCTGCCTTTCTATATACAGTTGGTAGTAAGTGTCACTGAATATCCTGGCATTTGCTCCAAATATTATCCTGGAATTTTAATATACCTTCAAACTGAATGAAATTAATATTCATTTATTTTAATCAGTAATGATATCAAAAATTTATAGGCTTGCTATAGTTTGCCAAGCATTTTCATTTTGGAAATTTCAGGCTGTTTCAGAAAGGGACAAAATGTTAATGGAAAGAACACAGAAATTGCACTGTTATATTTCAACACATTGATCTTTTCAAATTCTGAAGTACTATTATGTGCATACATTTAAGTAAACTTAAAAAACTATGGACCCTGCAGGACTGATCCCTTAAACCTGGATGTAATTAAGCTCCAATCTAACCATTTAAAGCAACAGGGAGTATAATTTATAATTTATATTCTATGTATCAGATGAGGACTGATTCCGACCGAACACAAGCTAGAGCCGCTATTAAGGCCTACCTTGTGGTAATAAGAGCAGCAAAATGTCACTATTTCTTCGCTCTTATTGCATCTGCAGAATGCCACCCAACGGCCCTGTTTAAGATCACCGATTGCTTTCGGGGAAGTGGGGTTTAGAAACCCATTTACAGGGATGGGCTGAGGAGTTTGCTGGGCATCTGGAGGATAAAATCGCTCAGATTCATTCTAAGTTGGATGCCAAGCATTTAGCAGGGTCTGGGGAGATGCATAGGGAGTGGACTTGCCCGGTTATCTGGGAGTGATTTGATTTTGTTGGGCCCAAGGAAGTGGACAGGATTCTCAGATCTGTAAATTCCACCACTTGCCGATTAGACGCTTGTCCCTCCTGGCTGATAAAAGCAGTTCAGGAGGTGATGGGTGGTTGGATCCAGGTGACAGTGAATACATCATTGGGGGAGGGAGTGTTCCTGGCAGCCTTTAAAGAGGCGCTGGTGTGCCCCCTCCTCAAGAAACCATCGCTGGACCCTACCATTCTGGACAATTTTCTTCCAGTCTCCCATCTTCCCTTTCTAGGGAAGGTGGTTGAGAAAGTGGTGGCATTGCAGCTCCAGAGGGTCCTGGATGAAATGGATTATCTGGACCCTTTTCAGTTGGGATTCAGGCCCAGATATGGGATGGAAACAGCCTTGGTTGCACTTATGGATGATCTCTGGCAGGAGCAGGATGGAGGCAGTGCATCAATCCTTGCTCTTCTTGACCTCTCAGTGGCTTTCAATACCATTGACCATGGTATCCTTTTGAGTCGGCTCAGGGAGTTGGGGATGGGTGGTATGGTTTTACACTGGTTTGCCTCCTTCCTCTGGGGCCGGTCCCAATTGGTGTTGATAGGGAGCAAGAGGTCCGACCCGCGGACCCTCCTTTGTGGGGTGCCACAGGGTTCAGTGCTCTCTCCGCTCCACTTTAACATCTACATGAAACAGCTCGGTGAGATGATCTGTCATCACAGGATGAGGTATCATCAGTATGCTGATGATAATTATACATCTCCATCCCAGGTGATGTAAGTGAGGCTGTGGCCACCATCTCTCAGTGCCTGGAGGTTGTGGAGGTCTGGATGGGAACAACAGGCTTCAGATGAACCCTTGCAAGACAGAGTGGCTGTGGGTCAGGGGCTCCTGGGTATCTTTGGTCCTGGATGGGGTTGCACTGCCCCAGACAGACCCAGTGTGGAACCTGGGGGTTCTCCTGGACTCACGGTTCCTGCTCAAAGAGCAGGTGGCAGCTGAGGCGAGGGGAGCCTTTGCACAACTTCATGTTGTGCACCAGCTCCCCCCCTTCCTGGATCAGGAATCCCTCTGAACAGTCACTCATGCCCTGGTCACCTCCCGCATAGATTACTGTAATGTGCTCTACATGGGGCTACCCTTGAAGAGTATCCGGAAGCTGCAGCTGATCCAGAATGCGGCTGCGCAGGCAGTCTTGGGAGCCCCAAGGATGGTGCATATAACACCTTTGCTGTGCAAGCTGCATGGGGTACCAGTTTGCTTCTGGGTCCAATTCAAGGTGTTGGTTATCATCTTTAAAGCCCTACATGGTATGGGTCCAGGTTACCTAAGGGACCGCCTCACCCCCATCACATTGACCCGTCCCACCCAGTCAGGCAGAGAGGGCATGCTTTGGACCCTGTCCATGAGAGATTGTCAATTGGCAGGGTCCAGGAGGAGAGCCTTCTCTGCCATGGCCCCCGCCCTGTGGAACAGCTTACTCCCAGAGGTAAGACAGGCCCCCACTCTCCCAGACTTCCAGAAGGGGGTGAAAGTATGGCTATGCCACCTCGCTTGGGATGGGAGGGGGGATAGCCATTCTTGGGGGTGGCTGGTACTGTGATCGTGCCAAGTACAAAACCCTATTGCCATCTTGAATTTTATATTTTATATCTGGTATTTTTATATTTTTATTGGTATTTATGTATATTTATATTGTATTGATTTTATATTGCACTGTTTTTACTGATTGTTATTTTATTATCTATAAGCCACCCAGAGTCGTTGTGTACAAGATGGGTGGCAGAGAAATTTGATAGATAGATAGATAGATAGATAGATAGATAGATAGATAGATAGATAGATAGATAGATAGATTTATATGTAACTGCTCAGAAATAAATTGGTTGGAGCTCAGTGCAACTATCTCACAGGTAACTTCAATAAGTATAAATTCCACATCTGTCCCATTCCAAGGACCTTTTGTTTTGCTTTCTTTTATTATTACATTTTGGTGGGAAAGGGCTCCTCAATGTCTAAGAGTTGAGGCAGTGATGTCATAACATCCCTGGAAGGGCAGGTGCAAATTTCAAGGAGAAATTGCACTGCTATAATTCAATATTGAATATCAGCAACATGATAAGGGAAGGCTCTGGGGTTGCCAACATGGGCTGGTTGTGCACCCAGTTTAAAAGAGAGCAAACACATTTATTTTATTCTAACAGGTGGTTGCTGTACCCTGCTATTCATCTGATTCCATTTGATTCTCTTAGAAACCCTTGGTCTATTTTTGAGGTAGACTAGTCTAAAAAAGTCAGTGGTTCATGGCTGAGCAAGGATGTGTTTCCTGGTCTCTTTTTATGTGATGGCTATCATTTCCCAGGCTACATGCTCTGGTGATAGATGAATTGGGATAAATGGTCTGCAAAGCAACCCCAGCCATCCAAGTCACCAAGTAACATCTGCAACAATCATCTCCCCGAATAACACATTTCTCAAATGTATTATTGCATTATAGGCAGTCAGCAGTTAGACACAGCCAGAGAACTGCTGTGCCTTATAAACCTCTTTTGATAATTTGGCCAGTAGCTTTAGGTTCATTAACAATTACACAAATGTAGCTCTTTTGAAAGAAATAAAATGCTGTTGTGAGATGATGGGTAGCTCTGGAGCATGACATTGGAGAAGAGATTATATCCCTGCCACAAGCTATTTATTTATTTATCACTGTCATGAGACTCAGCAGGTTACAATAATTAAGTATGCACAATAAAGCATTCACAATATGCTTAAAAATAAAATAAATAAAATTCAGTACATAGAACCATAAATAAACCAATCAGGTATCCTACTCACCACAGGGGCTTCAGAATAATTTCATTTTCAAAAGCTTCTGCAAGGCAGAACGGGGTGGGGATGGGGATCACTTCTGCCCTCCCTCTCACAACTGCTGTTTGGTTCTAGTGGTAAACCCTAAGGAGTACCAGTGGGGATGTCTTTCCCAGTGCAAATAACATTGGGGGTGGGGGGTGTTACACTGGATAAGAATTAGATCACCATTACTCACACCACTCTATTAATTGCTTGTATGAAAAATCTGTTTTGGTTATTGCTGATGTGATGGTTTCAGGAAGCAAGGTGGTTTTGTACTGATCTGTGCTTTGAGGAAGCTGATTTTTCTTCTAGATTTCTATTATTATTATCATTGTTGTTGTTGTTGTTGCTGTTTCTTATAAATATTGCCTGCATTGCCTTTTACCAGAGTTTAATTGTTTTTAAATGATTTAACTGCTGTTTAAAATTGTCATGTTACAGTTGTTATAATGATGGCATATTGCTCTAGATACCACAGTAATCCAAGCTGGTGCAATATATATTTAAGATCTTCTAAATAAAATAGTTTGCAAATATCCTCGTTTTACTTCCTGTGCTCTCTGCCTCCTCCCACCAGATATTTTCATTGGCTATTATAGCTAACTTTATTGGGAAACCAGTGCTGCCAGATGTGTTTGAGTATGCTAACCTTTTATAAATTGTATGGTGTTGCATTAAACAAACATTTGCAATTTGGGAATTATAGAAAAGAAAGAGGAAGATAAAACAGTTGCTTGTCTCTATGGTAACAGTATGGTGTGCCAAGCTCAGCAGTTCCTCCCCCCCCCCCTTTTTTTTAAAATCATTCTAAAGATAACCAGGATATGTCTAGCATGGAAAGATTCCTTTAATGTGATCAACGATAGAGTGTGAAACAGTGATACATAACAAGAGGCACATCTCAAGCATGAAAGGAGGGTGAGAACAAAATTATGTGCTGTACTGTACGACTGCAAAAAGACAATTTACTGAAGCTTTTTTGTTATGAGTTTGGCTAAGAGGGAAGAAAGAGAATTATATTGTTTTCCTCATGTCATCATTCTTCATCTGTCTACCAACTGTAGGAGAGAAATTCTGATTAATTTCCGATTTGGCATCTGTGAAACTAACTTGCATTTGTTTGCATTAACTGCTTGTTGATAAGGGTGCCATCTTGGCTGAATTATTGCATGGACCAGATGGGGAAGTTGATCCTACTCAGCCCAGTGCGCTAGTACTGATGCAGTGCCAAAACTGGCTTGACGGTCAAGAAGAACTTGCTGTGATCTGTGTGGTTTCAACGTATTTTGCCCATCTGGTTTCCTGTCCATATGGGTGCCAGTTTTGAGTGTGACAGGTTTAACCATGTTAGTTTGTGGCAGCAAACACACCAAAGTGCCTTGTGGCATCTTAAAGCTTGTATCTTATTATCTGAGATCCTTAAAGAAAAGCCAGGATATGAATGTTATAAATAAAATACCATAATAAATGTGTATTTACGATTCCACAATATTGTTTTGTAGTTTTGACTACACATATAGATAGCTTTGTTTGTTTGTTTGTTTAAAAGATTTGTATGGCTGCCCATCTTGAAACAACTCTGGGCAGCTCTGTTTGTACAACTACTTGTGCAGGCCACTCATGACAGTTGATATCCCATTGTTTAACCATTCTTCTAGAGACAGACTTAGACCACTAGAAGAGGTCCCTCAGATGATTCTGGTACTGAATAACTTAGCACTTTACTGACTCTGCCTTATCTGGAATAAGTCAGGACAACTGTAATAACAACAAAGATACTAGTGTTTGGGGCCAGAGCCAAAAGGGATAAACTGCATGTATTCTTTCACTCACTCACACACACACACACACCCCTCCAATTGTGAGCAAGAAGGACTTATTTATTTGAAGGCAACTTCTCTTCTTCAAAATTAGATATGCTTATAACATTCTCCCCTTTCTCCCCATATTTTGTGATTTTCCATTATCTAACCTATGGGAAGACACTGTTGCCACAGTTATTGATTCTTTCATCCTAGATTTCTGAACTTTGTAAAGGTCACTGTGTATGTGCAGCTTACAACTGTTAAAAAAGGCAGTTCCTTTGCATTGTTTTTACTCTTCTGTAAACTTGATCATGAGTGCTACACTGAAGCACAAATGGTCTTTTCTTTGGGTTTAGGGTTCTTTAATGTTTGCAGCCTAATAAAATTATATTTAACAATTATTTTAAAATACTTAATGCACCCTAAGGGCCAAACTTGCACTACTATTATGCAGAATGGACAATGAACCCTCCTTTCAGCCAAGTTCCCCACTTAGTATTAGGATTTCCACTCCAGTTGTGAAGATGCTAGAACCAAACTTTTGTGTACACATAAAGAGCATCCATCGTTCATCATTTGAACATAGATACAACTGATTTACCATCAAGAATAAACCTGCTTATTCCTTCTTTTAAAAACATGGGATTCATGAGAGAAATCAGTGATTGTTTGCTTTGATGCTTCAATGGTTCAGAGATAAAATAAATTAAAAGTTCTAATCTGAGAAGATTGGTTAAAAGGTATTTCTCATCATGGGAAAGAAAAAAAAATCTCTCATAAGTCTTAATAGCAAAGTTATGTAGCAATCCACTCCCTGTGATTAAGTTTCCATTTGAAATGCCTCTCTGGCCAGAAAAGATGATTGCTAATTTGAAATACAAGAGATCTCATTGCTGATGTCAGATGGATCTTGGCTGAATGTAAAGAATACCGGAAAGATGTTTACCTCTGTTTCATTGATTATGCAAAGGCATTTGATTGTCTGGACCATAACAAGTTATGGCTAATATTTGGGAATTCCAGAGCACTTAATTGTACTCATGCGGAACCTGTACACGGATCAAGAGGCAGTCGCTAGAACAGAAAACAGTGACACCCAGTGGTTCAAAATTGGAAAAGGTGTGCAGCAAGGTTGTATACTTTCACCCTACTTATTCAATGTGTATGCTGAACAAATAATTTGAGAAGCAGGAATGTACAAAGAGGAACAGGGTATTAGAATTGGTGGAAGACTCATTAACAACCTGCGATAGGCTTTGCTTGCTTGAAATGAAGAAGACTTGAAGTACTTGCTGATGAAGATCAAAGATTGTAGTCAGCAATACAGACTACACCTGAATGTGAAGAAGACGAAGATTCTCACAAATGGACCAATAAACAATGTCACAATAAATGGAGAAGAAATTGAAGTCGTCAACAATTTCATTCTACTCGGATCAACGATCAATGCCAAGGGAAGTAATATTCAAGAAATCAAACGACGTATCGTGCTGAGAAAATTTGCCATCAAAGACCTATCTAAAGTTTTCAGAAGTAAAGATGTCAGTTTAAAAACAAAGGTGCATCTGACTCACTCCATGGTCTTCTCAATTGCCACATATGCCTGTGAAAGTTGGACATTAAAAAAGGAAGATAGAAGAATAATTGATGCATTCGAATTGTGGTGTTGGCAAAGATTATTGAAAATACCATGGACTGCCAGAAGAACAAACAAATCAGTTTTAGAAGAAATACAACCAGAATTTTCCCTAGAGGCGAAGATAACTAGGCTTAGACTCTCATACTTTGAGTACATCGTCAGGAAAGACTGATCGCATGAAAAGGACATCATGTTTGGTAAAGTCAAGGGCCAGCGGAAAAGAGGAAGATCTTCAATGCAATGGATTGATACAATTACCACAACTATGGATGCAAACATTGGAACAGTCAGGCATATGGCAGAAGACCAAACAGCATTTCGTTCTGTTATACATAGGGTCTCCATGAGTCATAAACGACTCGACGGCAGCTAACAACAACAATTTGAAATACAGTATTAAATATTTTGTTAGATGTGTAATCTCTTTGAAATAGAATGGTTTGGGAAGTGATTCAGAAATGTTTATCAAATAAATAAATAACTCCATGCCATATCAACATCCTACAATAAAGAGTTATACCTGATTTGCTTGCTCACTCAAAGCAACCACCAGCCAATTTCTTCACACCTATGACTAGTCTTTATAATTGTTTTGAGGGCACCTGTCACCTATCCTTGAGCCAAAATATCTGTCAGGCTCCACCCCACAGGCAGCAGTGAACCATTTAGGCAAGCTCACAAGAAAGCCAAGGCTTTCAGATGAATAATGTGAGCAACTACAATGTTTCAAGAACAAGTCCTATCTACAGAAGCAGTGTTCTAAACCTTTAAACAATGAGTCGGCCTCATCTTTTGAATGGTTTGTTTCCATCTATCCTTTGTTTTTCCAACTGTCAGATTGTTATTGTGTTGTGACTGTGTGAAAACTAACTCTCCTAATATCCTTTATGAGTGTGCACTTCTTCAGTTTCAAAGGGAAAAATGTGATTTGGAGCAGCTGTTAAAACTTCTTAAATCTCTGTGCGCCTTTTCCCAGGACTGAGTTATAGCCATAGTTCCAGGAAGTGATACAACAGCTTTAAAGAACGACCAGCAAGAACTATGTAAGCCTCTCTGTGGGCTCCAAAATGTTTTTTTCCCCTTCACATTTAGATAGATGATATACATAGATATAGTAGATATAGATAGATGCCTAATTAAATGCCAATATTTTTGTAGGATATTTGCAGTGCCAGTTCTGCAAAATGTAATGCACCTTGTAAAAATTTAAATGGATTTCCTAAAATACAGCTGGGCCTCAGTCTGATTTTAAAAATTGCATATTTGAAGTACTGATTGGCATTTTAAACAATTACTAAAGGAAGGGATATGTTTTAAGGCTTAATAGAGGCATACCGATATTTAACAACTTTAGAGATTTTACACAAGGATTGAAAATACAATTGCAGGCTTGTTGCTGCTTATAAAATATATTGCCCTTTAGATTGAAAACTGTTTGAAAGCTCTAAGAAATGCTTCAGGGATAACTTCTACTATCTCTCACTTTTTAATATATTATAGCAAGGGGTATAGCACTCAGAAGAATAACATTAGTGCATTTGTTGACCAGGCAGGCCATTTCAATGTTTGTTATCTGTGAAATCCAGATTTGTGGGCTAGTTCACTTTTATCAGTCTTGATTCTCCCACAAGCAGTGCAGTTTCTGCTGCTGGTGGGTAATGATGACAATGCAAGCATCCTATGAAAAAGGGAACATCCTTTCTGAAGGGCATTCCCTTGCAGCTAATGATTATAGCTACACCATGGCATAATTGCCCTAGAAATTAGCTGTCTGAATTTGGGTGCTGAGTGATGAGTTTCTATATTTTAAGGAACAAAGAATCAAGCATTTCAGTCTTAATTTGAGGAAGTTATGGTGTGAGGTTCTACACATTCATGGATGCTCTGTTAAATTTAATGATGGATGAGGAAGAGATTACTATCAGAGCTTATAAAGGTATTCCATTAAACTGAGGCCTGCGTTCTTATTTAAGGTAAAGTATACATAAAAAAATAATATCCTGCCCTTAGGATCTGTAATAGAAGACCCCAAAGAAAAGATTGAAAGGCTTAACTGGCTAAAATAAGGCCTTCCCTATGGCAGAAAAGATAAAGTGTGGTGCCAAGTTGCCTCTCATAGCCATAACTGAAAAGGCCCCTTCTCTGATCATTTTGCCCATTTTACTTTTACCCAGACAACACCGTCTGAAGAATATTGGGGCAGGTCATCAATCATAGTGTCCAGAATTTGTTGCAGTGCAAAACACAGGATAAAATTGAGCATGTTATCTAGGATTGTTTAGAGTCACATGGTCACAATCTATTCAAGTATCGTGTCTCTAAAGGGGAAAAATATCAACTGGCTGATAATTAGTATAATCTTCCAAATTCAGAAAGTGCTTCTGAAGCAATCTCATAACTGTCTTCAAGACAATCAGGACTAATCAATCAAGGAGCCATTAATCATCTTCTGTACCCAGCTAGTCATTCTGACCCATAAAATCCTAGAATGGAGGCGGGGAGAAGAGATTAATAAACATGTTTTAGTTCACATTCCTTCAGATATACTCCTTCAGTTAGTTAGGAACATAGGCCTTAACAAATATATAAAAATCAGACTTGACAAAAGAACAGATGTTAGAACAGAAAAAAAGAAAGTATTTATTTTAGGGCATAATTAACCTGTGGAATTACAAGATGTGATGGCCAAGACTCAGTGTTAACTTCCACATTTGTGGGAGCATGTCTCCAAAAACCAGTTCCAGAGCAGTAGCAGTAGGAGGTGGGTGCATCTTCCTACTGGAATCTGGTTGGCCCCTGTGAGGCCATAAGTGGTCTAGTGGTTAAGGCAACAGGCTAGAAACCAGGACACTGTGAGTTCTAGTCCCATTTTAGGCATGAAAGCTGGCTGGGTGACCTTGGGCCAGTCACTCTCTCTCAGCCCAACTCACCTCACAGGGTTGTTGTTGTGGGGAAAATAGGAGGAGGAAGGAGTATTAGCTATGTTTGCCACCTTGAGTTATTTATAAAAATAATAAAGGCAGGATAGAAAATAAATAAATAAATAAATGTTCGGCTAGATAGGCCTAGGGTTGATCCAGCAGGGCTGTGCTTATGTTCTTATAACACATTACTTGTATGAACAGCTGAATTTGTTCAACCAACTTAATCACTTTCAAGTATTTTTTTATTAAGAATTGTAAATGAGAAGAATAAGAGTCAATTCAAACTACAAAAAAATACAAACAAACAAAAAATGGGAGGAAATGTAGAAAAGAGGGTGGGAAAGAAAAGAGAAAAAGAAAAAGAAAAAAAAGAAGTAACTTCCCCCTTCATCCCAGCAGGTAAAAACAATATTAGTATTGTTGCTTATCACCATCTCTAATTAAAACATTATCCCTCTTCTCCCCATAATTCATCTCTTAGATAGAAAAAAAACAAAATCCAGATGTTTTGTCAGTCATTCTTTGTCAGCAAAAGTCCAGTAAGGGCAACCAGATATAACTATTTTCTTCTTTTAACCCTGGTCAAACAAACCAATCTTATAAATCTTCCCTGTTTAAAATTATTCTTTAACCCCTTCAAGAAAAGCCCCAGAGGTAATTTGCTGGTCATCTGTGTATCCAGGCAAAAATCCTCCAATCTTTAACAGATTTCTTCTGTACGTCTGTTAGGTAAAGTTTATCCTTTTGTTTGTCACTTCTAAAATAGTCTTTCCAAACCTTAGCAAAGCTCTTTTGTGTATCCAGAAAATTTTTTTATCTAAATCAGTTTCCTAGTTTGGTGTCTGTTGATCTCCTTTAGGGAATAAGTCATTCATCAGATTCATTCGTATTACATTTAAATCCCCCTTCAGATTAACTTCATAGACATCCATTACAACTTGTTCTTGTTTTACAACTTCATTAGAGCATATTCTGTCCAGTTTCTCAAGCAATTGATCCATTCTACACAGTAACTGAGCTGAGAAGTATTCAAAAGTTTGCACTAAGGATTTCTGCTCCAGTTTCTTCATCCTCTGGCTCCCTGTAATGTCCAACCTTCAAGGTCTTCTCATCATAAAAAAACCAAAGCAATCACCATTTTCCCACGAGGACATAATAATATTAATGATATTATATTTTGAATTAAATTAATTCAAAATTATAATTCCAAATCCTTCTGGCTCCTTAATCTGTTATTAACTTTCTAAAATCCATATACTACACACCCTTTTTCTGTGTAGTCCAAGAAAATCATATATTTTCAAAACATTTAAAATCAGATTTACACTGTCATCTTTTAAGGAGGCAGAGACTCACCTGATAAAAATGGTAAAACCTTGCCATTTGAAAGGTCATAATCTCTCCAATATACAAGAAGTAAAAAAAAAATCAATCCAAAGAAGTGATTAAGTTATAAGGGTCAGTCGAGCTTAATGTCCATAAGGCTGCTTTGTGAGTGTGAGCTTGATGTAATCCCAACTCCCAGCCACTTTGCTCCTAGGCTGACCATAAAACAGCAGTTTCCATGGTCTACTCATGAGTAACAGCTGTCCAGAGTCACATGAACAATCTCAACGATCTCTCCTTCATTCTGATCTCTCCTTTGTTCCAGAGAGATTAGGATGGCCTGGATCCAGCATCCAGCTGCAATTTCCCTTGCAAAAGCTGCCTTGCTAGCCAGCAAGACTGTCAGCTCTTCATGGTTCTCACGGAAGTCAGTTTAGCCAACTTAATCGACTTGAATGTGAGTTATTTTATTCACAAAACTCTCAACATTTAAGTCTCAATAGGAATTCTATTAACTCACTTAAGGGTTCAACTCTTTTGAAGAGGAAAGCAAGGAATATCACACTTGACTCAAGACCTTGAAATACCTCAGTACAAAAGAGGCCTTAACTCTTTTGAACAATGCCCAGTGGAAAGCATTCCATGGATTAAACACTGGCAGAATAATATTCCTTCTGCTGTGCCATGATGGATTCTGTACACCTGTAGTTTGAATATGCGTATCTGTTTTGATATTTCCTAGGACCTTAACTAATGCATCTTCCTCTGAAAAAGGCTTCATGACTAATAGTCTCATAACAATCAATAGCACATGAATCTCAAAATAGTTTGTTTGAAAATGCATGAACAGTATGTTCTTTAACTTAATTGAATAAAAATATTAAATAAATTGAACTTTATTCCAAATAAATACAGATGTTTTCTGTCTTCCATAAATCTTTTTATGGACTTCAACTTCCAGAATTCCCCAGCCAACATGCTGGGAGTTGAAGTCCACACATCTTCAAATTGCCAAGGGTGAGAAACACTGATGTTGAGAGTGAAGCAGTGAAGGCTGTGAACTTGAAAGCCTAGTCATTTTCCTTTCCAATGGCCAGTAAGTCACTGTACTGAGGTATTTCAAGGTCTTGAGTCAAGCACTATATTCCTTGCTTTAATCTTCATATGTACTTAATAAGTCTCATACTGTATATTGACCTAGTGATTGGTGGCCATAGCTAATTACTTTTGTCTTTCTCTATTGATTATACTCATCATAAACAAGTGTAAATCTTGTGGATGTAGTATTGACTGCCTTTTTCTCTGTTGCCTTTGTTTCTAATGTCTTTCTGAATTCTTTTTTTTAATTTGCTTTGTATAGTTTACAACAGTAAACGATACTTTGTCATTATTTTGAGCTCAATTACAGACCTAGAGTTTGTTTTCCTTCTCCCAATATATTTTGTGCCAATTTTGTTATGCAACTTGGCAGGTTAAGACTACTGTGCAAAGGCTACTTCTATTTCCATTATACTACATATTACAGTACACAAAATTAGGATACAGAAGAGTACTCAAATAGAATGCCTTTCTTGCTTCAGTAGCTTGGATGCAGTTGTTCACAATCCACCCAGGTGAGTGACAGCCTCGGGTATAAGTGTGGAAGTATAGATTGCTGAAAATAAAGGGCCTAGGATGAAATATTACAGCTTTGCTCTTTAAAGCAGGAGCAGCTTGGTCATAAACCATATGGAGCCCTATCTCTCCATTGGCAGCCCTAAGATTTTCCTGCCAACATTTGGTGGCATGATTTTTGTTTTGTTAAAAATAATAAGGATGAAGTGGACTTTGCACTCTTAACACAGAGAGACAGACAGACAGACACACAGTTGTAAAGCTTGCTTCTGAGATCTGAATTTTTCTTGCCCCATTCAGTAGCACAATTTTGGTCATTTTGATGGGCGGGGGAGAGATTGAGGGTTTTTCAAAGTAGAAATGGGCATAAAAGTAGTTTGCTTCTCATAGACTTTCCATTCCCATTCTTAAAATTTAAAACAGGCCACAATAATTTGCCAGACTCCTTTCTGTGATATCATCTGCAGCTCTCCAGCTGGTCTTGGAAGCAAGATATGACTCCTGACCTTTGGAAAGGTTTGTCCCTTGCTTTAAGGCATCCCGGACATTTAGAGAATAGCACTAGGTTTCCAGAGAAGCATTGCTAATATCACCAGTGTGTGCACCTCTTTCTGACTCCCTGGAGGAATGGCAAAGAGAAAACAGAAGGAAGATAAGAAGTACATGGACATAGGGGATTACCATTCCATATTTTGGGCCGGTTTCATTGTGATACATGCAGTTGAGTTATGCAAGCAAATGTCTCAAGGAATCCACCCCCAATGTCTTCCAGATTCACAACAGAGATTTGTAGGCTCAGAGAATCACAACTTAAAGCTCTCCTCCTCCAACTCTGTCCTGGTTCTGAGGCAGCACAGTTTAATTTCATATTGCCTCCTTAGATACTGTATTTGTTCCATCTGCAGACATATATCAGTATATAATGCAGATGGCCAGCAATGGCTTCTAAAGCAGTTTCTGTATGTCTTAAAGATTTTATATCCTAGTTTTAATCAAAGTAAAGCAAATTACTTGTCCAAACATTCATTAAATAATATTTAAAAATAGTTACATTTTGCCTGAGCGCATTGTCTTCATAACATAAAGCTCTGCCAACCAAATAGCACTTTAAAAAAAAAAAAAAAAAGATGATCTATGACTGCAAGGGGGGACATTTTTGGATCCTTGAGTTGATATCTGAATGACTGCCAGGAGAATACAGTGGTCCCTGAAAGAACAACAGTTAATACAGCAACCTGGACTAGAAGTGATTAATCTGAGGAACAAGTCTCTTAGAGGTCTGATTGGTAAGATTTCTTAAGAAGTAGCAATATAATCTGGCAAGCTTTCTACTTTCAAATGAGAAACCTATATATAGGCAAATTTGGGTGGAAAGGTGGTCCTCCTCCTCCTCCTCCACCTCCACACAAGGAGGAGTCTTGTCTCTTTTGTGAAGGAGAGGCAGAGTGCACCTGTTGACTATTTTAGAAAGACAATGAGGTTTCTTACCAATCTGAGAACCAGCTCTCATTTTCTTTGTGGGCTGTTACAAACTATGTTTACAATAAACACAACAAATGCTCTTATTTTTGCCCTTTAGCCTTGACTATATTTCAAAGCAGTCCTGTAGGCCTTAGTGAAATGTTCACCTCCTCCCCACCGCCCATGCCATCCTGAGACTGGCTCAGCCTGACTGAAAGACACGGTGTTTCCTTTTGTACACTATAAAGGATGTGGGGAGTGAAATCTGTTCTTCTTGGCAAAATAATTCCAGCACTTTAACTATTTCCTTGACCTCTGTTTTGCACAAAGAAAAGGAAGATAGAAGAAGAACAAAATAATTTCTTGCCAGTTTCTAGACCTTATATTTCTGTTGCAGGAAGAGGCACAGTACGTCAGGAAAAAGTCTGATAGACTTTCCTCATAGCCCAAGGATTATCTCAACAAAACTTGCCTGACCGACCTGTAACTCTGTGAAACAGAGAGCTTCCGTTAGAAGGCACTATATTTGTGCGGAATGAGTATGAGGATGGAAGGCATCTGAATATACTGCTGGTATTCGGTATTCAGTATTCAGTAATATTACTGTGAAGGCAAACTATAAACCTTCTCTTTTCATCACATTCAATCATCCCTATCCCAAGTTTTCTTTTGTCTTTCACCATACTCCTATCAAATACATGCTGAACAATTGCTATTTATGTATGTGTGCCTACGTGTGTGCATGTCTATGTGCATGGAGTTAGCAAAGAAGAAAACTTTTGCTCTCAGATTTACTGCTGCACACTGCAGGATTTCTTTCAACACCCCTGGCTAGCACTCAGAATTTTCCTTTTAGCACACCATCATTTTCCTCCTACTATTCTCACCAGTGCATTGTCAACACTGCTGACCCAGGAAGCTTTGTCCTGTCACAGACTTTCCTATTTTCTTGTCCCCAGCATGAAGCAATCTGAAATCATTCGTGTGCAGATACTTCTTTCATCTCAAAATATATGGAAACACTGGGAATTCACAGAGAAAAACACCTGCCTGCATTTCATAAAAGACAAATGGAAAGGCCCTACATTTACAGGCCAGCGGATGGCACAGATTCACATGTGATACCACGTTCTCCATGCCTTTCTTGACTTGGACGTCTGGGAGTTGTAGTCTTCCTTTATCTGAAGTGCACCAGAGGAGGAAGGTTGCTCTTAGCTCTTTTGCTACAGTAGACAAGATAAAGAATGGAATGCCTCCCATCTATTTTATAGCACCTAATTATTTCAGGGAATAATTAGGCTATTGAAGCAGGAAACAGACCTGCTACAATCACTTAGGCACTTCCACATATACTTAGAATGCCCCGCCAGTTGGCCAGCTAAAATTGTTGAGTTCACTGGGATTTATTCTCAGGCATCTATGTCTGTATTGCTCTGTCTAGAGCAAAACATCAAGTCTTCTTATTCAGCTAACGTAAGGGTGGATGGCCAGTGGATTGCACTTAACAATTTGTAGGTGGCTCAGGGTCACAATAAGCATGGTGGTAGTGCAAAGTAGCTAGGGACAGAATTTTGGGCCCTTGGAGATTTTTTTTTTAAAATGATGCTAAGTCACAATACAGTTTTTGTGTATTTCCCATCTAAAGAAACTGCCACCAATTTTTAGCAGCTGTAACCAAAGGCAGCTCTGTGGGCCAAAAAAGGGGATTTTGAGATCATATGAACCTTGAGGTGGCAACTTATCCATCTTTAATGTAACAATTTATAGCACAGGTGTTGGCCAACTGTTCAAATGTATCATCCTCAGATCCTGTGGATAGCTTTTAAAAATTTTCTCCACTTGTCCTTGAGCAACAGAGCTCTTTATTTATTTAACCTATTACTTAGCTACATTTGAAGGCTCTTCCAATGAGACCTCCAGCTGCTGTATAAATGGTGGGTGTAATACATACCCATCATGCAATTTAGTTCCGACTAGAGGTTTGTGATGATTGGGTGATGGAACTGCCAAGCAAAGGATGGCATCTCCTCCCAAGTTATGTTCCAGCAGGAAGAGGGAATTAGGAGAGAGCGGGTGGAGAGATGCAGGAGAGATGAATCCAAGCCTTGAAACACCTTTTCAGGGTTAAGGGTAATTTAGGGCCAGGGTAGGCTAGTATTGATGAGGTATAGATGATTTATGGAAATAAGGAGAACTGTTTTAAAACCAATTTTTCAGTCCATTTGTTCGTTTGCTCCTGTGTGAATCAAGTGTTTGTGCTATCCTGTACCTTTCCCCTGTTCTACCCTATTTCAATACCATAGGGATTTAAACTATTTCTAAGCCATCAAAGGGTTAGAAGAACAAAAGAATAAGAAGCGTTCTCCCCCCCCCCACCCCATAACAAGGACGGCATGCAACGAGGGGTTAGTTCATTTGGGAGATTATACTTTCTTCCCCTGACACAACTCATTTATTTTTATTGAGCAAGACCCGTATCAACTTGAAAAGTATAATTCTGCCCCCATTTTGCTTCCTTGGCCCCTTTCAGAATACATCATTAATGGATGCTTTTTTTTTTTTTGAGTATTAAACTATGGAAGCTTGATTATTTTTACGGTGAATGGTACATTTAGATTATATTACAGGACAGAATAAGATCTTGTCCTGGTGATTTTATCTTCCACCTACAAAAAGGATATCTAAGAAATAAACAGTAAATAAATAAAAGTGCTGTTTGTTTGTTTGTATCCATGCAACTCACTTCTTCAGCTTTGAATGACATTTCTTGATAGAATATGCAGGGGGGGTGGTTTCTCTTGAAAATGTTATCTCTTCTCTGCTTTATTTGGCTTAATTCTGCAATCCTATTTACACTAACTCTGAATATGCTTCATTAAATGTGATAGAATTTATTTAGCAGCCCTGTAGACATGCATAGAAACAATTTTGTCAATATCCTTTTTTTATAGTGTGTATTGCAGATTTTTAAAATACACAGGGGGAGGGTGTGGTAGTACACTATCAGGCTTTGAGATTTGTGCAATTTCACAATGAGATCCTCTATCCCTTAATTTAATAGTGAAACAGAGATGGATGATCAAGGGGGGGCGGGGGGAATGACAGCATTTCCATAATTGCTATGTGGTATGATTGGTTCCTTTTGCTTCCTGGTAAGACCTATGCCTGAGAAACCAGACCCCCCCCCAAAAAAAAAACAAATTAAAACTGAAAAGTAGTGAATAGGGAGATGGTTGAATAATATTTCACATGCTGGGTATTCTGAGGAACCCGTATAGGTAGCAAACAGATGAGATTTGCTAGGCTTAAATATTTCCTTCCACTAAACAATAAGCAGGCAGATATGGAGCAGAGAACCGAGGTAGGAAAGAGTCCAAGAATCAGTAAAATCAAAGTTCTAAACGCCCAAGCTGGCTTTATATCTAAGAGTTTGAGCTGAGGATATGATTCATGATCAAGAAGCCAAGTACAAAAATCCACAGTGAAGACATTCTTCCATGATCCAAGTTGCTTTCCAATGCAAATGTTTCAGGTCTACTCAGAAGCAATACTGATTCCTGAATAGAATTTTATTCCTAAGGATCTCTTAATTGTAGGTGTGCAATCTTATGCCTCTCAGCCTTCCGACTATTCACCTGGCAATGCTGATGTTATGTGTGCTTAAAGATTGATTAAAAGCATACTAATAAGCAGCTTAGACTGGAGGCACTACACTTGCAAAGGGCTACTCATTCCTTCCACCTGAATTAGACCTTGGTTCTAAGCATTTACTGGTTTCAGTTTCTTCCCTAGACTCATCTTCATTCTTTGAGAGTCCTCTAAGGAGGCCATGATACAAGGTACTGAACTTTATCTTTTGACAGTCGAGAGATGCAATGGGCAGGGCAGTAACCTAGTTAAGTCACTAGACGGAGCTGCAAATCAGTGAAAATCTGCATCATTGCTCTTTCATGGTTCATTCGTGAATTTGGCAGTGAAAAGTTGAGGAGCTCTGGAAACCACAAAAAAGACTCAGGTCACCAGTTGATCATTCTGATTTAAACTATTTATAGAGAGTGATTGATAAAGGTGATCATGCTCTGAAGCAAACCATTAACAGTTGTATTCCATTCAAAAATACAACTGCAAAATGTCCATTAGTTTCAGAAGCATATTCCAGAAGTGTTGTGGAAATGGCAGTGTTGTGTTGACTCTATAGCAAACACAATTGATTTCAGTTGGAGTTTGCTCCTTTGCAGCATTCCTAAAATTGATTTCTGCAGTTGAAACCCTGAGCCTGCTAAATCAGTTGAAAACCTTAGCATTTAGTTCACTTGGTGCTCTTCAATCCATCAAGATATTCATGGTGGACCGACGTGTTTGTTCAAGGAAAGCACAGAAATGAACACTAATGGCTTGAGACATTAGAATTAGACTGACTGCACCACTAAAAGCAAAAAGCAATCTTATCATAGCTGCCAGGTGATAGATGAGATGACAGAAGAAGTCTTTTCATCTATAGCATTTATGGTGCCCTATCTGTCTTGCAAGTGTTGGTTCACAGTGTTAGCAAATTTTCACGTAGGAGGTCTCAGATGAAAACAAAAGACAGAATTGGTATTGGTAGGCTTAGGAAAGCCAGAACGTGAGTTCCCAGGAGTTTTCTTCTTAAAATACTGGTATTTGACCAACCCACCCAAAGGGGGGAAAGCAGCTATACTTATTTGATATAGGTAGGTAAGCGGTCAGAATAATGATTAATATCTGCCATATTCTTTTAACTTAAAAAAATAAACTTCTCAAATCATCAATAAATCATGTTATATACAGAGACCTTCCCATTTTCAAAAACTAGAATTTACTAACAAACTCACTCCTGTAGTGTGCCTTAATATATACTCTTTTCCATAGTATACTCCTGAAAGATTTTCAGACATTCAAAATTCTTCACTACTCTTGAAATGGATTAATTTTAAAGTATCTTTGAATGTGCTTTCTCTTTTTTTCCCCAGTAAATGCAACTTTACTGAAATTGGCCAGCAATTCCAGCATTTACCTCAGATCTGCTGAATGAAATATGGTGCATGAAAGCTTTATTTGTTGAACTGAATTTTTATCGATATTTGAAGAGCTGACATTTCTTAAATGGCATATTTCATTGGATGTTACGGCTTTACAGTCAGTTAAGATATACTGTAGTATAGATCATTTTGGATATTTCCATTTTAAACATTGCATACCCATTTATGGTCAACAACATGGGGGAGACTTTTACAATAAAGCACAGGCAAAAGAATAGAATTTGCTCCTGATTTTTTTTCAGGCTTTTGGAAAGAAATTGGATAACTATTATCTATGGTCACATTCTTCTGCAAATATGTACTCTGCAAAATTAAAAGCCTAGCTACAATCTTACTTTTATAACATTTCTTTATAGAAAACCAGACTCACTAGAAATGTCTCAAATCTTTTCCTGAAGACATTCCAGTACAATTTGTAGCATACAAACAATGGGCCTCCTTAACTCTGAACTGGAATTTCAGTTATTAAAATGTATTATTTCTGAGTTATGTTCAGTTTTTCTTAGAATCCTTGTTTCAGGTTCTACTCTTTTAAAGCTGTAGCTGTAATAGTTAATCACTGGACAAGTGATGCAAAAACGCAACACACAAATAAATAAAAATTGCAATTTGTTTGGCTTTTACTTGTATTTTGCTATATATCACCCTGAGAATGACCAGCTGTAGGGTGGCTAATAAATGTTATTTATAAATAAATAAATAAGCCAGCCAGCCAATGCAGCATTACAGCTGGAAGAACCAGTCTTCAGATTTGCCTGCATTTAGTTGTATGCCCTCAGGCACAGAATAATAATGGGATCCATTACCTGGATCTTCATCTACCGTGTTATTTGATACAGTACACATTCCCACACACATTCCTTTCCCTTCACACTTTCCCTCCACACTTCAGAAAAGTGCGTATCATTCTATCCTCTTTTATGCTCTCTTGTTGCTCTCCAGAACAGGGGCTTTAAGAAGATCAAGAAGGACATATGAAGGATGATATCTGCTTGGAAGAGGGCATGGAATTGAACCCAAAGAGAAATCTCTTTGGAAACAGACCCCTGCACAGAATTATTATGGGTGGCCTCAGCCATATTTTAGTTCTGGGGAAATATTATCTCCCTTAGGGATAATATTAGGGTTATCTTAAGGTGGGGAGCAAAATGGGGAAGGCATCCAAAATAACTTTAACTACATAGCTAGGGTAAAACATTGAAAGGGCTAGGCCTTAAAACAATTGGTTATGAAACTGACCAGAAGGGAAAGCATCAAAAAAGTGAACTTCTAAAGAATATTTTGTTTTAAGAAAAGTTTTAAGAAGGAGGTCACATCTCTCCAGAAATCTAGTGAGTTAGAATGTCTTCCCCAGATCAAGAATGGAACTGTCAAACTGAAGAGGATCTGACAAGGTTTTGTTCTGATCTAACTGCACTTTTCTGATGTTCACATTAAGAAACATGCTTGCTTGTAGAGAATGCGAGAGCTGCTGTTCTGCTCCCTGCAATTGCTTCTCATGCTGAGAAACCACCATGTCCTACAAAGCCCATGCAATGTTGTACAGAGCTTGATGGGCAATTTTCATTTCTCAGGGAAGAGTACTTAGAGAAGATAGCAAACATTCCAGTGATTCTACGGCTGCCATTTCTGGCAAATAATGAGAAATTTGCCGGGCTGTACCGTCAAACCTGATGCCTGCTCTATCTGCTTGCAGCATCATATGACAGTGCAGTTGCAACAGTCTGTACAGCTATGGCTCATTCTTAAACCCTATCTTTTTGGCCTTCATGTTTGTTGTCAGGTTGGTACAACCCGTGTTGCCTTCCTGGAGAGTAGAGCAGATGCCAGATGTCACTGTCATGATTGCCAAGAATAGGATGCTTCGGTAGGATCAGGTACTGTTTGTGCATAATTTAGCATAGACGGTAAATTTCTAATGCACTAGTTTTGTTCATAGCATGGATGCCTCATCCTCAGATAAATGGCCTGTCAATCACTGAAGACCTTTGGAGATTTATTGAAACAACATGATTGGTTCCATATGGCAACATATCCTCCACTTAAAGGAATCTTTGGCAAGGTCCCAAAAATTAGAGTGTACTGCTTATTGCCCTGAATTTATTTTGGCAGAAATTTGCACAATGCTTGGCTGCATCATCCTTTGCCTTTTGCTATAAATCACACATGCTTGAGCATTACAATCCAACTAACGGTTGTTTTGAATATGCTGCCAGTCTCAGTGTTTTAGATGAAGCCCAGGTAACTTCATCCAGACACTGTGCCTTGAGAATGCTTCAACAGCATTGCCTGTATTTTAAAATAAAGTGTCTTGCTGTAAGTATTAGGTAATAATTCTTGTATTTCTTTTGCAAGTGAAGTCAAAATAAAATTGTAAAAGAAATCCAGGAATGGAGTAATTTCATTAAACACAAATGCTTGACATTCTAGCCATTTTCAGTTTTTTTTTTTAAAAGGTACTAGTGGAAGATTGAGTGGGACATGCCCTCCTTTTCTAAGCTCCCTGCAAGGTCTTCAAGATCACTCTTCCTACACTATGGTTTATGTCATCAGGAGCCTTCTACCAATAGGCACCAGAAGTATGTGTGAAGCATTGTAACCATGCTAAGTCATGTATAATTGTTACTTTCCTTACTAAGTCTCATTGAGACAGGTCAGGGATATAAGAGTGCATATCTCAGACTCCTTTCCCTGAGTCTTGTTAATGCCTGAACAGATTCATCAATGAAAAAAATACTGTTCTATAGAAACATAAATTATTTTACCTTATCTGTTTCATAAAACTGAGATCCTAAATGTAAGAAGCACTGTATTAACTGAGGTTTGATTCTCTCCACAGCAGTGCTTCAGTGGGTTACAGCTGTGACTGGGTTTTACTGTCCATATTTCATTCTGCACACATGCTTGTGATTTCTCAAGTTGCAATCTTTACTTTAGTCTTCTCTCTTTTTTTTTTTTTTACTTTTAGGAGAGCAGCTCCCTCTGCTGAATTTTCTGTGGACAGAACACGCCACCTTATGTCTTTCCTCACCATGCTAGGCCCCAGCCCTGACTGGAATGTAGGGCTTTCTGCTGAAGACTTGTGCACCAAAGACTGTGGATGGGTCCAGAAGGTCATTCAGGATCTGATCCCATGGGATGCTGGGACCGACAGTGGAGTTACCTATGAGGTATCGAGAATACTTATGTCTTCCTAAAATTTGTGCTGCTTTTATGACTGAATCATAGCAAGACTCATGAAAGATGTTCTCCAGGAAACATATTGAAGGGTGAAACATGCATCCTTAATAAATAGCTAAAATGTCATGTCTTCTGGTTCTAAGCATTTAGTCAGAAGTGAAGAGAATCAAATATTTTGAGAGCTGATACATTGAATGTTGCAGACTGAGTTGTATTTATTGATCTTATGCTGCTACTCCTTGTTGATCTTACTGACAAGGTCTAAAAATGTCTTTTTATATGTAGCCCTAATGCATAAAATTAGAGGAGCTTGATAGTAGTTTTACGCATGTCATTATGACCCACATTTTCCCTAGAGGGATACATGAAACAAGTTGGCAGGATTTTCCTGAAACAAATCATGAGGAATTTCGAGGGCCACTAAACCAAACAAGCAAATTAATAGTACTGAAATGAGTCTTCAGGAGGGACAACCTAGGGCCTAGGTTAAAAAGGTGGCATAAGTTGTACGTCAAGACACATTCAACGTCTCACTGGCATTGGATATCGCTGTGGGTGGTTAATGAAGGAAGTTTTTGCAATGGTATTAGCTGAGAACTGTTATTGAAGCTGCCTTGAATTTCATCTAAGAGCAGAAATATGCATTCATCTCATTATACGAGGGCTGCAAATTCTGTAGGATAGATGGGAATGTAGTAACTGTCCTTTTCTTTCCTGCCCACCCAGCTCCTTCACTTTTAGACTTTTCCATACTGAATGTTCATTTGAATCTGAATCTGAACTTCAGTAAAGCTGATGGACTAAATTAGGATTGCATAAAGGATGTAGAAGCATATCCACTCTGCTGTACTCAAGCAAATGCTTAAATAAGGCTAAACCCTTAACACAAATTTAGTGGTTCCAAATAAAACATCTATTATTTGCAAATTTTTTTCAACTTCTCTCTCCTCCTGCAGCTTTAGAAATTTCCCTTTGAAATCTATATACCTATTTCAGCCTTCTTATTATGTACGTGAGAAAGGAGTGCTTGATGTATGTATCCAAAAGCTATCTCTTAATAATGGCCATCCAACCCCTCTTTGAAAACCTCCAGTAAAAGCGATCTCACCACAGTTCTAAACAAACTTTTCCACTGCTTAGCAGTTCTTTATCTTGAAGAAATTCTTCCTAATATTCAGCCTGAATCTCCTTTCTCCTAACTTGATTCTTGTCCTACTCAAAGTTTCATCAGGAACATGTCAGCCCTTGAAGTATTTGTAGTTATCATATCTCTTAGTCTTCTCTTTTAACCATTCCTCATAGGGCTTAGCCTCCAAATCATTTATCATCCTGGTGCCTTTCCTCTGAACCCTCTCCAGCTTTTTTCTTGTCCTATTTATTGAGTAGTGCCCAGAACTAGGTATAGTATTCCAAGTCATTCTGCTGACTTTCATTAAGAGCTTTCCATGGAATACCTGTGTGCTTATATATTTCTTACTAGATTTAGAGGCCACTCAACACCATAAGACTCTGACCTTCCCTGATTAGACTTTTTTTTAAGTTTGGCTTCCAATATTTTCATCATTCCATCAAGGAAACAGGCTGACATTTGCAACAGGTGTAAGTGATATATTCTTCCAATAAGAAGACATAGTACCCACCTGGCAAGTCACCCATGCTGCTCCCTCAGTGTCCATCCTTTTGGCAATGTGTGTATCCTCCAGAAACTCTCCCGTTTCTATTTGTGTGCTAAATATGCTGGAAGATAAAGGGAGGGAGGCATATTCGGACTTGCAAGATCTGTTACTGTAACTTGATAGTAAAAGTAGTATTAGCATTCATCACTTTGGTTTCCTAGTCTGGTTTGACTTGGAGGGTTGACACCAATATTGCAGGTCTGAATGAGTCTCCTCCCTCGCTCACTTTAATTTCAAGAGAACTTCAAGAGGGTCAAGCCTGAGATGCTTTCTCAAATTACATTTCTGCCTCTGTCTCAATATCTTTTGTCTGACTGTCGTGTGGTTGGGGCTCTTTCTCCTGTTCCTCAAGGTTACTCTTACAGCCCACTACAGGATTTAGGGTGGGGAAAAAAATGCAGCCCTTTAATAAAAGCAGTATCTTAGTATTATATAGTCAAAGTAATATCTCCTGAGTAGTACACAGATAGTAACTTTTGCGTAAGCAAAGGAGCAATAAACTGCAGGTAAACTTTGGCCTGATCTTGGGAGGGAAAGGAAAAAGCTGGATCTCAATTCAAAACTGATTTCTTCTCCCTATATTCTTTTATTAAAAATATTATTCCATGTTTTTATCTTTAGGGAAACAAAAAGCTTCATTTGCTTCCATAGAGCCATTACCTTCCTAGAAATAAATAGGCAGTATCAGGAGGACCTCAACAGATCTGTGGTGATAGATTTTGAAATGAGGTGGTCTTTGTGGCCTTTGTAAAGTCATGAAAGTATACACCCCAAAATCAGTTTAATGCTGTAAAGAATGAGACATTGTCTTTCCATGAGGGAAATCAAAGAATTTTTTGGTCCATCTCTGGCCCGACTTCACACTACAGTGAATTCTGGAAAGTCAGAGAATCTGCTGAGACAAATAGGCAATAACTGCTTCTAACACCTAGAATGCCTTTCTGTCACTGTGTATGTTTAAGGAAGGGACTGTAATATACCTAGGAGTAGAAATATAAATTTCCTTTATATTTATATTAAAAAGACAGAAGTCTTGGGAAAATTGAACATGTATTTCAGTTTATATCTATTTGTTGCACTATAAAAGGACTTGATTTTGAGTTTGAGTTTGGTCTAGTGGTTAAGGTGCTGGGCTAGAAACCAGGAGACTGTGAGTTCTAGTCCTACCTTAGGCACGAAAGCTGGCTGGGTGACCTTGGGCCAGTCATTCTCTCTCAGACCAACTCACCTCACAGGGTTGTTGTTGTGGGGAAAGTAGGAGGAGGAAGGAGTATTAGGTATGTTGACAGCCTTGAGTTATTTATAAAAATAATAAAGGTGGGATAAAAAATAAATAAATAAAATCATATTCATATTCTCACACACACACACACACACACACACACACATATATATATTGCTTTGCTCAGAAAATTATGTTTGGTGAATGAGATTGAAAATATAGCTTATTCAAGCAACACCATATACTGTATGTATTGACTCCATATTGCAAATGGAGATACACATTGCTGAACTGAACTCCAAAGACTGTAGCTTCTCCTTTGTGCTTGCTTAGGAGAATTTCAAAAAACAAGAAATTATCAGCATTGTAGAAAAACAAAACAAGTTAGGATATCTGGACTTTGTTCTCCACTGTATTTTCCAGACAGAGGAAGCAGTGGTTTTCAGGAGAGAGAAAGGGAGGGAGAGAGAGCAAACAGTAGTGAGAAAACCATGCCCACCTTTGTAGCTTTTTGAAATTAGGTGGTAGAAGGACATCTAATTCCCACCTCTGAAAGTAGCAGTCTCCCTCTGATCTGAAAGGAAAGTTTATTTACCTTTTAAAAGAAAAACCCTTACTTGGCATATGAAGTGTATTTTTTTTAAAGGAAACCCTCCGTGACTATCTTAATTTAGTGTGTGTTTTTTTACTTTTAGAATTTTTTATGGATTTTTTTAGAAGTCTGCACTTTAATGTGAAAAGGCCAGGTCCACTTGGTTTTGGGGGGAGAATGATCTAGCTCTTGACCCCTGCTTTTCGGTGTTCTCCAGGGCTCTACCCTCTCCCCACTTTTTTTGAAAAATCTACATGAAACCACTGGGGGAGGTCATCCATTGGGGTGCAGCAGCATCAATATGCTGATGGTTCTCAATTGTCCATCTCTGCCCCTGGGTCTACAAGTGAAGCTGCTGAGGTTCTATCCCAGTATCTGGAGGCTGTGAAGGTCTGCACAGGGAAGAACAGGCTTCAGCTGAACCCTGCCAAGACTGAGTGGTTGTGGATTTTGGACCTCCTGGAACTGGAGATTTTCTATTTTGGGCTCTGGATGGGTTGCACTTCCCTGCTGAGACCTAATGCACAACCTTCACAAAGAGAATCCTGTGAGTCCTGGAGAATTCCTGCTTGAGGAGCAGATGGCAGCTGTGGCCAGGAGATTTTCTGCACAATTTTGTCTTGTGTGCCAACTACACCCATTCCTAGATCAAGAGGCTCTACTTACTGTGACACATGCCCTAATCACCTCTTGATTGGACTGTTGCAACACTGCCCTTGAAGACCATCCAGAGGCTAGAAGTGGTCCAGAATGCAGTGGCACAGGTGGTTATGGGTACACCTCAGTAGGCCCATGTAACACCACTATTTGGGAGCTACACTAGCTTCCTATCAGCTTCTGGGTGCAATTCATGGTGCTGGTTGTCATCTACAAAGCTCTACATAGCAAAAGACCAGGTTATCTACCAGTCCCTAAGGACATCTGCCTGTCTCTGCTTGAAACAATGCCATCTGATGCAACCCATATGGCATGTGTTTTCAGTAGTGCTGCTTGCCCTTTGGAATGATTCCCAACCCCCACCCCAATGTTCAGTTGATCCTGACTCCCACTGGCCTTTAGAAAGGCTTTAAAATTGTGGTTATTTCCCCAAGCATTGGCACCAAGGTAAATTCCCATTGGAAGAGGGTAGGAATGTGAAACAGGTATGATTTGAATTCAGATTACTAGCATGAGAATGTGGAAACATTTGCCACTTTCAGAAGAAAGCCAGGTCGTGTGTTAGTGATTATTACTGTTTTTTATTGACTACTGTTTTATTTGGGAGGGATTTTGTACCCCACCCAGAATTGCACTGTTCAAGTTAAACAGCCATGTAAACTCTATAGATAAATAAATAAATAAAGCAGAAAAACATGCAGTCATATATGTGTAAAATTCATTCTACTCAAATTTAAATAGATTTGACCATCAATTTAAATGGGAAATCTCACATGTTGCATTCTTCAGCTGCAAGTGTGTGTGTGTATGATAGATTGCTGATATTTATTTATTTATTTGCAGGACTTATATGGCCGCCTATCTCATATGAGGACCCTAGGTGGCTAACAGTAATCCATAAAAACATAGGTAGAAACAAAAGTACCCTTCCCCCAGGCACCAGGTATTTCAGAAATGAGTGGGAAATTTTATATATATAATATTTGTAGTGTCCCACCCATGATAAAATCATTACTTCCCTCATTATCTTTCTTAACTAGCCAAATTAGAAACTATTTTCATCTACTAGAGTGTAGAAGAATATGTTCAAACAAATATGATTCTAAAGTTCGGTTGGCAAAAGCAAGCCATTCTGAAGGCCATCTGATGAGCATATCTTGAACATAATTTCTTCCAATTTATAAGCATTCATGCTGAGAGGGACGCGGTGGCGCTGCGGGTTAAACCGCTGAGCTGTCGATCGGAAGGTCGGCGGTTCGAAACCGCGCGGCGGGGTGAGCTCCCGTTGTTAATCCCAGCTCCTGCTCACCTAGCAGTTCGAAAACATGCAAATGTGAGTAGGTCAATAGGTACCGCTTCGGCGGGAAGGTAACGGCGTTCCGAGTCGTCATGCTGGCCACATGACCCGGAAGTGTCTATGACAACGCCGGCTCCAAGGCTTAGAAACGGAGATGAGCACCGCCCCCTAGAGTCGGATTCGACTGGACTTTACGTCAAGGGAAACCTTTACCTTTACCTATGCTGAGATAACCAGTGCAGTATGCCATTTTCTACCCAAAGCTTCTTTGGAACAATGCAGAGATGATTTCTGCAGTTCACAACAGGAAGGCTGATATCTTACTGTTCTGTCATTGTATTGCTCTGTGTGATTTTATCAAACTTCCTGACTACCATCATTTTGTGCTATTTAGCAGAATTATTGTTTTCAAGCAATTTATTGCCTTCCTCCTGGATGGTATTTGAGAGATTTTTCCCCTCTCCCCACCTTATGCAGTTTTGTTTTGTTTTTTTAATCACAGGGTCACTATGTAGCATCCTTTCCAAGTCACGTCTTAGTATAGTTCAACAGTTCCCAATTTAAGGTGCTATAATGTATTATTTACTTCCTCTCTCAGTCAGTAATAACAGTGTCACTATGAACTGGGATTAATACTACTTGTTAACTAGTATAACCATTTGTTTAGCTTTGAAAATGGAGTCTCAGTCAAAAATAACGAGGATGAAAAGATTCAGAAACTCGTTTAAAAATTAATAAACAGAAGAAGTTTCCTGGCCTTATCCTTTGGGATAACTTTCTTTGCAGCAGGGCAGCCACAGAACTACAAGTGTACTGATTATATTTCTGAATTTCTTTTGGTTATGATTGACTAGCATTCAGCAGTCCCCTGTGAACTAATAGAATGGATCTGGCTTAAAGAGACTGAAGGGGAGTAGTTCTTCCTGGGGGTGGCTGGTGCTTTAGAGCTCTCCTCACTGAATTAGATCTTATGGCCACTTGGATTTTATACTTACTTTTATCTTCTATTTATATTCGGTAATTTGTATTTATATTTTTGTATGTTCACTGTTTTAATGTTAGTTTTATTGTAAACCTCCCAGAGTCCCTGGCAGTGGCAAAATTTGATAAATAAATAAATAAATAAATAAATTTGCAATAACATGCTTTTTAATAATTGAAGACATAAATAAAAATGCTACCAATCACTGAATGACATTTAGCCATGGGGACAAATTCCAGATTACACCTCCACAGCATCTGTTGCTGCACTAATGGCATTAGTGAGGGGAAAAACATTTGATGTAAGATATGCTGGAGAAACACTATTTTAATAAGACAGCTTGGTAAACAGAATCCTAAGAATAATGCAGTGGCTCCACAATATTAAGGGGAAATGAAATTTTGCATGGGGGAAAATGGACATCTCTGATATAGTCCCCTTAAGGTTACTCAGAAATGATCCAGATCAAAGCTGCTGACATGGTGCTGAAAGATAATAGTGATTTCTTGTGAACTCTGGAATATAGATAGTTCCATTTGCTTATCTTTTTACTGGCTACTTAAAGTAGAGTTCAGCTATTTAAAATTTTCTCATCTAAAGTTTCTGTATGAGAGAGAACCTTTAACTGTGTTTGTGGTACTGCTGAGTTGATAATGCAGGACAAGTCAACTGCCTTGGAAATGAAAATCACCTTTTTCCATCCGCAAACTGTTTCCTTATGAGTGATTTTGATCTGATCAGGAAGACAAAGCATTTAGGAAGCTGCTTTCTGTGGGAACTTTATTATATGCTTCTGCCCCCTGCCTGTTTGTGGTAGACATTGTGCAAAAGAAGCTTCTGCTTTACAAGGCGCAAGACGCCAGCTTCCGGTGCTAAATGTGCAGAAGCTAAGGAATCAGCCCCTACTTGTAATGTAAATATAAACTGCATAGATGAGGACTGAGATTTCTTTCAAGCATATGTTAAATGCTAGAATGTTACATAAGTGCTGCATGTTTTCCATAGAACAAGACTTTCAACCATTTAAAAGAAGCTTTGGGGGAGTAATTCAATGCTATAACATGGGGGATGGGAACTCTTTTAGGTCACAGAGCCTGGCAGGTAAAAAATAATAATTTCCCAAAACCTCTGATCAAGAAGCAAAGCTTTAGTGATAGAAAATTGGCAATGAAACTATTGGCTTGCTGTAATTTATTTATGCAAATTTATATATTAAAGTTGTTTGGTTTTTTTTCTCCCTTAGTCTCTCACATAACCCCATTAAGTTCTCATGGAACGCTAGGGATCCACAGAACCCAGTTTGAAAAACCCTGCCATAGATGGCCACATGAAGTGAATATTCCAGGTGTGTGTCTGCGTCTGTCTGTCTGTCCCTCTTTCAAACACACACCCCACAGTGCATTTTGCTGATTTGAAGCAGCAGTCTGCAGCATGATCACTAAGAGGGAGTGGGGCGAGGTTCCCCCTCCATGGATCTAGAAGGACACTTCTAGAACGCTACTACCCAAAGTAAAAGCATTATTCTCCCATCTGAGAAAGCAGGGTCTAGCTTTGGAGATCCATCCGTAAGATATGAGCAAAATGATTCATACTGTTCAACTGCATTGTAAACTACACAGCAATAATTCAAGTTACAAAGCTGTGCCGATATTTGATTTAGAGATTCAGTTCAAATATGAATGAATTGCTGTGCAGAATAGACTTTCAAAGTTAAATCAGAAAAAAATCAGTTCAGATGATCAAACTGAACCAGACGATTTGGATGCTTCTGTGTATATTCTGAATCATGTACAAAATATGAATCTCATTCATATTTGACCATTCAGTTCAAATTTCCAATTCGAATCATATCAGTTTTCTGAATTGATTCAAGTCATCAAATTGAACTGATATTCCTAATCAATTTGATGATTCCAGTTGGATTTTGCCTGATTCACGTTTGTCTTTTAACTTACCCCCAAGTTACTAGGTTGCTTTATTTAGTTATATTTAGTTTAGAGCCAAATTAAACTGGAAGTTATGCATCACACATAGTATGTGTGGATTATGCTTTTCTCCATGCAAGGATTCTTTTTGAACTTTAGTTCAGAGAGCTTCTTTTGCAGTGTTAATAGAATGTTTGCTGAGCCTATTCTGTTCATTGTTTCCTGTTGATCACAGGAGTTAGTGCTCTTGAATATCAATATCAATTTTAATCTAAATAATTTTTTAAAAATGAAAAGGAACCAATATTAATTTCCCCTAGATGGAACATGAAATTATACTGGGATAATTTTGTGTAGGTTTTGAAAGGACAGCTAAGAAATTGTTTATCAGCAATCCCTTACCCACGATCAGTAAGAATCAATAAAATAAAATGGTCAGAACTTGTTTAAATAAAGAGACAGAGGATTACAAAGCTTCAGTTGTATCTAGCTTAATTTGCACTTGAAGAAACAAACAAATTGCCATACTTCATATCTGGCAAAATATATAAAACACAAATTTTCCACGCAAAAGGTCCAAATTGCACTAAGAAGACCTCTGAAATCTACCTCTTGTTATGGATAATATGAAATAATAAGGACCAATGTTCTGATTTGGTATAAGGCAGTTTCCCTTATTTTCCTAACATCAAGACTGGCAGGACCATCTACTATATATAAACAACCAGCCAACTTCACTCTCCCATGCACTGAAGATGTTACCTAACAAAACATCTGGTAACAAAACATTTGCAGGAAAACAGCCAAGTTCAGGGAACACCAGAACCCAACAGGCATTTTATTATCAGATAGGCTTTTACTGTCAGGCACTTGATATGCTATACATTATGACTGACGGGCTGAACTCAGCTACTGTACATGTATTACCAAATGCCTTGAACAGATTTAGATGAATATTTAAAAGAATAGCCAGAATATATTTGTGTGGGTAAGAATATAAGACTCAGCAGGCAGAGAGCAAAATCAGCAACACGGTGGAGAGAATGCTGTGATGCAATCCCCACCCCTTTTTAATGTACATGTTCATGGTGCTTCACCCTCCATCTTGCCCATTTTAATCTCTCCCACCCATCTCCAAGAGACTGCTGTGCCTAGATAAACAAGTAAATCCTATGAACCGGTGGTCCCAGCAATTGAGGCTGAGAAGACTTTTGGGCAAGGTGGCTTTGATGAAAATGGTTAGTACATGATGCCCGGAAATAAAAAGTAGATACTTGCTGTTTAGTTAAGATTAAACTACATTCAGCCATTAAAATACATCTGAAACTCTTTGCATTTGTACAGGACTGAAGGGGTGAGTGTGTGTGTGTGTGTGTGTGTGTGCTTTGTTTTGTTTATAGTAGCACATTGAAAATGCACATCATTCATAACAAGCTTTCTTGTTCTTCATAGCCATAAAGGAAAGGCAAAATCCCAAGAGAAGGAAGAAGCAGAAGTTGGATTGGCAAATGAAAGCCATTGCCATTCCATTTGATCTTTACTTTTTATGTCTCAAGCTGAAAGATAGTACAAACAAGAATGGTAGTAAATACACACAGCATGAGAAGTTGTTTCAGTCTTTCGATCAGTCAACCTGAAATAATTGAATAAATTGAAAATTGTTTATGAAACACAAAGTTCACAGATAGAGGCTATGATTTCAGTACAAAGTCTTTTGTGATACTCAATTTTTATATGAATATTTATTTTCCTGTATAAGTATGAGAACAATTAATGAGAAATGTGTATAAATTGGGGGAGAGGGGTGGTAATATAAATCAAATAAATAAATAAATTAGGGAAGTGAACATTCAAATATACAATACCTGTGTATTTTTCTCCTTGATGTACATATAGTCCTCGCTTAATGACCATTTGTTTAGCAACAGTTTGGACTTAGGATGGCACTAAAAAACCTGACTTATGACCAGCCCTCACACTTACGACTGTCACAGCGTCCCTGTGGTCACATGATCACAATTCAGGCGCTTGGCAATCAGTTCACATTTACAACCATCACAGTATCCCACAGTCACATGATTGCCATTTTCGACCTTCCCAGCCGGCTTCTAGCAAGCAAGATCAATGGGGAACTGCATGATTCATTTAGCGGCCACCGCAAAAATGGTCATAAAATCAGGTTGGATTCACTTAATGACTGCATCACTTAGTGACATAAATTCTGGTCCCAATTGTGGTTGTTAAGCGAGGACTACCTGTTATAGATAGAGAATAACAAAGGATTCCTTAGGATGTATTCATACTCAGAGCTCATAATGTATGATAACTTTTGCCCAAAACTGAAGAAAAAAACACAATGGCTTTAGGGAATTCAGTTGTTTTCATCTTAATTTGTGTTTTCATCTTAATTTGTTGTAATTCTAAAGTAACATTCATTAAGTTAATTCTAATAGCTTCTACTATTTGAAGAGTCTTTTTTGTTGTTGATCAGGTGTAAGTGCTATTGAATTATTTTTATTGGGGTTTTTGATGCTTGGTTGGTTTTCTGTAATATGGTTTGATGTGTTTGTGTTTTCTTAGCTCCTGGAAGGCGATATTAGTATTGAACACAAAATGAATACATTTCATTTATTCACAGGCTAACTTCGTCTTTTCAACATCTGTAAGGAATTAGTGTCAGGAGAGAAATACTCACGTCTGATGAATGTGTCATCCTCTAAAGTGGGCTAAAATATTGGTTTTTGTTTTAGCTTATTAGGTGTACGATAATATAATGGCATAAGAATGTTGCATGGATTTTTATTTACCTTTAAGGTAAAAGTAAAGTCTCCTTTGAGTTAAGTTCATCTTCTGATGACTTCATAAACACATCCGTGGAATTTTATTGGTAATAGTACAGAAGTAGTTTGCCACTGCCTTCTTCTGGGATTTCTTGGAAGTTTCCCATCCAAGCTTAACAAGGTTAGTCAGGAACTTCCACTTACCCCTAGATTAAAAACACCCCCCTCCAAAAAAAAAACCTTCTTCAGTTTTGAAGTAGATTTGTTCTTAGCCTGGATATCTTGAAAACAGGAATGCAACTGTGATGGGATATGTACATTGTAAGAGGATCTGATTGTAAAAGGCAAGGCCATAGAACTGTCCAGTTTTTCCCCCCATTTTATTCACATAAAAGACAGTGTGAAGCCATTTCAGCCAGGCTTTATCAGAATGGTCAAGCAGTTTTACTTTCCTGGCTTCAGGGCTCTCTAAATGTTTCATGCATCAAAATGGGAAAATCCACACCACCACCACCACCATCACCATCACCACCACCCCACCTCTTCAGATAGTGTTTCAAAAATACATTTTTTTTCTCCAAAGTCCAACTTTCAGATCCAGTCAACTCTATGCATGTAAAGCATGTACATTATGATCTACAGTAAATTTAACATATGTGTTCACCTAACATACATACATACATACATACCCACCCATTTCTGTGGAAAGAGCTTAAAGTTACACTGGCCAGCATCTCTGCATTAATCTGATTGGCAGCTCTTTGTCTGCTGGCTTTTTTCTGGCAGGTAAATCTTTGATCTTATTAACTTCTGTCCTTTTCAACTTCACTGAGAGCCTTCTGCAGTGAACAGAAAGGCCCCACAAACACTTGTTCCATTTCAGCACACTTCTTAGGTAGTGCCCAAACATTTCTTTTTGGCAATCTTCCTAGTTGTCCACAAACTAATCCAACTCAGGTTTACCAATCCATATTAGGTTTTACTGGAACCAAGTTCAAAGCCAGTTGCTGTCTATTTCAGCCATTTTAGCTGCCAGACATTACCTTTCTTTCCAAGTTTCTCCTTCCCAGAGTCTTTTCTGATGGTATTTAACTTCACTGCTAACACCAGCTTAGTAGCAGTTCCTAGGATAATGTTACTATGAGATTCTAAACTGACCCCAACTCTCAGCTCTTTATTAGCGGTGACTACAAAAGGTTTTGTTTGGATGTCTGCATGGACTCATGGATATGGGGAGTGCCAGTGAGATGCAATGGTTGAGAGAGACTCATCACAACAGCCATTCCTCTGAGCTCAAAATCTTTCCACATATCCAGACTCTGACAATAGAAATTCATAGGACTGAGTCATCAAGAATAAGATAAGATGGAAATCTAGCTTCTCTTTTCTTGGTCTTCTTTATATGGCACATTCATACCAATGTATTAAACAGTATAATTCCACTAATCATGACAGTATAATATGTATTAGGTTAAATCCAAACCCCTTGAAATCAATGGGCATTAGGTTAGTCATGCACATTCAAGTTAACGTTCTATTTTTTTTTTCAATTTGCCATGTGTGTGTGTGTCTGTGTATATTTAAACTCTGGATCCAAACAATGACCATGAAAGTTCAACTGTAGACTTTTTGTATGCTGTGTTTTCATTGCTGGGCTTCTTCCATGTCTATATGTGCTTCTTCTTCTTTTTTTTTTTACTGCAGTCATCCAACAAACCAACAGTACCTCAAGAGAAGATAAGACCTCTCACAAGTCTAGACCACCCCCAAAGTCCATTTTATGACCCTGAAGGAGGTTCCATTAAATCCGTAGCCAGAGTTGTCATTGAGAGGATTGCTCGAAAGGTATCAATATGAAACTCCACTTGGCAATTGACATGGGATATTTGGGGGTGGGATGGGATTAAGTAATAAAAAAACCCTGAAATCTGGTAATAAAACCAAGCATGTAGTTCAGCTGTTGTTCCAATGGAAATAAATAAAGGGAGTGGGGTTAACTGGATGTGCAGGCTGGGTCAGTGGAGATGTGTGGGGCCTCATTCCTTAGAGCAGGGTTTCTCAGCCTTAGCAACTTTAAGATGTCTGGACTTCAACTCCCAGAACTCCCTAGCCAGGGGAGTTGGCTGGGGAATTCTGGGAGTTGAAGTCCAGACATCTTAAAGTTGCCAAGGTTGAGAAACACTGCCTTAGAGGGAATTCCTCTTCTTCCCACTTGAACTGCAAGGAAGTCAGAGAAGCACAAAGATTGTGGGTTCTTCAAGGCCCTCAGAAGCACAGATGGCATCTTCCTGAGATCTGCAAAAGTTGTTACCAAATTGGAATTAACCAAGATAGCAAAAGTGAAATTATGAAAGCCAAGGCTAATCAAATTAATTTTATTTTGTTTCATTTTAATTAAATTTAAGGATAAGTCAAATTAAGTCAAATTTAGTTCTTGTCCTGGTTTTACCTATTTAACCTCACTCAAAAGCTAACTGCAGGCTCTGAGCTAGGTTCTGCAGCAAAGCATCCAACAAAAAAACTTGTAAAGCAAGATTAAGCCCATTACTTAGTAAGAACATTTTTTAGCAAGTTAATAGTGTAATGTATTCAGAGTGCTGGAAAGCGTTTGGCCCAAGAGATCAGAAAAAACACACCAGGCATTTCTATAAAAATAAGTGTATTTATAAGAAGCATAAAACAAACAGTTTCCATATCCAGAGCCCTGGATAGGCACAAAAGCTTTTTACATAGACATATTTTACAAGCTCATACACATGCACACGTGCTCTGAGCAGAAGGAGCTGCTGAACAGAATGAGCTGCTGCTGCTGGAACAAGAGGCTGCAAAAATGAAACTAAAACCTTCTTGTGGCAAGCTCCCCCCAGGCAATCAGCAGCTTTGCTTTATATGGTCACCCTTTTCACACCCCAACCTGAGGACAATTAAGTCTGACCTTCTGACTCTGCCAAAGTGATTTGTTACCATAGTAACTTCTCTGCAGCTAAAATTTCTTGCAGAAAACACCACATACCAACATAACAATGCTGTGTGTCACTGGGAGATCTCTCTCAAAACAAATCTGGAACACATTCCTTTATTAGCTACCAGACGTCCTAGACATCATAGAAAATAATGAGGACCTTGGGCACCCTTCTCCCTTAACATTGCTTTCTAGTAACATCCAGCTTTTAGAAGTGACATTACCTTCTCCCCATCTCCCCAATCCTCCCACACTTATTTTCAGCAACACTTGCTTTTTCCCCCCCAAAAACATTGTTTATATCTTCACTTGTTTTGCTAGGGAACACACCTTCTCCTGCCCTTTAGAAACAAGCTTGCCATTTACCTTCACAGGATCTTCTTTAGGACCTGAGTTTTCCATGGGCCTGATGACTACTGCAGGCTTTTATAAGCGTGAATGCTTGTAAATGCTGATCTTGTTTGAACAACTTCTGGCAATTGATTTTCCAACCCAGTGCCCAGCATTGTATTATTTCCTCCACCAATTGAATTCTTTGCAAATGTTTCTTTGCAGGGGGAACAGTGCAATATTGTTCCTGATAACATTGATGACATAGTTGCAGATCTTGCTGCAGAAGCTCCAGAAGATGAAGGTGCTTTTTAATTATGTCATCCTTTCATGAATTTGTGTTTCACTTCACTCTCCAGTGCTGCTACTCTGTATTTCATGCTGTTTGCCTTATTATTAGGACAGTATTAAAAACAGGAGGGGAAAAAACAATTTGCTTAGCCATTTGTGGTTGGAGCCTGCATCATTAATTAATAAACACCCACAGTGATGGTGTCAGCAGGCAGAAGTTTTGGAATTGAAAGTGGTACTATGCTAATTTAGAAGAAGCCTAATCTCACTGACTTTATTATCTTGTACTGGGTTGACCTTCATCAACTCTACTATTTTCCTCATGTAACTGTTCCTATTTATTAATTATTATGATTTGTCTGTAAGGACAGACTGCCCTTGGAAGCATATGTACAGAATTCCAGTGAGAAAAGGAATGGTGCAACCGGTGCATATATACTAATCTCTTACATTGGTCCTTACACATGACAATTGATTTTTAAAAGCAAAGGGGGAGATTTGTTTGGCCAGCTCTGGATTTAGGATCAAGTGAAAAGTTGACAGCATCAATAGTATTGATGCCTTGTTGACGTTTGCCCAGGATACAAATAATTTCAGTATGATACATTCTGACTGGGATTTTATTAAAACAGAATATGCAGCTTGGAGGCCTAATAACAGAAAGAAAGTTCTGAAGCAGGTTGCAGTTAATTGGTTGAGAAGACAGTGGTCTAGCTTGAGGGAATTCTCAAATGATCATCCAGATAGTGGCAGGTGATGGGGAAAGAGGCAAATAGACCCAATATTGATTATTAATTAGATAGGGACATATTGGTGAGCATCTTTTCTTGCTTCCTGTTTTTAAGATTATTTTAGAGTTAAGGGCAAACTGGCTGGACATATCATTTTTTTTTTTAATCCATTCAATCATGTCCGATTCTTGGAGACTGTCTGGACAACTCCCTGCAGTTTTCTTGGCAAGGTTTTTCAGAAGTGGTTTGCCATTGCCTCCTTCCTAGGGCTGAGGGAGAGTGACTGGCCCAAGGTCACCCAGCTGGCTTTGGGACTAGGTGGGATTAGAACTCACAGTCTCCTGGTTTCTAGCCTGATGTCTTAACCACTATACCAAACTGGCTCTCATACAGTAAATACAGATGCTGTAAATACAGGAATGCTGTGAGTACCATTTTGCTGTAGAAAAGAAGAATGTGTACATGTGTAAAAATCACTAATTAAGCATCTGTGTGCATTCCTAACCCTAACCCTAACCACTGTTATTAAATACAGATGCTTAATTAGTGATTTTTATATACATACACATTCTTCTTTTCTATAGCAAAACGTTACTCACAGAATTCCTTGGGAAATACATAGCACAGCCTTCCATAATACCATGAAATCCTATCTCAGAAATCTTATTTAGATATTCTTTGGAATATGGGGCAGCAATATAAGAAAATGTATCAAAAGCCAGACCAAGCAGGATGCTTCACCTTAATGCACCTTTACCTTAAGAGTCTCCCGTTGGGGGAGATGGGCAGTGATATAAATGTAAATAATAAATAAATACATAAATAATAATAATTTCTAACGGGAGTTGCTCAAACTCAAACACTGAAACATGTCACAGATAAAATATATATTAGTAACGAATGCCAGCTTAGAATGACTCTAAGCTGGCATTCATTCATTATGTAGCCTTCAGTGTAACTTTCTATATGTCTCTATGTATAACTTTTTAGTTTCCCATTCCCAATCTTTCTTTAGAACTAGTTTGTAAAGATGTATACCTTTACAAACTAGCAGTCCATTGGAGATCATAGAAAAGGGGACTTCCTTTAGGCAAGAGCAAAAGCAGAGAAAGATAGTTATATTACTAGGTACAGCATCTCCTCTGCAGGCAGAAAGTCTCAAATTATATTGAGTAGAGAAGTAATCTTAAAAAACCCCACATTAAACTGTTCAGGAGGACTGGTTCAAACCCAGTCAATAAAGTTGAGCTGAAAATGTTCATATGCATACAAAAGTGTGTAAGTAAAATGTGAGATTTTGTGTAAGCAACACGGCATCATTGAGGAAAGAGTTGTGAGAAACAGAGAAAGCACCAGGCATGCAAGGCAAAGCCCTTCGTGGTG
Source organism: Candoia aspera (assembly GCF_035149785.1). NCBI lineage: Eukaryota > Metazoa > Chordata > Lepidosauria > Squamata > Candoiidae > Candoia > Candoia aspera. The sequence goes on along the minus strand of NC_086153.1, from coordinate 252,064,780 downwards.
TGGGGCAGGGTTTACTGAGGGACTGCCTCCCTCTGATTACATCTGCCCACCCCATCAGGTCCGGCAGAGAAGGCCTGCTGCAGGCCCCACCTGCCAGGGAATTATATTTGGTGGGTCCCAGGAGGCAGGACTGCAAGAAGATCAAACCAGTCCATCCTCCAGGAAATAAAGCCAGACTGCTCACTTGAGGGAATGATATTCAAGGCAAAACTGAAATACTTTGGCCACATCATGAGAAGACAGGACACCCTGGAGAAGATGCTGATGCTAGGGAGAGTGGAGGGCAAAAGGAAGAGGGGCCGACCAAGGGCAAGGTGGATGGATGATATTCTAGAGGTGACGGACACGTCCCTGGGGGAGCTGGGGGTGTTGACGACCGACAGGAAACTCTGGCGTGGGCTGGTCCATGAAGTCACGAAGAGCCGGAAGCGACTAAACGAATAAACAACAAGGAGGCAGACCTTCTCTGCTGCGGTGCCTGCCTTGTGGAATCTTCTTCCCCCAGAAGTGAGGTTAGCCCCATCCCTTTTAACATTCCGGAAGTGCCTCCAGACCTGGCTATGTGATCAGGCCTGGGGCTTCCAGGGGACTGGAGGGATTTTGTGATGGCTAATGGCCTTACTGTGGCTAATATCATCCCTTCTTCTTTTGTATGCCTTTTTAGAGTCATTTTTGTGACTGTTTTTTATCTATTTATTGTTTTTTAATTAAGTGTTGTATGTCGCCCAGAGTCACTTTTATGTGAGATGGGAGGCTATATAAAGATAGATAGATAGATAGATAGATAGATAGATAGATAGATAGATAGATAGATAGATAGATAGATAGATAAAGGCAGCAGTAGGACAGGACCCAGTCTGTTGTCTAGCCTATTATATATGGATAGTAGATTTCATAGCTTAAGTATGCATTCTGTGATAATATATATTTATATATATTGTCATTGTTTTAAGATGACACCCCTGAAACCTGCATCTATTCGAATTGGTCCCCCTGGTCGGCCTGTAGCTCCTCCACGTGTGAAAAGGGCAAGCGGATGAGGCAGAGAATGCTCAAAGCTCAGCTTGACCTCAGTGTGCCTTGTCCAGATACTCAGGACTTCCAGCCATGTATGGGCCCAGGCTGTAGTGATGAAGGTAGGTGAGAAGACCCTGGGCATGAGAATCAACATGTTGTTGAGCAAATGTTGGGAGGTTTTGGAATAAATGGAAACTATCTGTTGTTGTCTTTCAGATGGCTCTACATGCATGATGTCTGAGTGGATAACATGGTCCCCTTGTAGTGTATCTTGCAGCATGGGAATGCGGTCAAGAGAGCGATATGTGAAACAGTTCCCAGAGGATGGCTCCATGTGCAAAGTGCCTACAGAAGAAACCGAGGAATGCATTGTAAATGAAGACTGTTGTAAGTATTTGATGCACCCTGCCACACTTAATCAACCTAAAAGCAAAACATGAACCCTCAGTTAAATGAGAGCCACTAGACTGATCTTTTGCTAATATATTACGGACAGCTCCTAGCAGTTGCCTGGTAACCGAGTGGGGTGAGTGGGACGAATGCAGTGCCAGCTGTGGGATGGGAATGAAGAAAAGGCACAGGATGGTCAAGATGACTCCGGCGGATGGATCCATGTGCAAAGTGGAAACCACAGAAGCTGAGAAATGCATGATGCCTGAATGCCGTAAGTAACCCTGGTCAACCTAGTGACTGTGCGAAAAAGGGGTAAGTTTACTCCCTTGTGTGAACATTGGTACTTACGTAAAATGAACAATGGTATGTGCAAGGGGCACATGCCAAAAGTAGCACAATTCATCATTTGTATACTTCCTAATAGGTTTCTTCCTAAAGTAGGCTTCTAAAACTTTTCCATTACAAATAGTTGCAAGCTTAAGACGGCCATTTCAAACCAAAAGCATAGACAAGTATACAATTGTACTGTCCACAGGACTGAATGGAGCAATCAGTCTAAACCTTTGGAGTCAGAACCTTCTAACAAGCCAAAAGCCCTGCTGTTTTTAACACAACAGGAACTGAGATGTGCTTTCCTGATTTTTTTTTCCCCCTTCGGTTTTAAAAAATGCTACTTTTTGTGCACATACACACCCCTCTGATCCCAACACCACACATATATGCATGCGTGCACACACGTGCACACACACACACATACAGACAATGGTTGCAACTTGATTGGCCTTTCTAAGCAGAGTAGGATCATAGCATAAGATTTTTATGCATTATCTTGTAAATACAGTTTGTTGTCGAGGGACAAAAATATAATGTCAAAGGTAAATGCCAGTTCTCTCACCATCATTTTCTCTTCTTAAAAGAAGCACCAGGGCCATAAACTCCATCAACATCATCATGCTGAAGGAGAGGGATTAACTCATTTATTCTAAGAGCTCCTTCAGTATAAATCTTTTCCCCCAAAGGGTGTGATTAGTCACAGAAAGGAGGAAAATGCTGTAGTTACCTGAAGGGAGGGTGAGGAATTTTTCCCTAATTAATCACCTGTGATTTGGTGGGAAAGTCAGCTTATACTCAGAATATGGTGGTGGAGGAGGAGGATGCTGTCGTAAAAGCAAGTGACTGCGCGTGAGGTGCAAATAATGAAAGCCAATGGCTGGAGTAGAGCGGAAACCACTGCCATCACTTCAAAGAGGAAGGGGAGACACTCCCCTTGCCTGCCTGTCATCACTCACAATGTTTGCAAGGAGAGTTTCTTTAATCCATGAAGGCTTTCCATATGGATGAGGATTCAGGAAAATGAGGGTCCTCAGTTGGTGGAGAGGCTCCATAGAGAGGATTCCCACTGCAGCCATTTACAGTTGAAGGAGAAAAATACTCCTTCACAATCTGCAGATAGAAGGAGAATTGGGCCAGCATTCTAACTGAGCTAGATGAGAAGACTCACACTGAAGTCAGTGAGACGTGCTACAGAATGAACATGTGCGAGTTTCCTTATGCTTGCAGCCAAGCACAAGCATTCACAATTTCCTTGTTGAAAACTAAAGGAAAAGCTCAGCTCAATCCTTCCAGGACCTGTTTCCTAGCTTCCATCCTCATTTACATGGAATAACCTGGACTAAATAGATCTGCGCCCAGCTTACTGGTACTGTGCACATTTAATTGGAAATGAGCCATTGAATTCAATAGGACTCACTACAGAGGAAGCATAGGTTTATGCTTGCTGTGCTCAGATTTCTGCAGTTTCTTTCTCTGGTTGAATGAGTAGTATGTGCAAGAAAGTAATTTGCAGGAGTGAGTCTCTATGTATATTGAGGTAGGACATCAATTAATTTTACAAATCGAGAGTCTTATTCTACAGGCAGTTAATTTTAATCAATAGACATTAATTCTCCACCCCCACCCCCCTGTCCAGAGTGTGGTTTTTAATATATGTGTATGCTTATTCATTTATAAGTATACATATTTGCCGGGAAAAAATATTTCCAGGATTGATTTCAGTGGGAAGTGACAACTCTGTTAAAAAGATGGGGAAGATGGTTACATGCATTAAAACTTTTTTGTGTCTAATCTTTCTTGGATGACAAATATTACCACCCTACCCCAGACTACAATTAACAATACCTAGAGGAGCAATTTAAACCAAGGAAATTGCTTTTTTACTGTCAACTTTCCACCACTGATCCAACTCAGGAGAATACATCAGGAAAACTAATCACAGATATCCAGCATTGTATGAGATAGAGTGATTTGCAACCAGAATATCTTAGATCAGTCTCTTTTAGAAAGAAATTATGAATACTGGAAGTGAGGGATGATAGTCTCAGACTGAAGAAGCTCTTGAAGCACCTACTTCATTCTTAAAATATATCTGCCAGCAATCTGCAGCATAAATACAGACTGGAATTGTTAGATGCTGGAAGACCAGTACATGTGTCAACCAAGTTTCTTTTCAGTCTTTATCAAGCAGCTACCCTTTCTCCTGGTGGGTGGGTGGGTCAGTTGATCACCACAATTCACAAGTGATTTGCTGTTGAGATGGAAAGATCTCACCCTCTTTCCCCTCCTCACCTGCACCAGATACCATCCCCTGCCTGCTTTCTCCTTGGTCTGAATGGAGCGACTGCAGCGTCACTTGTGGAAAGGGGATGAGGACCAGGCAACGGATGCTAAAATCTGCTGCTGAGCTTGGAGATTGCAATGAAGAGCTGGAACAAGTAGAGAAATGCATGCTGCCAGAGTGTCGTAAGTACAGATATCTAGAGCTGGAAGGCTAATTTAGCTGTTTGTCCAATTCATTTATTGTACTCCACACAACAGATGAGCAGAAAGGTGTTCCTCATGCTGCTATTCCTATGTGATGGCCATGTATCAGCAGGCATAATGCACTGCTTTGTTACTGTAAAGCACCATTTGCACACCAGAAACAAATTCCCGACATTTTCCCAGATAGCCCATATGGAGAAGAAATGGCCTCTATTTTAAGAAAGCATTCAAGAGGACCCCACCATTGCTAAAATGAGTTACGCCATATCAATATAACTTTCTTACGTATTATAGACACTTTTTCCTTACCTTCAGCGAAGTTTCTATGGAAAACATTCAGGAATATGATAAAAACATCCATCTTAAAGTAGCAGCATAACATAACAAAATCTGTGCCATTCCAGATTGGAAGAGTCTGATGAATGATTGGATGAATTTCATATATAATTTTGCAGTAATTTTTATAAAGAGTACCATCCATCTATCAGTGGCATCAAGATTGCTCCCACCCAACAATAACTCCTTTTCCTTTCCACTCTCCTGCATTCCTCCCTCCATATCCTTCCTATAAATCTGCTCTAAGCTTAATTTTTCATGGGTGATAATTATTAATGGAGTGAAGTGAATCTACTGCTCTCAGATCATAGTGAAAAGGTGGTCTAGCTAACACATTTTCAGTAAACGTGTATAAAAATCATTATAATCAACAACATAAATGTTCATTTTTTCATGTTGTGATTAAAAAGAAGTAGATTATTGTTCTGCTAAACCAAATTGTTCTGACTAACTAATTTAAGGCTAAGCATCCTATTTTCCATCCCATCTTCTGTAGCAATGGACTGTGATTTGACAGAATGGTCCCAGTGGTCAGAATGCAATAAATCTTGTGGGAAAGGTCATATGATCAGGACAAGAATGATCAAAATGGAACCCCAGTTTGGAGGAGCTCCATGCCCAGAAACTGTACAGCGTAAGAAATGCCGAATAAGAAAATGCTTGAGAAATCCCAATATTGAGAAAAGGCGCTGGAAAGAATCTAGGGAGAAAAGGAGGAGTGAACAAGTGAAAGAAGATGTAGACGGTGGGCAATTCCCAGGTAAGTGTAGTAAATCTCACTTAGATCAGTTCTTAAATTAAGAAAGTAAGCTGTGCAACATGGAAGTGCTCTACTAGTTTATATTCTTGTTAGTACTGCTTTTTTTGCTGATCCTGATCTAGTTCCCAGAAATCTGAATATTTTCCATAAATGCTTGGGTTCAGATTACTGAACAACTACAGATATACAAATCAAGAGAACATTTTCCTCCCTCCCTCCCTCCCTCCCTTTCTTTCTTTCTTTCTTTCTTTCTTTCTTTCTTTCTTTCTTTCTTTCTTTCTTTTTCTTCTAAAATAACAAAAGAGCAAAAATCAGAAAACAAAAAAATAATAATAGAAATTAAACCTCTTGTACAAAGACAGAATTAGAGATGCATCAATTAGTGTAGACCCAATCTGTTACAGTGACATAGGCTTTTGTGTATTATTCAGTTCTATCAGTTATTTTGATATTGAAAGCAAAGAATCCACATTCATTATTTCTACAACATCCTGAGATATACATAATTTTCTCTATATATTGTTTTGAATGCAGCTTTCTCTAAACTATCATTCTAACTGTCCCTAATACTAGGGATAGTTTTAATACAATTTCCCTTAATGAACACATTTTGTATGAAACTTTACAAAATGGACACTTTTTAGACTCATTTTTCTAATAAAACTTTTTTGAACAATTGTTAATATGAGCAATGACAGATACTTGTGAAATATATTCATCAATGCCCATCTGTGCCATCACCCTGCTCATCCAAACCCCCTGAGCCTGGAGCGGTTCCATATTTGACCTTGAATGGGACTGCACTCCCATCTTCAGGACTGATGCACAGTTTGGGGATCTTCTTGGACTCATAGCGCCTGCTTGAGCAGCAGGTGGCAGCTGTGACCAGGAAAGCCTTTGCACAAAGTCATCTAGTGTGCCAGTTGTGCTCACACCTAGACCAGGAGGGCTTGAAGTCACAACTGGACTGTTACAATGTGCTCTACATGGGACTGTCCTTAAGATAACTCACAAGTTGCAGCCGGTCCAGAAATCAACAGTGTGGGCAATTGTGGGCATGCCATGGCATGCCCATGAAACACCTCCCCTCCCTGAGCTGCACTAGTTGCCAATAGGCTTCTGGGTGCAATTCAGAATGCTGATGAAGCCCTTCATGGCACAGAGTCTGGTTATTTGAGGGACCGACTATCCTCTATGGTTTCTGGTCATCCCACACAATCTGACACGCTCCGGGTCTCATTGAAACAATTTTACCTGGTAGGACCCAGGAAATGGGCTTTCTCTGTCATGGTACTCACCCTCTAGAATACCATTACTGTCAAGATTCATACAGCCCTCACCCTGGCCCTTTTTAAAGAGTCCTTAAAACCAGGTGTTCTATCTCCAGGTCTTGGGTCAGATTGGATGATGGATCTCTTCTGTGCTTTTTTGGTCTTCTGAATGGTGGCTGGTTTTTCCCCAGACTTTCTATTTTGGATGTAATTCATTGTTTTTACTTTTTTTAAAAAAAATGTTGATCTATTGGGACAGACAATAAATCAAATAAATAATAAATAAATAATTTTTGCTGGATCATACCATTTTAGTTCTGCAGATGTTTTTACATCTCTATTCAGAATAAAATATATACTAAACCCCTCATGGTAGGCTTAAGAATAATTGTTTTACTCTTCCTGAAAGTTAGGCACCAGTCTAGAATCTGGGAGACTGTGAGGTCTAGTCCTGCCTTAGGCATAAAGCCAGCTGGGTGACTTTGGGCCAGGCAGTCTGTCTCAGCCCGAGGAAGCAGGCAATGGCCAACCTTGAAATACAAAGGACTCATCTGAGATCCTTGGTTAGGCTGCTGTAAGCTCCTGCTGCATTTCCAGGAACAATCCATTCACACGATTCAGAAGGTGTACTAAACCAGATACTATGATCATGAACAGACCTATGAGCCACAGATGAAAATATTAGATGATTCAGACCAATTAGGACTTTTGACAAGCACAAAATGCATCTCAATATAACATCTGGAGTAATCTGTGGGATCTTATGTTTTATAGATCTTATCTTTCCATTTTAGAAATAGGAGTAGCTATATCTGAAGCAGAAGCACCAATTGTGAAGAAAAGGGAAATTTCAAGGGACTCAAGCACTGAACTGATTCTTGTGTTATGTCTGTTATTTTCCTTTTAGGTTGCAAGATGAAGCCATGGACTGCTTGGTCAGAATGTACCAAACTCTGTGGGGGTGGAATCCAGGAGAGGTTCATGACCGTCAAGAAGCGTTTCAAAAGCACTCAGTTCACTAGCTGCAAAGACAAGAAGGAATTAAGAGCCTGCAATGTCCATCCCTGTTAGCAAACTGGTCTTTTGGATAATGCACTCCTGAGCTAAATGTAAAAATCAACCTTGGTTTGATTTTTTTTAAAAAAAGAGGAAATATATAAATTGTGTATATTAGTCTTCATTTTTGCAGTGTGGTTTGCTTAATTAGTCTTGCTGGTGCAAGAGATCTATTTTATAAATACTTCCTTACAAATATCTGCTGAGAGTAGCTCCTTAATGCTCCAGCTAGCCCTTAACGCATAAAACTAGTGAAGTCATTGTGAAATCTTATAACATTGAAATTATAGACATATCTGTGTGGACTAACCATAATCATAGATATAGTCCCTGTAAATACTTGGGATGCATGCAAAAATGATACTGCAAACTAATATTTGGATCCACTTTCAAGATATTCAAAGCAGTGCCTCGGTGTTTATACAGCTGTGCCAAGGAATTACTTTAATAATACTACAGGTGCATATTGATCTTTAACCATCAGCAATGTAAAAATGGTATTTATAGCAATCCTTTGACACTCTTTCTTTTTTTCTTCATGCAAATGCTTGGACTCCTATTAAATAAATCACCTTGTGATTCTCTCCATTAACAAAGGAAAGCAAACATAAGCTGCCGATACTTGAACAGCAGGGAGGAACGCATTGTCCATCTGTAAGCCATATGTCAGTTAGCCAGTAGGCTGCATCTAAGAATACCTTCCATGCTCTCTCACAAAGTCATAGGCTAGATGACAAGGTACAGGAAAATATCCTCTCTTAAGACATTCTCCTTGCACACAACATAGCTAGGCAAATATATTTCAGAAGCTTGAGGGGAGACTGTGGACTTTAAGGAGTTGACCGGTGTAAATAAACAATATCAATACTGACAAAAGATGTGAATCCACCCAGCTCTAGAACAGCCGACTTTATTCTATCACTGAGTCCAGGAAGAACCGAGGAGAGCTTTGTTCTGTTTGCTTCAGAACTTGCTTTTGCTTCTTTGCGACACAACAACTTAATTTTACTTCTATTCCCCTTAAATAAATGTCACTGCAATTGTCATCTTTTTGCTTTTTTTTTTTACTCTGTACCTCAGTGGTCATGGTGAACAAAGCACAAAATAGCTGCTTTGTGGGAAGATGGTGTTACTAATTTTCAAACACACACACCCCTACTCACAGAGAGCAAAGGAAAAAGCATAGCTATTTGAAAAATGTCATTAAGTTGAAGGATTAGACAAATGCCAATACCACTGACAGGTTCCTTGGGGACATCATAGGAATGAAGATGAAAGCTGCTATATTTGTATTATAAAATATTATCACAGGCATATAACTTGAACGTTTAGGCTTCTGCTTCCATAATCCTTAGTCAACATAGATGGTTGAAAAGACTGTCATCTAAAACATCAGATTGTCTGTCTGCAATCTAACACATAACTGTGTGACTTGTCTCCCAGAAGATAAACAAGGTGGCTTAAATTAATAAATGCTAAATGGCAGTACAAACTAGATTCCAAAACAAGAGAAATTTAACTTAAAAGCATGAAGTCTGCTGTTCTCAAGCAGGAGTTGTGCCAATTAATTTGCAGAATTAACTAGCTCGGCCTTCTTAGATAGCAGGAACCCGTAGCATCTTAGGGATACAAGGGTGGCACTGGGCAAGGGTCTTTAGTTTCCAAAGATTAGCAATGCTCTTTTCCCCAAAGATTTATGTGCAAGTACACATACGTTCATCTACCACTTCCATATGACCACGTAATCTTCCTTTTCATGAAGTTTCTCCATCCAAATCTAGATTAGGCTATGCCTAAACTAGCTTGCTAGCGAATGTGTCCTCATCAACATTAGGTTATAGTTATTGTACTTTTTCATTCTGAACAGCCAGTCATTTTCAGTGTAACAATTCCAAAAACACTGGAGGTCCAAGGCAGATTGAATATAGGAGTTCTATAGGTCCAGCATGTTGGCAAGTATAGAGCAGAAACATCTTGAAAGAGCAAACACTTTTAAAAGTTAATATATGAGAGTACGTTACTATCAGTTTTTGGATCCCTGGTCTTCAGATATTCAAGTTTCCATTGTTTTATGATGATCAATTAGTCCTCCATTCAGTCCAAATATGCATGACATTCACTCCAGATGAATTTAAGTGCAAAAAAAAAAAGAAAAGACAATTCCTTTTATGCTGTGATGTATTAAATATTGGTGACTGTCTTAGGAAGAGTGTGGCTCCACTGAACTGAGTAAGAACGCTGTGCCTGATTTCAGAGGAATTCAAAATTGGTATTTCACTAGGGGCCGTATTTGACTGACAGAATGGTTGCACAGTACAGTTGCCTTTAATTTCTCTAATGTTTAATAGTATTATGAAAGGTTGGCTGACTTTTCAAAGGATTGCTATCAGAAAGCATGACAAAGCTTGCAGATGAATATAATTTCCATCTTATATCAGTAGTTGTCCCAGTTCATTCTGAAAAAAAGAAAATATTCTAATTTGTTTCAAATGGGTGGGTGTATTTAAGCTTGTGACTTTTCACAGAATAATACATTAAAAGTATCAGAAGAAAATGAAGGAAAAAACAGAAGAGCTCTAATCCAATTAAAGTTATTCCTTCTTTTAATTACGGACTTTAATTATGATTACCTTCTACCACCTCGTTTAGTAGAATTTAATTATATCTAATTTGAACTATATTGAAGCCCTTAAGATTGCTTTCGCTGTTAAGAAAGAAACTCAGTGTGATATGGAATGCATATGATTATTTCTGAATTGCTACAAACCTTGTAGTGTAATGCTTGCTCCACATCATCCAACTAAAATGTATGGAGGTTTTTTTTTACAATAATTCATGTCTATTGCACACTTTAGAACCAAAACCACAGATACAGCTCTAAGAATTTTATACACCTCACTGACCATTTATTAACATTGGTATATTTTCTTGCTCTTCTTTCTTATTGTTTTTTTTTAAAAATAATCTGTAGAAACTTTACAAGCAATGAACAGAAATGCTGGGGGGCTTATATGTACAATAGGTTTTAATAAAAGCAACTTGGTTTTTAAAAAGAAAACAAATTCAGAAAAGACCCTCTTTGATTTTAGGTTTTCTTGCTGTTTTGGGTTCGCAATGGAATTTTTGAGAAAACTGTTATGGATATATTTCCTACCAAAGTCTTGTGTAGATGTTTTGTATGTAGTTGTCTGGCTAACACATTATTATTTTGGAATAAAGACATCTTTACTATGAAAACAAAAACACGCATGTACTTTAGTTTAATAGTACAGCATGAGATCATAGAAGGGACTGCCAAAACTCTGAAAATACATATCTTTAGGCCTCAGGCCAACCCTTCCTGAAATATGTTAGCATTGTTCAGCACTGACATTTGGACCTTAAATAGGTCTGTCTATGTGCCCACTTACAGGTAGTCCTCAGCTAATGTCCATTCATTCAGCAACCATTCAAAGTTATAGTGGTACTGAAAAAATGGGCTTGTGGCCAATCCTTGAAGTCCCGGCCATAATAGCATCCTTGCAGTCACATAATCACGATCTGAGTGCTCAGGTGCCCAGCTTGCAATTACAACATCACAGCAAGCCATGTCATGTGATCACCATTTCCAGCTTTCACTGCTGGCTTCCCACAAGCAAAGTCAATGAGGAGGCTAGCAGGAAAGGTTGCAAGTCACCACAGTAAGTTGCTCCCTGTACTTTTTCTCCTGAGACCACTATGGAGTATGGAACCCCAGGGATCTCATATTTCTCAGCATCCCCCCACCTGCCCACCCTCCATAGCATGGACCCATCCACAGCACCCTCCCACGCCCTCTGGCAGCCTCCATCAGCTCTCCCATGGCCTGTGCCAACCTGCCCACACTCCCTAGCACCCACCCGCAGCACACATCCCCCCCATGGCACCTGCACACCCATCTGACACTCCTTATCTGGGACTCCCATATGTTCCTGCTTAACAACCCACATGTCCTTGGGTTACGACGGCAACCGGGACTGCCAGGATTGTTGTTGTGAAGCGATGCAGTCATGTGATGTCACACTTTACAATTGCATCATTTAGCGATGGCAGTCTCAGTCCAAATACTACCTCTATTTCAGTGTAAAGGGCACTAGAATTCAGAACATCATTCCAAAAGGTTGGATCCAGGCATCACTTCTGCCAGTGAGCACATCCTTGGAGTGCTGGTTTTTACCAACAGAAGGATGGAATTTGTGCTTGGATCTCTGAATCCCTCTGGAGGCCTGAGACTGTCACTTCCTCTGCCAAAGGAGGGAATATCCTTAGCTTTCCAGAGCATAAGTTCAGGTGGGTTAGGTGACTGTAAGGGAAGGATACTGAATTGTTTAAAATCCCCTCTTCTAATTTGCTAGTGGGCTTCTGCTGGATCAAAGGCCTTTTAGATTGCAAAAAAGAAAGTCTGGATACAGCCTACTGCTAAGTATGTGATCTGATTATTAATCCAGTATGAAACTGATATCCACAGGAACATTTCCATCCAGCCCAATATTTTCTATTTGGATTGGTAGCAGTTTTCCAGACTTTCAAGCAGGGATATTTTGTGTTATAAACTACCTGATCCCTTTGTGGACATCGTGGTTTGAATATGGGATCTTCTGCATGATGAGCATGGACTCTGCCACTATGGTCCTTTCCTGAACTAACACTGTCTACTCTGCATATTAACCATTTAAACACTCAGTGGCAGCAGATATTAGACCAGTGTTTTTCAACCATGGCAACTTTCAGATGTGTGAACTTCAACTGCCAGAATTCCTGGCTGGCTGAGGAATTCTGGAAGTTGAAATCTACACATCTGAAAGCTGCCAAGGTTGAGAAACACTGGATTAGACAGTGTATGTTTCTGAAAGAGATGCATTCTAAGAACCACAGTAAGTACAAAATGTCACCATGGAACATGTTCATGAGGCTGTTTCAATACTGAGATTAAGAATTCTCCTTGGAAAACTGAGCCTATTAAAACGTTTTATGCACTACTGAAACTAGCAAGAATACTCTCAGTTGCATATAAATTATAGCTAACACAACAGTCTCCATTTTCTTTCAGCCATGGAAAATAAGAATCAAATTAGAAATGTAAATTAAAGCAAAAATTATTCTGAATTATTGTTTTAAAGAAAGTTGTGCAACATGCTTTTTATTAGAGATGGCAGATAAAGTTGATTTTCACTTTTATATGAGCTTGGCCATTTAAAATTTCTGAAACCTATAAACAAAGCAGGGCGTGTATAGTGAAATCCACACTTTTCAGAATTCTGTGCTGCAGTCTACAATTTAAACACACACATGCACATGAGTGTACTAAGAAAATTTACACAAGAAAAAGTATATATGAACATGTTTAATTTGGAAAAATGAGATACAAAAATATGCATACAACTTGTACTTCATATATAGCAAATAGCATAATAATAATGTATATCAAACAGATTCTGGAATTCTAAATATCACAATCTGAATAGGTGTCAATAGTATGACATGGCTGCAAAAATAACCAACCCAATTTTAGGTTACATCAATAATATATTGTTTCCAAATCATGGGACATAATAGTTCCACTCTACTCTGCATTACCCAGACTCTCTTTTAAATGCTGTGTCCAATTCTGGGCACCAGGATCCAAGAAAGGTTAAGAAAAACAGAAACAAATGCAAAGAAGGATTATCAGGGGACTGGAAACTAAATCCTATGAGCAAAGTAAGGAACCCAGGTAGATTTAGCCTTGACAAAATATGGTCGAGGGGAATATGATAGCACTCTTTGAGACTTTGCCATGGTGCCACACCAAAAATGCTCACAATTTCAAGCACAGTACTGTCCCAGAAAGGTCTGAAATAAGCAAGGTCTTAACAAAAACTAGATTCTGGTTAAATGGGGGAAATGTCCGAAGAGTTTGAGAATGGAAATAATTACCTAGGGATACGTTGTAATCTCCACTGCTGTGCATCTTCAGGCAAAGGCTCTATAGATCTTTGTTGGCAATGCTTTAATTTGAATATCTGCACTAAGCAGAGGTTGGACCTGATGACCTAAATGGTCCCTGCTAAATCTATGATTCTATGAGAAACAGATACAAATTCTATATCTGCAAATCCCTTTTCAGACTTGGGTACAACCCACTGCACCTTTATTTCCTTTTGAATGGACATGTAGAGTATTGAAATGTTCTGTCTCTGTATATCTAGGGGAAAAAAAGTCATTTGTAACTCCCTTTCCTTCGATTATGCATGCATACTTTGTTCCCTTAACCATGACTGTATTTCTAATAGCTCCCCACTGCTTCCATCTCTGTTGCATCCATTTTTTCATGGACAGTTTCAGACAAAACCTAATTTGTGCAAGGCTCAGTCCCAGCATCCATTTTCACTGCCAGTGCTCATGCCAGACATTATTTAAAGTAGATGGACAGCTGTAGGGAGAATTTCTTGGGTAGTGAGAGTCCCTCACACCTAGACTGAAAGAGTTATCAGGCTGGAGATTGGCATTATTTGACAGAATTGAGTCTCAACATTTCCTTTTCTAGAAAACAAGCATTGCTCCCAAGAAGACACTGACAGGAATGGCTTAGAAATGAAAATAAGGATATAATTTCCTTGGCCTTCAAACAGCATTCATGTAAAACCATCACATTTCCATTTTATTAACTGCCAAGAAAATAGGTACATCCAGATTTTTCTGCTTAAGTAGTAGTTTACTACAGGCAATAGACTATAGCAGTAGAATAGAATTTACTTAAGGTCCATATAAGGAGGATCTATGGGTACCTGTCATTCTTCTCTTTGCAGGGATACTAACCTACTGTTGTGCTTTCATCATCCAAACTTCACTTCCCACAGTGTTTTGTATCATTCTGTGAAACAAAGCAATTTCAGCCCACTTGGATGATATTCAGCACCTTCTCCTCCTTTAACAGAGGCAGAATGAACCTTAACAGAACCATGTCACTCTCCATTCAGTAGGCACTAGGCAAAAGACTTGAATATGCTCCCAGGCTGAGATCTCAGATCTTGCTTTGTTGCATTTGACAAAGTGGCTGTCCTAGAACACCTAAACAGTACATTTCAAGCCACAAAGGCGCTGTAGCAAAATTTATATGGCAGTTACACCAGCAATATCATACTTCCAGTTTGTCCATTTAGCTAGGTGACATAGCAGTGGCATGGTTGAAATATGAGCCTTGTCCACAGCAGTTATGGGAGAACTCCTTTCCACAGAAGCCCATAGAAGAAAATTACAATGCCTTCAAGCATTCTTGAGAAAGACTGCATGGTAAAGGCTCAAGCTGCTCATCCTGCACTCTCTTCCAGCACTGTCTAAGGCTCGATGCATGAATTAGCACAGGATTGGAGAACGTGCGGCCCTTTGATTTATTGCTTCCAAAGACACTAGGATCTGTAATCAACACTCTCTGGAGGAACACAGATACTCTGCCCCAAAACTAGAGAAGGATGCCTGCTGAGGTACATGGGTTTGTGCCCTAGGCTTTCAGGCTGCCATATCTGGACACAAAAGTCCAGATAACCTTTATATTTTGCAGTCAGATATGGTAGTTCTTTTAGGGTTTAATTTCAAATGCTATAGAAATGTTTAATGAACAACAGTTGGGGTGGTTTCTGCTCTATATCAAATAAGGTCTGTATTTCCTAACATAGGTGTATGGCTCATATAAATACATGCTTATTTTTCATATTTTATAATTTCCTAGAATGAAGGGGTGGAAATTAATCCTCCCTAGGTTTGCCAAGGTGTGAAAGCTGGTTATGGCTAAGTACTATTATCAGTCTGGTGAATAATATACAGTGCTTGAGAACATCAACACCCATCTGGTTAGAACTTACAAGAGAAACTAAAGTGCTTCAAAATAATTTGTTTTTAATTAATTTGTATCCCACCTTCCCATCCAAAGTTGCCCAAGTAGGCTACAAGGTCAGGTTGTAATTAAAATATTGGGAAGCCATATAATTAAAAAATAATTACCACAAAAAAGTAGATTAATTAAATCAATCTTTCCCAGACTGGGGCTGGGCTTCATCTCCCTTAGTTGCCCCAGCCAAGCCCAATACATCTAAGGGTACAAGGTTAGGAAAGGCTGGACCAGATAAATGTATAAATACTTATAGAGAGCCATGCATCACTGAGACACAGTGAAATGTTATCCTAGAAGAGCTGTAAGAAAGATCAGGTTTCCTCTGTGGAGTCTGAAGAGCAAATTGTGATCTTAGACAGGAAATTTTATACTGGAGCCCTTCTTCTAGTACCTTCAGTCACTGCAGTCTTTTGAATAAAAGCTCAGACATCAGGCCATAAGCAGGCCAAAATCAGTTCTGGGTCCAGAAACCCAGGCTTCTACATTGCCCCTAATCTGGGGGGAAAATTAACTCGGACCTTAAACTGGTCAAAATAATTCTTAACAACGTCCTTCAAACAAAACAAAATGCTGGGTGAAAAGAAAGAAAGACAAAACATTCTCTGCTCTCATTTCTACTCTGCTTGTTGGTTACTGGCAGGGCTCTGGGTTCCTCAGAGTCTCCAATCTTTGAGCTTGCCTGAAAGATTAAAAAGATAGTCCAGCCCAGGATTATCACTTCAAGATAGTCCAGGTAAATCTCATCAAGAGATCTTGGATAATATATACAGTATTGTTACCTTTCTTCAGGGCAATCATACAGGTAGTCCTCGTTTAGAGATCACAAATAGAGCCGGCAACTCGGTCATTAAGTGAGCAGTTGCTAAGTGAAAAATCACATGACCATGACTGTGCTTATGGCTTTACTTCAGCTTTCCTTTGCTTTACAGTGTCAGAAGGATAAGACCCCAAACAGCTGGGTGAGCCCAAATGGCAGGGAAGGTTTCTGGAACTCGATTCAAGAGGAAGGCAGGTAAAAGAGCAAATCCTATGGCCTTTTTCCCTGTTCCCCAGCCCTTGGGAATGCTCACCCCTGTACTAGGATAAGCAGCAAGAAGAGATTTGATGTTTGTATTTACATTCATTGGGGAGGAAGAGATTACATCAGAGTAAGCAGGCACACAATGGGGAATGCACATCAAAAGGAATGCGCTGGCACCAGCTCTTTGCTTAGGATGCAAACAAAAACCTTTAGTGTGGAACTTATTAAGGTCTGGTCAATTTAGGCAGCAGTGCAAGTGGGCAGGAGGGTTCTAATCAACTAATTAAGGTCACAGAGCTTGTTAACTTCCAGTTAGCACTTTTAAGGGAAATGCTGCACTGCAGAGAAAAACAGCTCAGGAAGAAATAGCTTGTTTAAGGAATCGCTCTGCTCTGCAAGGAGAGGGGGGAGAAAAAAAACGAGTCAGGCACAGGACAAATACTGACTGTAATGATGAACACATGACTGAGAGAGAGAGATGCTGCGAAGGTCATAAATGCAAGCATCGGTCACAAAGTTACTTTTCATCACCATCATGACTGCAAAAGGTCACTGTCTGAGACAGTCACTAAATGAGGACCTGTAGTTTCATGATTTTTAATAATAATGGATTTTAATCATAGCTTTCACAGAACAACTGCAAAGGCTTTCATAAGAGCCATGTATAACAGAGCTTTGTAGCACCTTGAAGACTGCTCACCTCGTAATATTTGTTATGGCATAAACATTTGTGCATTACAGTCCACTCAAGCAGTTGCACATTGGGGTGTTGACTGTGAACAATAAGTTGAGAGAAAAAGGAAATCCAGGAAAGCAGATGGTGATGATTACAGTATAAGATAGTTGTTGGGTGGTGATGTACAAGTCCTGGTACTAGTAAATGGACTTTACAAACTGTCTTGATTCCAAGCACAGGCAACGGGAGTTGTGAACCTCACAACAAACCATATTCTAACAGTTTTGCATTCTGGTCTCTCTTTGCATTTCCTTGACTCAAGACTGGCCATTTTAAAATCAGGGACAGAGTTACCACACAGGATGAATTTAGAATAATTCCGCATTTAGAATCTGAGGCTACCCTTGGCAGTTCACAGAGGTGGCAACAAGCAACTGATTAGCATTCATTAGTTAATTAATTAAACTAGCATAGCAGATTAGCATAAACAACTCCCTTGGAGAATCAGATTCTTTTAAGGCCTTCTGCCTTACAACTCAAAACAATACATCTGCTTGGTCTCAGATTTTGACTGTCAATTTGAAGGGTGGCATCATATATTATTATTATTATTATTATTATTATTATTATTATTATTATTATTATTATTATTATTTTAAATTTGTATAACACCTGACTCCCAGCAACTCTGGGCAGTCTACAAATATTTAAAACATGAAAACTAGACAATAAAAGCAAAAGCTAGACAAGAAACAAAAAAGGGTAGAGATGGCAGAATAACAAACCAGGTGGCAACAAAAGAAAACAATCTAGGTTAAAAGGAGGTTTCAGTCATCCTCACCAAAGGCCTGGGTGAAGAACCAGGTCTTCAGGCCCCCTCAAAACACCAGCAGGGTGAGGGCCGTTCAGATCTCAGAGGGAACATCATTCCAGAGGGCAAGTGCTGCAACTGATGGCACTGTTTAACTGAGGGAACCCAGAGCATGCCAGCCCTACAAGCTTGAAGTGGTTGGGCAGATACTATGGGAGACAGGCAGGCCCTCAAATGACCAGGCCCTTTCCCATGTAGGGTTTTAAAACTAACAACCAGCACCTTGAATCACATCTGGAAGCAAACTGGCAACCAGTGCAGTTCACGAAGCAGGGGTGTTACATGGGCATACCAAGGTGTGTCCATCACTGTTCCTGCCACTACATTCTGGACCAGTTGAAGCTTGCCATGCTCCATCTTCCAGTGATCACTCAAACGCACTACAGGGACTTTTCCATAATTGAGTTAAAATGTTATCCACCTATCATGGAGTGAGCAGAAAACTAGACCAGCATGGAAGAAGCTGTTCCTGTTGCTGAACAAAATTGCCCTGAGTAAAATGATTTGTTAAGTCCTCTGGCTTTACTGCCCTCCCTCTTCAGTATGTCACCAGCAGGCAGAAAAAATATTCTTCAGTTGCAGCACCTCTGCAGGAAGGGGGTGTTTTTAAAAAATCAAATAGGAGTAACAAAGCAAACTGAGTCACTTGTATATTTACTCAGAGATGTTCTTGGTTTTGTCATTTCGATGTTGTTCTCTTTCAGCCTTGCATAAAACTGACAAGGGCAGTAGGCAAAGCCTTCACAACAATGCCAGCTGGGCAGTCTGCCCATTACGTGGTAGGTCAAAAAGGGTGAAAACCAGCATCCATTCACTGGGAGATGACCCAGTGTCTATTCTTTATAGCCCCATAATTGGCTGGGTTAGGCAGCCCCCCATCTCCTTTAGCAGCATGAGCTACATAAGGCATGTTTATTCAGAAGGAAATAGCTTTGAATAATTCCTGAGTAAAGTGCGCATTCGGCCCCACTTCCACAAGTCTGTCAGATACTGAAACAGTGGGGACTGCCAGGGCCATCTGTACCTTTCACTGAAAAAAATAACATGATATTCACTTCAGGTCACACATATACAGTATCCTGGTAACCTCCTGAATATGGACATGCAGTTTTCTTGGCAACATTACATGCCAAATATTTGACTTGCCATTTCCCATACTGCTGTACCCAGCTTTGGGGGATAATTACAGAATGGCAGCAGAAAAGGCTGACTAGGAACCAGAAGAAAGGGTATATGCCGATTTCAATCTGAAGCATCTAAAAAGTGCCAGACTGTTTGCATCTACTAGTTACCACTTCACTGTGCTGCAGTCTGAGTTAATGGGTAGCAAAGCATCTTGAGGCTGCCCTTGGTCAGTGTCAGAACTAGAGGAAAAACACAATTTGAACAGCAGGACAGCTCAGGAAGACATAGGCCATGAATGGGGATGAGATGAAGGCAATGTTGTGGGGTTAAGTGCCCCAATGGGTTGCTATGTGGTAAGGCTTCTCTGAAATTCTCTTCACCAGTTTCTGTTGGACCCCAATCTTCTCATTTTAATGCAGATATGAACTGAATGAAGACGCCCACACAGAACAGCTAGGGCTGCCACATGTGTCATGGAGCTTCAACATGTTCAGAATATAGTGATGTAAGCCATTGGTGTTTTTATCTGATTTGCAATTTGGAATTTGGCTTCCCCTGACTCCATGGACTTTATATTTAAACCATGGCACAGCCATCTTATTAATTTGATATATTAGGAAATATGTATGAAAATAATAGAAAAGGGGTAGGGAAATGGTCTAACTCTCCAAAGCCTGGAAATATTGAAGAAGTTGGTATTGGTAAGATGGAAGTTTTCTTAAGCCGCTATAATGTAAAAAGAACATGCTGAAATGATAATTAAAGTCCACTAGATGGCGCCACAGGCCCACCAATTACTTACACAGTACATTTATGCGTTCTCTCCCTTTCACCTTCCCATCTTTTGTGTGTGTGTGAGAGAGAGAGGGTGTTGCAGTACAGTATCAAAAATTTAAATGAAATTAGAGAATATTACCTTAAAAATAACTATACCAAAACAAGAAAAATGCACATATCAATTTAGGAGCATGGAACAAGCTGAGCAATATAACCATTTAACAACATGTATTAATAAACTATTAATGAACTACTTTTCCCAAAAACTGTCCTTCTACCCTGAAACCCAACCTTTCACATTTTCAAAGGAAAGCTATTTCTGATTTAACCACTATTAGTGCCAGGGTAAAAGGGGGTGTGGTGGCTCAGCAGTTAAGACGCCAGGCTTGTCGACTGGAAGGGTTCAAGTTCCATGGTTTGAGACCCAAGTGCCACATGATGGATTGAGCTCCCACACTCGCCCCAGCTCTTGCCAACCTAGCAATTCGAAAGCACGTAAATGCGAGTAGATAAATAGGTACCACTTCGGCAGGAAGGTAACAGTGTTCCGTGACTGTCATGCTGGCCACATGACCGTGGATGAGTCTTCAGACAATCTGGCTCTTTGGCCATGAAACGGAGATGAGCACCATCCCCTAGAGTTGGACATGACTAAACAGGAACCTCTACCTTTAACTTTACCTTAGTACCAGGATAGTGTAGTGGTTAAGGGTTGCACTAGGACCGAAAAGACCCAGGTTCCAGTCCACCCTCGGTCAAGGCCAGCCACTCTCTTTCAGCCCAGCCCATCTCACGGGATTGTTGCTGTGGCGAGATTTGGAGAATACTGTCTGGAGCTCCTAGAGGAAAGGCAGGATATATATCTAAGAGATAAATATAAATATAGTGCTAGATATTTTGTGCAACTGTCTGCAGGAAAAAGACTTTGGTCATAGAACCATAACCCGGTCAGCTTTCTCAAGTTCCAGGGCTGCATAAGGCAGGATCCTGGTTAGGCAGAAATCAGTCAAAAGAGACAGAAAACACTGGAGCAACACCAGTGTTGGGGAGCTTAATGGGAACCCTTGTGTAGGTTTAGAGGGGTCTAGGAAGTTTAGGCAGCTACCTGAGTGCCTTAAACCTCATGGAGACTGAAGAGACCCAGGCTGCCCCTAAAAGCCCACATCAAAACGGGAAGCAAATGGGGCCATTTTTACTGAAGGACTGGTTTGTTGTTACCATTTTTCATCATCTAAAATTTCTCCATACATCAATAAAATGACCAAAAGGAGAGTCTAAGGGCTGCTAATAGATTGCCACTATGGGCCAGGCCTCACACGTTTTACGTTCCTGCTCTGCTTCAAGGGTGTGCAACCTTTATTGGGCCAAGGGCTGCATGTGGCTTTGGCTGGGGTCTTGGGTCAGGCTGGACAGAAGTAAGTTTTATTTTATTTTAAGTAATTAAATGCTATTACTATGACTTCAGTAAAACCCTAACCCCATGGTTTTAGTAAATATACACTTCTGTTGCCTTAAACATGCAATTTGACATCAACGTTTGGAGGCATTCCGAGCACCAGACATGGTTCATCTTTGTTTAAGGAGACACACAAGTATTGCTGCCCACCAGTCTGGCTCTATGTACGTCTCTGGGATTCTTGCCATTGACCAGCCACCAGGACTAGGGTGAGCAGCTTGGCTGCAGCTGCAGACGCCACCAACTCTTCATCAGGAAAGGAAACTTATAGACTCCTAACTCAGAAGGTGGTCTGAACAGATGCACATGAAGTGTAATGGGCTGTGAGAATAACCTTGGCAGGCAGGAGGAAGAGCCACAGCCAGGGCAATGGTCAGATAAGAGATAGCTCAGCCCGCAGAAGGAATGGGGATGGAAAAAGCATCTCAGAAGGGACCCTCCCTAGTTCTTCGGAAAGTCAAGGCAAGGGAAGGACAAAATGCTTTCAGACTTGCAAGATTCTGTTATTATAACCTTATGACAGGACACGGTGGTGCTGCAGGTTAAACCACTGAGTTGCTGAGCTTGCCGATCAGAAGGTCGGTGGTTCAAATCCGTGTGACGGGGTGACTCCCGTTGCTACTCCCAGCTCCTGCCAACCTAGCAGCTCGAAAACATGCAAATGTGAGTAGATTAATAGGTACCGCTTCGGCGGGCAGGTAACAGCGTTCCAGTTAGTCATGCCGGCCACATGACCACGGAAGTGTCTACGGACAAATGCTGGCTCTTCGGCTTTGAAACAGAGATGAGCACCGCCCCCTAGAGTCGGACACGACTGGACTTAATGTCAAGGGAAACCTTTACCTTTACCTAACCTTATGACAAAGGTAGTTATTCATGGTTTTGGTTTCCTGTCTGGACTACCTTGAACGGCTGATGTCAAACTACATTAATCATTCCAACAGAAACACTGCAGAAAGTTCAACTCTTTTAGTGAGAATTCATTCATACTATGCCTGTTGCTCAGGCGGCTCTCCTCCCTTTTGAAAAAAAATGTTTGCCAAATAAAGGCCTGGATGGACAAGCTATCTTCTGCCCCAAGGTAACTTTCATCCCCTCACAACAGAGTACTCTATGTAACTTACATCTACGTCCTACTCCTCCATCACCCCACATCTTGGAAGCAAGGATGACGATGATGATGGTGATGATGATAGCACAAATGAAAGCGGTGTACAAAACCTACAGTCAAAGAAAAGGTTTAACCTCGATCTCCTGTCAACCAGCGGCATCTGCAAAAAGTCTAGATGGTGGCCACAACCATGTAGTCAAACTCCTGCTCTTTTTCACATGCATCACGATGCACATAAGAGCAGGTGGGGCTTCAATGTCAAGGTTTTCTGACCACCTTGACTTTTTTTTTAACCCCCTCCCTGAGGATACCCCCATTGCCAAGTAAATTCTATTAATTGCATCAGGGCTTCAAATTCTAGCATGGTGAACCAGGGTCCAATGCATGGAAAAGGCTGTCCAGATAGGCAGCAGATAGTTACAGCATCAGAGGTAGCCTTGTTGCCCTTGTTTATCTATTATTATTATTATTATTATTATTATTATTATTATTATTATTTATTAAACTTGTATGCCACCCAATTCCCAACGACTCTGGGCAGCTCACAACAATCGAACAAAGATATTACTATAAAATCACTAAAACATAAAAAATAAAGATAAAAATGTTCATTAGGTTAGTAAGAAATAGATCACCTGAATCTTTTATGTATTACGTAGCCTATTGTGTTGTAGCAATAAGAAGCACCCAGGGAAAACATCACATTGTTCAATTCCAACATCAATTATCTATTCTAAAAGCAAAGAAGGCATTTTTAGAAACCTATTTAGGAAAAACTACACATTTTCCAGATTCCGTATATCCTTTCCTGCAACTGCTAAGCACTTAAACCTGGCTAGCTCCTCACGCTAATGCATTGTATAGCCTCATCTGAAGTTCAAAGGTCCATGAGTTCAGTTCTTGGTGGAGGGTTTTAACCCCTCTTGCTATCTATATCTGACAAGTCCCAATTTGGATGAAACCAGTCACATAGTGCCTGCTTCCTAGTGGTCCAGTGTAACATTTTCAAGAAGAATGTAAGCATGTTTAGGAAGACATGACTCCATAAATATTTCTTTAATCTGGCTTTCTTTCCTCCAAATCCCATGGCTTGAATTTTCTAGAACTGATCATTTTACATCTGTCTGGAGGTGGCTTACCTGTTACTTTAAATCAGCCTTTCTCAACCTTTTGACCCTGGAGGAACCCTTGAAATATTTTTCAGGCCTCTGGGAACCCCTGCACATTCAGGCTCAAAGATAGGCCACACGTTACGAAATTATTATATGTGTTTCATGGGTAGGCCTGTATATATGCACTAACAGTGTTCTTAAACAAAAAATAAAGAATGAAACTTACCTCTTTAATGACAAGTTGCCCAAATCTGGAATATTTTTTTAAATAAGTCATGATCCCCCAGGGAACCTCTAGTGACCTCTCGAGGAACCCTAGGGTTCCACGGAACCCTGGTTGAGAAAACCTGCTTTAAATCTACCAGATAACATCACACAGCCACTGCTAACAAAAGGCCCAGGTTTCCTAGGCATCATAAGCAAATTCTTAAAAATGGTTTGATATCAACAATGTCGTATCTCCTTCCTCCTTTCTATCAATTGTGTTCCTCATACATCTCCCCTTTAAATTTCCAGTAACATAAGCCATTATTTTCTGTTGATAGATGGTGAACCAATTCTGTTTGGAACCTTTATTTTGAGCATTTGGTTGTTATTAAACATAAATTTTCTCTACTTGTTTTACTCTCCACAAATACTAGCATTTGCCTCTTGTCTTTAATAGGTCCCACAGGGGAGAGCGAAGTTCCACTATCATTGAGATGTTCTTTGGCAAATCAGCAATATATATACATATACATGACAGGATATCCTGGAGAGGATGCTGATACTGGGAAAAGTGGAAGGCAAAAGGAAGAGGGGCCGACCAAGGGCAAGATGGATAGATGATATTCTAGAGGTGACGGACTCATCCCTGGGGGAGCTGGGGGTGTTGACGACCGACAGGAAGCTCTGGCGTGGGCTGGTCCATGAAGTCACGAAGAGTCAGAAGCAACTGAATGAATAAACAACCAAAAAAAACCACCATACATATACATATACATACGTATATAAATTTTATTTTAGTTGTGCACTACATTATTCTGCTAGGACTCACAATAGTTGACAATGTAGGAGAGACAGTATTAAAATATCCATGATAAGCATAACTTCAGAAAAAGAATTATGGAAATTAAATGAACACCAACTATCGACAAGACAAAAGTTCTTAAAATCCACCAATGGCATTCAAATTCGGAGGGCGTTTTCTCAGTAACAAATGCTCTTCAGAAGAGTTTAAGTTTTAGCCTCTTCTGAAAGGAAAACGAAGAGCAGGGCAAGTCGGATCTCAACAGAGAGGGTGTTCCAAAGGGCAGGCATTGCTACTGAGAGGTAGCATCTCCAAACCTCAGTCTTCCTCACTCCACAGAGGTAGGGTACTACCAGTAGCTTCTCCTGGACAAACGTATTGGAAAGTCAGTTATTCTTGGAATATGCAGTTCCGAAATTCTCTAAGTATAGGAAGCCATGGAGATGACCTTGGAGGAAGCAGTCAGAAGCTGTTAGTAAATTAACAGATGCAGAAGTAGCAAGTGTTAAGTCCAGCTTTGTGGGAGAGTATTTAAAAGACACTGAGACTGACACCTCCCTGACACTCTGGGATATAAAAAGGAGGGAAGGAAAAACACAGGCAGACTTGCAAGGTTCTGTTAGTATAGCCTATCTCAATAAATATAGTGCTAGTCTTCCTGTGGAATCAGTTTCCTGATCTGGTCTACCTAACGAGGGTGACACTAGGCGCCAAGCCATATTGGCCTCTATAGGTCAAAACCAGCACTTTGAATTTGCACATGGAAGCTATTGGAAGCCCATGCAGGACCCATCATACAGGAGTAATATGGTCCTGGTGCTGTGTACCAGATATCAGACAGGCTGCTGAATTTTGCCCTGACCACAGCTTCCTGGTGGTCTTCAGAAACAGCTCCCTGTAGGGGTGTTGGAGTAGACCAACCTAATAATGATAAGGACATAAGTTACTGTGGCAAGTTCTTTCATACTCTGTGTGTGTGTGTGTGTGTGTGTGTGCGAGCGCAGTGATGATCCTATGGCCCTCCAGATACTGCAAAACTAAACGTCTCAGCAGTCCAGCCAGCATAGCCAATAGCTCCTCAGGATCTGGAGATGATCCATGTTACAGATGTTTCTTAAGACTTCTGAATCCTATAAAACAGGATCCAAAATTGAACAGTATGTCAATTAGTTAAGTTCTCTTTGGATTAGGAAAGAGAGTTTCCCTAAGCCTCAGTCCACAATGAGGTTGTTCCCAGGCTTTGTTTTGTGTAAAAGGCCAAGAAAAATTGACTGGGGGTGAAGAAATAAGAGGTTCATGGAAGTAATTTTCCATAGTGCAGTAGCAATATTGTTACATCATTCTTGCTTTGTGTTGCTAGAGGGAACCGGATAACTATTTTGTAATTAATGCATTCTATCTAATGAGTCCTAATTTTCCTCTTTAAAGACTCAACTAAGCTACCATCCATAGTGACATTAAATCAATTTTTGCATTCATCACATCCATAATTTTCATTTAGAACTGGCATTTATTTTAAAGGGAACCTTTATTGCTGTCTCTGTCTTGTATTAACAGCATCCCAGAGTGATAGGGATGGATGAATTGGCCTATTTCACATATATATTCCATCCTATTTTTAAAGTAAGTTAAAGCCAAACAAATTGTATCTGCATTTTTGTGGTAATTTTGATCCAAGTGGTTGAAATGTTGGACTGGCATAGGGAACCCAAATTCAGTTCATCCTCAGTCACAAAAGCTCCATAGGTGACTTTGGACCAGCCCCTTCCTCTCAGTCCATCCTCCCTCACAGGACTGGGTAAAGAAAGATGAGAGGAAGCCTTGCTACGTAGGCCTCACTGAGCTCCTGGATTAAAGGTGAGACCTAAATCTAAGAAATAAACCAAAAGACTGAATTGTCAAATTCAGACACATATGAAATCCAAAGGATAATTCTGATTGACTAGGAAATATGGATTTCATTGGTTCACTTCAAAATATAAATGGAATAAAATCCACCAGCACCCCTTCCCAGTTCATGCCCTCAGGCCTGTTTCCACTGTTACAGAATTAAAGTGTGCATTATCTGTAAACACTAATTCACATAGGTTTGCACTATTAACTTCCCTGATATGACTGACTCTTAACTGCGGGAAGAGAATATGAGCTTGTCAAGATTTGCCGAAACACATTAGCACACATCGGATAACTGACTGTAGGTTGAGTCATGGCAACTGGATTTCTTTCTTTTTGGTTGAAATGTTTTGCTGCTTGTCTGAAGACTGAAGAAACTTCTTGGACAAGCAGCAAAACATTTCAACCAAAAAGAAAGAAATCCAGTTGCCATGACTCAACCTACGGACAATTCCACCTGGATGACTGAGAATCTTCATCGACATCGGATAACTGAGCAAAAGTGCAGGATGTCAAGGGTGTGGCTAATCCAGGTAACTGACACTGAGGGCAGTTATGATGTGTTATCCACAAGGAAGATTAGAAGTACCACTCATTCCATTGTCCTTCTGCCAAATGAGAAGACACAAGGCAATACCACGCCTCTTTTGCTACTTCTCCTCTGAGATGACCCATAGGCACATGGACTCTGTGGAGCATTCAGTGAAAGGTGGCCATGTTGATTTTTTTCATAATGGGACATCAATTCCTCTACTCTATCCTCATTTTTACCTTTGCTCATTTCAACTTGCATTTTATATGTTATCCTAACCAGCCTATATAATATGTTCAGGAATCCATCCTGCTATAGAATATATTATAAAGGAATGGGTTTTCTATTAGTATAATTTAAATAAAAACTCTTAAGTGCCTGTTACATGTTGTTCCATGATCCTTTTTCATCCAATTCAGCCACTAAACCTATTGTTTGGAATACTTATCATGGAGAAAGGGGAAAGGGCTGTTTAACAGATTATCTGGACCCATTTCAGTCTAGTTCCAGACCAGGGTACAGTACAAAGACAGCTCTGGTTGCACTTGTTGATGACCTTTGATAGAGCCAGGATGGGGGTGGTGCATCCACCCTAGTGTTCCTTGATCTCTCAGCGGCTTTCAGTACTGTCAACCACAGTATCCTTCTGGACCAGCTGCGGGGGTTAGGAGTGGGAATAACTGTACTCCAGTGGTTCACATCATTCCTAAGTGCTTGGTTCTAGCCAGAGTTGATGGTGGCAGAGAGATCGCATCTGCAGCCCTTCACATGTGCGATGCCTCAGGACTCAACGTTCTCCCCTCTCCTGTTCAGCATCTACATGAAACCACTGGGTGAGATCAACCAGCAGTTTGGGGTTCTGTATCCTCAGTATGCTGATGATACCCAGCTCCACATCTCTTTTTTTTAAAAAAAAACTTTATAATTTTCAGAGTATAGTTAAAATACCAATGTAGAATATAGAAAAGATAGAGCACAGAGCTAAAGAAAAAAGAAAAACTATAAAAGTGGAAAGTTAGGGAGAAAGCAGAAACAGAAAGTGACTTCTGACCTTCTCCAATACAGATGTAAATGCATTCACAAATATAATCTCTTACCGTTAGTTAAACCCCAGGTCCACATCTCAACCCCGAGCTGCACAGGTTAAAGCTCTCGATGAACTGACCCAGTGTCTGGAGGCTGTTCAGGTCTGGATGGGGCAGAACAGACTTTGGCTCAATCCTGAGAAGACTGAGTGACTGTGGCTGTTTGGACCCCCAGGGTCAGGGATGTTACCATCGGTGGTCTTGGATGGGGCTGCACTCCCCTTTCAAGACTGGTGTATAACTTGGGAGTCCTTCTGGACTCACAGCTACTGCCTTTGCACAGTTTCACACGGTGTGCCACTTTCCATGATCAGGAGGTGCTTCAGACAGTTACTCATGCCCTGGTCACCTCCTGACTGGATTATTGCAATGCCCTTTACATCAGGCTGCCCCTGAAGACCACCCAGGAGCTACAGCTGGTTCAACATGCAGCAGTGTGAGCAGTAATGGGCATCTGTCAGCATGCACATGTGCCACCACTGCTACACGAGCTGCATTGGATGCCAGTCGGCTGGCTTCCGGGTGCAGTTCTTGGTGCTGGTTATTACCTATAAAGCCCTGTACGGCACAGGGCCTGGATACCTGAGGGACTGCTTGTCTCCAATTGTCTCTGCTGCGCAATACATTCTGGCAGAGTGGGTGTGCTCCAGGTCCCCTTATTAAACATTGTCATCTTGTGGGACCGAGGGAGTGTGCCTCCTCTGTCACGGCTCCCACCCTTTGGAACAGCATCCCCCCAGTGATAAGGACAGTGTCCTGTCTCCTAGGGTTCTGGAAAACTCTTAAAACCTGGCTTTAGTCCCAGGCCTGGGGTTAATGTATTGTTGCTGTTTTGAGGGGGCTGTTTGTTTTGTTTGATTGTGTCATTTTTAGATTGTTTTAGTCTGGGCTGTCTGTGTGGTTTTAGGTTTTATATGTTTTTATTGATTTTGGAGGGTTTTTGTATGCCACCCAGAGTCCATTGGAGTTGAGCGGCTATAATAAATTTAAATAATAACAACTTCCTTCCTTCCTTCCTTCCTTCCTTCCTTCCTTCCTTCCTTCCTTCCTTCCTTCCTTCCTTCCTTCCTTCCTTCCTTCCTTCTTTTTGCTTTAATTGCCACTGAAACCATGAAGACTTTATTACTGATTGATTGATTGATTGATTGCCAGTGTTTCTGTGACAGCTTTCCAGGCCAAATCTCTCTCAAGAGAGGGTGCATGTAAAATTCAAATGTAAAGATAAATCGAATAACAATGATGCTGAAATTAAAGCAGGAGTCTAAAAACACTCTATGCTTCAGCATGCCAAGCCTATCTGACACGATCTAAAGCCAGAACTGCTTTAGGGTAAATGGCAGATGCACAAACTGCAGGCTCCAATCTTGCAGCTCCCTCAGAAAGTTGCTATCAAAGGGGGGGGGGGGGCTGTGTGATACATGAAGGTCCTACAAAACTGTGATAACACAAAGCAGGGTGCACATGAATGTTGCTGTAGGCTCCCTTTTAATTCAACCCCTTGATGAAATGTGGGGTGGATTAAAATGTCCATAAAAAGGAAATGAAGAGAGGCAGTGGAGATGATAGAGCTGGAAGGAAAAGGAAGGTGTCATGCTGGAGTAAGTTGCATATCTGGCTTTTTTGAATGAAAAGAAAAGAAAGCCCCAGGCCACTTCCTTGGTATAACTACAAAGGGTGACCCCTCTGGCTTCTCTCCAGAATTGTTAAAGATATTATTTTCCTCTCTAAGAGCAAAATACACTTGTAATGCACCAATAAACAACTCTCCTTGAAGCTGGAGAGAAGACACAATTCTACATTCATAATCACAAAACTATCCCTTGATGGTCACAAAGTCTTGTAATCAATGAGCATTTAATCGGTCTTTCCTGCCATTGTCAACCTATTTCCCTGCCATGACCACATATCTTTTCTTTCTTTTCTTTGTTCCCAAGCTTAACCTTCCCAACTTATGCAGGAACTTGCCCTTGCTTGCTTTTTTTTTTTGGTATATTTCCCATCCGGCACATCTGCAAGCAGGGCAAGGGGGATCTGACTGACATCAGCAGCATTACATCAACCTGATGCAAGCCACACCCCTTGTCTATGTGCAGCACAACATTCTTCCTCTGGAGGTGAGGCAAGCCCCCTCTCTCCTGGCCTTCCATAAAAAACTGAAGACCTGGTTCTGCCATTTTGCCTGAGGCAGGAAGGGGAGTGGTCATTCTTGGGGATGGCTGGCACCCTAAAATGGCCCTCATTTACACAAGAACTGAATTAGGACTTCATTGCCATCTGGATTTTATTTTATATTTTTATCTTCTATTTCTATTTCTATTTAATGTATTATTTATGGTCTTATTGTATTTTAAATCTTACTTTTATCATAAACTGCCCAGAGTCTCTCCTCTGGGGGGAGATGGGTGGTGGCACAATTTGACAAACAAACAAACAAACAAACAAATAAATAAATAAAGTTGCAGCGACCCAAAAGAGGTGGTGGTTGTGGCATGGTGGCTTTCTGATAAAAGCAGCAAGTTCCTATGGACACCCTAACGCTAACCCTTACAGCAAATTCCTTGCAAATTCCTTGCAACTACAAGGGAAATTCCTTGCAACTAACTACAAGGGAAAAAATCCTTCTGTAATTGATTTTAAGGTTGGATTGGAAGGTACAATTTGGGAAATCTGTCGATGTATATATTGGACGTATTGGATTTTAAAGGTGCGTGATGGATATAGATACGTATGTGTACCTGTATATAAGATTCTGTGGTGTAGTTAGCTCCTACTGGCCAGTGACAACTTAACCATGCCTACTTTCCTCTTGGCCTTATGTGGTCCTTGACATATGCTCCAAGAACTGAAGGAAGCCCTTATTCCAAGAAGGGGAAGGGAAAGGAGAAGGGGAAGGGGAAGGGGAAGGGGAAGGGGAAGGGGAAGGTGATTACATTCCTTCAGCTTAAGCTATGCAATGCTAAAAAAGGTTCATACAATACTTTCAATACTTCTGAAGCATGTTCTACAAGAGTAGGGCTGAAATTAGTCCCAAATAAGGCCTCTGAGACCAATTTGGAAGTGATCTTTCAAATAATCTTGCTTTAATGGTCAATATCATCATTTTTAAAAAGATGACAGCTGGAATCAAAGTAAGAGACAAAAACCCTAACACTTTGAACAGGCAGATGACATCAGTCCATTAGCTAACAGTAAGGAAGATTTAGAAGAGCTAATGCTGAAAGTAAAAAAATGGAAAGAAAAAATTTGAATTAATGTTAAAAATTGAGAAGACAAGGGTAGTATCAACCAGCATGCTTACTGAAGTTACAGTTAATAGCAAAGAAGCAAAAACAGTAAAAAATGTTGGTCTTTTTTTTTTTGACTAAAGAGATTAATCCTAGGGTGGAAGGTCATTCATGAAGGATAAGGATATTTCTATGACAACAAAGATCAGAATAGCAATGGTCTTCCCACTGATGTTCTATGGCTGTAAAAATGGGACTTGAGAAAGAGTAAAGGAAAGAAGACAGACATTTTTGCTCTATAGACATGGAGATAGTTATTAAGAGTACCAATGAATGCAGGAATAACTAATAAATCAATCCTGGACCAAATAAAAGCTGATGGCTCCACTGCAATAATGATCAGCAAGCACAGAAACTTGCCTTCTTTAGACATTGGTATGAACTTAGGATAGACTACAAAAAATGATAATATTTGACAATTTTGATGGAAGTAGAGGACAACTAATAAAATGGAGGCAGGGAATCAAAGAAATTATAGCATTGCCCATGAAAGAGCTATACAGAATCACCTGATAAAGATCACGAAGAGAAGCATTTGTTCTGCAGTCAAGCCCAACTTGATGTCATGTAACTAACTAATCACCATCGTAAATTGGACTCTGTGCAGAACAGGAATGACTTGTTCCAAACATCTAGCCCCAGCAAGCACCATTGTGCTTGCATTCTGAACTGCCTGACATTTCTGAACTGTCCCTGAAGGCATGTAAGTGCACTAAAAAATAATGGACTGTTTGTGGCACCAGAATGACAGTCCAATACATCCAAGTACTTTTTTTCTTGGTTTTTCCTCCAACTGAAGGAGTGGAGCTGTTCCCCCCTCTCCCCTCCATAGCTCTTGGGCCCCAAACTGTTGTTGTAGCTGTATTAACATGAAAACAGAGGGGCTTAAAAGCAACAGTTCTGCCCTAAATTTAACCTGACCAAGATTAATTTATGAACATATGACTAGAATATATCCACACAATTTGTGACTCACCAGATTCCTTTCCTTTCCTTTCCTTAGATGCCCTCTGTTTCTTTAGTTCTTATGGGCAGCATAAATAGTAGTCAGTTTCCATATAAAATACTCCAATGAGGAGCCAATTTGCAATCTATATCAACTATACATGCGATATGCTTGTTCTATTATTGCAAATTTTTAAATTTAAAATAAATAAATGCTTTGCATAATCATGCAGAGCATGATTAAATGCTGTTTAAAATGCAAGGCTGAAACAGCAGCTCTCACTATGCATTTCCTTGACAGTTGGCACAATGTGTTGAATTCATTAATGGCATATGCTTTAAATCATCCAACCTGTACAGGACAGTGAAATTAACAATTAGCCCTCACAAAAGAAGATCAGGTCAGGTCAATTCAAAAATCAAAACTCTCTGATCACTTCTATTATCTCTATGAAGCAATCTTGAATAAGCCAACTGGCAGATTGTGCCCTTTGCACCCAAGCAAAGGTCTCCTGCTTTTTGATTAATGGTTGCAGGGTCCACCTTCTGTGCTTTAACAAACTGCATTTAAGCAATAGTTGCTGGTTGATTGGAAAAGGGGGTGCAGGGGCAGGCAGATGAGTTATATTTTACAATCTAGAACCAATGGCATTTTTCCTTTCTGATAACAGATGCCAGAGGAGAAATGATAATTTCAACCACAATGTTTTATTTTCATTATTTAAACTTGTTATGGAACTTTGCAGAAGACCAAGACTAGACTCTTTGGTAGAGCAAGAGCTAGTTGGACTTTGAGAAGCATGCTGAGAGTCAAAAATGATTGAAACCAGGACCAAAACTAATTTTATTTATTATCCCACCTTTATTATTTTTATAAATAACTCAAGGTGGCAAACATACCTAATACTCCTTCTTCCTCCTACTTTCCCCACAACAGCAACCCTGTGAGATGAGTTGGGCTGAGAGAGAGGGACTGACCCAAGGTCACCCAGCCGGCTTTCATGTCTAAGGCAGGACTAGAACTCACAGTCTCCTAGTTTCTGGCCCAGCACCTTAACCACTAGACCAAACTGGCTCTTGAATTTTCATTTAATTTCACTTGAACGGGACTTTGGGAGAGGGGTGAATGCAGTCCCAAAGTTCAGGTTCTGCTCCCATGTTGTAAAGCTTGGATCTCAGAAACATCAGGCCAAACAACGACTAGTAGTTGTGACATCCACTTCCCAACAGCAGTCAAGGGTATGTTTCTATGGCCCCTTCAAGGACCATTCTGTGTACAGTGCTTTGAAGAAATTAACAAGATACAAAGAATGGTTTAGTCACTGGGGAAAGTTTATAATTTGGAATGGTTTTTAGAACCTTCACCACTATGATTAAGCAGAGCTAATTCTTAGCATCTTGCCTGAGAATCATAGCTGTTAATTGCCTTCATGAATATGGAACTAAACACTTGCCTAGAACAGAAAAGTCATATGCTCTTAAAGATTGCTAGATAAGGAGCAAAACTAAACAGGGTCCCATCAGTACCACTCTATTCTCAGAAGAAATAGGGAGGAATAGGCAAATATCAAGGGTGGTAGTCATGCTAACCTATTTGCACAAAAATACCCAGAGATTTTCAGCACAGTAATGACAAACAGATACTCTGTTATATCAAAGGTTCTATATTTCACATTATAGCTTCACACTGAACTTAGTTGACAATTCATGTTTTGCTGGTGTTTGTGAGAACAGATTCAGGCATTTTGCTTCTGATCCTCCCTATAGACATTGCTTTTTAAAAGTGTTCAAGCCAAGATGTTTCATGTACAAAGCTGTTGTAACAGGTAGGGGGTTCTTAATGAAACGCTCGAGGCATGATCCCTATTACTGCAAGCTCTATTTTCATTTTCTTGGTCCACAAACCATGTGGCTATTGAAAAAGAGGTCAAAGCCGCATATAGAGTTTCTTTGCTCAAGCAACAATTTTGTGACAAACAAAAGAGAGTAAATCTACTGATGCTGTAGAGTCTTACAATACAGGAATAGAAAGAATGAAAGTAAAATATTACCTTATCTTTTTGAAGGGAGACTGTTCATTAATTTACAATATTTTTTAAACCACTCCAATTATCCTAACTCCAGGCAAATTCTCACATAAATCATTGTGCCCTCTTCAAACCTGCTCCCTCTCTCCCTCTGGCTACAACAAGGCTTTTAAAGGACTGGCTCAGACACCTGGTGTCATTTTAGAAGTCCAACCACAGCAAGGGTGATGGAGCACCTTGTAGAACAAGGATTATAGGTGAACGTGCATGTGAATGGTATGAAAAAAAGTGTATGCACGGATTTGGTATGTTATGCATTTTGTTTGATTGATTTTGATTACTCCAATCTGGAATAATTCCTTTCTATAATTCTTTCCATATTTTGAAATGTTCTTGCTTTTTGTATCTGCCTTGAAAGTAAATTATTACACGTTAACCATTCATCCTTCCCTCAGCCAATTCTGACCTAATTCTGTGTATATTTTACTTAAATACATAGATATTTCCATCATACCTTTGTACTAAACTTTTCACTCTGCAGGCCCAATCATGATGCTACGCAGAGAAATAAATATATGGAGGCTTCATCTCCTCAGAAGAAACTGTAATTCCTTAAAATGTCCACTTTTAACAGGATTTGAAAATGGTTGTAGCTATGATTCTCAAACAATATAATCCAAAATATCAAGAAGAAAAAGGAGGAAAGAGAAACAAGATTCTGCTCCAGATCTAAACAATAGCACCATAGAAGAGAATATATGTAGCCCAACGGTAAACTGGGGAGTCCTTGGTGCTCTCTGAGCTTGGTTGTTTGCTTGCAGACGTTTCATTGCCTGACTAGGCAACATCATCAGTGTGAGTGAGTGTTCAGCCATCAATAGACACATAGAAATAAGCCACATTTATACACCATTCAATAGAGGCAATAAAAAGGCTAAGAAGGAAACAGAAAGACCAGAAACACCCTCTCCAGCAGCCAACACCCAGATAAGCAGGGATTAACACCAGGCAAACAATTAAGAAGAAAGCAATACCCTAATCAAGGAACTACAAAGGAGAAAACCACACCCCCACCAACACTGGCAGGGCAAGCTGCTGTATATAAACAAGGAACAAACCCCACCACCCACTCACACTGATGATATTACCTAGTTGGGTAATGAAACATCTGCAAGCAAACCACCAAGCTCAGAGAGCACCGAGGACTCCACAGTAGCACAATAGCTGAGGCCTTTTTCTGCGCATCCCCTTATTTCCATGCATTGAGGGATATACAGAAGGGATCTATAAAGATCACTTCCCATTTCCAATCCCAGAAAGGGTCCACTGAATCAAAGAGCGAAACTACTGAACACAAACCATGTTGCTTCAACCTTGTATCAGCACTTCATAGTAGGGAAGGTCAAGAAATAGAGACAGCAGAGATTCCAGGAATGTTCTTTATTGTTGTAGATATCATAACGGAATATTCTGTTACAGAATAGCCGAAAGAATGCCAGAGATTCTCTCTACCGCATCTTATACCAAAGAAAATCAAGACAGGGGTATTTTAAGTTTCTTTCTCACACTTTCCTTTTCTCAGGACTGAGTAACCTTTTCTGAAAGTCTCCCCTTAACGGTTCACTCATTCCTTCACCATTCCCTATGCCAGGTCTTTCACACCCTGCTACACAAAATTAACATAAATCTGACTATTACAATGGTTGAATATAGCCAACCTTATGACATTTAGGTCAGTTGTTGTTTGTTTAGTCGCTTCCAACTCTTTGTGACTTCATGGACCAGCCCACAGCAGAGCTTCCTGTCGGTCGTCAACACCCCCAGCTCCCCCAGGGATGAATCCATCACCTCTAGAAATTTAGGTCAGTAATTGGTCTAAAAATCCCTTTTTGCATCTACAGTTTTGGGTTTTTAAAAAACAAAAGCAATGATCTGATTTGATTTGATTAAGTATAGTAATCAACAAGAATGTTCTATTGCCATTATACCTTTCCTCCCCTTTTAAATCAGTTTATTCCTTTTTTTTTTTTGCTTTTACATAGTGTCTTTATTTGGGATTTAATTTTTTGGAGTTAAAAATTTATTTTTTTGTTGCTGTGTAGTCAGTATCATGAAGTTGTTATTTTGCTAAATTCATGTTTAACATCTCCCCTGTAGCTTCAGCAAATGCACTCCAGGGGTGAATCTACTCCATTGTGTTCTAAAAGGAAATTGAAAAACAATAATGTATTTTCCCCCACACATTGCTGTGAGCCCATTATTCCATGTGGAAATATATAGAAATAGATTGCAAAGAGAAGCTTTGTTTCACGTTAATTGTTCCTGGTATGGTTTCTTATGAAAAGAAAGTACAAAACAGTGATTCTTTATCTAAATTTTTGGAGAGCCTTTATATTTTTTAGAATATGGATTATAAACAATAGAAGAAAATCCATGCCTTGTGCTTAGTTCACTGGCCAGCCTAGGCTCAATGGGCAGTTGAAAGGTGCACATTTTCAGATTTCTTGGTCATGTTTAATGAACATAGGAGAAATTCAGCAGGAGTCAGTGCAGTTAACCACCCCCCAGCTATGGTGTAATGGCTCCCTCTACTCTTTTCCCTTCATATCTGATGCAAATTCCCCACATTAGCAAGGTATGTTCAATTTATGAACCATATACTAATTAGAATGAACTCCCACAGTGACTCTGAGAATATGCTGCTAACTAAAAGTTGCTCTCAACTCCATATTTCTAGCTAACTTCATATTAAAACCTTAGTTCAAATACTACATTAGGATAGGCAACTTGGAGGGGGGGAAGCACCAAAACAACCCAGGGTACAACCAAGTTACAGATGATATTCCATATTTTGTAAGGTATTTTTCCATATGATCAGGCTGTTATAACTGATAGAACTACCCTGATGCCATGTTTTGTGATCTTTTTCTGAAAATTTTCTTCTGAAATGGGTCAAAGTAATGGACATTTTTATTCAAGCTCCTCTCATGATTTTGAGGTTCAGCTCCTTCTATCTCTTTCTTGCTGAACATTTGTCCACGCATAACAATGAATCAAACTTATGGCCATGAGGAAGGGTTATGGATTCATGGCCATATCAAAAAGAGTTGCAGAGAAAGTTATAACCCATTTTTGATACTGTAACCATGTTTAAGAGGAAGAATTATATCTCCACTGCTTCCACTCGTCTAAAGTCTGGTTAGAGGCATTATCATCTAACGTATATTGGATAATTTTCAGCAATCTTGTAGTACCTTGTCAGAGCTGATTTTCTATGTGATGGGTTCCTGTAAGAGCCAAACTGAATAAATCAATCGATCTCACACATCACACAACCGAATTCTGTAAATCCATCATTGCAATAACACACTGCAAAGCAACATTACACATCTTTATTTGCACAGAGGTTTGAGAGGAAGTTATTATGAAACAGGATCTTTTAGAAATTACAGTAGTCAATTTCCAACCAAGGAAGGTTATAGATCAGTGGAGGATGTCTACTGGTTTTAATGACTGTCCTTTTATCTCTATTCTGCTGCTTAAATAATTCTGATTTTTAACCTACCTCTTTAAAAGAAAAATGGGACACATTTCTTTCAAATAAATAAACAGAACACATTCAGGTAGAAGCTCTTTGCAGAATAGAAGTTCTCCTACAGCTAAAGTAAAGGCCTATCATAAAACATCTGAATGTAAAAAGCAAGAACTTCTTTCAGGCCTTCATAGATAGTACTGATTGATAGGACATTTCTGAATGAACTCACTTCTACCCAACTCAAGAGAGATATGTAGTATTTTCTTTCATTCCATCCTAACATTGCTTATGGACAGTTTCACTTTTTAAACTTAGAATGTCCAAGGAATTTACGATTTATGGATCAAAATTGAAATCACCAGATCCATAAATCTCAAAGTACAGGTTGACCAAAATGCAGTCATCCCTTGAATTTTCTAGTTCTCCAAATTTAGTGACATGGTATTCAACCTACAGAGGGATGCAGTGGCGCTGCGGGTTAAACTGCTGAGCTTGCCGATCCGAAGGTCAGTGGTTCCAATCTGTGTGACGGGGTGAGCTCCCGTTGCTAGTCCCAGCTCCTGCCAACCTAGCAGTTTGAAAACATGCAAATGTAAGTAGATTAATAGGTACCGCTTCGGCAGGCAGGTAACAGCGTTCTGTTTAGTCATGCCGGCCACATGACCACGGAAGTGTCTACGGACAAACAGCTTTGAAATGGAGATGAGCACCACCCCCTAGAGTCGGACACAACTGGACTTAATGTCAAGGGAAACCTTTATCTTTACCTATTCAACCTACAAAGATATAAAGTTGCTTATTAAAATGGACACATGGGGACAATATACACTTAGAAATGCATATTTGGAGGGCACACATGTTTGAAAATATATATTTTCTGGAAGTATACTGTATATTCTTAAAATTTATTCATTTATTTACCACAAGCTTTGTGACTGTTTTCAGCAATGAAAATGTGGGCTATGCATTTGATAAATAATTGAATAAATATGTTTTAGTTAAAAAAAACAGTCTATCCTTATCAGATGTAAAATTGACATGAGGGTATCCCCAGAGGGCATCCAAAAATCAAGATGGCAGCTGCGACCACATGATCAAAGCTGGCCCTTTTTAATGTGCATTGCAACACTTGTAAAAAAAACAAAAGATCATGTATTTGTAACCATCATCTTTTTTTATACACACACACACACACCACAGATGACCCTGGATCAGACACATTTTTGTTCACACCCGAAGTACATATCTCTCCAGTTCTTATTCTCACTGCAGCTTCAGAGGAAACTACTTTGTGAAATTCCTTATGAGAACTGAAATTAAGCCCATTTAAAATGATGAATTTGTGGGGGTTTGTAAAGAGTAAAAATACAGAACCAAAAGGAACTGAAGCAACAAACAAATGGTTCAATTTGCTTGGGCTGGGAATCACCCGGGTTGATGCCAGGCGAATTGTGTATCATGCAATTGTATATTACCAAAGGGTCCATTTATTATCTTAAAATGTGCTTGTTGGAATGCCCCATTTTGCATCAATGTAAAGCTGTAATCATAAACATGGGATAATGCTTCTTGCAGTTTTCAGGAAGAGATCATTATTTTCCCTCTGAGCTGAGAAAGGTAACAATAACTTTATAGTGTCCTAGAAGAGCAATCTGATGAGCAGATTAGTTTTCAGAAATGTATTCATATAGAAGCTAAATTCCTCTTTTATTTATTTCAGCTGTCTCTTCCAGAGATTTTTTTTTAATCAATGAGTGCACTTCATGAACTAATAGCTCTGGCTTTGTGGAATACAACAGCCATTATGGGCAGGACTATAAATAATATTTCCCTGTAAGATCAAAGTGATACACTTAGCTGGGGTGATGGTTCTTCGTGTAAACAATCCATCTTTGACTAAAATCACCAAGTCCCTAATCTAAGAAAGCAATGGAATTAATGTAAGTTTACTTTATGCTTGAGACACCTTTCATTTTTTTTATAATTCATGTTTGATTTTTTAAAATGGTAGAGAGACTGATCCAAAGTTCTGTGGCTTGCTATCACCAACCACCCAATTGTAGAGTCTTAATCTCACTGTTATTGCAGGGCTTAGCATATCATCCCTTTCTCTTCAGTAAATCTTGTTAAAAAGATTCTGTGTGATTCATGCCTCAGAAAAGGATTAATTTCTGGGTTCATGGCATCAGAGCCTGATGTAGCCCTGAATGATATAAAGCTACCCAAATGTCTTCTCCAAAGAAGTCTGAAGCATTTTTCCCTGTTTACATTCTCTAATTCCTATCCTGAAGATCAACATCTGCCATATGTTTCATAATTCAGATGATCAACCTGAGAGAAAATTAAATGTTCTCTATGGAACTCTATACATTATATTTTCAGAACCTCTCTCTCTCCTTCTCTTACTAACTTGTCCAAATGTGCAGTACAATAAGATAAACTCACATTTAATATCTGGGTTTATTCATTCAATCAGCAAAGACCAAAGAATTGGCATATGTGGTTTTCCCTGTTATTTTCTAATATTATTTGATTACATGTAAAGCACGGAAGAAAATATGAGATCAGAAGGATTCTGGTCATATCACTGCTTCTGCAGAAGGCTTTCTCTGTATGTTTCTCCACATTTTCAGTCATGTGGACAGTTGTGCACACACTAACTTTTCTTGACCACATGTGATTCAAACTCCTTTCTCATGTTTTCCTTATTAGATATCCCAGTAATTTCACTCAAGAGGATCGTTGTCCTGTTCAGACTATGAGGCGGCTGGGCAGATTTAATATCAAAAAATACTCTTTATTAAATAACTATTTACAATAAATAAGCCCTTAGGATCAAGAGGTAGACTGGTTGCGATCAAGACCAACTGGGTAGCAATGACAAACCTGGCAAGGTTGCAGTAGGAGACTGTAGTAAAACAGCAGAGCAGGATTCACTGACAGAGGCTGGAAGGCTGGGAGAAGCTCGGGCACGTGGCACTACTGGAACTGGGGACGAATGTCCACAAACTGGAACACCACTCGAACTAGGCTGGCACTAGAAAGCTGGGTGAGGCCGAACTGGATCCACTGGAAACATCTTGGTTCCAATAACAGGACTGGACTGGACTTGGTGACTCAGGCTGGGCTGGATCCTCTGAACTGGAGACTTGGAGCAAGGCTGAGAACTCGAGGCAAGGCTAGACTCGGCTGGAGATACGGGACTGGACTGGGAGCTGGGCACACGACAAGGCTGGACTGGAGGTCCTGGACTAGGCGAAGGAATAGACACACTATTGGACTGGACCACGGGTTCTAGGCAAGGTTGCAAGCCTGCTTCATGACAAGACAGATGCAAAGTTCCTGAGCAGTGTCGGGCAACCAGAGCACGGCTAGACTGGGCTGGAAATTCAAGGCAAGGCTGGAGGTCGAAAGCACGACAAAGCTGTACTGGAGACTTAGGACAAGGCTGGGAGCTAGAAACGTGACAAGGCTGAGCTGGAAACTCAAAGCAAGGCTGAGGGCTTAAAGCACAACAAGACTGGGCTGGAGACTCTGGACACGGCTGGAAACTCAAAGCAAGGCTGGAAGCACATCTGGAACGCGCACAAGGTTGACAAGGAGGTCCGAAGCTAGACGCGAGACTGAGGCTGTGGGGTTCGGCAAGGAGAAAATCCTCAGTGGCAGCAGGTGCAGGATCCAAGTTCCCTCTGATAGGAAACACTGGAGGTGATTCCCTTCTGGTTAAGACACTGCTTCTGACGCGGGTAAGGACTCTTCTGCTGGAACTGCAAACTTGAAGGATCGGTTGTCTCCAGCAGCTTGCTGTTTGCGCATCTGCCTTTTATGCAGATCCTTTGCATGCCTGTTTCCTTCTGCAGCCAATCGGGCTGCCTTCTCCTTCTCACGCTTTTCAGCATGTCGTTTGCGCGTACTGATTGGAGGATTCGAATCCTCCTCCACTGACCAATCAGCATCTGTGACTTTTCCCGCACTGCTGACTCATCTCTGGGTTTTGCTTTCCTGGTTTCAGCCCAGTAAGTTATTGCTTCCTCCTCTGACTCAGAAAGAGTTTCGTTTTCTGACTCAGCAGCTGGCTGGAATCTCACAATCATTATTCAAGATCAATATTAAAAGCAAAGTAAATGCCTTGCCATTACTTAATGAATAAACTAGAATGAATAAACTTGTATTTAATCACTTAGCTCATTCCTTACAGCACTCTTCTACAGGTAGTCCTTGCTTAACAATGGAAACTGGGAGTGTAAACTCTGTCGCTAAGCGACACAGTTGTAAAGCATGATGTCATGTGACTCTGTTACTTAGTGGCAGCAGTTCTGGCAGTTCTGCTGCCATCATTAAGAAAATCCCACACGGTCATTAAGCACACCACCACATGGTCACTGTTTGCCACCTCCTGCCAGCTTCCCCATTGGCTTTACATGTTGGAAGCCAGCAATGAAGGTCACAAATGGCAATCACACGACTCTGGGGTGCTGCAACATCATCATTGCAAGGACTGGTCATACGTACCCCTCTTTCAGTACCATCATAACTTTGAGCAATTGCTGAATGAGTTGTCATTAAGTGAGGACTATCTGCATTGCCACATCCTTTTGGAAATTAGTAGTAGCAGCAGTAGTAGTAACAGCAGCAACAGCAGCTAGGGCTGAAAGACATATCTTCTCCTCGGTTAACTTTATGAAAATTGAATTCCTCTGGTATCTATATTGCTCAGAAGCAATATCACATCCTTCAAGGTCGATAACATTACAGATGAGAGCACAAACATGAAATAAGAGCACGGCATGACCATTGCTCAGATGAACAAAAATATGATTTTAAAATTTGGTAAATAAAGCTTAGACTTTCTTGATGGAAGTCCCCAACCTTCACCAAAAAGCAAACTAATGGGCTTTTTGTCTTTCAGCCTTGTGGGCCTTGTTCTGCTGCCAAAGTATAGGAGCTCATCTGGTGCATCAACTAGTCCCCTCCCCCTCCCCCTTCCCCCCACCCCCAATTCTTATTTTTGATCAACATCTTTTGGAATTGCTGGGCTTGATTTCTGGACTGCTGACTGCCTTATAGTTTGGCCCTCTGACTTTAAGTAGACTCTTGCTAAAAGATTTTGTGCTGCATAACTATGTATAAATTTGTGTCTTCCTAAGCCCTCAAGTCCTAGAATGGGAAAGATGGCGACAATCAGGGACTAGCTATTGGCAGTTGCTGAGTTTCCCAAAGGTCTGTTGCTTGCTACTTTTAAAAAAAGATACAGATATACAGTATGTGGACCATCAGCCTGGTTAAATTTATTAGGAATGCTAGCAAAGATGAAGCTGTGATGTAGAACCTCATTAGAGGCAAAAGGTGTGATCTATTGTTTTGTGCATTCCCATTGGTCATTGAAACAAAACAATGCAAGGTTGCTGATATGATCCATTTATCTAGAAATCAGCAAAGGTAGGATGGAAGTTCAATAGAGTTATGGCAGCCATATTAGTTAAGCCTTTAAGAATCATGGATTTTTGTGATATCCAGATATCATTAATGGTAGTTTATACATATTCAACATTAAAAATGGAGAATTACTTGCTCACGTGAGGGTTCTTTGCTTTCCAAGGACAGGACACACCATAGCATAGCAGA
Source organism: Candoia aspera (assembly GCF_035149785.1). NCBI lineage: Eukaryota > Metazoa > Chordata > Lepidosauria > Squamata > Candoiidae > Candoia > Candoia aspera. Next base: position 252,021,155 of record NC_086153.1, on the reverse strand, counting down.
TCTGTACACAATGCTTTATTGCAGCACACACCTTTCCCAACAGCAGCCTAATGCTCTGGGTCAACTCCACCCCTCTGGGCCTTGCAAGTTGATGTTACCATGTAAATATGTCTTTAATACTCAGTCCTTTAATATTCAGTCCAAACAAAAGTTTCAAAGTCTCAAAGTTGGCATGCAAACTTTTCGTCCTTCCAAAAGTTCTTGCACTAACTGTGATGAGGTGCTGCCTCAATGTGGCGGCTCCTTTTCTTGTTGCTGTCAAGCTCCAGGCCAAGCTCCAAGCTCTGCTCTTAAGCAGTGTTGCCTTTGAGCACTCCAGCTGAGCTCCCCAACTGAGCCTCAGGCAGGGATCCCACCAGGATATGCTGCTTATCATAGCTTGTGGTCCTGGCTCTTACCTGCCTGTAATAGCTATCAATCTCCAAATGTTGTCTCCCGCTTCCCCATCTGCTTGTTGTTTTCTTATCTCCTTTTCCCCTACACACCCACCCACACTTCGTCTTAGCATCTGCTTTTGTAAGCTAAGGGCCTGGGTGGGGTGAGGCTGCCTCTGGTCATCCAAACCTCCTTGAAAATGCCAGAGGGTGGCTCAGTTAGCCAGGCCTGTGGATGCTTGTAAGTGAGTGAGTGAGTGAATGTGTGAGCCCATCCCTCTGGTTTCTGAGGCTGTAAATTTTTCCAGCCCTTTGGAAAAAAGGAGGAGCTGGGCTGGCCCTTGGGGAAGTGGGGTGGGAAGTGTTTCTGCCTGGCTGCAGCTGCTTTTCCCAAGGGCAGAAAGCAATCCCAACTTCACTTCCTCCAGCTCACTGTCTGGTAATACTCCAATCGAACCAGTTTGCCGTGGAAATTAGGCTGAGAATGAGTAACATTGGTAAAGCCATGAATGGTAGTATTTGAATAATGATCACGTCGTGCTCTGCTCCTCTGATGTATTAACTCTCATGTATGACTCAACATAGAGACTCTCTCAGGAAGGATTTAAAGTGGATGAATTGAATCATCAAATTTTCATCCAAATGTAATCATTTAAAATAATAGATCTTGGCTATACATGAAAAGGTGAGAAAGCCTATCCTAACTGAAATAATGAATCATCAACCCATTCTTTGGAAGCACTTTTAAACTATAAGTATCATCCCAGTGTGGTGGCACAAGGGGGGTGGGGGTGGGGGAGAGAACCATATTCATTTCCACTATCAAGTTTAAATTGCAGTGGTGGAGTTTTCATAAATGAAGCCCAGAAAGATTAAAAAGTTGAGCTTAATTATGTCTTCTGAGTACTATTCAAATACTAATATTTACCTCTGAGTCTACAACAAAATTGCATGTTTTCCAAACTCACAGAAGGCATTTGCTGGAGTCAATATGCTGATTGCTTTGGGGGATGCATCTAATAATTATGCTACTGATTGGAAGTTTCTTCAATAATTTACAGGACGTAATGCTGGTAAATTACATTTTAAAATCAGCAAATCTGTTTGTTGGCTGGGTTAATGAGCAGGCTCTGAGCACATCTTCCATTAAGAAAATCCATTCATTCTGAATGCAGAGTTCTTAACTGTGCAAGCAGCTACTTGTAATGACAAATTATTTGGGCTCTAGGCAAAAAAAAAAGTTGTAATGAAGACTGCATCCCTTTCCTTTAAATTTCTTCTTGAATATGCAAAGTTATTTGATTTTTGATTAAGCTATCTTTCTGAAGGTAATTTTTGAGCACCTTTCCAGTCTCTCTATTTCTATGCTGCTTGAGAATTCAGTTTTATCAAAATCATTTCAGGCTCATTGAATATAATGCATAGCTGCTATTTGCCAATTTCCCTTCCTGGGGATGGTAACTCTTATGGTTTACTCACACATAGCAACAGTAAAGTACCCTTATTTTTAATTCAACAGGCATCTGTTTTATTATACATTATATTGCATTATTATTATCATTATCATTATCATTATTATCACAAGCTTAAATATTAGTACTGCTGAAAGTTATTTCACTACTGTTTCTTAGACTCTTTCTGGGAAAGATAGACAGAATAATGCCACTTGACTGTTGCTAATGATAAATCTGATTGCCTTGTGCAAAAAGGCATATTATACGATTGAGGTATTTCATGGTACAAAAATGTTGGATTAAGTCTACAAGGAAAAGTCTGCATGAATTATGGTCCTTCATTTATAGACATCCCATTACTATTGACTGATTAATTACATGCTAAAAGCCATCACAGCTGTTATGAGTGGAGTGAGTAAAGCTGAGAAAATATTGTCTGAGCAGAGCTAAATCCAAAGACGTGAAGGACCCTTATCTCTGTTGAAGGAATTGCCTTTTAATAGCATTTTCCTTTTTAAAAACAGTGGATCGTTTCAGCATTTTGGGTAGTTCTCTCCTATGATAGTAATCCCCCTCTCTATCCATTACAATTTCCACACATACAAAAATGGAATGTCAGAGAAGTAGATGCTCATTGGCCTCACTTCTAATTTTGCATAGAAAACTTAGAGGTTTTAAAAGGACAGAGTGAGCACTCAAGTTTTACACAATGACCAGCCTATGTAGATGGGTCAGAGACATTGCAGATCACCTATTACCAGTTATCAGAGGTACCTTGACAGTGAAGATAAAAGATATGACCAAATTCAGTTGCCTAATTCCCATGGAGTGTGAAGGATTGGTGGAATCACTGTGTCCATTTCGTTTCTAACTGAACATTTCCAGATGCTCACTTCCACCCCCCCTTCTTAGTTAGTATGTATCATAGTCTACTGTATGTACAATATTCTGAACAAGCCTGATCCAATGCAAATTTTTAAAAGCTCCAATTCCTTGTGTTTGTGACAAATGGTGATGAGGGCTCCAAAACAATCATTTCCTGAAACATCAAGCCATCCAGATGAGGGAATGAAAATTTTAATGCATCTTAAGTTAAAATGCTTTTTTTAAAAAGCAAGCAATGTCATATTGGAGTCCCTCCTTGTGGGGGAGATGGGCCATGATAAATTTGATAGATAAATAAATAAATAAAAATAAATAAATATTGGATTTAGAAATAGAATTGCATTCCATTGATTTAATTGATTGTATGCCATTCAGAACCAGAAGGAAGGAGGAGGATCCCATGAGGATATTGATTCCTGTAATCTGTGTTTTGATGTGTTGTGTTGGATTTTCTGGACATACCCTATAAGATAAATTATCTTTTATTTGATGGGTAACCTCATTCCTATATCCTTTTGATTAAGAATAATTACAGTATAAGTACCTCTTATTTGCTTCTTTTAGTACTATATTGGAGTCTGATGCCAAATCCTGAAGACACAGTTGGCCTTCCTGTGTTAAATTGTGCCATGAATTGATGCTTTGGATTTCCAACTGAGACAAATAATCCAAATGCTTTGGATTTCCAACTGAGACAAAGATCAATATATGTCTAGAGCCTGGGGGATTAAAAAAAAGGATGTGATCTAATAAATGTATACAAATCTGTATGTCTATAAACAGGATCTGAAAGAATTTTGGGATTTCATTTTTCTAAAAAAAATCCCTACAAAATCATGTGGAGATGAAAGAAACTGAGAATATTCAGTTCCAGCTGTTCCTTCTGTAAGTTTGCTTTAGATTTTAGTCTCAGTAATTGGGAAAAGAGTTAAAATGTTTGGGCATTTATGACAAGAGTATTTAGAGAAGTTACAAGAATCTATAAGTGTAGCTGAAAATAATAAAAAAGAGTCAGTGACATCTTTTTTCCCCAAGCACAGTTTTAATTTATGTTAGCTTTTTCCATCCAAATGGTGGATATTTATCATTTTGTATAAATGTGGGGAGCATTAGCTTTTGTTCAGTTGCTATTTCCCAATATTTCTGAGATAAAACAAGTATTAAAAAACAGCATCCATTTTAAACTTTCATTTTTTGTTGCATAATAAACAGTATAATGTTTGGTATGTTGCCTTTTCCTTATCACATACTTTTATATGGGCATAACTGTGCAAGTTATTTAAATGTCTGTCTTATAGTGCTTGTTCTCATTCAGAACAAATTGGGCTTTTTGACTAAGACATTTTTGCTGGCATTTGGGATAAATGGGAAAGATAATTATTTTTCCCATTTCATCTAGACCAGTGTTTCCTAGCCTTGGCCACTTTAAGGTGTGTGGACTTCAACTCTCAGAATTGCCCAGCCAGCATCTTAAAGTTCTCAAGATTGGAAACACTGATCCAAACCACTAGATGGCAGCAAAGAGATACAGAAAACTGCCATCTCATGGTTGACCAGACTTTTGCACCCAAAATCTGATACCTGTAATATAAGGCTACTTTTAGCACTCCCCCAAGGGAGCATCTTCACTTCAAACAGCTTCTGTGCAGAAGGGCTGGGCACCGGAATAGGTCTGCTCCCTCAGATAGCCTCTAATTAGTAATGTTGGGATAGGAGTCCCCTCTGAGAAGTTTGCCTGGAAGGCAGGGGTGGCAGAGAACATTACTTATGCCCCTGTTGGGTTATGTGTATACAAAATGCAGTTTCTTGTGGGGTGGGGTAGGGTGGAATATTAAAATAGGTAATTTCTTTCCAAATGTGAACACTGCTATACAGCTCCTATGAAGTTTCTATTTTAAGACAAGCCAGCACTTGTATTCCAGCATTTGGAATTCCTTCTGGAATATTCAGGAAGCAAACACAGAGACTTAGGCCTCTATTTTAAAATTTGCATCCTTCCCTAGCCATTTTCCATTATTATTATTATTATTTTATTCCACCACATACATACACAAACGCCCACATACACGCACATGTATATACAGTACACTTACTATATATATTTTTATGTCAGCATGTATGTAATGCTCCTTCCTCCTATTTTCCTCACAACAACAACCCTGTGAGGCAATCCAAGACTGCCCGTAATGTTGTAACATTTAATATATGTTATTTTAATCATCCAGATGCACAGTTAAAAGGTGAAAGGCCCAACTGCATAAAGATTTGCAGCACAAAGCATCTACAGATACAGGGTCATCCAAGGAAGTTCTGTTTGGGTTCCGTCCCCCGTGTCGTTTCAGCTGGCCCAAAAGTGTCCGTAGAAGAAGCGCTCCCTGCCGGCAAGAAACACAGCAGGTAAAGTTGCTGTGAAGGTTTTGTGGACTGGCTCACAGATGGTTCTTCAAATTCTGCACGTCGTATTAGGCAATAACAGGATGGAGCTTAATGACACATTTGTTCCTGCTACGAAACAAGCAAACACCCGTTTCTATGGCATTCAGAAGTTCTACCCCTGAGTAAACAGGCAGAAGGCCAGGCCAAAAGTAAACTCCAGTGATGGCTCTTGTAAGAGGATAGGCAACTGCTTCAGCCCCCAGACTTTCCTCACAGGTTGCCACCAAACTATAACCTTTAATGTGACCAAAGTGAAACATCATTAAACACATGAGGAGTACTCTTATTCACAGTCTTTAATTAATTGAATTGGTTTAATTAAATGTAAACTAAATCAACTTCATGTTTTCTTTTTCTCATGCCCTCACACTCCTTGGTGTAGCTCTATCTACACTTGGGGTGAGATGCTTGGCCTCAACACCTGGCCTATCTCTGGTGCGCAGTGAAGTAGATATTTTTCCCCCAAGAGCATTTGTGAAATCGCTACAGTGGTTGGAAGAGCTCCAGCAGATATAATGAAAACTGGGCTCAAGAAAAGCCAACCTGTTCGCTATCTCTTTCTCTGTACCCGTGCCTTGCTCCCAGGGCATGGCAAGCAGCCACAGGGGCTATATGTTAGGCCTCTGAAATAACAAATAGATTCACTTCAACAGTGTGACGTGGGCCTATAAGGTGTCCTAATTGGCTTCGCTGAAGTGAAGATGCTCTCTGATTTCCCAAGACAAATTCATTTGGGTGGATTCAAAATACCTTGGCTCAGACGATGGGAGAGGGCTGAGAGGAGCCTGGAAGTGCTTCCAGGCTAGGCATCTCCAAGATTGCCCATAGCACTCCCCAAAGCCATTCATTCTGGACGAGCCTCAGCGTATACGAAGGGCCTTCTAGGCTGGATGCCTTCAGAGCGTACGTTAGGCAATCCCACAGCATTTGCTAATGCCACCCAGCCTGGAAGTGCTTTGGTCAGCTTTTCCTCTCCTCCAGAGAAGATGTTCTCTGGCAGAATTTATCTAAGATGACTCCTCTCACCCTTTTGGTGAGCTTTAAGGAGAAGGCTGTGACAGGATGGGAGCCCGGGGACCGTCCTGACAACTGGCAGCCACCAGGCCACCTCGGCCGGGCGCCAACAGGAAAGCGCTTATCAGCAGCCCATAGACAGAAATCACCGGCGGGAGAAGGCTGAGGCGCGAACGCAGCTGGACAGGCTCTGTAGATTAGCCGATAGGCAAACACGGCACTTCAGCACCCTGGACAGATGAAAGCGAACGGCCACGCTGGCAGTGAATTCTCACGGAGGAGCGCGAGACAGGGAAATAAACCAAGGCGCCAGGGGCTTCTGGACGGGAGGGGGACAAAGGAACTTTTATTGTTACTCATGTGTCACTAAGTTACTCGAATCTTTGACGTGTTTCGGATGCTGGCCCAATAAAGACTCTTTCACACCTGCATTGTGCCAAGAGTGCTGCTTCGTTGGGTTCAGGCTGGAACCACGACAGGCTGAGAGGACCTCTAAAGTAGGCTAGAGTGGAAGAGCATAGTCACTTCACTGACCAAGAGGATCACATTGTTTCACATAGTAAGTGAATGGGGGAGGTTTATTAAAGTGAAACGCTCATTTAAAATTTTGTTCCACTCTGCTATCAAGTTATTAAGAAACTCCAGCAGGAAAAGCTGTTGTCTTCAAGTTCTCCTTATCACCTTCTCAAAAGACAACTAGTTGGCCACTGTGCAAAAATCAGGACTCAGGATAACTTTTTAGACTATCTAGCAGGACACTTCATATACAATCCTGCGGACAACATCTAAGATGTGTCACGTTCAGTTTTTATTTGGTCACTCTTCTATTACAATGCTGCTATATTTATGACTTTGCAGGACTGTCAGCTGACAATTAAACAGTCCTCTTATATGCTAGTCACTAGGTAAACAAATGTTTCAGATCCCTAGGGGAAACACTGGGCATGAGCAGAAGCTGGTTTGCAGACCATTCTTAGGGAATTTCCCCACAAATGTTACACAGGCTTTTAAAATTTGGTAACGTGAGTCCCTGCATTATGAGAGAAATGCATTATGGGTTTTGCTTTTTCACAAGTCTATATTATTTGAAAGGAAATTTCCAAAATCCAGAATTAAAAGCACTATAATCTCACTATGTAAAACCATAACATGAGCAGGGCCACTGAGGTTTATTTGATAAAAATTAAACATCTGAAGCTAAACTACTTAAGCTAAACTATTGAAACACTCTTTATTTTGTCTTACAAAGTCAAGCCTATAAACACTTCTATAATAGTGAGTTCAATAGCACTTATTCCACATTTCAGATCTCAGCAGTTACAGCTCTAGTGTGCTCATTGTTTCTCAGGGAATCACAAAATATCTACAAAGATATGATCTTCAGGGGCAATGGTGGATAAACTCCTATCTACTTGATTTATAATCTCTGTGGTTTTATAGCATACATTTTTAGAAAGCAACTAATCCCTCTAGAACTCAACAGAATGAGGATGCACGGGTGCTATTTGGCCTATTGTGCTAGCATTTTAGTAGATGTGTGTTAAAATTGGTGGCTTCCCAATTCAAGAATTTTCCAAAATAGCCCAGGTTGATTTTAAAGCACACATTGGGCTTAATTGGTGCCTAAATCCCATATTTTATTTCTGTAGGTATCACAAATTTTGTGTCTGCAAAAAAGAAACAAGTAATGTTAAAAGTATAAGTGACAAGCTATAGACTTGTGATGTTTAGCACATTTTAATGTTCTGCTTACTTAGCACCAGTATTGTGTGATGGTATGTGGGAATGACCTTGGAAGACAGGACAAAGACATGCAGCCTAGGCATCAGTCTGATAAGAGGCAGCTCAGTCTGCAGGGTGGAGAAAAGCATGGAAAGCATTTCAGAGGGAACCCTCCCTAGTTTTCTGGAAACTAAAAAGAGACGAGGGGAGAAATACTTTCAGTCTTGCAAGATTCTATTTAATGTAAATTTACAGTAAGATAGTGCTGATGTTCCTGGTTGTGCTTCTTGTCTGGATTACCTTGAAAGGCTAACACATTTGCTTTGGGCTTCCTTCACTTTCTCAGCTTGAATTTCTATTTTATGCTAATGGACTATTACATTTTTGTGCTGGTTCTGGCCGTACAAATAGGAATTCATTTCAGCTCTCTGAATATGGACTCAAAGCTGATCAGTCCAGTACACATGCTTGGGCCAAATGTGGCTTGGAAATTCTGCTTGATTGAGGCATATTGAGGTCTCAATCAGTAAATTTGGGGGGCAGCACCTTGTTCAACTGGCACTCATTCACAATAAGTGAATGGGTGCCAGTTAAACAAGGTGCTGCCCCCCAAATTTACCGTATTTAATACTGGTTAGTCTTGAAGTAGCTTAGGTGAATTTTGTACTATCTTCTCTTGCATCTATGTCACTCACTTCCAATGGCTTGTCTAAATTCCTGTTCTTAGATGGTCTTAATAGTTCCCCTATCCTGAAGGACCTAAAGAAAGAGAGTGAAAATTCTACCCTAAATATGGCAGTCTCAAGTGCAAACCTGGCTGGTAGTGTGCAAACATTCATAGAGGCTCCTGAACAGTTTATCAGTAATGGGTGTGTCCTTTTTGGGCACAGCTATAATATAAATTAAGACAGTAATTAAAATGCTGATAATACATTCACCTCAATGAATGCAACCTTCCTGATAGGGTCATTTTTTAAATAAATGAGGGGTCCTTTTCCAGAATGATAGGATGTGGGCTATATATTTAAGCAGCATAATGATAATATGAGTTCATCCTTTTTGTATGATGGAATTTCATTATTTTAATCAAGGTGTGTGAAATCAATTTTCTTGATGAGATACTTAGAAAATGGATGGGTTTGATATTAGGCTTGATTAAAAGTAGTCAACTTGGTTTTGATTTTGGCTTTTGAAAAATGGAAGACTGTTTTTATATGACAGAAGGACAAGATTATTGTAGGGACAGTGGTATCATGACAAGAGGTACATGCCACACATAAAAAGGTATAATTTCTAATCATTATTGTAAAAAAATGGGAAAACAGGTGCTGGACAGGCATATCGAGATCAAACGAGACTGCTGAAGTCAAATAAAGGAAGAATTGGGGCCTATGCTGCAGCCCAGAAATACTTTGTGGGTGCAGTTCATTCAATTCACACATAAGCATGCCATGCTCAGTGATTTTCTCTCCTCTTTAGTGGAGAGGGCAGAATCAAATGGAACTGCTCTTACTTGGCTGACCATATTTCCTTGAGACAAAAACGGGACATTGGAATGGCAAAACAGGACGGGGTTAAACTTATGTAATATTATGTAATATTCCGTATTCATGAAAAAGATGATAAAAAAGGTTTTAAAGAGTTTTTAAGATCCATTTGCTGGTCCTTGCTGGGAAGGTGCAGGAGGGGGAGGTGCGGCAGTGGTTGGGTCCGGAGAGGCTGGTGCAGGGGCAGCATTGGGCGGAGAGGTTGCAGGAGGGCTGAGGGCGGTGGAGAGCTGGGGCAGAAGAACAGGAACAGAGGAGTCTAGTGAGGGGTTGTCCCCAACAGCCTGTTCCTCTCTGGCGCACCCTTTTATTTTATTTTCTTCCTGCCATTTTGGCCTGAGAGCCAATCGGCTTCTTTTCTGCTGGGCGTGCTTTTCCGACCGTCTTCCACGGCACTGATTGGCGGCAGTGACTCTTCCCCTTGCTCACTGCCAATCAGCTGTTCCTGTGGTTCTGCTCTAGGTTTCCTGCCGGATTGAGAACTACTGCCAATGGGTAAGTCAGCCTCCTTCTCAATTTCAATTTCAATTTTTTCCTGCTTTTCCCAATAACAGCTCCAACATTTTTTTAAAAAGGGGATAAAAATGACATTTATATTAAAACAACGGAACACTCAGGAAATGTTAAAAAAAAGGGGACTGTCCCATTCAAAATAGTATGTATGGTCAGCCTAGCTCTCACTGATTATTATTATTATTATTATTATTATTATTATTACTATTATTTTATCCAACTGTTTGTGAGGTTCTACCCCATAGTGTGCTGTGCTTTGACGAATAATGTATTTTAGCAATTTTTTATCAGACAGATAATCTTATATCCAGAGTTCTTGCTTTATCTGAGAAATCTATCTCTGTTTTATTGCACTAATTGTTTACTAGATGCTGTTGCTTTATATCATCAGTTTTGATGTTACTGTCTGAGTGATGCACAAGCACTGAAAGGGAGGAATATAAATCCCTATATTAATTGTCATGGACCTGAAAGAGAGTATAATGCCATTTGGCTTTCTACCTAAGGCTGTTGACTAGTATTAACTGGAGGGGAGTGGAAAATTAAACCTGTGATCGAGGGGGAACACCTGCACTTACAAGAAGAAGAAATCTCTAAAGGGAAAGACAGAGTCCAAAAGACAGATTATATAGCACTGAACACATCAGAGAAGAAAACTGTAAAGAAAGTTTAATAGTCAAGTGAATGGAGAAAGAAGATCTTAATAGATCTCAAACACTGTCCATGACAAGGGTGGAAATGCTAAGATTCTTCATCTGGGTTGAGTTCCTGACAGTTATAGTTCAGAACTACTTGGATATTCCTTTCTCCTACTTTATGATGAACTGGGAGTTTTTTAAAATCTAAGACCAACTCCCAGAAGTAATTCTAAACCTTGTCCTTTGACATACAAGCACACTCAGAATGCTGCAGGTTTTCAGGGTATGGCTCCCCAATCATAAATCAAAAGTATAGACAGAAGCTTTTTCATTCTGTTCATACACACCTGCGGAGGACAAAACTGCCACCTGATGAGAGCCACTACCAATGAATCTTCAGGCCAGCCATCAGGAATATACTGTAAGAGACAAGGCTACTTCCCCCTCTATTGGTTTCTTTTTTAAGATGCATACCTATGAAACTCTGTCCATAGAACCACAAGAAACCATCAGACCCCACTTCTAACTCCACTCAAGGCTGGAGGGTTTGATGAAAGAGTTGGCAGCTGTACTGGAGAAACATCTGCAGAAATTAAAATATTTAAAATATTACGTATTGTGAATAAGGTATGAGAATGAGCTAAATGAGCAATCAAACCAGGCAAGGAGCTGTTAAAATATTGATCTGAATGACCTAGCGAATTTCGTTTATTTTCAGTGGAGCCAAACAAGCTTGCGGCAGTTGAAGAACAAAGGTAAATGTATGAGGATTGTGGTGAGAAGGGAAAGCTGAAAGCTACTAGAAAGAAGACTGTTACTCAATATAAAGTACATACATCATATTTTATGCATACAATAAAAATGTTTCCCTTCTCTTTTAGCACAGTACTCCTACTACAATTTCACATCCAAGAACTTCCACCCACTATAAGAGTGACTTCTTTTGTAATTGCAGAACTAAGCTAGTGGTGTTAAACCTGTCTGTGACTGAGGATGCTTGTTTTATAAAAACCTGGGATATCTTATTTGTTTTAGAAAAACTTGTTAATTAAATCTATCAGCTTACTGGACAGAATGAGGTGTAGAAAAACAGGACAGATAATATTTAAGAAGCAAACATTAGCTGGATTTTTTTTTTTTTTTTTGGCCTTCAAATCAGTTTTTGACTCCTGGTGACTGCCTGGACTAGTCCCTGCAGTTTTCTTGGCAAGGTTCTTCAGAAGTGGTTTGCCATTGCCTCCTTCCTGGGGCTGAGAGAGAGAGACTGGCCCAAAGTCACCCAGGTGGCTTTGTGCCCAAGGTGAGTCTAGAACTCATGGTCTCTGTCCTAGTGCCTTAACCACTACACCAAAGTGGCCCTTTTAAGCTGTACAACTGGAAAAATCTAATGATAGTTTTTCGTCAAAATCAGCAATATGGTAGCAGGTTAGATGTGAGACAACAAAATGGAGTTTGCTGAATATATTTATCTATGCTAAGTGGAAGTGCTATGAGGCCTTCCAACTGCTTCCTAGTAAGTGTGTTAATTAGGTGAGATGGGCAGCTATACAAATTAAATAAACAAATGCACAAATAAATAAATTGACTTGATATAGCTGTTTTGGATAGATCGCTGAACTGAGGGGGAAGTCTCTGAAATAGATGAAATGCGAATACGCCTGAAGCTTCCCATTACCATTCAATGCAGGTAATGCTGACATAGACAAACCAATGCTCTGACCTGGAACAAGGGACTTCCTGTCTTTTCCTAGGGCTGATGGCTGCAGAAATAATAGTTGCTTGCTTGCCCTTAACTGGAAAGAAGAGAGCTTTCACATCAAAAGTGGTGATGGTAGCTACTGATTTCATGGGCAGTAAAAGAGTCAACGGGAAAGAATTAAAAACCACTACCCCATACCTGCTGTCCTGATCTCTCCACCCTCCACAGATTTTCTAACCCACAGTTATCTACATCTGTTTTGTATTTGCTTAATATAAAGCAACAACAAGACAAACTGCAGGTCAAAACTGATTCACCCTTTCCCCAAAGTCTCAAGAGTAACTCTACTTCTCTGAATATCAGTATCATGCATAATTTCTGATTGATGTTCTATGAACAGTTCTATAACTCAATTACAGTCTGCACTGTAAATACATATTGTATATATTATTTAATGCCACAGAACAAGCCGGAAAGAGCTCCTAATAAATTTAAACATGAGCCGACAAACCATTTTCTGGAAGACAAATCATAGTTATACAAAGGATGATCTGAAATTAGAGCACAGCCCTGCATCATTCCATGATTTGACAGACCTCCGGTATTCAGAGACTTCAAGGGGAATAGTTCTGGTTCCAGATCCCTGTTCTTGTTCCTCAGCGGAGCTAAATTCATGTCATGGCTCCTGTGAAATGGCAACATTCTGACTTGGTGTCATGGAACGTAAGCTGCAAACTGTGTTTCAACCAAGTTTATCAAGCAGCCTTTTAAGGCACCATGTGAGTATAAATATAAAACAGATGATCATTGCTTTCAGAAAAAAATATTGGCTGACACACTGCATCAAGACTGTTTAGCAGCAGGAGTTTTAATGAAAGAAAAGAAGACTAGATTGATGCTGCACACCTATTAACACTTCCCAATACATACACAAAAACTAACAACCATGGTGCAAATTAAGATGGAAGCTAATTGCCTGGAAAGCATCCTACAGTTATTCCTCATGATTTGTCCATTCAGAATGTATGGCTCTACACAGAAGTCAATGTACTCTTTTTCATTTAACTTTTGCATGAAACAGATTCAGATAGATTCTTCCAAGTTTATAAATCCACCAATGCTTAAAACTTTAATGGGGACACTCTTCCTAGTTATAAGATGTGAACTAGGACATTTAATCTTTTTCTAGCTCTCCTGACATATATGCTGTTTCTACATCAGGATGATCGAAAAAAACAGTACCGTAATGATCTTGTAATATAAAGAAATAATAAGGGAGGGAGAGACTCAAAAGAGAGTTAATCTTCACATACTGCATATTTAAATGGCTGTTAGTTAACTTAAGGGAAGGTTCATGTATCTTTCTTTTAAAAAATACTAGAGCACTATGGAAATTGAGCTATTGCCTTTGTACAAAATAAATTCAGCTCCAGTATTTTTCCAAGGCCTTCATTGCTACTCTGCTGAGTACTAATCTGCAGCGTATTCCATGAGTGCTGGTTCCTTTACAGTTGATGGTTGTTCCGAAAAGGCAAGAAACTATCCACCACTTTGATATCTTCATTGTCAGTTCTAAGGCTGGCTATTGTCATTAGTTTGGACTTCTTTATATTTAATTTTAGTCCCATTTTTTTCACTGTGCTTCTTGACTTTTATTACTAGAGCTTGCAGGTCCTTTGCATTTTCGGCCATTAGTGTCATTAGCATAGTGCAGGTTATTCATGTTTCTTCCTCCAGTTTCAAAACCTTGCTCATCTTCTTCCAATCCAGCTTCCCTTAATAATTCAGCATATAGGTTAAATAAATAAGGGTACAGTAGATAGACTTGTCTAACTCCTTTGCCAGCTTGGAGTTGGGTTGTTGCCATGTTCTGTCCATGCTGTGGCTTCCTGATGTCTACTGTATACAGGTTTCTCATGAGGACAATGAGATGTTTTGGGATTCCCATTTTTCTAAGCACATTCCACAGCCTGAAATGATTGACACAACTGAAGGCCTTTCTATAATCAGTGAAGAACATGCTGAGTTCCTTTTGGTATTCTTTGGCTTTCTCAGGCTGCATCAGCAATAACATCTCGTGTTCCTCAGCCTTTTCTAAAGCCTGTTTGAACATCTGGCACCTTTTTTCACGTATGGTTCTAATCTGCATTGCATGATCCTAAGCATTATTTTGCTAGCATGTGAAATTAAGGATATCGTATGATAGTTTCCACACTCTGTTTGGTCTCCTTTTTTGGTATTGGAATGTAGATTGACTTCTTCCAATCTGTTGGCCATTGTGTCTTCTAAGGTTAGAACCTTTACCACTTCTTCTTCTGTTGCTTGCCATATTTCAGTGGGTATTCCATTAGTTTATTTATTTTTTATTCAAATTTCTATTACCACCCATCTCCCCCCAAAGAGGGGGACTCCTGTAGCCTTCTGACTTGGTAAGGACCAGAGTACTGATCTAAATTCATCTTTCTAGTATTAGAAGTTCTTGTAAATATGGAATACTTTCTAAGGTAACTTGGATGTTGACATCTTTATTATACAGTATTTCAGTATACTCCTTCCAACTTAGTTTGATTTTCTTTGAATCAGTTACTATCTGTCCACTGATGTCCCTCAGCATACCAATTTGAGTTCAGAGATCTTTCGGGAAGACTTTCCTTGTTTTTCCATACCTGTTTCCATTTTCAGTGTCTTTACAGATGTTGTTAGCAAAATTAGATAAGCCATGAAACAGATAAAATGAGCTACACAAACATGTATACACACACCCCACACAAAATCCCCCCAGAGCTGCATTGGAACCTTACAACAAAAGTTATACTTTTAACATTCTTCTTGGAATAATACTATACTAATTCTCCAATACAGAAAGTTGAAACTGTTTCTTGTATTGCTGGAAAATGATTAGCACTTAAGAAATTAATGATTCATAACTAGTTTTTTATATACCATGTGTACTGCCATTGCCAATGACAGTGGGTGGGTGAGTAGGCAGACTGACGGCTATAAGTTCAGTTCCATAAGATCTGTTTTTGGACCTCTATTAATCCACTTTAAAATGGATAGAAAATTTGGTTTTGAAAAAGATGGATTTATTAGGTGGTGGCAGACTTTGCATTTGATTGATTTGTTTACAGGTAAACAGATTTTTAATATAGTGGAGGGCTTTACTATATTTTGCTCAAATGAGAAGCAGTTGACAGATCTCACTGAGAGGTGGTAACATCTATAATTAAAATAGAAGCAACATGGAACAATAGGGTAAATTGGCACTGAAACAGTGATTAAGGCCCTTAGTAATGTTTGTTATGGAAAAATTAAAGGATTAAGGTGTGAAGATGACACTGTAAATTCATAAATTAAAGCTTTCCTGGAGATTCAAAGACACGTACACTATTATTATCTCACTATGGGTTACAAGTAAAAAAAATAAACCAGGATTCTGGTTTAGCATTTCATCCAAATATAGCCAGTGGCTATTTTTACAAATTTGTGCATTGTATAATTACTTAGATGTATTGGAACATAATTCAGTTTTCAGAAAGAACTTAAATGGCTGGTTACAAGAGAAGTATGAAATATTATGGGTGAAAGGATTATTTCTATGCTAGGTATTTATTATAGAAAACAATGTTATAAAGAGTAAACTTTGAATAAGATTGGGAAATAAAAAGGAAAATATAAAAAGTATAGAGTGGGTTTTTTGCAAAAATGATGAAAAGATGCAAGTTACCATGAAGGCAGATAAGAAAAAGAATCCTTTTGTCTAATTTTTCAATTAGGAAAATTGCCAGTAATTTTAAATGGGAGCTGTATTATCTGTTGGTGAACTTTGTAGCCACCTGCCTACTAAAAGAAAGACTTCTCAAGAGAGATGGATGGGGGATGAAGCTATGGGTAATGAGCCAAATAGCCACATGGTTCAATTTCCCAGAACTTACTTAAGGAAGATACTGTGATGGCTGGAAGGAAAAAACAGAACCTGAAAAGCCTAGACATTGAATTGATGTTTGGTTAGAAATTGGCAAGTAAATGTGACTTTTCCTGTCACAGTATTAAGTGTGTACTTCTCTATGGCATCCTGAAGCAATCCTGGACATGGGAATCCACAAAGAATGGTCCAAATGTGCAAGATGGCAAGTATGGAATCATGATCAAAGCACTGCTCCTTTTGTACATACATGCCACGTCTGCATATCATCCATGTGGGTTTTTATCATGACCACAAATCTGTCCACTTGCAGATTTTCACACATTTATTTATTTATATTTCAAATTTCTATCACCACCCATCTCTCCTGAAAAGGGGACATATACACTCCTCCTAGATGCTACTGGTCACAGAGATACAAAACTCCCTTTTCAAGGTAGCAGTACTAAGTATGGGCTTATGCCAAACCTATAAACATAGCCTACCTGCTGCTTTTGTGTCCAGTGGACTGATTTACACTACATTTTTTCAAGCAACCAAAACATTCTGAAGAATTTGTCTTGAAAAAAAAATGCATACATTCATTGGCAAAAAGACCTAAGCCATAAGGAAGAATAAATTGCTTTTATATATTGATTTTCATCCCTTCAAGCACTTTACTAAGCAATGATGAGGTAATATTCCATTATTCCCATTTTAGAACTCAAAATGAATGTGCAAAGAAGTAAAATAATTTGTCCAAGGTCATGGTGTTGATCCTCAATAGAAGCAGGGAGATGACTTGGATCCTCAGAATAACCTGCTTAATGGGAAATTAAATCAGTTCTTATTTAGCTCATGAGATGGATGACTTGCTTGCACTAAAATAAAGCATGCTGTTTTCTTTAACTTAATGGGTGTAGTGTAAGTAATGAGCATACACCATTTCAAGGCATTGCAAGAATCATCTCTACATATGAATATTGATGAAAGCAATGCTAAAAGCAACATGAATCCAACAAGAATGCAGGAATGCAAAGCAAATTCAAAGGCTTCCACAAGACCCATAAAAACATAATGGTAGAATTTCAGCCAAATCCTAATTAGATGTGAGGCTGACTGAATCTGTACTAAATCTTTCCAACCCAGAATGGTGTGCATGTTTTTCGAGCTCTCGTTAGATTCAGTGCGTGCAGTGTACTGACACACATTCAGGAAGCCTTTGAAAGTTAACGTCATTCAATCTTTTTTTTTTTTTTGTATGGTAATAATCAATAAAGATGACTTTTGTAATTACTGCTGTGCATGAATAAATGCTTACAAAGCAGCCAACAGTGGGTGGAATAAAAATTAGCTGGAAGACAGAGCATAAAGGCAGAACTTCCCACATAAAGACTCATGGCTGGAGGAGGTAAAACATACAACAGGCAGAGAATTGTGGCAAGTTGCTATTAGGAAATAAAGGAGTTGGCCCAGCTTTCTCCCATCAAGACCAGATCCATTAGGTACTCTCTGACTACCTGAGCCAAGAGCACAATCAGAAAACTAACCTCAGTGAGGAGTCTTGATTAGCTCATTTGGCCAGAGAATGGTGAGATCCTAACAAAATGGTTGCTTTTTTGTTATCATATAGGCATATAGGTATATTGTTATAAATAATATACCATCTGCCTTATCCTGCTTCAAAGACAAATACAGTATTTTAAGGTGAGCTGAGCTAAACAGTCTTAAAAACCTACATCGCATTTGTTTTTCACTCTAGAAAAAGAGGTCTATTTTGGCATTTTTTCCTCCAAATATCCTACACTATCTTTTGTGATTTCAATTCAATTACCATCACAAACAACACATACATAGGCAAATACATATAGTTCCATTTAAAATGGAATGAGAAATTGGATCTGGGTGTTGTAAAAGATGCAACATAGTAGCTAGGCTGCCAGTCCAGCTGCTGCTGGAAATTGTAAGAAAAAGGCAGGAAGCTTGTGATAAGTTCCACCTGGGAGAAACAGTTGAGAATCTCTCTGCTCACAAATAGTATAAGAACACTAAAGGACATTGTGCACAGCTTCTGCATGAGGCCCACAGCACACATGGAATACAATATCTTCAAATTTTAAACAACTACTAGTTATTTGAAATCATACGTGTTAAATTAGAGATCCATATTTATCATGGGATTACTCCAAGAGGCTTGCAATACTTTGGCAACATATGCACTCAGCTATTTGTGAGTATGTGGTTTCCAGTTCAGTCATTCCATTTTGCAGAATGGCAGCAGTGTTGTGTCTGTATAATATGCAAATACAGTATATGATCTGTATGCTGCTGTAGCTCAGATTGGGGGCTTGATCTGCCTATAGTGGAGCATTGTCATCATTTTTTAATATACCCTGATGCTTTTGTTTAGCAGCTCTTGCACAGCATGTAAATCTACTGCTGCATTGGCAGCTGGATTGGGATTTCAGAATTTGCTTTAGTGTTGCCTTTAGTTTGTATTGTCAATTTTTTTCTAGGCAAAGTAGAAAAGAAATGGAAAATTAATGAGAATAAAACACACAGAAGTTACTTTCCCCTCCATAGAACAATTAGTACTAATATAGTAAGAGCAACAATTAGCTCTTAATGAAAACGGATGTTGCAGACAGAGCTCATGCACTGAGAATTAGAAGTTTACTGTATTTACACTCATTTTAAGCAATAGGCTCATCCAGTTTCCTTCATAATTCATAGATTTTTTAACTTGGTTGGTTGTCCTGCCTTTCTAAAGTATCACTTTAGAAAAAAATATATAGTTGATTTGAGCTAATGTCCAAGTAGATATGCACACTTGACTTTCTTGTACAATATGATTCAAATGCTGACTGCAAAGAATATTTTAAAATCCTTTGTCATAAGTTAGGGCTTCTGAATCTGGTCTGCAAAAATCTAGATGACCACTAGGTGGCAACACAGAGTTGGAGTGTTATGTATCTCAAGTGAGAACTCTGGGCTGGTTTGGTTGATGATCCATTGTTTGCTTTCTTGTCCATGGTATTCTCAGGAGTCTTCTCCAACACTAAAGTTCAAAGGTGTCAATACTCTTCCTATTCTGCTTCTTCAAAGTCCACTTTTTTAATGAAGCAGATACTGTATAAACAAAAGACCTACACAGGCTAAATTAAAAGACTCAAGGGTTAAAGTAAGGATGGAGGAATGGATGCTGAAACATCTCAGTATAAATATTTAAAATACTACATGACAACTTCATTGCTCTTAAGATTAATTTGTGCAAAAGCTTCTCCTATGCTTGCACTTATGGCACTCACATCAGATTGTGGCAATTTCCCAGTGCCTTCCTCTAATATGGCAACTCTTGTCTGGGGCAGAGAGGGAAAACATGAGACTAGCAGTGATCCAGATGGCCCACTGCAAAAAGGCACAAAAAGGCACAAAAAGGTCACATAACCCTGAAACTGAAAACCTAGAAGGAATCATGCAGGTTTGCCATTGTTATACCCAGATTTTGAACCTATCTGACAATCCATTGGTCCTCCGTAGCCAGCTCCTATCTGCATCTTTGTCCTAGAAACATGGAAGACAGCTGTAGAGTACACAGCATGATCCTTGTCGCCTGCCAGCTCAAAAGGAGTTCAAACAGGATGCTTCCTGCTGTTCTTCTTAAAGCTGGCTTCGAAGGACACTGATTGAGTTGAGCTCCTGCTCCTGGCTTTCTGTTTCCTTTCAGCTGAGGAGACTTGGACAGGGTTGCCATCAGCCTCAGGAGGACAAAAGCCTTGCTGGAATCCATCAAGGCTTTCTAGAATTAACCTACCAGAAACAGGAAAGAGAGTGTTGCCAGATGAGCTTAATTTTCTCCATATTTTCTGAAAGCTGTGAGAAATATGCTTTCTAGTTTTAACCATATTAAAAACATATTTAAAACCTATACACATAAATGCCTGTAGAGCGCACTTGTGGAGGCAAAGTAGACATCTGTGTTTGTCTCAGGATCTGGTTCCCATGTTAGCATTATTGTTCCACTGTTTTTTATTCCTTGGGAGAATCTGCTGTTATATACCATCTTCTGCCAGCAACGCCCCTCTGTTGTTGTTTTTTCTACATAGGAAAAAGAGGCCAAAGATTGCACAAAACAATTAATGGACACAACTTTGACACCAGGACTCAAAACCAAACCAAAGCAATATCAGAACCTTTCAACCTTCCAGGATGCTTCATTACAGATCTCAAAGTAGACTTCTTGGAAAAAAAAATAAAATTTACCAGCACGATTGAGCAAGAAATTGAGCTGAACTCACATATATCATAACACCAATTTTTCCTTCTGTATCTGCATAGCAAAATCTGAAGGATTGGAGAGTGGCAGGGAAGGCAATATCAGTGTCCTTTGTCTCCAAAAAAGCCTTCTGTACAGAAGGGGGACAACTTATTCAGGACTAATAAATCATCCTTATGGTGCTGAACTAATTTCCTCTATGGATTGTTTTCTACAGCTCTATACCTGTTCCCTTTAACATGATGATTCAGAAAAGTAGAAATCAGAAGTATGTATGCAGAATAAAGAATATTTTCATATTGTTGCATAATTTGAGTGAATTGTCTTCTTTGTTCGGTTAGAGGGTCCTATTAGTGCTACATTAAGAATGGTGAATATAATAAATGAATAAATGAAATCTCTTCAACAGGACCTTTTAAAGAAGTGCCATTTGTAGTAGTGGAGTTACATAAACTGTTAATAATAAGTTTCATGAACTGTGACACGCTGTCATCCAATAATCATTTCATAATTTCAAACCTAGGAAAACTTAGCTTCAGAAATTTAGTGTCTTCATTTCTGCTGACATGAGAAGCTGAAAAACAGATTAACTGTTCGAGGAGTAGACAGCATGTGATCACAGGGATGAGACATCAATGTGGGAACAGCACCCAAGACCCAGGTAGAAGTTATCTCAAACACAGTTAGAAGGCAATCTAGGATTGTTTCCACTTCTTCTGCCTTGAAATGCTGAGCACAAACAACAAAGCATCCAGAGTGTCTGTGCATGCATACACATATGGAGATAGCTGATAACTACTTAACAAATAAGCTTTGTGAGTCAGACAAGAGGAACAGCCTCCTTACTGATTCAGAGAGGAGCTTATGCTATCCTGTACATCCCAAAGCATCTCTTTTTCAAGGACTGGCATGGCCCTATCTCATATTGCAATGTTGTACACTACCATTCATTAAATCCCTAGCATGGCTATGTTACTAGCATGGTATTCTCTAGGGATGCCGCAAAGTTACCAGGTTTGTAAAATATTTACATGTCCAGAGAAGTCTAAATGAAAATCATATCACTATGATTTAAATATCAAACCAAGACAATATTCTGCTACTTATGGACAGTACATTTCTAGATAACAAGAAGCACACATTTATGAGTTGAAATTATATAAATATCAAAGAGTTTTATACACAGTTCTCTATCTGAAATGGACTGGAATGGGCCACTTCACACCAGATGACCACCAGATCTTCTACTGTGGACAAGAGGACCACAGAAGAAATGGAGTAGCCTTCATAATTAATAGTAAAGTGGCTAAAGCAGTGCTTGGATACAATCCAAAAAATGATAGAATGATCTCAATTCGAATTCAGGGCAAGCCATCTAACATCACAGTGATCCAAATATACGCCCCAACCACAGATGCTGAAGAAGCTGAAGTAGAGCAGTTCTATGAGGATCTGCAGCACCTACTGGACAACACACCTAAAAGGGACGTTCTTTTCATCACAGGAGACTGGAATGCTAAGGTGGGCAGTCAAATGACACCTGGAATTATAGGTAAGCATGGCCTGGGAGAACAAAACAAAGCAGGATATAGGCTGATAGAATTTTGCCAAGACAACTCACTCTGCATAACAAACACTTTTTTCCAACAACCTAAGAGATGGCTTTATACATGGACTTCACCAGATGGACAACACCAAAATCAGATTGACTACATCCTGTAGTTCAGATCACGAACTTCTTATTACACAATTAAGGATCAGACTAAAGAGATTAGGGAAGACCCACAGATCAGTTAGATATGAGCTCACTAATATTCCTAAGGAATATGCAGTGAAGGTGATGAATAGATTTAAGGGACTGGATTTAGTAGATAGGGTCCCGGAAGAACTATGGACAGAAGTTCGCAACATTGTTCAGGAGGCGGCAACAAAATACATCCCAAAGAAAGAGAAAACCAAGAAGGCAAAATGGCTGTCTGCTGAGACACTAGAAGTAGCCCAAGAAAGAAGGAAAGCAAAAGGCAACAGTGATAGGGGGAGATATGCCCAATTAAATGCAAAATTCCAGAGGTTAGCCAGAAGAGATAAGGAATTATTTTTAAACAAGCAATGCGTGGAAGTGGAAGAAGACAATAGAATAGGAAGGACAAGAGACCTCTTCCAGAAAATTAGAAGCATTGGAGGTAAATTCCAGGCAAAAATGGGTATGATCAAAAACAAAGATGGCAAGGACCTAACAGAAGAAGAGATCAGGAAAGGTGGCAAGAATATACGGAAGACCTGTATAGGAAGGATAACAATATCGGGGATAGCTTTGATGGTGTGGTCAGTGAGCTAGAGCCAGACATCCTGTGAAATGTTGTTCCCAATGAACAACAGCACCATACAATACTAAAATTGAAAAACATCATCAACAAAAAAAATTTTTAAAAATCAAAACTACCTTGAGCAATGGCATCCACAGGAAGCATCAAAGCAGGCAAGATGGGAAGAATTATGGACCAAATCCATAAAGTTTACTCCAAGCTACAATCTAAAAGAAAATTGGTACAACATGTTATACAGATGGTATACAACTCTATCAATAATCTCACACGCCTCTATCAATAATCTCCAAGATAGATAAATCCTACAGTAATAGATGTTGGAAATGCCATGAAACAGAAGGAACATTTACCACATGTAGTAGACATATAAAAAGACCTCAAATGTACTAGAAAGATATGCATAGTACAATACAGAATTTTTTGTAAATTAAATTCAGAATGAAATCACAACTTTTTTTACTAGGTATAATCCCACAATATAGCAATAAGAAATATCATAATTTACTGAGATACATGCTCAAGGCAGCAAGAATAAATTTTACCAAACATTATAAGAAAGATACAATTTCGATGATATCTGATTCAGAACTTAAACTTGGAGAATATCAGCAATGGCAAAATTAACAGCATATATTCACAACAGAAGTTCAACTAAATTCAAGCAAGAATGATTCCCATGTATACAATACATTATGCAGCATGGCAAATATAAACACTTACAAGCACTGTGTATGGTTTCTAAGGAGGCCTAAATGCTTATAAACACTGCAAACTGGTAGAGGCACAAGACGGAAGAAGAAATCACACAGCTTTTTTAACATGTTGTTGTTATTTATTTTCTGCATTGTACTTTTCTTTAATATGCATAAACAACAGTAAGTAACAATACAGTGGAGACCTTAGTATTAAGTATTAAACCTTTATTATATAACAAATAATTTAATATATTTTTCAGTTATATGTAAAATTTAAGCAACTTTATGCTTGTCAACATTAATATTTCAGAAACTATAACTAATATTGACATTAACTTTCTGTTTATCTTTAAAGGTTTAAGTTTTTTAAACATTAGAGTGTTACTAATGTCCAGTCAACACCGCAGAAATACCACTGTACTCGAATAATATAATGTACTACTTGTGTTTTATAATAATATAATAAAACAATGTAAAAAGAAAAAAAATACTAAAATTGAAAAACATGATCAACAAAAATTGAAAAAAAAATCAAAACTACTTTGAGCAGTGGCATCCACAGGAAGCATCAAATGATGGTGGTTGTGGCACCTTGACTGAAGCCCATCTCTATGTCTATGTTTGCAACACTGATGCATATATCAAGAGGATAGAGCTTTGATTGTGACACCACGTTCACCATCTTGCCTGTTTTGACCTCCTTTGTGGACATTGCTAACCCTGGAGGAGGAGGAGTTCTTCATCTTCTTAAGACATTTTGGCAAAGAAATAATATATTCAAACAAATTTCTACTTTTAAATTCTTCAAAACACACCTAAAACAATTGTTTACCTTTTCTTATCAGAAATCATGTCTGCTCAAGTCAAGGCATGTGACTCCAACTTTAAAGGGTAAAGTTGCAACAAAAAATTCTCTTCCAATAAAACCCTTTCAAATTTTCCCAATTTCTTTAGTGGAGGAGGTTGGACAATCCATCAAAAAGGTTGGCCTTTTAAAATATCATTCCATGCATCTCTACACAGAAAAAAAAAACCTGAGTCCAGTGGAAATCAATCCTTAATAAGTACGTGTTTGGTGGTGGTGGCCTAAACCTCAGTCAATCTTAAAATAGCTTGATTATGTCCAGATCTTGACAGGATGGCAGCCAGTAATTGCTGTGAATAGTGAAACAAAACAACAAAACCTAGTAATTTTAATTACAGACAGAAGTCCAGAATATTGGTGGCCTTGCCAAGAATTTTCTTTGGTTTCTTGATAGAATGAAAAGCACTTCCGACAAATGGAAAATACAGCCTGACAAACTGTTAGGCCTGTAAACTGTTGGAATTGTCTTGGTAGAAGTACTGAAAATTCTCTCAGGTACTGTTTTGCCCCTAACAGGAACTTTGTTTTCCTGCAAAAATAGGTCCATGACTTCATAAAACAGAATATATTTATTTTATTTTATCTATTTAAATAATTGATATGCCACCCATCTCACAACAGTGACTCTAAAATTTGGGTTATACTCCTGGATTTAGGAGCATTTTACAAGGAACACCTTTCATAACCAAAAAAGTTCCACAACATGAGTTCCAGTCAAGATATTTCCTTACTTGATAAACCTGGTTCATTCAACATAGTAGCCTGCAATGTGCTAGGTTTGACTTTGTCTTATTTGTTTACTCATTTATTTATTTAATCAATGTTTATGGCTGCCCATCTCCAGACGCAACTCAGGATAGCTTACAACACATTAAAACCAATCAAATGAAGACTATCAATAAAACATAAAGAACCTTCCATGGATGCCAAGGATAAACCCAAAGCAACCAAGAGGACAATGACAATGCACAGGAAGCCTAACCTCCCAATCCTCATGCTCTGGAGACACCCAGGTCTTCAGTGCTTTGCAAAAGGCCAGCAGGGTCAGGGCCAATCTAATCTTGGAGGGGGGAAGTACAGTGTTCCAGGGTTCAGGTGCTGTGACAGAAAAGGCCTGCCTTCTAGTTTCCTTTAGTGTGTTGGGTAGACTCCATAATTGTGGTTTATAAAGCAGGGTCTACCATTAAGTGTGTTGTGTGAATCCAGGTAACTATACTTTATACAATACACTGTGGCGACTTTTATCTTGGCTAAGCATGAAGTATGAACCATGATGATCATAAACTACAACTGCTCAAGAATTCCATTTTAGTGGGCCTGAATATTATAAAAGTCTCTACCTTGTTAATAACCTACTAGTGTTTGTAATTTTCTCCCCTAAATTACTGTAGAGGTGCCTAGGGAAGGGCCTTGAGGGAAAGGAGGAGGACCCGCTGCCAAGGCAGACAAGCAGGGCTTGAGCCCATTCCCAGAAACATCCCAGACAAGCCCCTTCCTAGTTCACATGAAGATAAAGTGAGGGAGGGTGGAAGCACATTCAGACTTGCAAGATTCTGTTCCTAGAGCTATTCCAATAAAAGTAGTTTTAGACCCGTATGGCATTGGTTTCTAAGTCTGGTTTACCTTGGGGGCTGACAATGACTGATTTTCTCTTTGAATGACATAGGCCCTGGCCAGTGTTTATACAGCTGAATTTTACATGGTATTGAAATATACATCAATAGTTGTAGTGCAAACTTTAAAAACGTTCTGGAAGGCACCTCTAAGTGCATGTCTCCCTTCTCCTCCCCAAAGTTAGACTGACTGATATATTTGTGTCTGCGGGGAAAGAAAAGTGGAGAAGAAATGAACAGTTAAGCTTAACTGCATCTCTTACATAATTCTTACTGAAGATAAATGATTGGTGACACTTCTGGAAGGAAATATAATTAACTTACTTTCAAACACCTGTTTTCAGAAACTTTAAAAAAATAACATCCAATTAAAATAGCCTTTTCTCCTCAGAGTAACATCCGAGAAAGCTAACAAAGGAAAGAATGTGAGCAGACAAAAATCAAGAAGACTGAAACAAAATAAAAATATTTACCAAAGCAGAAGAAGACAAAAACAAACCGAATGGGCTAAAAAGAGCACAGCAGACAAATTAACTGTCCTCCCAAGCCACCCCAAATGCAACAGCTTATGTTGAATAGCAAAAGACACCTTGCATCCCCTCAGAACCATCTGTATCTGGGTGACTGAGTTTCTGAGTGGCTTCTGTGGATGTAAACAAGCAGGGGACCATTATTTTCCTGCAAGAGGATGAGGCAGTCCTTTTCAATATCCTGGCCATTTAGCCCTTTGGATTCAGTCCTTCGAACTAGATATTTTGAACTGGCATTTTGGAAGGCAATTAAGAAGACATTTTTCACGTTTCATGTTCCATGAAGAGGAATGCTTATATTTATTCCTCAATAAATCCAACCAAACTTAGCATGACATTCATTTTGCCTATGCTCTTTCTCCTGGATCAACAGTCAAGCACCTAGGAACAAGTGAATTAAGCAGTAATCTCATTGCCTTGCACTGGAGGAAAACCCTCCTCTATCAGGTCAGCCTCCAGAAAGGATCCTACTGTTGACCCATCTTGAAAGAGGGCAAGTATCATGCCTGTCAGCCAGGTTTCAGCATGTTACATTTCTGCCTCAGCAGAAGTCATGAGAACTACCTCCAGAATAGCCCACCCATCACCCCAAGATTCTGCTAATGTAGCTTTACAATAAAGTAGAACTGTAAATTGAAAAGAACTTGTTTAATGCTTGTCAACTTGTTTAATGCTTATGTGTCTATATGAGTATATTATAAGTTGTGTCACTTGTTACTTTCGCTTATTTTTGCATAAGTTACTTTAACGTGCATTGCTACATCCTATTGCAATAAAAATATTTTGTTGAAAGCTGCCATGTTGTTGAATGTCAGAGCAAAAAAATTAATAAAGTAAAAAGCATGACTCAAGGCACTTCTTCACAGCGCTGTTTCCATTCCCTAATCTCTCACAAACCAGTTTGCAGTGATCTGAGCCATGAGCCAGTTTGTATTCTCCCTCCAGCTGACCAATAGGGATGTGCAAAAAAAAAAGAGGTAAATTCCCCAAACCCACCTTACCCCACATTCCATGCAAAAAGATAAAAAGCAAAATCACTGTCTTTCCCCCCCCCCTTCCATATTTCCAGTATGTATCGTGTACTTCTGTCTTGCTGTTTGCAAAAAGAATCTGGGTAGCTCTTACAAGGGAAAACCACCTTGCCATGAAGATACCATTCCTTTTACTTCTCTTTAAAAGCCTTTGCTTTGTGATGATGCCAACCATTTTGCAACTAAATCTTGCAAAGGAAAAAAAACACAATTTTTCCTCTCCAATTTCGGTAATGCTACAATTCAGCTGGAAATGACTTGATGCCATGAGAACACTGGTATGGAATGGCTTTTGAAGCAGCACAAAAGGCCTGTTATTTTTTCTTTCCAAGCCTCCAACTTCTCTCTTTACTTTTTCTTTTTTTAAATAAGTGCTGTTCCACTATTTTCCCTGTAACTTGAGATTACACCAAATGGGCTATTTAGGAGCTTGGAGTGAAACCCTTCACGCTTAGGAGATTGAACAATTGGTGAAATAATGGAACTGAACTTTAAAAACTAAAAATAAAATAAAGCTGAGAGAGAAATTAGAAGCTTGGAAATTAGAATTATTATTATTCTGCTGGGTTTTGAACCAGTAACATTTGCCTTATGAGAGTTATACTGACCAGACTCTTGGAACAGCCAAGGTAAAGCAGAAGTCTGAAAGTTTCTATTGCTCATTATAAGCTTGGGCTCAGTAAAAAGAGGCGGGCCTTTCTGTGCAAAGCAGCCAATGAACTGCTAAGGTTAGCCTGCAACAAACCAAAATGCTCCAACCAAAACTGACCAAAGGCCTGGGGGCAACCAAACAGGGGAAAGTGTACTTTTGGTGGGAAGCAGAGAAAGCTCTCTGAGGTCCCTTAGGGCGGGAGAGAGATAATTAAAGGAGAGTGGTGTCATCCATTTCTGCCTTTCACCAACAAGTGCCTTGCTATCATCCTGACAACTCACATGTGCACTACGTTTCTCACACCTATAAGACCTTGGGATTCTGCTTCAGAATCCATCCTGCCACACTGATTCTGTGTACCTTCTCTTTCCCCACATGCAAATGGTTAAATGAAAGTCGCATTTGCCGGAAGTTGCCATGGAAGTCGTTCTGCATCCCTTGTGGCCATGTGCGTAGCAAATGAATGCAGGGATAATTGCCTGTTGTTCACACCCTTTAAAGGTAATATATATTAATCATATTCATTTTCCTTCTTACTTTTTCACATTTTTTCCCCCCGGGCATTAATTAACCCTCCCTCACATGTTTGCTTCCTGGCCCATTTCTTCTCCTTACAGGATACAGAGAACCTTCTTTCTCCCTGGGACAGCCAGAAATGGTAATCCTGTTGGTTTTAGGAACTGCTGTACCCCTCTGTCCATCGCCTGCCTGACACACTATCTGTCTTTGAGATAGCACTCTTTAAGCAAAGCTCAATGTACAAGAAGTTGCTGCCATGGAGACCAGGAAGTGCAGCTGGGACAAAAATGGAACGACAGAAATAAGAGGTGCCTGTCCTACTTAGGAGGAGAGCATAACTCTGAATGGGAATATTCTGCATAGATTGTGGAAAATTAAGGCATACTGTGGGTTTATAAGCATCTAGTGGAATAAATTGGCTCATCTTTTTAAAGCAGCAGTTATGAAGGAAATTCTCTTTGGCATTCAATGGCTTAACTGAGTCCGCAGCTGGAAAGGAACAGACTGTTTTTAAAATATTGCAGGTCTAGAAACTGGATGCCAGGAAGAGAAGGAAAATGAGATGCTGGAAACATCCAAAACCTGGATTGCAATGGGAGAGGGAAAGTTGGCCCCCACATAGCATGATGGGAGACTGCACACAGCTCAGCCAGGCACCGAACAGTCTTTTGGGAGAAAGATAGGCAACCTTTTAGCCTATTCACAAATGCCTACCTTGCAGGACGTGGCCAATCATGTTTCTTTTACCTGAAGACAACCAGAGGCTCCCTGCACCCTCTTTCTCCCAGAGTGCCCTCTACCAGCTCAGCTTACCTTTCTCACCCTCCACCCCTGGCCAGGGAGATGCACACACCCCTATTTCCACTTTCCCCCTCATGACAGAAGTCGAATTGCTAATGTGCTAAATATAACTGTCGATACACTCACTCATGTGCTCTACTTTTGAGTGGCAAACAAAGAGAATTTGAAAGAAGGCAGATGTTTTATGCCTTTGTTTTGGTACTGTATTCCTCAAGGTAATATCAATCAAAACAATAGCAGGTTGAGAATGATGCTATGCGATGTGGTCTCCCCTGTGAAATGTGCCTTATAAATCATTAGCCAATACAAGATAAAATCTGGGAGTTTTGTAGATTGCTCAAGAAACATGGTTGTTTTTTAGGAAGGGTATGTGGACAATTGTCATGCACTGCCTACCGCAGAGTAAAACGCAGACGCTGATTCATATGAAAGCAGGTTCCGGTTTATTTCATGCGTAGCGTCAGTTACGAAAAAAGCTGAGAGTGAGAGGAGCGCGCCGGTGCGGGGTTTAAATACCCCGCGCCGGTCAGCGCCCCCTCACCCTGGGTTACGTCATCCCCCCTTTGTCCTGCATGCTGCCTTGCCCCGGGATCGCCCATCATCGGTTTCCTCATTCAGCCGGTGATTGCTGTCAGCTGGGCGATCTCCGTTGCGCTTGTGCTAACAGCTTGGGTGTGCCTTGCGATCCGCTTAGCCTTTGTCTTTTCTTCTTTCTCCTTTGTGAGCTGATGGCTGCTTCCTCCGGCTGGAGTCTGTGGTTGTTGTTGTGCGTGCTATGCTTATCTTGAGCCCCTTCCTCTGCTTCCTCGTTATTGTCATGTGTGCCGTTGTGCTGATGTCTTCAGCTCAACGGCACTCACGACAACAATGTTGGAAATCCATATCAAATGGCATTGACTCCTTAATATTTCATGACGTACTGACTTACTGACCACGAAGGGAACAGTAAGATATAGATAGAGAGTAAAGGATTTATGCTATGTACCTTCTTAGTCTATCACTCTGCTTCTCTTTCTCTAAGAGATAAGAGATTGCTAATATGAGGTCATTTACTGCTGCCTTTCTTTCAAGGCATTCTCACAAACAAACATACAGAGAGAGAGAGAGAGAGAGCTCATGCACTTTTCCTGTAAATAAAAGTCCTTTTCATTATAATTATAAAACCTGTTTCACTAATCATTGTTTGGGTCAGATTCTTACCCTCGGGAATGCTTGCATGCACACATACAAAACTTTAACCTCCAATAGATAATTTATACATTATTGATCACTCTTATGATTCTATTATGATCTTTTGGCATACACTTATTCAGCAGAGCTTCTCCCTGCAAGAAACATTTTTTTTCAGACCCCTTGCATTACCAGCCATCGGTACAACCTGGGCAAGATCCAATCAAAACACTTTAAAACAATGTGTTTTTTTTTTCCCAGTCAAAAAGAATCACTTCTTAGCTGAAGTAAAAAGTAAGCGTAAAAACAGTAATATGTTGGCAATACGGCACAGGCTCATCTTGTGTACAGCTTCATCTTGTACACCAACTGGACCAGGAGGCCTTGTTCACAGTGACTGATGCCTCACTCACCTTCCATTCAGATTACAGCAACACAATCTACATAGGGCTGTGAAGATCATTCAGAAGCAGCAACTTGTCCAGAATTCATTGGCATGGACATTTTTTGGCATTTCCCATTATGCCCATCACTGTCTGTGAGCTGTACTGGCTCCCAGTAAGCTTCTAGGTGTGATTCAAGGTGCTAGTTATCACCTATAAAGCTTTATATGGCATAGTGCCAAGCTGTTTGTGGGACCACCTGTTGTTTCTGCTTGGCCCATCAGATCTAGCAAGGATGGTATGCTTCAGGTGCCTTTCATCAAACAGTGTCATCTTCTTGGACTCAGGAATCATCCTTTCTCTATGGCAGCATCTATCCTATGGAACAGCATTTGTCTGGAAATCCAGATGGCCCCAATCATGTCAGGATTTGTGTTGACTGCAGTTGATGTGGCTGTTCCCCCAGGTGTTTGGGCAAGAAGATTAGGCAAATTCTGCTGGTAATGCTGCTCTTCTGATTTCGGTTTATTGTTTTGACCTTGGGCATTGTGGTTTTGATGATTAAGTATTGCTTTAACCTTGAATGCTTCTCAGAGTCGGATGAGCAGTCAAATCAATCAATCAATCAGTCAATCCAACTTAAACCATCAGTTTGATACAAGGCTCTCACATCACTTCATACTTTTTATTTCACGGAGGCAGGTATCTGCTGATCTTACAGCTAGTGTTGAATAGAGATGGACACAAAAGCACAGAGCTGGTCATGGTCTATGGTAGATTTCTACCATGACAACCCCAAATCAAGCACATTGAGAATTACATTTTATCATTCAGTTCAGTATTATAAATGTATGCTTGAGTGCATAATTTCCTGCCCAAAGCTATTTCCAAGGCCTCTCTCAAATTTTCTGTACATTTATGTATGTGTTAACAGATTGGAAGAGGTCAATCTACATACCAATATCAAAGAAAGGAGACTTAACAGGGTGTAGTTAAGTATTAAATATATCATACATTAAGTATATCATACATTAATGTATATCATACATTAAGTATATCATACAATATACTTAATTTCATGTGTTAGCAAAAGCATGTTTAGGGTCATCCAGCATAGATTAGAACCAATGATTACAGATGCCAATGTTTAATCTGATTTTAGAAAAAGCCAAGGAACAAGAGGCATTATTGCTGGTGCATGCTGCATAATTAAGGAAACCAAAGAATACCAAAAAGAACTCAGTATATGTTTCATTGATTACAGAAAGGTCTTTGATTGTGTTCATCATGCCAAGCTGTGGAAAATGCTTAGAAAAATTAGAATCCCAGAACAACTCATTGTCCTCATAAGGAATCTGTATACAGGTCAGAAGCCACAGTATGGACAGAACACAGTGAAACAGAGTGGCTCAAGGTTAACAAAAGTATGTATACTCTCCCCTTATCTATTCAACCTATATGCTATATATATATATGTTAAGGGAAGCTGGATTTGAAGAAGATGAACATGGTTTTAAAATTGGAGCATCAATAACCTACACTGTGCTGATGATACTATGATAGCCAAAAATGTAATGGATCTGCAAGCTCGAGTAATAAAAGGCAAGGAACACAGTAAAAAAATTGGGAAAAAATTAAATATAAACTAATGACAATAGGTACAGCAACCAGCCTTAGAACTGACAGTGAAGGTATTGAAGTGATGGATATTCAGATGCTGGGATGTATCTATACCTACAAAGATCAGAATTATGCAGGCAATGGGTTACCTTGTGACAGTTTACGGAAGTGAAAATTGGACTTTGAAGAAACAGGATAAGAAGAGTATTGACTCTTTTGAATTTTGGTGTTGGAGAACACTCCAGGGAATACCATGGATAGCCAAGAAAACAAACAAATAATCATAGAACAAATCAATCCAGAGTTCTCACTTGAGATAAATGACTGGGCTCAAATGATCATACTTCAGACACTCTAGCTTTCTGGAGAAGTCTGTAATGCTGGGAAGGGTGGAAGGAAAAAGAACAAGAAGTCGACCAGCATCAAGTGGATGGACTATTACAGTGGTAGACCATTGGAAAACCTGAAGGACCAGGTTGGGGACAGATCTTCCCGGAGAAAATATATCTATGTGCTCACTAAAAGTTGACACTGACTTGATGACATATCATCATCATCATCATCATCATCATCATCATCATCATCATCATCATCATCTAATGCAGTTCTAAACCTCATGTAATATAGGGAAAGAAAAAATCCTTTGAGTCACAACTGAGATTTCACCTATTATGTCAGGTAGCTAAAACATGCTCCTGAGCATCCTTAGAAGCCTCTTCTGACTATTGGAGGTGCCAGAGAATGACCACGAAGTGATACAAAACATCTTGATTGAGTGAATTGCATCACTGCTGTCCCTTAGCAAGACAAACAGCATCATCAAATAGCTGTGCAAAGCAGAAAGTACTTCCACAGGTTAAAGTGTGATCACCTTGAACAAATCTACTGGTCTTTAGCTCTATATAACACTGTATCTCAGGTTATTTGTGACCTGAGAAACTGGGGGTGAAAAAATAGTTTTGGCATCTTCCTAGTTTAGTAGAATACCTTCAGGTTTGCAGCATTCAATTTCCTTTTGCCTCCTTTCCTAATTGTTTTATGCCTTATTAAGGTTTGATTTATTCTTAGCAAAACCTAAATACACAAGCTCAATTTAACAGCATGCACGAAAGTGTAGAGAAATATTGGTATTAAAGACAACAGAACTTACTAAGTATAGAAAGATGAAGTAATAAGCTACAACACTGTGATCCAACTAAAATTAGATGACCCTCTTTAGACAGAAAGCTAATGTAATGATTGCCTAAACCCAAATACTCAGTCTCACAAGCTCGGGCTTAAAGATAACTGATTTATTAAAGGAATAGTATGCAAATACAGAGAAAGCTGAGAATGAGCAAAAGCGCGCCAAATACAAACTTAAAAGCCTTGCTTGTGGGCAGGTCCCGCCCCGTCGCCCGTCAGGACGCTCCCCCTCCCAGGTGCTGAATGCCGTTAGACGCGCCTGGGAAAGTAACCTTGAACAGGAGCGCAAACCCAAACATGCATTCCAAGCCCTCAAAACAAGGGAGGGCAACAGAATGGAAAAACCCCGGGTGAAGGGATACGGAACAGAGAATGACATGTGAAACGTTACAATGTTAACCAGACATTAGAATGTGAACATGACATATTGCCCCCCCAAAAGAAATTAGGGAGGCGGTTTGTCAGGATAGGCAGAGTGAAATTGGGCTACGAGACGAGGAGAATGCACGTCTGGAGCAGCAACCCATTCAGGATGAGGGAAATGTTTCCAGCGGACGAGGTATTGTAGAGTAGAGCGCTGGCGTCTGGAATCGAGAATAGATGCCACCTCGAAGTGTTGCTGGTTGTCAATCATGAGGGGAGGTGGAGGAGTGGGTTGCGGATGCCAACGGTCCGATGACAGGCAGGGTTTGAGTAAGCTACAATGGAAAACAGGATGTAAACGTTTAAGGTTGTGAGGTAAATCAAGTTTAAACGTAACAGGGTTGAGCTGAGCAACAATTGAAAAAGGACCGACAAATTTAGGACCAAGTTTTTTAGAGGGTTGTGGGGACTTGATAAACTTAGTTGATAAGTAGACTTTATCCCCGACTGCAAAGGATGGTTCTGGGGAACGCTTTGCATCAGCATGGCGTTTATAGGCAGCTTGGGCATGTTGGAGGGCGAGTAGAATATTAGACCATGAGTCTTTGAGAGAGTCCGCCCAGCCAGCGAGGGTGGCTGGGAGCGGTTGAGGATGAGGAAGTTCAGGAATCGGAACAAATTCCCGTCCAAAAACTGTTTTAAAGGGAACTTGACCAGTGGTTTGATGAATGGAATTGTTGTAAGCGACCTCAGCAAATGGGAGTAGATCGACCCAGTTGTCTTGCTGGTAGTTAACAAAAGCTCTGAGGTATTGCTCTAAGGTAGAATTAACCGCCTCTGTAGATCCGTCCGTTTCCGGATGCCAAGCAGTAGAAAGTGATTGTTTCGTACCCAGAAGTTTCAAAAATGCCCGCCAAAATTGTGACGTAAATTGTGTGCCTCTGTCACTCACCAAACGGGCGGGGATACCGTGGAGGCGGTACACGTGGATGAGGAAGAGGCGTGCCAGCTGTTGTGCGGTAGGGATAGAAGCGCATGGGATAAAGTGGGCTTGTTTGGAGAAAAAGTCTTTGACGACCCAAATGACAGTTTTGCGTTGACTAGGGGGTAGATCAACGATAAAATCCATGGAGATATCCTGCCAAGGGACAGACGGAGTGGCCACGGGTTGAAGGAGACCTTGGGGTTTGCCCGGTTTGCGCTTTATCGCCGCACATACAGGGCACGCAGTGACATATTCTTTTAAGTCTTTGAGTAAAGTTGGCCACCAGAATTGACGGCGAACGAGGTGCAAAGTTTTCACGTAGCCGAAATGCCCAGCTAGCTTGTCATCGTGGCAGCGCTGGAGTATGGTTTTTCGCATTGCTGCGGGTACATAGAGACGATCGTTGCGCCAGGCAAGATCATCGGTGAAAGTTAACATGTGTCTGTTGGCTTGCAACCAAGTATCTGTTTTAAGGTGGGAGAGCAACTGTTGTTGCAAATCGGAGGGAATTGACAAGGGAGGTGGGCTGCTGGAAGGCTGAGCGGCTGGAGGCGGAGTCGATTGTGCTCGGGTCTGGCTGCGAGTCACTGCTGCCAGACTTAATTGTTTGTCGGTCCAGACGGTGCCTTGGACCGTTGGCCCTGGGCCATCATCTTGGGGTCTGCGCGAGAGTGCATCAGCCAAAAAGTTTTTCTTGCCTGGTATAAATTTAAGAGTGAAGTCAAAGCGGCTGAAGAACTCAGCCCAGCGCAGCTGTTTGGGACTGAGTTTTCGGCTGGTGCTTAGAGCTTCCAGGTTTTTATGGTCAGTCCAGACTTCAAAAGGGTTGGAAGTACCTTCCAATAGGTGTCGCCATGTCTCTAAAGCCGTTTTTACAGCAAAAGCCTCCTTTTCCCAAACGTGCCATCGTCTCTCTGTTTCAGTGAATTTGCGAGAGAGGTAGGCACAGGGTTTTAAAGCGCCAGATTGGTCAGATTGTAACAAAATTGCGCCTATGGAAAAATCAGAAGCATCGACTTGTACAACGAAGGGTTTAGAGGGGTTTGGATGCTGTAAAATTGGTTCTGTGGTAAAAAGTTGTTTGAGCGTTTCGAACGCTTGCTGACAGGCTGGAGTCCATTTAAGGAGCGCGCCTGGGTTCTTCGAACGTCGCGTATCCCCCTGTCCTTTGGTTTTTAACAGTTCAGTAAGGGGGAGGGCGATTTCTGCAAAATTTTGGGCGAATGCCCGATAGAAATTAGAGAATCCAAGGAAACTTTGTAATTGTCTCCTGGTACGGGGAGGCTCCCATGCTACAATAGCTTCTACTTTTGCAGGGTCCATTTCAATGCCCTGAGCTGAAATTCGGTAGCCTAGGTAATCAATTTGCGACTGATGAAACGCACATTTTGACAGTTTTGCGTATAACTCTGCTTTTTCCAATTTAGCCAGTACCTGACGCACCAAGTGGATATGTTCTGACATGGTTTCAGTATAAATCAATACATCATCCAAATATACTAGTACCCCCTTAAATAGGTGGTCATGCAAGACCTCATTGATTAACTGCATAAAAACCCCGGGTGCCCCAGATAAACCGAATGGTAAAACTTTATATTGGAAAGCCCCAAGAGGACAGTTGAACGCTGTTTTCCACTCATCCCCCTCTCTTATGCGAATGCGAAAGTAAGCTTCTCTCAAATCCAGTTTTGAGAAAATTTTGCCTCTGGCCAGATGTGATAACATATCTTTGATCAGGGGCAAAGGATATTTATTTAATATTGAGACCGCATTGAGCCCGCGGAAATCGGTACAAAGCCTTAATGACCCATCCTTTTTTGGCCTGAATAGGACAGGAGCTCCTACCGGGGAATTAGCCGGCTCAATGAAACCCCTAGCCAGATTTTTGTCAATGAACTCCCTTAGCGTGGTAAGCTCTTTGGGAGACATGGGGTATATTTTTGGGTGAGGCAATTTTACATTTGGTAAAAACTCAATGGTACAGTCCGTTTTTCGGTGGGGTGGCAAGCGATCTGCTTCCTTTTCCCCAAATACTTCAGCAAAATCTTGGTACTGATTGGGTAGCCCCTCAAGAGGTTGAAGCGTTTGCACAGTGGTATACGCTACCCCTCCACCCTCCATGTCCTCCAATAGGTCCTTTTCGGGTACTTTGTAAAATCCATCTGCAAACGTCACAGTTCTATGCAGCCAGTTGATGAAAGGGTTTTGTTGCACAAACCAAGGCATCCCCAAGATTACCAGAGGACCCCCCACTGGAGCTACCACAAATGGCAGCTTTTCCTGATGGGAGCCCATCTGCAAGGCGACCAGTTCCGTGGAAAGATTGACTGCTTTCCCTCCCGCCATAGTTCCATCCAACTGGGTGAAAATCATGGGTCTTGGCAAAGGGAACGTGGGCAGTTCTAGAGCCGCTACGACATCAGGGTGCATTAGGGAACGGGAGCAACCCGAGTCTAGCATGGCCCACACTTCCACCGTTTTGGTTTGTGAGCCCAGTTTAACTTTAACAGTCAGTGTGGGAAAGTTTCCACTCACCGAATCATGGTTACGCCCGGTTTCTTCCACCTGCCCTAGGGCGCCCTTCAGGGCAGGTGGTAGGCTTTTCCCGCCGGCTGCTCGAATTGCAACTCTTCCTCCTCTTCTCCGAAGGGTAGGTCTGGGGGGTCCAGTTCCGCGAGGGCTGCCTTCAGTTTTCGCGGTGGAGCAGGAGCAGGCGTCTTTATCGCGGGTTTCGTCTGTCGTTCCTCTGGACGGCGTCTCGGGCACGACGTGGCTCGATGCCCTTCTTTCCCACATCGGAGGCACTGACCCTTGGAGAACCGTTGCTCCCTCTCTTCTTCCCAGGTTTTCGGTTTGGGGCGGCTGGCAAGTCCAGATGTGCGCGCTCCTCTAGCGAGACAGGTTTGTCTAAGCTCTTTGGTATGGGCATAGGTTCGTAGGGCATTTTCTGCGCTTCCCGCCAACTGAATCCACCCATATAGCGTTTTGGGATCATCTCTGCCCAGA
This sequence comes from Candoia aspera, assembly GCF_035149785.1. NCBI lineage: Eukaryota > Metazoa > Chordata > Lepidosauria > Squamata > Candoiidae > Candoia > Candoia aspera. Next base: position 251,982,948 of record NC_086153.1, on the reverse strand, counting down.
GCCCATCGAAGGATTTCGGGTTCAAGCCCCTGCTTGAACAATTCGATGATTGTTGGCTCAGACCAGTCTTCCACTTTTCCTGCCAAAGCTTTAAACTCCAACGCATATTTGGCAACTGAGAGGGACCCTTGGTAAAGTTTCCGCAGGTCATTTTTGGCCGTTTCTTGAGCTAGGGGGTCTTCGAAATGCTCTTTAAGTGCCCACAAAAATTCATCGAAGTCCTCTAACTCAGTTGCCTCAGCTTGGCATAGTTGCACATACCAATCCGCTGCCCTTCCTCTCAGCTTGTTGGCAATGAAATTGACCTTGCCGTGTTCAGACCGAAAGTTCCGACCCCAATCTTCTATATAATGCTTGGCATTCGTAATAAAGAAGGAGAGCGTTGCGGGATCCCCATCAAACTTCACTCCAAATGGTGGGAAGGTTCTTGCCGGCTCAGCTGGCTGTGGCGGTGCCGCGAATGACAGCGTACGCCGAGCCCCCACAGGTGGTCGATCCCTAGGAGGTCTTGCCTCTCGCTCTCCCCTTTGATGGGCTGATCGAGTCTTACTTCTCCCCCGGGTCGACAGGGTGCTGTGCCTGGGGTACTGTGACGGCTCTTCCTCCCAATCCTCCGGGGTGGGCTCTGCCTCTCTGGGCTGATCCTCTCTGGGTAGATCCTTGAGGATCGTCACTATTAAATCCATTTTATCTTCCAATGCCCTCATACGGGCCGGAGTGACCGGCTCCTCCGGGGGTTGGTTGGTTATCACCACCTTCGGTGACAGAGGGACTTCGTGCTCCCAGGCCAATTGGGGAGACCCCCTCCCCGTGGTTCTTTCCATAACAGATCTCTGTTCACTCCTGAGACTCTCCTGTATGGATGTCAACAGCTCGTCCAATTGGGTATCTCGCAACTCCCGACGTGCTGCTCTTTGCGCTCTCGAGGTTAGCGCTGGCCGGCTTTTGGCCACCTCCCGCTCCTCTTCGCCTCCCTCACTTACGCGAAGTTGAGGTTCTGTCATCGCTAGCGTTCCCTCTTATCCAAGGATTGGATGGGGCCAGCGGAAAATGGAAAAAATGATTCTCAGCTTTATGTAATGATTGCCTAAACCCAAATACTCAGTCTCACAAGCTCGGGCTTAAAGATAACTGATTTATTAAAGGAATAGTATGCAAATACAGAGAAAGCTGAGAATGAGCAAAAGCGCGCCAAATACAAACTTAAAAGCCTTGCTTGTGGGCAGGTCCCGCCCCGTCGCCCGTCAGGACGCTCCCCCTCCCAGGTGCTGAATGCCGTTAGACGCGCCTGGGAAAGTAACCTTGAACAGGAGCGCAAACCCAAACATGCATTCCAAGCCCTCAAAACAAGGGAGGGCAACAGAATGGAAAAACCCCGGGTGAAGGGATACGGAACAGAGAATGACATGTGAAACGTTACAATGTTAACCAGACATTAGAATGTGAACATGACAGCTAAATTGGTGATAAATTACTATCCTGTAATAAGTCTACTGAGAACTAGAAAATGAACCAAACCCTGCAGCACATAAAGTACCATGATAATTTATGCACAAGTATTTAACCATACAGTGTCCTATCTACTAATCATGCAGATGAAGCCTACACCATACAGGAAGTCTCTCTCCCCCTCTCTCTCTCTCTCATTTTCCTCCCATGTCTAACAAGAAAAATATCCAACTTTTCTTCAGAAACTCACATTCATGGCATCATGCAGTATTCAGCCATTTCACAACACTTCTTTGATTGTAGGTATATATGATTGTAGGTATGTGGGTATGTATGATTATAGGTATGGTGTGTGTAGATGACTGGGTATGGTGCCTGGGAGGAGGGAGCAAAGGAGTGAGGTGAGGGAAGCTGAGAGAACAGGCAGGAACATCAGGATGGTGATGGGCAGAGAAAGGTACAGCAGTTTCAATGCCGGGCTATCCCATCCTTGGTGGCCCTGGGTTCCAGCTGCTATTGAATGTCAGCTTAGTGTGTAATAAGGCTGCCTTTATTCATGATCTTAGCATGGATGAGGGTGCCAACCTGCTATATCTAATCTAAAACTGGTTGGGGCAGGGGGCATCCCTCTCTCAGAATTGTGCTTACCTAGCTTTCGGGGTTTGCATCAGGGATGGGAAGTGGTCCAGCTGGCCTTGAAAGAGGTAGTAGTACACCTCCTTTTCAAACATTTGTCCTTGGACTCAATGATCATGAATAACTATTATCCTATCTCCAACCTTCCCTTTCTAGGGAAGGTTGTTGAGAAGGTGATTGAACTTCAGCTGCTGAGAACCCTGGAGGAAGCAGATTATCTAGATCTGTTTCATTCATGATTCAGCCCAGGATTCAAAATGGAGACAAACCTTGGTTGTGCTTGTTGATGACCTGTAGCAGAGCCGGGATGGAGGTGGTGCATTCATCCTTGTGATACCTGATCTCTTGGCTGCATTCAATATAATCAATCATGGTATCCTTCTCGACTGGTTCCAGGGCTTGGGCACTCTTTATGATGGTTCTCTTCCTTCAGGGCCAGTATGCATACTGGGTTGACTCCCAAGACCTTACTCTGTCAAGGACAAATATAAGGAGGAGCTACTTGCTTATTATTTGGAACAGTATGTGAACTGGGAGGGGCAGGAGTTGGTTTTCCCTCCTGGAAGACTCTGATAGGGATAATTTTAAAAAATAGCAATGTACGGCTTAATTTTGAGCAACATATAGGGCAGTGAATTGCTTGAAAGTCAGAAGAATATGTTTGCTGCCAGGGAAACTTGGGACCTACTTGGCCACATGTAGATCTATCTGCTGATACTGGCAGTAAAGAAGCTGTCCCAGAGAAGTTACATTCGTTCTTTTTGTAATGCAGCTACCAGAATTAAGACTGTTTAATGATATATTGAGCACAAACTGATTTATCTGTAGGACATGAGTAAGCTTTGTGTAGAGGGAAAAGGAATGGCCTTGAGGGACAAGAGGATGAGCTGCAGGTCAGATAAAAGTTGCCTGAGCCCAGGCCAATAAAGTAATGTAAGTAAACATCTTGGACAAGCTCTTCCCTAGTTCACAAAAAGATAAAGGGAGGGAGGGGGAAGCACCGTCAGACTTGTAATATCCTGTTACTATAGCTTTACAATAAAAGTAGTTCTGACCTACATGGCATTGGATTCCTAGTCTGATCTACCTTGAAAGGCTGACACTTCAGTGGGGTAACTTTTGTAACTGAGGAAGTTTTATGGTGAGCAAAAATGCCACTGTTTATCTCAGTAATGGGGAAAGAGTGTTTAAACTGAGCACCACTATCAGCTTTTATGGCTTTATGAGCTTATGATTGTTTAGCCCTCTTTCCCAAAGAAAGTTGCTCAGCTGGGTCTATTGCCTGGCCTATAACAGGCTGAGTTTTTCTGTATGCTTTTGAGCAAAAGCCTCAAATCACTTCTTGGTAAATCCAAGTTCTTATTTATAACAGATAATTGCTTAAACACTGATATTACAGTTTCTGCTGTGAGAAGGCATTGCTTAGCCATGAGAGCCAGTTTGGTCTAGTGGTCAAGGCAATGGGCTAGAAACCAGGAGACTGAGAGTTCTAGTCCTACCTTAGCCATAAAAGCTGGCTGGGTGACCTTGGGCCAGTCACTCTCTCTCAGCCCAACTCACCTCACAGTGTTGCTGTTGTGGGGAAAAGAGGAGGAGGAAGGACTATTTGGTATGTTCACCGCCTTGAGTTATTTATAAAATAATACAGGTGGGATAAAAGTTAAATAAATTCAGTTGAGCTGTCCTGAAGAAACAGCTTCTCCCAGTCCTGTCACTACATATGTGGTCTTCTCTAGGAATAGGTGAACTAGTGTGGAGGGCTGAAGAGGCATGAAAGGAAGTTGAGGGGAACTAGACTTCTCAATTCGATCTCCTCTGAGGGAAACAGAGCTCCAATAATAGTTATTTTTCCATTTCTGTCTGGAAATCCCATGCAAGTGCCTTATATCTATTTGGAGTAGAAACAGAGATTAACTTACTTATAGTTTCCTTGTGTAATAAGAGACCCTCAATTTTTTTTTATTTTTTAACTGACTTACAGTAGATGGGGGCTTAGATCAAGTACTAGCTCCATGTTTCTTCCTTTTGCCCATTCTTCCTGGGCAAAGCTGCTTCCATATCCTCTAGTTTCTTCTCTCTCTCTTCCTTCCTTCCTTCTTTCTCTTTCCCAGGAGCTAACACCCAAGGCACAAAAGACCCATAAACTATGTGCCCTCAAAGAGCACCAATAGAAAGTGATTTACACTTGATTTCCTGGCATTTGGGGAGAGGTAAAGAGGCAGGGAAACCCACCAGTTGGGGGTTATGATAACCACTGTTCAGAGACACTATCTGGTCTACAGTATTGCCAAAAATGAAGAATGGATTGAAATCCAGACGGTAATTTCTTATGAAATTTCCCTTTTTTAAAAAGAATTTTATTAAGTTTGAAACAAAGATATAAACTACAAAAAAGCAAAAAACTACAAAAAGGAAAAAGAAAAAAGTGTGAAACACAAGAAAAAAAGAATTTTGAAGATTACATAAAGAAGTGACTTCTGACTTTCAACAGCAAGAATATACAATTTCCATAATCAATCCTTTACTCTATATCAAACCAAGATCACATTATTTCCATAAATCCTTCCATTAGTACATATACAAATCATTAATGCAATTGCTCCTTCCCCTTATAAAAAAGAAAAAAAAAAGATAAATTTCTAAATCAACTTCCCCCCCCATAAAACAACAATTATTTAGTTATTTCCTTCCTACCACTATTCTATATTTTTCTGTCCACTATAATGAAAATCAAATTATAAAAACATATAAATTGTCTACTTTTATAATTAATAATACTACAGCAATCTTAACCCTATTAAACCTAAAAACCAAGCTATTATTATTATACTTTAGATATCTTATAAATCTTACAAATCAAACAAACCTTTAAAAAAGTCCAATAGATCTTAATCTGAATGATTAAAGAGAAATGAAATCATAATAGCCTCATTATCAATCCAATTACACTTTCTTAAATTTTTACCCCTCTTCAAAATATACTAAGACATTTACATATCTCCCTACTACACCCAAGGCATTTTTCTTGCAAAAATCAAACAGCCCAACTGCCCCCCTTAAAAACTCAAACTTCTCAGCAAAAAAACTCCCACAAAGCAGATTTTCTTCTCTCCCAAAACATTCCCTCAGAAAGCCATAACAATCTCTCAGAAAAACAGCTCTCCTTGTAATCTGCAGTTCAGACCATTGCTTTAACCCCCTCAGCACCAAAATGTAGTCTTCGTCTGGCATTACTTCAATCTCGCTGTCAGTGGAAAGATCTCCATCCTTGCCAAAATCTTCATCTTCTTCCATAACATCTTCAACCAGATGACACACTTGAAAATAATATCTTCCCCAATGTCCTGAATATTCTGCAGAATAGCCTGACAGCAATCGGAAAAGATCTCTTTGTAGGTCTCCTCAGGCTCACAACAGGACTCTGAAAAAGCCTCCTTGAAATCATCCATGGTTTCAGGCAATAGATTATGGTGCCCCCTAGATACTTGACTGCACAGATAGGAGTTAATGAGTTAATGAAAAACTTCCGAGTGAAATTGAAACAGGAGAAAGTGTGCTAACAAGCAGCTCTCAAAGAAAGTGATCAGAGGGCTAAAAATTCAAAGGAGCAAATTCAACATGTAGGAAAATATTAAATCCTTCAGAATCAGTACAAAAATAGTAACAGGGAGGCAATTATTTATTCTCAGTTCTCCTTAGTCTTTAAATGGGAAAACAAGCCAAAACTTAAAAAGATTTTAAAGTTTAATCCAGAAATAACGATAAGCACCAAGAGAGTCCGCTTCTTCTTACTGTAGAAAGGCTCTCTTAGGGTACAAAAACTTTTTTAAAAAAAGTAAATTGGGCACTTTAGAAATGGGTGGCTGGACTTAATGTCCCTTTAAGGACTGCAGTGCAGCTCCGAAATGGTGAAATCCCAGCCTCCCAGCGAAGACTTTCTTGTTGATCATGCACGCTGTCCACAATCTCCTGGCTGCAACTGACCATCTGGAGGATGAATGGGGAGGATGAATGGGTAAATTCCAAGCATTTTCCTTAACCTGGAAAAATGCTTTGGGCTACAGGAGAAATCAGCCTGTGCCTGAAAAAACTGCCACGATGCCAGTTCTGACTGCGGAGCTTGCAGGCACAGCTGCTCAGTCTGCCATATTCCCACTGGAAGTCCATGATGGGTTCATTTCCAACTGGTTTAAGCATGGGAAACAAGCAGTTTAAAGCTACTCTGTGACACACACTCAGATGAGGGAGGGGTCTGTGAACATTGGCAAGGACAAAGAATTTGACAGCTGGAGGGCAGCAAGAGAATCATTGATTGATTGGTATAATCAACAACCATCCCAACATTCCCACTATACAAAGCTAAGGCCATATGGTGAGGGTGTGACACAGCTAAGGGAATGCATGTTTAAAGTTTATGTCACTCCAATTGGCTAGAGTCACAATCTAGTAACAAGGAGTAATAGGCTAAAGCAGCTGTGGTATACTGTGATGTGGCTGGTGCTCTGAACACAAATCCACTGCAGAACATGCAGCGCTGAGTACAGCATTCATTGGAATCAAAAAGAAAAAGAAATGCTTGCTTTATACTAAAACTTTTCATGATATGAAACAAGTGATGTTACTGCAACATTACAATGGTATTAGAGGTCTAGCAAGGCAGAAATTCTGGACTGCGTCTGAATGGGAAATGCAGTGTTTTAAGTGAAAGTACTCTATACACTGGAGCACTTAACAAGGAAAAGAATATAGTTTTTGAACTCTTCAACAATAAACTAATGTTCGTATCTCTCTCTCTCTCTCTCTGTATGTGTGTGTGTGTGTGTGTGTAGATATATTGCAAGATGTCAGTCATTATTACTTCAAGAGGCTCAAGAAATAATCCCACATCTCTTCAAAATCATGATTGAATGAGAAGAAATAGCTTGAGGAGCAAAACTAGCTGCTTTGCACTGGAAACAGAAAATCAGTTGGACAGAGGGTGGACAATGCTTTCTCAAAGTGTCAGGGACAAAGTTTAAGCTTTCTCATTCTGCATGCTGTGGTGGAGGGGAAGAGGCTGAGTGTGTGTGTGTGAGAGAGAGAAAGACAGAGAGAGAGAGAAAAATATATTATTTTCTATCTCATCCATAAACATTAAAAGGAAGGGAATGGAAGGCAATGTGTTTGTAAGTGTGCAAAAGAAGGGCAAATGATTATGTGGGAGACAGAATGACTATGTGTTGGAATCTGTAGGAAGGTGAGCAGGAGAATGGCTTTGTGTGTGTGTGTGTGTTTGTAACAGAAAAATGGCAAGTAGAGAGTTGAAAGAGGAATCCAGGCCTTACCACTGTTGCTACCACTGTATCCATCCCTCAGCCCCCAACGGCTGCATCATGCTTCTTTCAAGGGCAAGTCAGTTACCCATTTCGGTTGTGGACTTCCTATCTTACAAGCCCTCGTCTGGATTGTGCAGAAACCTGCTGGACAAGGCTAGCTTTTCTAATACTCTCCCTGTCTTGGTACTCCTGTTTTCTTGGCCCTTCCATGTGAATCTGGCAATAACCAGAAATAGACTGATTTGCCACTTCCTAGCCAAGCCCAACTTTTCAACTTTGGGCATCAGTGATTTTGCTTCTGAATAATGATAGTTTTATCACCCCGAAAATGAACTGTACTAAATTATGTTAGAGAGGAAAGGGATATTGAGTTAACATTTCTCTTGACCTCTGGTTGGGCAAATGATGTGGTCTGAGCAGATGCAGTCTGCTACAAACTGGCATACATAGAAATGCTAGGATTATTTCAACAGGTCTGTTTAAGAGGCAGGAGTATTTGATAGCCTCTTTTGAAATTCCTCGTCCTTATGAGATTGCTTTCATGACTGCAGGAAGGCCTCCTGAATTATAGCTAACCTTGAGTGTGTGCAATTCAAGGTAATCCATTGCCCAAATGTTCAGCAAATATGTTAGCTAGACACCAGATGGCACAGCACGAACTGAGATAGCTATTTTAGCTACACTACATTTCTACATTTATTTTGCAAAACCCGAACAAAAATATTAAATGATACTGAGCATATATAAAACTTACTCCACTTTAGAAAAGTGCTATGTACTCAGCCAAAGCAAGTTATTATAGAAGAATGCAAGTGTTGTCTACAGACAGCATCTCTCGGGGGGGAAAGTGACATTTCCTCTCCAGACAACCTAGTAATTTCTATCTATCAGCTACTTAGAAAGTCAGTTTGGTGTAGTGGTTAAGGCTCTGGGCTAGATACCAGGAGACTGGGAGTTCTAGTCCCACCTTAGTCACAAAGCCAGCTGGGTGACCTTGGGTCGGTCCCTCTCTCTCAGTCCTGGAAGGAGGCAATGGCAAACCACTTCTGAAAAACCTTGCTAAGAAAACTGCAGGGACTAGTCCAGGCAGTCTCCAGGAATCAACACTGACTTGAAGACACCCCCCTCTCCCCCAAAATCTTCTACTGATAGCTCTCCTCTAGGCAGAAAGCAAGATTAAATTGAATGAACAGACAAACTGGCATTTTGGGTCAGTGGAAAGTCTTAATCTGAAATAATTAGGAACAATTGGTTCTGCTAGAAATTGTCAACTGAATTTATTGCTTCTGAGATGAAAAGCTTGGCAACTTGAAAAGATAATTTCTGTAATTGGAAGGATCTCTCTGTATGTAGCATGGGTAATTCTGTCCCCCAAAGAGGTTTGCACCTAACTTTGCTGTTACTGTGACATCAGACAAATTTCTTTTTTAAAAAAAACCCTCACATCTTTAATTAAATTTGATCTGATGTAGCTTGATATATCTCTGCTGTTTTTATAGGGCTATTATAAGAGTTGCGACTCTCACCATTGTTTACTTTCTATTGGCTTTAGTTTGTCTTGAAAATTTTTTAAAGCATTTGATTAATTTTATTACTGCACAAACATTGTACAAAACTAGATTAAAAAATAGAGATGCAAGAAGATACGGTGTACTAAAAAGTACATTAAAAAAAGAAGCATTCAATTGCGCACTCCCCCTCTTCCTTTCATTTTTTTCCCTACCCACTAACCACTACTCAGATATTAATACTTTGCTTAAAACTATCAAGTTGATCAGATCTGTTTAATTATTTGTTTTCAGTGGTTTTTAAATCATTTTCTCTTTTTTCTTCAAAAGCCATATTCTAAAGGCCTTAGTTTGCCTTGCAGTGTAATACAGGTAGTCCGCAGCTTAAGACCACAATTGGGACTGGAATTTCCATCACTAAGCGATGCAGTCGTAAAACATGACATCATGTGGCTGCATTGCTTAGCGACAGCAATCCCGGACTATCCCGGTTGCCACCGTATCCCCAAGACACGTGGGTCATTAAGTGGAAAGAGGCATTAGTCCCAGGTAAGGAGCATGGGGGTGCTGCGGGGGGGTGGACGGGGGAGGCCTAGGAGGGCCAGTGCAAGCTGTGCACAAGTTGGAGGAGGGCGGTGCTGCAGTGCAGCACGAGCTCAGGAAGGCTGGGGTAAGCATATGCTGTGTCTCAGGGGCTTTTTGGCATTTCTTTCTATTCTTTTGTTTCTTTATACAGCACTGTGGATACCTAGTCGATTAGCTAGGCCTGCTTCTTCTATAATTGATTTGGATTTTTTTTCCATTCTGTTATCCATAACAGGCAACTTGCTCTGTAATACAATCTAAGATTAGGAGAGGCTAGTCTGTCTCTTCCTTTTAAGTCTTGCAAGTCTAGTAATTGTTCTTTGCCAGTCCTGCAAATTATTGTTTGGAATTGGAATTGGTGCCATTTGGAATGAAACGCTCATCTTCATCTTCATTTTCTTGTTGCAATGAACCCTAGCTCAAAAAGTTTTAAACTTTTGCTCCTTTTGAGGTCTTGCTGTATTTCCCCCCATAATCTCTTACATTGTTTTGAACTGTATCTTTATTGCGTCCTCTCAAACAGAGTCCTAGGGGGTTCACTGGATCTTTTGTTATCTCACACCCAGTCTGCTTTTTACAAAGATTTTTTTTAATCCCCGGAAGATAAATGCCTTGTTATTAACTTAGTTTTATTTTCATTGATTTTTGTTATTATCTGGAAAGGTAGCCAAAATATTTGATTACTTTCATCAACTGTCATATGGAGCTTTGTGGTCCCAAAGTTTGTTTTGAATTGTTTGTAATCTGCCCTAGGAATTTGGATTGAAGGATAGAGTACCAATCCTTTTATAAATGGATTTTTGAAACCCAAAGTAGGCTACTTTGAAATCTGCTAGCCGAATTTTAACTAGTCATCTGAAATCTATGTCTTCTTGGTTCTCAGAATGAGCTTTTACAAAAAGGAGTTTGTTTGAAATTTTTTGAGAGGAGTGAGCTCTGCATTGTCAATATAAAAAGATGCACAAAATATGGCTTAAAAGATAACTAAGATGAAGGTTCTCACTGACTCAAAATTTATGGAGAAATTGAAGGAGACATTTCTGCCAGGATTTTGGGCAAAGGGCTTTGTTCAGAGATTTGTTAGCAATGCAGGTAACAGGATTTTTTTTCTTCCCATTTCTTCTTTTTATAAATACCACCATCACCATCACCATCACCATAAATTACTTTTTCACCACCATTTTTGGTAGCAGTAACATTCCTTTGAGTAGTATACATTTGGCAATGGTTGTCAGCTGTTGAGAAAAATTCTACTACTGTACTGTCACAATTACAAGTAAATAAATGTCTAAAAGTTGGAAGGAGAAAACTGTTTTCCTGGTGGGGAGAGATTAAAAAGGAAAAACAAAACTAATTGTTACTGTTACCACTGGTAAGTAAAAGTTTCTAACCTTTATGAAAATTCCTTTTTTCCCCTCTCCAAATTTGCTAGCAAATTAAGAGTTTGCAGACCTCCTTGGATTTACATTACAAACAGTCTGGGAAAATCTAGTGAGAGCAACCTGGAAGAATCCAATGGTCCAAAACTGACTAAGACCATCTCTCCCCATTTTTATTAAAACTTAAGCTATGATACTTGAAAGGTATTTTGAAAGGCACAGGGAAGTTTTGGAGATACTTTGAAAGGCACAGAAAAAAGTGGAGAATGAAAAGTTTTCTACAAACCCTTCAGTAATAAGGGTGGAAATAAGCAGCAATGGAATGGCAAGACCCAAAGTGTCTAGGAATGACTGGATGTGCTATAACCACAAAACCAAGAAGGAGAACCAAAGTATCAAAGAATGTAGGATAAGAGACTCTGTTGCCCAAGAAGTCATGTGTCATGTTCACCGTTTCAATGTTCCTGGTACATCGTAACGTTTCGCATGTCATTTCCCTGATACGTGTTTGATCTCGGGAGGGAGGAGGATTCCACTTCGGGGAGTTGTTATCTGTTGGCTGCTGCTTTGGAATGTGTTTGGGTTATCTCATGTGTTCAAGGTTACTTTCTCAGGATCAGTGGAAAACGGTTACCAGCACCTGGGAGTGGGGTGGTTGCTGCAGTTGGGCGAGGGGAGGGATCACGTTTCGAGCCGAGGGTTTTTAGTTTGTATTTGGCGCGCTTTTATTCATTCTCAGCTTTCTCTGCATTTGCATACTATTCTTACAATAAATCAGATATCATTAAGTACCTGCTTGTGAGTCTGAGTATATCAGGATAGGCAATCATTACATCGTGCTTCAGGCAGAAATGCAGCTATTGGTTGCTTGAGAAGCCCACATTGGATGAGAGCAGAAGACAGGAACTAGCACAAGATCAGTTCAAACTGTAACATTTGTTAGAAACAAGCTCCAAAGGGCAAGAGCAATGCATAGGATCAAACACAAAAGAGACCATAGAGTAGAGGACAGAAGTGTTTTTCCCCCGTGCAACTAGTTCCCAAATCTACAAAGCTTTCAAAGAGCACTGCCCAAGGTTCAGTAACAAGACACCAGTAGTCCTCCTTGGAGTCTGACTCATAAAGAAAGAAGCATTCAGCTTCTTATATGGGCCTATATGGGCCTACAGTCCCAGACTGTATCCTCTGCCATTTTCAGTGCCTAGCATTGGGGTGTGGCTCAACCTTCTTTTCAGAATCAAAATAAAAATGCCCCACATCAGAAGGGGATATGTCCAAGAATGTCTCCCCTAAAAAGATCAGGAAACAGCTAACCTCCAGGCAGAACCTGGCGCTAGTCTTTCCCCAGTTTGGAAGCTCAGCACTCCTTGCAGTTATCTCCCCTATGTGGCACTGCCTCCACTCTGTTTTTCCTCTGGTGATGTCTATTTCCAGAATCTAGACCTGGAAGTTTCAACTGAAGGAATGTGAACCTCAAAAGGAAGAGTTTCAAACCCCAGGTTTTTGAAACCAGAAGATAAAGCATAATGGATGACTGGGGTTTTGTTCTTTATCTAATTAAAAAAGGATGACTGCATATTAAGATACGAAGCAGACATAAATCAAGGTAGTCATTAGCCCATGTCTCTGCACTAACAACTAATTACTGTATTTTCCATCAGAGCTGTTTCTTGAGGGAACTGGTATTGAATACCACCAGCAATCATTTTAAAAGTGTCCTTCTTACAATACATAGATGGAAGATGAAAAATGATAAACTTTTGATTGATGTTCCAGACTCTGTCTAAAGAAAGTCACTTTCAAATTGTTCATGTCACTGCACAATAGTAAGATGGTATTATTTCAGAAATCCTATATAACTATATAAATTCATTTATGGCCTTCATTGTTCACAACAGTGTTGACGGATGATCATGTTTAAGAAAATGTTTTCAGAAACAGTGCCCTCAATTCTAACTGATGGTGCCAGAATTTTATTGCCATCTATCTATATTCAAAGACTCCATGGTGTGACTATTGTGAGATTTAGGAGGCAAAGAGGATAAGCACTTTGAATAGAAGAGTTCTAAGTGGTGTTTTTCTCTTGTAGGAAAAAGGGCAACAAAGCAGTGTTCTTATATAACGACTAAGGATAATAAGTGCTTGACTGTTTCATGGTCACAAAAGGGAAGTTATAAAAGTACAGTTTGTCATGCATAAATTGGATTGTATAGTGCAATCCTCTGCATGTGTTCCCAGAACTAAATCTCACTTATTTAAGTGAGATTGATTTCCCAGGAGGGATTAAAAAGTATTCCACCATGGATCCTGTAGAGAGGGAATTTGGTGTTTCATTGTTGATGGATCCAGGACAAGGCAAGTGCTAGCTGGAACAAAATGTGGCTAGAATTCATTTTCCCCTGGCAGGGTGGGATAGGGAATCCAGAGAACAGATGGGGATTACACTTTCTTTATAAATTTTATGAAGTAGCTAAGAGGTCTCTGTGTTTAAAAAAAAAATGTTTAAAAGTCTGGCATGCTTTTAATGGTGCTGGGCTCTTTGGAGAGGAGAGGCTTCTCAGATGTAGGAAAAATTCCAGGGTCGCATCCCATTCCAGGAATTGCCAGGAAAGATAACGCTACCTTTTACTGCTTTAAGAAGGAGAATCCTGTTAAAATCAAGGAAAAATAGAAGAGACCTCTCTGCAACCTCACAAAATTGAGAAAGTAATTTCAATCTCCATCCGAGTCTGATCTGGCACATTTTTCTACAGATTTAAAATTTAAACATAAATTTTCAAAACTGCAGGATTAGGAAACTGTGTCCAAAAGAGTGGATTTACTTTGATCTACTAATCTTTACTCCCAAGATGATACAGACCAACCTAATTAGACTATTAGTAAGAAAAAAATGTCAGTCCCATCTAATGTCAATGACTAGCCATAAAATTTTAGTCATGGTGTCTCTATCATGTTTAAAGATAATAAAAAAGAGAAGCTACTAGAAGCTGGGCTGGAGGGAGTGAGGAAATGGAGGAAGTTATAGCGGGGCAAAGGATAGGAGCAGAACACGGACTAATCAGAGCTTAGCTGTGCAGAAATAATTTAAAAAGGAAGAGCTAGAATGCTGCTCTCCATTCCTACTCAGGAAATTTAAGGAGTACAGTACTCATATAACTATATATAAACCCCAGCTCAAAATATCTATCCTACTTTTATTCTACTCTAGGAATGAGAATCTGTTGTGATCAATGACAATTTCACACACAGTTTCATAAAATTTTAACCCAGGATTCCATAACTTAAATATAGGCTAGGATCTAGCTCTATATTAAGTATGTTTTCAGACTTGGATAGGCATACTGCTGCAATACCCCGGCTCTAACACTGACTGACCCCCATGCCACATCTCCCTTGTTGTTATTCCTCCAACATCCCTGCTTCTTTTCCTCTGCAACTGATTAGTCCAAGTTGCAGTACTTTGTGGTGGCAGGTCGACTTACAGTCTTTAATTGTGGTACAGTAATCAGTGAGCTGGTAACTGTTTTTATTGAGCACTGCATTGTCCCAAAGTCCCTACCAAAGGATTATGATGCTGCATGGGCAAGCCATAATTTTACCCAAAGGGAGGGGAGCCTGGTGGTACCAATGGAGCTATTCCTAGGGAGCCTAACAGTTAGAGGTTTGGACCCAGTATGCCCTGCTGGGAGCTCAGAAACCTCAATTGCCCATAGTTAGCTTGTTCTTTTGTAAATTTCACACATGAAACAGGTTTATAATTATGTTTCATTTTTAATTGAGTGCATCTACACACAAGCATGTTTACTCATGAGAAGGTACACCACTTGCTCCTTTCAACTGCAAGCTGAAATAGCAACTCTTATGTAATTGCTTTCAAATTCCCCTTCCCATCTGAAGGTAAAGGAAGACGTGGTTTTATATTGTCTGTGTACAGCCCCCACCCAAAAAAACATTATTATGGGAAAATTAGCATCTCCTCACTAGAATTTTCCAGGACCAAATCAGGAATGAAATCCTAATCAGGTCATTACCTAAAAGGGGGTACCGGCTCTTCCCACAATTTTTAAAACATCTACACTCCTTAACATATGAAGCTATCAGTTGATTAGAACATAATAAAAACACAGGGATTTATCTAGAACAACCGGCTGAATTCTTTTCTTATTTAATTCATTCAGAATTGGCCTTCCATTTTTTTTAAAAACCAAGTTAATCCATCCTTACAATTGTTACTTTTTATTATCTGCACTTCACTGCTGTCATCCATGGGAAGGAAAATCAGTTCTCTTGCTTAACTAAAAAGTTTGTGTAAGGTGCTTCAGGATACTTCAGATGCTTAAAGCTGTCCAAACGTTCAAGAAAAAGATCTCTCCAGTGCGATTATACTTATCTGAAAATATCTACCCAATAGCCTTAAATAGGGTTGTGTTATACATGCAATTTCATTTGTTTGCTGACAGAATGAACGAGAGATGCTTAAAACTAGTAGAGGTCTCAGAATGTGATGTATATCTTTGCTGGAAGATTGCATGGAATCATATCAGGATTTCCCCAGAAATTAAGAAATTAGTCCCAAAATTTATTATAAAATTCTCTAGGAAACTGAGAGGCACCAATAATCATATTTTTTTCAAAACCTGGATATTGTACACCAAATCAAAACAATGATCTCTGAGCTTCTTAAACCGTTTCCATAGTAACACGTCTTCAAGTACAAGACTATGCAGCCATAAATGTCATTTGAAAGAATTTTCAGTCTCTTTTTCATTCACGGAACCTTCCTTGTTCACGTTCCAATTCACAGCTTAAGTAGTTTGGAACACATATGCTCACAGCAACCTCCATTAACATAATTTTTATTCACCAAACATCACACTCTTCACCCACACAGTATTATTTATTCAAATTCCCATCATAAATATTATCAGCAGCTTATGGCATTATTATATGGAGACATAGTAAAATCAATGGGATATGGAAATTTTATTTTTGATGAGGGAGCCTTTCAGCATTTTATCTGGTGCAGAGTATGTCTGAATCTTAGATCACTGGTGTTTGAGGAGTGATTATCCACACACAGGAAGGATTGCAATAGTAGGATGTTCACAGGACAAAGAAGAGTCAGCACATGGCAATAAAAGAATGTGGCATCAGACTCTGTCACGTAAACAAAGATATGTAAGTATACATCTTACATATGGGGTTTACTACAAAATATGTCAAACTGCAGTCCAATAGGTTTCTGTGCCAGGAAAGCTTTATTATTGTTTTTGTCTCAACAACTATACTAATATGGTAAAGGCACCACAGCTCAGATCGGATGCCTTCATTCAAGTCTTCCACGAGTCTGCACCTTACTTAGCTTACAAAGCAATTCATAAAGGGGAAAAATATCATTAGAAGGGAAGTCTATAAAACATATTAATCCTTGTTTTAATAGGTTGTAAGAGGGGCAGTGAAGAATAGAAGGGAGTCATGGTAAGAAAGTACCTCTGTGTCCTGCAGTATAGGTTGAGAGAAGGTGGATTGGAATCTACATGGAGACAGTAGGAGAATTCACTGCATATGGCAATTCTGAATGCCCTATAGCATAACATACTGAGATATCCAATATTACAAAGCAGTGTTTCTAGCATTCGCCCCCCCCCCCAAAGAATAAATCTTGAGGGAAATGATCTATACACCTATATTTACAGTCAGACCTGTACCATACATCATAGTAGAAGAACAGATTTCAACTCTAAATATAAACTTATGAAGAGCCCTGCTGGATCAGGCTGTAGGCCCACCAAGTTCTGCATTCTACTGGGCAATGAGATGCATTTGGAAAATTCAAAATCTTCCCAGGAATTAGTATTTAAGGCAAACTACCCATGGTTCACGAAGTAATATTGACATCAGTATTAGTAATCATGGATAGTCAGATCCTCCATGAGTCTGTCCAGTGCCCTTTTAAAACCATCTATTAACTATCCATTGCCACAACTTTTGGCAATTAATTCCACAGTTTAATTGCATGCAGAGTAAAGAAGTATTTCCCTTTATTCTCCTTCATTCAGAGTCAAAGAGTCCCAACTGCTGTAATCTTTCTTCATATGGAAGCTGCCTAGTTTTGTACTTTTTCTACTTCTAAAATATCATTCTAAAGGTGCGGCTACCAGAATCAAATATAATCTCACTTTAGATTCATATAAGGGCATTATTTTATCAGCAATTCCTTTTTCAATTCCATTCTTAATGAAACCAAATGTCAAATTTGTCTTTTTATATAGCAACTATACACTGCGTTGACATTTTCATCAAACTATCCATCATGAGTCCTTTTCTGGTCAGTCACTGCCAACTCAGACCCCACAAGTGTATAGGTAAAGTCTGAGGCAGTAATGGTCCCATAGACAGTATATTTACCCAATTTGAAGAGGTCCTTCATTTCTGAGCCTGTCTTCTGAGGTATCAGCAATCTCCCCACCCCTGAGCTTTGTCTTGTCTACAAATTTTCTGAGCATGCCTTCTATCACATTGTTTACAAAAAATATTAAACAGCAGTGCACCCAGAAGAGAATTCTGAAGTATACCTTCACAAGTCTCTCTCCATGTAGACATATATTTATTAAGGGACATGTTCAACCAACTGTGAATCCACCTGGTAGTGGAACCATCTATCTCACATTGTTTCATTTTACAAAGAAGGAGGCTATTGTCAACTTTATCAAATGCCTTACTGAAATCTAGGTACGTTAAATCTACAGTTAGCAGGACTCTGCACATGTATCTCCTTTCATTGTCTAAAAGACTTACTTTTCATGTCTCTATATAATATGCCTCCTACTGTGTCATGCTCCCCGATCAAACATTTCCAGAACATCTGATTGGACTCGCATGCATGCATGAATGAAGTCAACACGTGTCAGACCTTACGAGTCAGTAGAGGGGAGGCGGAATGGTCAGGAGTGAGAAGACATCATGTTTGGACTATCTCTCGTGTCCAAGGTCAACTGGCTGAGCCATTGCAGACACCTGCAAGAGACTGGCATGAACTGAGGGAAAGGGGGGCTGCATACCAGATGAGGGAGGGGAATCTTGTACTCATTGGGCAGTTTAAGTTAGACAAAGCGCAGGAATATTCATTCACAACTTTTTTCACCACCCTGTACACTTCTTCCTTTAAAAGATTTCTACTGTATTTATGTATGAATTGGATTTAATGGTAATAGAGTGTTGCAGTCATCACATATTGGTTAGACCAGTGTTTCTTAACCTTGGCAACTTGAAGATGTGTGGACTTCAACTCCCAGAATTCCCCAGCCAGGGGAAGGAGTTGAAGTCCACACATCTTCAAGTTGCCAAGATTGAGAAACACTGGGTTAGAGTGATATTCAGGGCTTTTATCACTTCCTCTCTCGAGTCAGTCTTTCTGTTTTGGCTCTGACCTTGGCAGTTCAGGCATTTATATCTCTCTCTCTCTCTCTTTCTCCCCCCCCCCCCAACTGAGACTCTTAGATGTCAAGAGATTTAAGTTACACAGGCCTTCCTACCACCATGCTATTTCCTAAATATTTTTTTTTCTCTTATGCAAGCACTACCACAATTAAGAATACTTCCTTATAGAAGTTATACTCCTAACTTTACTGCTTCATGAGTTCTTTCTGCTGTATAAGCCTATCTCCTATCCAGAGCTGCTTACTCTCAACTAGCTGCCAACTCATGAAAACCCATGTTCTGTTATCCCATGGCAGTTGAGTTTGCTCAGGAATCTTTGGGAAGGAGTTTTGTCAAATAATTTTTGAAAGTCCAGGTAGATAACATTTCCTACTGATATGCATGGAATTGTTATGGAGGTGGCTGGCGAAGAAGGTGGGGGCCCTTCCCGAGGGGGGGGAGCATACATGCAGTGTGGAATCCCTTGGGCTCCCAGCCAAGAAAATCAGAAAAGGACTGCCTTAGTGTTCTGGGGTTTTTCCAGTAGAATTGGCTAGTTCTGTTCAGTTTAGCAGGATTCTGTCTAATAGAGTAGAACAATAAACACCAGAGTTCTATTCTCATCTCAGCGTGGTTCTTCACTGTATATCCTGACAGGAATTGAGGAAATCCCTAATTTTTGTCAGATTGAGGCCTTATAATTTAAGTTGTATGGTTGAGCTAGACTTTGATGTAATATGGCAATGGTATTTCCCTACCAGTAAATAGAGATATTGACAGAGACCCATTTAAAGTGGTACAACTGAAGGCAACGCTTACTGAAGAATTAGTGACATCTTGTGATTTACCATGCAAGTAAGAGTAGCATGGTAAAAATTCAGATTTACAGCCAGGTTTTCCTGTTTCAAGCCTGAAACATAACCCTTACCATCACACTGATTATCACTACCATCCTGATCATAAACAGAAGAGCTTGTCAGCCTTGCTAGCTAAGATGAGCTTGCTGGTTTTATTTAAGTGCTGCCTCATCCATGAATCTAGCCTTAGGAGATGGATGATAGACAGAAAGATAGATATTGGCTATCCCCTCTCCAATGTGTAATTTTGT
The DNA here is from genome assembly GCF_035149785.1 of Candoia aspera. Classification (NCBI taxonomy): domain Eukaryota; kingdom Metazoa; phylum Chordata; class Lepidosauria; order Squamata; family Candoiidae; genus Candoia; species Candoia aspera. The sequence goes on along the minus strand of NC_086153.1, from coordinate 251,963,549 downwards.
TGAAAGTATCCAATTATTCATCACAAAACATAAAATATGACAGCTGCTGGAATACGATGGAAATAATCATTTACACTCTTTCAGCTATCATTTCTCTTTTAAACTACTTACTCCCTTTGACTGTATAATTATTGACAAGGAAAGCACTCTTTTGAGAAAAGCTTCCAGACACCATTTATAGTTGACAGTAGCTCAATGTGTCTGTAATGAGGTTGGCGATAGCTGGCTTCCCCACCCCCTCAGCCACTTTGGCAGCTCCCAGATGCCTCCAAAAGTCCAGCCACTTTTCTAAGTGACATACACAGTGGTACAAGGGACTCAGGGGAGGGGGATCTTTTAAAATTGAAAAGAAGCAACACTCCTAAGCAGAATTCCCATTTGTGAAAGCTGATTAACCTATCTGAATTTCTCTTATTAGGACCTGAACCAATGAAAGAATCCTGAGATTGCTAGGATCAAATGTGTATTGGGCTCACTCAGGCAGGGCTCAAACCGTTTTTCTCTCATCTGCTTTCATTCAGGTTGGTTATTATAAACATAGTGTGGTTGTCAGCCCTTTGAGATAGACCAGATCGGGAAATAGATACCATGTGAACTACTTAGCATCATAGGGTATAATAACAGAATCCTGAAAGCCTGATCGTAGTACTACAAGTCCCAGAAGATATTATAATAGATAGGAAGAAGAAAGAATTATTTAGAAGAGCGAAGAAGAGAACAGAGTGGATAACTGCATCAAACAGTTCTGTAACATTCTAAATTAGAACTTAATCTGGAATCTTTCTTAAGACCCTTATAAGAAAGGACATTTTATAACTTTAGAAACTATACTTTAATCTGAAGTTTTTTCTTCTTTTTTCCCCAATCATTTTTCATGTCATATATCTCAGGGCAGACTTCCCCAACTTTAGTATCCTCCAGATAAATGGAATTCTCATCCCATAATTCTCAGCAATCATGGCCATAGCTGAGAGTGTTGAAGCTGGTCAACACATCTGGGGGTTAGCCAGATTAAAGGAAGCTATATCTGATTATTGGGGCATACCTTCATGAGCAGCTAGTTCTGGAGGAGAGCAATAAAATAAGATCCTAAATTATGCAGAACCAGATTCCCCTACAGAATTAACACAGCAAAATGTCTCCACTGGATGCATTCAAGAAGAAGCTAGACAGCCATCTGTCTGGAATGCTGCAGTCTGCATTCCTGCCTTGAATGGGGTTAGACTCAGTGGCTAAATGCCCTCTTCCAACTCTATGATTCCATAATTCTAATACCTCTCTCCAATTTGGGGAGAGTGTTTTGGGGTTAAATACTTAGATCCAAGGCTAGCAAAAATGCTTTCAACAAGCAACCCACCAAGCAAATAAATGTTCCTAAGGAGCAGTAAGATGTCTTGGTCTGCACTGCTTTTAAATAATTGACCAAGGCCCCATATGTGGTTATGTATGCTGAAATAATAAAAAGAGTTATCATATCTATGCCATTGCTGTAGTTTTATTATTAGGCATCAGAGTTTGCATTTAAAAAGACAGTGAAGGGGTAAGGGAGGAAAGGAGGTCCACTCAACACTTACTTCTCAAGGGATCTTCCATTGCTGGAAGGTTGAAAGGCAGAACTAATCATTTGTTAAATGAAGCTATAACATTTGGGCTTTTTAAAAAAATGACATTTTACTTTCTAAAATAAATTAAAGAAAATACCTACAAGCAGGATAAGCATAATTATTCCGTGGATCTCAAAACTTACAAAGTTACTCTGTTAAGTTTCCTAACAACAAAAAATGTCAATTTGATGTCAATAAGGTCAATAGTTTTCAAGACCACAAGGATTCATGTCTTCACTCTTATCATAAGTATTCAAGCATCTCTTAACTTGCTTCTCTGAGAGCCTGGAATTGCTTCCACGGCAGCAATTCTTGATCTAGCAAAGAATCTAAAAAAGTAACTTGGAAATTTTTTTGCTATATGTTAGCACTTAGGAAAAGTAATCTCTCCCTTTGGAAAAAACTTTTGGTGAACTTTGAACATTTAGTTTTCCCTTTTAAAGATTTATAAAATCAGGTGAACTTTGGATTTAGTAGTAATTACAGGGTTTTTTTCTTCATGTCTTTACTTGTGTAATTTTTTTTCTCCTTTATTTTTATTTTTGGTGAGTGTTCATTTCATGTATGTTTGTCTGAAAATGGATTAATAAAACCTTTTAAAGTAAAAGAGAGAGAGAAAGATTTTTTTAAAAAACAGAAAAAGTAAATAAATAATTTATTTGTCTTTTTTAAATGAAGCTGAATACATCTGTTGTCATGACAGGCACCAAATCTGTCTATAATTGTCTTTAAGGCAAGGAACTTTGACAGCATTTTCCCCAGTACTTACTATAGCCCAATCTTTAACCTATCACTTCTCATTTGTATTTCACAATGCATTTTCTAGCTGATTTTTCTGAAACACAATCTGTTTCTGTGGAGGCAGACAGCCAAAGAATTCCAAAAAGAAGTCAATATGTGCTTCACTGATTATACAACATCTTTCAGTTGTATCAACCATGTTAAGCTGTGGAATGTTCTTAGGAAAATAGGAATCATATCAAAATAGAACATGCATTTAGGCATTTAGAATCTATCATCATACATACATTTAGAATCTGTCAACAAAATAGAACATACATTTAGGCACGTATACATTTAGATACAAACATACATTTAGGCACGTATACATTTATTTATTATATTGATTTATGTAGCCACCCATCATGTGACTCTGGGTGGCAAACATAAGATTAAAAGGCAATGGAAATATCAAAAGCAAAGATGATGATAATGATTATGATGACAATGATTATGATTATGATTTTAAAACTGGAGGAATACACATCAATAATCTTCACTGTGCTAATGATGCTACTCTGATGGCTGAAATTGCAAATGATCTGGAAGCTCTAGTAATGAAAGTCAAAGAGAACAATGAAAAAATGGGACTAAGATTAAATATAAAGAAGACAAAACTAATGCCAATAGGTACAGCAACCAGCCTTGGAACTGACAATGAATATATCAAAGTGGTGGATAGATTTTGCCTTTGAGGATCAACAGTCAACAGTAAAGGAACCAGCAGTCAAGAAATACAATGCAGACTAGCACTTGGCAGGGTAGCAATGAAGGCCTTGGAAAAGATATTCAGATGCTGTGACATATCTATAGCTACAAAGGTCAGAACCGTTCAGGCAATGGTTTACTCTGTGATACTCTACGGAAGTGAAAGTTGAACTTTGAACAAGCAGGATAGAAAGAGTATTGATATTTTTGAACTTTGGTGGTGGAGAAGACTGTTGAGAATACCATGGATAGCAAAGCAAACAAATATTTGGATCATAAACAAATCAATCCAGAGTTCAAATGACCAGGCTCAAATTATTGTATCCAGGACATATTATATGAAGTAGCTCTCTAGAGAAATCCATAATGCAATAAAGGTGGAAGGAAAGGGGAGAAAATGATGACCATCAACAAGGTTAATGAACTCAATTACACTGGCAATGAATTAGGAGAGCTGCAGGGCCAGGTTGGGGACAGAACATCCTGAGAAAGTCTAGCTATGTCTTTCCTAAGAGTTGACACTAACCTAAGAGCACATGGTCAGTCAATCAATGGTCCATGATTGCTGGCTTGATATTTTCAAATTTATTGCAAAAATGGATCCAATTAGAAAATATTGCCTTTTGGGATTTGGCCTATTCTTTCAGTCTGCTTTCTAAGCTACTTTTATTTTCCTCTCCAAGACTTGGATGTGGAGAAGGGGCAGTAATATTCAACTGAAATCCATAGAAATGATGACCCTCCCTATAGATACCTTACCAACCCTGCTCCTGTCCAAGAAAGAAATCAATAGGTATGTATGGAATGCATCACTTTGATCTGTATCAGCACATAATTTCACTTGGAGGCATGTCTCAGATCTAAGTGGGCCAACTTGAGCAGGTCACTCCATTCTACTGAAAATAGCATGCATTTTACAGCATGCCTGGGCAGAATCTCCTTGAGTGTCTGGAATGTATGGAAGTACTTCAGTTCAGGAAAGCTCTTCAAAGGGGTGCTTGATTGGTTGAAACTTCATTGACAGGATGTACCTTTTTAAAGATCCACACAGTGCCCAAAATTGAGGGATCAATCAAAGCAAATATTTGTAGCTCAGGGTTGAACTGTGGAGTCCTTGATGCTCTCTGAGCCTTGTTGTTTTCTTGCTCTGTTTATATACCGTGGTATATAAACAGAGCAAGGCCCACTCCCTCTTTGCACTGAAGATGTTGCCTAGTCTGGCAATGAAATGTCTACAAGAAAACAACAAGGCTCAGAGAGCACCAAGGACTACACATTGAGGGATTAACCTGGTTCCATGAAGACTCAAGACAGCATGTCTTCCTGATTATACTAGTTTCTCCTGATTATTCTAGAACAATAAAAGAATTAGCTATTTTTTAAAAAAAAAAGTAGAGTTCCCTTGAAACAATTCATATTACCAGCCTCTTTAACTAAATTTGCCTGATAATTTTGCTGTAAAGATCTGGTCAGATGATAGGGAAGGGACAAAACAGAGAAATATGAAATATGAAATATCTGCCTGCTTTTCAGCTGGATTTTTTTTAAAATTTGCAGTCTGATGGGATTGAAATATGTATTGCATGCCACACTTTTAAAAGGCTTGTTTCAAAAAATAGCAGATGTAAACTGAAGAGATGCATGAGAAAAAGTAAGATTTCTAATAGCCTCCATACCTAAGCCTATTTAGCCAGAAAAGCATTTAGTAAAAATATGGCATCTTATTAATAAAATAGTTCACAGTTAATGTAGTGAGCATGGATACATTGCAACAAGAAGATATTGAAAAGGCCATTTGGGTCTTGTCAAGACAATTGAACATATTTAGTTTTCATCATTCTTCCGCTATAAGAGGGCATCTCATTGCCACCCTGTTTTTCTGACTAAAGTGAGCTGTCACAGAACTCAGCTGAGTCTTATGCCTCTGACTTTTAATCAGGGGCAAGTCTGGCATCACTTGCTGTGAATGATTGAGACTACTTCTGCTTAGTAGCTCCTAAAAACTTTATTAATTTATTTGTACAGATTTTAATAGACCACCCAGTTCCTAGATTTACAATCAAGAAACAAGCAACAAGCAATTGGAGATAATAACAGTAGCAATATCACCTAGCTAAACTAAGCTAGGACAATCTTGCAGCATCAGCATCCATGTGCCCTGCAGAAGAAAAAGGGTTTCAATGTCTTCTTAAAGGCAGCAAAATTGTGAACCTGTAACTTCTCCAGAGGACACAAGTAGAACAAGTTGGTCCTCAAATACAAAATAGAAGAACAAGGTATGGATAATTCCTGATAGTCACATAAACAACCAGAGCAAGAAATTATCAATAAGATATCTGATTTTCTTTTTGCAGACATGATTGTTACATTTTCAAGCTGGCATGATGTATTATAGTTACAATGCTTATTTGCCTGCAACATTTCTCACCCCCAAAAGAAGAATTGACTCAGTTTGCTTGGAATACCAAGAGCCAGTGTCAGTTGTTATCTTTCAGTCAAGTCACATTAGGAAACAAAACCTCAACCCCCTACAAATTATAAATTAGAGAAAAAAGAGCAGTAACTCATATTTTTTTCCCAAATGGCAGTTCAGGGTGGGAAGAGTAAACAGCACATTTATTATATATTACAATTATGACCACCCAGCATTTTATATCATCTAGTTCAGAAATCTCTGATCACTATCAAGATTATGATCTTGTTTATTATTACTATTATGGTTGATCGCACAGTCAGCCAGATGTTTAGACTGGGTTTGGCATTTTTGTCCACCTATCTAGCCCTTCCCAAGGACCTGGGATAGGCAGATGGTGTTTGATGGTGCTAAAGGTATTGCAGGATGTAAACTGCTCCAAGTAAAGCTGCCATTTGCAATTGACTGATGGTGATTTTGTCAATGCCAATGGTGTTCAAGTGGTGCACCAGATGTTTTGGAATTGCACCCATGGCGCCTATGTCTATTGGTACTACCTTTGCTTTCTTTTGCCACAGTTGTCCTATTTCTATTTGCAGGTCTTTATATTTTGTGATTCTCTCCAGTTCTTTCTCTTCTATTTTGCTGTCTCCAGGTGTTGCAATGTCCACTATCCAGACTTTGTCTTTCTTACCAACAATTGTTAAGTCTGGGGTGTTGTGCAGCAGATGCTTGTCTGTTTGACTTCTAAAGTCTTAGAGCACTTTAGCTTCTTCGTTTTCTATTACTTTGTCTATTTTGTGGTCCCATCCAGGACTGCAACTGGGGGGGCAACCGGGGCATGTGCCCCAGGCGCCACACTGGTGGGGCACCAAAATGAGCACGGGGGGCACCAAAATGGGTGCAGAATCCATGTTTGCCCCAGGTGACACAGACCCTAGTTGCGGCCCTGGTTCCATCAGTTCTTGCTTGCAGGCAAGTGGTATTTCTTGCAGATATTCCAGTGCACCAGTGTTGCTACTTTGTCATGCCACTGTTTGTAATCAGACTGTGCGATCTTCTTGCAGCAGCCAACTAGGTGGTCCACTGTTTCTTCAGCTTCTTTGCAGAGATGGCATTTTCTGTCTGTTGCTGTCTTCTCAATTCTGGCTTTATATGCATTTGTTCTTAAGGCTTGGTCTTGTGCAGCCAGAATTAGCCCCTCAGTCTCTTTCTTCAACTTTCTTGCTCTTAGCCATTGCCAGGTCTTGATGCTATCTGCTTTGCCTGCTAGTTTTTTTATACACTGCCATGTAATACTTTGCCTTGCCATTACTCTTTCCTATTCTTCATTTGGTCTTTCTTATAGGCCAGTTTGGTCTCTTTGGTATTCAGTAAGCCTTCATGGTGTACTAGCTTCAATGCATCTTCTTCACTGTCTTTCAGATATTCTTCCAATGCCCTTTTTTCCTCTTCAACTGTCTGGTGTTCTTGCAACGTTCCATGCCCACCTATGCTCCTTGGTAAGTAGAGTCTGTCAACGTCGCTGCATGGATGAAGGGCATAATTCATTGTCATTATTTTTCTGGTCTTCCTATCCAGGGCTTCTAGTTCAGCTTGAGTCCAGTCCACTATTCCAACTGTATGTCTAATGTCTTGCTCCAAGTCTCCAGTCCAGAGAAGCCAGCCTAGTCTGGGGCTTCCAGCCAAGTCCAGCCTTGCTCCAGTTTCAAGTCTTGTCTTTGAGTCTTCAGTTTCAAGTACCCAGCCTAGTCTAGGATCCCCAGTCAAGTCTAACCCTGCTCTGAGTTCAACTCCTGATCCAAGTTTCCAGTTCATCCCTGTCTGCTGTTTGTAGTCCTGACCCCAGTTCCAGAGAGTCGGAGATTCAATGTCAGCATCGTTCCAGTATTGCTCATTGCCTCCAACATTCATGTTCCAGTCAAATCCAGTTGGCCTGGTTGGGCTTGTTCAACTCTGTCCAATTGTATAGGACAGGCAGAAACAATCAGAGATAGGCAGTCCCTCAGATTGTCAGGCTTTATGCCATGAAGGGCTTTATAGGTGGTAAACGACACTTTGAACTGCACCCAGAAGTCAACTGGGAACCAAAGACATTCATGGAGCACTGGTATTATACAGGCCTAACAAGGCATGCCCATCACTATCTATGTCACTGCATTCTGAACCAGCTGCAGCTTCTGAGTGGTCTTCAAGGGTATTGCAATATCCACACACAAGGTGACTGACCATTTGAAGGGCCTCCTGGTCCAAGAATGGGCACACCTGGTACAACAAATGGATCCATGCAAAGGCCTTTCTGCCAACAGCTGCCACATGCTCTTCCAGTTCTCTTTCATTACATGTCTTCAAGCAGAAGCTTGGTAGACATTTATTAAGGATGCTTTTAATTTGGATTTCTGCACTGAGCCTAAATGCCCCCTTTCAGGTCTGTAATTCTGTCTTGATTATGCTCAAAGTCCTGCCTCATTCAATGAGATTAAGGCTATACCTCTGCCATACTTTTCCATGCATCTCACTGAATTCACTGTGTCTCACCTCTGATGACACATCCTCAAATTGAATAATTAATTTGTTGTCCTCTTGTAAACGTATTTACTGTATGAGCATATTCTATCAAGCACCTAGCAAGCAAGCATTTGGTTGAACTATTCTTCTTTTGCTTCTAGAGATGGATTCAATCCAGTCTTCACTGTCAGAACACCAAATGGAGGATGCTGTGCTTGGTGCCTCAGGCGGGCGCTATGGAGCACACAGGCAGGCAGGGGGCTGCGGACAGGCAGGTACTATGGGGTGCAGTTGGGCAGGCAATGCTACAGAGTAGCGAGGCTCCTGAGGAGAAAAAGCAGCAGGAGCAGGAGTGACTTATGGGAGTGACTTGTGACCTTCCCTGCCAGCTTTCCCACTGACTTTGTTTGTGGGAAGCCAGCAGGAAAGGTTGCAAATGGCAATCACATGACCATGGGATGCTGCAACCATCATAAGTGTGAGCCAGTTGCCAAGCATCCAAATCACAACCATGTGACTGCAGGGGTGCTGCAACAGCCAGAATGTCAAGGACCAGTCATGAGTACCACTCATTCAGCACCATTGTAACTTGGAACAATCACTGAACAAGTGGTCATAACCTGAGGACTACTTGTAATTGAAGATGGATTTTATTTATTTATGTATTTTACTTTTATCCCACCTTTATTATTTTTATAAATAACTCAAGGTGGCGAACATACCTTATACTCCTTTGTCCTCCTCTTTTCCCTACAACAACAACCCTGTGAGGTGAGTTGGGCTGAGAGAGAGTGACTGGCCCAAGGTCACCCAGCTGGCTTTCATGCCTAAGGCGAGACTAGAACTCACAGTGTCCTGGTTTCTAGCCCAGCACCTTAACCACTCTCATTTTGAATCTGTGAACAGCTGCACATGAGTAGCAAATATGCATTCAGATTCAAATTTGCAGAAAGATGTGCTTAACTTGGTAAGATGTACAGGTTGTGTCCATTTTTGTTCATTTAGGGATTCATTGAAATATGCAATCTGACAGGTTTGTCTGAATTTTTGCATGCACCTGCAAATTGAATGCAGTGGGAGTGGTTTCATAATACAAGTGTATAGTAAAACAGTAAGTGACAGAGTCAAGAATGAATGAGTACTGAATAAATGTGGATTGAAGAAAAAAAAGAGTGACATGCATGAAAGAAGTACATAGAGATGGTCATACAGAAAGAATGAATGAGGATTGAATCAAAACACAAATACATGAAAGAAGAGTTAATGGGTTTTGAGGAAAACTGAGAAAAATGTGGTTGGATTAAGATGAGAGGTTAAATTTTAAAATGAAAGCTTAAAAACATCAAGAAATTTATGAGTAGTTTAAAGAACAAAAAGCAATAGTATGGACTGGTATATGGATGGATTGGGAGGAAGGATTATTTTCAAGATATAGTGGATGCTGTTGGTGTAAATTAAATTAGTAAATTAGCTAAATTCCCTTCCTTTTTAATCTCATTTTCTGCTTTTAATTTCTTTATTTGTTCAAATGTATATACCCTTCTATCTTAAAAATGCAGGATCAGATTTCTTAAAGATTAGGTGAACGAAATAATCTGTTTCCTATTCTGTTGGGGATAGTAGTCAATGAGAGGAAAAAAACTAACAAAGCAAATAACTTCTGCAGTTTCAGAATTTTGAATAATGTTTTTGGTATCTCCTACTTCTGTTTTCATGCCTAAAAGAGATATTTTCATCACAGGAGACTGGAATGCTAAGGTGGGCAGTCAAATGACACCTCAAATTACAGGTAAGTATGGCCTGGGAGAACAAAACGAAGCAGGACATAGGCTGATAGAATTTTGCCAAGACAACTCACTCTGCATAACAAACACTCTCTTCCAACAACCTAAGAGACGGCTTTATACATGGACTTCACTAGAAGGACAACACCGAAATCAGATTGACTACATCCTTTGCAGCCAAAGGTGGCGGACATCTGTACAGTCGGTAAAAACAAGACCTGGAGCTGACTGTAGTTCAGATCACGAACTTCTTCTTGCACAATTTAGGATCAGACTAAAGAGATTAGGGAAGACCCACAGATCAGCTAGATATGAGCTCACTAATATTCCTAAGGAATATGCAGTGGAGGTGAAGAATAGATTTAAGGGACTGGACTTAGTAGATAGGGTCCCAGAAGAACTATGGACAGAAGTTCGCAACATTGTTCTTTTCCCAAAGAAAGAGAAAACCAAGAAGGCAAAATGGCTGTCTGCTGAGACACTAGAAGTAGCCCAAGAAAGAAGGAAAGCAAAAGGCAACAGCGATAGGGGGAGATATGCTCAATTAAATGCAAAATTCCAGAGGTTAGCCAGAAGAGATAAGGAATCATTTTTAAACAAGCAATGCGCGGAAGTGGAAGAAGACAATAGAATAGGAAGGACAAGAGACCTCTTCCAGAAAATTAGAAACATTGGAGGTAAGTTCCAGGCAAAAATGGGTATGATCAAAAACAAAGATGGCAAGGACCTAACAGAAGAAGAAGAGATCAAGAAAAGGTGGCAGGAATATACAGAAGACCTGTATAGAAAGGATAACAATATCGGGGATAGCTTTGACGGTGTGGTCAGTGAGCTAGAGCCAGACATCCTGAAGAGTGAGGTTGAATGGGCCTTAAGAAGCATTGCTAATAACAAGGCAGCAGGAGACAACGGCATCCCAGCTGAACTGTTCAAAATCTTGCAAGATGATGCTGTCATCTTTGCATGCTATATGCCAGCAAATTTGGAAAACACAAGAATGGCCATCAGATTGGAAAAAATCAACTTATATCCCCATACCAAAAAAGGGGAACACTAAAGAATGTTCAAACTATCAAACAGTGGCACTCATTTCACATGCCAGTAAGGTAATGCTCAAGATCCTTCAAGGTAGACTTCAGCAATTCATGGAGCGAGAATTGCCAGAGGTACAAGCTGGGTTTAGAAAAGGCAGAGGAACTAGGGATCAAATTACCAATATCCGCTGGATAATGGAAAAAGCCAGGGAGTTTCAGAAAAACATCTATTTCTGTTTTACTGACTATTCTAAAGCCTTCGACTGTATGGACCATAACGAATTGTGGCAAGTTCTTAGTGGTATGGGGATACCAAGTCATCTTGTATGCCTCCTGAGGAATCTGTATAACAACCAAGTAGCAACAGTAAGAACAGACCATGGAACAATGGACTGGTTTAAGATTGGGAAAGGAGTATGGCAGGGCTGTATACTCTCACCCTCCCTATTCAACTTGTACGCAGAACACATCATGCGACATGCTGGGCTTGAGGAATCCAAGGCTGGAGTTAAAATCGCTGGAGGAAACATTAACAATCTCAGATATGCAGATGATACCAGTTTGATGGCTGAAAATGAAGAGGAACTGAGGAGCCTTATGATGAAGGTGAAAGAAGAAAGTGCAAAAGCTGGCTTGCAGCTAAACCTCAAAAAAACCAAAATTATGGCAACCAGCCTGATTGATAACTGGCAAATAGAGGGAGAAAATGTAGAAGCAGTGGAAGACTTTATATTTCTAGGTGCAAAGATTACTACAGATGCTGACTGCAGTCAGGAAATCAGAAGACGTTTAATCCTTGGGAGAAGAGCAATGACAAATCTTGATAAAATAGTCAAGAGCAGAGACATCACACTGACAACAAAGGTCCGCATCATTAAAGCAATGGTTTTTCCAGTAGTAATATATGGCTGCGAGAGCTGGACCATAAGGAAGGCTGAGAGAAGGAAGATCGATGCTTCTGAACTGTGGTGTTGGAGGAAAATTCTGAGAGTGCCTTGGACTGCAAGAAGATCAAACCAGTCCATCCTCCAGGAAATCAAGCCAGACTGCTCACTTGAGGGAATGATATTAAAGACAAAACTGAAATACTTTGGCCACATAATGAGAAGACAGGACACCCTGGAGAAGATGCTGATGCTAGGGAGAGTGGAAGGCAAAAGGAAGAGGGGCCGACCAAGGGCAAGATGGATGGATGATATTCTAGAAGTGACGGACTCGTCCCTGGGGGAGCTGGGTGTGTTGACGACCAACAGGAAGCTCTGGCATGGGCTGGTCCATGAAGTCACGAAGAGTCAGAAGCAACTGAACAAATAAACAACAAACTTCTGTTTTGCTAATTCTACCTGCACATACTGTATTATACTATTTTGTATTATCTATAAATGTAATGTGAAATTATGTTGCTTCTTTTGGCATTATGGGGATCCTACAGTTATAATAATACAAAGTTAACATCAAATACCTATATCCCTCTACCTTTTGAAATTGTGGAAAGCTGTATCGTATGTTTTGTTCAGAGCCCAACCAAACTGAAGACAGATCCTTGCAGTCCAGAAGCACAGGGGACTCTAGTAACTTATCTTCACTTTAACAGATCCTGAACTGAACCTGTGTTAAAATTTGTTTATTTATTATTAATAAATAATAATACAGAGATTAATTAATTAATGGAGATTATCTGGGTTACTTACAGGAATGTACAGTTAACTTTAACACTTGCTGGTTACTAGTATTGAGATTAACACTGGTTGGGTTCACGTATTGGGCTAAACCAGTGTTTCTCAACTTTAGCAACTTTGAGATGTGTGGACTTCAACTCCCAGAATTCTTCAGCCAGCATGAGTTGCTAAGATTGAGCTAAACTATAATTTTGTAAACATGGGTTGCTATATAAGCTATAACTGGCTAGGTTTACACATTGTAACTAAGTTCTGAGCCTTGATTTAGAAGCCATTATGACTGGGTTCACACAACATATTAAGCTAAAACAAAGCTAGTTACATTGTAGATTACCAAGATGTTATGGATCTAGCCATTCTATTCTTAGTCCCACTGGTTGAGATGGTATTCGTATTTCTACTTCAGGGAAGGCCTTCAAGCGTGGCCACCATCTTATCCTCCTTGCTACCTGGCAAAAAATGTATTTTACCCTGTTCTAGAATTACCCATTTTAAAGTGTATTCATATTTGATACCTCCAAAACTAGACATTCACTCACAGCCTTAACCAATAACCCATCTTGCTAAAGGATAAGCTCCTTATCTTTCTTCCAAGATTGGCTTGGCATACATTAGATTTGTTTACATTTTTTCTGAGAAAGCTTAGAAAAAATAGACTTTGAAGAAATTACCCATAGACCTTCCCACCATTCCCTTTCTATTAAACAAATAAATCTTTATATAAAAAAGAAAGTGTGAACATTGCATAGAAGACTCACTAGAGGCAGAACCAAGTATAATTTCCACTCAGGATGCATGGGTGTGTGTGCGCGCGTGTGTGTGTGTATTTATTTATTTATGGGTAAGGGGATGTCACCATTCAACAAATTGGGACAGGCACACAAAAAGCTACAAGTCCTGTGCACCCCAGCTCAGATATGAACATAAGCAGTGCCCTACCGGGTCGGACCCCTGGCTCATCTGGTCTAGCAGTCTCCTCTCAAACTGCCAACCAGCTGCACAAGGAAGCCCACTAGTCACCCAGCAGATGGCCTTCAGAGGCAGTCACACTGCCATCCAGGCTACTAGCCACTGATGTATCTAGGATATTAAAAAAAGCCTTTCCTGTTTTATCTAAAACCTTGCCACCACAATTTCTCTGAATTTAAAGAATGTAGGTTTGCCTGGGAAAGGTGTGGAACTAGCAGAAGGATAGCTGCTAGTAATGGTAGAGGTCTTTATGAGCTCAGCCTAAATTCAGATGAATTTGTCTGCAATGCATAATGGAATGTGAGTGAGTGAATTAATTAATGTTTATTATAGCCTTTGGGCAATCAGCATTATGGGTTGTGAATTTCTAAACTAGAGAATTCATAATTCATTCCCAGCCTTATTAATTGAAGAGGCTACAGATGTTTCAGATACATAAGTTGTCTATTAGCCATCCCAAATGGGTCCCCTCTAGATATTTTGTGGCTATAATTCCCCAAATTCTTAAGCAGGGTAGCTATTGGCTGCTCCACACATGAAGAAATTCAAGGAGGAGAGTCCCCCTGAACAGATTAGGTTTTCCATTGCAGGTAGCTGTCAAGTGGAGCCCAGCAAAAGTAGGTGAAGGTAAGTATATTCATCCCCACTCATCTTGAACGTATTGCTTACACTCCTTTTAAGTGCTTGGGAGCCAGGGATGTGGTTACAAGCGCTTTAAATTGATGGCCTTTTGGAATGTAAAGAAGAACAGCCTTTTAGTCCCTGGGGATCTTTGCTTTTTTATCTTCTAAGGTAAAAAAGAAATACTTTGCTGAATTTTGAGTTCTAATTATATCGAGCCAGCCTGGAATAGGACAGAATGTCAAGGTTCCTCAATTAGCTTGAGCATTATTATCCTCCTAGAGTAGGCGTCTTGACTTCAGCAGAGGACAGAAAATCATTACAAATGGTTAATGCCTCAATTGGTCTCTGGATAGAAATCTGTGGGGATATATAAAATTGTTTATAGCAGACTACAGGCAACAGATAGAACCAGAGGCATCTTTATCATTTTTGTTTCCATGGATACCACTGCCCTGCATATGCCTCCCCTAAGAAGTACGTCAAAATCAAATCACAATGCTGAAAGCTATATAAACTGTGAGGCAGTCCAACGTTTTGTTAGAAGGAGGTCACTCGTACTTTGTATGCAAAGTCTGCCAAAAGAATTTTGTTTCTAGTTGCTCACTGAGCAAAAAGCAAAGGATTTTTGTAGAAAATCTGTTTCCAACTTTGAATCACTATGATGGGTTCTAGTTGAGCAGTCACTCTTTCAGTACTGATAGTTGTTTTTCTTAAGTCAAGATAAGAGGACATATCTGTACCTACAAGGATAAATTGTCTTAAAGATGAACAAATATGTATACTGACATTTGTATTTACTTCTTATCCCAGTTATACCACATACCCCACTTATAATTTTAGATCTACCTTAACACTCCATATCTTTCTTCATTCAGACCTGATTTTCACTGTATGATTTACTGATATCATGGGATTGTATGAAATGGCAGGAATGGCTCCTACATGATAATATGCATATTGCAAAAATGTGGTGGTCTCTCATGAAGAATGTAGGAAGAATGCACAGACACAAATTCCTCGGGATGAGAGCCCCGATTCAAGCCGTAAGCTCTCTTTTATTATTCTTTTACTATAAACATGAAGCTCATATTACAAAGAGCTGACTGGTCTAAATAGCAGTGCTTGGCTCATGTAGTCCTCGTGATCTGCCTCCTGGCACAGCTCAGGTTACAGCTCGTGTTGCCTTGTGAGAAAGGTTTTTGCTATAACCTTATCCACTATGGAAGTTCAAGGAAGGTTCAATGAAGATAAGCACAACAATGCCACTGCCGTGGTTTGCCAGCCGGCAGGATGCACGCAATGCTCTCTACACAAAAATACAGAATACCATGTACGGTACCCAATAATACCATGTTGTTGTTGCTCATTCATTTGGGCACTTCTAACTCATTATGACCCAATGGTCATGATTTCACCAGGACTGCCTATCAGTAGTTGCTTGTTTGAGTTCTTCTAAACTCATGCTTGCATCATCTGTGAGTATCTAACCACCTTGTCTTCTATCAGCCTTTTCTTCAATTGCCTTCATTTTCTCCAAGCATTAGCGGCTTCTCCAAAGACTCTTATTTTTGGATTATATGTCCAAAATATTTAAGCTTTAGCATCATTTTTAGTGCTTTCAGTTAACCGTCTGGTTTTACTTCATCTAGTACAGAATTGAATCTTTGCCCAGCACTCCAACATATTCTCAATAATTTTTCTTAGACATCGATTTCTAAGAAAAATTTCATGGCCATTTATTACAGCTGGGGAAACTATGGTCTGTACAATATATACCTTTGCTGTCAATGTGATATTTTGTCTAGATCTGTAATAGTTTTTCTCCAAAGTAGCAGATAGCTCTATTTCATGGCTACAGTCACCATCGCTGTGAATGTTTAAACCTAGGAAAATAAAGTCTGTTGCTACTTTAATTTTTCTCTCCCTATTTGCACTGGGTTGGTATTGTCTGTTGACATAATCTTACTTTTTTAAAATCTTGAGTAGCAAACCAGCTTTTGCACTCACTTTTTTTACCTTCAACAAGAGATTCCTTAAGTGTTCCTGGTTTCTAACCATCAAGTGGTATCATCAGCCTACTTGAGGTAACTGGTGTTTCTCTCAGCAAGTTGAATTCCAATTTACAAATTCTTCAATAAACTGATGAGATGGCCCAGCACACCTATCTTTTTAAGGACTATGCACAATTTGTTGTAGTCTATAAAGCAGAAATCCTTAATTTAATCAATAAAGGAAAAATTGACATCTTCTTTCAACTCATTTGTCTTTTCCATTATCCATTAGATGTTTCCAATGTAATCTTGGGTGTCTCTTTCTCTTCTGAATCCAGCTTCTATATCTGTACTTCTTGTTCTAGATACTGTTGAAGTCTGGATTGCAAAATCTTGAGCATTGTTTTATTAACATGTGAGATAATTTCAATTGCTCAGTAGATTGTATTTTATTAATCTTCTTCGGAACTCAAAGGGTCCAAATTGGTTCTCAGCTGGTTCAAAGCCTGCCCTCTGGGAAATAGAAATCAAATCCATTCCTCCTCTCTGTGACAACTCTTCAAAGATTTGAAGACTAGTAGACAACCTTGTGACCCTTTAGGTCATTCTTTGAGAGAAATGTAGTGCAGTCTGATCTGACCAGAATGAACATTAAATTTTAGACTGACCATATTTTTTTTTTTACCCCAATGGTGAATGGTCCCATGATCATCTAAGAAGAGTATATATCATAAATAGAAAAATAATTGTAGTGGCTAAAATGTATGGGAATGTTTCCAATGTTTGCTGGAAATGTAATAAACAAGAAGGGTCATTTTACCATATGTGGTGGACATGCGAGGTTGCAAAGAAATTTTGATCCCAAATATGTATGTTGATGCAGAGTATATTAAAGATACAGGTACCATTGAAGCCAGGATTATTTTTGTTGGGGATATTGGATCTACAGATAGAAAAGCACCTTGTCAGAATTATACAATATATGATCACCGCAGCAAGACTTCTTTATGCACAATTTTGGAAAACTCAGACTTTACCAACAATACAAGAATGGTTGTTAAAATTTTGATCCCAAATATGTATGTTGATGCAGAGTATATTAAAGATACAGGTACCATTGAAGCCAGGATTATTTTTGTTGGGGATATTGGATCTACAGATAGAAAAGCACCTTGTCAGAATTATACAATATATGATCACCGCAGCAAGACTTCTTTATGCACAATTTTGGAAAACTCAGACTTTACCAACAATACAAGAATGGTTGTTAAAATTGATGGACATGGCAGAAAACGACAAATTGACTTGTTTGTTGAAAGAAAACTTAAGTTGTTATTATCTCAAAGAGTGGAAACAATTATTGGATTATTTACAAAATGCAGGAGGGGCAAAGCTTACATGGGGATTTGAAGATTAGATTGTAAATATAATAGGATATATTAGACAAAGAATTATGTTATATATTGTATGAAAAACTAGTACTTAGGATAGATTCTTACGTTCTTATGACCAGAGATAGATTGGAGGTTATTTATCTTTCATTCTTTTTTCAGTCTATTACTTTACTACACTTTTTCTTTTCTTTTTCTTAATTTTGTATTTCTATTTCCTTTTCTATTTCTAACTTTTAAGTATGTATTTAAAATTTCAATAAAAATAAATTCAAAAAAATAATAATAATTGTAGTGGCAAATGAACTTCAATAAGTCAATATTTACTTAAACAGATAAACAGAATTATTACGGGTAGGCAAAAAAGCAGTGGGAGCAGGAGCAACTTCTGACTTCCTGCTGGCTTCCTCACTGAAGAAAGCTTGTGGGAAGCTGGCAAGGAGCATTGAAAATCATGATCTTGTGACTGTGGGAATGCTACAAGTGCCACAACTTTGCAAATAAAACTGGTCTGAACTTTATGGAAATTTCAATTCCACAGGAGTAATGGGTCCTGGGTTTTTTATGCATTCTTTAAGGTAGTGGATTTTAGGTACCTTTAATTCAAAAATTGTTGTGGTGTTTAATGCACTGTTTGGAATAACTTGAGGGAACAAACAGACAAACAGATAAACACAATGAGAGTTTTAGTAGTATATAGATTATCATAGCACCTCTCAGTCATTTTGTCTGCAAACTAAATATACCTGTATCTTAGTTTCCAGATTTAGTTATCTTGGTAACTTGGTAGCCTTTGTCTGAATTTCCTCCAAATTTCCTCTATAGTTTGCTAAATTGTGATGTTCAGAACTGGACTCAGTATTCCAAATGGGGTCTGACCAGGTCAGAATAGAGTAGAATAATTTGGAGTTTATCTTAGCTTTTTGTGATTTTTTTTTTATTTTCAACATTGTTCTGGTTTATTATTATATTTTTGGGTTTCTTTCTGTTGATGGTGTATGCCACCTAGAATTCTTTGGAATTGGGGCAGATTTATTTATTTATTTATTTATTTAATTTTTCAAATTTCTATTACTGCCCATCTCCCCCCAAAAGGGGGACTTAATTATTTAGATTTAATTATTTTAAGTAAATAATCAAACAATTACTTTACATGATTTATATTAATGCACCCCAAGTTAGCATTTCCCTTTTCAGCAGTTGTATCACATTGCGGGCTCATGTTTAACCTGTGATTGACAAGGACATTAAGATCCATTTCATATGTACTACTAACAAGACAGTTCTCCCCCATCCTATACTTATGCGTTTCATTTTTCCTACCCCAACAAAGAACTTTAAATTTCCCTGTTAAATTCCATTCTACTCTTTTTAGTTCAGTACCTAAACTTGTCTAGATCTTTTTGAATCTTTTCTATCTTCTGTAAAGTATTAGGCAACCCAATTTAAGATTATCTGCAAGTATTTTAAGTTACCCCTCAACTCCTTCATTCAAGTAATTAACAAAAATGTTATCAAAAATGTTACCAAGACTCAGAACACTCATGACACTAATGACACTCCACTTGATACATCTCTTTAAGCTGAAGTGGGGCCATTAACTAGCACTGTTTGGGTGTGGTCATTCAGCCACCTGTGAGGCCATCTAACAGTAGTATAATCTAGCCCATATTTCACCATGTTATTAAGAAGAACATCAGGAGTCATTCAATCAAAGGCTTTGTTGAGGTCCAAATATACTCTATCTATAGTATTCCTGAATCTACCAAACTAGTAACTTATTAAAGAAGGAAATAAGGTTAGTCTGGCATGATAGTTTGCAAAAAATCCACACTTGTTATTGTTAATTGTAACATGTTGAATAGAATAGAATAGAATAGAATAGAATAGAATAGAATAAACTTTTATTGTCATTCCACTGTACACCAAAGTGCACATTAAAATGAAATTTCATTGCAACTGGCTCACAAAACAATCAGGCAATACAGTAAGAATACCATAATTACTATAATATGTAATGTATATTCTTTACCCATTCCACTCCCCTAATCATTATCCCTAATAAATATCGAATGCATGAAAACATGCTGCTTGCTAAAGTGTTTGAAGGCTTGGCTTAGTGTAGATGTAATGCTGATAGGTCTGTAGTTTCCCAAGTTCTCCTCTTTCCCCTGTTTGAAGATGGGGACATCTTCTAGTCTTCTGAGTCCTCTTCAGTTCTCCAGGAATTTTCAAAGATTACACAGAGTAGTTCTCTGATCATGCTAGTTCTTTTAGTACCCTAGATATAATCCATCTGGCCCTGTAGACTTGATTCATTTAAATTAGCTAAGTTCTTCCTTACCCTCTCCTTGTCTCTCCTAAGCTGCAGTTCCTTCATTCCCCAAGTGGTCCAACAATAACCAGCTAGGGCTCCATTTCCCTTCTGAGAGAAGACAGATATAAAATAGGAGTTAGAAGTTATGCCTTCTCATCATCACCAATTACCAATTTACCACTTTCTCCTTGCAACAGACATACACCTGCTTTGGCTTTCATTGTTAACAAACAGGTAGGTAGTCCTCACTCAACAACAGTAATTGGGACCAGAATTTCTGTCACTAAACCACACAGTTGTAAAGCATGATGTCAGGTGACCACATTGCTTAGCGACAGAAATCCTGGCAGTCCCAGTTGCCATCATTAAGTGAGGATCATGGATATTAAGCAAGGTCTTCATGTGGCTGCAACTTGGAACTTCCTACCAGCTTCCAACAAGCAAAGTTAAGGGGAAGCCGGGAGGAAGTCACAAGTCCCAGGTAGCTTACAAGCAGGCTGGCCAGTGGGTGAATGCTACAGAGTGTGGCTGGGCAGGCAGGGGGCTGCCACAGCATGACACAAACACAGCCAGGTGGGGGGGTGCTGCAGAGTGCAGGAGGGTTCGCCGGCAGCTGCTGTGGTGTGGCACAACCATGGCTGGGTGGGGGGTGGCTACTGCAGACTGGCATGAGCACAGCTGGGTGTGCAGGCATATGCTATGGACTGCAGGCGGGGGATAGTGCTGTGGGTGGTCACATGCTACTGAGTATGCAATCTCCAGGAGCTCGTACACTGTAGCCAGGCTACTTGGGAGAAAAAGTGGCAGGAGTGGGAGTGACTTAACAGGAGCAACTTGTGACCTTCCCTGCTGGCTTCCCCATTGACTTTGCTTGTAGGAAGCTGGCAGAGAAGGTCACAAATGGTGATCATGTGACCGTGGGATGCTGCAACCATCGTATGTGCAAGCCTGTTGCCAAGATGGCTGGAACTTCAAGAACCAGTTATAAGTATCACTTGTTCAGTGCCATCATAACTTCAAAGAGTCACTGAATGAGTGGTCATTAGCTGAGGACTACCTGTATATCCAAAGAACCCTTTTTACCTCTGTGTGCAGTATCTGTAAATGCTGAGATTTAGCCTTTCTGATACAGTTCCTACAGTTTCTGGAGACTACATTAATTTCTTCTTTGGTTATGCTCCTGTCCTGTCATTTCCTGTACGTGTCCTTTTTTTCCTCTTCATCATTTTAGAAGCTGTACATGTAACCACACTGGCCTCCAATTTTTCCTTCTTGTGGGAACTTCTTGTGAATGTGCTTTCAGTCTTTCATTTTGTAGCATTTCCCACCTTTACTGGACATTTTTCTGAGAAATTCAAGCCACTGAATCTGATCTACCATTCCTCTGAGTTCATCAGAGTCTGCTCTTCTGAAGTCTAGTATGCAGGTCTGACTCTTCTCAGCTGCTGTTCCTCTGGATATAATCAATTCAAGGATAACATAATCACTTTCATCCAAGATGCCAGTCACCTTCATGTCTTCAATCAATTCCTCCCTGTTGGTGAGAATTAGGTCCAAGATAGCAAATCCCGTTGTTTTTTTCTTCAAACTTCTCACAAATGACGTTGTCAGCAAGAGAGAGCAAGAATTTGTTGGAAGTCTAGCCGTTGGCAGAATTAAGTTCCCAGCAGATGTCTGAATAATTGAAATTCCCCATTATCACTATTGTATTTCTATTTGAAAGACTGATCATCTGACATAGAAACACATCAGTAGCTTCTGTCTGCCCAAGTGGTTTATAAAAGAAACCCACAGTGTTATCACTTTTGTTTCTCTCTTCTGTTATTCTTGCTCAAATACTTTCATCAGGTTTTCCATGCTCTAATTCTGAATTTCTGTACAAGTATATTTTTATTGATTTATTTATTTAGCACATTTTTCCACCGCCCATCTCAAACATGACTCTGCGCGGCTTACAATACATTAAAACAGCAACAGTTCATATCAATTACAAACATTATAAAATATAAATATACAATATAACAAAACTCTAAAAATATATAAATATTATAAAACATATAAAGTTAAAAGTTAAAACCCAAGATGGTAAGATGTTAACATTCCCTAGGACTGTATTATGGTGCCAGCCACCCCCACAATGAACTATCCCCCTTCTTCCGCCCCAAGCGAGGTGGCACAGCCACGTCTTAAGTCCCTTCCAGAAGGCCAGGAGAGTGGGAGCTTGCCTGATCTCTGGGGGTAGCTTATTCCAAAGGGCGGGAACTATGGAAGAGAAGGCCCTCCTCCTGGACCCTGCCAATTGACACTTTCTTGTGGACAGGGTCTGGAACATGCCCTCTCTGCCTGGGTTTTTGTTGGGATTTTTCCTTTACATATTTCAGAGGGTCTGTTCCTTTTAAATAAATTGCAGTCTTTCAGGCCTGTGTGCCAATCGTGAGTATCATCCCACAAGTCTCAGTGATGTCTATCACAGCACATTTGTCTTCCAAAGTTAGGAACTCTAGTTTTATTAATTTCCCATACTCTGCTTTGGTGTAGAAACATCTGAGTACCATCTTAACGGTGTGTCTGTTGTAGTGTCCCCTTCCTGGCCTCCTGTTTCTCCCTTTGTATTCTGCTTTCTTGGCTTGAATACTTGGCTATATATTTGGTTCTGGGTTTTATTGCCCTCTAGGTGAGACAGGAGAGCACCTGCCACATACCTCCTTCCTTTTTGTAAGATGTATCCTCTCTATCCAACCCTTGGTATCACCTTCAGTGCAGTCTGTTGTTTACTTCCAGAATCTTCTTTTCTCTTCTTGTGCCATGACCCTCAGCTGGAAGGATTGATGAAAAAACCACACTTCTCCCACTTACTTCACCTTCCTGCAAAAAGCCTCATAGTCTCAACATTTGTTCAAAGTTTCTTCTGGCCATGTCATTCTTCCCCACTTGGATTAAGAGAATAGTTGTCAGTAGGTTTTAGTAGTTTGGGCAACCTCTCCATCACATCCTGGACATGGGCACCTGGAAGACAACACACCTCCCACAACATCATATAGAATCTGGATACAATCACCTTGGGTCCTTTGAGCAGGGATCACCAACCACTGTGACTTGCCTCTTCTTTCCCAGGCTAGTTCTTGAGTCTGATCCATGGGAGCCCAGGTTTCTTCTACAATGTTCCATTGCAGTTTCTTCAGGTGGCTGTCAAGCACGTTCTAGGGTTTGGGCCTGGGACCAGTCACTGAGCTCCACCAATACCAAGACCCCTGACCCTTTTGCTTCTTTGGGCCACATGCTTCCACATGTTCTCTTCTGACAAAGGGAGCTTTTTCCTGTCCTTTGGTGTTATCCTTCTGGATACCCATACATCCATTAAATCTGTAGGGAAGCCATCATAAGGAAATATGTCCCACTGAATTTTCTCAGACTAGGAAGTTTGGGCAGCCAAGCCCCACATAGACCAACCACTGCATAAGGCAGGAATGCATGTTGTCCTCTGCCTGTCTCAGCCCGTCAGGAAGGCAAGCTCTAATTGTCTTTTTCTGCTATGCATCACTAGCAGCATTTTCTTCGGGGGGTCCAATTCACCTGCTGCACTTCTTTTCATCGTAGGGAAGCAGGAATTAGATTTGGCCAAAACTTCCCAAATTCCTTTTAATTATTAGGTCTGTTACAAAATAGAAAAGTTATGCAGACTGTGAGCTATTCACACTTATGCTGCTACCGATAGTGAAAAATGATTGCTACGTTATTCAGCTCCAAACAGCACTAGCAGATGCTTAAAACGTCCTAGATTTAGGCAGGCAGATTAAGAATTCCTATTACTTGTCGCTTAAGAGAAATTTCAATATATGCAAAAGAGACAGTGTCACAATTGGTTTCCAGTAAGGCCAAAACTGGAGAAAATGGGCATGAACTAAACCAAAAAGCAACCAGATCTTCACATCTCCAGAGGACTTGTGAATATACTTTTCAGTGAAAAAATAGGAGCTCATCTGTAATGATACTGTTCATCTCTCAGGGGCATTAAAGATGTGTCTGCCAGAAAATAATTCTAGAGAAGGTGCTGCCGTTTTCTTAATCAGTTTATCAGGATTATACTTTAAAAGCAACATTAAAATGAAAACCAATGCCCATGGATTTGGGTGTATTTTTCCCCTTAAATTGTTACATAAGGCCTCAGACAACTTAATGGTAGCCAACTTCAACACAAATGCATCTTTTTGTGCACACTAGACCAGAGAAACATGGAAAATAGCCTGTTGATAGCATATAAGATTCTATTATTCTTATTGCTAATTCACGTATTTACTTTACCCAACCTTTTGGGTGAGCAAAACCCAAGCAGATGGAGGTGCTGAAACAGCTTTGCTTTAATCACATACAACATGTGCTTCTGTTGTTCTCATATTCCAGACAGCTTTCACATCAATAGCTGTTATGAAATTAAAATATGACAGTAAAGTTAGAAAAGGAAAGCCTCTAATCCCACTGTTTCAGAAACGGATAAGCCACTCATGCATTCACTAGTCTGAAAATGAATCACTAAACTAGATCCTGCGGATTTAATTATTCAGGTGGTTCAGACTTCAATACTCAATGATTATTGAAGTCTTTGATGTCATTTAAACTATTAGAGTCAGAGCTTGTACAACAGTGCCCTTAATTATTCTGCTCCAACAAAATGTGCAGAAATGCTTTCTCACTATTTGGATTCTAATGGTTTTTCTGTTCAGTACAAGTCATCTTCCCATTTTTAAATTTTTGTTTTAGTTGTGAGCAGCATCACAAATGTGGGTGGTGAATAGAAACATGTCTTGATTCACTGTAAATTCAGTAAGTACAGAAAGGGAACATTTGTTTTAGAAAAGCAATGTGAGCAACTTTCTTTTTTATCTATCATCTGTCTGTCTGTCTGTCTGTCTGCCTATATACCCACCCATCTCCGGTACATGACTCTGAGCAGCTAACCATTAAAAACAGAATAAAAACAATAAGCAAAATTATAACTAACATAAAATAGCAGCCAAGCAACAACACTAACAGTCATCCCCCAATCAATGTAGCCAAGAAACAGGGTCACCTCACTGTCATGGACGTGATGTGTTTGCTTTCTCTGGATAGACTTTCTCTCCAGTATCTTTTAAGGGTTTGAATGAAGTGGAATCTTTTGGCCCTTCATTCTTTTTTAGTTAAACCTCTGCTAGGCATTCTGGTAGCAACTTATCAAGGAAGCTACACATCCACAGAGCAGGGTAAGTGGGGAGGAACATGCTTCCAGTGATGACTGGAGATTACGGGAGTAAAGGATGAACACACCTCGAAGACTTTAGATTAGAGCAGGCTCATCTGTAGCTTCTCTAGCCTCTGTATGTGGTTCCACTCAAGCAAACAAAGAGGGAACTATTAATCCCAGTTAAAAATCCCAATGTATTCCCATACATAGGTGTTCAATTTTTAAGTAAAAATATTAAGAAGATATCTTCACATTCAGCATACATATCTTACTTGCTTATTTGATTGTTATGTAGAATAATTGTGGATTCTAACATAGTCTAACAAATGCAAAAGAGGGACAAACTCTGAATTAGTTGATTGCATATATGCTATATTGTAACCATACTGAACAGGTCTTTCCTAAGAAAAAGCAACATTGCTGTTACAAAGATAAGTGCTGTCTCACCTGACCTTCAGAGATCTTCAGAGTTGGTCCATTGGTCACATCTACATGCAAGATTTGCTAAATGTCCACAGTGCCATCATACCCACAGTGCCATCAATAGACACATAGAAATAAACCATATTTACACACCATTCAAAAGAGATGATAAACAAGCTAAGAAGGAACAAAGAACACATCCTCTCCAGCAGCCAACACCCAGATAAGCAGGGATTAACACCAGGCAAACAATCAGGCAGAAAACAATACCCTCATCAAGGAACTACCAAGGAGAAAAACACACCCCCACCAATACTGGCAAGGAAAGCTACTGCATACAAACAGGGAGCAACCCCACACTCACTAGCACTGATGATGTTACCTAGTCGGGTGATGAAACTTCTGCAAGCAAGCAACCAAGCTCAGGGAACACCAAGGACTCATACCACACCCTTACAGCCCACTTTAACTTTCTTGCTGAACAGCTAAGGTTCCTTTTTTCACCTCAGCTATCCAAAGTCTCAAATCACAAAAACCAGGTGTTTGAAATCTGAGTCATTGTGGCTTAGGAGTCCTTTTCTTGCCATGAAAAAAAAACCTTGTGAAGTGAGGACAGAGGGTGAGGCACAAGCAGGAAGCCAGTTTTGGTTGGCTGGAAGGAATGCTGGTCAGATCTAGTGTATATTCACAAAGTCTGTGGTGAGGACAATCACAGGCCACTGCAAGACATTCTGAAGCCTGGGGGTTGGAAGCATTGCAGCGTAGTGGTATTCCTCGTTTAGCTGGGCTTTCAAGGTTTTTGACAACGTTCCTCTTGAAAAAAAATTATATTGTAATCAAATTAATAGATATACTTGCTGGTGGCAGTGTCCATTTAGTTCTTCACTGTGGTTGAAAGTTTTGAGTTCATTGGGGTAAATGGTAATTAATTCTAGCATGGCTTTATTGACCACAGTATCAATCTTAAGCTTCAGCAAAGGATCGTTACCTTGTCGTGGTGCTGGAGCTTGAGCACCTCAATGATGCCATGAGCTAAACCGTGAAGGGTGTCATGTTCATCGTTGCAATGTTAAAGTGCATCGTAAAGTGCATCGCAAACATTACAAAGGGCCACCCAAGACGGGAAGGTCATGACAGAGAGGTCAGACTAAATGCAATCCCTGGGGAAGGTTTTGCATGTCATTTGGCTGATGCGTGTTTTGGTTGGGAGGGGAGGAGGACTCTGTTGCCTGGGATGTTATCTGTATTCAGCTAGGTTGGAATGTGTTTGGGTTATCTTGTGTGTTCAAGGTTTTCTTCCCAGGACATCAGCATAAATTGTTACCAGCACCTGGGGTGGGGAATTTGAAACGGTTGGGCGAGGGGAGGGATTACGTTTGTGCCGAGGGTTTTTAGTTTGTATTTGGCGTGCTTTTCCTCATTCTCAGCTTTCTCTGTATTTGCATACTATTCTTTAATAAATCAGATATCATTAACCTTCTACTTGTGAGTCTGCTTTTGTTAGGGTAGGCAAACATTACAAAGGGCCACCCAAGACGGGAAGGTCATGACAGAGAGGTCAGACTAAATGCAATCCCTGGGGAAGGTAATGGCAACCCACCCCAGTATTCTTGCCGTGAAAACTAAATGGATCGGTACAACCAGAGATATGTCGGTATACCATCGGAAGATGAGACCCCCAGGTTGGAAGATAGTCAAAATGCTACTGGGGAGGAACAGAGGATGAGTTCAACTAGCCCCAGACGTGATGACGCAGCTAGCTCAAAGCCGAAAGGATCACTAGCGGCCGACAGTGCTGGTGGTGAATGGCAAATCCGATGTTCTAAGGATCAACACACCATTGGAACCTGGAATGTAAGATCTATGAGCCAGGGCAAATTGGATGTGGTTATTGGTGAGATGTCAAGATTAAAGATAGACATTCTGGGTGTCAGTGAACTGAAATGGACTGGAATGGGCCACTTCACATCAAATGACCACCAGATCCACTACTGTGGACAAGAGGACCACAGAAGAAATGGAGTAGCCTTCATAATTAATAGTAAAGTGGCTAAAGCAGTGCTCGGATACAATCCAAAAAACGATAGAATGATCTCAATTTGAATTCAGGGCAAGCCATCTAACATCACAGTGATCCAAATATACGCCACAACCACAGATGCTGAAGAAGCTGAGGTAGAGCAGTTCTATGAGGATCTGCAGCACCTACTGGACAACATGCCTAAAAGAGATGTTATTTTCATCACAGGAGACTGGAATGCTAAGGTGGGCAGTCAGATGACACCTGGAATTACAGGTAAGCATGGCCTGGGAGAACAAAATGAAGCAGGACATAGGCTGATAGAATTTTGGCGCGAAGACTACTGCAGATGCTGACTGCAGTCAGGAAATCAGAAGACGCTTAATCCTTGGGAGAAGAGCAATGACAAATCTCAATAAAATAGTTAAGAGCAGAGACATCACACTGACAACAAAAGTCCACATAGTTAAAGCAATGGTGTTCCCCATAGTAACATATGGCTGCGAGAGCTGGACCATAAGGAAGGCTGAGAGAAGGAAGATCGATGCTTTTGAACTGTGGTGTTGGAGGAAAATTCTGAAAGTGCCTTGGACTGCAAAAAGATAAAACCAGTCCATCCTCCAGGAAATCAAGCCAGACTGCTCACTTGAAGGAATGATATTAAAGGCAAAACTGAAATACTTTGGCCACATAATGAGAAGACAGGACACCCTGGAGAAGATGCTGATGCTAGGGAGAGTGGAGGGCAAAAGGAAGAGGGGCCGACCAAGGGCAAGGTGGATGGATGATATTCTAGAGGTGACGGACTCGTCCCTGGGGGAGCTGGGGGTGTTGATGACCGACAGGAAGCTCTGGCGTAGGCTGGTCCATGAAGTCATGAAGAGTCAGAAGCGACTAAACGAATAAACAACAATCTATCTTAAGAGTTATAAAATGGTGCAATATAAAAGATTGATTTGATTTTTGTTGCTAGATACCATGTTTACATTAGAAATACATTAGAAAACAAAAATATATTTGCTTGGGTCTGTCATATTTAAAAGTGTGGGAAAGAGCAATTAGGAATTAATGCAATAACAAAATGTCCTTTAGTTAAGGATTGTCTTAACTAATATTTTGTCCTCATTTTTTTAGTTATACTAACAAAATAATCCATAGAAGATTATCTCCCTCTTTGCAAATACCTTTTTGAATAGGAATACTATTTCATATTTCTCCTTAAGATTACAAATGTACTGATATATACTCCAAATTATGTCATGTGGAAATCTATTATTATTATTATTATTTATATGCCGTCTGATTCCCAGCATCTCTGATTGGTTTACAAATACTTCTGGTGCCACTATTTCTTATTTATTCAAAGACTTAGGACACGTAGGAACTCATTTTTATAAATGAGTCATTTATAAAAATAATACAGGCGGGATAAAAAAATAATACAAAATGCTGGTTTACAACTTTTTTCACCTTCTGGGCAAAACGTTTTAACTCCACTCACACACATACATGCAATTCTCAGGTCAAAGTCTAGCTGGACCGGTTAGATCAAGAGCTCTGAAAAAACAGAAGTAGAAAACGCATTGCACATGGTACCTCATTGGCTCCAATGCACCACGGTTCCCATCCACTTTTATTCCTTAGCTAATCCCAGCTTGATATTCATCTCGTGCCTACTGGTGCTTTTCCGTTTGAATGCCAGTGCCTCACTCAGTTCAAAAGGGAACCATATGATCTTTGGAAACCGCCTCCTGTTGGGTCATTTTAGAGGTCTCCATCCTGGTATTTTTATTCATTTGGCAGATGCTGAAATCTAGTAGAATAAACTTTCGCGCCTTTATGGCCTGCTTCCAGAAGGTCTCATGTACTTTTATACATGAGCCCACAAATACATGGCACAAAGCTGTCTAATAACTTGCATAACAGTAAAAATAAAATGTATATGAGAACTGCTGAGACCCGAGCACCATGTGACTGAGTGAGCTCCCACACTTGCACCAACTCTTGCCAACCTAGCCATTCGAAAGCATGCAAATGCGAGTAAATAGGTACCACTTCGGCGGGAAGGAGGGTGACAGTGTTCTGTGACTGTCATGCTGGCCACATGATATGGAAGTGTCCTTAGACAACGCTGGCTCTTTGGCCATGAAACGGAGATGAGCACCGCCCCCTAGTGTCGGGAATGACTAAACAGGAACCTTTACCTTTTACTTACATAACAGCAACGAAGTGGCAAGTGCATTAAAAAACTGGTTTGTGTAACTTGGTTTTTTGTCAG
This sequence comes from Candoia aspera, assembly GCF_035149785.1. NCBI lineage: Eukaryota > Metazoa > Chordata > Lepidosauria > Squamata > Candoiidae > Candoia > Candoia aspera. The sequence goes on along the minus strand of NC_086153.1, from coordinate 251,933,805 downwards.
TTTTTTTTAATGATAAAATTGGTTCCAGGTTTGTTGACACACAGTTTGCTTGAATAATAATGTTTAAAAGTTTCCTTATGGAAGGGCACAGAAAGAAAACAGAGCAACCCCAATGTGTTTTCTACTCATCCATGAGATGGGAAAAAAACATGTTGGTATTGCAAACACACACATGCGCCCCACCCACCCTTACTGCACTTCAACAGTGAGGCCAATCAGTGTTACTGCCTGCAAGCAATTCAGGGCAGGGTAATTTTAGGCCATGATTGGTAGGTTCCTTGTTATCCTTTCCTCTCCTGCCCACCCTCACCAGTAATTGCCCTCGTGAATGCAACAGAGCATTTCTCAACCTCAGCAACTTTAAGATGTGTGGACTTGAGACTTCCGGTGGGGACAATGGCAGCTTGAGCTGGTTTTTTCCACTGTCTGCAGACTGACCTGTCACTGTGGCTTGTTTTCTTGGGCTCAGGCGGGCTTCCTTGGAGCCCAGAAGCATTCTCTAGATTAAGGAAAACCCAGGAATCACCCCATATGTTCTCCAGATGGCTGGTCCCCACCAGAAGACTGCATGGCAAACATAAGATTAAAAGGCAATGGAAATATCAAAAGCAAAGATGATGATAATGATTATGATGATGATACACAATAATCACATCATGACACCTGAGAACAATCTAATCCAATCCATACATACAGACTCACCCAACGTCCAGACCCCATGCCCAAGGGAACATCCAGATCTTCAAAAACTTACAAAATGCGACTTCCGGTGGGAAAAATGACAGCTTGAGCTGGTTTTTTCCTCTGACTGTGGACTGACCTGTCAGAGTGGCTTGTTTTCTTGGTCTCAGGCAGGCTTCCTTGGAGCACAGAAGCATTCTGTGGATTAAGGAGAATCCCAGGAAGCACCCCATGTGTTCTCCAGATGGCTGGTCACAGCCAGAAGACCACAAAATGGTGTTTCGTGATCAACTAGTAAGCGATCAGCTGGGAGGCAGGGCTATCATCTTCTTCCCAAGCCGCCTGAAGCCATAACAGATCTTAGGGTTAGGGTTAGGGTTTACTTTGAAGTGGGATAATTGTCTAAATGTGTTTATCAGGATGGTTTCCTAAAGGTTTGGATAAGTGATTATGCTGTTTTGAAAATTCTTACATTTTTGGTAAATGCCTAGCTTATTGTTTAAATGTGGTTATCAGGATGGTTTTTTAAGGGTTTAGATAAATGTTTATGCTGCTTGGATAATTTTTATATTTTTGGTTAATGATAGTTTAGTTGGCAGATAGGAGGAAATTACAGTGAAGAAGGATAGTTTTTGTTACTATATTAGGTTCCAAATTATGTTTGAAGGATTTTATATGTTTTTCTTTAATTGAGAGGGTAATGTAGGGAACGTAATAATGAGAATTTAAATGCTTTATAGAAATAATGTTTACTATAATATGAATTGGAGTAAGAGATTGATACTGTCATGAGTAAGGATGGCGAGCAGGGGGCTCTCACCCAGACTGTCAAGCGCATGCGTAGCACTGAGGAACTGTTCAGCCATTCAAAGAGACACAGATCGGGACCGCCTTAACCTTTGGGGTTTATATGGCTGGGTTTTCCCACGCTTTCTCAGTTTGTTAGGATTCTTGTTAAGTACTACTAATAAATATTAGAGACCAAGTCCTCGCCTCAGTGTGTTTCCTGGTAATCAGGACATCAATCCTAACAAACTCCTACTCCCATCGAAAGAGGGAGGAACAAGCAATTAAACAGATACGTTTAGAAATGTCTTCAGAAAACCAAGAAATGCGGCTCGCCATCCAGCAATTGGCAGCAGCCCTACAGCAACACCAGCAACAAGTAGATCTCCAGATCAACACATTACAAGCTGCCATGCTACAGCAGTTGCAACAACCAGCTCCGATTAACCCACAACCGGCACCAGCAGCAGCAGCAGCAGCAGCCCCACCGGTAATGTTGAGATCACAGGGCAGTCTACCAGAGAAATTTGGAGGAGAAGCAGGACAGCTGAGAATCTTTCTCACACAGTGTACTATGTTCTTCGACAGCAGACCCGCAGAGTTTCCCACAGACAGAACCAGAGTCACCTTCATCCTAGGCCTGCTGAAGGGACCAGCGGCCAAATGGGCTATTCCCATGGTGGAGAACAACGATCCGATTCTCAACGACTACCAGAACTTTTTGACAGGCTTCCGAGCACACTTTGACGACCCCATCAGAGAGGCCACGGCCAGCCGGGAGATTCGGAGGCTCAAGCAAGGTAACAAGAGGGTGGGACTCTACATTGCTGATTTCAAGTTGTTAGCAGGAGATCTGGACTGGAATGAGAGTGCATTAAAAGACCAATTCAAACAGGGGCTGGATGAGATTAAGAATGAATTGGTGCGCCAGGGAACACCAGCCACATTAGAAGCCCTATATCAGCTATCGGTGGTCATAGATGCCAGGCTAGAGGAGCTTAGGCAGATGCAGCCGGGGAGAAGCAAGACCCTCCGAGCGTTTTCAGGATTCCCAACTCCCCTTGTAGCAGCCTCTCACTCAGCACGAGAGGAGCCAATGCAGATTGGGGCAAGCAGGAGACTGATTTCCGAGACTGAGAGGCAGAGAAGGAGAGAGAGAGCCCTGTGTTTCTACTGCGGAGCCCAGGGGCACATGGTGAGAACTTGCCCAGCGAGAGGCCAAACAGCTCCAGTAAGACCCCCAGGGCAAGCAGCTGAAACAGGACCCATCCCCGCCTCTGTTTCCAATCAGGGAAACTCCGTTGGTCTCCCTCCCAAGAGCTCAGCAGGGAGACCGTAAATCAATTAAGGAGGGCTCATTCCGAAGATTCCAGGCAAGACTTTTACTACTTACCCGTAAAAGTCCAAGTCAACCCAGAGCACCAGGTCAAGCTAGAGGCCCTCGTGGATTCTGGAGCTTCAACTAATTTTATTGATGCACAGACTGTACAAGACTGCAACATACCGACCAGGGAATTGCCATGCCCCATAGAAGTAGAGACCATTGACGGCCAGCCCCTCAAGGCAGGGCCGATTAGAAGGCTCACAGAACCGGTGCAGCTGACAGTGGGAGACCACACTGAGTGGATCCAGCTTTATGTTACTGCAGCGCTAAATGTGCCGGTAATCCTAGGCACGCCTTGGCTGAGGATCCACAACCCGTTGATGAACTGGACTACAGGAGCAATCTCCTTCCCAGCTAAGGAATGCCAGCACCACAAGAGTCAAGCCGCTCCACACTCTCCAGCAACCAACGCAGTCACAGTAGCAGGGGGGGTCCACTTGCCAGCCAAGTATGCAGATTTTGCAGACGTTTTCAGCGAGCAAGAGGCCACAGCACTACCCCCCCATAGGGACTGTGACTGCACCATTGAGTTGTTACCAGGAGCCAAGATCCCAGCAAGGAAACAATATCCCATGTCCCCCAAGGAGTTAGCCACCTTAAAGGATTACTTGGACTCCAATCTCCAGAAGGGCTTCATCCGACCATCTACGTCCCCAGCGTCTGCTCCTACCTTCTTCGTACCAAAGAAGCCCGACCCGTTGGCACCTGCAACTCAGGAGACACCCTTGAGAGTGGTCCACGACTTCAGTTTCTTAAATAAACAAACAAAGAGAGAATCCTATCCTCTGCCCTTAATCTCGGAGCTGCTAGATCGCTTGCAGAAGGCACGCATGTTTACCAGGTTGGATCTCAGGAGTGCGTACAATCTGATCCGGGTGAAAGAGGGGCACGAATACCTGACTGCCTTCGACACCAGGTTTGGCAAATTTGAGTACCTTGTTATGCCCTTTGGCTTGTCTAATGCAGGAGCCATATTTTCCAGATTTATGAATCACGTTTTTGCTGATTTACTAGACAAGTACATGGTCGTTTATCTAGATGACATATTAATTTTCTCTGAGGATGCCACAACTCACGTAACCCATGTACGTAATGTTTTGCAAAGACTGAGAGAGAACAGGCTGTTCGCCAAGCTAGAGAAGTGTGCCTTTGATTTAACTGAAGTACATTTCCTGGGCTATATAGTATCCACAGAAGGCATATCCATGGATCCTGCTAAGGTCCAGGCAATTCTCTCTTGGCCACCCCCCCGAAATGTTAAAGATATACAAAAATGGCTAGGATTTTCCAATTTTTATCGCCGTTTTGTCCCGGCCTATAGTCATCGGACCAGACCATTCACACAGCTCTTGAAGAAAGGCTCAAAATTCGTATGGGGGGAGAGGGAGCAAGCAGCGTTCCAGGAGTTGAAGCAGCTTTTTGCTTCCCAACCGCTCTTAAGGCACCCTGACCCCACGAAGCCATTCATAATGTATTCAGATGCTTCAGATGTTGCCATTGGGGCAGTGTTATTGCAATATACAAACAGGGCAGAGAATACATTGCTTCCTTGTGCCTTTTTCTCACGCATGCTCTCACCAGCAGAGAGAAACTATGATGTTTTTAACAAGGAGTTGCTGGCAATTAAAGCAGCATTCCAAGAGTGGAGGCACTGGCTAGAAGGGGCAACCTTTCCGGTGAAAGTTTGCACCGATCACAAGAATTTACAGCTTCTACAAAGCACCAGATCCCTCACCCCACGCCAGATCAGATGGAGCCAGTTTTTCTCCCGTTTCAGTTTTGTCATTTCTTATGTGCCCGGGGCGCAAAACTGCTTGGCAGACGCCCTGTCTCAATCCTTTCAGGCAGACCCCCCACTCACCAGGAAGTACAGGCTGCTATATTACAACCTCACAACTTTGATCAGCCGATGAGGGGGAGCCAAACGGAGAGTTTAGCAGCAGGCAGCCAAGCAGAGGACCTATTTGCAAGAGCCAGAGCTCAGCAGCAACAGGACCCGTATGCCAGGGCCAGGATGGATGACCTCCAGAGGGCCCCGCAAGACACTGCCTCCCCATTCAATGTGGAGGCAGGAATCCTCTGGCATAGTGGGCGATTGTACATTCCCCCTTCATTGAGGGAAGAAGTACTGAGACTGTGTCATGACCACCAAACAGCAGGCCACGGAGGCGTTTTCAAAACTCTCCATAGAGCTCTGAAAGACTACTGGTGGCCTAAGATGGTTGCAGACATTAAGGGCTACGTTGCTTCTTGTCACACCTGCAGACGAGCCAAGCCTCTCCCAGGGAAGCCCACAGGACTCTTGCAGCCCCTACCCACCCCCAGTAGGCCTTGGGATACGATCTCCATGGATTTCATCACTGATTTACCCCCGGTCCAGGGCCTGACTTCCATACTGGTGGTGGTGGACCTTTTCACAAAGATGGCACATTTTATTCCTTGCAAGGGCCTCCCATCTGCACCAGCCACCGCGCAGTTGTTCATGGACCATGTTTTTAGGTATAGAGGCATGGTGAATCACTTGGTGAGTGACAGAGGCCCACAGTTCACTTCCAGGTTCTGGAGGGCCCTTTTCCAGTCATTAGGGGTCCAGATCCACCTGTCATCAGCGCATCACCCTGCCAGTAATGGGCAGGCCGAAAAAATTAACCAGTGGTTACAGCAGTATCTCAGGTGTTACACCACGTATCGGCAAGACAATTGGCCAGCCCTGTTGCCCATGGCAGAATTCACTTATAACAACTCTGTGCAGTCATCTACCCAGATGTCTCCGTTCCAAGCGCTCTACGGGGTTAACCCTCAGGTGTTGCCCACCTCCTCCCAGCAGGGAACTGTTCCAGCAGCAGCTGATTTTCTTAAAGAGCAACAAGCCGCACAGGAGTTGTTAAAGGAGCAGCTGAACAGGGCAAAGAGTGCTTACAAAAGGGCAGCAGACGCTCACAGGCAGGAGGGGCCAGCGATCGCAGTAGGAGACAAAGTGTGGCTCTCTACCAAGTTCTTGATCTCTACCAGACCCTCCAAGAAATTGGACTCTAAGTTCGTCGGCCCTTTCACTGTGGTGCAGCAGATAAATCCAGTAGCTTATCGTTTACAGCTCCCACCATCCATGAAGATCCATCCAGTGTTTCACAGAGCCTTGCTAGCCAAAGACCCTCCCCCAAGTAACTTGCGATCGCAACTGCCCCCCCACCACCTCCAGTAATTGTGGAGGGAGAGGAGGAGTACGAAGTGGAAGAGATTCTGGACTCTAGGAGGAGGGGAAGGGGCATCCAATATTTCATACACTGGAAAGGGTACCCTGAGGAGGAGCGCACGTGGGAGAATGCCAGAGATGTACATGCTCCAGCACTGGTTCATCGATTCCATCAGCTTTTCCCTCACAAACCCAAGCCTCGCATTTTACCCGAGATTCCTCTTTCGCCTGAGCAGGCCGAAGAGGCCCAAGCTGAGGAGTTCGTGAGTGTGTATTTCCCCCCGCCCCTGCCTGAAGCCTCGACTCCAGTTACAGAGGAGGTGGGGGAACCACAGCCCTCAACCTCGGGCTTGCATTTCCCAGGGGGGAGGGGGGCTGACCCTGCTAACTCTCTAGATGTTTTTCAGCAGCAGCCACCTGGCTCGGAGGCGTTATCGGATTGGGAGGGCAGCACCGCTTCGTCCGTGGAGGAGTTGTCCTTTGAAGAATTGCCTTCTTTGCCAAGTTCTCATGAGACTTTACAAGCAGACAACATATCTTATCAAGACTCTGGAGGGGAGGGGGCTGAAATGGAATATCAATCTGGAGGGGAGGGTGATGTCATGAGTAAGGATGGCGAGCAGGGGGCTCTCACCCAGACTGTCAAGCGCATGCATAGCACTGAGGAACTGTTCAGCCATTCAAAGAGACACAGATCGGGACCGCCTTAACCTTTGGGGTTTATATGGCTGGGTTTTCCCACGCTTTCTCAGTTTGTTAGGATTCTTGTTAAGTACTACTAATAAATATTAGAGACCAAGTCCTCGCCTCAGTGTGTTTCCTGGTAATCAGGACAGATACTGATTTATGTATATCTTTGTTGTAGAAAGTTGGAAGGCACTTCGTAGTAGTTTATTTTGTGTTTTTTCACAACTTTTTAGTTCTGTTTCTTTTTCTTTATAGGCTTGTTTCAATCTTTTTAGTTTTTATGTATATTTTGAACATGCTTTAATAAAGTTTTTTTTAAAAAAAAGATGTTTGTACTTCAGTTCCCAGACTTCTCCAGCCAGCATGCTGGGTGGGGAATTCTGGGAGCTGAAGTCCACACATCTTAAAAGTCGCTGAGGTTGAGAAACATTGCAATAGAGGGATGGCTGGGTCGGCATGCCCTGTCACATGACTCAAAGCTGATAATGAACACTGTGCTTTGTTGTTGTTTTACAAAAGCTTCATGAGAGATCAATACTCCTACAGATAGAAGTTTCAGAAGAACATTCCATGAACATTCCCAGCCAACCATTCTATTTGCTGTTGCTTTCATATGCAACCTCTCTTAATGGCCTGACACACTGCCCCTCTCCTGAATAGGCTTTGAGTGATTTGTATGGAGGGGGTCAGAGGGAAAATTTAAGATTAGATGTACCCCCCCCTCTTTTCCCAGCAAAGGCGTGGAGAGTCTGGAAGGATGCAGGGGGCTTGTTCTGCAATGCCTGGCTCAGTGGGAGAAATCAGCAAGCCTTTTATGGGCAACAGAGGTGTCAGGCTCTCATCTCCTGAGGGGAGGAGGTGTCTGGGGTGCTTCCTCACTTGCAAACACACACAAGGGTCCCAAGTAAGGAAGCTGGTGGCATGAGGAAAGGGAGGGAGGAGCCAGGTTCTCCCTGAAAGCATCTGCTCTGATTGAGCTCTGAAAGACAAGGAGGCAATCTGCTAAGAAGACAGGTAGATGGAGATGTGAAGACCATACAGAACTAAAGAAGCTCATGGAAGACCCTACTTGAGAATTCTACAAATTTCAGCCCAAACCACTGTTTCTCGACCTTGGCAACTTGAAGATGTGTAGACTTCAATTCCCAGAATTCCCCAGCCAGCCATTGAAGTCCACACATCTTCAAGTTGCCAAGGTTGAGAAACACTGGTCCAGATATTTCTGGAAGGCCCCGGGTTGGCAAGGTTTATCTAATATTTTCTAAAATAATATCAGTCAGTGACCAAATATTATAAAATATCAGTTCTTGGTATAATTTTCATAAACACACTATGATGTTGCAAAAATAACATAACCTCCAGATTCTGTATAGGCACACATATACCATAAATGGTGGGCAGCTGCATTAGCAAATATCCATACTGTAAAAATGATTTTCCTGTAATCTCAGTTTGCTACAAACACATTAATATGGTCGATGAATTCATTTGTACAGGAAACAAGTCAAGAGCAAATTAGCTTTAATTTGACTAAATCAGGTGAATGGTTATGGTTAGATCCCTCATGCCTTATAATGTTGATAATAGGAAAAACATGTTATAAAGGTTGGCTGATCCTGAAAATGCATTCTTGTGCTTTACAGAATGTTGGCAGTAGAGGAGGAAGGGGTAGGAGAAATCAAGTAAAAACTGAATATATCATAGTAGACTGGGAAAAAAACATTATAAATTGTCAATGCATTTTCTAGTAATGATTATTAAAACTCAGAGAAGTGATCATTTATTTAAGAGCCCTTTCATTCATTTTATGATGATCACTCACATCTAGTAAATCATACATGAATGGCACAGTGTCACACTATTGTGGTTATTTATTACTCACCTCTACAAATCAGAAAACACATTAATTACACAATTCCATCCAATAAAATTAGTTCACAACTTAACAAAAAAAAACAGTAAACAAATATTAACTAAGACAAAACAAACACAGCTACCATTCTTATTTAAAACAATGCCTTAAACATGTCTAATTGCATATAAATCCGTAATTAAAAGCTAGATCATGGCACTTTATGGCAATCCTTTTTCTTTTGGACTACTCTTATATTAGGTACTAACCAAGGATGCTCATCATGACTGCTGACAGAAATATGAAACTGCATGTGTTTGCTCCATCTTTGGAGAAACTGTCTGCTTGTGAAGAACCAAATGAAACCCATTCATTTTGGATGAAGTTGAACAGGTTTGTCACTTCTCTGAAGGCTAGTTTGCTCTTTCCTTCTATTTCATGAAATGTTCACAGGAATTCACAGGGTGTTTTAGGATGAGCTTGGTTCCTTTTAATAAAATCAGGCTCAGAGTGCTAATAAAGAATATCCTCATATCCTATAAGCTTCTGATTTATTTATTTGTCAAATTTATATCTCACACAAAATCAACCCTTAAAATCAAATATAAAAACCAATTAAAACAATTAAATAATCAACATAAGTAAAAACAAGATTGTGAAAGGGTTGATTAAGATGTCATATGTGGTGCAACCAACATGTGGGCTCTCTCCTGTCAGGGGATCCGCAGACCTGATGAAAAACTGCATTTTGAGGGCTTTCCAAAAGGCCATAGGGGTTAGGGCAAACCTCACCTCAGGGGATGATGTTCCAGAGGGCAGGTGACACAGCAAAAAAGGCTCATCTCCTGGGTCCTGTCAGATGGACCTCCTTAGCAGATGAGACCTGCAACGTGCCTCTCCTGCTGTACCAGATGGGACCAGTAGAAGTAATCAGGGAGAGGTGCCTTAAAGGACAAAAACAGTAGCTTGAATTGTACCTGGAAGCAAACCAGCTCACGGAGCAGAGGTGTAACTCCCCCAGCAGTTTCATGTAGGTGTTAAACAGGAGTGGCTAGAGCACCAAACACTGTGACATCCCACATAGTAGGGGCCAAGGGTGGGATCTCTCACTCCCAATCAACACCGACTGGTATCAACCCCGTAGGAAGGAAGTGAACCAGCAGAATACAATGCTGCCCACTCCCAATCCCTGAAGCTGATCCAGAAGGATACCATGATTGATGGTACTGAAAGCCACTGAAAAGTCAAGAACAGCCAAGATGGATGCATTACCGCCATCCCACACTTGCCGAAGATCATCCAAAAGCATGACTAATGCCATTTCTGCCCATGTCCAGACCTGAATCCAGACTGAAAGGGGTCCAAATAATCCACTTCATCCAGGGTCTGTTGAAGGTGTTGCACAACCATCTTTCTCCACAACCTTCCCTAAAAAATGGAGGTTGGACACTGGTCGAAAGTTGTCCAGTATGGTGGGATCCAGCGATAGCTTCTTGAGGAGGGGGCGGACCAACACTTCCTTAAGTGGCAAAGGGACAACTCCCTCTCTCAAGGATGAATTCACCACCATTAGAACCCACCCACATGTCACCCCCCGGGCAGCCTTGGCCAACCAGGAGGAACATGGATCTAAAGAGCAGGTGGCTGAGCTCACAGTCGTAAGGACTCTGTCCACTTCCTCAGGCCAACAGGTTCAAACCATTCTCAGATAACAGGACAAAACTGTGCTCCAGGCATCTCCACAGGACCTGCACCAAGGCTGAAGCCAGGGAGTCCGAGTGTAACTAGAAAGACTGAGTGTAACTTCAGGAAGAGACAGGCTATTTGCATTTTCCCCTCAGACACCCTGGAATGAATAGAACTGCAAACTGCTCAGCCAGTTCTGTAAGAGTGTTATTGATGCTGTGCCTCCTTCAAGAAAAATATCAGTCTTTTTTTTTTATCAAATCCAATGAAAGCAGTTTAAAAAAAAACGGGGGGAAAATATCAGTATAATACTAAGACCGTGGAGCAGAAAACCGAAGGGGGAGAAAAAGGGAGCAGGTTTTGCATCTCCTGATAATGAAGACAATCTTTAATGTTTTCAAAGCTGGTCAAGTTGTTTCTATTTCGAAGGCATGGGTGCTGCCAGTTTGCCATGGAGACTGGTGCTCATAGAGGCACTTAATGACTTTACTTTAAAAGAACCAAAACAAACGAGCAATAAATTCATCTAATTATAGAGTTGTAATTGATTGTAATTGTAATATAGTAGAAGACATGAATGTTTTCTACTATATAGATCCCTGTGGTAAAACAGGATAATTTGCGTATCACCCCCACCACTAGCTGAAAGAGAAAAAGACTTTGGGAATTATTGTGTGGCCCATTCAGAATGATGAACTGCACAAAGGGCCTCAGGACAGATCCATAGGCAAAGCAATGCCTTGCAAACCACTCTGTATCAATTAGGGAGCTCCAAGCCATTTCTGGAGTGATCCTTTGCAAAAAAGAAAGACCCCAATGTTGAAAAACAATTGCCCATTTTAATATAAATACAGGGCTGCTAGAGTCTCTCCTCTGAGTTCAATTGTAAATGCCAACTTTCAGATGGATTTCCTTCCAACCAAATAATGCATGGCAAACACATTCAGTGGATGCTCTGACCAGCAGCCTCCTTTGGTCTAACATCATGAAAAGTCTCGTTGCACCATTCAGATGCAAATTCTTGCCTTTGTTTTTCCTCTCTTTTCATGGGCCCACCTGAAGCAGCTCATTTCATTCTGCTGATGGCAGGCATGGCCATCATTAGTGAAAATGAGAAGCCAAACATACCCATTTAGTTGCCCCAAATGGACATTTTCTAGAAACAAGAATTCCAGTTATCCAATTATGTTCTGAAGTCAGTGCTTCTTCCCATACCAGATTCTGTAATTTTATATATTTTGTATCTCTAACCATAGTATATTTATATCCCAATTATAATTGTTTGTTCTACTATGATCTTTAGAGAAATTCATACATCCAGTTGTTTTATCAGCTCTTGAGTATCTATTGCGAACATAATTATACCAATCAGTATATCAGGAGTAATTCCATTTAAATAAGATTCATTTAGGAGTCACAGCTATTAAACACATTATGTTTAGTCAAAGTGGGAAATCAATAAGATACCGCTGATAGCAATATTTATATATTCATACAAATAATGCTTTGGTTTTTTGTTAATATCATTTGCTTTATAAAATCCATCAGCTTTGCTCAAACTTTTGAACAGTATTTTGAATGGAAGGTACATGGGGAGGAAATCAAATATTTTATGGGAAGATACATTAATGCTCTGCTATGCTTTATTGCTGTGATTTGTACAGAAGTAGGACATTATACACAGGAAACTGCCTCTTAGCTTCAGCATAAGGATGGCTTGGTTTGGGGACCTCAAATCATTTGGTATGGAGGATTATAGAATGAATGGCATCTTCTTAAATTCCTCATCCAGATGCTCATCCGCAGGAAGACTGAGTTGGCCAGCACTTGCTACCTATCCTCACTTTGTTATCCAAGAGCACATCAGAGTGCAATATCCTATTTATTTTATTGTTTCTATACTGAAACAGATAACAATGAAATAGGAAAAAACCAAAGAACACAAAAAGGCAATAAAAGTCTTTTGGAGTTTATATAGAAATACAGAAATAATCTTTAGGAGAAATGCAAACATTTCCAATATTATTATCCAGGAAGATATTTATAGAGACCAAGCTTAAACTGTTAGGAAACACTTCGTTATTATGGATTAATAATTGAGATCAAATTTGAATAAAGCAATCCCTAACTGAAGCGGATCTTCAAGACTCTTTGCCAGGGCTATTGCCCACATTATCACTGATTCAAAGAAAGATGTACTTTAATGTCCAATATTTTGGAAACATAAATCTTGCAGCTAGCACGAGCCCAATTCTTGCATGAAGACCTTTTAAACTTTTAATGGGATGTGTATACGTAAGTTCAACTCTAGAGTTTATGATTTCTATTTCTATTTGCCTTAATGTGTGAGTGCTAACCATGGGGCACAGATTACACGTGTTAATCATGTTCTCTGTATTTCTGTATGTGCCATCTCTGGTCTCCTTAGAAATGCACTTTTATCATACATAACTGCAGGTTCTGAAGGGAAATTCTGTCTATATTCATTTGGACCTTCAAGCCTATCCATCCAATACAGTAAAGTTGGGGATCTCAGGAGGCAGGGCTGGCAGGTACTGTGATATGGAAGGGAGGCCAGCATGCATGGACTTTGTTGCCTTTTTTCAGTTGAGCTCCATACACCAGATGAAATGTTTGCACAGGACCAGAAAAGGCAACATTGGTTACCCCAGTGCTAGATGTGTAGTTGTCATAAACTAATTTCCTAAAGAATCTCATTATGTGTTTTGAATGAATTGCTAATGTTTTACTTATGGGCATAGTCCAGCCAAGTTAACCATTTTCAGGCTGCTTCATTTCAATACATACACAATTAATTCTGTTTATAGAGGCTTAGCATTTCTCACATCGTTCCTTATATTTCTTTAATGCTTTTATCCTTTTACTCAAAGGCCTTAGGTGCCACAGAGAAAAAGAAACTACAGCTGCAGAATAAATACAACTTCAAGTACCATAATTGAAGATTCAAAACAAAAGTTGCTAAGAGATAATGTAAACCAGGAAAAAAAGTGTCTCTAGAATACATCAAGACTTGGGCTTAGAACATGAGTATCCTTGATGTATGGATGATGCTTCCAAGAATGTATCTGTAATGACAGAGAAGGAAAAAAAAATAGTCTATAACAGGCAGGAGAAATTGTTGAATATTTGAACTATCTAGATTTGAGAGACAAATATAAATCTAGCCGTAGCTGGACCCGAATCAGACAATATTTCACACAGTCTCAGTGAACTCTTACCCTATTGTCTAAAGGCGAAAATTGATTTTCCCTTGTGATGCCAGCTGCTACTGATTATGCTGGAGAGCAGACATTGCTATCGCATAGTCCTGGAAGGGTTAAAAAAAAAAAGTTGCCACTCTATGAAAATATTTATATCAGAACTACTTTCTAACATTGCTCTTTCTTTTTCTTTTCTTTTTTTAATGCCTTCAAGTCAGTGTTGACTCCTGGTGATTCCCTGGACAAAGTCCCTGCAGTCTTCTTGGCAAGATTTCAGAAATGGTTTGCCATTGTCTCCTTCCTTGGGCTGAGAGAGAGTGACTGGCCCAGGGTCACCCGGCTTTGTGCGGGACTAGAACTTACACATTCTCCCAGTTTCTAGCCTGATGCTTTCACCACTACACCACACTGGCTCTCCAAGAACTCACTGACGCGCATGTAAAACTCTAAGCAAGCCAAGCCATCACTGTCTATGCTCTGGTAACAAGTATGCTGGAATGCCACAATATCTTACATACCACTGCAATTAGTCTAAGGTGTAGCTGGTTACGGACTGAAACAAGCTATCAAGAATATATCTCAAAAGGGTTGAAGAAGCGGCATTAATTCTCAATCCATTTCCAATCACAATTCAAAGCTCTGAGATGAAGAAATTCAAAGGAACTTCTAATTCCACATCAGTTTGTAAACATACGGTACTGAAATCTGTTTTCCCCAGCTTTATTATTTCTGAAACTTTTATTTGGATCTCTTTGAAAATATGGCTTATTTAGCATGTTCCTGAAATACATGTGGTGACTTCACCTACAATTCACTATAAATTAGAAGGGCAAAATTCATTAGGTTTATTTTTAATAGAAATGTATCTAATGTCACACATTCAAATAACTCAAAAACTAGTAATAATCACCTGAAATGTGCAGATCCAAATGCAATTCATTTTGCCCCCTCCCAATTATACACACACACACACACACACACAAATAATATCTGTATGTATGTTGCAGGAAAATCCATACAAAATTTTATATCTTCATGAAAATAATATATACAAATTAGGGAAACTTATTCATAAAACCTGTGCTTTAGCCAAAATTGCAGACAAAAGTGTCTATGTTCAGAAAACTGCAGAAGAAAATTAGCAAAAATATTAGTATGGATTTTTTGTTAAAGGAGTTCGGTTAAAAGATTTACCAAAATGAAAAACCAAAACAGACATACTCATTTATCTATATTACATGCCCACTTTCTCACAAAACTGATTTGGCTCAAGACTAAAAGATTTGTCTACCAAGACTTGGAGGGCTTGCTATTCCTGCAGTATGGAGATCAAAATAACTCTTGGTCATTTTGAGTCACTTTATGCAGAATCTGACTTGGGTAGCAAGTGACATTGATTGAGACTAAAAACGGATAGGCTCAAGAAAATAATACAACACTTGCAGAAAAGGATCTCCCTGGGAGCATTCTTTTCTCTGAGAGAGTTTAACAATAACATACATAATAGATAAGACGAGAACAATCAAAAGCAAAAGTAAAGTGAACTTGGAAGAGAGAGATTTTGACCCAGATTTCATTAGCTTTGATTGAATTTTCCTGCAGGCACTATAAAATGGCAGAAACAGCTTATAAGAAGGAGCTATCACACTCTGAGATACTGGTCCCCCTCTGATAACAAATGATGGGTGCAAGAATCAACAGTGAAAAAATTACTCAGCAGTGAATGGGTTGTGAAAACAAGCCTGGCACCAATAATGCTATATAGTGCAGCTAAAAAGGTGACATGTTTTCACACTTTGCCATTTAAAACCTTGAAACGCTTTTAGTCTTTTTTTGGCTTTGCCAACACAGGCTACAAGGATTTCTTCTGAATCTTTGATAATCAGATCCTTTGATTTTGGGTTACAGTCAGATGAGGTGGCTGGGTTGAGGAGGAAAGACACAAAGCCTATGAGCAAAATTCAATCTGGACTGTGTTTATAACATTTTACTTAAAAATGCCTATCTTCCTTATTACATGGGGCTTTCCACATAGAACTGTTTTCACTCCTTAATCTGGTACAATGGTTTGAGCCTGCAATGTGGTCATCTTCACTCCTGCTGACCTCAAAATGTTAAGAAGAGGCAGGGAAACACCATGACACAGCGAGCATACAACTTTAATAAATTATTATTAAATAATAATTTAAAAATAATGGGAGAAGCAAGATGACTTGCTTAAGCCCAGAGACTGGTAGGAAGAATAAGGCAATAGTTCAATACATAGGGCTTTTATAAGCAGGGAAATTCAAGCAGGGAAGGGTTGATATTATTTTTACAGGAATTGTAAAATTAACTAGAAAGATTAAGATTGGCTTTTGTGATAAAATTGCCCGTGAAATCTACTACAGCATAACAATTTCTGCCAGGGGTGCAGGGGAGAAAACAGTTTCTACAACTGGAAAAATGGTCCACCCTTCAAACCCTGCTGAGCTCTAGCCTTTATTTATGATTTGCACTGTGCTGCAGCAGAGTGAGAAGATACTAAACATGTCCAAAGAGGATGATGGCGTGAGAACATAGCAAAGCTATTGTCAGATCAATGTACAGTAAATGCCATGTGAGAAGGGGCCCTGGTTCTTGGGCGGTGGGGGGGAGTTATTTTCTCAAATATATCCTAGTCTAAATAAATTGGATATTTGCAATCATCTGAATATTGTCTAAATGAAGCAGGGCTTTTCATGAAGCTTTCAGAGATTTGTATGC
Organism: Candoia aspera; assembly: GCF_035149785.1. Taxonomy (NCBI): domain Eukaryota; kingdom Metazoa; phylum Chordata; class Lepidosauria; order Squamata; family Candoiidae; genus Candoia; species Candoia aspera. The sequence goes on along the minus strand of NC_086153.1, from coordinate 251,917,570 downwards.
AATTTTCCCTTTTATCCAATGCAGGACACAACATTCTTCATTTCTATAAGGACATGCTGTGATCCCGCTTCCTAGCTATCATTCACAAAGCACAAGCCTGCAACGTGCTGCTTAATGAATTCTGGCATGCCAGCAGATTATGGGACTCCTGTAGAGTAAACCTATGAAAGTTGCATTGCGTATTGTTTTGCTGAGTTAGATTGGGAATGTTAATGGATGACACCTGCTTCAATGCAATGAAATATTTACAGATTGAAATGTATCAAATAAATCAAACTGGAAAACCAATTTAATATTCCTTAAGGACTACATCCAACAATTATTCAGTCAGTCAAGTAACAGCCAAAGGCATCTTTTCCACCTTTTATGAAATGAAAATTAGGTATATCAAAGGTTTCTTGCTACACCAAATACAGTATATTACTCATCCAATGCTCTGACTGCTTTCCTATACCAATTAAGCCATGGTTTATTAAACAAAACAAAATTCATTAAGTTTACATATTGTATTTATCCATAAACAATAGTTTACAAATCACTATGGCTGAATTCACCTAACTCTAATCCAAAAACAAACAAACCACATTATAGTATAGCACAATATGTAAGCTAAGTGTATTTTTTGCTTATACCTTCTCCACCTTCCCCTACTGAAAATCTGTTCTGGAAGACTCGGGTCCCTCCTGGATAGCGTGGGAGAATCTAGAAGATTTTTGAAAATCACTTCTCTTCTTACAATGGAAATTAGAGCCAAATGTTTCTTGTAATTGAAGGAACCCTTCCACTACATTTTTGACTCCTTAAAAGGGAATAAATCAACTCTGTGAATTAACCCAGATCGAAAATTAATGTGACCAAATTTATAGTGTGCTACTATGTAAAATGAACAGTTTAAACTAGAATAATTATTTAAATCTAAATTCCTGCATGACAGCTATCATGGCTAAAATATTTTTCCCCAAAGAGAATCTCTACCTCCTTCCCAATGTACTTTTACTGAAGGGATTAGCTCAATAAATTTATTATCTGTGAATCCAAGTTTCTCTTTAGAATGTTTTAATTTGAGAAAGCAAGACAGGAAAAAGGAAAACAAATCAAGCAAAGAAGCTCATACCTGCTTCACCACTTAAAGTGGTTGTTTAGGATGAGGGATGTGAGGATGAAGGTTTAGCAACTCTCCATTTGTATGGAGCTAAGCACTAACTGCACTAGCCAATCAAATATGGTGGTAGACTGGAGACGGCTTTTCTTTTTTTCTTTTTTGGCAATTTGCAAATGCAAATATAGTTGCAAAGAATATACCCAGTATTCCAGGTATACCAATTATCTCATCTTCATCTAAATAACTCAAAAAGGTTTTTTTAGCATTATGAAAAAGAGAGAAGTTAGTGAGCATCTTCTGACCATTTTCTCAGCCTACATGACAACTCCAAAAAAGGGCCAAATTTGGGGCTGGTGTGGACAGAATCTGAAAAAGGCAAGAAACACAGCATTAGAAGAAACTAATTAAATTTTTAGTAGGGGCCCTGCCCCTCCAAAGTCCCGCCGATTGTGTTAATATTCATTGCTTTTGGCAATGTCTGCAGTGAAAAAGCCTTCATGAACATGAAAATACTGCAAATAAATAAATTTTCATAATTTACTTATTTGCGGTATTTTTAGACCATCCCAAACATGAGACTCTAGACAGTGTATGAGAAGAGAGACAACAACAACAACAACAAATGAAAACAAAACAGAACTAGACCTACATACAAGATGAATGCCAGCTTAGTTCAATTGGGGCCAAACACCTGGTAATACTGAACTGAATTAAAGTGGCTTCCGTGCATTTCTTGTTAACTAATCTCCTATGTAATTAGCTTATCATGTTTGATTTGTTGATCTTTGCTAGTGGCTTCCGGATACGCATATCACACCAAGCTATTATGGTTTATAACCATATTTTAAATCTAAACTGGGCCACTTCAACAAATCCTTGTTAAAATAAATCTTGGCCAAGTGGAATGGGTAACTATGTATTATTGGCTTAGGACAACAGCTTTCCAGATTAAGAATTTGGCGGGCTGTGGTCCAACACATCTGGAGGATGCCAGGTTGGGGAAATCTGACTCATAGTCTCTCTGAACCTTTGCCCACTGTTGAGCTGAAATCCACTACACACACCCTTGGAATGGGAGAAATATATACTGGCATGACATTTCCTATACTCCCAACTCCATTCCTGCTTCTCTTGTCCCTTTTGAAGTCACTTACTCACCTGAGCTCCCTCCAAGGTGACAAAGCCTAGCAAGTTTTATACATCATGTTTGAGTTTTGCCCATTAGACTCCCTCAATCCCCTCCCCCCAAGCAAAACAAGTGGTCCAAGCTTTTGAGCTCCATTGGCTGTGATTGGGGCAAAAATGTGTGGTAAATCATGGCAGAATATCCGCTGTTGGCCACTTTCCCTTCCAGGAGGGGCAAGGAGTGAAAGCTTCAGAGTAATCAAAAATCTCCACATATACTGTGCACTCATGCAGTGTGTGTGATTGTATATAAATCTGCAAACAGAACTTAGATTATTGGAACCCCTATGGTATAATAACTTCAGCAAAGGATCGTTACCTTGTCGTGGTGCTGGAGCTTGAGCACCTCAATGATGCCATGAGCTAAACCGTGAAGGGCCACCCAAGACGGGAAGGTCATGACAGAGAGGTCAGACTAAATGCGATCCCTGGGGAAGGTAATGGCAACCCACCCCAGTATTCTTGCCGTGAAAACTAAATGGATCAGTACAACCAGAGATATGTCGGTATACCATCGGAAGATGAGACCCCCCAGGTCGGAAGATGGTCAAAATGCTACTGGGGAGGAACAGAGGATGAGCTCAACTAGCCCCAGACGTGATGACGCAGCTAGCTCAAAGCCGAAAGGACGGCTAGCGGCCGACGGTGCTGGTGGTGAACGGCAAATCCGATGTTCTAAGGATCAACACACCATCGGAACCTGGAATGTAAGATCTATGAGCCAGGGCAAATTGGATGTGGTTATTGGTGAGATGTCAAGATTAAAGATAGACATTCTGGGCGTCAGTGAACTGAAATGGACTGGAATGGGCCACTTCACATCAAATGACCACCAGATCTACTACTGCGGACAAGAGGACCACAGAAGAAATGGAGTAGCCTTCATAATTAATAGTAAAGTGGCTAAAGCAGTGCTTGGATACAACCCAAAAAATGATAGAATGATCTCAATTCGAATTCAGGGCAAGCCATCTAACATCACAGTGATCCAAATATACGCCCCAACCACAAATGCTGAAGAAGCTGAAGTAGAGCAGTTCTATGAGGATCTGCAGCACCTACTGGACAACACGCCTAAAAGAGATGTTATTTTCATCACAGGAGACTGGAATGCTAAGGTGGGCAGTCAAATGACACCTCGAATTACAGGTAAGTATGGCCTGGGAGAACAAAACGAAGCAGGACACAGGCTGATAGAATTTTGCCAAGACAATTCACTCTGCATAACAAACACTCTCTTCCAACAACCTAAGAGACGGCTTTATACATGGACTTCACCAGATGGACAACACCGAAATCAGATTGATTACATCCTTTGCAGCCAAAGGTGGCGGACATCTGTACAGTCGGTAAAAACAAGGCCTGGAGCTGACTGTAGTTCAGATCACGAACTTCTTCTTGCACAATTTAGGATCAGACTAAAGAGATTAGGGAAGACCCACAGATCAGCTAGATATGAGCTCACTAATATTCCTAAGGAATATGCAGTGGAGGTGAAGAATAGATTTAAGGGACTGGACTTAGTAGATAGGGTCCCGGAAGAACTCTGGACAGAAGTTGGCAGCATTGTTCAGGAGGCGGCAACAAAATACATCCCAAAGAAAGAGAAAACCAAGAAGGCAAAATGGCTGTCTGCTGAGACACTAGAAGTAGCCCAAGAAAGAAGGAAAGCAAAAGGCAACAGTGATAGGGGGAGATATGCCCAATTAAATGCAAAATTCCAGAGGTTAGCCAGAAGAGATAAGGAATTATTTTTAAACAAGCAATGCGCGGAAGTGGAAGAAGACAATAGAATAGGAAGGACAAGAGACCTCTTCCAGAAAATTAGAAACATTGGAGGTAAATTCCAGGCAAAAATGGGTATGATCAAAAACAAAGATGGCAAGGACCTAACAGAAGAAGAAGAGATCAAGAAAGGGTGGCAAGAATATACAGAAAACCTGTATAGGAAGGATAACAATATCGGGGATAGCTTTGACAGTGTGGTCGGTGAGCTAGAGCCAGACATCCTGAAGAGTGAGGTTGAGTGGGCCTTAAGAAGCATTGCTAATAACAAGGCAACAGGAGACGACGGCATCCCAGCTGAACTGTTCAAAATCTTGCAAGATGATGCTGTCAAGGTAATGCATGCTATATGCCAGCAAATTTGGAAAACACAAGAATGGCCATCAGACTGGAAAAAATCAACTTATATCCCCATATCAAAAAAGGGAAACACTAAAGAATGTTCAAACTATCGAACAGTGGCACTCATTTCACATGCCAGTAAGGTAATGCTCAAGATCCTGCAAGGTAGACTTCAGCAGTTCATGGAGCGAGAATTGCCAGACGTACAAGCTGGGTTTAGAAAAGGCAGAGGAACTAGAGACCAAATTGCCAATATCCGCTGGATAATGGAAAAAGCCAGGGAGTTTCAGAAAAACATCTATTTCTGTTTTATTGACTATTCTAAAGCCTTTGACTGTGTGGACCATAACAAATTGTGGCAAGTTCTTAGTGGAATGGGGATACCAAGTCATCTTGTATGCCTCCTGAAGAATCTGTATAACGACCAAGTAGCAACAGTAAGAACAGACCACGGAACAACAGACTGGTTTAAGATTGGGAAAGGAGTACGGCAGGGCTGTATACTCTCACCCTACCTATTCAACTTGTATGCAGAACACATCATGCGACAAGCTGGCCTTGAGGAATCCAAGGCTGGAGTTAAAATCTCTGGAAGAAACATTAACAATCTCAGATATGCAGATGATACCACTTTGATGGCTGAAAGTGAAGAGGAACTGAGGAGCCTTATGATGAAGGTGAAAGAAGAAAGTGCAAAAGCTGGTTTGCAGCTAAACCTCAAAAAAACCAAGATTATGGCAACCAGCTTGATTGATAACTGGCAAATAGAGGGAGAAAACGTAGAAGCAGTGAAAGACTTTGTATTCCTAGGTGCAAAGATTACTGCAGATGCTGACTGCAGTCAGGAAATCAGAAGACGCTTAATCCTTGGAAGAAGAGCAATGACAAATCTCGATAAAATAGTTAAGAGCAGAGACATCACACTGACAACAAAGGCCCGCATAGTTAAAGCAATGGTGTTCCCTGTAGTAACATATGGCTGCGAGAGCTGGACCATAAGGAAGGCTGAGAGAAGGAAGATCGATGCTTTTGAACTGTGGTGTTGGAGGAAAATTCTGAGAGTGCCTTGGACTGCAAGAAGATCAAACCAGTCCATCCTCCAGGAAATAAAGCCAGACTGCTCACTTGAGGGAATGATATTAAAGGCAAAACTGAAATACTTTGGCCACATCATGAGAAGACAGGACACCCTGGAGAAGATGCTGATGCTAGGGAGAGTGGAAGGCAAAAGGAAGAGGGGCCGACCAAGGGCAAGATGGATGGATGATATTCTAGAGGTGACGGACTCGTCCCTGGGGGAGCTGGGGGTGTTGACGACCGACAGGAAGCTCTGGCGTGGGCTGGTCCATGAAGTCACGAAGAGTCGGAAGCGACTAAACGAATAAACAACAACATGGTATAATAAAGACTTAAAAGATGTATTGTTATGACTTGTAGCATACCATAAGTCAACAATTGTCAACCACAAAAGCTTACTGAAGCTTTTCCCACTCTCTCAAAGGAAGCTACAAAATCTTACTGGTTATGCCTCCATCCTCTGCTAAGAAGCTTGCAGTGAGGAGTGATAGGCTTCAAAATAGGTCAAATAGATGGGGCATATGATTATGCCTGTTCCTGACTTAAACACAGACCGATTTTTCATTTGCATAAAAAGCTGCTTATAGTTTCCTTTCTAAACTTTTTTTAATGCTGTAAAATATAAGGCTTTTCCCTCCAATAGTCAGATGCTTCTGAATACACATGCATTATTTATGGGTAATAACAGCAAGACGATTAGTGGAGGGACTGAAACCATTTTTTGAATAACAGTTCATAGCACAATACGGAAACATATGGTATTGTGCCAACTGTTTATAAATATTATCACAGAATAGCATAGAAGAGCAGCCTGCTATCAGAATCAAGGAAAATAACTAAAATATCAATGTAAATTGCTGATTACTCATGAGATCATCTTCTTTATCATCATCATCCTGGCCTTTTCATCCTTTGCTTTTCTCCCACATATATTCCTATACTTTCTCATTATAATCCCTGCAGAATATTTCTACTTGGGGTAAATAATCTTCTTGAAATAACTTACTTATGCTTGAAAGGCATAAATAACCAAGTATATTTGAACAGGTTCTCGGAAAATCACTTGGGAAATGTGTGCCACCACCACTGATACCTGAACAGGAACTAGATACTGCCCAGTCAGGCAGCATGCATAGGTTGCTAGATGTGAGACCTTGTTCCTGAAGTTGGGCTCTGGGTATCAGTTGCATTGTTGCTATGTACCAGCCTCCCTGCTGAGCTTCTTGACTCAGTCTCAGGGTTGGCAGTGGAATTCCCCAGGCTTATGGTTCTGAGGGATTTCAATCTGCCATCCCTGGAGGTGGGGTCTGAGGTGGCTCAGGAGTTCATGGCCACCATGACAGCCATGGCCTATCCCAGGTCATCCAGGACCCGACATGAGACAGCGTCACACTCTTGATCTGGTTTTCTTGTCGGAGCAGTGGCAACATGATCTGGAATTGGGGGAGCTTTCAGTGTCTCCTGCCATGATCAGATCATGCCCTGGTAGCCATGAGATTCTCTGGTGTTCCCTGCTGCAGGGAAGCAGGATCTATTAGATCGGTCCACCCCTGGTGGCTGATGGACCTCGATCAGTTCCAGAGGAAGCTGGGGGTTATTCCTGATGATCTGATGCATGGTCTGACGGAATCCTTGGCCATTGCTTGGAATGAGAGGGCGGCTGAGGCTTTGAATCAGATCGCGCCCACACAACCTCTCCTCTCTTGTGGATACTATTGCTCCCCATGGTTTACGGAAAAGCTCAGGGAGCTGAAACGGGAGAAGAGACATCTAAAGTGCTACTGGAATTCAGTGAGGGATGACTCAATCAAACATGGGTGAGAGTGCCTATTAAACCCTACCTTGTGGTGGTAAGAGTGGTGAAATGACAATATTTCTCTGCCCTTATTGCGTCTGCAGGTAGCCATCCAACAGCCTTGCTTAAGGTGACAGGAGCCCTCTTGGGAAAGCAGGACTTGGAGGTTTACCTACAAGGCTGTGCAGAGGAATTTGCAGAGCATTTCTCAGACAAAATTGCTCGAATTCGTTCCAAGTTGGATGCCAGCTTTGATACAGGTCCAGTGAAGATGCCTGGGGCACAGTCTTGCCCCATTATCTGGGAACAGTTTGATCCTGTTGGGCTTGAGGAAGTGGAGAGGGTCCTTATGACGGTGAGTTCAGCCATCTGCCCTTGAAGAGCATTCGGAACTGGTGCACAGTGCATCTGCATAGACAGCTATGTGTGCCCCTAGCATGGTACACATTACACCTCTTGTTCCACAAGCTGCGTTGCTTCCAGGTGCAATTCAAGTTGCTGGTTTTGACCTTTAAAGCCCTACATGGCATGGGACCATTATTTGAGCGACTGCCTCTTCCCAATTACATCTACCTGTCCCATCAGGTCGAGCAGGGCAGGTATGCTGCAGGTCCCATCTACTAAGTAGCTCCATCTGGCAGGACCCTTTTCTACTGTGCCTTTTCTACTATGGCCCCTGCCCTCTGCAACATAATTTCCCCTGAGTGAGGTTGGCCCCATCCCTGCTTGACTTCCAGAAAGCACTTAAAATCCCCCATCAACCTTGGGGATCCCATGGTGAGCCTACAAGATGGCAGTATGATGTCAAGTGACTGTTGTTCTCCCACAATCTTGGGTTTTTATGTTTTCTTTTTTACTTATGTTTGAGTATTTTATGGTTTTTAAATTGTCATTATGTTTGTATGCTGCCCAGAGTCATGTTTCATGAGATGGGCGGCTATATAAGTTTGCCAAACAAATGGATGTGATTAAAGCATAAAGTCTGTCACGGGAAAATATGTTTTTCTTGTTGTTGTTGTTGTTAAACCTCATGATTTTCTACCCACGCACTCTCTCCCACATTATCGTCTTTGCTTTGGCCCTCAAATCATCCATGGCATGAGATAGACAGGTACAACCATTGACCCACAGTCCACATGTAACCCTATTTTCCCCCACCTCCAAGTTTTGATACAGCCCTAGATCTGCCTCAAATGTTACTACCAAATTTGAGAGATGGAGCAATTTGTTCCATCTCTCAAATTTCCAACTGCAGTTTGTTCCAACTGCAGCAAAACAAAACAAAACAAGGGAGTTCCTGGGGCCACAGTTATGCCTCGCCAGCCTGAGAATACAGCCATCCCATTACCTGAGAACTCAGACTCAGGGGTGGAGCTAAGGGCTCTTCTAACCGGCTTAAGTGGACACCTGAGTTCATATCGTCTAGATCTGCTATGTTCCAGACCCAAGGGACAGAACACTCTAACTCCTCTTCTTGACATCACAGAGTTAAAAACTGGACAATTACACTTTTATCCCAGTTGTCTGTTCTCCCAGCCTTCTTTCCATTTCAGCCCCTCTTTTCCCTCTCCTAATAGCCATCCCATTGTTTTGATTTGTTTTTTTCCTTAAGGCATATAGGTTGTCTCACACCTTTTCTGTCTTCAGGAAACCATACCAAGGCAACTGGAAGGAAAGAGAGGAGAGACAGAGTGTATATTATAGCAATCATAGCTGAACTGTCCCCTCATGGTTTGTGACTTTGTATTGGGAAAGAGGCTCACACATCCCAAGGAAGCTATGACCTATATTCTTGGCAGTGTATGCTCCCAAAAGGATAACCCATAATGGATAGCTCACACAAGAACAATCAGACTTAAATGTGACCCACTGGAGAAGCAACTGTCAATCCACTCCAGAATTCTGACAGGAAAACCAAACGGACATTCACAACCAGGACAATCTCACCATGATATTGGGGTATGAGTACCCCCAGGATGGAAGGTATCCAAACAACTACTGGAGAAGAGCAGAGGGTAAGTACAAGTAGAACTGGTGCTTCTGATGTGGCTAGATTGAAGCAAAATGAGATCCATCTGCTGATGTTCCTAGAGGCAAAAGAAAAATTCAGATTGGCAAAGATATGTATACCATAGGAACATGAAATATCAGAACCATGAACTAAAGCAAACTTGATCCAAGCAAGAATTTACAAGAGCCCAAAGAAGAAATCACCATCAGACAATCTTGGCAAAATGATATCCTTCAGGTCACAAAGCGTCAGAAGCCACAGAACAACTGAATTGCAACAGAACTGCCCTGCAAAAATCCTGGTAACTGCTAGGTGGCAGCAAATAAATCAGGTCTATATATCTTTGCTGCCATCTACTGGTCATCCAGGCTTTAGCTGCCCAAGCATGATAGCCCTAGTATATACCTGTGCATAAAGGAAAATAATGTGATATGTGTATGTATGCATATGGAAGATAAAATATGCATATATATGGGGGAATCAATGAAGTTTACAGATAGAGTGTTTCACAGGCAGTCAGTATGATCAATAAATACCAATAAATTAATAATATTAACTTATTTAAGTTATTTTGTCTTTAACTCATTCATTTTTGGAGTATATTCTCCAGCACTCCATTCAAAGGTTTATGTGGCCCTTCCTTGCCCTATCAAGATTATGTACCCTGGCATAAATGAGTCTGAGTGGACTAAGGATTTAAGAGCTAGAACAATATTATCAAGGGGCAGGGTCATCATATTTCAGCTTTTGAAAGGATATTCTGGAGAAGGGGTTGCTTATGTGACGTGCTACATATAGCACAGCTTGAAAAATTCTTTGTTTGCTTTGTTTGGTTTGCTCTTCTATCACAAGAAACTGCAGATGGGTCTCTAAATCAGTTATGGTTCTTTTAGTCACTCCCAGTGGAGTTAACTTGGCCTGGAGCAGTGTTTCAAAATCGAAACTCTCTGCCACCAAGCCAACGTTTGCTGTATGAAATCACAAGTCTCTGCCAATAAGTCAATTATTTGCTGTATGCAATCAAAACTCCCTGCCACTTAAATCAGTATTTGTGGTATGAAATCAAAACTCTCTGTCACTTAGATCAATTAGTGTTAAAATCAATATCTGTCTCAGGCAAGGGGGAGGAGGCGGCGGCAGCGGTAGAGGTTGCTTAAAAAAACTCACCTCTCAGATGATACTTTCTGGGGTCTCATGCCACCTCTAGCTGTAGTTATATGTTTCCTGACTATTTCCCTTTCCTTCACACCAAGTAGGAGGCAGGACCAACATTCGTTGCCATGGATGTTTATTCTTTTTTTTATTATTATGAATTTCATTAAGTTTGAAAAGAAAGATAAAAGCTACAAAAAAGAAAAAAAAGAAAAAAAAGAACTCAAAAAAGAGAAGAAAAACTAAAAAGGTGTGAAAACTCAAAAGAATTTTTTTTTCAACATTACAGAAAGATGTGATTTCCAACTTTTAACAGCAAGGATATAGAAAAAATTTCCATAATCAATCTCTTACTCTATATTAAAGCCAAATCACATTATTTCTATAAATCATTACCCTTTAGCACATTATAAAAATCACTAAGTAGAGTTACTCCCTCCCCTTATATTAAAACAAAGAAAAAAAATTCATATAAACTTCCTAAACAACTCCCCCCACAAATAACACTTATTTAATTATTCCCTTCCTACTACTATTCTGTACATTTCTGTCTACTACAATAAAAATCAAACTAAAAAGCACATAAACTGTCTTCCATTATACTAAATAATACAACAATTTTAATAATCTTAATCTTAATAAACTCAAAAAAGAAAAGCAATTGAAAACAATGACCTTAAATCAAATTCTTAAAACCATCCAAATAAACATTTTTATACTCTAGTAATCTTAATCCATATCCTTAAAAACAAATAACAGCAGTCAAATCCTAAAAGTGATCCAGATAAACATTCTTTAGCCCTAATTCCACTTCAATGTGCAGAGTTTTTCTCTTAAAAAAAATCAAACAACCCAACTGCCCCCCTCAAAAATTCCAACTTCTCTTCAGAAAACCTCCCAAACATAATGACCCCTTCTTTTTCATGGTATTTCATCAAAAAGTCAGTTTTACTAATTACTTGCAAATCTCTCTCTCCAGTAGATTTATCCAACTCCACTATCCAATCTTCATCCAGCATCTCAACCGAAATCCCAATCTCATTCTTAGAAGAAACATTTCTATCACTATTGAATTCCTCAGTTTCATCCACTACATCCCCAACCTGATAGGACATTTTAGAGCTCATATTTTCTACAATGTCCTGAACGTCTTGTGTAAAAACTTGATAGGAGTCAGAAAAGATCTGTTTAAAATCCTCCATGTCTCACGCAGTAGATTATAGCGCCCCCTAGGAGCTTAACCAGTGAAAGTTGAAGATAGGGAAAAGTTCCAAAGTATGTTTACACAAAGTGAAAGTGAGATAAGCAGACTGTTCCCAAGGGAATATAGAAGCAGAAAGCTGAAGGTTTAAATCAGCCGATTCAACGTGTAGGAAAATGCTAATATCTTGAAATTTAATACCAAAATAATAACAGGAAGACAATTGTTTACTCTCAATCCTCCTTTATCTTTGAAAGGAAAATGAATTCCAAAACTTAAAAAAGAATTTTTTGAAAAGTTATCCCAAAAATAACAGTAAGCACCAAGAGAGCCAGCTTCTCCTTACTGTAGAAAGCCTCTCTTAGGGTATGCATACCCTCCCTCTACATAAATATATTTGGTGATTTAGAAATGGGGTGGCCGGTCTTACTGTCCCAGTGTGGCTTGGAAAATGATGACGTCCCAGCCTCCCAGCTAGCTCTTACCAGTCAAACGTGAAATGCTGTTTGCAGTCTTCTGGCTGCAAGCATTATCCCATCATAACTTTAGGATACGTAACATTTTGTCATCCTTTATCTTGTGAAGTGAGGTCAGGTGACTTGTGGATGCAACCAGAAGTCTGTTATGGTGTTGGGAGAACAGGCACCCGAACACTCACTCTTCTGGTCACTAACCAGTGTCTACTGCAACCATTTATCTTTGTTCATCTGGCCTCTCCATTAGCACTTTGTTTTCTGAATTGCTCTTTTATCTGTCCCTCCCTGGTTTTGGAACTAACTTCCCTCACTCTTCCAGCAAGGTAGAGGAGCAGAGAGCAGACCTCCATTACTTTATCTGGGTAAGGAGGAGGATGGTATTAGCACAATTCCAGATTAACTAAATAATTAACCAGTTCACTAAAATGACCAAAGGACCAATATTTTACTTGGGGAAGAAAAGGAGATGTATTAGCACAAGTAAAAATATTCTGAACTGGCATGAGAATCTTTACCTTTAGATGTAGCATTCCATCTTTTCTTCATTGCAAGGTCCAGAAAATAATAAGTGGTATTGAACTGAGCTTCTGTTACTACTTTTCAATTTTCCCTGTATTTCAATCACTTCCTTCTGCCATAAAGGAAGGGAGATGACAGCCAGCAGCTAGTCAACCTTTATCTTGGAGGTAAAGTTCTCCCTACACCCTAATTCTACTGTTGTCAGAGGATCTGTCTCCCTTCTCTCTATTTTTGTCCTACTATCTTTCCTTATTTCACATTATTTTAACTTGAGAGATGCCCAAAGGGAGCACTGGCAGATGAGCAGACAAACCATCCTAGAAAATTCAGGCAATGTCCTGAAGTCAAACAGGCCCCATCCAATGACTGGGGGATGCTTACCCTGCGGGCCAATGAGGGCTGAAGGGATCAACATCACCAATCACCTTGTTGATAGAATTTAGTGTGCCCCAGCCACACCGTGACAACAGCATTTTGCATTTGTCCCAAAGTACATGCTAACAAAAGGATTCCACCCCCCACACACACTCAGTTCACTTGTGCCTCCCCCCGCCGTTCTATATACAGTATTCATGTCCCAGTTAGAAGGGAAAAAGTGTTCCAGGCAATGGCGTTCTTAATAAAACCTCAGCAAGTGGTAGCACCTGACTGACTTCATCTGCACCCAGCAGCTAAGTGGGGTGGGGCTGGTTAGTCTCTGGATGGGATATCACAAGGACTGCTTCTTACACTGAGGAAGCGAAAAACATCGTGGAAGAAGCCAGTGCCGACCTATTTCTGTGTCACGGAAACTATAGGGATCTATCCACGAAGTCACCAGATCGACTGGAAGGGGACGCCACCACTTTATTCCAAGGACCGCACGCGATGCAGGCGAAGCAAAGAAGTGGCCAAGCGCGCTGAGTTTGACTGTAAAGAAAGGCAAGGCTCGCGGGGCCTGCTCGTAACGAAGAGTTCCTACCACTAGGTAGCGCTGTTAGGGCGCCGCTTGGACCCAAGGTAAGACTGCTTAGGCGCCGCGGCGCGTCGACGGATGAGCCTAGACTAACGCGCAACTGGTGGCGGGATCCTCCTCCTCCTCCGGGAGGGGTCCTTCCCGTCTCTCATGCCCGGCGCCGGCGGCAGCAGCAGCAGCAGCAGCTTTTCCATCCAAACACCAAGGCCAACAGGACGAAGTTGGGAGCGGCAGACCTCGGGGGGCAGCGGCGTTACCGCTGCTGCTGCTAAACATGCGGGCGTCTCCCCAGTTGTCTCGCTGTCGGCGCCAGGCGAGAGGCGGGCAGCAGCCGAAGCAGCGCGTGTGAGCGAGCGGGGAGCTCCTCTCCTCTCACAAGGATGCTGGGGGACGATGCCTGGTGGCAGGGAGGACGAGATTTGCCAGAAAGCGCTGAAACTGCTGGTCGAGCTCTGCTCCGAGGGGACGGTCGAGAACGACAGGTGCCTGGAGTTCAACTACTACCTGCGGGACAGCGGCAGACCGCGGCCCGCCGACGCAGGTAAGCGGGGTGGAGTGCCGGGATTCGGGGCGGGCAGGGTGGCTCTCGAGAACTTCCTAGACGCCAACCAGCCTGCTTCAAGAGGACCTGGTTTCAAATAAAGAGGCGACCGTGCCGGCTGGGCGGAGGGGCGCGTCCATCCTATCAACTGCCCGAATGCTGCCCATTGGATCCAGGCAAGCAGCGCGGAAACGGGGCAACGAGAAAGCGCGTGTCCGGCCAACGCGACTCCCCCCCCTTCCCCATTGACTTCGGTGGTTCTTACTTCCTGCTGGCGTTTGGTGGTGGGGGTCTGAGCTGAAAGAGAAAGGGATCCTTTCGTTTTTTCTCAGTCTCGGGGTACAGGCTTGCATTTTAATCCAATGTATCTTTACTCCAAGCTGAAGTCCTACAGAGTTCCGTGGAAGACACTCTCAGATGGGTTTCGATCAGCGTAAGGAGCCGTCTGAGCTATTTTTAGATCCTGTCGGGTTTCCCCTTTCTGCTGCGGTACTTATATATAGGTATATAGGAAGACGTGAATCAACACTTCTCCAGCAACTGTAGAATGACAGGAGATCAGGCTGATGGTGTATTCTTCTGTCTAAAGGCATTAACTCTGCTCATGGTTCTTGGTGCAACTTACACAGAGTACAAACCTCCAAGGCAATTCAAAACTTCCTGGAGTATTTGTCTCTTATACATCCACCCATACCATCCATATCAGTAAAAGTCACAGTAATGAAAAGAATCAAATGTGATAGATGCATTAAGTCTCCTACTAGCATTTAAGCAATTTGCTAAATGTTAGACATCTCCACTTGATCCCTTTAAGATCAAACTGGTCATGACAACTGGAAGCAAATCTTGTTTTTCTTGCAAACCTGTTTCCAGCTCGATTGGACTAGTTGTACTTGAGCAATCCGGTGCTGTCCCAGCTTAATAGTGCTAAATCATTAATTAATAGTGGTAATAAGTAGCAGCTAGACTTGCGCGTATTTGAAGCTAGCCAGCCAACTTTAGTAAACTCAGTTGGCAGGGATCGGGATGGAAAATATACATACCAAGTTGTTAAAATGGTAAATGTTTTATTTTCCTCCATAAAATGACTCTTAGCTGTGATGTTTCTTTGGAAGCAAATCTGATTAAAGAAACTTGTTTTAAAATAAATGTAAAGGTATTGAGTGAAGAAAGGAGTTGGTTTAAACTATTGTTTTGTTTTAGTAAAATCCATATTTGGTCCATTGTGCCATTTTTATTCTGCAAGTAAGTTCATTGCACTGTCTTTAATTTCCAACAGATCAAATACCCATACCAGCCTTTGTGGATGATTACAGGATTTATACTGGATTATGTTTTTAGCATAACAATTTTTCTTTCTTATTTTTTTTATAATGTACTCTTGGACATTTTTTTCTTTAAAAACTACTTTGGGCTGCATTGTTGACCAAAGGGTGTTAATTATTATTTTACCCTGAAGTCCCAGAATTATTAGGACATACTCTAATAATTAAAAATTCAAAGTTCCCCTAGTACTTTTACAGCTGTGTTTTATCAAGGAAATATTTTCCAGATAACTAACCAACGGCCTAATGTACATTTAAGTTGGGTACATGAATGAGCGTGTTGTCCAGTACATACCCAACGTCTGAAGTCTAGGCATGAATATTTCTCCCCCGTTAGCTACCCTAGAGACACAGGTGATTGCCAGACTAGTGTAGGTCATGCAGTTAGCTGCTGAGGCCCAAAAGGTTCTCCCATGCCTGCCTGCCAAACTTTCCTTGATCTGTCTCTTGCATGCCTAATGCCATTTGTGTTCTTTTTTAAAATAATAATTTTATTAAAAATTATTGCAAAGATAAAAACTAATACAAACTAAAAAAAGAAAAGAAAAACTAGAAGGTGCAGAAAAGAAAAAAGTAGAAAGAAAAATAGAAAAGAAAGAAACAAGAATTTAGTAAAGAAAAAGAAAAGAAATATATAAAGAAATGACTTCCCCCTTCATCACAACAAGTATAAACAATATTAGTAACATTACCTTCTCTTAAAATACAACAAATGATTGATCTCTTCTTCTCATATCCCATCTCTTATCTCTAAACAAATCCTTAAAGCCTTGTCGTTTCAGTGCTGATCAGCAAAAGTCCGTTAAGTGTTACCAGAGATAGCAACATATCTATTTTAACCTTGATCAAATAAATCAACTTTATATTCCTTCCTTTTACTCCTAACAATCTTGATCTTTAGTCCCTTAAAGTAATGTCCTAAAGCTTGATTTCTTTTCATTTACTCTTTGTCCCTTCTCAAAAAATTCTTCAAAGCTTTAACAAGCCTCTTTTGTAAATCCAATATAGGGAAATTATCCAGGTCACTCTCTTGGTTTGTTATTTGTATACCCCTTTTACTTATTAAGACATCAGCTGGTTTCTTTTGTGTGTCTGGTGTAGCATCTTTTTCCATAGAGCCTGTCATTTTTAAACATACTTTCAGATCAGTTTCAATATGGTCAGGTAGAACTTATTCATCTTTTAGTCTATCTGTAGAGGCAGACACTCTTAAAATTAATTCCAGGTCCATTGTTCAAAAATATCCTTCAATATGTCCAATGTTAGAATATTTTGCTTCATTCTGTATTAGTAAGTAAAATTTAAGTGTTCTTCTCCTTTAATTGTAGTCTTTAGTTCCTTCTGGTTTCCTCTAGTGTCCAACCTTCAAAGTCTCATCGTATCATTGTTTTTAAAAAGAGAATTAAAAAAAAGCATTTTCCTATGGGAAGGATTCTTATAATTAATTCCAAAATCTTATTTCAATCCATCTGGACCATTAGTCCATTTGTAACTTACAAAAATCAAACTTCTAATAACCCTTTTGCTGTTTATTCCCCCCGCCCCCCAATTTTTTTTTAAGTTCTTAAACCTGTATTTAAAACTTATTTTGCTAAGGATTGAAGGAAACTCACCCAGTGTTTTCAGACATGTTAATCCAAAGGTTCCTAGAAGCTAAAAAGCAGTTAACAAGCAATTTCCAAAAGTGATTAGAAAAGGAAGTATGCAAACCCGGTGTCCTTAAAGGTGCCAACTGTCATTTGAGCAAGATGGCTATTCCCTTGTTTCCCAGAGCTATAAACCCGCTGGAGACCTCTCTTGTGGTCTCCTCAAGAGGACCAACTGTCTGGAGCACTTGTGGGTAACCTCAAGTCCTCTCCTTGTCTGGGGAGGAATTACAAAGAGCTGGTCTACTCAATGGCTCTTCATTCTGCTGCAGATGCTGGTTCCATCTTCAGTTCACCATTTGTTCCCCGGAAGTCCTGCCATTTGCATTCTTAATTTTTATTGAAGTGGAATATTTACTAGGAAACATATACCTTTGAACTCAATGGGGGTTCCAACCTGCTAAGTATCTTTGATTGCTTGAGCCTATGTTCCAGAGAACAAGAATAAACCTAAGTTAACATCAAAGACAGGAATCCCTCCTATAACTTGAATATTACTACATTTTTAAAGAAGGGCCTATAAAAAATATAAAAAGTTTGCTTGCAAGTCTGTAGTGCATGGCTACAATTACTACTACTACTACTACTATGTGGATTGCTACACGCATATCCATACTGGATTTAGCTTGTTGGAAACCTGAGGTGTGCAAGTGAAGAATGATCAGGTTTACAGTTTGGAAGATGGCAGCGGGGTGTCTGTGTGTGTATGTGATTGGAAACTCAAATCATCTTCTCTCTTCTTTATCCCCTTTGCATCTAATGAAGTAAACTCAACTCATGAAAGTTCCATGTCATTTAATAAAGTTTGTTACTCTAGAAAGGTGCTACTAGATTCCTTCTGACATTCTCCTGCTGTGATCTTTTCCTTCTCTTAGGTAGCCTCTCTATGTTGGCCTGCCCTGGCCATTGTCTTCATTAGTCCCTTTCAGGCAGTTCTATGTATACTCCATCCTGTTTTCTTGTCCAGCTGACTCAGCATTGTGTGGCCACTGAGCACGCTCAATCTTTTCTCTCAATACTTTTCATTATCTTCTGCAAAACAAATGTATTTCTGTCAACATAAAGATTTCCCCAAGCGTGTTGATATTTATTTCTAGTTAATTGGTGACTTTGATTTTGGTTATGCGTCAATCAATGGGCCCTGTAGTTTGGGAACAGAAGCAAAAACTGGGAACAAATCATTGCATGGGTGGGAGAATCTTCAGAGATACTTTCCATAGCTTCTGCTGTTTGGGCTACTTAACTGTGGTCACTTGGACAACAGATCCTGCATTAGAAGACAGAGTGGTCCTTTTGAATTACATGCAAGCTTCCACCAGAACAGGGAAAGTTCCATATTGTCTTGGGTCTTTAGTTATATTATACACATTGTGATTTAGTGAATGTCATTTGTATATTGATAGTGCTTCAGTGAAAACAAAGGAAACATGAAGAAAGCATACCCTAGGTGCCTGATTAGCCAGTATAATCCTGCAAATAAATCCACAAAATGTATTAGCCAACAGCTATCTGTCATGTTTACCTGTCCATGCATCTCACCTGTATTAGTCATTTGAGGCGTAATAACAGCAATACAAAGAAAAAGCTGTTTTCCATTTTCAAGTAGCTTCCTTGCCTCAGCATCTGGATGCCACAGATATCCAGTTACACAGATATATGCCAATATACCCTATTTGGGGAGAACCTGTAGTACACTGTAGTCTTAAATCATGTTAAGCACTTCAAGTAAACAGAAGATTAAATAAGTCAACAGGGGTATCTGTGTGTGTATGTATGGTAAACTTTACCCATAAATTATATTTTGAGTGACTGATGGGTCTCTGTTGGACGGGATTCATAAACTAATTCAGTTTTTGTCATACTAAATAATATTTATGAGACACCATCCAAAATGATTCTGACTTGAACTGTATTTTCCGTGTTGTTCTTCTGGTCCTACCAAGGGTGTTTGGTTCAGCTGCAAAGTAGGTTAGTTGAATTTTTAAACCATTGATGTCATCAGCACCTTTGGGGATTTCTTTCCAAAGCTGTCTGACTTCTATAGAGATGCTGTTTGGGGGAAAAAAGAAGTGCAGTAGGTACAATATCCATTTTCCAGTTTAACACCATGAACAGAGTAGCTTGCCTGGCAGGTAGAACATCTTCCCCTACTTAGTACTCCCTGAAACAACTATGGATGTTTGTTTCCCACTAATAAGAAAGCTTTTCTGCAACAAAACTGTCACTCTTGCATTATATAGTAGAGCATAAATTCATGTTATATTGGTGTTTAAAATACATCTTTGCTATTATTTTTTCCTGGCATTTTTATTTCATTTGTTTATTTTGGAAGGGGGTATATTAGACTAGCAGGAAAAGCCCTGCTGGTACTGTAATAGCATACCGACTTGACAACTAATAGAAAATAAAGTAAGTTGGAAGAAGCAAATCACAGGTTTAAGTTTCCAGAAAGGTTGCTGTATCATCTTGGTGCTAGTTTATTGTCCTTACATAACAGGTTGAAATGCACAGCCTACTCTCCAGTACAAAATGGATGAGAAGGTGCAATGCCATCTGCGTTCACATAATGCTGTATCCAGGGTGAGTTGGGGGGGGGGCAGACCCATTAATTTTCCCTGCTCCTCCCTATAAATTTCAAATTGTCTTTAAATTACTAGATGAATTCACCCCAGCTTTTGGTGGCCCCTTGAACTTTTAGACAGATTTGGGGCCTATGTTTATATGGTTCAGATAATAACCTCTCAGCTATACAATTAATTTGATGAAAGAGGGGTCAACCTTGTCCCACTGCGTCATGAAGTCCTACCATTTTTCTGCAAGGCTAGGCAGAATGGGCAACTGGAATAAGTACGTGTCTCTGGTATAATTGTGTGTCTTGTTGTTTTTGGTCTTTCAGTTACAGCTGCCATTATAATATTAGTCACTGTAATTGGGGTTCTCATGAGTGGGTATGCAGTAGAAGTGTTCAGTTAGTACATCCATGGACTTCAGTCTTTATGCCAGAAGCCTGCTCTACACACATACAGTATGTCTCTTGCAGTGAGCACTGAAGCTTAATAAAGTCATTGGATGAAAAGGTTTGCTTCTCAACACAGTTCTTTCCTAAGTAATGCTGTGTGTTTCTGCATTTTCCAAATGAGGCTCAGTAATCTTGTTTTGCTTTTTATGTGCTTTGTTATTTCTTGTTTGGCCATTGAACGGGGAGCTAAAGACAGAGCCCTTTGCTTTGGAAGGCTGAGCACTTAGCCCACATTTCAGCGATTGAAACAGTATCATATGAAGATTAAAGGCAATCCCCTTGCTGTCTGCTATTTCCAGCCATGAAGTTAAATTTCTTATCCTAGTTGGAAAACAATATATTGAGTTTACTAAAGGGGGAAAAAAAACTCTAAAGTAGCATTTACTGTGGCTCCACAGAAACCCATCAGTAGTAGACAGGCCCCAAACATCTTGATTTATTCAGACAAGCTGTCTTGCTGAGTTAGTGGAAGACAATTAATGGGCTCTGAAGAATGTCTCTTCAAGTTTCCAAGGACTGGTCAAATGACGATTGCAATGGTGGATATACAAAACATATACAAATGTTTGTTTTAGAGGGTTTTGTCACTAGAAGAATATAAGGAAGAAGGAAACAAAGAAAAAAGATACTTTTCCCCTTTTACCAAACTTCAAAAAATAGGGACACCGTTAAAGGAATCATTCATGTAAAGTTAGAGCAATTGCTCCAAATCAAGAATGGTTTCCACACCCCCATTCTGCTTTTGTTCCTCTACCCAGGATTACGGCACATTAAAAAAATGTACATTCGCATCTAATAGCTCCATCAGTGTAGCAGCAGACAGCCCATTCTTCCAGGTCTGTCTCTGGGCTCAGCTTATTTAAAACACTTGATTCCTGATCCACATGCCACTTAGTTTTTTTTTATCTTCCTTAGATCAGACATACAGCATACTGATACTTTCTGTCAACCTCTTATATGAACGGTAGTCTGCTCCCTTGCCATTGTTCCCTTCTTTTTGTGCACTGATTGAGTTAGATATTTCCTTCTCTCCTTTTTGTAGTTATATTATATGATGTATTCTATCAATATTAAGTTAAAATCATAATTAGTAGCATTAGTTGCCAAGGAAATTGCTTGGCTTTTTTTCCTCAGTCACCCAGGGAGGCTGCTTATCCCAACATACTCTCTGAAGTCTGCAGATTTTTGAGTAAACAGAGTGGAATATTTCTTGGACTAGTGAGCTCCCTTCTGTAGAACTCATCTAGGAGGGTAGACAAGTAATTGTAAAGGGAAAGGCTATGCAAAGACTGTATGTTGGGCGCACATCCTAAGATACACAGTGTCCCAACCCCTCTAGGAACAGCCAATGAACAGAATCCAGAATGCCTCCATAAAATCTAATGGGATGTTTATGTGTTCCCTATCAACCACTTCTGTTGTTTTAATAACCAAAGTAGTGTGGCCTATTAGATGCATGTTAGCTTATAGAGGTATACACCAAAGTCATAGGGAGAGTTTTTGTCGTACAAATAAATGTATGTTTTTCACCATAAATATTTTTTTATTCCCAGATGGATTATGTTCCTTTTCAGGGGCCAAAACTGCTAAGGTAATCACATA
This sequence comes from Candoia aspera, assembly GCF_035149785.1. Lineage (NCBI taxonomy): Eukaryota > Metazoa > Chordata > Lepidosauria > Squamata > Candoiidae > Candoia > Candoia aspera. The sequence goes on along the minus strand of NC_086153.1, from coordinate 251,895,837 downwards.
TAGCATATATAGGTGGTTTCCTCACTGCTGAGTTGAAGTGCAATCCACCCAGCCTTGAGCTGGCAGAAGACTACGCTGGCATGAAACAGAGGTGTTAAAAACACAGAAAGTGGTTTAAAAATGATCTTGGATAGAAAAAAGATAAACAAGCAAGGTTCTAGGTAGATTACAAGACAATAGAGTCTGCTTCTAATTTAGAGAAAACTCTGTTTAAAGAGATTCCAAGTTGCATAAAGTTACAAGTACTACGTTTGCGTAGATAAAATAAATATAAGAGGCATTAAATTGCCAGGGACAATAAAAATTCCTGGTTGGAATGTTGACCTATTCCTTCATGACAAGGATTACAGCATAAAACAATTCTTCCTTGTTTCTCCTGGATTCTCCCAGGGAAATATGACAAGATTATAAGAAAGGCTGAGGAGAGAAATGTTTCTTTTCGCCTTTTCCGTAGCTATTATACCTCAGTTCTGGCTTGGATTTAGATGGGGGGGGGGGGGGAAATGCCATTCTTTCCAGCAGAAAGTGTGTGTGTGGGGGTGAGTTATCTTTCTACATAAGTTTTCCCAGCTATGTCTCAGCCTAGAGAAGATGCTACTGGGTATATCTGAGTAACAGCTTCTTACAATATCTTCCCTGAAGGGTTGGCATGCAGACTCTGAGAATGCAGGTAGTAGCCTGCCCATTCACTATCTGGGGCCAGAATTCAGGGATTAAACTACTATGACTTACTCTTGTTCCAATCATGTAAGTTTGCAGTGTGAATTTTACTATTGATGTTCACTATTAACGGTGAAAATGAGTATGTAATATTCCTGCCACAGGGGTGCTGCCAAAAATGACACGTCCATGTATATCTTTATCCCATTAAAGTAGCATTCATTTACTAAGGTACCTTGGGTTGCTCCATGTTCTTACTAGCTTCTAGTACGCTTTCATTTTAACAGCTCGGACAACTTAAGTAAGGACATTATTTTCAATGGGATCCCCGCAGAAAGTGAAATGTGTAGTCCATTTCTTTATATAGCACCTCTGTTCAAGTGCATGGCACCTCAGAGTAGGTTTACTCAACCATAAGCATTTTCTCTAACAATATGGTTCCTCTGGAGACAGAGTAGCAAGATTATTTGTACAGATTAATGTTTGCGTGTGTATATCACTAATATGGGGTCAAGATCTCTGGATTATAATTCTTTAGGATGATTTTTCAGAAATTGATATGCCATTCAAACAGTCCCATCAGTGGGATTCTTTTCTGAGAAATACATTGGGATTTGAGCCTAAGAAACTTCTATACAAAATTCATAAAGGTCATAGGCTGCTGTGAAGCTTCAGAATAGGATGAAAAAAGAGATCAGGAAATACTTATGTAGATAAAGATGATGAGGAGAAAGACCTGATCATTAATCACATTGAATTTCATTAATATCATGGTGAGCGGAAGAATGACATGGCCAATATTAAGTAAAGCTCTCTGTTTTTTATTGCCCTACTGGGTGTACATTGTTGAAGTCCCCAAAATAAACTAATGGGCTACTGCTCTTTGCTCATATTAAAAGCAACTTCTGACATATTGCAGTGTAAGTAAATATTATTGTTCTAGCAGCAGAAATTAAATTCCTGGAGGTTATGAATCAAAAACACTAAAAAGTCACATCTGATCATTTATTAAAGTTGAGAGCAGATCCTTACATCTAGAAAACCTTTTTTTAAATGTTTAGAATGTCACTTGGGTTTTGTGATACATTTTCATGCCAATGGAATTGGTAGTCTCCTCATCAGTATTCTGTTTGCAAACGTATTATACTTAATTTTCTTTAAAGTCAGTATGCCAGAAAAATGCCCCTAACGTAACTCCTTAAATTATGAACATACAAAAACATGCAAAATGACTTTTATGTCAACTGCCTTCCAGATTGTAACTACTACTTTTAGGTGGATGATGATGATGATGATACTGAACTCAGTTATGTTTTATCTGGATTCTTATGGCCAGATAGAGACCAGGACACAATTTTACTGTATTCCCCAATGTTTAAGAAAATGGCAAATACCCACCTCGTTCACACTGTTTTATTCTTAGGTTTTATAATTTATATTTTTAATTGTTATTAAGCTACCTTGAGTGTTGTATAAACAGAAGGGTGTTTAAGTGTAATAAATAAGTAAATAAATACTGGTTTGTTCTGTTAGGCACTCGTAGAGATGCCCTCAGTCAAGCTCAACTTGTGGGGGCATCATCTGTGCAGTTTTCTTGGTAAAAGTATGTAAATAGTTGGCCATTGTCATCTTCAGGGTTTTTTCAGAGCTGTTGGCTAGACTTGAAAGTCCCTGATGTACTAACCAGAAATACAAGTACTAACTAGAACCCACCTGCTTAGCTTCCAATATTGGCCAAGGCAGCTAGGTGCTACCACCTGCTGTGGTATCAACATAATAAATGTTTGACAATATTATCTACAGCATTTCTCCTACAGTCATTATAACATACTGTATTTTAATACTTTAGCCTTTGGGAGGCTGGAGATTAGATGCTGGATTGTATTTGAGTATAATTCTGTGAATGTAGGAAATATGCATCTCTATAGATCTGGCATAGCAGGCACATAGTTGGGGGTGTGGACAATCTTAGCTTATTTAACAATAAGACCCAATAAAAACCTTATGGTCTATATCAGGATTTTTCAGATTGTGTCCAGTGGAATTCTAGGGCTGTGTGAGAACTTGACGGGGTTGCTTGAGAAACTAGAGGCAAAATTTTAAAAAGGGGGGGGTCTTGAACACAGCCATTTTTCTGTGATAGAATTTTGCCTCCTGATCAGAGGTTCTGGAAAGTTTTTTTTTTAAAGAAAAAGAAAACATTTTCCATGGCCTGAAAAAAATTGAAAACCCGTGGTCTGTATTACATTAGATCAGGCTTGTATATTAGATCTTATACACTAGAAAGCATTGCTCTCAGTATAACCTCAAGAGAGTGATTTCATTTCCTGTGTGATCCCTGGGGCATTAAGATCACTTTAGGAAATAGAGAAAGGAAGGTTGCCAGAACATAGCAGTTGAGTAATCTTGAGATGGGAACAAAAAAGGACTGTTCAAAAATCCAACATCCTGAAAAGATTCACATGCAAACCTTTGGTGCAGCCTTATATTTTACTCTTTTCCGTAGGCTTTTATTTAATATAAGGAATTTTTAACAATGGTTAAATCCACCACCAACATGAAAATAAAAGAAACTAAAAAAAAGAGCCTTTTCTTTTTAAAGACAGTTCAGGTTTTTTTTAAGGGGATATATTCATTCATTCATTCATTCATTCATTCATTCATTCATTCATTCATTCATTCTGTGTTTGAATAAGTTGAAAAGTTATTCAAGTGATTTTGGTCAGTGTCATAACCATACAATCTGTTAAAGATTTATTTAAGCATGACAAATTTCAGCTGAAAGGGGAAACCATTTATGAAGTCAAAATCAAATGAAACTTTAGATTTAGAGGCAGAAAAACTCCTTTAAAGTTAAAGTACATTTTGCAGTGAGTTAGCTATGGCTGAAGTCATACTTATCAGCATTTCTTATATTTGTGTCAAGGTGAAAATAGATTAAATGCAGCCTTTCCAGTTTGGTAGACTTTTGTCCATCTTATTTACAGAAAATCCCAAGCACGTGCAAGATGGCAGAAGCATGAGCATTCAGGAAAATTTAGGATTATGGTGCCAGCCAGCCTTCCTGAAGAGGCATACAAGAGATGTTGACAATTAAGGAGGGCTGGTGTATAACAGCCACCCCTAAAAGGCAATGCAGATTGTGCAAACTCTTCTATCTCTAACAAAGGGGACTCAAATCCAAGTTTTCACAAGTGCCACATGAACACTAGTTCATCAGCTCAAAGGCCACCATACTGAAGCCATTTCGTACATTGATAGAAGAGTCTCTAGTGAGTCAAAAATAAAGAAAATGAAAGAGTATCAAATTACACTGTTAAACACAAATTTATTAAGTAAATAAAAAAGTCTATGTGAAACAGAGCTAGTTACTTGTGACACAGAATTGCAAAGCAGAGCCATTTCATTTTGGCCACTTAGTTGGCAGCGTTTTCCATTAACCAAAACACCAATATTAGGTTTTATTACTGGGTTGATGTGTAATATTTTTCAAGATCACATTGATGATGATATAATCTAGAAACCCACTGTACTACCAACCACCCAAATGCTGCTTTCCTTTTTCTTCCCATTCTTGCAGACAGGGAATCTTCCTTTCCTTTGTTGTTGTTGTTGCTTTCATTTGCTTTCTCTCTGTTCAGTCTCCTTGCCTGTCGAAACTCTTCCTTCTTTTGCCCAGCAGAGAGACCCTTGATTCATGGCAGCCAGATCCAGATCCAGTTCCTCTTCAACTGCCTCCTCCTTTCCTATCCAGCTTCCTCCCCCAATTTCCCTGGCCGAGCTTCACCTCCATGCTGTCCCTACCACGAGACCCTCATGCTGTCTCAGAAGCAGTATCCATGATGGAGTGTGAGAGCAGGCCAGAGATCTCCGAAGGTGAGGCTGCTCAGTGCCAGGGGCCTTGGGTTTTCAACTGTATGTCATGGTTGACCAGGCCCCACTATTGTTGGGAAACCCACTCAGGCTGATATGAGCTACTGGCCATTGCAGTCCTGCTATTCCTTTTCCTGGAGTGCTTCTATGGCCTAGCCTGCACATCTACACAGTACTCAGTGCCCTGACTTGCTGGGTAGCTTGCTCAGATCCTATGAACTACTGTTGCAAACTATAGAAAATGACTAGGATGGCTGAATGTGGCCCATGAGCCATGAGTTTTGAAAGCTAACTATCATGAGAGATTCATGATTCCAAACTTGTCCTTTAGTTTTGTTTTTCGCTATGTCAAACATGTCATTTGTTAAACCTGTTTCACTGGTTGAATAAATTTGGGGTTCATTTGACTAGAAAGGCTGATTCCAAACATTGTGCTGGGCTGTGTGGGGGGGGGCAGTTGAAATCATGATTGCCGAATAAGCCATAGCTGCTAAAATTGTGTAACAGTGTGACAGGGTTCTTTTAGAACTGGAGGTGTATTTTGGTTTGCAAGGATGGCAATTAACACAGATAAACAAGAACATGGAGGCTTTTATGCTTTCTTAAACTATATACAGTGAAGCTATTTACAAGAAATATTTACAACCGGTGTATAAAACATGATCCCGGAGTCAAGTTTACTCCTAAGTCTCTCTCCCAGAGACTGTTTCCCTCTAGCTCTCCTGCTAACCATTTTGCCTCCTCCCCCTTTCACTCGGTCTCCCTCCCAAGTTTCTGGGCTTATCAAGAGAGAGTGAAAAGAAAGGGATGTGTTGGGTTTACTGCAGTGTGCTCAGCATGGCTTGACCTTCTCCTGGATGTGCTCAGCCGAACACCTACTGCTTCTCTCTTGGGGGAAGAACCTCTCTCAGGGTCTTCTGCTCAGTCCTTCCCCAGAGCCTAGGGCTTCGCTAACACCAGCTGATCCCCCTTATCCATCTTGGGTCATGTGTGAAGATGTTGTCTGTCTGGTACTTCCCTTCCTCCAGGAAAGCCATCCTGGAACCTTTCTTCTCCCTCCCCAACCAAGAACCAACAACTGCTCTGCACACACATGTAACTTCACTCTCCAGCTTTTTTCTCTAGCTACTCCATTTGTGCAGTCCTTTTTTCTCCTCTTCTTCTCTCCTTTCCTTTTGGGGCAGACCAGCAGCATGTTCCCCAGCAACTGAGGAAGTGGGTGTCCCCCCAGGACTCTAATCCCCAACACCTATATACCAGGCTGGACCAATAGGACTGCTGTCTCTACATCTTGCCACAACAGCCATGGCTAGCAGCCAGGTCAGCTCATCAGCCCTTGTGACAGCACAGCTGCCCTTCAAGGCCAGAACTGAGCTTCTTCTCCCCTTTTCTCACTCCATTTGCTGACTCACACCAGCACAACAGCAGCCAGGCCAGGCCAGGCCAGGCCACTGAAAACCATATATCTCAAAAAGGAAGCTGCAAATCATGGCTGAGTTCACAAATTCACTAAGCCAAAACCAATCATTACCTTAGAACTATGTATAAATCCATGCAATATAAAATTAATACAGAAATAAAATTCATGGTGAACTTATTTTAAAAGACATTCTGTAATATGACTTCTGTTCTGTTGAAAAGAAGGGAAATGTTGAGGCATCTAAAAGAAATATCTGCAGCTAAGATGTTAGACTTGAATTAATTGGCCTTAGTGAACATTAGCTGTATGGGGATAGGCTCTTAACCTTATTAGTGTCAGCAGATAATGTTTAAGTACTTGCATTACAAGGCAGGAAAAGCTGCTCTACAGCAATAACTGCTAAGTAACTTTGGAGATGAAGGCTAAGACATTTTCATTAATAGGATCTACAGACTTTCTTCAAGCAAGGTTGGGCTCTCTCATATGATGGTAAGAATGGAGATCTTAAAGGGTTATGTTACTTCTACTGTTACGGGATATAAAACAGAATTCTTCCATCACTTTTGAATAATGCTGTTTAACTGAGAAATGACAGAAGCTGAGATTTTAGTTTTCTGGGAAGCTTATCGTTTTTCTTAGCCTCTGTTCTTTTTTAAAACTACATCGTATGTCAGGTCTGCTGTGCCGTTACAGGTTCTTTTTATTATCTCTCAGATGCAGGGCTCTCCTATTCTCATAAAATAGTAAAGACTCCCTGGAGTCAAATTCAGTTGCTGGTGACTTCATGGACATAACCATCTAGTTTTCTTGGCAACAACACAGAAGTAGTTTGCCCTTGCCTTGTTTTTGTTTGTTTACTCCCCAGTGTAATCTATAGGCGTGGGGTTTCCTGATTGGTAGTAGAAAGCTTCACAAGAGTATTTTGCTTTCTGTTACCACTTAGTGCTAGGGCGGGAGACTATCCATAGCAGTGTATTATATTAAGAAGTTAAAAAAATAAAAATAAAGCCATAGTGGCTCCCTTGATGCTTAAAAAAAAAAGCAGCTTAGGATCTGATTACCTACAAGACCACCTTTCTCCTGTCATTTCTGCCCAACCAGTACAATCTGGTAGACTTGATGTGCTCCAGGTCCCAGCTGTAAAACACTGTCATCTTGTGGGACCTAGGAGATGTCCTTCTCTGTAGGTGCACCTACCCCATGGAACAAAGTCTTCCCCAGGTCCATATGGTCCTGACCCTGCTGTGTTTTCGTAAAGGTATAAACACCTGTCTCTCTGGGGTAGAGTGTGGTAATCCATTTCCTGATAGTATATCTTGCTTTTATGATAGATTGAGTTTGTTTTATTCTTTTCCAGATGTGTTACATGTATTACTCTTTCCTTGGTTCTTGTTTTATTTTATTGTTTTTAAACCCTAATGTGTAAGCCACCTAGAGTTATTTCAGTAATTGAGGAGGCATGCAAGCTGGCAAACAAACAAGCAAACAAATAAGACTAAAGTGAAGCATCCATGTTGATTTGCTTCAGAGTCCCTGTCCATCTGCAGAGTTTGAACTATGGGAGAAGGCTGAAAGGAGCTTTCTCCTGACTTAGTATGATTGGCACCTCCAGTTCAGGTTTCAGAGACCAATGTATAGGCCACTGAGGTCAATCCAGAGATGCCTTGACATGCACTAGGATCCTTCTCTGCATTGCTCAACTAATTGAGAAAAGCCAGTAGCATGGAAGAGCCCTTTATGCGTTGGTGGGCTCTCAATTGTTCCCCAAAACACAAGCAGTTGAGAGGTGCCACCAGTGAGAAAGGACCAAAATGTCTTATTCGGGGAGCATTGCAGGAGAAGGTTGAGGGAAGCTAGGTTGCAGGAGAAGGTTGAGTGGTTCCAGAAGTGTCTGGCCTAGAACCCCTTGATACATCCTGAGAGTGGTCTAGGCTAGACAGCTTCAGAAAAAGATGCAGTCAAATCTGAAGCCACATAGTCTGGAAGCATTTTATCAGGGCTGTGGGAGAAGGCTAAGAAGAGTCTCCTCCCACAGCAGTGGCCTGAAGCAATTCAAAACCACCCAAAACAAATCAAGTAGCCTCTTTGCATTTGTGAAGCAAATCAGGTAGTCTCCACTGCCCAAATTGCTTTGGCAAAGGAAATCTTTCTCACTTTGCATAGGCTCATCAACCAGGTCCAGCCCTGCTAAAGTTTTTCAGATCAACCAAGGTTGGGAAGAAGCTTTCACTTATTTGTGCAGAAACAATATTTGTAAACATCTCTGGGATATTTTAATGAGGAAGCAGTATAAAAATACTGTTAGTAATATTAAATAACACAAATATTTTCTCATTAAGAGGTTTGTGGGGGGATGTTATCCATAACTCTGTATAATGGAGTAATTCTAATTTGTACCCAGGAGCACTAGATATTTTAAGTTAAGCATAACTTGCATCATAGACATGGCTGTCAGACTTCTCCAAAGGTTGCTTCTGTTTCTTTATCTCTTATGTTCTTTTATGCTGAGATTTTGGGAACAGAATGGGACTAAATGTATCACCTAAAGATTCTAAACTGATTCCATTGGACAGAGAAAATTTAGAGACTGTTTTATTCTACTAAAAAAAGAGGCCCCACTGAGTTCAAGGAAATTAAGAATGTTGGTATTGGATTGCACTCATAGAAATTAAACCTTTTAGAATCGATATCATTGCAGACTATATTTACTTGCCACAGTCTGGTTCCAGGATCTGGCATTTTAAAACAGTGTTCAAACAGCTGTTTGTACAATCAGATTTGTGTAAATAGGGGCTGTCCAGAAGTCTCTGGTACCCGCATGGTTGGTAACTCTGCAAACATTCATGTTATTTCCAAACATCACATTCATTTCTCATTTCCTGCTAGCTTTGGGATTGGAAAACCTCTTGAATCTTCTGTAAAGGCTGTAATATTTTCTAAGATGAAATTTGTGTGTCTCTGTTATTAAGTGCAAAAACATTTCCATATAATCTGTGTCTCCTGCTTGAATTCAGTATGTCCCTTCAGTCTCAAAGCTATTGCATTTATTTTGCTTGTTTAGGAGAAACCTATCCTGCACTCTGAAACTTTCCAAATCATTCTGGATTTTAGCTGTATTTATGGCATTAACTTAAGCTTTTGGGGAGCTTTACTTAGCATGAAGAGACAGAAGAAGATTACTTTAGTTTTAAACCTATATTTTGTTGATGGAATCTTGTGATAAATTTGCTTTCAAGATAATAACAAAATTGACAAGATTATTCATAACTATGTTTGCTTTTCTGTTTTCTTGTTTCTTAATAAAAGAGTCATTACAATTTATGAAGCGTTGACATTTAGATTTTATTTTAAGTCTAAGAAAATTATTTTTAATTTCTTCTTTTGGTTCTGTCTTCAGTGAATGAAATATATACTCTTCATGCACAGCAGCTGGTATTTTATTGTTGTGATCACACTTAAGCCTCAGCATTATTGTATTATTCATGTGCTCTTGCAATCTAACATAGTAAGAACAATTATAGTATTCCCTGAGCATATCTGTATAAAAATTATGCCACTAGATACAATGGAATTTGTAAGCATGCATATAGAAAGGGGCATCTGGCAGGGTACATGTGGCTTCACAATCCCTATTTTGCAACTCCCAGAACAACCCGTTTGCACCACCAAAATTCAGTAATTAACCCCCCAATATTTGGAAGTGATTTTTTTCCATATTTTTTGTTTTTAATAAGATTGATGTGTGAACTGATGTGAGGCACACGTATTCATTCTTCTCCCAATGCTTCCCCCCAAATACAAAAATGTGCCAAAACATTTAAGTGCTGCCCATTTGGTAATATCACTGCATTACTGGATACTTCCCCTGAAGCTTTTGGCATCCCAAAACTTTTTTTTTTTTAAGGAGTGCAACCTTCCCTGATGAATAGAGTTGGAGCCATCCATCATTTAGTAAGGTCAGTTTTATTTGAATTTGCCACATGGGGATTAGCTATGTGGTAAGGTCTGCAATACCACTAGATGGTGGTCAAGGACTTACTTCCAAGAGTGCTTTTTTTATTTAATATTTTGGGGGAGGAGGTTGTCAGATTTCTCAGGAGAGAGGATGGGATTGTTTTGCACACAAAGTTCCAATAGAAGGGAATATCTGGAGCTCAGGGTTGAACTGTGGAGTCCTCGGTGCTCTCTGAGCTTGGTGGTTTGCTTGCAGACCTTTCATTACCCGACTGGGTAACATCATCAATGTGAGATCACAAGCAAACAATCAAGTTCAGAGAGCAGCAAGAACTCCACACAAGAAAGTTCATGGAGAATAGATGTTTCCTACAATGAGAGAAGGAAATCCTCCAAAAGGGACAATACTGCTCCCCTCTAACAAAATGCTTATCAATTTTATCTTCACTTTACTAACCCTTCTGTTTTTCTCCTATAAGGATATGTATACTTGTTAAATTAATACTTTTTTTTTCCCTGTAGATCTTTTAATTAAGATTTCAAAAGACAGAAATGCTTTGTTCTGGTTTATAACTGCTGATTAAACCTTGTACCAAACTAACAAGCAGTCTCCTCTTCAAAGCTCTTGTCTTAATACAAGCTGTATTATGTCCTTGTTGGGGGTTTTGATTTGTTCATTTGATATTAAGCTGTTTTCTTCTCATATCGCTTCAAAGATAAAAGAGTGGAAATGAGACATTTCACTAATTCTGTTCCTCATTTTCCCTTTCTTATTTCCATCGTGTCTTTGCTTTCCTTTTGACCTTCTCCCACATAGTTGATATTATAATATTGGTTTATCTAGGAGTGTTTCCATAGTGTACTGGGAGCCACCCAGGGCAAGAAAAATTGTCCAGACCAAAAGAGGATTTGAGAAAGGTAGGGAAAAGATGAACAGCAACAATGCAGGCCTTGTTCAAAATTAGGCAGACTGAGGCAACCCAAAATAGCTGATTTCACGGCAGAATCAAATGAACAATCCTACTTTCCTCTTCTACAATCTAGTAGAAAGGTGGATGGATAATAGACAGTGCAGCTTCAGGAGGAGACTCCTGCAACAGTCCAGTGTTTTGAAGTCAACACCCACACTTCTTCTGTGATCACCCATCTGGGGGAAAAAGATGAGTTATAGAGAGTATTTTGAGGGGCTAGAAAATGTAGTGGGGAACAGTCTCACTCACTTTGTCTTCTGGGCATTTTGTTACATGCCACACATACACCAAGGCAGCCATTTGTGGACAAAAATGCTCCTCGTTGGCAGCTATTATATGAGAGCTCCAACATGATACCAGACTTCCAGACGTGCCCATTAAGGATAGTTATCAGCACCATATATGTCTGTTTGTATCATTTTTGCTTAAATTAGCTTCACTGGGCTACAGTAATCGAGGTTCTTGGATGTAACCTTTTGCAATCTCCTACAATTAGCCATTTGTTCATATAGGATTGGCTTGGTAGCAGGTCGTGTGAGCAGAACGAAGAGCTTTTTTGAAGAGCTAGTTTTTGGATTGACTACAACTGTTTTAAACATAATTAGGTTTCATCATCAGAAAATACTGCTCTATCTGTGCATTATTATGGAGGTTGAATGAAAAGTAACACTTCTACCTCCATCACTTTAGTTTAAATTGGGTAACTTTAAAAAATGAAACAGGAAAATAATCCTTGACATTAGCCCTTTTGTTACCTGTATTTTCTTCTGCACATAATCAGCGCTATTCGTTATACACTTCTTCCAGTGATGGACAAGCTTTTTAAAGCCATCACAGAAGAATTCCACATATTGTCTCTTCAAGTAGGTCCTGACAGTTCTTTCAGCCTTTTCATTTCAGTCAAACAGAAGCCCAAAAGGGCATTCCTTCAATTTTGGTAAAAGGTAAGTTGTACAGTGTCAAGTTGGGACTGTATGGTGACTGGGGTGAGGCAAATTCAACTTTGCAATTGCACCTTGGATGGCTTATGAGGTGTTAGGCCTCAGGTTGTCATGCTGTAGCAAAATTTCCTTCTTGTGTTCTGAACTCTGCTAATGGTTGTTTCAAAATTTTGAGTGTTGCAGTGTAGTGCTCTGAGTTGTTAGTAGTGCCAGGCTCAAGGAAATCCATGTAAACAACACTGTGTGTGTCCCCAAGAGCTGAGTTTTCTTGCCAAGGATGTTTTTTTAAAAAAAATCCCCACAGGTGACGTTTCATGATGATATTCTATGGACTGATGCTTCATTTCCAGATCATAATGTTAAGCCCATCTTTTGTCAGCTCTCAAAATACCATGGAGAAATTCCTCACCTTCATTTTCATAGCATAACAATTGCAGGCAAATTTTGGCTGATGAAGCTTTAATCTCTGTTGTCAGCATGCGAGGAACCTATCCTGCATAAACGTTCTAATCCTGAAGAATATTAATAATATGACCCACATGTTCCTGTGAAATGTCAGGCTTGACTGATTTCCTTTTGAGTGTTCTGTCAGCTATTCTATCAACATTTCTCATGTGAAACTCATTGGTTGCTGTCACAAGTCATTCACTTCAGTCTTGATGACACAAAATGAGCTCTTTCCAGTTCATTGTCTTTACATTTTTTTCTGGCCCAGCGATGCACAGTACTCACTTCAACATAGCCATTGCCATAAACAACCCGCATTCAGCAGTGAATTTCAATTAGAGGAACTCTTTCAATCACAGCACATTGCTTAAAGTACTCACTGCATACTCACTGCAGACTTCCATTTCAGAAACAATAACAACCCAACCTTTTCCCACAACAACCTCCCACCAACTGAGGTGAAAGAACAAATTCTAAAGAACACATTATAGCTTCTAGCATATAAGTCACCTGTTGGCAACTTACAACATTTGAGGCATTAGTTTTCATTCAGCCATCATACTACCCAGCCTGAACCTTCAGTTGTGGCCATTGTGTTCATATAAAAGAAGCTCTGTTGTTTCCACTGCTGCTGCTCTTTCCTTTCCTTCTTCCTCTCTGAAACATCCACTGAAAAATTATCATAACGTTCTGGATAAAGCATGCCAATTGTTTTAAAAGTACAGCAAAATTTAATCAGTAAATATGACATCAGGTGCTGACGTATTTATAATTCTTAGGGATATTCAGATTTTGCTTTGTTTCATCAGATATATGAACTAAGTATCCTTTACAAGAAATGCCACAACGTAGCAATATGCTTCTAACCAATGAAACAGCCGCACTGCATTCCTAGGCAATTTTGTTATGCACATGAGCTGCTAGAAGAGAAGCTGACATTAGGTTGTGACAGACTAATTTCACCTCAGATTCACTGAAGTGCAGTGGTATGTCTCATCAAAGAAAATCATACTCCTACACCAGACAAAGGCCCTTGTAAAGCAGATTCTAGCTTTACAATGGCTCTTCTTCCCTGGATTGTGGGTGGAGGCTTTAATTAGTTTATCTCTTTCCCATTCACATAGCTATCCTAACAGTAGGTTAAAAATTGTGCTATTGCTGAGGTGTTTGTCATGTGGGAATGACCTTGGGAGACAGGAGGGAGAGCTGCAGACTGGATAACTGGCATGTAAAAGATATCTCAGCCCACAGAAGGAGAGATGGCATGGGAAAGATTTCAGGAGGGACCCTCCCTAGTTTCCCAGAGAGTAAAAGGAAAGGAGGGGAGAAATACTTTCAGTCTTGCAATATTCTGTTAATGTAACTTTAAAATAAGGATGGAGCTAGTACACCTGGTTGTGCTTCTTCTCCTGACTACCTTGAAGGGGCTAACAGACTTTCTCTATGACTTCCTACTCACATAGTATCCATTGCAGCTATGTTGGTTTTTACTGAACTGCTGTTGACATTTTGCCACCTGTTTTGATACAGTTAAAAGCAGCACTTTTAAAGTTGTAGGGAATGTTTCTAAACCAAATGTTGTTATAAAGTTTTCCTAGAGCGATTTAATAGAAATACAGAAAGACAAAAGTAGATTCACCTTCTGGGGGGGAAACACTAAAAGTAAAAAAAAATTGATGCCTTTTGCATACTTAAATTTTCATAGAACTCAACATAATAAGTCTTTATTTTTAGGAAAATACAACTGTTTTTGGAAACAGGCTGACTTTTTAAGATTTCTACTTTTTAGGACTCTTGTGATAGATTTTTAAAAACTGAAAACTCTTTTTTTAATTCAGTGCAATCACTTATCCACTGCAGAAAGTTTCTCAAATGAATTTGCTAATGTATGCTTTAAAAAGCATGTTTTGATTAGGTGTGGGAAAAGAACTTCTGAACAATGAAACAGTAAGGCACTCCTAACTGCACAAAAGTTGTTAAGAAGCACTGCGACAACAGTGCATATTTGGTGAGCTTGGAAAGGAATTATATGCCTAGAACAACATGAGATAACTGACAAAATCAAGGCTGTGGGGAGTCTGAACAGATGGAAGGACACTGAAGCTGCTGACTTATCTCATGGCATCATGAATATGTCTGAAAAAGTTGCCTTTTGAATTCATAAATAAAAATATCCTGCAAAATATTGAATGATACTTCTTTGCAGGTATGCAAGTCATGCCCCTTTGCTTTGCTTTTTCTTTCCCACTGCTCCATTTCCCCTTTGGCCTGGAGCCTGATAGGAGGCTGGCTGGGGAAGTCTGGGAGTTGAAGTCCATACAGCTTAAAGTTGCCGAGGTCAAAAAACACTGGTCTAGCTGCTGGGTGAAAGGCCCCACCCCTCCTTTCCTTTGCTTCACCTTTTATTTCCCCCTCCCCTTCAAACCCCTCTTTCAGCCTGGAGCCCAGCAGAAGATCTGCAGGCTTTGGCCTAATTCTCTTTTCTTTCTATTTCTTTTTCCCTTCCAAAAACACACTTTGTTAGTGCATCTTCTTTGACAGTGAGCAGGAGACTGTCTTGTGTGGGTGTGCAATAGCCACTGTACAGCTACACATGCATGTAGCTTAGAGGAAACATTCAATGGCTGGGGTGCAAATGGAATTGAGGCTGCGTCCAAGGGACAGGCTGTGGTCTGTATTTTCAGTGCAAGACTGTGGAGTGAGACAAGATCATCTGGCAAAGATGTCATTTATGAAAGTAGCTTGAGTATTTCAGAATGTAAGACTTCAGTGCAGTTAGAAACATATCGTTCCTAAGAGCCAGCTGCATTTATTTTAGCTGCCTATGAATCAAGGCAAATAAAAAGTCATGAAGCTGTACCAAAAAGTTCCCAGACTGGCCAGTCAAACCTAGAGGGCACCAGGTTAGGGAAGTAGGACTTAAACCACACTGAATCATGCTACAGTTGTTGAAGTTGGTATCTTGCTTACCTTCCCTCAGATTCAAGGGATAGCCTGTCATGTTCCCCTTTCAATGTGCTGTTAACATTGTAACGTTTCACATGTCATCTTCTGTTCCGTGTTCCTTCACCCGGGGTTTTTCCATTCCTTCACCCTCCGTTGTTTTGAGGGCTTGGAATGTATGTTTGGGTTTGCGCTCCTGCTCAAGGTTACTTTCCCAGGCGCGTCTAACGGCTTCTAGCACCTGGGAGGGGGAGCGCCCTGACGAGGGATGGGGCGGAACTTGCTCACAGGCAAGGCTTTTAAGTTTGTATTTGGCGCGCTTTTGCTCATTCTCAGCTTTCTCTGTATTTGCATACTATTCCTTTAATAAATCAGTTATCTTTAAGCCCGAGCTTGTGAGACTGAGTGTTTGGGATTAGGCAACCGTTACATAAAGCTGAGAATCATTTCATCCATTTTCCGCTAGCCCCATCCAATCGTTGGATAAGAGGGAACGCTAGCGATGACAGAACCTCAGCTTTGCGCAAGTGATGGAAGCGAGGAGGAGCGGGAGGCGGCCAGAATCCGGCCAGCGCTAACCTCGAGAGCGCAAAGAGCAGCACGTCGGGAGTTGCGGGATATCCAATTAGATGAGCTGCTGATATCCATGCAGGAGAGCCTCAGGAGTGAACATAGAACTGTTATGGAAAGAGCACCGGGGAGGGGGTCTCCACAATTATCCTGGGAGCCCGAAGTCCCCTTGTCACCGAGGGTGGTGGTAACCAACCAACCCCCGGAAGAGCCGGTCACTCCAGCTCGTATGAGGGCATTAGAGGATAAAATGGATTTAATAGTGACAATCCTTAAGGATCTACCCAGAGATGCAGAGCCCACCCCGGAGGATTGGGAGGAAGAGCCGTCACAGTACCCCAGGCATAGTACCCTATCAACCAGGGGGAGAAGCAAGACTCGATCAGCCCGTCAAGGGGGGGGGGCGAGAAGCAAGACCTCCTAGGGATCGGCCACCCATGGGGGCTCGGCGTACGCTGACATTCGCGGAACCGCCACAGCCAGCTGAGCCGGCAAGAAACTTCCCACCATTTGGAGTGAAATTCGATGGGGATCCCACTACGCTCTCCTTCTTTATCACTAATGCCAAGCATTATATAGAAGATTGGGGCCGGAACTTTCGGTCAGAACATGGCAAGATCAATTTCATTGCCAACAAACTGAGAGGAAGGGCAGCTGATTGGTATGTGCAACTATGCCAGGCTGAGGCAACTGAGTTAGAGGACTTCAATGACTTTTTGTGGGCACTTAAACAGCATTTCGAAGACCCTCTAGCCCAAGAAACAGCTAAAAATGACCTGAGGAAACTCTACCAAGGGTCCCTCTCAGTTGCCAATTATGCGTTGGAATTTAAAGCTTTGTCAGGGAAAGTGGAAGACTGGTCTGAGCCAACAATAATTGAAATGTTCAAGCAGGGGCTAGAACCAGAAATCCTTCGCTGGGCACTAGGAAGAGATGATCCCAAAACGCTGTATGGGTGGATTCAGTTGGCGGGCAGCGCAGAAAATGCCCTACAAACCTATGCCCATACCAAAGAGCTTAGACAATCGCGTCTTGCTAGAGGAGCGCGCACATCTGGACTTGCCAGCCGCCCCAAACCGAAAACCTGGGAAGAGGAAAGGGAACGACGGTTCTCCAAAGGTCAGTGCCTGAGATGTGGGAAAGAAGGGCATCGAGCCACGTCGTGCCCGAGACGCCGTCCAGAGGAACGACAGACGAAACCTACGGTAAAGTCCCCTGCTCCTGCTCCACCGCGGAAACTGAAAGCGGCCGTCGCAGAACTGGACCCCCCAGAACTACCCTTCGGAGAAGAGGAAGAAGAGTTGCAATTCGAGCAGCCGGTGGGAAAAGCCTACCACCTGCCCTGAAGGGCGCCCTAGGGCAGGTGGAAGAAACCGGGCGTAACCACGATTCGGTGAGTGGAAATTTCCCCACACTGACTGTTAAAGTTAAACTGAGCTCAAAAACCAAAACTGTGGAAGTTTGGGCCATGCTAGACTCGGGCTGCTCCCGTTCCCTTATGCACCCTGATGTCGTAGCGGCTCTGGAACTGCCCACGTTTCCTTTGCCAAGACCTATGATCTTCACCCAATTGGATGGAACTATGGCGGGAGGGAAAGCAGTCAATCATTCCACGGGACTGGTCGCCTTGCAGATGGGCTCCCATCAGGAAAAGCTGCCATTTGTGGTAGCTCCAGTGGGGGGTCCTCTGGTAATCTTGGGGATGCCTTGGTTTGTGCAACAAAACCCTTTTATCAACTGGCTGCATAGAACTGTGACTTTTGCAGATGGATTTTACAAAGTACCCGAAAAGGACCTACTGGAAGACATGGAGGGTGGAGGGGTAGCGTATACTACTGTGCAAACGCTTCAACCTCTTGAGGGACTACCCAATCAGTATCAGGATTTTGCTGAGGTATTTGGGGAAGAGGAAGCAGATCGCTTGCCACCCCACCGAAAAACGGATTGTGCCATTGAATTCTTACCAAACGTGAAATTGCCTCACCCAAAAATATACCCCAAGTCACCCAAAGAACTCACTACGCTAAGGGAGTTCATTGACAAAAACCTGGCTAGGGGTTTCATTGAGCCTGCTAATTCCCCGGTAGGAGCCCCTGTCCTATTCAGGCCAAAAAAGGATGGGTCATTAAGGCTTTGTACCGATTTTCGCGGGCTCAATGCGGTCTCAATATTAAATAAATATCCTTTGCCCCTGATCAAAGATATGTTATCACATCTGGCCAGGGGCAAAATTTTCTCAAAACTGGATTTGAGAGAAGCCTATTTTCGGATTCGCATAAGGGAAGGGGATGAGTGGAAAACAGCATTTAACTGTCCTCTTGGGGCTTTCCAATACAAAGTCTTACCCTTTGGGTTATCCGGAGCACCTGGGGTCTTTATGCAACTAATCAATGAGGTCTTGCATGACCACTTATTTAAGGGGGTACTGGTATACTTGGATGATGTATTGATTTATACTGAAACCATATCAGAACATATCCACTTGGTGCGTCAGGTACTGGCTAAATTGAAAAAAGCAGAGTTGTACGTGAAACTGTCAAAATGTGCATTTCATCAGTCACAAATTGATTACCTAGGCTATCGAATTTCAGCTCAGGGCATTGAAATGGACCCTGCAAAAGTAGAAGCTATTGTGGCATGGGAGCCTCCCCGTACCAGGAGACAATTACAAAGTTTCCTTGGATTCGCTAATTTTTATCGGGCATTCGCCCAAAATTTTGCTGAAATTGCCCTCCCCCTTACTGAACTGTTAAAAACTAAAGGACAGGGGGATACGCGACGTTCAAAGAACCCAGGCGCGCTCCTTAAATGGACTCCTGCCTGTCAGCAAGCGTTCGAAGCGCTCAAACAACTCTTTACCACAGAACCAATTTTACAGCATCCAAACCCCTCTAAACCCTTCGTTGTACAAGTCGATGCTTCTGATTTCTCCATAGGAGCAATCTTGTTACAATCTGACCACTCTGGCGCCTTAAAACCCTGTGCCTACCTCTCTCGCAAATTCACTGAAACTGAGAGGAGATGGCACGTTTGGGAAAAAGAGGCTTTTGCTGTAAAAACTGCTTTAGAAACATGGCGACACCTATTGGAAGGCACTTCCAACCCTTTTGAAGTCTGGACTGACCATAAAAACCTGGAAGCTCTAAGCACCAGTCGAAAACTCAGTCCCAAACAGCTGCGCTGGGCTGAGTTTTTCAGCCGCTTCGACTTCACCCTTAAGTTCATACCAGGCAAGAAAAACTTTTTAGCTGATGCACTCTCCCGCAGACCCCAAGATGCTGGCCCAGGACCAACGGTCCAAGGCACCGTCTGGACCGACAAACAATTAAGTTTGGCAGCGGTGACTCGCAGCCAGACCCGAACGCAATCAACGCAACCTCCAGCCGCTCTGCCTTCCAGCCGCTCGCCGCGCTTGTCAATTCCATCCGATTTGCAACAACAGTTGCTTTTCCACCTTAAAACAGATACTTGGTTACAAACCAATAGAAACAATTTAACCTTCACTGACGATCTTGCCTGGCGCAACGATCGCCTCTATGTACCCGATGCTATGCGAAAAACCATACTCCAGCGTTGCCACGATGACAAGCTGGCTGGACATTTTGGCTATGTAAAAACTCTACACCTTGTTCGCCGACAATTCTGGTGGCCAACTTTACTCAAAGACCTGAAGGCATATGTTACTGCGTGCCCTGTGTGTGCCGCGATAAAGCGCAAAACAGGCAAACCCCAAGGTCTCCTTCAACCCGTTGCCACCCCATCTGTCCCCTGGCAGGACATTTCCATGGACTTTATCGTTGATCTACCCCCTAGTCAACGCAAAACTGTCATTTGGGTGGTCAAAGACTTTTTCTCCAAACAAGCCCACTTCATCCCATGCGCTTCTATCCCCACCGCACAACAGCTGGCACGCCTCTTCCTCATCCACGTGTACCGCCTCCACGGTATCCCCGCCCGTTTGGTGAGTGACAGAGGCACACAATTTACGTCACAATTCTGGCGGGCATTTTTAAAACTTTTGGGCACCAAACAGTCACTTTCCACCGCGTGGCATCCGGAAATGGACGGATCTACAGAGGCGGTTAATTCTACACTGGAACAATATCTCAGGGCTTTTGTTAACTACCAACAGGACAATTGGGTCGACCTACTCCCATTTGCAGAGGTCGCTTACAACAATGCCGTTCATCAAACCACTGGTCAAGTTCCTTTTAAAACAGTTTTTGGACGTGATTTTGTTCCTATTCCTGAACTTCCCCATCCACAACCGCTGCCAGCTTCCCTTACTGACTGGGCGGACTCTCTCCAGCACTCATGGATTAATATTCAACAAGCTCTCCTCCATGCCCAGGCTACTTATAAACGCCATGCCGATGCAAAGCGTTCCCCAGAACCATCTTTTGCTGTCGGGGATAAAGTCTACTTGTCAACTAAGTTTATCAAATCCCCACAACCCTCTAAGAAACTTGGCCCTAAATTTGTCGGACCTTTCCCAATTATCGCCCAACTTAACCCTGTTACGTTTAAACTTGATTTGCCTCACAACCTTAAACGTTTACATCCTGTTTTCCATTGTAGTTTACTCAAGCCCTACCTGTCGTCGGACCGCTGGCATCCACAACCCATTCCACCCCCTCCCCTCATGATCGACAACCAGCAACACTTCGAGGTGACGTCCATCCTCGACTCCCGACGCCAGCGCTCCGCTTTACAGTACCTCGTCCGCTGGAAACATTTCCCTCATCCTGAATGGGTTGCTGCTCCAGACGTGTTTTCCCCTCGTCTGGTAGCCCAATTTCACTCTGCCTATCCTGACAAACCTGCTCCATAAATTTTTTTTTTGGAGGGGCAATATGTCATGTTCCCCTTTCAATGTGCTGTTAACATTGTAACGTTTCACATGTCATCTTCTGTTCCGTGTTCCTTCACCCGGGGTTTTTCCATTCCTTCACCCTCCGTTGTTTTGAGGGCTTGGAATGTATGTTTGGGTTTGCGCTCCTGCTCAAGGTTACTTTCCCAGGCGCGTCTAACGGCTTCTAGCACCTGGGAGGGGGAGCGCCCTGACGAGGGATGGGGCGGAACTTGCTCACAGGCAAGGCTTTTAAGTTTGTATTTGGCGCGCTTTTGCTCATTCTCAGCTTTCTCTGTATTTGCATACTATTCCTTTAATAAATCAGTTATCTTTAAGCCCGAGCTTGTGAGACTGAGTGTTTGGGATTAGGCAACCGTTACATAGCCCAACACAAATACAAGTCCATCCTTCTTTTCCTGCAAACATCTGTCCTTTACATAAAAATGACAGTACGACTAAAAGGTATAATGTACAACTTGCTCCTAACACTGTTAACTATCCAGTATATGTCACACAGGCAAAACTGGTATTTATATAGCATATTTCATCCTGCTGCAATATTTCAGATGGCTTCCATGACTCTTTGTTTTCCAGGATAACATGACCAGAAGAGGACAATGTCTCTTGCTTTCATATGTCTGGTCATGAGAAACTGGCTTGCATTGGGTTTATGAAAACCTAGCATGGTATAATGTCCCAATTGACAAACCATGGTTAAAGCTATTGCTCTGCTTCTTGAAGTCACAATTAAGGCTGTGAATTACTGAGCCTTCCCACCTCCCAGCTGGCTGTTCCAACATTGCCCTTCCCTTCCTGGTGACTATCTTATCCATCTTTTTTTTTTAATCTGAAGGCTCAGAAGGAATCAACAGTGATATGTTGAGTAATCAAAGATATTACTGTTTTTCTGATTGCTGTAAAAATTATAATCTCCATGCTTTCTTTAGGCTATAATCTCACTGTTGTGTACATTACCTATACATTTGCTGATCTGTGGGGGAGGGTTTAAAAGCCTTTAAAATTTAATTGGATGCTTGTTTCAGAAACTACACTAGTGAAGGTTAAATGGTCATAAGGTATTTTTCACTGAAGTTTCTCAGTTTAGTTGCCCTGCTTCTGTCAGTTGCTTTATGCTATTGTAGTTCTCATAATCAGCTGTCACCAAGGCAGACAACACTGGTTAATTCTCATCATAGTGCAAGAATGTGCTGAATGTTATTTCAGAGGTGAGGAATGTTTTGAACTTGTTTCTTTTAAAAATAAAATGCTTTATTTGATTTTAGGCTCCTCATACTACATTTCTCCTGGAAACACTAACTAGGCTTCTTAGCAGATTTCAGAAACTCTGCTGTGCTTCCCAGAAACTCCCTTGTGTATTATCTCTCTCTCAGTCTCCATTTCTTTCTCATACTGGGTACTTAGCATTGATTGCTGTGTCTTCCTACAGCATTCTCAGATGCATGGCCTAATCAAGTATTCATAAATACTCTACTGTTTTTTTCTTTATTGTACATTGTGGATAAAATTCCAACACCTGCCACCCTTTAGGCAGTAATAGGATGCAACTTCCCTTAATTTTTGAACCCAAAACATGTGAATTTGGATTTTAGAATAACTCTACACAAATTGTATATTTAATGTGTGCAAAATTATATAAATTAATTCATTGCTGCATTTTTATTTATTGCCCCACTATAAATCAATTAACTCTTGCATCAAAAGCATTCCAAGCTCCAGAAAATAAAGGAACTATTCTAATTATTACATATTTCAAAGGTATGCATTTGAAATAGGTTGGTAGAAATAGACATCAAAACATACGATTGCAAAACATTTGTAATATAAAGTTACAATTTTTCCCGAATTCCAGTAGCAACTCCAGTGGGTACAAAGTTCCAACCCCTTTATATTCAGAAGGCAAGGATATTTCCAGGGTAAAAAGACAAGCTTGGAGCAGCAAGAAAATAATTCACCTCTTCTGTTGTGTAGAAATGGATTGTAGTAACTGTAAACTTAAGCAGCTGACCATACCTCTTTTCCTGACTATCAGATGCCAATTCACACAGGTTGCATGCTCCCTTGGAAACCCTTAGACTCCTGTCTGGAGCAACATTTAATATAGAAGAATGAGCAAAATACACATACAGTATAGTCCTCTCTACTGATATGGGTGGGAGAGTTAGCCTTTCACAAAACTTGGTAGCCAGAAGTAGGTCTTTACTATTTTTTGCAAGAGTTTGCTTATGGGGCAAGCATAGCCCACCACCACCACCACCACTACCACCTCCTCATTCGCTAACTTTGCTCACTTCAATCATTTCAAGATTGAAAATCAGCATCCAAGTGCACATGCAGTGAATAAGCAGGCAAAAGAGGCAAGTCCAGCCTTGCTCAGGCAAGACAAATGGGACTTGAGGGGGGAAATGGGCAATTTAAAACCCCTAACCTCAAAGGGGGAAAACTCTAGAATCAAGATTAGGAAGAAGATACCAAAAATGTTATCTTTATTATCTCCCTTGAACCTTAGAACATAAACTTGGACATCCCAGAAAAGCTAAAAGCAGATCAAAAGAACATTGAATTAGGAAGAAACATCTGATTCCAGAAATTGCTATTTTGATACCAAATTAACCAAATTCAAAGGTAACTGAATTTATCTAGAAATTTTGTCAGTTGTTCATGTTTTATTTTAATGTGTGTTGCTAGTGAACTACTTTAGCATGTCTGAGATTTTAGTGCTTGTGCTTATTGCCTGTCTTTTCATGTTCTCTGCATAGCTTGTATAGTTCTTTTCATTTTACGCATCTTGGAACTGATAGCTCTGAGTGTTTCCAAAGAAGAGCAAACCAGGAGGCCATCAGATAGGCTGCCCCGCAATCTTCTCCTTTTTATCATTCGATGGGAGGTTTTTGTTAATATGCTGCCTGTGATTTTAGCAGCACTACAGTATAAGCATCATTGTTATCCGAAGAGGCTGTTTAAATTGTGTCATGGGAAAAAAGCCGCTATAATATGAACCAAAGCAATGGAGATCCGAAAGAAAGTTTCTTTTACTGAAGAACCCTGAAACAGTGATCACTGGTTTCCCAGGCAAATTGATTGAGAGCTCCAACAATCGTTTGACAGAGGTTTATAGAGGAGATAGAAAAGGTGCATCAATGGCCATGAATATGAATTACCTTTGCGTAGGCAGGAAGAGCCCCCAACTCTCCCTCCGCAATAATGTAATCAACCAAATCCAGACCTTGAGGCTGGTGCCATAGTCTTGCGTTCACCCCTTCTGCACTACCCTTGGCCTGACATTTTTACACCATGTTATCTGGCTTCTGCTTCCTTCCTCCAGGTCACTTTGAACTAAGGTACAGTATCAAAGGATGTCCTGAATCCCAGCAATTGTCTTAATTCTGTGCAATTTTCTACTGGCATAGGAAACATGATTTAAACATAAAAATCAAAGTCTTGACTAAGAAAACCTAGAATTCTAGCTTTTAAGCTCGACCATTAGAAGATAAGTGTTTAGAACTTCTTTCCTTATTTTCAGTAAAGCTTAATTTACAATCAAAGCTTGTTATATTGTTTTGAACCCCCAGGGAGGGGGTCAGCTTTTCCCCTAGAATGCACTTCAAGCTTGTACTACATTTCTAGGAGGGGACTATAGATTTTAGTTCACTTTTATCATTCTTGTATTTCTGTGATTTGCCAGTACAGATCCCTAATTGTCCCACTGTGTCAAGGCGGTTAGGCAGTTTTTCTGGAAAGGGGGAGTACTTTTAACCCTACAGGCTCAGCCCTGGTCATTACAATGGAATTCTTACATAGTTATTTCTTTTTGGAAAATGTGTACCTCACTTTTCTATGTAAAGATGCCTGAAATAGCTAAAAGTACCAATTCAAAATGGAATCTGTTTCTAAAGAGATTTTAAAATTAAATTGTGTCCTGCAAGGTAGTGTATAAATGTGTTCATTTATATTAATTTATATATAACTACCTATCAATGTGTACTGAGCAGCAGATAAAATACCAGAAATCAGCCAGAGATTTAAAATGGACATTAAATAAAGACCCTTTAAAAGGCATTAGGAACATTGAGAAGACTACCAGCTGGAACTCTAGAGTGCACACACTCCAAAACTTGGGTGTGAGAAGTGTCTGTCCTATCTTCCCTCTAAATGTCTCTCTATACATGATGGAACAGGCAAACAAAATTCTTCAATAGGAATGAAGCACTTATACAAGCTGTGAACTTTGTCTCCAATGATCCTGAGCAGAGTTCCTAATAGTGGGGAACGTTGGGAGTATTTGTAAATATCTTGAGGGCAACTTTTAAAGGACAGCAGGTTCAAATGAAGCAAGATGGTCTTTCTGTTATCCTGGTCTTAAGCCTTAACAAGTAGCAGTTTAAATTTAGCCTAGAAATGAACCTGTAGTCTCTTTTAATGCAACAACAAAGGAATCACTTTATCTAGCCAAGCTACTCCGCTCAAAACTTTGGCGGCAGAATTTTGTAGCAGCTTCTGAAGGTTCTCGTATAAGTATATTCCATTAGTCTATACAAGAGGCAATGAAGGCAAGATTGGATTTCTGTGAACCTTAATAGGTAAACAGGTATCTAAATAGGTAAAATTGGCACCATAGCTTCATCTAGGCACATAGGGCAGTGATGCCAGGTCAAGATACATCTCTATATGGTAGTATCTAGAAGTTCAGTATCATTCAAAATTAAGTAGTTTAGGTTTCAATATATTGGTTCACAACTACTCCTTTGTTGCTAGGAGATATTAATTCTTTATTTTCACTGCATCTGAGTGGCAAATTAACATATATGCATATATTTGAATCTATCAGTGAATACAAGAGATTACATTACTTAATTCTAACAAGTCCTGGTCTATAAAATAATTTAGTAAGACTTCTCATTTGGGGGAATAAGTTTAGGAGTCTTGATACCAAGCTTGTTTTCAGTTATTTATGTTTTCAACATAAGCTCTTCAAAATTTACCTTTATAGTTTCAGATTTAAATTTTAAGTCTTGAAAACCATGATGGACATATTGTTGGCAAAAGTAATACATTATTACTAATATCATCAATAATAACATAGTCAGTTTAATGAGAACGATGAAATGTACCAGCTGTGTGGCCATACAATTAACATGAATAGTTAAATAGCACATGTTAAAAATAAAGGCACCAATTTTTTAAAAATATGATTATAATTCCACATATCAGTGTAGATATATTGGCATTGTACTGCTCTAACTGTTAAGACAAAGGTTGTGGTTTCATTGTGCTAGAATTTATCCAGTCGTGTGGTGTTGTTTCTAGCAGAATCCTTTAAGTAGTACAAACAAAAAATCTAAATACTCCCTTTCCATTCCTGTGAAACAGAATACAAGGCAGTGCCTGATATCAGGCACCTGAAAAGGCACATAGTGTTCCATCAGTCACAATTAACTTTTCCTCTTTTTACCAAAATCCCCATTGTAACTACTTGGCCGCTGCATTTAAAGTCTGTTTTCAAAAGCTTGTTATTTGCATAGTTCAGCTGCAAATAACCAATAATTGTTCTACTGCATTAAGAAATAGAAATGTAATTTGTTTATTATACTGTTAATATAAATAGCAGGTGAAAGGATGAAGAAGTACAAACACACCAAAAGGTGTACAGTAAATCATTCTCTGGAGATGGATGGAGGGAGGGAGGGAGGGAGGGAGGGAGGG
This sequence comes from Candoia aspera, assembly GCF_035149785.1. Classification (NCBI taxonomy): domain Eukaryota; kingdom Metazoa; phylum Chordata; class Lepidosauria; order Squamata; family Candoiidae; genus Candoia; species Candoia aspera. The sequence continues at coordinate 251,869,485 of NC_086153.1, read as the reverse complement.
AGGAAGGAAGGAAGGAAGGAAGGAAGGAAGGAAGGAAGGAAGGAAGGAAGGAAGGAAGGAAGGAAGGAAGGGCTTGTATGGGGGCATTACTTGCTGCTTGCGTTGAAACAGGTTGATGATTGACATGGGCAGTGCCATCCTTTATCAAACATGTCGATATCATTCAGAGACTACACATGCCTCTAGGTGAGGATTATTACTGTTTAAAATTTAGGGAAAATAAAACGCAATGAATATTGTAATCTAATAAAACCAAATCTTACTAATCCTGTGAGCTATTTATGAATCAAATGCTTTTATATGAGAAGCATCACTTTTTTGCTAAAGGATATCCAGAATATTAAGGTTTAGGGATGCAGGAGCATTCAGATATTCACAGTGAGTTGTTTGAATGAGTTGTTTATTTTGAACACTTGCAAAAGAGTCAAAAGCTCTTGAAAAAATTGTTCACGGTTGTCTGCCTCTTCCCCCATTCCTGGTCATTTTCAGGAATAGAAAAATTGTGGCAATGCTCTGGCAAAACGTCTTTTTTCTGCCAGTATGGTGAACTTAGAACTATTAACCTCAGAATTCATTTGCAGGTAATTGATCGTAATTTCTGCATAACAGCAAAAGGGTTCTGAAATCTGAAGACCTTCTCCCTCTGCAAGACGTTCTGTGCATAGTGCTGGTTTTCTTCTGTGCTTTCTAGAATGATGCTGCCACGTTTCAGTCTCTGAGATGGCCAATATTGTGTCTGACCCAAAGGATTTTGGACTAGGAACAAAAGCGTGGAAGATTATTGCAGATTCAAGATGAGCACAGTCCTGCTTGAAGCAGACTGTGAGCAAGGTTCTTCTCATACTGACCTTGCTCAGGAGGGTTCAGTCAGGGCAGCTTACAGTATAAGCTAATATTCATGTAATACTTCATTTTGCATCTCTAATATAGCTAAAGAACAACTTGGAGAAATTTGAGTCCTTCTTATACAGCTTCTTGTTCTAGTATGCTGTAGAATTCTTTTAAAAATGCTTGGTTTCTTAACCAGGCCATAATTTGTAATCTGCAGCTGACCATATGCATACCAGAGACATTGGAGAAAATATATTTAATAACATGCATCAGAGGAGGCAGAAGTTGATCTCATTGAAATCCTTCTAGTCCAGAAATGCAAACATCCTTGTCTCTCTTAAGTCAAAGGAATTTGTGTTTATTTTTTAACGTGGCACTGAATGGGTCTCTCACCCCTGTGTCCTAGCAAGCAGATTTTCTAGGGCCAAGTAATATGCTAAATGCTGACATTGAAATGTGTGTACTAGAGTGAGAGAAGAATTGAATGTGGGTGAACTACTTTTCTGTATCCAGTAACCACAAGCTTTTGTAATCCATACAACAGTTTTAAATCTGAAAACTAGTTATGTGTATCTGCAGTCAGTCCACCCACTGGTCTTGTATTCTTCTCTTTGTCATTCGATGACTTAGTCTTACCAACATCTATTTCACTACTCATCCCTCCTCACTTTTGCTTTCTGTTTCAGTCTGTGTGTGCATCAGATCTCATTAGCTGGTATCTTCCAAGATTGCAGTGAGCTAAGGTTCACGGAGGACTGTGACAGAACACATTGGCATAGTGTAGATGTCATAGAAGGGACTGGGATCTTTCTTCTTGGCCCAATAGAATTTGAATCCTAAGATCAATTAAGCCCCCTTTTCTTGGGTATTTTAAAGTTTTGAAATTATATCTTGCAGAGCTTTGGTACCACATACAAAGAAATGTAAGAGCTAGTACAATTCAGTCTTCACATGAAAATAAAACTATTCTCCCCAAATACTTTTTATCTTCCCATTTTAAAGTTAAACTATCTGAGAATATGGTCATGGTGGCCAATTAGATTATTTTCGGCATATCCCATTTCTTGAGAGTGGGAAATTATTTTTCATTATATAAATATAGCTGCATTGTTTTATTTGTTTATTTATTTTACACTATTTGTACACAGCCTACTTTGTGGGACTGGGTGGCTCACCACTATGAAGCATCCTAAAGAACCACCATAACATAAAAATCTTAATAAAATAATTAATCATTAGATCATTAAAAAAAAACAATAGGCTTCCAGTCACGGCCATCAGGGACTCTCTAGCTGTTAACATCACTCTTGATGTACCACTTAAAAGCCTGATAAAAGAGGATGGTCTTTGCTTTCCCAACTCTTCTGCAGCCTGGCTGTTAAGGGTAATTACGCAGCTATAAATTTCTTAGCTGAGACAGGCTATAAAACTCTTCTGTCCTACATAAAGAGCAGAAAGGTACTAAGATGAGAAAAAGCAGCAAGAAATAGGAAGCCAATCAGGCTTGTTTTCAGATACCTTAGGCAGTCATATGCTGCAGCAGAAGCCACAGCAAGTTGAGAAAAGGGTCCAACTAGATGGAAAATTTGGAAGTGTAATCAAACAGCAGGCTAAGAAGGGTCTAGCAAAACATGGAAATTGGTAGCTGAGCAAGCAGCAGCCAGAGTAAAAGACCTGTTTTCAGCAAGCTGCCATATATAAGGGAAGGCTTAAATGTTCCTTGCTGTGCTCATTCCCAGCACAGGGCTGAGTGTCATCAGTCCTCCTACAGAAACTCATCTGCTCTTCTGCCAGGAACCAGCCTGGCACTAATGTGCTGTGCATCCTTCTGACCTTGTTCTCTGAGTCTGCATCTTTCCTGAGGACTTTGTGGTCTAACTTCCAGATCAGAGTCTGGGCCACTTGGTCCAGGCAGAGGGGTTTCTGAGGTAGAAAACTGGTTCCATGGTTGTCAAGGCTGCTGCAATTTGGAATGTCTGGGAAGCTGCCTATTGACTCACTTTGTAAAAAATTGACCATCTTGTTGACTGAAGTAGCATCCTAATATAACCTTGATGCAGATGTCCTGCATTTTATATAAAACACTCTTCATTTCTTTCCATTCGTGTCCTTAGACTTATTCCACCCCCTGCCCCCCCAAAAGACATTCTTAAGAATAATGCATAAGAGTTTTTCATGTTAATGACGGTTGTAGAAAGGCACTAACATGTATCAAAAAGGTGGTTACTGCCTTTTGCTAAGACCAATCTTCGAACCTGCTCAGTTTTTAGAACATGTTTTTGTACTAAAACTATACCCAAGCAGATCAACTATTCATGTAAGGCTGCAGCCAGATAATACTTAAACAATAAGGCTTTTAGGCACAGGTTCAAAGACCCAGCTCTTGACAAACTAATTTTATTACATATAATAGAAAAGCTGTAATTGGAGTAGAACACCAGCAACCGTCAGCTATAAGATTCAGGCCATATAAATTATATGTTAAGGCCCTAGAACCAGTCATTTCGTCATGGGAGGAACAGTTGACATCTGTGTCCTGGTATCATAACAGGCCTAGTGCCAGGCCCTCTGCTCCCAATCTTGCCCATTCTAACCCTAGCAGTTCAGCATTCCTGACAGCTACCAAGCTGTTTTAAACTACTTGATGATTTACACTCAAGAATATTCCTAATTTCTGCATTGTCTCTAATTTGGAGGGTGGGGCTCCTTGCACCTCCAGTCAAAAGGGACCTATCCAATTTTTTTCTTTCATTAACAGAATTGCTTTTGGTAGTTAAAAAAACACAGAATAAATGATGGGAAAACAGAAGAGGGTTGTTACAAATGGAAGAAGGTAACTGATCTCTCCTTCCCATACAGTTTCATGAATGATGCAGGATGGTTGGACAGTCTTAAAAAACAGTAGTCTTCCCTAACCTATGAACCCTCCAGATAGATATATGGACTTCAGTGCTCAGAATTCTCAGAGTATGCTGATTTGGGAAAACCAAATTAAAATTTTCACAACCCAATCCATATGGCCAATTATGATGAGAGCTGCAACCTATAGTTCAACAGGATCTGAAAGGTGGACACATACATTTCCCTTATTTGTTCTATGTATAATCTGGTTTCCATAACATTTTGGCACTATCTTTGTTATCTCCCAATTCATTTCAGTTTTTGTGTTAATGGATAAGCCTATTTTTTAGTTATAATTAACCTAGATTTGTACAATTTGTGAAGGCAATGGTGGCTATCAAGTGTGAGGCTGGTTAGAGTTCATTTGTAGAATGCTATTCTGTCTGACTCAAAGCAGTGCAACATGTTAATTTAAACCAATCTTACTCTTCACCTTAGTTTTCCTTGAAGCAGTAATGAAACTTTGGCTATTGACCCACTTTTGGCTATATTGATAATGTGCAAACAGAGGATGGTATGCATTTAAGGGGCAAAACCAGAATCAACTTACTTAAAGCCCATAGTCCTAGAGAAAGAAGAATTTGGTTATTGTGTATTAGTTATTTTGTCTAGTCTAATTAGGAATAATCATCTGAATACAAAATGCTTGACAGACTAATCCAGTGCATATACCATAAAACCTATTGTGTTCATTAAGATTCATCAGAGCAGAGTTCCTGAAGCTGCAGTCCTCTAGCTGACAGTAGGTTCCTCTGAACCCAGTAGGGTGTTTCTGAGCAGTTATAAATATGGTTGCACCAAGAGACAGTGTTGACATTTCATTCAAAGAACACCACAAGAATGCTTATGGATTTATTTGTTTATTTTCAAAGGTACAATTTGTTTGTTTGTTGCAGGATGAGAAGAGGTGAACATGTACAGTATACTGTCAGGTATTAATCCCATCTAGTTGTCAATTCACCCTTTCAGAGAACAGCTGGAATAAAGACAGCTATGTGAATAGAAAAGTTTGGTCATGAATAAGTAATATTGAGTATTCCCATTGCCCCAGTTCATGGCAGCTTATCAATTTTTTATATTCTAGTGAGGATTAAAGGCCTCTTCTGTGCTTTTTCATGCAAAAGGGGATAGATTTCAGATTGCCCTTTCTTTTTTTGGTGGGTTGGCGCAGTAAGCTCATTTTATATCTTCTGACATTTGCATCTTTCACACTTTGCAAGGATAAAGGTCTCTTCATACAGAAATCCCTGCAGAGGTTTGCAATTGGTGTCTTTTTCTTAAAAGATGCTTAACATTTCTGTAGGATATTCAATAACATTCGGAATCAAGCAGGATGCAAAGTGAGCTGCAGGTGAGGAGAAATGTCCAGCATATATGGATTTTCTCTTTTCAACAAGCAGTTTTCTTCTAAATATAAACTCAATAATAATTGATCTACTTGCAACCTTTTTTTCAACCCTATCCGTGTTACACCAAAAGAAGGAAGAAATCTTCATTCTGAGCTAAACTGTATTGTTCGTTTGTTTGTTTCAATATGATCCTGAATGGGTCACAAACTATACAGCATCATAATGTTCTGGATCTTTAACCTAAATTTGGAGTCGATTGAAATGCTGCAAATTGGACAAGTTATGCAGAATATGTGTTGCTTGTTATGAGTTGTTCCTTCAGTTTCCCAAGATCTCTGTTAAAGTGATAATTAAGAGTCATTCTTTGAGGTAAAGATTGTAAGAATGAGAAGACCAGCTTGGTAGAAACCCTTGCCAGGAAATAGGAGATGCGAGGAAAACCTGTTCATAAAACTGCAGCTTCAGCACTTGGCCTGAGAAACATTGCGTGTTGCTCATTGAGTTGCTTTGCCAAGTACTGCTTCACAGTTTTCCTAGGTATAATGAATTACTTTCTAAATATCAACCACTGCATGTGGCAATCCCAAAATATACTTCATCTAGTTGTATTTCTCTCTCAACTCCACCGTTTATGCAGCACTATTTCCTGCAAGGGCTGTTTTCTTTATGACATGCTGTTCTGACCTGAGCCTCTGATTCAGTGATATTTATCTGAAAAACACCACTGCACTTATAATGCAATTAAACAGGTGTGACAATTGTCTTTCTCATCGTTTAATTCCATATGACTGTGAGGAAAGGAGCTGTTATGGTTGGAAAATATATAGAATACTTGCCTCCAATTATTTTTAAGAGCTGGAGGTGTGATATATAAACACTTTTCATCTCTGTAGAAGATTATGGTTCTGACTGCAAGCAGATACTTACTACAATCTTGTATAAAGTCACCACATAGTAAAGGTAATAATCTTCTCTGGTGTCATATGAATAAAAGGTAATGGTAGAGACTGCCACAGGTCAAGTTTGACCCTTGGGTGACCATAACCATGTAGTTTTCAGTGGTTTGTAATTGTATTCTTCCAGGACGTTTTTGTTTTATTCCCATGAATGAGACAAACCAGCCCTTCACAACCAAGAATGTCTTGGCAAAACCCTGGCAAAGATTAAGGAATTTTCCAGCCAAATCACACCATAAATGTTGGGCAGTAATACCGGCTAGAGTGGTCCCCATCTCTGTGCTGCACAGGATAGACAGAGCTTGCTACCAATAAGTGGAATGAGGTAACATGTGCATTAGATACTTTTTCAGTTTTCTCAAGCAAGGCAGCATTCATGGTTCACACATCCCTCTAAATAAACTGTGGAAGCAGCTTTCAGTGATCGTTTAACCTGGCAGGAAGAATCAAGTAGGAATGATTAAGCAGCATATACCAGCAGAACAAGCCAGAATTCTGATGTGAGAAGAGTGCACATAGACACTGTAATGTTCTGTGCCTCCCAAGTGCCCACCAATATGAAAAGCATATAATATCCTTAAGAGTCTGGGGGAATTCAGGTTTTAGGACTTGATAGTTTACACTGATTATGCAATAAAAAGGAAAGTCAAGTCAGTGCACTGAATTCTTTTTCAGGCATATGATTGGGATGAGCAGCAACTATGTGGCAAGAAGATAATCTTATTTGTAGGTTTAAAAAAGCATAAAGTCAGAGTTACTCCAGCATGTTAAATCTATCTTTGTTTGGCAATCCATGTGATGAGGTGAAAAAAAAGAAGAAAAGAAACATCCCTCGTACCAGAGAGAAAAAGAAGTTCTAAAGAATATTTGGGATGGGTGGCTTTGACTTGCCTTAGACGAAGGGGGTTCTGATTATTTTTTCTTTATCAGGAGTCATCTTTGCACTCTCCCTCTGCCTTCCTTGTCTTGGTTAAGATGCTCAGCTCCATAGTAATTCTATCCTAGCTCCCTGGAAACCCACAGCATTAACCATACCCATTTTTTAAATCTGAAAACAATGGTTTCTAAGTAATTAAATCAGTCTCAGAAAGTTACACCTTCTCTTCCAAAGCAGCACAAAATACCCAATAGGTACCACTGATGATGTTACCTAGTCTGGGTATGAAGCGTCTGCAAGCAAACAACCAAGCTCAGAGAGCACCAAGGACTCCACATACCCCATAGAGCTTTTGGAGTACTATTGCTGAATGGCACTACGCTCCCTTCTCTGATGCTCCCTCCATGGAAGGTCATTGCAACAGGTATCATCCCAAGCCAAGATGCCACACACATGGAGAGTTGGGGAAGTCTGGGGCAAAAAAATTGTTGCAGTTCATATTTGCTCACTCTTACTTTATTTTGCTTTTTGCCATGCTTCAGATGTCTAAGTGTTTTGCTGCCCATTTCCCCCCTTTCCTCTTGTCTCTTTTGTGACTCTCTAACAGTGTCTCTCCTTTCTCTTTTGCCTTTATTCCACTCGGAAAGAGAAAGGGAATGACGAGAGTATATTACCAAGATATTGTTTCTGGAAGACTGGGAAACCTTTAAACTATTGCTTTCACTCTGTGGAGAAAAGACAGATGCTATACATTCAGCTTCAGGGTCCCTAGACCTTAACCAAAAAAGAGTTCTGAATGTCAGATTTCAAATAAGTTCTTTTTAAATAAAAAATTTCATCTGGCAGAAATACGTTTTCTTCATGTCATGATTGCATGACGTAACACTCCTGAAAGCTGCTCAAACATACCGAATAGAAGGCAGTCTGTTAAGAGTAAGGTCACTGGTTTGAGGCAGCCACGTATGAGCCAATTCTATGAACCCTGATGCACTGCTATAGAAATCTGGGAAAGAAGTAATTGTGAACAGCAGGCAATCCACCATATTGAATGACATTCATATCTACAAAGGTTGCACATTTAGAGATTGTGATGCTTCCGTTTTAACTCATGGCACTGTGAGAAAGTAAAAGGGTCAATTGAACACCTAACTGAAAAGACATCATATCTCATCCTGAAGAGAAATGCAAGAATGCTGTTAAATGCACAGTTGCATCAGTCCACATATAAATGGATCCAGATTCATCTAAGCTTGTATAGTTATGCAAGAAATAAAGCCATGGCATCAGTGCAGGTAATTGCCCAAAGATCTTTTTTTTAAAAGATATATTTTTATCGTACCTTTCCTCCATGGAGCTCAAGGCAGTTTTGATCATCTCTTCCCCCACCCCACTGCCATTTTATCCCCACAGTAACCCTCTTGTCACTCTGGTCTTCACATAAGGAAAAGAAATAAAGTGTATGCATACACTGCCAACATTTCATGGTTGCAACCCAGTTTTGTACTAAAGATCATTGGGCACAGTAATGCCCATTTTAGGGACAACAATATATTATGTTACCATATAGTATGCAGCAATCCTTTTCATTTTTATTTATATAATTAGTATGAAAGTTCCAATCCAGATTAGAACCTCCATGCATACATGGACTGAGGAAGCTTAAAACTCCCTTCCATCCAACTAGTTTCAGAATCTTTCCCTCCCAACCAGAAAAGAAAAGAAAAGAATGAAGGTTCAGGAATTTTTTTCTACCCTCTTTTTTTTTTGCACACGGGGGTGTAGGCAACTCTGAAACACAGCAAGTGATGAACTGAGGCATTATGCCTTTATAATCTGTGTTCAGAAATGGCCTATCTCTGATTATTGCTCATATGAACATAGGCAAAATGAAAGTTTTCTGATGCTGGCTTATATCCGTAAACTATCTTTCGAGGTAGTTCAGATGTAATGGTATATTATGGTTTAATTGACCTCAGGCAATAGTTGTTTTCAATCTCCTTGTAGCCATGCTGGAGGACCAAAGAGAAAGCCCCAAGTAGGACAGGCTCATTTACTAAACTCTGGGATGATTTTAAGTAGCATTTGTAACAATTTTATTATTCAAGCAGGACTTTGGTAAGATAGCGAGCACAAATACATATCACCTCAAAAACTTGCTTCATGCAGAAGCAATGGTGAGCACCACTTTGTGAAAAATCAAGGCCAGGTACCCCAGAGCTTTGGTGCATGCAATCGAAACCTCATTGAAGTGAAGTAACCCAATAAAGCTCTAACACCTCTTCTATAAAGCACTCATATCTTTAATTGAAACTAGATTACTTCCAGCAATTCACACTTTGTGTCTCTCCAGCTCTATGCTATTCTGCGGAATCCCTTCCTGGTAGCTACTGAGTATAGCTACGTTGAGCTGTCCTTCCTATCTGTTTTAACAAAAACATTTTAAAGGCAAAGATATTTAAATAAATTTAAATTTTGTTTGATTTTTAAAATCAATAAATACAAAAACATAAGGGATATGTAGGTGAACAGTGCAAACAGACAAAACCAGGAACAAGAGTGATTCATCCACCCCTAATTGCTGTACGAAAGAACACATAAGGGTTAGATATGGATGCAGGAGGAAAACCAATGGAATATATGCTGAGGATTTAAAGAATATTGTTTCAGTATAGTCTACCTTTCGCATATTGCCATTCCACCACCTTTTAATCTGAATTGATAGTAAGGTAGGGTATCTGTATTTTTTCTCTATATAAAAGCAATAATAAGCCCTATTTCCTTTTTTTTAATTTCATGTCCAGGCGTGCCAAGTATATGAGAGAATGCCACATATCTTACAATATATATATATTTAAAAATCACTATAACTAAAAGAAGAAAATGGCCTTGGCTTAGTGAACTGCTATTGTATAGGAAAAAAGAAGCTGTGAACAGTATTGTTTATTTTTTCATGGGTTATAACATTCAGGTTTATTTGCCCACTCATCTACAAGGCCATCAAGGAGACATAAAAAGAACCTACTAAACTTACATTGGTAGGAGGACCAGTGCCTTAATTTTAAACAAATAGAATGCTCAAGTACTGTAACAATAGAATCATTCTAATTCCTTTCAGGTGGGCCCCTGCATTCTAGTACCTGCAAGATGAATGGCACAAATACCGTTTCAATATTCTCTCTCCATAAAAGTAAGCCATGGCCTTTACAGCTCTTAAGGAGTTGGCATACCACATTGATACTGTTGAAAGGAGACCTTGTTAAAAGAGACCCCGACAGTTGCCAAAGGTCTTACGTGTGATCTAGGCTGGTTGTGTGTTCTGTTTATTTAAGCAGTGAGGATGTATTGCAAATACAAGCTTCTGGCTTCAAAAATAACAACGTACGTGAATACTGATTCTCTGAGGTTGAGCATCAGTAAGATGCTAAGAGAATCAGTTCTGCAGCATACTTTACGTGGTTGCAAGGGTCGCAATCAACCTCTTACAACAAGGAGGACTGAAAGACAACTCAGTAAATGTATGCAGCTTGGTGTTCTGCCCCTTGTTATAACACAAGACACGCATACTAGTCTGTCATGTAACAGACGTGCATGCTTATCCAGTCACGCATACACATTCCGTGAAACCAGATCAAACAGTTTCCAGCTGTTTGGGGCTAGCTACCCTTCACTGAAAAGTTTGCAGTGAATTGAGAGATGAATGCATGCAGGTGTTCAGAAGCTTGCTCAGGTAGTGACAGGAAACACCTTGTTTAAAGGATAAACTCTTTCTGGTTGATTGCTGTAGTGAAGTTAACCATTTTCAAAAAGACAAGTACTAAAGCTGTTTGTTATATAAAAATACATCCCATATATAAGGTAAATACAAACTATGTGTGTTTGTGTGTGTATTATATTACAGAGTGGCTTGCCACAATAGCTAGTTACATAGATTGAAAAGGGAGAAGCTATAGAAAGTGAGAGAAATGAAAACCATTGTAAAACCACAACTGCAGACGTACAAGAGCAGGTCTATTGGAGCCCAGTCTACTCATAGGGGAGTGAGGTGTACTTAACATGTGTGTTCTCTGAGCTTCCCCTACTCTAAGCTATTCACAGGACACTAAGGGGCTTTGTGAATAGTTAAAGGGATAGGGCTGGCCCGGTCAGAGTTACATATTCAGTACTTAAAGGGATTACTTGCAAACTGTTACTTTGTTTGTGTTTGGCCACTTTAAATTGTGTACATACACAAGTAGGTGACCCATACCATAAAAGATACCACAAATACAAGCAAAATAAGGAATGTGTAGAAAACATGAACTGGCTGATTTTTGCCGAGCATGTTGACTCAACAAATATGAAACTGCCTTGGAGTATATATAGAATATATTCATTATAGACAAATTATAAATAAATCAAGGGCTGTACTTTAGCAAACTAATTGTAATCCACCTTTACTTCCTCACACTTCTGTTCCTGGAACATTACATTTCATTTTCAGTCAGTCAGTAAGAAAATGTAAAAAATTCCCCTTCTCGCTACACCTCAGATTCAACTGCAAGGACTGTCCTTGGTAAATGTTATCATCCATATATCAGGGCAATGGAGGGATGGAGCACCTGGCCCCACCCCTGAGGATACCGTCTGTGTCTCTCCTGCAGTATGTTCAGAATGAATGCTTAGTAATCTCAGTGGTTTGTGCTATAGTTCAACAAGTTGTTCCTGAGTGTGCAAGATGCTGCTTGGCCATAAGGGATGTAATGTTGGGTCAGTTTGATGAGCCAGTTTGGTCTGGTGGTTAAGGCAACAGGCTAGAAACCAGGATCAGTCTCCTGGTTCTAGTCCCACCTAAGGCCTGAAAGCCAGCTGGGTGACCTTGGGCCAGTCCCTCTCTCTCAACCCAACTCACCTCACAGGGTTATTGTGGGGAAAATAGGAGGAGGAAGGAGTATTAGGTATGTTTGCTGCCTTGAGTTATTTATAAAAATTAAAAAGGCAGGATAGTAAATAAATAAATAAAATGTCCCATGCCAGTTTTATGAATATTAATTGTTTGTTATGTGGCCCTTTAAAAATAAGAAAAGTAAAAATATCAACTATTCTTGTACCTTCCCCAGGTGTGTTTCACAGTTCTAGGAGTTTAATTTCTGTTTAGAGCCACATAATTTTTAAGAACATTCTCAAAAATTATAGACTGCTATACACTGCAGACTCCTTCTGATATAATCTCAGTAGTTAGCTTGATGTGTCAGTGTGGCTACAAGGGAAGATAATACTAGGATTTAGTGAGAAGGAAGCAAATAACTTAATTTATCCACTCTCTATGACTAAAAAAGCCCTAGGAAGTAGAGAAAGCTTTAAAAATAGCAAAAGAAAAATTTAAAAAGGAAGAAGAGGGAGAGTAGAAGGTAGTTTATTTTAGATGGTTTTCAGGTTAAAACACTATTGGGAAAAGGGGATGATTGTTCCCTAAACTTAAGAATACTGGACCTTTCCCATTCTCCAAGTTTTTAAAGAAATGAAAGAAATTTACCCCTTCGGTTTCATCACAGAAAAATCACGTTTGGAGGAACGTTTTGTTGTCTCTTTGAAGGCCTTGTGGATGAGGGTGCAAATAAATTTGAATGTATAACCCATGAAAAAGAAACCAGTACCGATCACAGTTCCTGCTTCCTACATAATAATCACTCAATATTTCAAGGCCATTTTCTTCTCTCTCAGTTGCATTTTCTTTTTATTGTCAAGTATGTGGCATTGCTTTCATGTACTTGTACACACTGGCCCAAATATCTAGTAAAAAAGGAAATGGGCATTATCCCATGTTATTTATTTACATAAAATTTCAATTAAGATTCAGACGGTGGCGGATTAGACAGCTGAATATACTTAAACATTGTTGTGAAAAAAAACAATAACCTCCATCTTATATTTCCCTGGTTTTCTTACTGCAGTCATGACCTAACTCTGTGGGTTACATTTCTACAGCAATTGGGGTGGATGAACAAACATTTTAAGATATATTAAGTTCAAGGAGTCATGGCAAGTGGCAGAACCTCACCAATCTTGCCTGATCTCAAAAAAACTAAGCAAGGTTGGGCCTGATTATTACTTGGACTGGAGATCCCTAGGAAACCCCAGGCTGTAAGCTAGATTGAGATGTCATCAAAGTATCTCAGAAGCAAACTCCTTTCTATTCCATTGAGTTCAACTCGAGAGTCTTTACTGAGGCAGTGAATCCTTACCTGGATTGAACTGCTTAGGGGCTGTGTATCATGACTCACATGACCAACAAAAATACCTATGCACATAGAAAGCTAGTTGTTTAGAAGAAGATTTGTCTCTTGGCATTCTTCCTGGCATGGATGTTTCTATGCAAAAGATTTCTTTCCTGTTAACGGTGTCAGCACTTCCCTCATTTGTATAATGCGGACAAACTTTTATAACCTCATGAAAGACAAACACTGGTCTGATTAAAAGAACAAGCTTATCAGTCCCTGTTTCTGCAAAGTTCTATATTTAGATATCAAATAAGTGATCTTGTCTAATGTTCTTGCATATGTACAGAGAAAGCCAAACAAAAATCCATTTGTTTCCTAATTAATCACCTTTTCCTAAGTCAGTATTCTGAGCTGCAGATAAGCTAAACAGCAAAATCACCTGTCAGGTGAACATACCAAGATTTGAACAGTTCTTTCCTCTTACACTTACAGTCTCTCTTTCTGTAAGTGAATAAACAAAGCTGAAGGTCTTCCCTTAATCAGAGTGTCCCATTTTATCAAAACCTCACAACTGTGAGTGCTAGTTTCAGAACAGGTCAGGATATTAAACCAAGTTGAAGCCATCTTTTAATATGCTAATTTTGTTAGCTATAGTTTCCTGATCTGGATGGAGTACAAAGTAGGATATTACAGTAGATAGTTCCTGGTTTCATAACTTGTATGCAAAAGGATGTGGACATTTGAAAGTTTTGGACAGTGATGTTAGGGTTTATAAAGACTTTTGTACAGTTTTTTTTTTTCAGTGTTACTGCTATCAATTATTAAGCATCTTAATTATCTTTTCTCTGGTCCTGGTGGCAATCATCACATCAGTGATTTTACATAATTTAAATTTAAATAATTTAGACATCAGAATCCTTTGGAGTTGGGCAGCTAATACATTCAAATAAATACATATATAAATATACAATTATTTTTATTGTGAAAATCCAGTCTTTTATTGTTGCGAGAGAGATGCTAGTTGAATGCAATCACTGAATCTTGAACTCTGTAGGCTTTTAAATTGATCCATTAGAGTCCTTCATATATTTATGAGGCAAGATAGCATTAGTTAAATATACTTCAGTAGAAATCTTTAATGGAAAAAAATTAATGGAGCATTTAGAAAGAAAAAGAATTAGAAGTAATATTTTTCTTGGGCTTGCTCTGCACAAAGAAAGTTTAATCCTGGTCAACATTAGGTTTTAGAACAGCAGCTCTTGTTTGAACATTAACATGTATTTCTTTGTCTTCTTTTCAGATATCACAGTAAGTTTGCTGTCCTTAGTGGTCACCGTGTGTGGACTTGCTTTGTTTGGGGTATCTCTGTTTGTGTCCTGGAAGCTTTGTTGGGTTCCATGGCGAGAGCGTGGCCTGCCAGGCAACAAAGACAAGCAGGAATCCTTAAACTACACAGACACAGAGACCAATGACCAAGAATATAGTGAGGAATTCCTGGGGCAGCCTACTTCCTACCCTGACTCTTCCATGAAGATTAGCCACACTTCTCCAGACATTCCATTGGATGCTAAGGCAGGGACTAAGGAGAACTGTATGCACAATGTTCGGATGCATCGACAAATCACAGAGCCAACTTCTTCTGCTCGGTCAGTAGCTCTAATATCTTGTTAGAATAATGAAGGAGGAGAGCAAAAAGGTCAATTCTTTCCCTTCTACCTCCTCAATCCCAAGGAGAAATATATAAATGGGTAGGGTGGCATTCCTTTCCCCGTTGTCTTACATTTATTTTATTTCTTTAAATTGTATGCCATCCTTCAAAACCAAGTTTTGCAAGGAATTTACACCAGTCTAAAGCAGAGTTTCTCAACCTGGGCCACTTTGAGATGTGTGGGCTGCACCTCCCAGAATTCTCACTGGCTGGGGAGTTCTTGGAGTTGCATCTTAAAGTGGCCCAGGTTGAGAAACCCTGGTCTAAAGTCATATTTTAAAAAAAATGGAAATACTCAGCATAGATTTGGGATACCATGTCTGGACTGCTGACATCTGGAAGACTACTAGAAAGCAAGAAGGAAATACAGAAAAATCTAACTTTGCTGCCACTTAGTGGTTGTCCAGATGTTTGTACCCAGATATGGTAGCCCTGCCATGGGAGGCATCAAAGGAAGGCAACTGTAGGATGATGTTAAGCTGTGGATTAGAAGAGGATGCCTTGTTTTATCAAATGTAGGAATGGAGTCTATAGTGGGAGATGAACTAAAGAAATAGAAACCTGAGCAAAGAGAAATCAGCTGTGGAGGTGACAAGCAATTCAACCATCTGTTTTTCCTTGAGCTTGAACAAAATCCCATTCCTAAGAAGAAAAGGGATCTAGCAAATAGAAAGCCAGTTGTAAAAGACAGAGAAAGACCAAGACAGAAAAAAAAAACCATGTAGTGTATTTTTACTGTATTATTAAAAGTCAGAGTTGGAAAACTAGAAGGAAAAAGGACCAGGCGTTTTTATAATAGGAAAATCCACTTTTCCATACAGAATTGAGAATTGGGCATTGAAAAGCTGATGGTTTGACCAACACTTTGATTCCTAAATCTCTTCAGTAGGGTCAGTAGCATCCACAGGAATTTGCTGCTTTCATCTTTGTTGTAAGCAGCATTGTAACATTGCAACCCATGGAAAAGAGGGTGGCGCTTGTACCACAACATCCCTAACAGCAGCTTGACCCTGCTTGCCCCACTTTGCAGATGCCTGGCCTATTGATGTTAAGATTCTTTGTCATTTTACAAATACTGTTCAAGGGGAATCACAAGGTAGTTGAAAGTGGGGAGTTCTGAATAGTGGTCTATCCAAGGTATTTCACATTTCAGAAGAATTAACTTTTTATTGAGTCTCTGGTTAGAAGAGGATAAAAGAAGCTTTTTGTGCAGGCTCTTCCTCTTTCTCTCTCTATGTACTGTAGCTGCATTCAGTGTTACAGACACAACCATGTTTCTTTGAAAGGAGAGTTTGAATTGAAAATCTGATCCATAGAAAAGGAAAGGCAGAAAGGAGGTTAGAAAAACATGAGCAGAAATCTTTCCCTACCTTTTCAAATGGAGTTGAAAATTATCACCAAAATCAATCCTCAATAGTATTTTGCCCAAAAGTATGTGCAATGTGACCTACTTGTATTTGTATGTATGTACGTATATGTGTGTATGTGTGTATGAAAGGTGAAAGGTCCCCTGTGCAAACACTGAGTCATGTCTGAGGGACTGTCATGAGTAGTGATGGTGAGCAGGAGGGGGCCCCTATCCAGGGGGGAAAACACACGTTTAGTTTAGAGAATTTGAGCGGTCATTCAAAGAAACCCAGAACAGACCCGCCTTGACTTTTGGGGTTTATCTGTCTGGGTTTTCCCACACTTCTTCAGTTTGGTAGAATTTTCTGTCTACAATAGCAGCAATAAAACACTAGAGACTTCTTCCTCATCTCGGCATGGTTCTTGTTTAGTCAGGACAGGGACGCTGCTTTTGTGACGTTTTCTTGGCAGACTATAGCGGGGTGGTTTGCCATTGCCTTCCCCAGTTGTCACCTTCCCCAGCAAGCTGGTTACTCGTTTTACCGACCTCAGAAGAATGGAAGGCTGAGTCAACCTGAGCCGGCTACCCGAGAATCCAGCTTCCGCTGGGATTGAACTTGGGTCATGGGGAGAGTTTTCGGTTGCAATACTGCCGCCTACCACTCTGTGCCACATGAGGCTGTTATGTGTGTATATATATCTGTAAAAAAGGGTGGCTGGATAGCAAAATGGTTAGAGCACTGCCCTTTCACACAGGAGACCGGGTTTTGAATCCCAGCTGGTACCTACCTTACCAGTAGGAGTCCTTGGACAAAGACCCCCTAATGCTTCCCCTGTCTATCTCAGATATGAGAGTGACATGAACTAAGAGAATCATGCTGGCTTGGACGTTGCCTGGATTAACAAGGTCCACACCAGATGTTGGAGAAGCAGGACAATCTGACGATAAGTGGGCTACTGGAATAAACCATACATGGATGAGACAAGAGAACCTGGAATTGATGGAATGCTACTGCAACAGCAGACCTAATGAGAGGGGATATATGAAGCGTATGAGGGAACTATGGATGGGCAGAAGACCTACATCCACACTAACTGAGAAACAGCTAGTTACCCAATGCTTCAACATAGTGAAGAGGAAACTGCTCTTAGAACTTGAGATAGACCAACTACACATTGCATCCCAGACTCAAGAAGACCCTGAAGAACAACTGGATGTGCAGCCAACACCTGAAGCTGGAACTTCATTGCCACCCCCTCCATTACAAAGCACAGCAGCTGATATGAGGTGTAAGATCATGGATAAACTAGCTACAGTCAACCTTTGAGACCGATTACCAAGGCTCAGTGGAGAAGTACCATCAGATAGTATGCTAGAAGATGCCAATAGAGCCCTCGCGACAAACCCTACTACCACTGTAACTCAAACCAATGAACTGGTAAATGCTACAGCTGCTGTAATCCTGGGGATGCTTGGCTACACGATCAAGAAGAACAGCAGTACATACCCCCTCTGGAAAATGAGGTTGGAGGCTAAGATCAAGGTAACTCTTAGAGAAGTTACTCAGTTGGTGGAACTACAGAAGGGTGTGGAGATTAATGATGATATTTGGCTACTGAAAAAATGCAAGGGCCTGACTCCATCTGAAGCCCTAGAGACTGCTAAACAGGCTCACAGCATCGGCTACCAGGCTAAGGAGATACCCTAGAGAAGCAGAGGCTAAGAAGATAAATGCCCTGTTCACCAAAGAACCCTCCAAAGTGTACTCCCAACTGCAGTGCAACAACACAGTAACAGCAGAGCCACCAATAGCAGAAACTGAACAGTACTGGAAGAGCATATGAAAGAAAGAGAAGACACATAACACCAGTGCAAAGTGGCTGCAGGACCTGAGGGCAGACCACAGCAATCTCCCAGAGCAGGAACCAGTCACCATCACAGCAGCAGACATCCAACAGGGGTCAAGATCATGAAGAGCTGGACAGCACCTGGCCCAGACATGTTCCACACCTACTGGTTAAAGAAACTAGCAGCAGTGCATGAATGCCTAGCAGCACAGATGAACCAGCTGCTAGCAGCAGGCTCCCACCCAGACTGGCTAACACAAGGTAGGACAGGGCTGATCATGAAAGACCCCATAAGGGAACAGCACCATCCAACTACCGGCCAATAATCTGCCTCCCCACGACATGGAGAGTCCTATCAGGCATCATAGTCGCCAAGCTGCAGGGCCATATAGGCCAGTACATGAGCACAGCTCAGAAGGGCATTGGGAACAACACCAGAGGCTCCAAACACCAGTTGCTCATAGATAGAGCAGTCGCCCGAGACTCAAGGGCTAGATGGACAATCTGAGCATACCCTGGATTGACTATAGGAAAGCCTATGGCTCAATGCCACACACATGGACCTGTGATTTCCTGGCACTGTAGCAAGTCAACAGGACACTAAGGATCTTCCTCAAGAACTCAATGGGACTGTGGAAGACAACATTGGAAGTCAACTCAAGACAGCTTGCACAAATGGCCATCGAGTGCGGCGTATACCAAGGTGATGCACTGTCCCTGCTGCTGTTCTGCATAGCCACATGGGAACCATGATGAAGAGGCAAGGAAGACAGCAACATCCAACTACCACCAAAGAATAAGACAGGTCGTAAAGAGCCAGCTCAGTGGGAAGAACAAGATCCATGCCATCAACATGTATGCTCTGCTAGTCATCAGATACCCTGCCAGTATAGTGAGCTGGCCAAAGGAGGACATGGAGGCTGCCGATGTGAAGACCTGGAAGCTCCTCACAATGTATGGAGGTTTCCACCTCAAGTCCAACACTCAGAGACTGTACGCCAGTCGGAAAGAGGGTGGGTGGGTCTGATGCGTGTGAAAGCCACTGTCCTGAATGAGACCCAGAGCATCCAGGAGTACATCAGTAAGATGGCACTAAAAGATCAGGTGCTGAGAGAATGCCTGAGGCAGCAGCAGACATGGGAGGAAGATCAAGCAGAGGAAGTGCCATGGAAAGGCAAGATCCTGCACGGGATGTCCCATCAACAGATAGCTGAGGTGGCTGACATTGGGAAATCCTACCAGTGGCTGGAAAGGGCTGGACTAAGAGACAGCACTGAGGCACTGATCGTAGCAGCACAAGAACAGGCACTAACCACCAGGTCCATAGAAGCAGGGGTCTACCACACTAGACAGGGCCTGAGGTGCAGACTGTGCAGAGAGGCCTCAGAGACAGTCCAATACATAGTGGCAAGGTGTAAGATGCAGGCAGGAACAGCATACACTGAATGACACAACCAAGTAGCTGGCATGGTGTACAGGAACATCTGCACAGTGTATGGGCTAGACCTCCCAAGTCCAGATGGGAGATTCCACAGAAGATCATGGAGAATAACAGGACTAAATCCTGGGAGACTTCCAGATCCAGACTAACAGGCAGGTACTGGCCAATCAACCAGATACTGTGGTAGTAGACAAGGACCAGAAGACAGCGGTGGTGATAGATGTAGCAGTGCCAAGTGACAGCAACATCAGGAAGAAGGAATATCAGAAGCTGGAGAAGTACCAGGGCCTGAAGGAGGCATTAGAGAGGATGTGGAAACTGAAGGCCAAAGTGGTTCCAGAGGAGGTAGGAGCCCTTGGGTCTGTGACTCCAAAGCTGGGAGAGTGGCTCCAACAGATCCCAGGAACAACATCAGAGCTCTCTGTCCAGAAGAGTGCAGTGCTAGGAACAGCTAAGATACTGTGCAGAACCTTCAAACTCGCAGGCCTCTGGTAGAGGACCCAAGGTCGAGGAAGACTCATACCACCCATAGGGGTAAGAAGGGATTTTTCTTTCTGTATCTGTATGGGCAGTGACTGTACCCCCCAAAATGGGCAGAGCAAATTCAATGGGCAAATTAAATAAATATTTTGGATTAATGACTTATCCTTCCACAAAATTGCTTATGAAATAAATCACCCCATTTATAAAATTAAGTGAGCCCGTATACATTCATGTAAACCATCTGTTATACATGAACCACTCTCTCGCACACACACATAGAAATGAACATACACATTCATACAGAAAAAGAGAAGAATCTAAGCTTAAGGAACATAAACCTATGCCTGCTCACTTTGTTAATGCATATTAAGGCTCATTGTGCTCAATGGCTTTTAATCCCACCAAGAGGCAGCTGCAATAGTCAAGATGCCAATCATGTCAGCATAACTGAAGCCCCGCCTCATTGTGGGGCAGGACCAATTGTACTGCTGCCACAACCACCTTGCCTGTTTTGAGCCCCCTGTGGACCCTCATAACTATGCATAGACTACCACTGTGCAAAAGATAGATCTGTTTAGTTCAGTTCAATGCACATGAGCTGGTCTAGAAACAGAGAAGAAATCCTTTTATCCTTTGTTTAGAACAAGAAAATGGGTTATTAGAAGCCTTAACGCTAGACTCCAAGGAGAAGGGAACATTCTCAAGGCTTGTTTTATAGGAAATCATATAGACTTCAATGACTCCTACTCCCAGCAAGTATGTTTAGGACTTCTGGTCCTATTCAGTCAGCATGGTAGCCTCTTTCTGCTCCACACGTAAAGGAGGACTCTGTAGAGCAGTGTTTCTCAACCTTGCAACTTTAAGATGTATGGATTTCAACTCCCAGAAAAGCTGACTGGGGCATTCTGGGAGTTGAAATCCATGCATCTTAAAATTGCAAGGTTAAGAAACACTTGTATATACCATTAATCTAGTGCAGTGTTTCTCAAGCTTGGCAACTTTAAGATAGGTGGATTTCGTATCTTAAAAAAGAGGCTCTCCAACACTTTGAGGATACTGATTTTCTTGATCGGCGTGGAAAGCATCCGTGGATGGGAGGAAGTGCTCATTGCAGACAGTCATTTTCTACAAATGGACAGCAGTAGGTTGCTTTCTCCCTCTGTTCTTCTCCTTTGCAGTCAGTTTGCACTACTTACCCAATTTAGTCACCTCCAAAAGTTAATCTCAATGTGGCTGTATTCCTAGTAAATATAAGAGGATTCCTTTTCTCCTAACTGACTTGTAATTATTTGGAAGGGAAATCTCCTACTCTGTTAGCATAAGCGCAGTACTAAAGAGTTTCAAAGATGGAAAAGGAATCAGATTTATGTGGCTTCTTTTTAATTTATGATGTGTAGGAAAGAAATGCAACATTCTTTGGTACCTCACATATTAAAAGTCACCTTGCTGCAGAAATTAGTGACCCTGGGAGCACTCATGATGAACAAATCAAAAGTGTGTGTGTTGCAGAAACAATCCTTCATTTACAGGCAATGTATAGCAAGAGTTATTTTCTAAACTAGACGAAGTTGCCAAGTGTAGTATGTGAAAGGAGCCCCAATTTAATCTTGCAAAGTATGTTCATTTGCACTTATCTCTGCTGCTGTGACTGCTGATGTATCTCTGCAAAGATGTCAGCAAAAATAGAACAGGTTAATAAAACACTTGTGAGAATAAGAAATAGGAAGTGTTAGGTTTTAGCCACAGCTTTGATTGAGTGGGAGGCATGTGAAGTCACCAAGGGAGACTGACTGAATAAAATTACATCAAGGGGAACATAACAGAAAGGTGGGAGCAGGAATGACAGTGGGCAGAACCAACAGAAAAATTATCCAGGCTATATAAAACTTGTGGCTGAGTTGCTATGTTGCTGAAAATAACCAGTCCCAACACTAATGAGACATGGCAAATCGGATTATCCCCAGCATTCAGAAGGGGTGCTTCATAAAGCACATTGACATGAGCAAAGCCCCTTTCTTGGAGCATTACAGCCACGGCATCCTCTGAAAGGCTTGTAACAGCTTTGGTGGCTGCCCCAGGTGCATGAACCTGGGACCATCAGTGAAGCAGCTGTCCATGCACCCCCAGGCCTTTGAAGTACTTGCACTGGGTCTTCCAGAGGATTCAGGCAGCTGTTTAACCTTCAAAGAGGGGTGCATTGTTCACTCTAATACACTTTATGAAGTGCCCCTTTCAAGCGCTTTGCACTGCCCGATTGACAACGATAAAAGCTGTTTGCTTCCACTTCCAGTAATAAAAGGTGCACCAACTGCCTCTCCAAACATGCAGTATTTTTGTAAACTCCAAAGTAGTAATACTAATATCATAATGATGGATAATGATCCATCGTGACTTAATCTATCATAAATTTATCTCAACTGGCTGGGGAATTCTGGGAGTTGAAGTCCACATATCTTAAAGTTGCCAAGGTTGAGAAACACTGATTTAGTGCTTAGACCACATCTTGTGGCAATGAAATCCTATAAATCATGATAGATACTAGTTGTCATAAATTTCCAGAAACCACTACATTTTTTCCAATTATGATGCCAGATTCTCTTTGTTTAATTCCCTTCCCTTTCTCTTTCTCTTTCTCTTTCTTTCTTTCTTTCTGCATCTAGGGCCCTGCTTCTGGGCTTGTCAATTGGTGCCCATTGATCAAAGAGGAAGCATGATCTTTTTGCAGCCAATTAAGAGCAAAGATGGTTTGATAATAGTAAAAATGCTAAATTAACCTTAGCTAGTTACCTCCTGTCTACATTTTAGTGCTGGGTGGTTTCTTTTGCATCCAAGAATTCAGGAGTTCGTTATTTGAGCAAGGGCTACGCATAGAGTAGAGAGATTAGAATGTGAACCTAGCTATTTTTGGCAGCATTCTGAGGCAGGCCAAATGAGGAACAAATGATGAAAGTGTTTCCCTGATGATATTTTGTTTAGATATTATAAGGCAATAGTTTGAAGGGGAGACATAGAGGCAAAGGAACATTTATATTTTTCAGAAGCTTCCCCAAAGTTGAAAATTCCATTAGTGCTCTTTGATTTTGTTTGTGTTGCTTAATTTTACATAAGAGGGCTGCAATCCTACTGCATTCATTTCTCAAAATAAGCCTCACTAAGCTCAATTGGACTCTCATCTTAATAGTCATGTTTAGGATTTCATTGTGCAAATAGCAATTTATTCAAACATTCAAAAAGGGGAAAGGATATTTCTGTAGGTGTTTTTTGTATCAGCTAGGAAAAAAGGGATGTTGCAGTGACCCATTCCTGTGACATTTGTGTGTGTGTGTGTGTGATTTTATTGTTTAGTTCTCTGTAAGGAGGGTGCAGTTTGATAGTACTTACTAGAAATAGGTTGCCCTGAATCTAGTGAGACCAGCTTTTCCAACTAGCACTTGTGCTTATTTCTAAGAAGGCATGCAGGTGAAGTACAACCTTTGTCTGTTTTGGAAGTGTATTTTGCGTTGAGGGGCTCCATCTAGTTTAACTTCGATCCCACCATTGTTGGAATGTAGCTTTTGGAACCTTTTCTAGAACTGAGATAGACATAAAAAGCTCTTTATCTCTGGTGTAAACGTAATGAAGTAAACATTAAGAAATCATTAATTAGATGTCTTTGAACCTATATGAAGATTATTCCTTTAGGCTTAAGTGAATATATGTGGAGGTGGGGGACGGAGGGAGGGAGAAAAGCAGTTTTGTGCGCATTTTGCTATGTCAGGCACATTGAAATACATACTCATTTCCCTGTTTCTTTTTCTGAAATGTTAGCAGGTATGATTTATTTATGACCAGTATGAATAATGCTTTCTTTTGTTTATCTTGTTGCTTTTGAGCTCTAGCAAGTTTTACAACTAGATGGTCTCTGCTCATCTGCTAGATAGATGATTGGGACAGGAAGAACCAAACAAAAAAACACCATTTTATTCTTCAGTGTTTTACTAGATTTATTGTTTTTATTTATGGTGTCCTATCCTGAGATTCTTTGATAGAAGATTGGTGGATATTCTGAAATTTCAGTTAGAAGGCAGGGCCATAATTCCAAGATACTCTGTGCTGCATGAGGTGCAGTTTGATAGTACTTACTAGAAATAGGTAAATTAATATGGTGCCTGCTGGGATGCTCGTCTGAACTCCAAGCATTCAAGTCGCAATTTGTAGATGGATTTACCTGCAAATGCTCCTTTGCATAATTTTTACTCTTCAATTTGGCATAGTGTGAGTCACATTCAGATGTACAAGAATTGTCCCCATTGCCAATAACAGCGTGGAACAAATATAAACTGAAACCATCAGAAATGTTCCCAACTTACTTTTCACACATTCAAATTACTATTTTCCTTCTTATAAAGTCTTTGTAAGGTACATTTGTGTTCTCATTTCTTACATTACTAAGGGTGGGGTAATGGTAGGGGAGAGTGGCATTCCTAGCATATTTGATACTTGGAGCAGATAATTTTTAACACTCCCCTTCTCCTTCATTGCTGATAGCCAGTTTGGTGTAGTGGTTAAGGCATAAGACTAGTAACCAGGAGACCATGAATTCTAGTCTGCCTTAGCCACAAAGCCAGCTGGGTGATATTGGGCCAGTCACTTCTCTCAGCCATAGGAAGAAGGAACTGGCAAACCACTTCTGAAAACTGCTGTGAAGAAAGTTGCAGGGGGCAGTCACCAGGAGTCCAGACTGACTTGAAGGCACTATTTCTTTCCTCCACTACTACTGCGCCTCTGCCACATGGGCAGTAGCAACCTGACTCCACGCCCACTGCCAGCCTCATGTCCTCAGCAGCATACCCCCTTTTTGCCTGCACTAGGGGAGATGCCCCCTACTCCATACACCACTGATTTAAGGCCGCCACAGTATTCTGTGCTATTGCTCCAACTGGTTGTTTTACATACTGTAGATTTTAGCCAGAGATTTTTCACGTGTGTGAATCATGGGGAAAATGTTCTCCAACTTGATTCTAATTCTGCTTAGAAATGGAGACCCTCATCTCAAATAATGCAACCTTTTACAAGCAGTTCTCAAATATAAGAATAATCCAGTGAGGAGAGTCAAGTCCATGCCAGCAGAATGGGAAATATTATTCCCTGCAAGTCCTGAAATTCCCTCTCCAATTCCGTGTCATGCCCATTGAATCTCTGAATGTTGCCATGACTTGGAGATATGTATTCAGATCTCCTAAATGTCAGGACATTAAGTGGCACTTCTCCTTTTTACTTGGCTGCATGTTGGCTTTAATGTAATATTATATGCTTGTCATATAGTATGGCATGTGTTGTTTTTTTGTAGATATGTACAGTCTACATTTGGCAGCACAATAATGTCTTTTAAAAATTAAAAATGATGCTTGATTATACAAGGAGCAGGAAAAGTAAAAAGTAACTGAGGTTTGCCTGATGGTTGGACTAGAAGACTTCCAAGGTCTTCTAACCCAATGATTCTATGATTAGATGAGTTGTAGCTGGAGAAATAAACACACCAGCTCAAACACTCCTGGAACAGCCTGATTGGTAGAAGTGACCAAGCTCTGAGAGCACCCCGAAGCCTAGCCGTCCTTTTTAAAAGCTTGGGTGGGGGAGGATTCCCCTAAGAAATTCCAAAGCACTAGTTACTATGGTAGTCAAAACAGGAGCCATCTGGACTGTTTGCAAATGATTTAAATGCTCCAATCCAACACCCTTCCAAAACAATTTCTACACTTTTGTGAGTGAGAGAGAAACTCTGTGTGTGTGTGTGTGTGTGTGTGTAACCTGTTTCTCATAATCCAAAGTCTTGATTTTAACGCTGAACCATCTTTTTTTTTTAAAAAAGATCTCATATTCCTCTCTATTTATCTAATGTACTGTACATTGAATCACATTTCTCTCTCTCTCCTTCTCTCTTTATAGTAGTTGTATATTTTTATTTTTTAATTTGTCCACTCTTGAGAACATCTTTTTTTAAACTGTAGAGCAACAAATAAATGCAGTCAATCAACCAATCAATATATTTCGCTTTCATTTAAGGCACAATTCAATCCGACGACAGCTCAATCTCTCCAACCCTGACTTCAACATCCAGCAGATCCAAAGGCAGGAGCAACTGACGGGGATTGGACGCATCAAACCGGAGCTGTATAAGCAAAGATCAGTAGACACGGATGATGGTCGGAGAAATAATAGCAAGTCTTGTGGGAAACTGAATTTTATTGTGAAATATGATTGTGACTTAGAACAACTTATAGTGAAGATTCACAAAGCTGTCAGCCTGCCCGCAAAGGATTTTTCTGGGACTTCAGATCCTTATGTCAAGATCTACTTACTTCCAGATAGGAAAACAAAACATCAGACTAAAGTGCACAGAAAAACTCTTAACCCAGTGTTTGATGAAGTTTTTTTATTTCCTGTTCCTTATAAAGATTTGAGTTCAAGAAAACTTCACTTCTCGGTGTATGACTTTGACCGCTTCTCCAGGCACGACTTGATTGGCCAAGTGATAGTGGATAATTTTTTAGAGTTATCCGACTTTCCCAGGGAATGTAATATGTGGAAGGATATTGAATATGTCACCAATGTAAGTATATCCTTTTTAATTCTGAAATTCACTATTTTGTTATACTGTCAGCCTGTTTATCTGTGAACAAAATGAAAGATTCATGAGGAGAACCCAGGATGTATCAACCTAGTGCAGACATCATCATTAGTAAATGTATTGTTTATAGAGGAATTACTTTCTTGTTACAAAGGTATTTGTCCCTTATTTCTGAACTCCCTTCCTAAATATTAGAAGTGTGTGGAGATCACCTGATTCCTCTTGAGGCCTGATCCAGAGATCTGAGAAAAGCCCAACTTGTTCCTGATAATTCTGAAGGTAATCTAGTCTGACTCAATGTCTTAGCATTAGTAATTAGTGGTTAAGGTGCTGGTTTAGAAACCAGGAGGCTGTGAGTTCTAGTCCCACCTTAGGCCTGAAAGCCAGATGGGTGACCTTGGGCCAGTCCCAATCTCTCACCCCAGTTCACCTCACAGGCTTGTTGTTGTGGGGAAAATAGGAGGAGGAAGGACTATTAGGTATGTTCACCGCCTTGAGTTATTTATAACAATAATAAAGGCAGGATAAAATTTAAATAAATAAATAAATTAGTAACATTAGCCATAGCTCAGGACAGTAAGATTGTGAAGAATGTTATACTCATCTCCCATGGTATAGCATAGCTGTATTCTTTTCCTAAAAGCATAGATTTACATTACACTGGAATTGTATACAGGAACAAAACCTGCCAAATTTCATAGAAAGTGGTGCAGTGGTCATACCTCTGCTCTTTTTTAAAATACCATTTAAAAAAAACTTTGTTGTTTGGGGGAGGATATAACTCGCTTTCCAATAACAGTAGCCTCTGTGGTAAGGAGCATTGCTTACAAATTCTACACAGATAGATGGAGGTTTTGTGCCATGGGCAGATGTGCATGCAAGGAATGTTGATGCTGCTTTCTGAGTGTTACAAGGATGATTGTTGGAAAGGGAGGTGGAACTAGAAGGAATTAACTCATTAGTCTTTCCCCATAAGATAAATCATATACTAGGGCAAGTCAGCTGGCTAATGGCTCACAAAGCACAATCACACCATTTCTCAGGAAAGGGCACAGTGCAAAAGTAAGGTAGAGTACATGGTTAAACTAAGGTTCTCTCTCAACCCCCATTTATTATGTATTTATTATTTATTTAAGTAATAAAATAAATAAAATTCAGAGCATATCCCTATAAAGTACTTTCCTTACTACCTTGGATTTTCTGACAATAGATGCTACTTTATGATTATCACTTTTTAGACATTAGTAGACTCTGCAAACTTGTTTCTGAATTCACAAACTTCAACATTCACTTCCCCAAACTTTCTAGAATCCATCCTGAGTTTATAACCTAAGTATCCTAGATGTGTTTCTCTAATCTTTTGGAAACTCTGAAGGCCCTTTATCCATGTGCCCCACAACTGACATCATCAAGACAAGGATAAAATCTGCTGGTTTTGTCCCTTTTCAATTGTTAAGAGAGGAAAGCCCCACATATATTTGCCATGTACCAGAAAGTCCCCAGTTTAAGAATGAGTTCCGTTCCCAAGGTCTGCCCTTAAGTCGAATTTATATGTAAGCTGGAACAGTATTATTGTATAATACTGTATAATAGTATATTGTAGAGAGCCACAAAGATGATCTTGGGGAAGCTAGGCAGAGGGAGTCATAGTTACAAAAACAAAATTATACTTTAAGCCCAGGCAACAATGCAAGAGTGAGAGAGAAGCTCAGATTGACTCCTTACTAATTCATTATAAGAGAGATGGAGGGGAGAACTCAGTCAGACTTTCAATATTCTGTTATTATAGCTTATATCAATAAACTGTAGTTCCAGTCAGTTTTGTGGAGTCTGTTTCCTAATCTGGCCTACATCGAAGGGCTGACACATATGTGGTTCAGCAAATATTTGTGAAGCTTTCCTCCATTCTTTCAGTGAAACATATTGCAATGCTCTCAAGAAGTTGATTTCACAAAAGCAAGGAGGAAAAAATAGGAAGAGTACTTTGAGAACCAAGAAGACTGGAGGAGAGCAAATGTTACCACCATCTTCAAAAGAAAAGAAAATGGAGGATCTTTTCTGGGAAACCTTAAGCCAACAGCCTGATGTCTACACTGGGCAAGGGCTTCAAACAGATTATCAAACAGCGTGTCTCTGAGCACTTGGAAACACATGCTACAAATAACAAGAGCATGGGCTTGATCAAACAAATCCTGCCAGGCTAATCTCGTCTCCTTTTTTGTCAGATCTTCAAGATAGGCCAGGAAACAGACAACACAAGAACTGCTGGAATTCTTTTGTTATAAGATGCAATAACAAAATCTTGAAAACCTGTCAAATGGTACTCAAGAGGTGGCAAAACTCAGAGAAAATTATGTTTTCTAGATAAGAAACCCATGAATTTTGTTTACAAATTAATATTTTCTAGCTTTCTGTTGATTTAAACATTCATAATTAAAGGGTGATTTAAGACTTCTTCATATTTACCTACAGCCTCCCTGTAGAGGGGAAGGAGGGACAGAGATGTTTCTCACACACGGTAAATTTAATCTCAAATCCTTGTGTGGTAAGCATTGTGTCAAATACTTGGATTTTTGCCATATTTCATGAACCTTTTGCCTGAGCTGAGTGATAAGAAAAATAGAACTGATTTACTGTGCAGAACAGAAAACACATAGACACGTTTTGACCATGCTCAGCTCTAAATCTTAACTGTTCCAGTCTCTTTAATTTATTCATCAATTTTAAACATACTTGCCCCTGAAACCACTGCACTTATTTCTGAATAAATATATTTAGGAATTGTATTATCTCTGTTTAGTTTACCATTTTCCAAGGGATTCTGCTTTACTTGCACTTAAACAGTGAGCAGTCAACCCCAAGAGGTAATAGCTTGAAAAAATGAGCAAACTCCATGGGAAAGAAAGTCTCAAATCAGATTCTTGCCAATCTCAATTCTTGCAGATCTCGATTCTTACAAATTCTGGAGGGAAAAGAATGAATAGAGCCTTCCCAAAGCAATATAAAAATATATTACCAATTGGTAGTTCAGAGAATTGATGCACTTCTCTCATTCAAGCTAATTACTTTTAGCTTTGTATGTCTCCTAAATAGCAATTTTCATAGAAACTATACGTACAAGGTGCTGGGCATTTTGAAGAACAATTGGAATAGAAATATAATAAATAAACCAAAGGTATATTGCAAGATCATCATAATCATGACATTTGTTGCATACACAGGCTGAATTCACATAATACCTCTAACCATACTGATTTGAATAAACATTGGTGAATTAATCCATATTTTAAATTAATCCAAGTTTTAAAATGTATACAACACATTTAACTATAAACTAGACACACAAGGCACAACCAGATGGCATTGAGCCAGCAGAAAATTAGACCTACATAAAATTTGCTTGCCCTGATTGCTGAGCTCTATTCTGCCACAGTAACAAGACCAATGACTGGCACTTCCTTACTGTTTTAATATCCAAGTGAAGGAAAAGGACTCCAGCTGTATTTCCCCACCCACCTAGTTTCCCATACCTATGGGAAAACACTCTCCCTAATGTGGGGTGGAGTGAGACTGGGGAAGTATAGGTGGGTGCTTGGAACAGTGTCAAGCTGCATGAGAAACAGGTTGAAGGCCTGCACAAAGGGGCATTGTGGTGAAGCAGTAGGGAGTGATCCCTAGTGCACAGTTTATATCTGCGGCTAGTGCTGCAAGGGAAGGGCAGTCCTGACAGTGAGTTCAGTTCTGTCCTCGTGGATGGCAGCCCCCAGGCACAGCCCATGGACAGTCCAGGAGCTGTAATGGAGTAGGCAAAATGGTACTGCCCCCCACAAAGTAGCAAAAAGAATAGAAAGTACGGCCACCTGAAATTTGTTCACAGAAGCCGTGGAAAATCTGTAATGCATCCACTGATGACAGAACCAGCTGCATGAAGCTGGCAGAACCTAGCTTAAGAGAGGGGTAGACCTGCTTTTTAAACCTAGGCCTAGCACTCTTTAATACCTCTGCTGAATGCCACAGCACAAGCTACTGCAGATGCCCAGGCAGTACTGCTCCCATAAGGAGGTTGGGAAAATACTCCGCCCCTCTACAGATCCCACAGCAGGGGGAAAACAGACCCTGAGCAGAGGTGACATTGTTGCAGGAAAGGAGAGAGATCATGGGGTGTTAAGTCCATGTCTACAAGAAGCCCCCATGACACCTGACCAGTGTTTCAGGATGTGCTGGTCAGACATTATGCAGGCAGATGCTTTTGCAGAATATCCTGTCTGTCCTATGGCTCGAACCAAAGCAGCTATGGAGGGCAGTGTCTGATGATCTGAGGGCAGGGAACATGCACAGAGTAGCCTGAAGCAGCAACAGGAGCTGGGCAGATCCCACTCCTCCACACATCAGCAGCCATTTTGCCATTGAAGTTTTCTGGGATATCCACAGCCAAAATGCTGTTTAGAGAAGAGGAAAAACATACTTTACCTCTGGAATAGCTAAAGATGACTTTACGCAGGATCAACTTTGGGCAGGGGGTGAGATGAAGGGAACATTGGTTTGCCTTTTAGTTTTGAGTTTGCTTGGTTTAAATCAGTCTACCTAGCTCAGGTACAACAGCAACATCAGCAGCAGCAATTTCACAGGTATTAATAGCTGTTCAATCTAATGTACTATGCTTATGCTGCTTTCTGATCAGTGTAATATGCTTTTATTAATGGTGCTGCAATTTATTATATCATTTCTAAAATGAATGGAATTCAAGATGATACCATCATGTTGTTGCTGATTGCAAACGATTGTATCTCAAGCAAGAATCTGACATTTCCTCCTAATTATAAAAATAGAGGCCAACCATTTTCTCTCTCTTTCTCTTTTAAAAGAAAGAAAATCCATTTCAGTTCTGGGTGTTCAGCTTCTGAGATCGGTTTTCTTTTTGGCTTCAGAAAATGCATTTGATAAAGCCTTCTGCAGATTTAGCTATCATTTTAAACTGGAAACGTATATTGGCTTGTTCCAATGGACTGAATAGCAAGCAATGGATATACAGAGAGATTTTTGAGCATCCTAAAGTAGCTGCTATTGGACAAGCTACCCATGAACTGTAGGGATGTGCAATCCCTACAATCCCCTAAAACTAGGCAAGGAGTTTGGTGAGTGGTGAAGGTTGCATAAAAGTGCTATCTGTCAGAATAGGGACGTTTTGATGGTGGGAGCCACTCTTGACACTTTGTGAGTACCTCGGGGCCACCGTGGATAGAGTGATGATGCAAAGAACAAAGATTTTTTAAGAACGTTGGGGGGGGGAGCTAAGAGGTTTTATAAATTATATAAAATTTATTTTTGAGTTTGCACTATATATTTTGTGTTTCCTACCTTAAAATGGCCAAAAAAAAATGCCACCAATTTCTGCCAGCTGTGGTCAAAGGTAGACATAAAACTGGGTTTCAGAGAAGCAGACTACCTACCCCTGATCTAAGAGGACCCTGAAGTTCAATTTGATGAATTAATATACTAGTTGTGGACTAGTTATAGATATGCCTCATTTGAATCATCAAGAAATTGAAATCAATTAGAAAAGATATATACTGCACGGAACCCTCAAACTCCCAGACTTCTGGTAGAAGACCCGAGGTTGAGGAAGACACATACCACCCATAGGGGTGAAAAGGGAATTTTTAAATTACTTCTGTTCCCTTTTGGAGGCACACATACTTATAAATACTTCTTTTATGGAAAGGAATGATTATTGTTAATTAAAATTGTAAAGCATTTTACTATAGATAAATATATATATAGAGAGAGAGAAACTGTGACTCCAAAAGGGAACAGAAGTAATTTACTGTGCATAAATTAATTTGTTAATATATATTGTATTTATTTCTGAGGCTGCACAATTATATGAAGAGTCCTGTAGAGCATGTAGTGTTGAGGACAGCAATTGAAGAGAATACGTCAGAAGCAGGGAATGAGAAGACATTCTGTCTTTCAATAACTGTGCATTCCAGAATAGTTATTTACCCAATACCAGTGAGCAAGTTATATATAATTGTCAATAAAGCAAGTTATATATGTCAGTAAAATGTGCAAAGTTTAGTCTCAGCAAATGGCAGCACCTAATTGAGCTTGTCAAGCACTAAGCAGAATTGGGCTTCATTCGTACTCAGATGCACATTCGCCAGGATATACTAGAATTCTAGACTATAAAATTGAATAATATCTAAGAAGGAAGTGGTGAACAACTTCAGTATCTCTGTCAACAGGAGTCAAGTGGAAAAAGGCTTTACTTTTACTATTAGTTTAAGCAGTATTATTTCACCTTTGTATATGATGGACAGCATTCTCCAGTTTGGTGCATTCAGGTGTGTTGGTTTGAAGTTTCTAGCTCATACGGTTTTAAACTTGCTAGTTTGGGATTATGGCTGCTGACATTTAGTATATTTGGAGAGTACAGTGTTGGGGAAATTGCATTACAACCTGAAAAATAGAAAAAAGCTTCACAAGGGAAGGGAGAATTCGATGTTTTTGCCACCATAGATTAACATGGCTCTCCTCCTACAACCTCTATGAGTGTAGGGAGAAGGAGAAATCTGCTTCTGTCTAGCCTTGTTCAATCAAATGCATCTGGAAGGTTAAACAAGGTCTTGGGTTTGTTATAATTGTGCAACTAAAAAGTGTTGAATACCAAGTGATGTAAATAAGAAAAAAACCTCACCATCAAGAGGGAAAAAAATAATTGTTCTTCACACTTGACATGGAAGAATCACTTTTTGTAACACTTCTGTTGGTTCACTGTCAACATTTTTTTAAAAAACTTGTTTTATACTGTGTGATCGTTTTCATTTCTAAGCCACCTTTTCAGCACTGAGAGTTGGTTCTTTTTAATTTTTAGAAATTGACAACTTTTAAAAATATGTTGTGAGAGTTCCTGTTAACCTAGAATTAAATAATTTTAAGACTGGGGACAGGTATAGCTTTTTCAAAGCTGAAGGTGATATGAAATAGGCATAGGGCCTGGGGTACATACTGTACATTCTGCCTTACAAAGCCAACATTAGGATTTGTTGTATATTTTGTGTAACCTTTGCAAATATATTTGAAAAAAGTTGATAGAGGGAAATGATCCCTGTATGCTAAACTTGTCTCGTCATCATCATCACCACTATCACCAGTTCAGACCCTTACTAATCTTTATGAGTCTGCATTTGTACAGTGGGAAGAAGAGGTGTTAAACACTCCTTTCCAGAAGACTCCTATGCTAGCTTGTGGTTTGAGTGCCAGAATAAAGCCTGTGGTAACCTGATTGTTACAATCTTTTTCTCTTCTAGTTTGAAAGATAATGAATGTACACTGAAGTGGCAGAATGTATGCCTTTATACAATGTAAAAAGTAAAATAAAATTATTACAATAGCTTCCTTGAGCCCCAGATATTTCAAATACAAATTCTTCTGGGACACTCTTTAGAGTGGAGCTGTACCTGGTATAGGCTTTTGTACTCAGACATGCCAAGAGCATGGGTCACGAGGTTACATAGATCTTATATGGTAAGTTGATTAAAGACGGTTTGAGTATGTGCACATGAATGCAGAAGATCCCAGATAAAGAAAGAATGGCTTTGCAACTGATAAGGAAACAAGTTAACCACAAGAACAGGATTTCCTTCATGGTGTGAAAACATTACAAACCCCTTCTTAGAAATGCAGTACAGCAGCTTTGATATAGAAGTTGAGCCAACACCCTAATTGTTATCCTAACAAGCTGAATTTACAGGAGGAAGAGATTAGGAGGTGTAGCAGTATATATCCTTGAGTCCTACTTTCTTGAAAGGCATGACCTCTGTGACCAATTAGTCACAATGGGCACAGATTGTCACAATAATCAAAATTCCATGCTTAAGGATGTTTCTTGAGAAGTACAGAGAAGGAATCTATGAACTTAAAAGAAACATATAGCAGTCATCCCCTAATATCAGTAAATAGACAGATTGATTCAACCTGAGTTCTTATTCCAACCCATCACATATACACACATACATTCACTCACTCACAAAGCACAAATAAATTACAAAAATATCTAATAAAAATGATAAAGCAGACAAGGGCAGCAGTGCTGCTTATGTTCCTTGAAGAAAGAATGCCTTTCCAAAAAGAAAGATTGTGATCTGTTGGTGAAACACCAGCAAAGAGGATGGCAATCTACTCACCCAAGCTAGTGAATTCTACGTTTTGGTGCAGCCACTGAGAAGGCTCTTTCTCTTGTCCCAAACAAACATGCCTGTGCCACAGGTAGGAGAGAAACATCTCACAATTAGTTGTGAGGAAAGAGGCAGTCCCTAAATTATTCTGACAGTAGGGTAAAATAGCTATAAAATTTGAGGGCTCTTGGATTTTGACCTTTTATTGTTAAAAAGTGCAACTTAATAAGTTTTGATATTCAGTATGTGCTCTGTGTGTGGGGGGGGGGGCTGGGTATGTGTCTCCGTGAACATGCACGCAATATAGATAACCTACAGGACTATTACAGCGTTCTTGTGACATGGCAGACCCCTCTGTCATGGCACCTGCCCTATGGAATACCCTCCCACCCAGAGATACAAGCAGTCCGACTCTTTTGGAAGGCCGTGAAGATCTGGGTCTTCTTATAAGCACTGGGGCCAGGGTATTGAGTTATTGAAGCTCTGGCAAGGGGGTATGTGGGAAGTGAGATTTTTATTGAGCCTCATTGTGGGTTTTTTTCCCCCTTTGGTTTCATGGATTGGATGTTTGTACTTTGTTTGCCACTCAGAGTTTCATTGGATAGATTAATAAATAAATAAATTAGAGGTGGTGGCAGCATCTATAACAAGCCATGATGGCATCAAAATACCATGTGTCACAACATTGTGGGAGTGGCACGGTGATGTCCGACTAAAGTAGGTAAGTCATGTGATTTGGGTGCTGACATCACAATCCATGCATCATCATCTGTCCCTCCCACAAACGCCCATGATTAGTATGTGTGCAGTGCATATGTTCCTTTTTCCAGCCCAGCACCAAATTTCTTCACTGTAATTTTGTAGTCTTTGCTGAGAACTGATTCTAGCTCTATATTAGGGGATTCTGACTTTGAGGAGTGAACCTTTTCCTAAAACTTTTCATCTTTACACAGTCTTTACTCACACTTGAAATAATTCTTACCTGGTACATGCTTTCTCTCTCAAATTCAAGCTCTTGTTTTCTTTTTTCTCAAGATGCTTCTGAGCTATTTTCTCATCCATATGAACGAGCTTTAAAACTCTTTTTCCAGTGTTAATACACAAATACTCATTTCTGTGATTACCACCTTCTTTCTTTGCATTTTCAGCCTCTTTAATGAGGCTGAGAAACAGCAGGTTCCAGCTTCTTTTCCAGTAAGGAAGACACACATTCAATGATACCAGAAAATTCTTATTTAACTAATTTCCTGTTTGGTCTGTTCCTAGATCTGGTCAGTCTGAGTCTGTGTTATATTAGATCTTAGTTATGTGCTCTTTTGTGGAATAATGTTGTGGTGGTTGTTCATTTCTGTGATATTCATAACATTATAGTTGATTAGAAACAGATCTTTAAGCACAGCTGCAGCATTCATTGCAGCTCTCTGGACTGAGATTAAACATTCATTCATCTGCGTTCAGCTGAATTCTTGAGCCAAAAATTCACTCCAAGCAGTTTGATATACTTGATTATGATCTGATTTACCTTT
Source organism: Candoia aspera (assembly GCF_035149785.1). Classification (NCBI taxonomy): domain Eukaryota; kingdom Metazoa; phylum Chordata; class Lepidosauria; order Squamata; family Candoiidae; genus Candoia; species Candoia aspera. The sequence goes on along the minus strand of NC_086153.1, from coordinate 251,833,234 downwards.
AACTTGTGTGGTAGCACGGGGACTTACCTTTACTCTCTCTCTCTCTCTGTTTGCCATTGTTTCTGAACAGTTTGACAAATTTTCCCGTCTGCCTCTCTCCAGACAAAACTACCGAAAAAAGTTTGCTAACTCTGTGAATTAATGTTAAAGATATTGGTGATGTTGATGGTGGTTTAATTCATGAAGCTTAATTTGATTTTATTTGTCCTCCTGAACTGCATATTCTTTAAGTGTCTCAAGCTATTTTTAGCCTTTAATCCTCACAAGATACCACAGCCATCAGCCATTCCTCTTTTTCTCCCATTTCCTCCTCCTCCTCCAGCTTTACAGGGTGTACAAGTCTTGTGTATAATCTGACCTTGTAGTTTCTGTTTTTTTTTTATAGTGCTATTGCCTGTCTTTTAGCAGCTTCCGGTCTTGAGATTGTGTTCTTTTTTTAGAAACAGATAATATAAGATTGGATATTAATACCTTGGGTTCAAGAGATACTAGCAACAACAACCCTTGGCACTGCCCAGTTGGTCTGGAGTTGGGCGGTGCTGAAGAAAAAATAATAAAAAAAGTTGGTTCCCTAATTATTCTGGGTCAAAAGAAAGGAAAAATACTTGACCATCATATTTACCTCAAGGATATTATTCTCTCCTTTCAAGTTAGTTTAGTGTATATTATCTTTTTTCTTTCTTGATTGTATAGTTTTAGTAAATAACATTATTACTTTACTATTGTTTATTTTTGACGTTATGTAAATACATTGAGAGCTCTTGCACTGAAGTCAAATTCCTTGTATGTCTAATCATACTTGGCCAATAAACTATTCCATTCCATTCCAGTAATAGCATTTGGAAGCAAAGTGTTGATGTTATGTGCTGTCATAGAACTTTTATGTGTCATCATATCCTCTTGAGCTAGGGGAGGATTGTTTGAGGTTCTGTTTTAATCTGGAAGTTTTTGAAAGCCCAATTCAAGCATGAATTACATATTTAAGTTAGAAACAAGGAGACTGGATTATAATCTATTATTTGCATTTTTTTAAAATTTTCATTTCAACTTGGGTATTCAGTTTCTTCAAGATGAACCTTCAATTGGCTGTGTGCTTTGTTATACTTAATATTATTATTATTAACATTATTATTATATGATACAGTTTAATATTCATTCAAGTAATATTAAGTGATTTTTTGTCCAGACCCTGCTATTTTTTTGTGCTTATGCATACGTATATGCACATAATATACAAATGAAATCACATGGACACATGCTTTGGACAGTGGGAGTTGGCAACCCTCGTAAACAAAGTAGGGAAGCTGGGAAATACTGTATATAGGATTTTTGTCTTGGTTTCTCTTCTTTGTGTATGTGTAATCTTTCCTTTTATCCATGGGTTGTTTTCCTTCCTTACAGCAAGTGGCAACCCCTAGGTAACCTTGACTGATTTTGAAAAAAAGCTAAGCAGGGTCAGACCTCTTTAGGACTTGGATGATAGGCTGTCAGGAACTCTCAGGTGTAGGGAGTTCTGTAGACTTTCATGGACAAGTCCATGAAGTTATCAGGAGTTGAGCTCATCTCAAGCAATACTTTTAATTAAATATGATATAATCTTTTTAGATGAATTTCCTTTATGGAACTATACCACACATTGTAGAGATCATGTCACTAAAAACAATTTGTCATCATAAATCATTCTTGCCCCCACTAATGTAAACATCCTTATGCCCCTTCCAGCAACCCCTGGATATATGGAAGGGGGACTTGGAGAGAGGGAAAATACAGAGAACTTACTTCCTCCCCTCTCAGGATCTTTCTTCTCAGTGGGCATAATCACCATAGAACAGCCTTTCTCAACTTTTTGACCCTGGAGGAACCCTTGAAATAGTAATCAAAGTGAATATTTGTAACTCAGGTTTGAACTGTGGAGTCCTTGGTGCTCTCTGAGCCTTGTTGTTTTCTTGCAGATGTTTCATTGCCGACTAGGCAACATCTTCAGTTCAAAGAGGGAGTGGGCCTTGCTCTCAGTTTATATACTGTGGCTTGTGTTGTTAAACACCCTTACCAGTTTATATACTGTGCAAAGAGGGAGTGGGCCTTGCTCTCAGTTTATATATCGTGGCATGTGTTGTTCAACACCGCTACCAGTTTATATACCGTGGGTTGTTCAACACCCCTACCAACACAAGCAGGGCAAGCCATGGTATATAAATTGAGAGCAAGGCCCACTCCCTCTTTGCACTGAAGATGTTGCCTAGTCTGGCAATGAAACATCTGCAAGAAAACAACAAGGCTCAGAGAGCACCAAGGACTCCTTGAAATATTTTTCAGGCCTTGGGGAACCCCTGCACATTCAGGCTCAAATACAGGCCAGAAGGTACAAAAGTTTTATATTTGTTTCATGTGTAGGCCTGTATATATGCACTAACAGTGTTCTTAAACTGTAAATTAAAAATGGCACTTATTTCTTTAACGTGAAGTTGCCCAAATTTGAAATATTTTTTTAAATAAATCATGATCTCCCAGGGAACCCCTAGTGACCTGTTGCAAAACCCTAGGGTTCCATGGAACCCTGGTTGAGAACTGTCATGAGTAAGGATGGCGGGCAGGGGGCTCCCATCCAGACTGTCAAGCGCATGTGTAGCACTGAGGAATTGGTCAGCCATTCAAAGAGACACAGATCGGGACCGCCTTAACCTTTGGGGTTTATATGTCTGGGTTTTCCCACGCTTCTTCAGTTTGTTAGGATTCCTGTTAAGTACTAGCAATAAATATTAGAGACCAGTTCCTTGTCTCAGCGTGTTTCCTGGCTGTTAGGACAAGAACCCTGCCATAGAAGAACAATATACAGTACAATATTTGGACAGGTTTATTGAATTAAAGCTTGAATTCAGCTGTCCCTTTTTTATCTGTCTCAGTTCCAGCACAACTAATTAGAGATACATTGTGGTCAACACAAATTTCCCAACTAATGTGATCAGCGAGGTTATCTAAACTAAGAATCAGATGGTTACCAAAAGTTGTCTTGTAACTCCTTGATTCCAGAAAGATTTTGCACCATGGAAAAGATAAAAAGAATACTAGTAGGCAAAAAGCAAATCAACAACAGCTTGCTATAGAACAGAGATGCTCTTACACTACACTCATATTACATACATACCCTTCACCCAGCTTACTCACAGAGCTCCTCTTTGTTTCCTATTTTATAACTAAAAGTGTTTGACTCTTTCTAGTTCGTTTCCATCAATTTTGTCATAGAATATTGTTACAATTGAGAAGACAATTTAGGCAGAGGTCTAGCTCTTCTTGGGCAATTGACTCTTGGTACGTTTATCCATCAGTCATACTTTGAACTTCTCCTAGTCTTTAGCCCATTATTGTTTTAGTCCACCTAGCATGCTGTTGCATTTCAATGCACCAGAGTGTTCAAATAGACTGTATTTACTTCATTAGACTGAGTATTCATATAGCTAATTAAACTCATTATCCATCATGATCTCTAGAAAAGGTCATTTGCTGGGCAAGCCTGCAAAGTGGTTACATTGTGTTCAAACATGGGATCTCTCTGGTTACATTGTGTTCAAACATGGGATCGCTCCCTTGGTCACTGTATGTCCGAAGTTCCCTTCAAGCAAGGGGTTTCCTTGCCATTTTCCTGGGGAGTAGTATGAAACAAATTAATTCTGTGAACAATTTTCAAACTGAAGGGAGAGCTTTATAATACCTCTGCTTTCTAAGAATATGTGCTTTTTTAAGAATCTTCCTACAATATTTCTTTTAGTATTGTTATTGAAGTGGCAACAATCTCTTGTCCTAGAAGACCACGCGTGTATGCATTGTTACTCCATTTGAAATAAACTGTGAAAAACTGGGGCAGTAGCTCAGTGGCAGACCATCTGTTCACCACGCAGAAGGTTCCAGGACCAACCCCACCCATCACCTTCTAGGGCTGGGAAAACTCCTGCTTGCCCAAATCCTCATAGAGCTGCTATCAGACAGTTTTAGACAGCTAACCCTGACCCTAACCAGTGGCCTAGCTCAGTATAAGGCACATTCCTTATACTGCTACTCCAGACTTAAAGTCCTGGATTGAAGATAAGTATTCACTTTCTGCCTTAGAACTGGCTCTGTATCAACATAATGGAAAGATTGACTGCTATGAATCTATGTGGTCAAGGTTTGACATGTGCAAAAACTGTGTTGCTTTTATATATTTATATAATTGTTTGTATATTTCTTTTCTTTTTCTTTTTTATCTTTTTTGGGGAGAGATTGTATTCTGTAGTCCTTCGTTTTCCATTTTTTGTAGTAGTAATATCATCATTGGCAAAAGCACCTTTGTAATCCAGTCATTGTTGACCTGTCCAAGAAGGTCCTGACAGTGCTCCATTTTTGTGAGGTCAGGTTAGATAGCATTGTCTTTCAACTTTGGTACCTGTTCTTTGGAACAGCCTCCCTCTAGAAGTTAGAAGTTACTGACCTCCTCAGTAATAGCCTTTCGAGGCTGAACATTCCAGAATGCATTTGGAATGTGAGCCTTCACCATCATTTTTGTTTTATATTATGCTTTTACCTTTTCGTTCTCAACTATTACTGTGGATTTTGTTCTGGGGTTATGAGGGCTATGAAGTAAATTGTTCACTTATTTACTGTTTTATTACAGTGATGTTTTACTGTATTTATGTTTTTATTACTGTGGATATTTGTATTTTATTTTGTTGTGAGCTGCTAAGAGATGTAATTATTTGGTGGCATACAAATTTAATAATCAAATAATAAATAAATGTGCAAACTTACACACACACACACACACACACACACATCAATATTCTTAACATACAGTTATTTATTAGAAATTCTTTTTTGGTTTAGCTGATTGGCAAATATCTTTTTTATCCAAGAGAAAATGACATCAGTCTAGAAAAGAACAGCTTGATGTCTGTCATATTGTGGTAGATAATGAGAGATAATGGGATTTTTCTCATTCTGTTTCAGTTCATACTGTATATGTTCTTTGTTTGTTTTTTCAAACAGATGCATAATTTTAAGGACTAATGTATGGCTTTTGCTCTGCTGCACATGGTGAAGTTCATCAAAGAACCATGTAGTTAAATTGAAATTATATATTATTAGAATTTTAACTCCAAAAGCAATTTCATGCAGAATGGTGCTATAACTACTCTGTATTTACAAATACTTATAGATTTTCCCAGCTGAACAAATGGCAACTTCTTGCAGAAGATATTTAAATCAGGAAATAGTGTGGGGAGAAAGAACCATTTTTCTGGTGTGCAAAGCAGCCACATAGAAGATTGTAGGAGGTTGTAATCACAATATATCTTACTTGACCCTCAGTTTTCTAAATCGACAAGAGGGAAAAAGAATGTCAGCTCATGACATATCTGAAGACAAAGAAAATAGTCTGATTGAGAACTGCAAAAGAGATTGGAGAAAACATAAATGACTGCCGTATATAAAGGCAAGTAAAAGGAATGAGAGAAAAATATCTTATTGGTAAGAAGTGAGGCAGTGCCACATTTTCATTGCCTCTGCTTTATGGTAAGAAATATTACCTTACTAAGGACTATAAAAGTGACTAAGTTAATGTCATGGGCCACTTCTTTTCCTAAAGAATGAAAGCAATTATTTTAAATATATTTTAAAAATTAGGTGATCTGATTTTCCTAAGGAGTTTGCATTGTATCCACCAGAAGTAGCAATGAATGGACCCATATATATGAGATTTACTTTCAGGTTGAGTCCCCATAAAGTTACACACAGTTTTTATTGAACTATCAGCCTAAGATATTTTTGTAATAACAGCCTACAGCTTTTGGCCTGCAAAGTTTAAGATAGCTAGCATGTGAGTGTGGAATCTGTTATATAATATAACAATCTATAATTTACCCATTCTCAAAATAAGAGGGAAATGGAGGTGTGATGATTTTATTTCAAATTAGGCCAAATTCAATTATGCCTGTGAAATACAGATGTGACTAAGAAAAAAGCAGAATGCATCCCAGCCCAGTTCAAGGATTGATCTATAAACTACAGCTAAAGATTGCTAATCAGAAATATCATACAGATTAGCATGCTGACTGGCCAGCATTTTACCGCACAAATCCAAAAATAAAGTTTTACATTGGTGTAGTGAATATTCCCTAATTGGTGGGTTAATCAACTGAATGAAAATGAGACACTATTGAGTAATCATGGACTTAGGAAACAATATAAAATGTTGGTATGAAGGATATGAGTAATTAAGCCCTTTAACTGTTTGCCAGAAACTCGTTATAGAAACATTTCCCAGCATTTTATTGAACACCTTTCAGAATAAAATATACACCTTCTAAAAACTGCATTTTCTAAGACTAATATACTTCTTTTTTTAGCTTTTCATTGAACAGTAACAAAGATAGAAAAAAAACCATCACAATCATGAAGATAGCACAGAAAGTGCTGATAATAGATGCCAAAAGATTAAATGCTAGGATGAGGCAATACTTAACTTCAACGAAGATTTGAGCAAAACCCTCAAAGCTGCACCATAAAACCGTGAGCTCCCCTTGTTTCTAAGGTGATTTCCCCACTAGTATCTTCTACAGCTATCTAACCATCTTTGTGCCAAAATAACTGTGATGAGGACAGGATTGGTATCTTGTCAGTGTTGACTGAGTGATACTTTCAAGATGCTGTCTCTAGTTGGATGATGGCCTAAGAGCAAAGTGGCCATGTTGTTTCATTTCACCTGTGTCCTAACAGTCAGGAATCACGCTGAGACGAGGAGTAGGTCTCTAGTGTTTATTACTGCTGCATAAGACAGAATCCTAACGAACTGAAGAAGCGTGGGAAAAACCCAGACAGATAAACCCCAAAAGTCAAGGCGGGTCTGATCTGTGTCTCTTTGAATGGCTGCTTAATTCCTCAGTACTACGCATGCGTTTTCCCCCATGGATAGAGGCCCCCTCCTGCTCACCATCAGTACTCATGGCAACCTGCTTCACTTACTTCCTCTGCAGCCTCCTTAATACCTGTACCAGTGTGTGGGTGTTGCCAGTGCAGGGAGATTAAGAGGATGCAGACCTGAATTGAATCACATTGCCTCCACAGGGTGATGGTCTTTCTCAGGGTGAATCAAAGCTGCCTTGCCTGAGGAAGTTATCCCTAGGGTATTGTGGAAATCAATCTGGCATCATACAGCAGGGCAGGATCAAGGAAGCTAGAATTACACAGATTCCAATAAGATATTTTAATGCATGGATTAGGGATACAGTATAGAACCTTGGGAATGCAGTAGAAACTCCAGCCCTCATTATTTGTGAGTTCATTAAGGTAGAACCTCTCTGAATATTTTGAATCACTTATTCTTTTTGCAGCCAGGAGCTGTTGTTTATTAGGTAAGCTACTGATAATCTCCTCTCCTAATTGTTAGTTGTTTATGTCTGGCATTTCTCCCTGGTTTTGTGTGTTTTTTCTTCAGTTCAAATGGCATGGGATACTTTGATGATGGTGGTAATGGAGTAAGCTCAGCAGCATCCCAGTGGGGCTGGGGGATGTCACAATTAGCAAGATGGCAGACAGAGCATCATGGTGCAGTCCCTGTCACTTTTTAATGTGTGTGTCTGTAACATTGATGACTGGGTGACGACTAGGGAAGGCAATGGCAAACCACCCCACTCTATAGTCTGCCAAGAAAACATTGCAAAAGCAGCGTCCCCCCAAAGGGTCAGACATGGCTTGGTGCTTGCACAGGGGACCTTTCACCTTTCACTTTTCAACATTGATACACATACAAAGGGGCAGAGCTTACAGTGGTGCTATACTATCTGCCATTTTGACCCTATTGTAGATGCTGCTGGATAAGCTTCAATGACATCACATTTCCTATCAAAAATATCTTTTTTTCCTTTTTTTTCACAATACTGCACATAAGAGAGGAGCAACTATGGAGGCCTAAAACATTTACTGGAGAATGCAGAAATGGGCACTCTGCACATGCCCTCTCTGAGTTAACTAAAAAATCCTCACCACAAGTAGTTGCTGCTGCAGATCTTCACAAGAATGACTGTCCCTGCCTTGATACTCAACTGAACATGAAAGAAGAAAAAGAAAGGAGATAGGGGAAAAAATGGTGAGCCATCTCCTTTGGACTCTGGTTTTGTCCCTGTCCATTCTTAGCTGTCACTCTTGACAAATTAGACTTGAGGAACTACCATGCTTGACCGAAAATAGGAATCCTGATTGGGAAGAATGGAGTCAAGAAGGTGTTCGTTTGGCTCTCATATTATCCCAGAATTGTGAAGCACGAATTGCTGAATACCCATAATTGGCTACAATTACACGCAGTACACTAAGAACATAGTTAAATAATGCAAAGGCTTAGTGCATCCAATGAGCTAAGCCACAAATAAACATGCTACTTATGGCTTTCCTTTTGGGAATTGCAAACAGGTTAGTAAACTGCAAAAGCATACTTGTAGGTGGTCTGTCTATGAGGTGCCTTGTACTTAGGGATTTAATTCATAGGAAATTAGCCCTTTGTAATAGGTGCTTAGCATGATGTTTTAAAAATGTTTGAATAATCACTTTAAAAGTACATTGTGTGTGTGTGTGTGGTTTTTTTTTAAGGAAAAATGGATGAAACGTAGAGCCACCTGACTGGTAGACTGGAAGTGCTCCTTGTAATGCCACATTATAGGATACTTGTAATTTTCAGATTCTTGCTTTTAAATCTACAAGGTCTTGTTTTTACTTTGGAGACTCATCTCAGTCCCAAGGAGATTCAATCTGGGTGAAATAATAAGGGAGAGTAAGAGAGTTCAGATGAAGGAGCAAGGATATCTAGCCAGAGAGCTTAGACTCTCCAGCAGTCTATTCATTTGGGGATTAACCATTAGCTTCATCTTAGAACCTCATTTGTCTCTGATGACTCCTGCCCATCTTTAGAATGATAGTTTTGTTATACTCCTTTCTCTTAGAGTAGTTGCAAGACAGGTAGAAACTTTACAAGTGAAAGTTATCCCATAGTCATATTCCATATGAGTTAAATTTTGATCCTCCTGTTTTATTTGTCTGTTGTAAAAGACTTAGAAATCAAACTAGAAAAGAATACACTAAAATCTCTGTCAAGTCAAGCTTGATTCCTGGTGACTATATGGACATGTCATTCTAGTTTTTCAACAATAGTACTGCAATTGTTTGTTGTTATCGTCTTGTGGTGTTTTTTTCAGGTGTCCAGATTAGTCTGTAGCTTTTATAGTCTGTGGCAGTCTCTCAACCAAATACTAACCAGGCTTGGCCCTGTTACTTTGAAACCAAATGAGGTCACTCAGGTTCTACCACCTGCTGAGCCTAGGAGAATAGCTCTTCCTTATTATGAACTCTGACTTTACTTCTTAATCTAGAAAATATGGGGTTTCTACAGATTTCCTAGATTAACTGATTTCCTACATTGATTTCCTAAATTGGCTTATATGGAATGATGTACTACAGTTTGGCAATACAAAGATGAGGTAGAATGGTGAACTTCTTTCTCCTACAACATGGCTGCAATAACAGGAGTTTAGAAGTGCACATTTCTCTTGATTAACAGTAAGCTGTATCAAGTAAATCTGTACCTCTTGAGTAAACAATAGGTAAGGTTAATCCCAGCTTAAGCATTCAAAAAACACCCTAGAGTTTGATTAATTGGAATCAGGTGCTTTTTATTTTTCAGTAATGTAAAGCCCACTGCAGTTGAATGCTCTCTTTTTAAACCATGGATTATTGTATGTGCATTTTCTAAAACCACGTCAACAGAAATCCTATCTCATGCAATCAAACAGGTTCACACTCCAGGCTTCAAGGCAGTAAGACCACATGTCAATTTCTCTGTAGTATGTACATTTGAGATAGGCAGTTTAATACATAAGATATTGGTTTATTTTGTGCCTCTGTTAGGATTTTTGTTTTCCTCTTTTATGTTGGTATGTTACTTACTTTTCAGTGTTACAATTCACAATAAATTCACCAACAAGTACAGTATTAACTCATTAACCCAAACCATTCATTGACAGACTGTGATTAAAAGTATGTTTTTTAAAAAGACAAATACTGTGGATGAAACAAATTAAGCTCATGAATGTCTCAATCCCTCGACTCCCAGCCACTCAACCCATGAGCCGACTGCAAAAACTTTGGTTCCTGCAGTTTAATCATAAGAAGCAGCTGTCCAGAGTACATGTGGGCAGTGTCACAATCCCTCCTTTTTCCAGAGAGACTTTGCCAGCCAGAATTCACCATCTGGCCACTAATCTCCGCCGCAATGCCGTCTAGTTCACCATGAATCCTCACCAGAAGTGTAAAGATATCTTACTTCCTGAGCTCCTTAGAGCTGTTCTTTTTATGAGATTTGAATACCAGTCACTGGAGCATATCTTACGTAGGTCTAATGATACATCATTCTGCATTAAAAATGTTGCACAGTACTGTATGGGAAGAGCTGTTGCTGCTACCATCTGTGTCATCATCATGCTATCACAGTGTTTTTACTTCTGTCCATTTTGATATTAGCAGTTGGTCCTCACAGTCAGTGCAATGAATAGGCACAAAGTTCAGAGCAAAGCTTAATGGCAGTCAGAGCCAAATCTATAGCTTCTGTTTCATCCGGGTATGATAACACCTTTGAATCAGAATACTGTTTTCTTTCCCTTTGCTTTTTTCATCAACGTGGATTATTCTTTAGTTCAAATTATTATCAAGACTCAGTTGTGTGGAGTTCACTCCTGGTGACTATATGGACACATCCTTGTCATGTTCTTAGCAACAGAGTGGAAGTAGTTTGTCATAGCCTTCTCCCAGGATGTTTGTTGACTTGCCTGTCTAGCATATAACCATGGAATTTCCTGGTAGTCTTCTGCCCAAGATCAGCCAAACCAATTAGGTGCTGCTAACTACTGATCTTCCAGATGTTACAACTGGAGAACTCTATTAGGATACTGTTATGACAGTTCTGCCAGTTTGAAACTACATGGGAATATGAACATATACAGTATATGGCCATTATCTACTATAGGACTGTAGTTACAGCATAATTCTGTTTCTAAGCTCATCTATTTTTAAATGACAGGAAGAGCTACAGCATTGCAGGGAGTTATGGGTAGATAGTTTAAGAGTATATTCACATACAGTTTCAGACTAGTGTGAAAACTTCTGCATGTGTCCATCTTCATTATTAACTTAAATTTTTACAAATGCAGCTGATAGGAATACGCTGGTTGGAAAGATCATTAATGTATGAAGACTTCAAAAGCAATTTGCTCTAAGAACTTAATATTTTGTTGGCGGTTGTGCAGAGTGCTGGAAGGCGTTTGGCCCGAGAGATCAGAAAGAACACACCAGGCATTTCTATAAAAATAAGTGTATTTAAACAAAGCATAGAACATAAACAGTTTCCTTATCCAGAGCCCTGGATAGGCAGTCCTTAAATACAAAGAATCGTTTTAAAAGCTCATATGCGTGCACACATGTGCTAAGCAAATGAGAGGGCTGCTGACCTGGGCTGAACAGAAAACTGAAACCTCTGGTGGCAAGTCCAGGCAAGTTCCCTCAGGCAGACAGCAGCTTTTCCTTATTTGTTCATCCTTTCCACACCCCAACCTGAGACAATTAAGTCTGACCTCCTCACCCTGCTGACACTTAATTACCATGGGTACTGTTCCTCTGCAGCTAAATTTCCAGGCAGAAAAAAAATACCAACATATTTATCCCCTCAAAACAAAAGGAACTGCCCAAGCGGCTGAACTACTGGAAGATTTTAAAGCAACCAGACATTTTAGAGTTGCACTTAGGACAACTGGTTGGAGTTTTAACTAATGTAGCTCTGTGTTATTAATATGATTATGCAAGCAATCATCAAAGTAGCCTAAACCAAGAGTTGCTCTCATTCATCTTTCCTGATGTGATGGTGGGTGTCATTTTCAGACTTTCTGGCCAGATAGACAAGGGCTGTATACTCTCACCCTACCTATTCAACTTGTATGCAGAACACCTCATGCGACATGCTGGGCTTGAGGAATCCAAGGCTGGAGTTAAAATCGCTGGAGGAAACATTAACAATCTCAGATATGCAGATGATACCACTTTGATGGCTGAAAGCAAAGAGGAACTGAGGAGCCTTATGATGAAGGTGAAAGAAGAAAGTGCAAAAGCTGGCTTGCAGCTAAAGCTCAAAAAAACCAAGATTATGGCAACCAGCTTGATTGATCACTGGCAAATAGAGGGAGAAAATGTAGAAGCAGTGAAAGACTTTGTATTTCTAGGTGTGAAGATTACTGCAGATGCTGGCTGCAGTCAGGAAATCAGAAGACGCTTAATCCTTGGGAGAAGAGCAATGACCAATCTCAATAAAATAGTTAAGAGCAGAGAAATCACGCTGACAACAAAGGTCTGCATAGTTAAAGCAATGGTGTTCCCCGTAGTAACATATGGCTGCGAGAGCTGGACCATAAGGAAGGCTGAGAGAAGGAAGATTGATGCTTTTGAACTGTGGTGTTGGAGGAAAATTCTGAGAGTGCCTTGGACTGCAAGAAGATCAAACCAGTCCATCCTCCAGGAAATCAAGCCAGATTGCTCACTTGAGGGAATGATATTAAAGGCCAAACTGAAATACTTTGGCCACATACTGAGAAGACAGGACACCCTGGAGAAGATGCTGATGCTAGGGAGAGTGGAAGGCAAAAGGAAGAGGGGCCGACCAAGGGCAAGGTGGATGGATGATATTCTAGAGGTGACGGACTCGTCCCTGGGGGAGCTGGGGGTGTTGACGACCGACAGGAAGCTCTGGCGTGGGCTGGTCCATGAAGTCATGAAGAGTCGGAAGCGACTAAACGAATAAACAACAAGACAAGGCACTTGGACTTTCAACAATTCTTTCTTTGCTCCTGTGCTGCTGCTTTTGTATTCCATTCCACGTGCTCAGGCCAAAGTGTTACATTTTTTTCTTCCTTCGCTAGTCCTACAGTACACTCCATGATCCCTAAGGTGTGACAGCCTCCTTATTATGTTGTTTAGTGCCCAGTTTTGTCTGTTCCTTACTCTATAAAATGTTGGTGATGATAGAGGGGATAAAATAGGGATTTTTGTTAACGCAGGGCATGCAAGGTAGGAATTTACCATAATTCAATTATTTGTAGGAATTTGGGCATCAGAAACATCCTAATGAAGCCATACAGTCTAATTGATAAGAGGGGAGGGGCAAAATAATAACATTTTATTATATCAATCATGAATTGTAACATAGTTCAATTATTTTTCAGATTTTTTTTTCAAACTCCAGGGATGAGTACTGGCTAATTCTGTGCAATAAAGTAGCTTTCAGTAATATAAAATTTATTCAGTAAATGTATCTACTTTATCTAATTCACTGGTATTTGTCATGAAAGTAACTCTGTTTTTGTTCTGGTCAAGTTTGCCATTCGCAGTAATAGATGCCAGAAGTGACAACCAGCCAGTGGAATATGCTAAGGATTCTATTACAAAGAGATTTGTTTGTTAATCTGACTTTTGACAGTTACTGAAGCACATCTTTTCTGAGCTGACAACATATTACTTGTGGCAAGTTTTAAATTGTACATCAGAATTTAAACTGTGCCTCCATAAGACTCACTGTCACACCAAATCCCATACCCTTGGAAGTTAACTGAAGTTGCAAATATTGAGTTTAGCTCCTGAGTTTCACTGTCTTTTAATGCATTTATCTAGAGGTAGTTGTGTGTGTTTAATTTTGAATCCCTCCATGTGTAATGAAGCCTTTTCTTGGGCATCATATTTTCTTAGGAGTACCAAGGTATGCAAATGGAGGCAGGGATTGTAAACCTAAACATAGGGATGTTGCCAAACCAGTTCCTGTACTATGTTAACAATTACTAGGCAGGCTAACTGAAGATTTTTGGGGAATCAGCAAAAACTTGCCCTGCTATTTGTTGTTCAGAATTTCTTTCCTTATATCGTAGCAGTCATTTCAGCAAAGGATTATATTAGCAAATGATTCCTTGTAGCATAAATAATTATAAAAAGATGTGTTCTTTTATTCCATTGTTTGTAGTTCAAAGCCATATAACTGCTTCTATTAAGAAAAACAACTTGCAGCTACAGTAGACATGAAGTCCAAATATAGATTGAAATACAGCAGTTCTTTGGTGAAGATAACCCATTTAATTTTTTTTTTCTGTAGTTAGTATGATTTGTTTGGGTAAATTTTCCTGAAGCAGTTAAAGCAGAGCTCTCAAATTCACGACCCATGGGCCATATACAGCCCTGCAGCCATTTTCTGTAGCCCACAATGGTGCTTGGGAAGACTACCACAGAATGGTAGAGGGCCTGTCATGCTTCAACAGAAGGATGGACTGGAACCGCTTTGATAAGGTTGCAAAAAAATCAGGAACCGAGAATAAGTAACATTTAGTGAAGGAAGTTGAAGGCAGTTCCAAAAGAATTTCAGCAACTACAGCTAATCATGAACTAGCCTGCTTTTTTAAACAAACAAATAAATAAATAAAAATAATGATGATGATATTTGTTTGTTTGTTTTGTCCTGCCCTACCTATGGAGAACTTGGCCTCCTCAATTGGGTAGGATGGCTTGTTTCATTTGTCCTTGTTCTTAAGGTGGTCAGACTTGCTTTTATCTGCTTTTTCACTGACTGTAAGAATTAATTTTCACAGACATCTTGCTGAACAGAGCTTTTCTAGAAATGTGGGGAGGGCAGCGTTGCTTGTGACTGTGTAACAGTGGAGGCTTTTTATTTTTGGTAAGTTTATGCTTGAGGGGATTCTATCATTTTCTTCATTTTTTACTCACTGGAAGCTTTTTTATTGGGTGGGGGACTTCATCAGTGTTGTTCCTCATGTGGCAGTTGTTGCAGTTTCAGTTTGGGATCCCAGTTTTAAAATATCTCATATTTACAATAGCTGAGTATTTTATTTAACATGAAATGCCATATAAATATCTTTAGATCATATGTTATGATGACTGCAAAAATCTAATAGAAGTGAATTCTATAAACGTCTTCCAAGTTATTTCCACATTAAAGTCAAATAGGTTTAAAAAGAAAGTCATACTTTTTCCTGTATGATTTGGAGAAGGAACATCCTTCCAGCTTCTATAGTGAGTTCTCAAGCCAACAGGGACAAGACTATGCTCAGTCTGCATGTTGAAGCAACTTAATTGGCTTAATCCATACACCCAAACACATTGCTTCCTGGAATGTTATGATTGTGATGCAAAAGTGTTATAATAGGAAAGGTTGCATATTTGAGGAGAAAAACTTTTCTTGGCATATGACAGATATTTGACTATCTAGGAAATTGACAGAGATCCAGATCTACCCTGATGATGTTTAGGAAGCTATTGAAGCCCTGGCTATTCTCCCAGGTCTCTTAGGGTAGGTTGCTGGTGGAGCCCATGTTGTGTGTGTGTGTGTGTGTCTGTCTGTCTGTCTGTCTGCCCTTGGACCACTTACAAGTTTTTCTCTTTTTTATGGTATTTTCTTGCATTTTTAACTGTAAAGTACCCAAAGTTGTTAGAAATCAGGTGGTCTCTAAGTTGTTTAAATAAATAAATTGACACAGAGTGCTGTGGGTGTCCATAGTCCAACAGAAAACAGGAAGATTCCAACTTTTCCTTTTTAAGAGCCATAATTAGTTCCAATGGGGAAAATCATCTTAGGGATTCACTAGTTACTATTCTTGGTTTTTCACTCTGTGAGCAAGAGGATAGAAAATAGATGATAAAAGAAGCTTCAAGAACATTGGAATAAGTGACAAATCTGGTCCTTTGTAGGTCTGGGGAAGGGGAGGACTCCATTCTTTTTTTAAACGGCTCAGGATCACAGATGCACTCTTTCCACATGCCTTGCATTTACCCAGAATTTTACTCAGAAAACTTCACTCAGAATTTCCCTTTTGTTCTGGAAACAGCAATCAAGTTGAAATCCTGAAAAACATGAGACTGCTAAGAATAAGAGATGTATCAGTCTCATTAGTGATACTTCAACAGATGCAGAAGGACATTTTTAATATTGTTCCATATGTATTTCATTACTCTGTAGGACAAAGTGGATCTTGGAGAGTTGATGTTTTCGCTTTGCTATCTTCCAACAGCTGGCAGACTAACTATAACTATAATAAAAGCAAGAAATTTAAAAGCAATGGACATAACAGGAGCATCAGGTAGGAATATCTTTCATGCTGGTCTAAGATTATCTTTGTTCATATAACAAAACTGTTTAGGAATTGATGGTACATCTCAGCTTTTAAGAGAACTGGGTAGTATCCAATTAGTTCCACTGTTAGAGCATTTCTGTTGGCAGAATGGGGACTCTTTCTCCTCTCCTGTGTCTCCAACTTCTGCTTCAGAGGCTGGGGAGGAGGGGCACTTCTGGGGAAGAAATGGCGAACTGATGATGGCTCTGCTAAAAGTGGAGCCAACGACCATGGTGGAATGAAGAGCTGATGGGTAGACGGGATCTTCGTAATTCCTCTTTGGACAAGGAGAGGACTTGAGAACCCTACATGAGGAGACCACAGGACAGCTGTCTCTGGTGAATTTAGAGCTCTGGGAGATAAGGAAATAAACATCTTTTTGCTCAACACCTTCAAAAAGGATAGTGGGTTGGCATACTTCCTTTTCCATATTGTTCGTTAACTGCTTTTCAGCTATTAGGAACCTTTGGATCAACACGTTTTATATCACCGGGTGAGTTTCCTTCAATCCTTAGTGAAATAAGTTCTAAATACAAGTTTAAGGACTTTTAAAAAATTCTTTTGGAATAAACAGCAAAAGGGTGATTAGAGTGTGGATTTTGGAAAGTTGCAAATGGACTAAGGGTCCAGATGGATTTGCATTAAGATTTTGGAATTAATTATAAGAATCCTTCCCGTGGGGAAATGCTTTCATTTTGAATTCTCTTTAAAAAAAACATGATAGGATGAGTCTTTGAAGGTTGCACATTAGAGAGAGCCAGAAGGATCTAAAGATTCCAATTAAAAGAGAAGAACACTTAAATTTGACTTACTAATACAGAATGTAGCAAAACATTTTAACATTGGACATATTGAAGGATATTTTTGAACAATGGACCCAGAAGTTAATTTAAGAGTGTTTGCCTCTATAGATAGACTGTGTTTTAAAGATGTTACAGAAGAGGAACAAGTTTTACCAGACAAGACTGAGACTGATCTGAAAGTGGATTTAAAAATGACAGGCTACAAGAATAATATGGAAAAAGATGCTACACTGGGCATACAAATGAAACCGGCTGATGTCTTAATAATTAAAAGGGAATACAAAGAACAAAACAAGAGAGTAACCTGGACAACTTTCCTACACTGGATTTACAAAACAGGCTTGTTAAAGCTTTGAAGAATTTTGTGAGAAGAGGCAAAGAAAAAATGAAAAATAATGTTCTAGGATATTGTTTGAATGGACTAAAGATCAAAGTTGTTAAGAGTAAAGGGAAGAAATATAAAGTTTGTTTATTTGATCAAGGTTAAAATAGATCTGTTGTAACATCTGGTGACCCTTAATGGGCTTTTGCTGATCAGAACTGAAACAACAAAGCTTTAAGGATTTTTTAGAGATAAGAGATGGGATATGGGAAGAAGAGATTTATCGTTTGTTGTATTTTAAGAGACGGTGATAAGTTACTACAGTTGTTTATACTTGCTGTTATGAAGGAGGAAGTTATTTCTTTATATATTTATTTTCTTTTTCTTTATTCTTTTTAAATTTTTCTTTCTTTTTTCTTTTGTGCACTTTCTATTTTTTCTTTTTATTATTATCTTTTTTAGTTTGTATTAGTTTGTATCTTTTTAACTGATATTTTTAATAAAATTAGTATTAAAAAAGAGGCTGGGGAGGAGGGGGGTAGGCATGTAGGTGGGGAGGAGAAAATCATATTGGGCAAATTAAAATTCAGTGAGCTACATGCCCGTCCTGGCAACTACCATTTACTTTCTGTAAATACAAATACATTATAGGTTAGAAATATATTGTATTTTTATACTGATATTATGCATTTTATCTGTTTATCTCTTTTACTGTAAGCCACCTAGAGTCATGTATGTGAGATGGGTGGCTATATAAATTAATTAAATAAATAACAAAAAGATGGTTGCCATTTGTGGGGAGGGATAAATTTTTATCCCACTCAATCTTAAATTGCTGAGAGATCTTGGTCGTCAGTTGTATATAAAGTCTAATAAAATGATGTAATGAACTATTCAGGTTTTTTTCCCATTGGGACACAGAACAACTGCAGCTTATTTTCAGTCCTTGAAAACTGAGTGAGTTGAGTCTAAACAATGACAAGTCCAACCTGTTAACTATCACACCACATGGATTTGCGGCGCTTGCTGCTTTACCGTTCTTTCAGTCATCCTCTGAGATAGGTGAGGCTGATAAGATAGCCTAACCGAACAGGAAACTGTAGTCTCCCCGGTCCTATCCCCAAATTTGATTAGCTGTATCACATTTGCCTTTGTTGCCAGATGGCAATTATTTTGGAGAAAAGATATTAAAAAATGAACCTTGCCCTAATAATAGCAGTAGCTTCTAAGTGATTTCTGGTGATAATGCTATTGAATATACAGACCTATCTGCCCTAGACTGTTTGTGTGTTTGGAATGGGTTAACCCTTCTATTAGGACAGCATTTTGTAATAGCTCTGCTAAAGAGGGGCTGGACTGTGCACATATGTAGACGCCTTAAGACTGGAGATCCAACCCCGTTCAGTAACAGAGTCGCTGTGCATTTGGATCTCAAGAACACAAGGATGGTCCAAGTTATGTCGTGCTATTCACCAGGCAGCATGATGACAATGGAGAGCAGGAAAAGTCAGTTATCTTCCTGGAGTGAGATAAATAGCCCAGTCCACCTACTAAAAATACATCGCTATAAACAAAACAACCAAGTATTTTGAATTCTGGCATATTTTTGCTGGATGTTTGTTTACAGCAGACTTCACTGCAAATTCCTCTCCGTTTTCAAAAATATTGTTGGAAATTGTGATTTAAGGATGCAGGTTTTTCTTCAATTTCTTGTAAAAATGGTATTAGACTATAAATGTTACCCTGAGAAATAAATTCTAAAAGAATGTACAAGGTCATTAATTAAATCATGCCTTTTATTTATAGTACAGTGAGAAGGTTATAAAGAGAGGGAAGATGAGCAAAGCTGGATGGATATATCAATCATGCTTTAAAGCAAAATAAAATACTGTGGTTGTTATATCTGTTACACAGATCCGTATGTAAAGGTGTCGCTAATGTATGAAGGGAGACGACTGAAGAAACGGAAGACTTCTATCAAGCGGAACACCCTTAATCCTGTTTACAATGAAGCCATAGTCTTTGATGTCCCTCCAGAAAACATCGATCAAATTCACTTGTCTATAGCCGTTATGGATTATGACCGGTGAGCTATCTGGACAGCTATGAAGACTGATGAGTGAATACTCTAAATTTGGGTGGTCAAGCCATGCTCTCCCCAACTTGCACATACTCCCAGGTCCTCTTCTACAAACCTCAGACTCTCCAGGGATTATGACACAAATGTTTAGCAACAAAGGTGGTGTTACAATCTCCTGCTGGAACTGTTTTTTTTTTAAAACGAAATCAATAGGTAATTAAGTACAGCGGTGTCCATGACATCAAAATGGCAGGCATGCTTGGACAATCAAAACCCTGCTCTTTTAATGTACATTCAATGTATACGTTGCATATTAAAAAGGGGCAGGGCTTCAATTGCCTGGTCATGGCTTCCATTTTGATGTTGTTGACCCCCTCTGCAGAAGCCCTGGACTTGGAGACCTCACAACAAACTGAAAAACAAAACAGTCAGAATATGAGGTCTAACCTCCCCTGCCTTGTACCACTATCTCCCCCCATTTTTTTTTTTTTTGCATTCCTATGTTATCATGTCACTACCCTTTGCACTGTGGCCCTTGTCCACTGGAAGAAATTCTTTTAAAAAGTTGCTTGTACATACTCTAATCCAGTAAAAGTGGTTGTCTCCTGGTACCTCAATAAAGAAGCAGCTAGGTCTTCTCTGGTATGCTGTATTGGAACTCTTAAAAGAATTTGAGCACTAGATCATTGAGAAGGGGCATCTTGGACATTTTCATTTAACGGAGGTTTGAATTTACATCTGAATAAAGACAGATCCCTAAGATTTAATTTTTGAAACAGAAAAAAAAAGCTCATGTTATATTTTTCCTTTCTTCAGTATCAGGATTGGTTGCTGTTGATCTCCCCATCTAGCTGAGAAAAGGGGAGATAAAATTGTTCCTGAGGCTTGAAATGGTAGAAGGAAGTCTCCCAAAGGTTTGAGGGTAATAATCCGCTTTACAAAGAAGACATGGTCTTTGATGTCTCTCTAGAAAGCATTGCCCAAATTAATTTATCTCTGACTTCTATGAATAATGAATGGTGCAATATTACTGAGGAGACATTTTCTTTTTGGAATGTGGGAAAGCCTGAGATTAAAAACTTTGGTAGGTATTATCTGCACAGAAATACAATTAAGCTTCATTCCCATATATCCTTACACCCTGCTTTCCTTTAGATCTTTGCATATTCAGCAAGTTATGTTATGTTATGTTAGCAGAACTTTTTTAGATCTTCATAGTACATACAGAAGGTCTAGAAGATGGCTTGTGGCATAGGGATGATAGGACTGGGACTTACCTGCCAGTTCCCCTGGCCATTTTAATGGCACTTATGTGCAGGCAAACCTTTTCATAGGGTTTTTGAACACCACTCTTTCCTTTCTGTGTTAACTCATCCCAAGCCAATTTGGGGGTTCTACGTTGTTACCATGAGCCCTAGACAGAAGTGAAATCAAAAATTGCCAGAGTACAATGGAACTAATTCTTGTCTGAATGCATGATTAAGTCTAAGTAAAGTAAAAGAGGTCTCCCTCAATCAAGATTGACTCCTGAGAAATTCATGGACACATCCCATGCATTTTTCTTGGCAACAAAACTTAAATAGTTTGCCACTGCTTTCCTTGCTTTCTCTTAACTTCTCAGTCTGATATAAACATTTTTCCAAATATTAATCAAATCTTACCCTGATTATCTTTTCAAAATCAGCTAGATGATACCAACTGGGCAATGTAAGTCTAGAAACACATGGTTTATTTGTAAGAACTAAATTTCTGAGCTGCAAACTGCACATGCATCTTTGTTTCTAAAGTGTGGGTTTTTAAAAACTGAACATTAATTTCAAACCGAACATGAATAGAAACAGGCAGAGAAAGGAAATTTCTCCTAATAGGGAGAAAATCTTCTACTGGTGTCATTGACAGGTTTACTTGTAAAACAAATGCTAATTTCTGAGAAGTGATTTTCTTTGTATATTCATAGGCTGTTTCCGTACTATGATCACATCATCATGAACTGCAAAGATATATTTAAGAGCACACCTGCTTCAGCTGTTAGATCTTTTGAACTGTGTAGTTCCTGAATGCATAATTTTAAGAAATAAATATTATTGAACATTTTCACAGTGTAGGTCACAATGAAGTAATTGGAGTCTGTCAAGTGGGCAACGAAGCAGAAAGTCTTGGACGAGACCATTGGAATGAAATGCTCTCATACCCTCGAAAACCCATTGCACACTGGCATCTACTTGCAGAGGTAAGACAAATGAGCTTTTACAGGAGGGTATTTTTTCTGTAAAATGACACTTCTTTCTTTTTTCTTTCTTTCTTTCTTTTTCCTCCTCCTCCTCCTCCTCTTCCTCCTTGTGGCTTTGAGTCAGTGTTGACTCCTAGTGATAGCCTGGACCCTGCAGTTTTCTTGGCAAGATTTCACTAGCACTGGAGAAAAGAATCCACTTGTTTATTGTAAATCCTATTAAGACATATTGGAATCCAGGGGCATATATCAAAATTGATGTACAATGGAAGTAAAATCTGTTCCTCATAGATTTTCTCTTTTTTTGTATAAGATAAAATTCTTCCAAGTTAAGGTAAAATCCAGATAATATACATAAGAAGATTTTTTAAAAAAATCTTAAACTTGAATAGACAACCAGGTTGTCTATACTGTTTGCTATGTTTGCATAGACAACATTCTCATATATAGCTTTAAGCTTTTCTTTTAAGGATAGTGCTTTATATAAGGCACTGGGTTGAGTATATGAAAAAACAATTTCAAAAGGCTTACTGTTATATTTATACAGAAATCAGGTAAAGTAATTCCACTTCAGTATCCAGAGCGATGTCAAACTACTTTGACATTAAAAATAACTTAGAGATTAGGACATGCAGTCAAAAGCTCTCCTCAAGTTACAATCAGATTCCTTTGTGTCTTTTGTCTTTATTTAGGGCCCTCTTCAGCAGAAATGTTCTGCAGGCCTTCTACGCATTGATGGCTGCCGAAGAGGCTTCTTCACTCTTTTAACCTATTCAGCAGAAATTTGGCATTCCTGTTGAACCCTTTCTTAGCCATTTTCTCAGGGGCCATTCTGCAGAGTCCAGAGGGGTCAAGTCATCCCCTTAATACCATTATTTGACCCTCACCTTTTTCCCATCCCCAGAATTTATAAATCCCAACCCATACAATGCAAAACTTTCTTAGTTACAAAGGTACCTTTGCTTCTGAAGCTATCTACCATTTTTACTCTAACATAATCACCCATGTTTATCAGGAACACCCTTCTACTGTTATTGGTGGGCTTTCAAGTAAATTGCATAATTGGTCACATTGTCCCAGTCAAGAGGATAATCCATTTTGATATAAATTTTGAGATTCATGAAAATAATGTCTTATTTTTATTATGGCTATTATCATAAATAGAAAATATGGACTTGCCACAACCTACTATCCATTCATTTAGTTGTCATAATATTGATAAACAGCTCGTGCTAATTTATAGTTTATGAATTACAGTGCAATAATAATCTAGAAGCTTCAACAAACTGGACCTCTCACCCCTTCCAACCATCAGGATGAACTGCCTGCCCACAGGCACACACAAAACTCAGAAAATAAAACTAGATTAATAAAGTTAAGTTTCCTTTGAGTCAAGCTTGACTCCTGGTGACTTCATGGAAATGTCCTTGTAACTTTCTTGGCAACAGTACAGAAGTTGCTTGCCATTACATTCTTTCAGGGTGGGATTTTGTATTATTATTATTATTATTATTATTATTATTATTATTATTATTATTATTTCCAAGTCTAGATTACAGTCCTGGTATTTCCTGGATATCTCATCCAAGTACAACCCTACATAACCTTTCAGGATCAGCAAAGAATGGGTAGACAATAGACCAGCAGACTAGACTGGCATGAGGCAGCATAAAAATATGACAGCTGGAAATGTGATAGCCCAGAAAGGCAGGGGAAGGAGTATTTCCCTAGTTTTTTTTCTTGATTTTTTTCCAGATTTTTTTCCCCTTGAAAAATTGAAAAAAAAGTTTATAGTCATAAACATGTTTAATATTGCATCCTAAAAGCAACCCCCCAAAATGTTGAAACCACTGATTTTCCCCAAAACAATGCCTGAAATCTATACCGTTAGAAGCCTTTCTACAGTATCATTATAGTTATTACCCTGAACTTGGCGGGTGGGGGGGATGCATTTCTGCCACCAGAGAATATTTCCCAAAGAAAAGGAAGGATTTGGTACCTTCTTTACATGTTGCTTTTCTTGTTCACTTTTATAGAGGTTGGTGGATCTGGCCCTTTCCCTCTGCCAGTCTTGATAGATAGGATAAACAACGGAGTAAGCAGCAAATCATTTATTTTTGTAGGTTTAGATGCTGCAAGCTGATTATCTGGCAATCATGAGGCCTTTACCCTCATTCCTAAAATTCCTTTTGCCCCTCCTATTTTTTTTTTTTAGTTACATGGTATGTATGACTTAGGCTAGCTGAAATAAGCTGGTCTCCCAACACTTTCATCTCAGGATTTTTGGGTTAGCTGGGATAGCTGTGGGCCTGATGAGAACAGAGCAAGTCTAAACATTTTGGAGTTGGAAGGGACTCTTTCTCCTGGCCCTGTGAGATGATTGTCCCCCAGATGAACAAAAGACAGAGTAACACAGAGGAACTAAATAGCAATGTTTATTTCTTTACTAAAAGATTAGAGTTCTGAATTCTATATATTAAATTCTATTTTAATTATATGACTATATTTTTGTAAATTATAAATTGAAATTATAAATTATAGTTGAATTCCTACTAAACTGGTATTTTGTGGCAAAAACACTCACCAAATGTGCTTTTAAATTTACAATCACTTTTAAATGTAATCCAAATCAAGTCATATATAATGTTTTGTTTTCAAAGTAACAAATTGGTCTTACATCTGTAAAAGTTGCTGTAATAAAAAGATTTATCCATTCTCCACCCTCCCAACAAAAAATCTTATTTTCCTCTAATTTCTAGCACTTCAGAAACCTTTCAACTTTTATTGAGGCACTATGAATAATTACACGAAACATATTTAAAATGTATCTCATCATAGATAGGAAGCTTGTGGGCTTTGTAGAATGCTTCAAGTCATGTTTTAGATAAACCGTGACAATTGAAAACAAATGTGATTTAGAGAGGCATAATTGAAGAAATGATGCCATATAGTAAACCTATCTTCACGGGTTTCAAAAACGTTCTGCAAACAAGCGTATAAACTTTGTTCTTTCATGAGATATGTGTTGGAACAAAAGCAAAACACAAAAAAGGTTTGATTTTATGTAACTGTTGTCACTGACTTTTGTTTGTTTGTTTTTTGGCTGAACTTCAATTTTTCATTGTTACGTTGCCTTAAAGGGTCTGAAAAATCTGAGCTTCAGGTCCTCATCCTCTGGGAAAGGTCAGATTAGCAGTAATCCAACTAGTAGCTTTTGAAGAGAAAGTTGCTCCTTAGCAGCAATTGTTCCCTGCAGCAAATCTCTTAAGCACTTTTTACATTGTATGCAAGATTATTGTCAATCAAAAAGTGGAATGACTGACAAGCTCCTAATGGAAAATGAGTCTTCCCCAATCTGATATCTTTCAGAGACGTTGAAAATTCTTCAACCAGCATGGCCATTATGGGAATTGAGGACCCTGGATTAGGGAAGCTGATGTAGACCAAGACATCTTGATTACAGTTTTTTTAATACTCTGGAGCTATGTGGTTTGATTAATCAGATTTGTAAAGGCAGTGTTGAGGAAGTCTTATATCACCGATGCACACCATCCCATGCATAACAAAGAAAAGACTCAAAAGAAATGCAACATTGCAAGGAGTTCTGCTCCCGAGGAGGATACAGTCTCATCCCTAAAGATCGTAGGCTAAATATTCCATTTCTGATTCCCTGTTAAGTTGTCAGTGAAACAAATCAAATTTGTAGAATGAATAATCTCCAAACTTGCACATGCATGTCCAGACACACACATGCACACACTTTTCATGCCATTTCACTTCCTGAAGATTTGGATGTACTCAGTCTTTGAAAACTGTACCATATTTACCAGGGGTGTGTGTGTGTGTGTGTGTGTGTGTGTGTATTTGTCAATCAAATTTATATAGCTGCCCATCTCACAAACGTGACTCTGGGCAGTGTACAATAAAACACTTAAAAACAAGTGTAAACAACCATTAAAAACAAGCATAAATTAGACCATGGGAGAATGGGCCAACATCCTGTACACAATATAACCATTTCGCAGGCTCCCTGTTGCCATGGGATCTCCAAGGCTACTGGGAAAACCATATTTTAAGAGATTTCCAGAAGAAATCCCTCTGGGGGGATGATGTTCAAAAGGGCAGGCACCATGACAGAAAAGGCTCTCCTCCTGGGTCCCACCAGATGGCGTTCCTTAATAGGCAGGACCCGTAACATACCTCCTGCTGACCTGATGGGATGGGTAGATGTAACGGGGAAGTGGCAGTCCCTTAAATAACCTGGTCGCATGCCATGTAGGGCTATATGGTTATACCCACACACGCATAGTCACACACATCCACATAGATGCTGCCATTTGCTTGCCATATCGCATTGTGCATGTGTGTGCGTTCACATGCACACATGTTGCCATTTGGTAAATATGGTACAGTTTTTGAAGACTGAGTATATCCAAATCTTCTGGAAGGGAGTTATGATTTGAGTGTATTCAAACTTTCCATGCCAGGTTTGTAGGAACACACGGAACCTAGTCTGATGGCTTCATTACCAAAAGTGGCAGCTTATAACTGGAAGGTGTCCCACAATTCTTCTGATGGTGCTCTGCAGCAAGTATTATCCAGATTGCTCAATTTAAATCTCCACTCCAAACAAATGGGCTGAACATAGAAAAATCAATCAATCCAATCTGTATACACAGAGAGAGAGAGAGAAACATGAATATATAGGAAAATGAAACAAAGGGAACAAAGAAAAGGACTTTTGAGCAGCTTGCTCAATTTGGGGGATATATTTTATGATATATACAGTATGTCAGGCCTTCTTTCCTTCTTTCCTTTCATTTTAATATAGTATCACAAGGTTAACATAACTATATATATATAACTAAACATAGTAAAACCTCAGTTTAACTGGTCTAGATTTACCAGATTTCTGAGTTAACAGAAAAAAATGAGTTTGGACTTCAACCAATTGAGCAATTAATTATAAATAATCAATGCAATTATGCAAAGTATGTATATTTATGCAAATAAAATATACTTGGATTTAATGTACTCTCCATCCAAAAATGGTTCATTAAATTGAGGGTTTTACTGTATATTCTCATTATTATACTAAAATCAGTTTAAAAGAAAAAAAAATGTGGGGTTGGGCTTGCTTCCATCCATCACTAAACCAGCATAATAGTGGTTAAGAACAATGAAACAAGAAAGCTTGTAATGAATGATCACATCCAGCTTTTCTTCCAGCCCTGTTTTTCTGAATCAGAGAATAAAATAGTTTTCTAGTTGTTACAATGAAATTAGTCTTATTTTAGTATTTTGTTCATTTTGGCGGGGGAAGGATTAAATGAATGAGGTGTAATTAAATACCATATAATGTAAAAACAAACAAAATGAACCTTTTAATACTACCTTCAAATTAAATATATGCATCGCATGCATCATGTAGCTTTGATGTACCTCTCCCTTTAGAGGGACATTCCAGTCTTGAATTTTTAAATATCTTTCCTGACTTCTGTCATTCACTTTGTTGTTACATGTGAGGCTCCCACATAATTTTTTTCATCAGATGTAGGAATGTAGGGAGATTCTTGCCATTGGGAATACTTGAAAGATACAGCACATTGTATGAAGCATTTACAAAGAAGATACTTACTTATCAAGCTGGTGAGTTACCCTCCATGATAATTATCACCCACAACAAATATTATTGCCCTAAATTCAAATAGCTGTGAGTAGAAACAAGCTACACAAGGAGCTGGATTTAGACTTGATTTTCTGAAAGAGACAAGTTCATCTGTGCTAAAGATTTAAAGCCACTCATAGGTATCATAATCCCAGTGATGCCAAGAGGACAAAATGTGCATTGCAATGTTATGATGCAAGCTCCGCCCTTTCATTCTTGCATCATAACTTTGCACACAGATACGCTGGGACAGAGGTTTGTGTGGTGATGTTGTGGCCCCCCACGGATGCCTGTGGAGCCTCTGGAGACTCCTAAGGGCAGAAGAGATTATTTTTGTCCATTGCATCTATTCCTGTAACCCCTACTTCTCATGGGAAGAGCCTCTCTGCCTCCTCCTAATGGGAGCATTGAGTTCACACCATTTCATCCATGCAACTTGAAATAACATAACAAGCCCAGAAAAAGGGAATGATAAGTATCAGCATTCTATTCAAATGTTGTCAGCTGCAGAGTTTTTAAAATAAAAGGTAACATTGGATTTAAGCTAGACAAAAATAGATTTTGTCAGTGGTACCTTACAATAGCTATCCCTAATTGGTGCCATCCAGATGCACTGTCTTTCACCTTCTACAATCCACAACCAGAATGCCAAATGAAGTACAATGCATATGGATGATAGCATACTGGAGAAAGCCATCCAAAGGTCATGGGGGCATTGGGTAATTGGGCAAGACTTTTCCCTCCCTCCCATTTCTTTGGTGAAGTTTTTTCTGGCATTTAGGGATGGATTTTTTTTAATATTCCTAAATAATATAGATGTGGAGGATCAGTACACATAAATGCCTGTTATGTAAGTGAAAGAGGAACACAGAAACACACAACAAATTGTACCACCATGTGATGGTATTTTGTCACTGAATTTTGATTGTGTATTTGAGGAAGGTGCCAGGAGATGCAGAAAAATGTTTGGAGATGCACACAGCCCTTAGCCATGGGTTGCCTATCCCTCCATCAGATAAAATCATAGCAACAAGACTAGTTTCACAGAAAAAATGACAGTGAAGAACTGAAATTGATTAGTTAAAAACAACAACAGAAAAGATAGGGATGGATGTCTCTTCACTTTTGGCTGGCCTGTTGATTGGTCTTGGGTGATAGGAAGCAACATTGAAAGATATGAAAATGAGGGATACATTACTTTCAGCGTTAAACTGGGAGGACAAGTGTACAAACTTCCAACTTGCTTGAACAGCATGGAGAATTAGCCTCACAGTCAAAAGAGACCAAAGTAGTGGCATCTGTAGCCAACTGCAGTAGCACCAAAAAAGGCAACATGTACCCAGTGATGCCATCATGAAAATGCCATCATTATATGATGCAAGTACATGAGTACTGTTTTCTGTTGTTGTTTTTAATTAAACAATCAATTTCAGTTCTTCATTGTCATTTTTTCTGTGAAACTAGCCTTGTCAACTCATTATGCATTTTTTATCAATTGCTCCCCACTCAAGATTGCCCATGGGGTAGAAGAGTCCGCTTTCATTATTTTAATGTAATGCAGTGTTTCTCAACCTTGGCAACTTTATGATATCTGGACTTCAACTCCCAGAATTTTCCAGCCAGGATGCTAGCTGGGCAATTCTGGGAGTTGAAGTCCAGACTTTAAAGATGCTAGGGTTGAGAAACACTGTTGGAATAAATGGCATCATTGCCACAGTCCTACAATATTTGAGCTTTTTCTCACATCTGTATTTGCTGTATTGTTACAAGATACACCAACTATATGTCTGTTTCCATATTATTTTTTGGAAGGGGTTGGTGACCCAACAATGAATCTGAAAAGATGACAAAGAAGAACTGAAATTAATCATTTAATTTTTATTTTTTTTTAAAGATTAGAATGACAAAAAATAAGAAAGATTTTTCTCTAGTGTGGGCTGATCGGTGGCTGGTTTTTGTGGTATGAATATTTTGAAAGAAATGAAAATGAGACACTAATTTCAATTTTAAACTGAGAGTATTTGCAGGTTTAGCGTGCCAAGAATATTCCTAGAAGTGCACTATATAAATTCCTTTAGAATTACAATTATACAATTAGGGAGGTGCCATTAATTGATATTTCAGAGTAAAATAGCACTTGTAGAAAAGGAAAACAAAATCATCCTAAACCAGGGAAATGGTTTAAGTTGAAGAAGTTAGTGGAAAATTTATTTTAGGGTTTTTTTTTTCCTTTTTTATGGTCCTTTTCAGGACCACTTAGCAACACAATGTGTCCCCATTCTTGATATTACAGCAAAGAGAGGAAAAGGAGAAAAGTTTTTATTTTAAAAAAAATAAAGTTAATTAGAATTTGTCCCAAACAAACCAAATTGTTCTTGATTTATCACAGTGTTATTTCATTCTGTCAGCAGCAACTTGCTATCAAATTATTGAACCTATGAATAAATAATGGCATTTGAATGAAATTGTAATGGAAAAATAATTGTGTCATGCAGTCCATTTTTACAAGGTAGCTTGTCCTATTTTTTTAAAGGGTAATAACACAAGGAAGGAGGACACTAACATCTATTTCACTTTGATTCCCACTGCCATTAAATTTTGCTCATCAGTGTGCTTCAGAGTTATTCTCTTAAAAGTTAATAAGCCATGGCTAACTGATACATACATGGAACTGGGCACTCCATTAGGGTTATGTTCAAGCATTGCATTAAAAGGTGACTTCTAATGCAGTGGGTTGGGCAAGGAGAACACAGCTGGAAGTACAGTAGGGTCCTGCAATTCTCTCAAAGGGCCTCTGTCACCCTGGAGGAAAATGATTACATAGAACCAAAAAGATTATTATGGGACCACATTCAGAAAGGACAACAACACGGATGATCACCTCAAATACTAAATGAGCTAAGTAACTTATTACAGTCAAGGTTTTCTAGAAGATGGACTGTATAACATCTGGATTCTTTTCCAATGTTTTCTTTTTCTGTTTTTCTTTGATCAAAGCAGAGTGACTACAGATGACCATTTATCAAGTGGAGATGTGCTCCCATTGTGTTTGTAGCCATTTGAGAAGCTGGTGATCTTTTATCACCCTGCCAAATAATAATAATTGTACTGCTCAGCAAGCCGTGATCAGAACCCTCTGGAGAGTTTGGATGGGGGACAACTCAAACAGTTTATCAAATGATTGCAAGCACATGGTCCTTTATTGGCACCTCTCATAAATACTCCTCTATATACACCCATAATCAAACTGGAATGTTTTATTCAGTTGCATGCTGGATAGTCACCTTTCATTTTTATTTACTATCTGTCCCCAAAGGTACATAAACCGAGGTCCTGTTCTTTTAATATGACTTTGCTTTTATGACACACTGACATTGTATTATATTTTGATCTTTGCTGTTCAATTAGTAGTCCTTGTACATCTATGTTTAATGTCTAATTTTGGAGCATACAGTCACATCCTTGTCAGGGCTTTGTCAACTTGGTGGACTTTTTTCTCTTTGTTCAGTAAAAGTAATGCATGATTCATTTGCAGTAACAATTTGAGGGATGAAAATTACATTTCTTAATTTTATAAAAAATATAATGTTCTTATAAATACAATTAAAATGTATGGTGATTTTATTTATATAGATCTAGTCTGTATGAGCAATTTTGTTCTTAATAAAATGATGTTGTGCCATTGTAATTTATGCCTATTTTGTATTTATATATTAAAGTTGATGTGGATATTTAAAAAGCTTATACTCAATGTTTTAATACTTGCTCCTTGATTACCATGTGTGGGGTGATTTTCTCTAATGCAAAAGCATAAATTAATGAGGGAAGCAAAATAAGCAAGTGCTTTATTCAGCTAGGAGAGGACAATACAACAAATACCTGATGATTGCATAGTGAAACGAAAATCTGCAAGATAAAAAGCCGTTTCTGCAGAGTTAAATTATATTTTCTTAAGCACCGATGAGCAATTTAGGGGCAGTATTGTGCTTTGATTCACCCACCATATTTCATTTTAATGTAATTTCTCAAAGTGACAGAATATTATTTTCTTGTTTAAATGAGTAAGATTGACTCTCTGTTTATGTTTGACATGTCAATTAGGTAAATTATTAGATGTGCTCAGGTGGTGTGGTCTTGTACAGAAAGAGAGGAATTGTAAGGATCTGACACAATTGACTCAATAATGACCTGACTCATGCATTCATGTAAAATGCAGATTATTGCAATAAAATGCATTTCTTGTAGATGTGTACAGAATGAAAGCAAAAAGCCACAACTAAAGATTCCTGCGCAAACTACCTAATTAAAAGCACACAGGCAAGCCAGACCCCCCCTCCACATTCCTTCCCCACTTCCACCTACAGCCCAGCATTCCAAGTCCGACCACCTCCGACTGATACGACCTTGAACACCATCGTTAGAGGAAACGGTATTCTTTCCCACTCTCAGCAGATCTCCCCCTCCCATCCGATGCTTGACACGTGTTGCCTCAGATGGCAGAGGACATGATCAGACGATCTACCAGTTCCTTGATCGTGGGTTCTGACATTAATTGTGAATAACTAAGGCTCATTCTGAGGAAAATCGTGCAGATTTCTTCTACTGAGGGTTGTTGCATTAAACTCAGACTGATATATGCTTATTGGGGAGGGGTGTGTGTTTTGTTTGGTTTTTGGTGCCTTCAAGTCAGTTTTTGACTCCTGACGACTGCCAGGACAAGTCTTGCAATTTTCTTGGCAAGTTTATTTTGGAAGTGGTTTGCCATTCCCTCCTTCCTGGGGCTGAGGGAGTGACTGGCCCAAAGTCTCCCAGCTGGCTTTGTGCTTAAATCAGGACTAGAACTTACAACCTCCTGGTTTCTAGCCTGATGCTTTAAATGCAACACCAAACTTGTTTTGTTTTGTTTTGTTTTGTATTAAACCCCACCAAATTCATCCAGACTAACTTCTGAGTAAACATATATCAAATTAGGCTATAGACACCTTTTCTGAGTAGAGGATGGTTTGTGCAAAATTCCTATGGTGGATGATGGATAAATGTACAATATCAGTTGTCTTCCAAGGGAGTTTTCTGAATTGCTCAGGTATCACTAAAAAACTATACTAGTTAATGCACAAGGATAGGCAGTATAGTTTCTAGATTTGGGGGACTTCAGTTCCCATCAGCCCCAACAAGCATGACTTATGAAACATGTAATCTCAAAAAGTTGTAGAACTCAAAGCTACCTACCTGTCTGAATTTTTAACACCACATAAAGAATATTTGCTCATAGCCTTCAGAACTATGGATTTCATATGGAGCAAATCAGATTATAGAAACATAGAGGAATAATCAGTGTTAATGTTAGCCTCACAAAACTGCACGTACTTTGGTTTATCCATGCTGGTGGAAACTTTGCAACACTTCTGCGAAGAATAAAATAATGGATGCAGAACCTACAAGTACTCCAGTTGATATCAGCATGAGAATTGGGATATGAGCAAGGAGCTTCTCACGGCAGAGGCTGCCCCCATTCATTTCAACACACATGACTTATGCACTGAGATTTTGGTTTACTGAAATGAATATGATGGCTCTGGGCCACAGGTGACTAGATCACTGAATATCCATGCAGAATCTTTTCATCATC
Organism: Candoia aspera; assembly: GCF_035149785.1. NCBI lineage: Eukaryota > Metazoa > Chordata > Lepidosauria > Squamata > Candoiidae > Candoia > Candoia aspera. The sequence goes on along the minus strand of NC_086153.1, from coordinate 251,800,276 downwards.
CAAGGAGTGTCACTTCCTATCATGACACAAACCCCTTCCTTTGTGGATGGGCCATAGTTGGAGAGTCTCATCTGTGCCTATACATGATGCCTTGTTGAATCAATGACTACATTGCATGGCAGTTTAATTCTACTGCTTTCCCTGGGATGAACATTATTCGAAGTAATCCTAGAACCACAGCCTCTAGTCTTACTGTGAAGAACCCATCTCACATTTTTCCACCCAGGATCATTATGCAAGCAGATGTATTCCCACATCCGTGCAGGTAAAATTTCTACCAGATACTATATAAATCCTCTTTTGCATAGCCATAGATTTGTAATTTGTAATGGTAACGTTATTTACTGTGATCTCCAGATTAATAACCTCCAGATACAGCTTCATCTTCACCTCATGGCTTGACAGTAACAAAATCTATAAACCATTTGATGCTGAGGTAAAATATAAGGACATACTTGCTTTTTCTATCTAATTATAAACATGAAATCACTTCCTGCTATCTTCAGCCTAAGCCATTTGTCAATGCCTAATTTATTTCTATTGAAAAAAGAAAAGATACAAGAGATTCCAGACTCATCCCCAAAGCCAAAGAAGCTTAAAGGTTGTGGACTACAGTTAAATGCCATTTTATTGTCATTTATATTGCAAATTGTAATGACATTTCCTTTAATGTATTCTGTGTAAAACGTACAGCAGTTCTTCTCTCCCTCCCTCTCTCTTTCTCTTTCCATTTTTTTTCAGACTGATATTTCTGAACATACCTAACTGAAGCTTAATATCCTAATTTAGCACAACTAATCTTTGGTACAGCTAGCAGTTCATAATGCCACATCCAGCAGCCAGGAGTATTAACCTATTATTGGCTGAGTTTGTGCTTTGCCATTACTATGGTTTATAAATCAATAGGCAGGCATCACACAATATACTAAACCAGTGTTCCTCAACCTTGGCAACTTTAAGCTGTGTGGACTTCAACTTGCAGAATTCCCCAGCCAGCACTGGCTGGGGAATTCTGGGAGTTGAAGTCCACACAGCTTAAAGTTGCCAAGGTTGAGGAACACTGTACTAAACCAAAACCAAACCAACCAGTTTATAGTTTAGCATAGTGACTAGGTTGACCCAACACACTGAAATATTTATTTGGTTTGTTCTTATCATCTCTTGTTCATGAGTAAATTAGTACTCACAATCATTGAGGCCCATTCAACATACTTATTAGTAACCATAATAGTAATAATACCAAAAGTGGAATTTTGGATGTTCCTCTTAGAAATATATGTTCTCTCTCAGGAGTGGAGCAGGGAGATAACAGAGGCCTGGAGGATAGGATGCCTTACTGAATTTCTTCCATTTAAACTTCAATTGGAGGAAGGGATACTAAAAATACTGAGAATCTGGAAATGGGCAAATAAAGAATACCCCTCCTGTTTAAGCAAAAGAACAGGTTCTGAGTTAAGACTGACAGGAAAGAAGTGGGGAGACTTTAAAGGAAGGTCACAGATGACAAAGCATTCCTAATGAAAATTCTTTCTCCTCTAGTCAACATAGTATATGTTCATGGTTTTTGAAAGAATTCAGAAACAATAATACAACTTTTTCTAATTTGTGGATTGCACATACAGTATAGGTTTCTGAGGGGTGTCCACAGGGGGTGGTCAAAATACCAAGATGGCCACAATGGTGTAATCTAAGCTTTGCCCATTTTTATGAGCATTGCACATAAGAAACAAAGCTTTGATCTCCCTGTGAGGGCTGCCATCTAGACTTTTTTGACCATAGCCAGCCAACAGCCCTGAGGTTTCTCCTTCCCATTTGTCTTCACAGCAAGATAGGCTGTAGTAGGATAGGTTACGAGATAATGAATCAATGAACAGTGTTCCCTGTCAGGGATGAGCAATCTGTGGCCCTACAGAAATTGAAGTCTAATTTCTATCTGCCCTTGTAACATGGCCAGTAGTGAGGGATATGGGAGCAATAGTCCAGCATCTGGAGAGCTAGAGGTTTAACAGTCCTGTTCTGCGATCTGAGAAGCAAAGTAGGTATTAGAAACCACATCTTTCCTATCTCAGTCAGACATCGAATCACTTCAGCACATTGGCTGCCAGTGAACCAGTAAACTGCAGCTAATCAGCTGTCCAAATACTGTAGCTCCATCAAGCCCAATACAGTAAGTCCATCTTCTTTTTTGTTGTTTATTCATTCAGTCGCTTCCGACTCTTCGTGACCTCATGGACCAGCCCATGCCAGAGCTTCCTGTCGGTCGGTCAGCACCCCCAGCTCCCCCAGGGACAAGTCCGTCACCTCTAGAATATCATCCATCCACCTTGCCCTTGTTTGGCCCCTCTTCCTTTTGCCTTCCACTCTCCCTAGCATCAGCATCTTCTCCAGGGTGTCCTGTCTTCTCATTATGTGGCCAAAGTATTTCAGTTTCGCCTTTAATATCATTCCCTCAAGTGAGCAGTCTGGCTTGATTTCCTGGAGGATGGACTGGTTTGATCTTCTTGCAGTCCAAGGCACTCTCAGAATTTTCCTCCAACACCACAGTTCAAAAGCATCGATCTTCCTTCTCTCAGCCTTCCTTATGGTCCAGCTCTCGCAGCCATATGTTACTACTGGGAATACCATTGCTTTAACGATGCGGACCTTTGTTGTCAGTGTGATGTCTCTGCTCTTAACTATTTTATCAAGATTTGTCATTGCTCTTCTCCCAAAGGATTAAGCGTCTTCTGATTTCCTGACTGCAGTCAGCATCTGCAGTAATCTTTGCACCTAGAAATACGAAGTCTTTCACTGCTTCTATGTTTTCTCCCTCTATTTGCCAGTTATCAGTCAAGCTGGTTGCCATAATCTTGGTTTTTTTAAGGTTTAGCTGCAAACCAGCTTTTGCACTTAAGTCCATCTTCCGAAAATCCCTATTATTTTTTTTTTCTAGCCATCTTCCCAAGAATGCAAAACTAAGGAGATGGCCAAGCATCCTATAAACTATTAATTATAGCTGTGTTTGGCTTCCTCCTCCAAGTTATGCAGGAAATGCACGTCAAACTACTTTGTCCATACCTTAGTGAAGGAAAAAAGTGAATTTCAGGAACCATTTAGAATCTCTTCTGTCTCTGTCTTTTCTCCTGATTTGCCCTTTTAACACAGTGATCTATAATCTAGAGACTATATATAGAAGCGTTTGCCATTTTCAATTTAATTAAACTACAAGCCTCAGCTTCATTCAAAGAGTCACTGAGAAGGTCACAGATTTTAATTTATATGATAAAAGCTGGAAACTTCTAATATTTTGCAACTGGGAGTGTGTGTCTAAGAAATTTCCAGTTGTTCCAAAAGATTGAAATCAAGGTCAGATGATTTTACTTTCAGTAGAAGCTTTACATAAGCTGTTAAATATACAGCCTCTGTGCTTTTATTCCAGCCAGCAGGCAAATAACAGATTAGAAAGATTTCCTAGCTATACAGGGCATCTGTGTCTTTAGGTTTGATAGGATTTATCAGTTATGTATTGTAGGAGTCTGCAAAAAAACAGATTTGAAAACCAAAATGTGATTTGGGGCATGTGTATGCATGCATGTTGAGAACAAATTAAGTGCATATTTTCCAGGATCATAAATCAGCAATGGAGAGCTGTCACACACATCCAGAAAAATATACAAGTGCTTTAGGGTGTTCCCAAAATAAGGATATTTTTCTATCTGGTATAAAACATTTAGGTTGGATAGATAGATAAATATATAGATAGATGATTGATTGATTGAGATAGAAAACACCATGCTTACAGATGTTTCCCTTAGAACTTGTCAAGCTCCATGTCTCAGAGTCTCTTCCTTTTTTTAAAAAAAGCTGAATCCTGTATCATCAATTTTATTTTCAAGAATGCTTCTAAATCCCATGTTGGCCTCACAGATTTCTCTCCACATTTTATTTCCTGAGAACAAAAGTTGATGATCACAGTACAGTACTTCACAAGGGGTGGGAGTCATCTCTCCAGGTTTTGTCCACCAAGCTATGCTATGGTGCAGTGGGCTAGAATTAGAGGGTGGCGAGGTTGAGTGACTATGGTCTGTAGAAATTTTGCCTATCTGATCAGATGTTCCATCCAATTTTGAGAACATATTACTTTGTTTGGCCAGGACAAGACGGGGATTCTTAGTGAACCATCCACCCTGCTGCCTAATAATCTCTTATTACTGACCTAGCTGAGGTTGGCCAATTAGGAGAGTCTCAGGAATTCATGTCTTCCATGATGACCATGGACACATTGCAGTAATCCACTGATCCTGCTTATGCAGGAGGATATATATTGGATTTCATTTTTTGTTTGGGTTGAGCTGGTAATCTGAAAGTTGAAAGTCCCTGTATGATTCCATTTATCATGGAGAGATCACTCCCTAGTCAGTTTTAGATTTATGGCTAAAATAAACTTCTGCAGTGATGAAGAATGATTAAAATGGTCTGGATTGGTCCCCACTGGATGGCTTCCTAAATTCACCTTGTCTGTTGGTGATAATGTTGATGCCCTGGCTAAGTAGCAGAATATGAAGCTGATCTAAGCTACCTAAGTACTCTTAACTCCTAAGCACTCTTTTTTCTCTAGTGGTACCAATTCAGTTCAATTTAAGCACCACCTGACTCCAAGCTGACTTTAGGCAATTCACAATAATACAAGACAAAGTAAGAAATACAATCAAGATAAAACCTTCCCCTTGGTTTACTAGAGAGTGATGTAATGGAAGAAGCATCAGCTGAAGTGCAAATGGAAGAACTCTCCAGATGGATCTCAAGATAGATTACATTCTCTTTAGAGTGACGTCCATTTGACACTCCATCTGGACTTGTACTCCGTGGAAGCATTAGCAGGCTTGACTGCTTAACTGGCTGCCTGTGCTGTATCAACACTTAAGAGGCTGGTGTTGCTCCTCTGTACTTTGTGATATCTACAAGATGACAGAATAATTAGTGCTGTACAGTGAACAATTTGCATTGTTGTTTGAGGACAGAGTTGATCAAATCTATCTTGACTTGCCTCAGAGTTGTGGCAAGTAATGTAACCTTGGCCACTGTTTGTTATATTAGTTTGGATTCCATTCAGCTTGTAGATCTCCAGGTTGCATAGAAAGAGGGGGCCACTCTCTGCTTATTCAGTGCTTTCCCCTGCTGGCTGATGAAACTGGCAAAGACAGAACTAGCATCCTGATTTAGGAAGGTACAAGGATATACAAGGCAAGGGTCACCAGCCTCACAATGGCAGCCATAATCAGGCAATCAAACCTCCACCCCTTTTTAGGATGTGTTGCATGCATCGCTTGCATGTAAAAGGGAGCAGGGCTTTGATCACCTGGTTCTGCCTGCCACCATGAAGCCAGTATCCATTACTGCAAATGCCCCTGGGAAGCTTATCAGTGCCTCTTCATGGGAGGGATGTACTGCTCCCTCTTGAAGGGAGACAATAATCAGATGTTAACTGAAGCAGTTCTCCCATGACTCAGAAGATCTGTACAATTATTGGACAGGATCAAATACAGCTAGTCTTCATTTAGTGACCGCCTCAGACAATGACTGCAGTTACCAGGGCCGCAACTGGAGGGGGCAAGCGGGGCATGTGCCCCAGGCGCCGCACTGGGGGGGGGGTGCCAAAATGGGTGCAGAATCAATGTTTGCCCCGGATGACGCAGACCGTAGTTGCAGGCCTGGCAGTTACAACAGCAATGAAAAAGTAACTTTATGACCAATCCTCACATTTATGTCCTTTGCAAGTCTGTAAAGCAAAGGAAAGCTGAAGTAAGATTGCAAGTACAGTCACAGTTTCACATGGCAACCACTTCGCTTAACAACCAGGTTGCCTGTCCCAATTGTTGTCACTAAATGAGGACTACCTGTATTCAATTTCTAGAAAATATGATTAAGAAGGTTCCAAATGCATCTGATAATACTGATTTGTGGATCCATTTCAAATGAGCTTTTGTCCAGGATATGTTATTGAAATTGCTTTGGTCAACTTGGTAAATGATTTATGTAGGAAACTGGATTGGGGGAGTGAAGGCCCATAAGTTCTCCTGGACTCCCTGGTTGCATTTGAAGTCAACTATGGTACTGACAGCTGACAGTGCCTCGAGTGCACTGTTTTATAATAGTTCTTTCTCTTGGGCAATACTGAGGATCTAGGGCATTTGGTAGCTTTGAATATAACCCAAGGATTAATGATGCAGGTTTTATAACTACAGGTACACAACCACAATTGGGACTGGCAAGTCTATCACTAGGCAAAAAAATCGTGACCACGATGGACTTACGTCGCTTCCACTTCCATCATTAAGCAAATCTCTGTGGTTGTTAAGTGAGACATCACATGACCACAGCTTGCCATTTCACTTCCACATCCTCCATTAATTCTGCTTGTTGGAAGCCGGTTGTGAAGCTCACAAGTGGTGATCATGTGACTGCGGAACACTGTAATGGTCAAGTGAGTGCCAGTTGTGAAATGCCCAAATGGCAATCACATGGACACAGGATGCTATGATGACCATAAATGTGAGGATCAGTTGCAAAGTTGTTGTTTTTTTTCAACCATCGTAAGTTCATACGTCACTAAACAAGGCAGTCAGTAAGTGAGGACTACCTGTATAACAGAAAGGAGATTTATTTACAGGAAATGCATTACAGTATAGGGATAGGCATAGCCTAGCAGTAGTTACTGTAGCTACATCCTACCAGGAGAAGAGTGAAAGAGCATGTGCTGCTTTTATGCGTGCCTGGAAAGAAAGGCAAAAGGAAGTGCCTTCAGATTAGCAATCTCATAGAAAAGAACAGGCAGAGTGTTTGACAAAGAGAGTAAATCCTTAACTCTCTGTCTAAACCCTATTGCCCTCTTGAGGTTAGTAGGTCATGAGGTGCTAAAGAGTCAAGTGCCATTGGATTTTGACCTCCAACACTCTAAACTGCAGTTCTTGTATTTTGTCATCAGTCAAGATATCCATCTTTTGTGCTTGAAGCAGGATAGCATAATTGCTGAATTCACATGTTAAGTCAAAGCCAAATTAAAGCACTTGGCTTAATTCAGTGTTTTAACTCAGCCACCTGGGATTTGTAAACTATGGTTTATGGCTTATTTAATAACTGTGGTGCAGTCAACAGATTGTGGTTAACAAAACAATGGGTGAAGCTTGCCAATTCCTGATTCTTTGTCTCCTACCAATATATCACTTTTGATCTTTTAGTATATTTAGAGAACCAGGCTTGCTGGGAATTTCTAGCAATTATTTGTGCCAGAGGAACTATATGTGCCATGTAATTAAAGTTAAAAACTCTGTTTTCCATCAGTCTCCTAATGGAACTTCAATAGTTGGGGGTTCTTGTTAGGATTCTCATCCCAAATCTGTATCCCACAACCCCAGAAGCACTACCACCAGTGGCCCTGAACAAACTCAGAACTCACTACATAATCTAGAAGCCTACAGCTTCCCAGCCATATGCTCCACTTGGAAGAAGCAAGCTCCATGACTGTTCTTAATCTGGTTCTGGACCACCCTGCCTTTTTAATAATACTTGATAGCCAGGGGCCATGGAACAGAGCCATGACATCTTTTCATGCAATGCTCAGGGCTGGATTTTCAAAGTTTAGGATTTAAAAAAAAAAACTTCTTTAGATAGTTGTTAAAGATAATCTGAAGGCTTATAATTTTTTTTCATTATTTGAGGAGTGGAATAGAATTTTAAAAATTCATCCTTTTGATCTCTGAGGGTTTGAACACTGGCCATGCAAACCCAGAGGTGCCTGGGGGCTGCTTATGGTCAATGTGTTCTCCACCTCTGAGCTATGACTTAATTGCTTGGAATTCTTTTCTCTAGCAACACATTCTTGTTTGTTTTGATATTTTATACATTCCAGGGCAAGCAGCATGGGCCGATTTTGCACATAGCCTAAAATGCCATCAGTTGTACAATTACAGTCTGAAACCCAATTAATAAGAGCTTGCAAGTCCCCTGAAAAGATATAATTAAGGAAATGAAGAATGTGTATGTAGATTTTGCCTGCATACTCAACTATCAATTAAATCATTACCCTCTAAATGTGTTCTTGGGCTACAAAATGTTCTGTGAGTCAGTCATTCCTAAAGCTACCAGAAGTCTGTTTTGAGATGGTTTTTAATTGAAATTACTGAGCTTATTGAATGAATTAAGATAAATACATTTCAGCTATGGAAATTAGGCTTGGAGTGCTCAGTTTTCTCATGACTAATAGCTCTTACTTTTATTACTTTACTGGCCTAAGTTCAGTTTAATAATGGAGTGGTTGCTGTGGAAAAAAAAATCCATGTGGCCATGGCTATGTAACTTTGTAGATTGCTCTTCCTTCTGATGTTGATCTTTCACCATGGGAAGAGCCTAAGTGATTCTCCCAATGTGAGAGTCTAATTGGACAGAATGCTTTTTCCCAGTTCAACTATGTTTTCTTCTTGAAAAACAATGTTTTTTGCCTCAAGCAGAAGAAGGGGCTGGAAGAATCTGACTCAGTATATGGCTAAGGGCTGTGCTTCACTCATAGATGCATACTGTCTAGCCTGAGGTTGACCAGAACTTGAGGCCTTTACATTCACAACATCACCCAACTTGATAGTGAATCTTCAGGTTGGTTATTTTGTAAAATATATGCAGTGATGTAATTTAAGAATTTGATTCAATTAAGCTACCAGGTTGCAAAACACAGAGAGCAAAAATATATTGCACTGAATCAGCAACACTGAAAAATGTGGGAAATTGCTTTGACTGAAAAATTAATACAACAAAGAAAATTCTATGGTGGAATGGTAAGTTTATTCAAATCTGGTCACTCTTTTTCTTAATAGATAGATGTATACAAATGTCACTCTGGATAGAAATACTGAATATGAATTTTAAATGTTTATATTTTTCCTCCAGATCACGTATATATATAATTTATTTTTACTTTTAACTCTGTAATTAATTTGGGTTTTGTCTTGATGTTTCATCTGTCAAAGAACATGAAAAGGAGGAAGAGCTTTTTCAGAAAAAAAGGTATTAGTTAAAAGCAAATGGAAGTGGGAATGAACAACTTCAAATCTCTTGGGAAACCTAAAGAATATTTACAACAAGTACAACAGAAGCAGAGATGAAATGTGGCCCATAGTTAGAAAGGATGTAAGTAAATACGAAAGGGTCCCAACTCACAGTACAGCCAGATGGTCACATAAAATTACTATTCTCCAGTCCTTGAGTGGGCAGAAAAATGTGCAGGTTTAGTATCACAAGGGCAGCTATCTCTGCAGATGTTTTGACTACAGACTAAGCTAGAATAACTATGGAGGGCAGTTCTTGACATGTTTTTGAAGGACATGTCTTATAAAAATGGTTACCAAGGCACTGTCTGCAATTAAGGGATGTGAGAGTTAGCCTTTTGTTGTTAGAAAGACCTTGCTTTAGTAACCTCCATGTTTGTTGGGTTAGATCAAGCCGTTAAAAAGAGCAATGTCTTCCATGAGAAATTGGAGGTCTTGACCAAATATGAGGAGAAGGAAACACAGAGCCAAAAAATGAAAATGAAATGTAGCTTAGGAAGTAGGGGATTTAAGGAGCAAATTTCTAAGGCACAAAAGAGCAAAGAAGCACAGTGTGCAGAAGCTAATATCGGTCATAAAGCCTTTGTCAGAGGCAATCAACTGTTAAACACAGCCTCAGTTCCAGTATTACAACCAAGATTAATTCTGAGCTGTGCCATGTCAAATTTCTGGGGAGCTTCAGCCAAATCTAAGCCTGCTGAGGGGAGCCTGATGGCTTCATTGAACAGTCAGCCTAATGCATATTCTTGGTACTCAGAAAGAGCATGCACATCCATACACATTAGTGCAAGATTGCCAGGTGATGAAATTACAAAGGAGCATTCTGTAAACAGCTCTAATGTGGGATTTGATAGGGTTTCCAGCACAGCATCATCTCCATCTAAGCATGGCAACAAGAACCTCTTCCCTAGAAAACAACTGGTGCAGCCACCCCCTGTGTGGAGCACATTCAGAAACACTCAAACTCTGGTTATAGCAGATGGCATAAATAGGTGATGATCTGTATCAACCACAGAGACGGCAGGAGAGAAATTCTAGATTACAGTCCAATGTTATATGTTGTATAATGTGTTGTATGATAAAGTTCTCTGTGTGTGAACAAAACTCTTGGGTTAAGATGGAAAATATCTGTAACAGAACAGCATTCAAGGAGTAGCCATTTTAATCCATCAAAATAAATAAGTTAGTGGCACAGAACAGATTGTATCACAAGAGTTAAAACAGAAGAATCAAGCATTGTGGAAAATCCAAATGCCAACTCTGTCCCCTTCAACACCGAGGGTTCATACATTTCTTCTTTGGACACTGTGATGTGCATATGCTAACATCTATCAGAAGCACCTTACTAGCTGGGAATTCTGAAAACTCTAACTGGAATACATTTGAAGTGGATTAGATTAGGGAAAACTGGGTGAAGTGGGATCTGCCCCAAGCAATTTTCTAAATAAACATGCAAGGAGTTCTGGTATTTGAGAGCAATCACTGCAAAAGAGACCCAGTCCTAAAGAGCAGCACTTCCACATCAGTGTTTTATAACCATTTCAGAATTATTCCTCTGCCTGATATTTTGGGGAGCTGAGCCAGTGTATTTCTGACTCTGCTATGGTTTATGGGATCCATAGCAAAGGTAGTATTTTCCTCTGAAGTTATACAACTTAACAGATCTTTTGTTTCCAATTGTGAATTTTCTATATGGGATACTGTTAGTATTTATTGGATTTGCCAAATTTTATCTACTTACACACAGTTTAGTTTATATGAAGCATTACTGTTTTCCAAAAATGAGGCTGAAGTTAAAAAGTTGTACATTTTTCACACATCAGGCAACCTCCCCCTCACATGAAACAGACATGACCTTTCTTTAATGAAACAGTCCCTGCTACATTAATAATTAAATATTGCTTTAATTAATATTACATTAATAATTTAATAATAACCAAAGATTACTAGCATGTGCTGAATTATGTTTAGCCTTTAGCAAGAAATCCATGCCCCATCATTACTGTATTTTCAAGAAAACATGCTAAATACTATCACACTGCAAGAAACTATGTGGATGAGTTGCACTTCTACTAAAGCTGATGCATCTTTTTAACCACCATAAATAATAAAAGCAGAAGATGACATTTATTAAGGCTGTTGTTCTAAATGATGAGCTTTGATGACATATGAAAACTACTGCCCAAAATGATAAATCAGAATGATCGGCACTTCACAATTGGGTGCTAATTGAAGACAAGACAATTTCGTGCTGGATGAAATTGATTTGAAACAACTGAAGATGTGCTTGTTTTTATAAGAATGGTGGGTTTGTGATCTGAATCAATGATCCCCACTAAAATAAATTTCAGGTCCACAAATTAAAATAAATTACATGCGTTTATAAAAATGCAAAGTAGGATGGGGGTTTTCTTCTCTCCTGAAGCAAATGGCTGGTTTGATATGCTGCATTGTAATGACCACTTTAATGTTTTGGTTCTTTCTTTCTTTTTTTAAATCCTCCTTTGTCATTAAGCATTGGGCTACTAATGTATGCTGAGAAGACATTTGTTTAACAAAAGAAAATAAAAAGTAATGGTGCCTATACTCTTCGGCTGGAGTCTAATATAGACTTGACTTAACGGGGAGTAAATCTGATTGAGCTGAATGGGATTTAATTCTTAATCAATATACTCTAGACTGTGCAGGATTTCATTATCCTATAGCTCTATAGCACAAACCTCTTAATGCTAGGGCCATAATTAATACTTTGGAGGAGAAAGGCTGCATTGGGCACGACAAATGACACAAATGCATGTTTTAGGATTTCCCTTGCTCTGTCTGTCTGTTGTTAATCATGTCAAGCCAGTTTGAGGACTTTCATTACAAGCCTGTATTTTCCCACCTCAAAATGTTAAGAAAGCATTCTGCCAGCTTTGGGAAACTCCATGGAGTTTTGGAGAGGACCATGGGATGCACAAGAAGCTGTCTTCTGCCTGGTGGCCTATGGATTTAGCACAGTAGGGCTCAGCTGCTTCAAAGTGAAGCACGGAAACCAAAGCTTTTGTCACTGGAACCTCTACACAGTCCGTAACATCCTAAGTAAGGAGAAAGGACTATTTTGGCATGAGCAGAGATATCCTGGATTTAGATGGGGTTTGCCTCCACATGAAAGCTTTTAGTGCTTCCTTATTAGAAGATAACTGCATAGCTAATCCATCTTTTCCTCCTTGATGGATTTTCTCTGGAAAGAAATATAACAGAAAAGGCCTGACAGGTTGCAAGCAGTCTTTTTGTAAATTTTATGAATGGCACAATAATAAAAGTCTTCTGGAAGTACACTTAGATTGGTTTGTGCATCACCAAATTGCAAAGGTAGTCAACTTTCCACATTTCCCTTCCCTTCTTTCAATCTAATGTTCTAAGTTTAAACACTGGTTTAAACACAAGATCCCTAGTAATGTTTCATTTCACCTGCAAGCTGTGTCACTAGAGAGTTTCCTGGTTTCAAGAACTTGTGAACATTTTACAGCTCTTGGGTGCACATCTGAGTTGAATGTCTCAGACAGCAGAAGGCCATTCCAGCTATCCAAATACTAGTTCAAATCCTAGTTCTGAACGCACTGTACTACACAAAATTCGCTCCAGGTGTTTTGGACTATGCTTTCACAATCTCTTGCCATTGGCCATGCTGACTAAGGCTGATGGGAACTTAAGTCATAAAAACGCAACAGAGTTCCTCTCCTTGTTGTGCATCAGTTTAGCTCTTCTAATAACCTGCTAGGATTCCACCATTTTTATATAACTCCCACTTAGATTTCTGAAGGGGGGAAATCTAAGAATGCCTAAAATTTTACTGGTTCTCAAACTGTTGTTCTCTTTCCAGTGTACAATATAGAAATGGTCAGATATGTGCTATATTCATATACATCAGGGAATCTGAAGGATGCAACCCTTGTTTTTTCATATGACATGAAAGATAAAAGCATTATAGTCCCACAATGACTCATTAAACAGTTTTAGAATTCAGGCAGAGTTCACATCTCATGCAAATGTGTTTGCATTTCACTTATCTCTAGCTTATTTTTAAAATATGCTCATTAAACAAATGTGTCATAAATTCTTATAGAATTTCTTTCTATGACATATCCCATATACTGTATATACTTGGCAGAAGGAAGCAAAGAAAATCAGAATAATGCTCAGAATACTGAAACCATGTGGATGCTTTTCCTTAAAGGGATCACAGTTTTTCAATGTTAGAGAATCATCCATAAAACTGAGTATTATGGGGAATAAACAGGGGTAAGAGAAGGAGCATTAATTGAAATAATAATGAATCTTGTAGCAGTTTGAAGACTGACATGTTTATTATATCATAAGCTTCCATGAACTAGTGTCTGTTATATGTTTCTCCCATAATTAATTTGTTAGCCCTTAGGATGTGACAAGTTTTTATTGTTGTTTTCCTGCAACAGTCTAATACAGCTACTCCTGTAGCAACTGGTTAAAATGGGGAATTAAGTACAAGACATAAACAGAAGATAGACTTAAGAAAGGAGTTGGTAATCCCACGAGATGTCAACATTCCTTATGGTAATTTAATTGCAGGGTTTGGAAGTCATGACTATTAAACCAGTATGAACCAATGGAAATACAGGGATATTTTTTCAACTCATCCAATTTTATGAGCCTGCCCTGTGGTATAGCAGCTGAAACCATTTTCAAAAATTTTCAGGAAGAAAGGTCCTTGAATTCTGCTGATTCTTTATCAAATGAACAAACAAAACCAACCTTCCCCCCATGTCACAAACATTGCAAATCTGTTCTTACTTATCTCTATACTTCCTTTCTCTCTGCATCGATACCAGTTCAACTCAGATGAAACACATGGACATAAGCAAAATGGTTGTGTGATGGTAATGAAAACCGGTAATTGTTTCTGTCACATTTCTGGTGAACAATCCAAGAGAACTTCCTACAGCTTCACATTTTTAATTGCTCAACATTTACATTACTCCATTATTGCTTCTGCCTATCAAGGTAGGATATGACAGCAATGAACAAAAAAACCCTAATTGACTACAATCCCAAGGGCTTGTTCATGCTCTAGCAAACTTTATTTGGAAACTGAAGATACCTGGATTGCAATTATTGAACTATTGTCCTGCAATTACAGATCTCATTTCTTCAGAATGGAAGTGAATTACTGGCATAATCAGGCTGAAAGGTGGAAGTTGGGATTGTATTAGTGGTTTTTTTACATATTGGGGCACTTATGGGAAACAGTCCCTGGGGGTTTAATAAAGTCTAATTTAGTCTTTGAACAAGAACTAATAAGGAACTTTTCCCATCACTTTGAAATTGGATCTGAGGCTAGCAAGCAATGGGCACTACTCTGTCTTGATGAGATCAAGCAAAAAACCCAGTCCTATGTAAAAGGGAATCATGGTTTTCATTTGGGGCATTTGAAAAACAATTTTAAATTTTCAGCTTTTTTCTGTTAAGGTATGTATGTCTATTGTATCCCTTCTTTCTAAAATAACCAACTTTGGAGCAGTTCTATTGCAGGGTAGAGGGAAAAGAATAGAAAGATCTCCAGTATCTCACAGACTCTGCAGGTTTGACAATATCCCCAGCTGAACTTTCTTGATGTGATAACCCACCATTGTATGTTTGTTTCCTACAGCATGACAGCTAGCAGTAACTGCATGGGATTATGAGAGCTGAGTCTTCCACATCTGAAGGGCACAAATTGTGGAAAGCCACTCGACCATAGAGCAAACAGAAATCATAAAATCATGTGTGTAGTTAATGCAGAGCCACATAATTCTCAGTGATTTCTATCAAGCAATGGGTTTGTCTGATACAGATTATTCGCAGGACCACCTCTCCCAGAGAGTATTTGCCCACCTACCAGGTCAGATAGGGTAGGCACATCTAGCTCCCTTCCCTGAAATCGTGCCATCTAGTGGGACCTCAAAAAACGTGCCTTTTCTGTGGCTATCCCTACCTTATGGAACACCCCCCCCCTCGGTGATTTGGCAGACCCCCACCCTTTTAACCTTTTGGAAGTCCATCAAGATCTGGCCTTTTACCCAGGCACTGGGATAGAATGAGGATATCTGGAGCTGGTTGTGGGGCATCCCAAGGGAATGATTGAGGCACTGGATTCTTGTTCTTCTTTCTTGTTTTTATGGTTTATGGTTTGTTTGTTTATTTATTTATTTTCTATCCCGCCTTTATTATTTTTATAAATAACTCAAGGCAGTGAACATACCTAATACTCCTTCCTCCTCCTATTTTCCCCACAACAACAACCCTGTGAGGTGAATTGGGCTGAGAGGGAGTGACTTTATAGTTACTGGATTTTATTGTTGTTGTGAGCTGCCCAGAGCTGTGTTTAAGATAGGCAGCCATACAAATCTGTTAAATAAATGATAGAATGAATCTCTCTTCCTAGCCTTCCCATGAGGTATTAGGAAATATTTGTTTTATTCCCTTGGAATTAAGCAGCCTTTTTAATTTATTCATTATGTGTTAAAGAGTCCCTCCTTTGGGGGAGGTGGGCGGTAATTAAATTTGAATAATAGATAAATAAATAAATTTACCTTTCTCGTTTAGCTACATTTTAAGCAGCCCAGTAGTCAAAGCTGTCTGCTTAAGCTCAGTTTTCATTTTGATTGCTAGTAGCTTTTAATAATATGCCCGTATAGGGACCAGGTGAAACTTTGTTTTGTTTTTAATAATGTTTTCAACCCCCTGTTACAGGGTAATTTGTTAGAGATCTCCAGACAAGGCCATTATTCCAGCAAGAGCAACTGCTGAGCTACCAGTTCAATTCTGCATAAGGCATCCCTCTATCCAATTGTGCCTTTTTCAGAAATTGGTCCAGTTCAGGTCTGGTTTAAAGATAAACAGCTGCAAGGAGGAGTTTTCGTATCGTCCATGAAGACTTACTGTAGAATCTGTATAGCAGATGCGTATGTGCCTGGGCCACCTGGGCATAGCCTTTCCCAAATAGTGACTTGTGTTTTGTTTCTATTTATATTTAAACCAACATTCTTGAATTTTGTACCCTCATCCCTACTCCTACCCTATCAGTTCAGTCCTAGCTTGCATTATACTTTCCTGTTTCCTGTCCTTCCATCTGTTTCTATTATCTACGTGGTACTGACTGCGTTTTTTCTGAAAAGAACATCGGAGCACTCATCAATGTTCTTACCACTTGCCCCACCAAGCAATCTTAAAAAAGCCTCAGTCAGGGTCTCAGAGTACAGCTTAGTCTGAATGAACTAAGTCTTTTATTCTACCAACCGAAGCAAATATCTGAAGCTCAGGGTTGAGCTGTGGAGTCCTTGGTGCTCTCTGAGCCTTGCTGTTTTCTTGCAGAGATTTCATTGCCAGACTAGGCAACATCTTCAGCGTGAAAAAGTGTTTTTCGCACTGAAGATGTTGCCCATTCTGGCAATGAAATGTCTGCAAGAAAACAGCAAGGCTCAGAGAGCACCAAGGACTCTTTTATCCTAGTTCTTCTTTGGAAGAAAGTGTCATGTGAGGAAGCCAAAAAAAAAAAGGGGGGGGGGAGCTACTTTACATCAAGCAATGAATCTCATAAAGCAGCAGACAGCATGAAAATCATGAGGGGAGGGGAGGGGAAGCAGCAGAGATACTTGTAATAACAGATGAATGGAAGAGAAAGGAAAGGATTTAGCTGACCATTTAAATTAGCAGTATGAGTCACAGTACATCAGGAAGGAAAATACACATTAATGCTTATTAGTCTTATAAACAGAAACTATAATCCCCAAGAGTTCTTTACAGCAGTGAACAGAAGTGGTTTGCTACTTACAACAGTGAAATGCTTGTATATTTTTTTAAAAAAACTGGGCAGGATTTATCTCCATAGGAGGACCAGCTATTCTTGGAAATATCATCTCATTCTTTCCAAAAATACCCAACAGGTTACAGGCCCTTTCCTATGAACACACACAGTGAAAATACTTGCCCAATTTCTTTGTATATAGATAGGCCTCATTCTTTCAGAAGCTTCTGCATTGGCTGCTGATGTCACCCCATTCTAGGAAAAAGGTTCCATTGTTTTTTAAGCGGCAGCTATTTAGAAGTCTCATTTGGGGCTTGGATACTTAATCAACTTGGACAGCTTTTGCTTTTACTTTTACTTTACTTTACTTTACTTTACTTTACTTTTTTACTTTACTTTACTTAACATTGAATCGGGTCCTTCCTGACGCAAATAGTATTTATTCAATCGATGTAGGTGCCGCCCAACGCTAAACCAGCCCTGGGTGGCTCACAAGATGGTATAATGTTAAGTCTGCTGACCAACAGGAAACCCAGAATCAGGTTAAGGAAGTGGAAGAGAAGGAAGTTGTGCCTGAGAAGAGAAAGGAGAGGAAATTCTTGGAGAGAAGAACAGCCTTCTGAATATGGACCTGACTACACTTAGCTTACTAATTAGGAGAGCATATGATCCACCTTGACTGATTAGATAAGGAGAGACTGTATCAACTCTAAATATTTAATGGCGGGGAGGGGAAGAGAGAGAGAGAGAGAGAAAGTTTACTCTAACAACCTGGAAGAAAGGTATGGACCCCATCTAGCACAGGCTTCTCCAGCTTGCTGCTCTGGAAATGTGTTCCACTCTCATAATCCCTCAGCCAATAGATGCTACTGGGATTTATATACAGTATGTGGAGGATACCTTGTTGGGATGCTCTGCAAAAGTTTTTTTTTTTTTCCTTCAGGAAATGATCATGGGAAAAAATGGTCCTCATGGAGGAGGGAAGAGACCGCTTCCATCTTCCCCAGCATGGAGAAAGGCATAAGGGCAAAGGAGTAATTAGGCCCATCCTCCTTTGGCATAGAAGGCTTTTCTTCCCCATAGGCCTGTCCCCTGACCTCATCCAGTCTGTCAAGGAGGAATAACAGTTCAGCCCTTAGTCTGGATTTAGCCTTTCATGCTACTTAACTATTTACTCTGTTTACAGAATGAAAAGTGGGAAAAATATGGATGAAAGGGCAAGGGAGTCAGGTAAGAGGAGAAAGTTTCTGAACAAATATAGGCAGCAGTTTTTCATCCTATAAGCAAAATATATGGCTTATATTGCAGTTTCCATAATTGTGCTTTGTCAAATACCCATATAATACTAAAACTCTGGTGTCTGTTTGATACTTGTAACCTTTAACTGGGCAAAATGGTGCATCATAGGGCAACAATTTTGAGCCAAGGTACCTAAAATGGGCTAACTTACAGAATGCATCCAAAATCCAGGATCCATGACTTCTGTGAAATTGAAATTTAGCAAATTTTATAAAATATTTTATGACATAAACATTATCATAAAACATTTTATGACATAATACAAAATGTCTTAAAACATTTCCTGTAGTCATCTCCTGATGTTTGACTGTGCTACACAGTTCAACATTGGCTACTTTCAAGGCAGTTACATCTCTCCCTAAATATTTAAGAACTTTCCAATACATTAGAAATTCTGCCATTGTTGAAGGCATTGAGGAATTTGGTAAGGAAATATGTCTAAAACAATGACCCAGCAGGTCATGGGTTGCCTAGTAAAGTTACTGGAAGCCAAGGACATTTGACCAAATGCCATACATTTTTAGTGGGAAAAAATAGCATATTATCAAGAGGGGGTCAAGAAGGTGGTATTATACCTCTGTCTCTTTTTACATGTTTCATGCATAGCACACATAAAGAGGTGGGGCTTTGACCACACAATCACAGCTGCCATTGTGATTTTTTGACCCCTTCTCTGGATATCCCAGCAATAAAGAATTCCTGAAGCCATATTTCAAATAATTAAAACTCATCTATTGTAAAAGGATGGCCAAAGTCTAGCAACTGTTGGAAAGGGTACATGAATATTTAATATGAGAAGCCCACAAAAACATGTTTTGTAATTTGTTCCTGGATACACAGATACTTTGGACAGATTTCTCAGAAAGGGCAGTTTGACCCTAAATCATCTGCATCAGCATCTCTAGACCTGTGTTCCAGTAAATAAAGTACTGGATTACATAATCATTCTATGCTTTAAGTGTTTTCAATATCCCCATAAATGCTGATGTACGTCACTACCATAAAACAATTTTGTAACCATGTTGCATTTCTTATTCAGCGCAATGCCTTAAGCCAGCATGATCACATAATCTTTTCTAATGACATTCTGCTATTCTGAGCAGTTGCACTGTTTTAAAAAATCCTCTTCTCCCCTGGAGCTTTTATATCTGGGGGCGGGGGGAACAAAAAATAGTCATTGTATCACTGTTTGGTTTTAGGACTATTTCATTGTTCCTTGCTTAACTTTTAGCAGCTAAGGCAGAAACATTATAACCTTGTAACTACAAGGATACAGACATTCAAACTGGCTTTGTTCTTCTCAGTTCAAGAGCTCTCATCCTCTTCCCAAAACTCTGCAAAATAAAATAAAATAAAAGCCTTTAAAAAGGAAAGCCATACTGATAGTTGTACTTTCACCGTCACTTTATCTGGTGAAGAACCCATCTGACTATGTAAGGAAAAACTATGTGCCTTACGATAAGGGAATCATGGCTTCTCGTATAACAACGGCAAAACTATTTAGAGCAGGGCCCAAATGGGGTACTGGCCTTTCAAACATATCTCTCCAAATAATAAATCATTGAAATCTTACATCAAAATATTCATATTGGTACCCCCATATAAGAACATGTGGCAATTTGAGGAGGCTGCAGTGGCAGGAGGACTGAGATCTTAAAAAGGTGTTGACTATTTGTGTGAAAAACATGTTATTTTGGTCATAGAGTTTCAAGGGTTCCCCAGGATGTTCCTTTTCTTTTCACCTGTCCTCCCTCCCTCCCTCCCTCCCTCCCTTTCTTTTGGTGTTTCATAAGATTTGTTTCCATAAATGGCATACCATTTGGAAGAGGTGGATTAGCACATACCTGGAGAAACACAGATTGTTTTATGGAACATCAGAGCATTCCTTTACCAGAACACAGTGTTTTGCACCTCCCTGTTTTGATCCATGACTTAAAGTTTCAGGCTTTCATAGCCATGTTATATATTCTATTTAGTAGGAAGGCACCTGTTATTATTTGAAGTGCAGAATGTGCCTAAACCAACTACTACAACAAAGAAATGGACTCAGTATTCCTCACTAACCATGTATGTGGGAATGGAGTGAAGAAATACTAAGGAGACTGACATCAGCTTAGCTGTCAAGTTGAGTATGTCTTGTTGTCATTTATTCGTTTAGTCGCTTCTGACTCTTCGTGATGTCATAGATCAGCCCACGCCAGAGCTTCCTGTCGGTTGTCAACACCCCCAGCTCCCCCAGGAACGAGTCCATCACCTCTAAAATATCATCCATCCATCTTGCCCTTGGTCGGCCCCTCTTCCTTTTACCTTCCACTCTCCTTAGCATCAGCATCTTCTCCAGGGTGTCCTGTCTTCTCATTATATGGCCAAAGTATTTCAGTTTTGCCTTTAATATCATTCCCTCCAGTGAGCAGTCTGGCTTGATTTCCTGGAGGATGGACGGGTTTGATCTTCTTGCAGTCCAAGGCACTCTCAGAATTTTCCTCCAACACCACAGTTCAAAAGCATTGATCTTCCTTCTCTCAGCCTTCCTTATGGTCCAGCTCTCGCAGCCATATGTTACTACTGGGAACACCATTGCTTTAACTATGCGGACTTTTGTTGTCAGTGTGATGTCTCTGCTCTTCACTATTTTATCGAGATTTGTCATTGCTCTTCTCCCAAGGATTAAGCGTCTTCTGATTTCCTGACTGCAGTCAGCATCTGCAGTAATCTTCGCACCTAGAAATACAAAGTCTTTCACTGCTTCTACATTTTCTCCCTCTATCTGCCAGTTATCAATCAAGCTGGTTGCCATCATCTTGGTTTTTTTGAGGTTTAGCTGCAAGCCAGCTTTTGCACTTTCTTCTTTCACCTTCATCATAAGGCTCCTCAGTTCCTCTTTGCTTCAGCCATCAAAGTGGTATCATCTGCATATCTGAGATTGTTAATGTTTCCTCCAGCGATTTTAACTCCAGCCTTGGATTCCTCAAGCCCAGCATGTCGCATGATGTGTTCTGCATACAAATTGAATAGGTAAGGTGAGAGTATACAGCCCTGCCATACTCCTTTCCCAATCTTAAACCAGTCCGTTGTTCCATGGTCTGTTCTTACTGTTCTATTTGGTCGTTATACAGATTCTTCAGGAGGCATACAAGATGACTTGGTATCCCCATACCACTAAGAACTTGCCACTATTTGTTATGGTCCACACAGTCAAAGGCTTGAGAATAGTCAATAAAACAGAAATAGATGTTTTTCTGAAACTCCCTGGCTTTTTCCATTATCCAGCGGATATTGGCAATTTGGTCTCTAGTTCCTCTGCCTTTTCTAAACCCAGCTTGTGCATCTGGCAATTCTCGCTCCATGAACTGCTGAAGTCTACCTTGCAGGAGCTTGAGCATTACCTTACTGGCATGTGAAATGAGTGCCACTGTTTGATCGTTTGAACATTCTTTAGTGTTTCCCTTTTTTGATATGGGGATATAAGTTGATTTTTTCCAATCTGATGGCCATTCTTGTGTTTTCCAAATTTGCTGGCATATAGCGTGCATTACCTTGACAACATCATCTTGCAAGATTTTGAACAGTTCAGCTGGGATGCCGTCATCTCCTGCTGCCTTATTAGCAATGCTTCTTAAGGCCATTTCAACCTCACTCTTCAGGATGTCTGGCTCTAGCTCACTAACCACACTGTCAAAGCTATCCCTGATACAGTTATCCTTCCTATACAGGTCTTCCGTATATTCTTGCCACCTTTTCTTGATCTCTTCTTCTTCTGTTAGGTCCTTGCCATCTTTGTTTTTGATCATACCCATTTTTGCCTGGAATTTACCTCCGATGTTTCTAATTTTCTGGAAGAGGTCTCTTGTCCTTCCTATTCTATTGTCTTCTTCCACTTCTGTGCATTGCTTGTTTAAAAATAATTCCTTATCTCTTCTGGCTAACCTCTGGAATTTTGCATTTAATTGGGCATATCTCCCCCTATCACTGTTGCCTTTTGCTTTCCTTCTTTCTTGGGCTACTTCTAGGGTCTCAGCAGACAGCCATTTTGCCTTCTTGGTTTTCTCTTTCTTTGGGATGTATTTTGTTGCCGCCTCCTGAACAATGTTGCGAACTTCTGTCCAGAGTTCTTCCGGGACCCTATCTACTAAGTCCAGTCCCTTAAATCTATTCTTCACCTCCACTGCATATTCCTTAGGGATATTAGTAAGCTCATATCTAGCTGATCTGTGGGTCTTCCCTAATCTCTTTAGTCTGATCCTAAATTGTGCAATACGAAGTTCATGATCTGAACTACAGTCAACTCCAGGTCTTGTTTTTACCGACTGTATACATGTCCGCCACCTTTGGCTGCAAAGAATGTAGTCAATCTGATTTTGGTGTTGTCCATCTGGTGAAGTCCATGTATAAAGCCGTCTCTTAGGTTGTTGGAAGAGAGTGTTTGTTATTCAGAGTGAGTTGTCTTGGCAAAATTCTATCAGCCTATGTCCTGCTTCATTTTGTTCTTCCAGGCCATGCTTACCTGTAATTCCAGGTGTCATTTGACTTCCCACCTTAGCATTCCAGTCTCCCGTGATGAAAAGAACATCTCTTTTAGGCGTGTTGTCCAGTAGGTGCTGCAGATCCTCATAGAACTGCTCTACTTCAGCTTCTTCAGCATCTGTGGTTGGGGTGTATATTTGGATCACTGTGATGTTAGATGGCTTGCCCTGAATTCGAACTGAGATCATTCTATCATTTTTTGGATTGCATCCAAGCACTGCTTCAGCCACTTTACTATTAATTATGAAGGCTACTCCATTTCTTCTGTGGTCCTCTTGTCCACAGTAGTAGATCTGGTGGTCATTTGATGTGAAGTGGCCCATTCCAGTCCATTTCAATTGACTGACACCCAAAATGTCTATCTTTAATCTTGACATCCCACCAATAACCACATCCAATTTGCCCTGGCTCATAGATCTTACATTCCAGGTTCCAGTGGTGTGTTGATCCTTAGAACATTGGATTCGCCGTTCACCACCAGCACCGTCGGCCGCTAGCCATCTTTTCGGCTTTGAGCTAGCTGCGTCATCACGTCTGAGGCTAGCTGGACTCATCCTCTGTTCCTCCCCAGTAGCATTTTGACCATCTTCCAACCTGGGGGTCTCATCTTCTGATGGTATACTGACATATCTCTGGTTGTACTGATCCATTTAGTTTTCACAGCAAGAATACTGGGGTGGGTTGCCATTACCTTCCCCAGGGATCGCATTTAGTCTGACCTCTCTGTCATGACCTTCCCGTCTTGGGTGCCCCTTCACGGTTTAGCTCATGGCATCATTGAGGTGCTCAAGCTCCAGCACCACGACAAGGTAACGATCCTTTGCTGAAGGAGTTTGTCTTAAACTATATGAAAACATGTCCTTTTTTTGTGTCCTAATACTTGACCTATGGTCATGTGCTATCCATAAAATGTATCATGGATTCCCAAATCCCAAAATTGTGGGAAATGATAAAAGTCAGTAGGATTATTAAAGCTAAAATCATCATGCCAGGTTTTACTTGTGCCAAAATAATAGCCAAAATGACATGCAATGGCAGGCAGGAAGGAAGGTTAGTTAGTTGTTATGGAGACATTAGCAATATTCTTGAATTTCAGGAATGACAATTAATTTGCAGGATAGCTTTCAAATGCTTTTCATGACCAAATCTGTATTTTTGCAAGCAGATAATGGTGATGATGATGATGATGATGATGACTACGACGGCGATGTAAAATTGGTGAAGTGTTTTGCTGAAAGCATTAATTTAGCTCTTTTACTACATGCAGATTCTGTACCTTTTATATGATGCTCTCTAAAGCTAGTGATTAGAAATGAGGAAACTTCTGAGAGTCTTATGAATTAATGCATGAAGGAAATTGGTTTAAGCTTTGATGCTTCACATGAAAGGCAACTTTAGTATGATATCTCAAAATGCTGAAAGAGTTTGAATAGGAATGTTCAGAAATGTGACCCATTTCTTACTTTGTTTTGGTTTTTGCTCTGTCATGTGTTTCAGAGCCTTTGCTTTTGTACTCTATGTTTATGCTGTACAATAATCCATACCTATACCCAGTATGGAGTTGTGGTTAAGGTGCTGCCTAGAAACCAGGAGACTGTGAGTTCTAGTCCACCTTAGGCACGAAAGCCGGCTGGGTGACCTTGGGCCAGTCCCTCTCTCAGCCCAACCCACCTCCAGGGTTGTTGTGGGGAAAATAGGAGGAGGAAGGAGTATATAACCCCTTTGAATTATATATAAAAAAGGTGGGATAAACTGTGGTGGTGGTGGTGGTGGTGATGATGATGATGGAGAAACATGTTTCAGTCCTTGCCTAAACATTTTGCATATTCGTTTGTTATCCCATCAACTTACAAGTAAAAAAATCTACCACAAAGGGAGCATAGAAATAGCAACAGTTTGCTCTCAGTATGTTATTCTATATATTCCAACATGCTGGATTGTATCTGGTAACATCCAACCACCAGCAAAATGGATGCTTTTAATTTTGTCAATGTACTTTAAAAATGTATATATTCTATCTTCCAAAACAACGTTTCTGTCACTGATGTACTGTATTTGCTTCTCTTCTGCACATACAACAGCAAACATGAAGGAGAACAGAGACTGCTGAGAGGGAGATGACCCAAGGAAATGTCCATTGCACAGGCAGAAATCTCTTCTTGCAACATTGGATACAATCCATTCACTCTACCACATCATCAGTCTTACAGGGTATAATGCTAACAGTTTATGACTCACATCTGGTGGTTAAGGCAATGGGCTAGCAACCAGGAGACTGAGAGTTCTAGTCCTGCCTTAAGCATGAAAGCCGGCCGGGTGACCCTGGGCCAGTCCCTCTCTCTCAGCCCAATTCACCTCACAGGGTTGTTGTTGTGGGGAAAATAGGAGGAGGAAGGAGTATTAGGTATGTTCGCCGCTTTGAGTTATTTATAAAAATAATGAAGGTGGAATAGAAAATAAATAAATAAATGATAATAATAAATTGGCTAATGTGGATGTCCCCTATAATGTTTACATAACCAAGGAATCAGATTTCTTTCTCTCTCTCTCTCTCTCTCTCTCTCTCCCTCCCTCTCTCTCCCTCTCTCCCTCTCTTTCTTTCTTTTTCTTTCTCTTTCTTTCTTTCTTTCTTTCTTTCTTTCTTTCTCTTTCTTCCTTGTATTCCTGTATAATGGAGTGTTAAAGGTACTTTGTTCAGTGTACAAGCTCTTCCCATATGCACATGGTCCTGTCCAGATCTGGTCAGTGATATCTTCATCTATACCAATGCATCTCTGAATCGAATGGGCCCAGAGATTTCCTTTTTGGAATTGCTTATAAGGATTTGCAGCAGATCAGTGGCATTCTTTCCTTAGGAACAATTTCAAGTTTCCTTCTTGGGCTTCTGTTCAAAGAAGTTATTTACACAAGCACGAAGAGATTTCCTCATTAAATCAAAATTGTCTGCTATAATCTTTGCTATAGCAACCACAATAGCTGATAAAACAAGCCACTTAAGCTGAGTTATGGTTTTTCCTATTAGTGGTCATAATGTAACATTACAGTTGAATGACTTATAGCTTTACTTGGAAGTAATAGATATATCTGCAGACTAACACTTCCAAGTCAAGCATTCACAGAGAATACTTGTAACAAAAAGAGTATTCTCCCATCTCATTTAAAGGCTCATATAGCAATTCTAAAGCACTGTCTGCCATAAATTATCATGGCAGACCTGCAAAATGTTGGAATGAGAACTAGGGAGTGCTATACCTTGTACAGTGTATGAAGTCTAATTTATTTATGCTTCTCTCCACCCCCTCTCCAGTATACATTCTATTTCTCATTCCCTAAAGCACACATAAAATAAGTCATTAATAATTGGGACTGAAAGAGTTTGCCATTGGGACAAACACTCTTTCCCTAAGCTGAAACCAAAAGAAACATCCAAACAATACAGTGGAGCAAACTTCATTCAGTTTACTGAAATTGTCATTCTGTGCAAATGACAAATTATACTGTCATTTTATTTCACCCTCTCTAAAAGTTGCCATGTGTTTATTGCTCTGTCACTGGGTTGTATGGATCGGAGCAAAAAGTTATCAGAGGAATTTAAAGTCTCTTGACTAGTGTGTTGGACCCTGTGCACGGCATCACACTTTTCTGTAATGAATCTCACCATGGAATACTTAGAAGCTATGAACACTTGCTTCTCAGGCATACACAATTCCTTTCCAGAATGGATTTATAAATCTGCTGCCCTCTACAAAATCTAAGGGACTGATTGTAGTTTCACTTTGTTTGGGCAATAAGATTGGGTGGTGGGGGGGACCTCTGTTTTTTCTCAGAAAAGCTCTGCTCTAAAGAAATATCCTTTTCCCTAAATTCTGCCCCCCTCTAATGGTTTCTGGCACCTCTATAATGTATCTGTAATGATTGCCTATCCTAAACACCATCAGACTCATAAACAGGACCACAAAGATATCTGATTTATTAAAGAATAGTATGCAGGTGCACAAAGAAAGCTGAGAATGGAAAAAGCACACCAAATGCAAACTAAAAACCCTCGGTACAAACGAGATCCCTCCCCCTGTAGAATCTTCCCAGGCTCACAATCCCAGGTGCTCCTAACGGCTTCTGCTGGTCCGCGCGAAAAGTCCTTGAGCAGAGCACATAACCCAAACACTTTCCATTGAAACGAACACAGATACAGAGCTTGGCACAAGGTTTCACAGCAGCTCCCTCCCAACAGAAATGCATGTCAGCACCATGGCATGTGAAATGTTACGATGTACGGTGCACATTGAAACAGTGCACAGGACAGTATCCTGCCGATTGCTCCCATATCCCACCTTTTCTCCAGTTTGCACTGATCCCTAGGCTGTACATAATGGTAAGTGGGAATGACACTGAGAGATAGAAAGAAGAGCTGCAAACTAGACAACCAATATGCAAATGGCTTCTCAGCCCATGGAAGGAAAAGGGACATGGGAAGTGCCTCAGAAGGGACCCTCCCTAGTTTTCTGGAAAGTAAAAGTAAAGAAGAGAAGTGTTTTCAGACTTGCAAGACTCTGTTGTTGTAACTTTACAATAAAGGTAGGGTTAACACTCGTGGCTTCTGCTTCTTGTCTGGACCACCTCAAAGGGCTAACGGATAGCCATACGTCAGCACCATGTAAACCTGCTGTGCTACAACAATCTGAAATTAAGGGGTATGTCACAGAGATTAGATTGGCCTAGATTTACCTCCAGAGTAGAGTATGCAACCTAATAGTTCCCAGATTTTTTAAATGCAATTCCTACAGTCCTTTGCAACTGGCCATGTTGACTGGGTCAGGTGAGAACCAAAGTCAAATTAATCTCAAGGACACACGGGCATCCTCCTGTTTCTCATCATCATCCATACAATCTGTCAAAAGTCTGCCACTTCAATTCTAAGTGTTTAATACTGGTGGATCATAATTCACAGGTGGCAGATCAATGGAATTTTACCCTGTTCAATCTATCTATATCAGCAGAAGCCATGTGGCGTAGCTTTAAAGCTCTGTGAGCCTGCCCATGAGATTAGAATAGCACTCATGAATAAGACAGAGGTGGTCTGAACATCTATTATGCCTTTATTGCAAAGGGGGCCATAAGAAATAATTAAATGTTCCAAGTGTTGGTTATCAGCTCTTTGTTTAGCATTGTTCCCCCACACTCTGTATGCACTGATTCACTCCATTACATGCAAAGCTAATATTGTCCATACAGGGTGAGATAATAACACTAGGTCCACAGTAGAAAAACAACAATTCAATAGGTCAGATGTAAAGTGGGGCTATATGACAGCTTTAACTTAGTTTGCTGCTTTGGGCTAGCATGGTATGCATAAATGGATCTTTCTTGCTTTCTACTGCCAGTACCTTATAAGAACAGGCACTGTTATTTGGTTAAAGCTTTGGCACCTGCTATGTCAGCATCACTTTTCATGATTAAACAGATCCCTGTAGCACAATTAGAGATTCACATAAAAGGTAAATTTGTGTGACTATAGCAGAAGAAATGACCATTGAGGAATGTGTGGGAGGTAACAAATTGTTGATCAGGTTCATAAAGCCTTAGGTTCGTAAGTTCAGTTTAAATCAATATCCATAATCTGGGAAGACTTATATTTACTTGCATTTAGAGTGGTGTAGTTTTGCTTGTTTACTGGCTATTTTTAAGGTCAAGAAATTGCATACAGAAATAAGGTAGTATTATCAAGATTCCAGGAAAAGTTTTAGCTTATTTCATGCTGCTGTTAAAAACTCAGAAATCCAGGCTATAAAAAAAGTGACAGGCCTTTTCCAGTTCCCCAAATAGAAAGATAGAATTTAGGAATATATGAGCACAATTGTAGACATTTGCAAAATAATCAACAGAAATATATTATGGTTTAGTGTATTTAACAATAGTCTGATCAGGGGTGTCCTCAGGGAGTGGGTCAAAATGTCAAGATGGCAGCTGCAATAATGCAATTGAAGCCCTGCCCAATTTTTTAATGTGCATCAGTGGTTGTGGCTGCTAGGTTGACTTTTTTGAACCTACAGACATCTCTGGACAAGGTAAATCTTTGCTTTTATGACCACCACCCCAACCCCCTGGAGACAACTCTGAGACTGATATTCATAAACCTGCAGGTTTATGTCATACAGAAATAAGGTACACCAGACCAGACTAGACCAGACCAGGAAATCAACTCCACAGGAAGGCTAAAACTAGCTTTACTAAGATTGGCTTTAATAACCGAATCTTGCAAGTCTGATTGGGTTGTACTTCCCCTTCTTATACTCTATGGATTAGGGAGGTACCTGTCTGAGCTGCTTCCAAATGTTATCTCATTGCTCTGGACTTAAAAAATGTTTCAGCCCCTTTTGCCTAGGTAATGGTTCCTGCATATCCGAACACCTACCAGGGGTGTCTTTTGGAGAGAAAAGACCTTCCAACTCTATTGCTTTTTAAATAGCACTTGTGCTGTTCTACAACTAGAGGTCAAATAAAGTGAACTCCAAAGTTTAACTATGTGATTTCCTATTCCCATATATAATCCTTGGCATTTATTAGGAAAGTAATGGATTGTTTTATGAACTCTGTGACTTCAACATGATTGTGTATGGCAGAAAACCAACAGGCAACACTTTTCCCATTCACTCCCCTCTATGTTGGGAAATGGATGCAGCATCTGACCTTATTAAAAGACAGAACAATTCTACTTAAAAGCACAGTCCCATTAACAAAAGTTATACTGTTTCACAGGACATTGTTTTTATAGCTTGAATTCTAACATACTGTCTTGCACAACAACTGCACAACCCTTCAGTTAAATGAGAACCTTGCAAGATTGCAGAACTGTTCCCTACATGTTTAGAAAATGCCAATTATCTAGCTAGAAATGGTTTATATATGTAATTACGTGGTGTGTACTATCACTGTTTTCCAGACTCAGAGATTCTGTACCTAACTGTATCTGTGTGACTTTCTGCATATTGCTTAATTATATAATGAGCAAACACAAAAACGGCACAACAACATGCTGCAAATCACTGCAAGGAAGCTATTTTATAAATTCACCTTGTGGCACTAATGATCAGACTTATATAGCTGTTTGCTTTTTAAATTTATTGATATATTTAAATGATCAATATTGAAGTCCTGCTAATTTTTTAAAATATAATTTTATTGAAGAAATTTTTCACAAAATAAAAACAATGCAAATGTTAAAAAAGAAATAAAGAAAATAAGGAAGAATAGTGGATAAATAAGAAAGAAAATAGAAATAATAGAAATAAGGAAAAGAGCTTATAAAGAAGCATCTTTTTGACAGCAATTATAAATGCATTTATATTTTACCCCCCCTCTCTCAGGCAGTGGTGGTGAACTTTTTGGGCTCAGTGTGTCAAAAATTTGGAAAATGCCTAACTTGACTCTGCTGGCATGTCACCCCGCCCCCCAAACAAAAGAGAAACAATTATTTACATATTCATCTATTTTTAAAAAAGATACAATCCAATCATGTCTTGCCCCCTCTGAGCTCCCTGCTGCCCTGTCCTCTGCCGCCCCAGCTCACCTGGCCATCTTCTTGCTCCCTCTTGCACGGAGCCAGTTCCTGCAGAAGCCGCTCACAATTGCTGTGAAAGGGTGTGAAGGGGCATGCCTTGGCATGAAGGGGCACAAAGGGGCACCTTTGAGTGAAGGGGTGTGCTTTCGCTGGCTTCATGCAAAGTTGGTTCCTGGAGAAGCCCTTGCAAATTGCAAATGGCTTCTCCAAGAACCAGTTTTGCGTGAAGCCAGCAAAAGCACACCCCTTCACTCAAAGGTGCCCCTTTGTGCCCCTTCATGCCCTTGTTGTCAGGTGTTGGTGAACATTGGCATGCCATGCCAAAATGTCATGGCATGTCACCTTTGACATGTGTTTCATAAGTTCGCCATCACTGCTCTAAAGTTACATAATTTTCTTCTTTCCATAAGCTACCCTATCTAATCTTCAAACCCATAAATCACAAGTTCATTTTTCTCTTTTTTCAGCAAAAAGTCCATAAGGGGTTTCCAGTTACTGAGAAATGGAGTTGTTGATTTTTCTGTAATCAAACAAGTTAATTTTGCCATCTCTGCTAGTTCTGCATCTTTACCAAGCATTCCTCCATTGTGGGTATTTCAGAGTCTTTCCATTTTTGCACATATAATAAGTCTTGCAGCAGTAATCATAATAAAAATAATCTCCCATGACTCTTTTCTAATTGACTGTCCATTAACTCCAACAAGAAAAGTTCTCGTTTCAGTTGAAAGTTGATCTTTAAAATTCTTCGTATCATTATATGTATTTGAACACAGAAATTTCTGGCTTTTTTACAGGTTCATCAGGCATGATAAAATGACCCTTCATGTTGTCCACATTTCCAATATAAATTTGAAGTAACTTAATACATTCTAGACCAGCCTTTCTCAACTTTTTGACTCTGGAGGAACCTTTGAAATATTTCTCAGGCCTCGGGGAACCCCTGCACATTCAGGCTCAAATATAGGCCAGAAGTTACAAAATTATTACATCTGTTTCATGTGTAGGCCTGTATATATGCACTAACAGTGTTCTTAAACTAAAACTAAAAATGAAACTTACCTCTTTAATGTGAAGTTGCCCAAATTTGAAGTAATTTTTAACATAAATCGTGATCTCCCAGGGAACCCCTAGCGACCTCTCATGGAACCCTAGGGTTCCACAGAACCCTGGCTGAGAAACCCTGTTCTAGATAATTTTTCTGGAGTCATATACAAACAGTACATTATTTTATTTAAAAAATTCTTTTAGGTTATAGCGGAATGTAAATTTCAGTCCTTTCAACCACATATTTTCCCATTGTTCCGTCAGTATATTATGTCCGAAGTTCTTAACATATTTTATCATACAGTCTTTCACTTGTGTTTCTTTTGTTTCAAATTTCAATAAAAGTGTATTCATTTTAGCAATTACATGTTCATCATTTGTACATAGTTCAACTTCAAATTCAGTCTTCTGCTGCTCACTTCCAATTTCTCTTAACTGTGCGTACAAAAACCATTGAAAACTAAATCCCTCTGCAGCCAATTGCTCTTTTGATTTAATCTTATATTCTCCATATTCTAACAACTCCTGATAAGTTAACCATTTTTCTTTACCTGCTGTTTCTTTCCTGTAAAATGCTTCTGTGCTGAGACCCATAAAGGCATTTTGGGCACAGTCTGGGTTTATATCTGTTCCATATTCTCAATATGGCACTTCTAATATAATGATTCTTAAAATCTACATTAACCTTAACTTTATCGTACCATAAAAAACCATGCCATTGGAGAGGCCCTGCTAGTTTGAAGGCCATACTACAAGTAGTGGTGACAAGTAAGTATATTATACATAAGACTGGGAGCTCTGGATTTTATTCCATGATGAATCTTATGTTTAGGAGACGGAAGGTCTGCAGTGAAACTGATGCAAAGTTGTGCTCACAGTATTACTGCAGTGAGTTGAATAGCTGCCTGCCACATCACTCATTCTTATAATTGTTTTTCATGTGTCTGCTCATAACGAAATCTCCAATAATTGGGCACAAGATATCAGTTTCTTAATCATTTATTGTTTACTTTATACAATGTTGTTATGCATTTGTGTCACTAAAAATGACCCCAAAATTGGAATTTGTAACTGATAGAGTGAAGTATATGTTTTCTTTACATGCTGCACGTGTAACTTGGATGTTTCTCACATTATCTGTCAACAAGCAAACCAGTATGGGATCGTGGTTAATGGTTGGATTAGTAGGGGGGGGGACTTAGGCACAAGTCTACCCTCAGCCATAAAAACTCATTGATTGATGATGGGCCAGTAATTCAGCCCATCACATAAGGTTGTAGTAGGAAAAATTGGAGGAGGGAACTGTGTGCAAGCTGCCTTCAGTCACTGGAGGAAGGGAAAAATGTAAAATCTATATCTGACATCTACATTTGCCACCATGAATAATTGAGCAGTTCTCTCCCTTGATTACCCTCCCCCCCATATGTAGGACAGGGCATTATCTAAGAACATAATTATTGTTACTGTTTGTAGACCACTCATCAGGGAAAATTCTCAAGGTGTTATCAATTCTGAATAGAAAGTGTATCAAAAATAATAACGTGACTTGATTAATGGCTCCCAGAAAAGACCTATAAGAATGAAATAAAATGAAGCAAGGATCAGAACTGTCCGATGGTGTTTAGAAGGGAAAAAAGGGAATATTTCAGTGTGTATTCTGTACTCTTATTTATTTATTTGTCAAAATGACTCTGAGCAGCTTCACCAGGCTAAAAGAGCCAACAACATTATATATTAAAAAGAGCGCACAACGTTATATAAGAACATGGTGTTCATCTGATGGAACAACAGATCTTACCTTATCTTATTATTAGCAATGATTGTTTCATTAAAATGGTGCTCTCTGATACATATTGGAAGTAAATCCTACTGTGTGCAGTGGAGCTTACTCCTCTAGGACACATATCTAGGATACTATAACATAATGATTATGGGAGCAGAACATTTCAAGGGAACAATATATGAATGTTTACAAAATTACTACTATTTCACAGGTCATGATGATATGTGCTCTCTGAATCTTCTGGCATTAGCTCTGTGCTCTTTCCCCTATTTAAAACTGCAAAAACTAAATTCTAATAGCTTCTTTCAGTTTTGTGCTTGGCTACAGGTCTAATGGTCTGATAATAACAAAATCTCTACATGGAATCATATAGTTACAAGCAGGATTATATTATGAATCAGTCAAATCACCAGCTATTATTGGATTCTTCCAATTGCAATAAAATGAAAAGTTCTTCTCTGACTCATCTACTAAAAAACTGTATTTTCTACCAATTAGAAGTCCATTAAAAGGGGGAGGGGCAAATGATGACATCTGCATCATGCATCCCCATGCAAATGTTTGAATCCTCCCCACACGCAGTCCTGCAGGCAGCCAGTCAAGAAATACGCTACAGACTAGCACTTGGTAGGCCAGCCATGAAGGCCTTGGGAAAGATATTCAAATGCCATGATGTGTCTATGCCTACAAAGATCAGAACTGTGCAAGCCATGGTATTCCCTGTGACACTCTATGGAAGCAAAAGATGGACTTAAAAGAAGCAGGATAGGAAGAGTATAGACACTTTTGAACTATGGAGTTGGAGAACACTACTGAAAGTAGCAGGTGTAGCCAAGAAAACAAACAAATGAATCCTCAAAGAAGCCAACCCAGAGTTCTCACTCAAGTCACAAATGACCAGGCTCAAATTATCCTACTTTGGACACTTAATGTGGAGATCTAGGTCTCTGAAGAAGGCTTTAATGTTGGGAAAGGTGGGAGGAAAGAGAAGAAGAGGATGACCAGCAGCAAGGTGGATGGACTCAGTTACAGTGGCGATGAGTGCATCATTCAGGTTAGAGATATATAATCATGGAGAAAACCTATGTGGTCACTAGGAGCTGAAAACAACTTGATGGCACATAATCATCATCAGTCACATATCTGCATCAGATATTATGTGAATACATAATTGTGCCATTTGCATGATGACATAATGCAGGCATCATCATTTTGAAGTTATCACAGCTTCTTACCAATGCCTACTCTAACAAAGGCTGGTAAAGCCCAATCCGAGGTTTGTTTATGCATAAGAAATCTTTCTGAGTTCAGTAGCACTTCCACCTACAAGAGGTAAGAGGTATAGGAGGTAGGACTGCCCTGCTGATGTGTTCAACTTCTTTTCCCCCGAAGTTCTACAGGCTGTTTTGCCACTAACTTTAAAATTGAACTTGCACCAATTACTTTTAAGTTACATTTTTCCCACTTCCAGTTTTGAAATAAAGATGAACGGGTGTGCATTGTTTTGAGTTAACATTAGAACATATGTATAAAAATCCCTGCAAACCATCAAATATATAAGGCAGAAACGAACACCAAATGGCTGAGCAGAGGTGTTGGTCTCCAGCATGGCCCACTCTCAGGGATAACAGGAGCTATAGTCTAATAGCATCTAAAGAGCTGTAACTCCCTCCCCTCTGCTACAGGCTGATGATTGGGAAGGGACTGCTCAGCCTAGGGCACCTAAATTAGCACAGCTTCAGCATGGCTGTGCTCTAAAATGGACAGGAAGAGCTAACAAAGGACGTTTTCTGTAGTAGCTAAGCTATCACACAGCTGCCTACAGGAGGATCTACCTGCTTAAAATAACAAGCTGTAACACCCCTGGCCCCCACATGCACACACACACACACACACAGGTAAAAGGACACCCCAAATACAGGCTTTTGTTTTCCATTAAAGAGAGCCATGTTTTGAGCTAAACCTGAAAATAAAACATTTTAAGCAAAAAGGACTAAATAACTACATAAAAGATATTTAATAAAACATTGCTTTTTCTGGTTAGTAAAATTAGAAAGCAGTTAATTCACTATTCATCTTGGAAGTATACATGAACAGTTTTTAATTAATGTAGAGAATGTACTTATGTATGCTCATCAGAGAGCTGAGGTTGGTTAGTTCAGAGTAAGCTGTATGACTAATCCTGGTTTCTTGCCATGTTAGCTGCCTATAAATTAATAATAGGTCTGAACGCAGTAAGAAATAATTCCTTCACTGTAACCAACAGAAGAATAACTGTCTTTCACAGTTAAATCAAGCAATGTTTGGCTCATTCACTGCATGTTAGATACATTTTTTTTTATTCTTCCTTAACAGCAAAGCAACATCAGATTTCCTCTCCAAGCTGGCAGATCATTGAAAACTTAATGGGAAATAGTAGGTATTGGATCACCAGGCACAATTTTTTGCAGGAATATATCCCAGCCCTGATGTTAACATCTGCCTCATTACTTTCACATTCTGCTACTGGTGAAGGCTAGTAGAGTTGGGTTGCAAAAATCTAGATCACTAAATGGCAGCAATGAGAATCAGAAGACTCTCTTTGCTGCTATCTAGTAGTCATCCTGACATCTGCAGTTCAGATCCGGTAGCACTATGGCTGATTGCTGTATGATGTGACACTGCCACATGTACCTTGCCCACTAATGAGCAGTCAATTCAATTGACTTGAGGGTATGTTATGTGCTTCCTCAGAGCAAGTGCTGTTGACAGTGCAATCTGACTGCCATGGACTTACTTCCAAGCATGTGTAGATAGGTCTATGATCTAACTAGACCAATGCACGATTGCTTATGCTAGATTGACACCTGCTAACATCAACTTACAGCATTTGAATTTGAATCCACCTGAAGTTATCAGAAAAGTAAGGGAAGAAGAACAATAAATAAATAGACATGAAGCAAGGCTTGTTGGGTGGCAATAAGCAATGATAGCCTATTTACATCATAATTTCTCAGGTGAAAAGACCTTTACCAATTTCCTGCTGCTTCTGAGTTTAGTTCAAGATAGAACAGTGAGGCACTGAAGAGTACCCCAGCATCACCTTCCCAGCAAAAAGTTCTAGAGTCACTATCATCATGTTACCTCTACCACATAACCAGAAAGATAGTTTGAGGAATGATTCTGAAAATTGTGGAGAGAACTAGACTGCATTTTGTTCCATCTGTTCTCTGGAATTAAGCTGTTTCTTTCCAAAGCCAGAAAAGAAATTTGATCAGAATGCATTCAAATAATTTATATCATCCAAGATTGCACAAAGCTGATTCACTCTTTGTTTTTTTACTAAAAATTCAATACATCCTATTCCAATCAGGACTTCTGCACTTATTTTGATTTTTACTCTAACAAGTGTCAGTTGCAATCTACATATTTACCATAACAACAACATGTGTTTTGACCCTTGCTCAAGAATAGAATATATGAGATTGGATGATAAATTCTGCTATTTCTTTCTGAAAACTTTATCTGGGCATCTATATAATAACTCATTCTGCAGATCAGCTATCTAATCTGTCCACACAGAGAGAGAGAGTCATACACACGTTAGTAAAGTTTCATATTCATATAGTATCTTAATGATAGCTAAGAACTGCATGGGGAGCTGCACAATTCAGACTTGAAAATCAAAAAAACAAACACAGTTTTAAATGAGATAGAAGTAGATGTTAATTCAGTAGAATGGACATTCAGCAAAGTGACAACCTTGTTTGATTATCTGCCATCAAGTGACATAGGTAGATCTTCTCCAGGATGATTTGCCCACAACCTGGCCTTTCAGGTCTTCCAGCAGTACGTGCAACATTGCTGTAATAAAGTTCATCCACTTTGCTACCAGTCATCCTCTTTTTCTCTTTCCTTCTACCTTTCCCGCAGTATGGACTTCTACCATGAGCTGGGTCTTTGCACAATGTTCAGAATATGGCAAATTGAGATGGTTAGTATATTCCTCACTGCATTTCCATAAGGAAGACTCTAGCTCCTCCTCTCCAGAAGGGACCAGGGTAACTTGAAACAGGGCTGCTGGATGATTTCTGTGGACTCAATAAGGGTGGAAAAGTATACATGCTTTACCATCCTTATTACCATGTAGGCCTTAGAAAGGTCTCTGGCTCATGCTCAGTCAGAATCACTCCTCGTTGTCCTCCAACAGCATTCCAAGGGTCTCCTGACCCATTTCATCTTCCTCAGCTCCTCAGTAAATCAAGGGGAGCCCTAGCATCCATGGGATCAAGAGGCTGCATCGATGCAATCCAATCCAAAGCCCTAGTCACCCAGGCCAAGGCACTGTCAGCCCTTCAAGGTAGACCAGACTAGAAAACCAAAGCCATGCAGGCAGGGAGCAGCACCAGAACACTCCTATGCAATCAGGAAATGATCTTCCCATGGCAGAGGAGAGAGAACAATTTCTCCTAATTCCAGATCACACTGGCAGGAAAATCAGATCCAAAGTGTGACCACCATTGTGTATCAGGCCCTTGATAACCTTGGTCAGGTCCATGGCTGTCATGGTGGCCATGAACTCCTGAGCCACTTCAGATTCTGCCTCCAGGAAAGGCAGGTAGAAGTCTCCCAGGTGACTGTTTTTAATGTTTTTATTTGTAACTGCCCAGAGTCAATTGGAAGTTGGACAGCATATAAATAATCTTCCTCTTTGAAACATCAGCAACTAGATGTCCCAAAAGTATTAATCTAACCACATCATAAACACCATTAGTACTCTGAAAGATCCTTAGCATTTCCTCAGTAGAAAGTTGAACACTATCTGACCTGAGAGCCTATCATCTGGCATTATATCACCAGTCATTTCATATTTTTGATCCATGTGATTTCTTGGTAAAATAAAGGAGTGGTTTACCACTACCTTCAACAATGCAGTATGAAATGATGCCTTTCCTATTGTCACTAAAGTGATTGTCCACCTCCAGCATCTCCCTATATCTCTGCTGCCCGATATAGACACCTGCTTGCTTTAGCTGGGCAGCTGGCATGCCAGCGAACCCTAACCCTTTGTAACTTGTGTGACCCTACTGGGTGTATACACTCTTAGCATACACTCCTGGCATTCTTTGCTCATCCTTCCCAAGATCACTCCCACCATCACAATTAGGCAGCATAGCATGACTTGAGGGGGAGTGATAACCTTAACCCTCCTTAAGTTGAAAGAAATTGTCTGGGTTAAATTCAGATAATTCCTCCAGTGTAAGACAGTTCTAAATGGCAGTCAGTTAAGGTGCCTTATCATCTGGGTAGAGACCTTAGTAAGAGAGTGCCTTTCCTTATATTTATGCACTTTGCCCCCAACCATCTTTTTATCAGATGATTACATTTGTTAAAAGGAAGCTCTTCTCTTTAGCCTCACTGGAGATTGTAAATGATAATCCATGTATCTGCTTTCATACAGATATAACCCATGAATTATTAACCTGACCTAGAAAAGATTATTATCATGGGGACCCTTTGAGCTTTTATGGTGCATAATTCAACCCATCTTGAAAGTCTTAGTGGAAATGGAGCAAACAAATGCTGCAAGATACAAAGCTGAAAAGTTTCTGTGTTAGTGGACTAATATAACAGCCCTTCAAGTAAAGGTATGCCTCTGTTTATCAGTCTGATTTTTAAGATTATAGCCCACTGAAAATTGACTGGATTTCAATTAAACATACATAGCATTATGCAGGAGGTAATAGTGTAATAAGTGCAGGGATTCATCATGATAACCTTCTGTTAAAATCCAGATTACTGCCTGCTATGCAAGGCTTATTTCTGCTCTGTACATTTAAGCTCAGAATTAGAATAAAATCCATTTTGTATGAATGAAAGGATTTGTATGATGTGACTGAGGGATTTGGCTTTTCTCTTTGTTCATGAAACATGCCTCCCACTCTCACAGCAGAAGGGGCTCTGGGCAGGTGCTACCACTTCTTTCCAATGCTTCCTTCCTGCCATATTATCAAGTCCTGTTGAGTAGCGATATGGTCATTCCAGACTCACTTCAAAGAGAATCAGCTCTTCTAAGAGCCTCATGCTGCTATGAGTATAAGGGCATGTTTCCTTTGAAAAGAAGAAAGACAAGATTCCAAGCACTTCAGATATTTTCAAGTGTGAGGCTTTTTTTTCTCCTGGAGAAGTACAAATGTTCGGGACTGGGTTCCTGCCATCATTTGCCCAGATCTGCTTGTAACAGGTTATATTGTAAAATTATTCCCATTTTTGCTTCTTATTTATTTATTTATTTATTTATTTTATTTGTCCCTGCTCATCTCCTCCCATCAGGGGACTCTGGGCGGTTTACAATAATTGATTAAAACAACAACCATACAATAAAAATAGAATATACAAATATAAAATGACTCTAATAAATAAATATAAATAGGAGTAAAAAGTAAAAAAGTCCAAGTGGCAAGAGAATCTAAAGCAGTCCATATGTGAGAGGAGTGGTCTATAGCAGCCATCCCCATGTAGATCTATTCCCCTCTCCACCCCAAGCGAGGTGGCAGAACCAGGTCTTCAGACTCCGCCGAAAGGCCAGGAGCAATGGGGCCAGTCTCACCTCTGGGGGAAGCATGTTCCACAGGGCAGGAGCTACTGCAGAGAAGGCCCGCTTCCTGGACCCCGCCAGATGGAATTCTCTTACAGACGGGGTCTGCAGCATGCCCTCTATGCCCGATCTGGTGGGATGGGCTGATGTAATGGGGAAGAGGCGATCCCTCAGGTAACCTGGCCCCATGCCATGTAGGGCTTTAAAGGTGATAACCAACCCCTTGAATTGGACCCAGAAGCAAACTGGTACCCAATGCAGCTCACACAGCAGCAGTGTTATATGTGCCCTTCTAGGGGCACCAAAGACAGCCCGCGTGGCTGCATTCTGGACCAGCTGAAGCTTCCAGATTCTTTTCAAGGGTAGCCCCATGTAGAGCACATTGCAATAGTCTATATGAGAGATAACAAGGGCATGAATGACAACAAGGGCCTCCTGATCCAGGAAAGGGCATAACTGGTGCACAGCACATAGCTGCGCAAAGGCTCTCCTGGCCACAGCTGCCACCTGCTCTTCAAGCAGGAGCCATGAGTCCAGGAGGGCCCCCAGATTACACACCAGGTCTGTCTGAGGCAGTGCAACCCCATCCAGAACCAGAGATGACAATGTCTCAGATACAGAAGAGCCATTAACCCACAGCCACTTGGTCTTACCAGGGTTCAGTTGAAGCCTGTTGTTCCCCATCCAGACCCCTACAGCCCCAAGACACCATGAGAGGGCAGTCACAGCATCACTTACCTCACCCGGGATGTACAATTGAGTATCATCAGCATATTGATGATACCTCACCCCGTGTTGATGGATGATCTCACCCAGCAGTTTCATGTAGATGTTGAAAAGGAGTGGGGAGAGTACTGAACCTGCGGCACCCCACAAAGGAGGGGTTGAGGGTCGGATCCCTCCCCCCCCATCACCACCGACTGGGACCGGCCCTGGAGGAAGCAGGTGAACCACCGTAAAACCACCCCGCCCTCTCCCAACTCCCTGAGCCGCCCCAAAATGATACTTAGTGCCCACCCTCCCCCATAAGAAATTCTATATTTATATCTTCTATTGTGTACACGCAACGGAGCTATCTCTAACTGAAGATTCCATCATGAAACAGGTGTGCAAAACAAATTGAAAAACTGTTCACTAATAAAATCTCACAGTTTGATTTATAGGGTATTATTGCAATCTTATGGTAGTATTTTGGGAACAAGCTTCATTGAACACAGTGGTACCTGTTTATGGTTCCTTCAGTTCAGTTTGTGGGGGGAAAAACACCAAACCCTAAACTTTAGCAAAAGCTATTCAGCCAGCTGAAATGCAACCTTCAACTTTTATTAAGAAATACAGATAATCTTGCAAGCAATTGCAATGTCCCACTGATTTCAGCATTAGGATCCAAAAGTAGGAAATAGATGGAGAGATTGTAGTTTAAGGCTGCAGTGTAAAACATATCACATTGGGAATAAGTATCAAGGAATGGAGTAAGCACAAATAGGATAGATGGATGGATGATAGAAAGATAGATAGATAGAGTAAGAATATAAATGAAGTAAGTGCACAATAAGTAAGGCACACTGGATTGTTCTGTGCAATTCATGCGATTCCTTATTTTTTGCTGAATAATCCCACTGTTCACAATAAAAGATAAACATAAGATCTTATGCAGAATATAGCTGAATTTTCCCATGGGTGGGGTACTTGAAGCAAGCTTATTAGTGGGACAGTCAAAACACTGACTCGTTTTTTATATTTGGGCACAATATAGAGTTTAAAGGTTAAACTACACAACTTTTAAGCATCGACCAAATACATGCTAATAAAAGTTTCCTGCCCCTAGTTAGAGACTTCTGTCATTCACTGAAGAGCAACCAAAAATATCTATGTTGATCTACACCCCAGGAACCAAAGTTTAGCTAGAGAATACAAAGAAGCATGTAATGATTTCTTGGTGTCTGCAGAATTCCTTGGCCTAGAAAAATAAGATGTTGATTATGAAAATATTATCATAAATTAACTTTAGGCTGCCTGTTGAAGACCACATGTAACAGTGAAGCTGTGTAATATTTGTCAACATTTCCCTAACTTTTAAAATTTGTATCTTATACTATTTTAGACTGCCATTCCAAAATACTTGGGGAACAAAAATAAAGCTTTTTGCTAACTTTATTTAATGGTGACAGTAAATAAAAGGAGATGTTTTCAGGCACATCTGCATATAGGCTTAGTTTCAGATTTGCTCCCAATAGGTCAACAGAAGATCTACACCAATGCCATCAAATATTGGTTAATGTTCCTATCAAACAGTGTGCACTGTTAGATAATAAACCAAGTTTTTCTATGACAAGTCTGGGGAGACTAAATGTATGCCAAAACACTGTAATTAAAATACCCCAGTTCAAGCATGTCTACTTCATGACAAGCAGCAGCTGTGTCCGTGACACTTGTACTCTGCCTCTGCCGGCAAAAATAAGAGGTTGACGTGAGCCACCTGTGCATTTTTATTCTCTCTCAATAAGACATATTTAGATCATTATCCTTCTCTGGGATCACAGGAAATCAACTAAAGTCACTCTCAATTTCTCTACATTAATTGGTTTTAACCTTTTTCATACAAGCTGTTTTTTTATATATGGGTTAAATTACCATGTGTGGGCATTGGAGCAACCAAGGAGCTGTCCCTCATTCAAAGTAATAAATAAAGCTAAAGCTAAAACACTTAATGGAAATGGAAACTCACAGAAGCTATGAAAAATAGCATATTAATTTTTCCCAAACACACTATTGCTAATAATATTTGTCCTATTATATCTCAGAGACACATTCAAAAGAACATATTGCTTCATTAGAATGTCTCCCATTTTTTGTCTGCCAAAATCTCTGCTTCCTTGGATATCTGATCTGGGTTAGAAATTCTAAGTTGTTCCTCATTTTATTTTATTATTACAGTTATCTCCTGCCTTTATTTTGTACAACTCCAGGTGGTGTACATGATGCTCTCACCTCCTATTTTCCTCACAGCAGCAGCCCTGTGAAGTAGGTTGGACTGAGAGAGTGTGAGTAACTGGCCCAAAGTCACCCAGCCAGCTTTCATTTCTAAGAGAGGACTAGAACTGTCCAGAGTCTCCTGGTTTCTGGTCCAGCACTTTAACCCCTACACCAAACTGACTCTCATAATGTCATTAGACAAATAGAGCAAGTAATTATTAAGGTTACTTAAAAATGGCACTTGTAGTTCCTTCACCATTATATTCTCACAACAACTCTACAGGAAGTTCAGGATGGGAATCCGAGTACCTTGGATAGTCACTCAATTTCAGGTCAACTACAGCCATGATTTTTAACACTGTAGCCACTCCATGGTACAATGCATACTGCCAAATGATTGCTTCATGCTGCATGAGTATCTATCTACCCATCCATCATCCATCATCCATCATCTATCTATCCAATTTGTATACTACCAAATCAAAAAGACTCATGGAGGTTGGCAATAAAACATGTAGCCAATTAAAACATAATAAGCATCATTGAAATCAACATTGTAAGCAATACATTTCTAATAATAATAGAACAAATGGATAAACACCAAAATATAAGATAAACATGGAACACAACAATTATATTAAAAGTTGAAAACAGCAACAGTTAACTATTCACAAAGATTCTACAGAAGAGTTCCATTTTATGCAGCTTCTGGAACATTAGGAGGGATGGTAAAAGTCTTAAATCCAAAGGCAGACTATTCCTCAGCTGAAAAAATATCACTCATTCCTATTGTAAAATGAGTAAATGGAGAAAAAAATGTCTGGCTACTATCCATGTCTTCCCCAACATGTGCACTCTAGATTAGTGGTTCTCAAGTGGTTGGGGCATATGGCCCCCT
The DNA here is from genome assembly GCF_035149785.1 of Candoia aspera. Lineage (NCBI taxonomy): Eukaryota > Metazoa > Chordata > Lepidosauria > Squamata > Candoiidae > Candoia > Candoia aspera. The sequence goes on along the minus strand of NC_086153.1, from coordinate 251,756,736 downwards.
GGGGGCCCTAGGATATTTTAAGGGGGCCACAGGTGAAAAACATGTAGGTGGGGCATAATCCATGCTGAGGGGGCCACAGAAAAGCAAAGTGTATTATACTGCAAATACCGTCTTGTTGACACCAGAAAACACACCAGTTACTGTTCCATGTCTGTATCCAGTAATGGGACCTGGATGGGGGTGCCACAAGAGAAGAACAAGGTTGGAAGTGGGCCACAGATGAAGAAAGGTTGAGAAACACTGCTCTAGATGTTCTCTACTTTAGAGCCAGCATAGTCATTGGCAACATCTAGAGAGCGCTGGATTGGCAAAGGCTGCATTAAGCTCTGACTTGCTTAATAATGGTTTATTGATTAGTCACCAAAAGTTGGCTTCACATCTGGTTTCCCACAATATGCTTATTATTGATGCCAAATATATTTTAAATACTTTTATTCTATGTTGTATTTATATTGTAGCACTCAGACAGCTATTATTCATGGGTGGTTTAAATACATATGTAATAAACAAGTAGATTACTCCAATTTGGCTGAAGAATCCTACTTTACAGGGGATAAACCAGCAACAGAAGACACTCTCTATATCTGCAGTTGAGATCCTGTAGCCCTCCAGATGTTGTTGAGCCAATGTGAAGTGAGTTGGGAATTGAACTTCAGCGACATCTACAGGTTCTCTATCCCTCCTCTACAGGGACTAGGTAACAGTACAGGTTAAATGGGAAGGACCTTCAAAAAGGGAGCAATGGCTCCCCAAAGCTGCCCATCAATAGTGATCACACATAGAATAAGCAGGCATACAGTTCAATTATATGCTTCCCAGTATGGTTTGACTCACTGTATTTACATTCAAATTATAGCAATTATTTCTGAATTTGCGTATGCACAAATCAATTACAATATCATAAAATTTATATTTTACACTTTTTTAGTGTTCAGCAAGTGGCCATCTGAAGGACCCCCAAAACATTGATCATATTGAGGCAACCCATATTTCAGAAATACCTTTGAATGAAGAAGAGAACTACAAGGGTTGATCCATCTCCACAGAAATCCTGAAGTTGTCTGGGCAGAAATAATCCCAGCGCTGGCATTCATCCTCTATCATCAGACCAGTACCAGAATGAACAGTCCAGAATCATGAGGTATAGAATCCCATATAAGTGTAACAGTTTCAGCTGATTTGTACTATGGCCTGGGTCTTTCTGGTTAGCCATAGCCTAATATAAACTCCTTAAAACTTCAGTAGTCAGCCATTTGACAAGTTTAATAAATAAACATTTCTTCCTTCAGCCCTCTGGTATTTCTAAGAGTGGAAACTAGTACAGTGTGCGAGACCAAGCTTGACAACAGAGCTGTCTACAAGTTGGGTTGGGGAAGGGGGGGAAATAATGACAACAGTGTCACACCATCACAATGTGAGAGCCATGATCCAATGTAGATGCATTGTGACAATGCATGCAGGCCAGAAAGGGGTGGAGCTTGCACGGCCATGGTGTGATGCCATTTTGACCACTTTGAAGGAAGCATCAGATCTTGCTGGCACCTTTGCTGGGCACCTGGATCTACATGTCGCTCTGCTAATACTTCATATGGTACAACATCTTCCATTGGACGCTGGCTTCTTCCACTATAGGCTTCAGTCATGAACTAGAGGCTTGCCCTATTCTCAGGTCCATCAGGGTTGTTCCACTGACTCAAAGACTTCACACTTACGGGGCAGGATAATATTGACTTGGTACCCAAATCCCACTAAGCCAGGATTTGTTGGGTTATGCTTGTTTAGTAAAGCAGATCTGGCTGCCTTTACAATGTCCTGACCCATAAACATAGTTTATAAACCATGATGGTTGGCTTCATGCAATACGCTAAGCCGAAATCAAACAAATTACATTATGGCTCAGTGTCTTATATGAACCCAGCCATAATGGAACAGTATGTATGATCATGCGAGATTTTCACTGTTTCAAAAAGTTCTGCCACCAAAGCTTCACATTAAATAGTCACATTAGTCAAGCCCCTTTACGTGACAATAAAATTTCCTCGCGTTCTTCTCAAAGCAAGTAGTAATGATCCTATTTTGCTTCTTTTTCTGTTCTAAGAGAATGAAGATTCTATTTCTGATGGAGTGGAAACTTTAGTTCCATTAAAGGAAGGGATCTTCTATGGGGACACTTCTTCTACACTCAATTTTTAATGAGTTTTTATTATTATTATTATTATTATTATTATTATTATTATTATTATTATTATTATTGTACACTTTCAGAGATTAAATACTGCTGAAAGCAAACCATTAACTAATGCAAGTAAAATATTGAAGGGAATCTTGCTACCAGAATTTGTACAATTCATATAACATTTATCCAGCTTTTGCTAGTGGGATGATTGGGCATTAGAACTGTCAGTCAAAGCATGGTAGCATAGGGCATCTCCTCTCCGTTTATATTCTGGAGCAGTGTTTCTCAGCCTCAGCAACTTTAAGATGTGTGGACTTCAACTCCCAAAATTCCTCATGCTGGCTGGGGAATTCTGGGAGTTGAAGTCCACACATCTTAAAGTTGCTGAGGCTGAGAAACACTGTTCTGGAGGAAGGGGAAAACTGAGCAGAGTGAGATTTGTGAGTGGTGGGTAGAAAGATTGCCAATTAGATCCATGTCCCTCCTGGCTGGTGAAAGCAGCTCGGGAGGTGACATGTGGTTGGGTCCAGGCAATGGTTAATACATCCTTGCGGGAGGGGGTGTTTCCAGCTGCCTTTAAGGAGGCACTGGTACAACCCCTCCTCAGGAAACCATTGTTGGACCCTACTGTACTGGATAATTTTCGTCCAGTCTCCCACCTCCCCTTTTTGGGGAAAGTGGTTGAGAAAGTGGTGGCATTACAACTCCAGAGGATTCTGGAGGAAAAGGATTATCTAGACCCCTTTCAGTCAGGTTTCAGGCCAGGATATGGGACAGAAACGGCAATGGTCGCACTTATGGATGATCTCTGGCGGGAGCGGGATGGGGGTAGTGCATCCATCCTGGCTCTTCTTGACCTCTCAGCGGCTTTTGATACCATCGACCATGGTATCCTTTTGGGTCGGCTCAGGGAGTTGGGGGTGGGTGATGTAGTTTTGCGCTGGTTCACCTCCTTCCTCCAGGGCCGGTCCCAGTCAGTGGTGATGGGGGGGAGGGATCCGACCCTCAACCCCTCCTCTGTGGGGTGCCGCAGGGCTCGGTCCTCTCTCCTCTCCTATTTAACATCTACAGGAAACCGCTGGGTGAGATCATCCATCACCATGGGATGAGGTATCATCAGTATGCCGATGATACTCAATTGTATATCTCCATCCCAGGTGAGGTAAGTGATGCTGTAACTGCCCTCTCTCGGTGCCTGGGGGCTGTAGGGGTCTGGATTGGGAACAACAGGCTTCAGCTGAACCCTGGTAAGATGGAGTGGCTGTGGGTTAAGGGTTCCTCTGTATCCAGGACTTTGTCATCTTTAGTTCTGGATGGGGTTGCACTGCCCCAGACAGACCAGGTGCGTAACCTGGGGGTCCTCATGGACTCACGGCTCCTGCTGGAAGAGCAGGTGGCAGCCGTGGCCGGAAGGGCCTTTGCACAGCTTTGTGCTGTGCACAAGTTGCGCCCTTTCCTGGATCGGGGAGCACTTCGGACAGTCACTCATGCCCTTGTTATCTCCCATATAGACTACTGCAATGTGCTCTACATGGGGCTACCCTTGAAGAGTATCCGGAAGCTTCAGCTGGTCCAGAATGCGGCTGCGCGGGCTATTTTTGGCGCCCCTAGAAGGGCGCACATAACACCTTTGCTACGTGAGCTGCATTGGATACCAGTTTGCTTCTGGGTCCAATTCAAGGTGTTGGTTATCACCTTTAAAGCCCTACATGGCATGGGACCGGGTTACCTGAGGGACTGCCTCTTCGCCATATCATCAGCCCGTCCCTCTTCCCCATATCATCAGAGAGGGCATGCTGTGGACCCCGTCAATAAGAGAATTCCATCTGGCGGGGTCCAGGAGGCGGGCCTTCTCAGCAGTAGCGTCCGCCCTTTGGAACATCTTGCCCCTGGAGGTGAGATTAGCCCCATCGCTTTTAGCCTTCCGAAGGAAGTTGAAGACCTGGCTCTGCCACCGGGCTTGGGGCAGGGAGGAGAATAATCATACTTGGGGTTGGCTGGTGCCTTGAAGTGCCCCTCCTACATGATGGTTGAAGAGATCATAGCCATCTGGTTTTTATGAGCTGGGGTAGTCAAGAAATTGTTTTGGTTTTTAATGGGATTTTATTGGAATTTTATTGTGTTTTTATTTGAGTTTTTATTGTATATTTATTCTGTGTTGTAAACCGCCCAGAGTCCCTCCGGTTGGAGGAGATGGGTGGTGACAAATCTGATAAATAAAAATAACATAACATAACATAACATAACATAACATAACATAACATAACATAACATAACATAACATAACATAACATAACATAACATAACATAACATAAAACAGATGGGTCTGAGGGAAGCTTGGAGTCAGAGGCCATGCAAAAGCCCCAGCTGTCAGAACACTGTACATTCAGGCCAGGCCAGGCCAGGCCAGGCAAGCATTAACATCTCATTCATACATTTGAACAATAAGATAACCTGTTTATAACCCATTTTAATCCATTGAATAAAACTTATTATTTGAAGATGAACAAAGTGCCTGCATATTTCCTACATTCCACCAGTCACATTACCTCAGAGAGACAGAGAGAATGAAAAATACGGGAGGGGGAAAAAAAGAATATCCAAACCATAACAGGTTCTTGTGGTGGCAGCAAAACCAATACTTCTTTCCCTTTTTATTATGTTGCTATAAATGTGGGTACATTGTATTGTTTCAGTACAGTGATGTTTATACAATATTAATTGAAGATTATTGACATTCTATTATTTAGATAACTTAGAATGTTGGAAATAGAGAAGAGGAAAAATATTCTATCAATATTAATTACAATGTAGGATGCCGATATTACAAGCATAAAATGGTTTGACTTTTTCATCCAAAGTTGAGTATAGCATTGAAAAAAGAACCACTTCAAATTTCATCAAAGTTATATGATAAAGGTTTTAATCTTAAGCTGATTACACCAATAAATATTTTAGTGAGGGTATGCAATAGCTAGATGTCTCAGTATCATTATGGAGTGATTTGCACAATCACCACTTGCTATGGAGTTAATTCCTTTACCTCCTACTCTTCTCTGCTTCTGTGGTGGTGCCATTTGCAAAATGAAGGGTTTGGGTGATATGTGTGCAGTCAAATTCAGTTCCCATTATGCAGCCATATCAATGTTCTTAAGTAACTTCCAGGGAAAATTCAAAATAGTAAAAAAGTGGGGGGGGGGGGGAGAAGTCTTGGATTTTGGGGTGGGGGTGGCAGTAGATGGCATTATTTATTTTAAAATCCTATGTATCCTTCCTTTCAATCCTTTAAAGGGGCATCACTCTTAACAATGGTTTGCAATCATAAACATAACAATTGAAGAAAGAATATTTTCTTTATTGCAGAGAAAATGCAATAATAGCCAGTCATGTTACCTTTGATGGGAGAAAAATCACAAAGGCAATATTTTGGCCAAGTGAAAGTATATAACAGCTGCAAGCTTCTAGATTTACTAGAAATCCTTCATCATGCGGAATTGTTAAAAACCAGGAAAAATGGTTTATGCAATGGACTGGGGAAAAGGTGGACATGAGGCAGATCTGTTCTTCAATTAAGTGTGAGAATTTCCAGGGGTGAAAATTGAGAGTTTACTGTTTGCAGCGTGGTCCTCCTAATTCATGTTGGAAAGAATAAGAAAGAAAGAATAAAATTGAGAATATGTTTTGTTTTATAGCACAAGTAAATTTGAAAGAGGCAGGTTTTTCAGATTATCTGAAAGTCATAAAAGAAAACACCAACCCAAATTCTCTTGGGATGGAAGTTGCACACCTTCATGCTACCTCTCCAGAGACTCTGCCCCATATTCTACCTTATCTTGCTTTGGAAGACACAGACATAGAGAGTAATGGCAGATTCCTGTAACAGAGGAATCCTTCAGTTATCCAGTTATAACATCTTTATTGATCTTACTTAAGGTTCTGATATTTAAGCTACTCCCTTGAACTGGATTGTGGACTGCATAATATCTTCTTAGTTCCAGATATTTGGTTCTGAATACTGACAGAAATATGCTTCAAGATTTGGAGAACTGACCATTTTAGAATTAATGTTGGTAATGAAGTTGTAAGTAGTAGAAATGGAGCCTGCAACACAACATTGTAATACAGAATGCCTCTGCTCAAGGTTCCAATCAAACATGCCATTCTCTAGGATATTCCACTCTAGTTTGTGAAGGTGTTAACACTCCAATATTCATTCATATTTCCATCACCATTGCATATGTTCAGTTCTCCTGGACTATTTGGAAGGTGTCTGAGAGATTCTCCAAGCCTTCTGAGATACTTCTAAAGCTACCAATAATTTTCTCTTCTGTCTGGCTGGTGCTTCTTGGTACAAAAAGGTCTATACATCTAAATTCTTTCTATAGTATTGGAGACCCATTAGAACTTGGTCTCTGAGAGAGGATCCAGGACATACTGAGTCAGTGCTACTTCGACAAATATGGTTTTAATTTAATTTATTTTTGTTTAATGTTGTAGTGAAAAAAGTGACCTAACCATTCAAATGCATATTCCGGCATGCATCTGGACCTCAGGGCATATAGAATCATTCATGTGATTCTGCCCTGTTTGCAATATCAAATAGCAGAAGAAGATGCCATGAATACAGGATTTCCACCATGTCCACAAGTTCACATTCAAATATGTTAAACAAAACTCACAACATCCAGTTGAAAACAAAGAAACAGATATAGGGCTTCCTGTTTATTCAGGAGGCCTTCTGGAAGGGCACACCATTTCCTTCATTTTGAAATACTGTTGTTTTGTTACTCTGAGAGGAAATAGCCTGTATACTGGAAGAGTTATTGTTGTTATTAAATGAAACTAGGGATTTAGGAAAAATCACTGGCATGGAAGCTGAAAAAGAAAAGTAAGAGTCAGAATAATGATTAAGATACTTAACATTGACACAGCCTTTCAGTGTTCAAGAAAGCAGCTCAGTTGGGTCTCAGTCTGGAGCCTTCTGTATTAAACAGATTATAAGCATTGGATTCCCATCCCAGCTTTGCCACTGATCCCAGTTGAGGAAGGTTAGACCAGGACAAGGAGAGGACCATGTTGCTACATTCTAGCAAGCAGATTGGAAAAAAGAAACATAGCAAGAATAAAAACTAAATTGATGCATCAGTTTTTCTAATCCTGGGTAATACTGATGCCAAAATGTTGCCAGATGGTTATACATAATGAATTGGGAGCACGGCATTTTCCATACTATGGTGTTGAGAGTTTACATAGCATATTGGCTTTATCTATTTTAAAGAAACTACTACCAGTTTGTTTCCATTGCACACTTCTTCCTATTGAATCAAATCTATTAAACATGTATATTAAATATCAAATCTGTCCAACCACAAGTTAAACACACACACAACATATGGCTCTGAATATTGTATGATCAGATGCAATCCTTGAGGATTTGAGAGATCAAGCAGCTCTTGTACAATTTTTATACAGCTGGTACAGTTAATCCCTTGGCTTTCAACCTATTTATTGGTCTATTCATCTCAGTCCATGTTTACCTGAGATATTTTTTCATCCCAATCTAACATAATCCACATATTCTGAGATCCTCTCATGTATACAAAAAGAGTAGCTTTTCATAACAAATGCTGTATGGACTTTACAATATAATTTGTGTCATTTATTATATTTAAACCCTACCTTTTTAAAGATCTGAGAGTGAAGTGCATACCCCACTCTGACTTTAATCTCATTGTAACCCTGAAGATTTAGAGTTAAGAATTTAAAAGAACTGTTTGGTATTTTGTTTGGAGTTCTTCCACAGAATTCTGCAGCAGCACAAACACTCAGATTGATGAAATCCAGCTAGTATTTATCTTTCCAGATCAAAAACAGACAAAACATCCATATCATTAAAAAAAATACTATTGAAAACTGCAGGTAAGTAACAGTCGTTTTATTTTAGAATGCATTTATGTTATGGTACCTTGTGAAACAATGTGCATCAGGTGAATTTACATATCTCTGTTACTTCTAACAAGTTCAATTTTTCTTTTTTTAAAAAAGGTTATTTATGCCACATTTGTGGGGATTAAGGCATACAAAGCCCTAAATGGTTGTGTGACTTTATATTGTTTTTTAAAAATTAATAAAAATGCTACTGGACCAAAATGTCACTCAATATTTATAGGAGCAGTAAAGTGGAGAAGATTTGTATGGATTCATACATTTCAACGAATATTGTACCTGAATTAGTTTCATTGATAAATGGAAATTTGACCTTGAGATTCCTCAGTCTGACAGTCTAATCAGTCCTCTATATTAGCTTTCAAATATTATTTTAAATATGTAAAGAAAAGAGTGTGGGACACTCCGTATTCATATGATAATGTGGTAAAAGGAAGGAGGCATCTTGGCAAGGCCAACTGTTAAAGAACGCTACTTGCAATTTCAGCTGTAATGGCCATGATAACCTAAGAAATATTAGGATATCCTTCATCATAGCATATTTTGGAAAAGACCAAGGTATACCAATCCTACAAATTCTTTATTTTATTTACCTATGTAGTTATTTGCTTGAGATTTTCTTCCTTGGGTCACACTGCCTGTCCATGTGAGCCTATGAATGCGTATAAAGTGCTTATTCAATGGCCTTCCTCAAAACACACAAACATAGCATGTTTTCTCTTTCTCTCTGTGCGCTGGCTTTATGTGTAAACTAATGAGAAATTAATTGCAAAGAATGATGTTACATAAAGTAATGAACTGCTGCTTCAAAGCTAGGAGGTCTCATGAACAAGAAAAATCAGAAGCCCAAGAGATAAATCAAATAAGCAGAGGTGAAGAATGATTCAAAATTAGAAATCCAAGATAACAGAAAACATGATTTACGATTTGTTGATTCCAGAAATGATTACAGCTTGATCAGAAGCATTTAGAATTCAATGATATTGCAGCCTATCCTCTGTCCCATCTGATTATCAAAGAAATTAGTGTTTATTAGGAAGTTGTTCATACTCTGCTCTAAGGCTGCAATACATCTCTACTACTCACCCTTCCGGTGCTTGTGAAAAATTGTGGGTGAGGCATCTAAAGTCTTTATGTACAGTAGGTCACCCTAGGCAAACAGATCTGGAACATTTTTCCTACTGTCAGATGACAATGAAGGCTCTTCCACTGTCCTCTTCCAACTCCTTGGAAAAGGAGTAATCCGCTGGATTCATGTCAGCTGGAGAAATCCAGCACGTCAGGACCATTCTGCAGGCTAAAGATTCCCTATTGCTGATACCCAGAAATATGGTGTGCATGCACATTTCCTAATCTGGAGAAAACCAATTACATATACATGGGATAAACTGATTGTCATCCTTCATTATATATTTCAGCATAGTTACCATAGAATGAGAACATGGATGCTGCATGAGTTGAGTATCCCCCCGACAATAAATAATAAGGTGCAATTTTGATATGCACACAAGTCCAGACTGCAGCTGTCAAATATGACATCAACCCTGAGCTACATATATTCTATTGGAACTTCAATTATGAATCAGAGCAGGTAAGCGGGGTGAAGTTGGAAAGAAAATGTGCTTCCTTCCGGCACTGCTGCATTGCTTCTGGAGCTGGCGATCAGCTCATAGCCTCGGTGGGTAGAGAGGGAGAATTCCGTTTGAAAGAACCAGACTTTCCTGGTCTCCAAAGCAGGACAGCCTTGGAGGATTATGTTTAGGGACTGTGGCAGGCAGGCATAGAAGAGTGGCAAGGAGTTCCTGGGTTGTTCCAGCCCCCTAGAGGTCACCTGAAACACCATCAACAGAATGGACAGTGGAGCCTATAATGCCTCATAGGTTATACTGTATGTGAGTCAAATTCCTCAGAGTTCATTTCTGATTTTTAAAAAGAATCCATTTATCTTTTATCTTATATACTAATAGTTAATGAGGAACCCAAACAGTTGGATTCAGTTTGGCAGCTACCAAGTACAACTTGATTAAAAACCAGACGAACCTCTAGCTTAACAGAATACCAACAGCTAGCAAAACAATTGGGATTGTAATGGTGGAATTCAAATGTCAGCCTAGCACTGATACAGCAACCTGTCCATAATGGAAAGCTTGTGGACACTACAATTCCTATTAAAAAATTATGGGGATGAAGGGACATGATACTAGTCTATGCTAAAGTGAACTATTCTGATATCATCTATCTATCTACATCATATGCATATAGTTCACATATAGATCAATAAAAGTGAACAAAGATAAGCTGATTTTCCACATCAGGTTTATTATTCTGAATATGCCTTTAAAAATCTGCAGTTTACTGAATTAAATGTCTGCATAAACTGCAGAGGCTACTACTAAGACTAGATCAAACATTTCACAAACTGGAACTAAACAACCTGACACTCTCATTAGCACAAATGAGATTTCAAGAGCTTAGAAGCACCTCAGTATTTTGATGAGGATGCAGAACTGACCTAGAGAAACAGTGAGGAAGAAAAGATGCAAACACTAAGTAGAAGTAAGTTATCAAGTCCCTCTCAAGTAAAAATTAAACATGAATTAGTCAGCACAGTTATCAGAGGCAGGATGTCTTTACCTACAATAGCAGACAGAAAGGTTATAGAGCAAATTATGTCGATCCATTCAAATTATTCTGGTTTCTAAAAAGACTTTTGGTGTACTATATTCCAAGCAGGGCTGGCTTTAGGCTAAGGCTGAGTAGGCACTGGGCTAGGGGCCAAAGTTTAAGGGGCACCAGCACCGCCCCTCCTTCCAAACCATTCTAAAAATGCAAATTTTTGCATTGTCAGGAGGTGGTACCATCAGTCAACATGGCCTAGGAGTGCCATATACCCTTGAGCTGGCACTGATTATAAGGCAAGTCAAAAGAAAGATCTCTGTGTCAAAGGGAAAATAATAGGGCAATGAATATTAATATTTATTACATTTATATTCCACCACAATAAAAAGGGCTGGGGGATTATAACTGATATACATCTCAATTTATATTAATATACTAATTTAATAATTGATATATATCCCTATTTGAGAAAAAAATATATTAGTTATCCAAAGTACAAGACTGCAAACATGAATCCTTGTCAAGAAAGAAACGAAGGCCTATCAAATTCCACTTTTGTAAAATGATGTATTGTTGATATATGACACCAGAGAAATTATCTAAAATGTACAAAGCAGTACTTCCCAAACCTGGGTAAATTACCCAAAATTGGGTAAAAGTGGTTTTTCTTTTGGTAATGACACACAAACCCATTACCCAATCACAACAGGGACATTTAAATTGACTTAAAGTGTTTTACCTACTTTGGGTAAAAAAGGACTCCCCGCTAAGCGGTTTTGGGTAATGAACGAAAATGTTTGGGAAACACTGGCATAAAGGCACTTCAGATATATGTTGGAAAGGTGAACAACATGAAGGGGCATTTTATCATGCTTGATGGACATGTAAAAGAGCTAAATTTTTTTGGATTCAAATACATACTTTGATACAGAGGATTTTAAAGATCAGTATTCAAATGAAGCCAGATTTTTCCTTTTAGAACTAATGGATAAACTGTTTTTAAAAGGCCATGGAAGATTATTCTGATATATGATTTGTTGTTGTTTATTCGTTTAGTCGCTTCTGACTCTTCGTGACTTCATGGACCAGCCCACGCCAGAGCTTCCTGTCGGTCGTCAACACCCCCAGCTCCCTCAGGGACGAGTCCGTCACCTCTAGAATATCATCCATCCACCTTGCCCTTGGTCGGCCCCTCTTCCTTTTGCCTTCCACTCTCCCTAGCATCAGCATCTTCTCCAGGGTGTCCTGTCTTCTCATTATGTGGCCAAAGTATTTCAGTTTGGCCTTTAATATCATTCCCTCAAGTGAGCAGTCTGGCTTGATTTCCTGGAGGATGGACTGGTTTGATCTTCTTGCAGTCCAAGGCACTCTCAGAATTTTCCTCCAACACCACAGTTCAAAAGCATCGATCTTCCTTCGCTCAGCCTTCCTTATGGTCCAGCTCTCGCAGCCATATGTTACTATGGGGAACACCATTGCTTTAACTATGCGGACTTTTGTTGTCAGTGTGATGTCTCTGCTCTTCACTATTTTATCGAGATTTGTCATTGCTCTTCTTCCAAGGATTAAGCGTCTTCTGATTTCCTGACTGCAGTCAGCATCTGCAGTAATCTTCGCACCTAGAAATACAAAGTCTTTCACTGCTTCTACATTTTCTCCCTCTATTTGCCAGTTATCAATCAAGCTGGTTGCCATAATCTTGGTTTTTTTGAGGTTTAGCTGCAAACCAGCTTTTGCACTTTCTTCTTTCACCTTCATCATAAGGCTCCTCAGTTCCTCTTCGCTTTCAGCCATCAAAGTGGTATCATCTGCATATCTGAGATTGTTAATGTTTCTTCCAGAGATTTTAACTCCAGCCTTGGATTCCTCAAGGCCAGCTTGTCGCATGATGTGTTCTGCATACAAGTTGAATAGGTAGGGTGAGAGTATACAGCCCTGCCATACTCCTTTCCCAATCTTAAACCAGTCTGTTGTTCCGTGGTCTGTTCTTACTGTTGCTACTTGGTCGTTATACAGATTCTTCAGGAGGCATACAAGATGACTTGGTATCCCCATACCACTAAGAACTTGCCACAATTTGTTATGGTCCACACAGTCAAAGGCTTTAGAATAGTCAATAAAACAGAAATAGATGTTTTTCTGAAACTCCTTGGCTTTTTCCATTATCCAGCGGATATTGGCAATTTGGTCTCTAGTTCCTCTGCCTTTTCTAAACCCAGCTTGTACATCTGGCAATTCTCGCTCCATGAACTGCTGAAGTCTACCTTGCAGGATCCTGAGCATTACCTTACTGGCATGTGAAATGAGTGCCACTGTTCGATAGTTTGAACATTCTTTAGTGTTTCCCTTTTTTGGTATGGGGATATAAGTTGATTTTTTCCAGTCTGATGGCCATTCTTGTGTTTTCCAAATTTGCTGGCATATAGCATGCATTACCTTGACAGCATCATCTTGCAAGATTTTGAACAGTTCAGCTGGGATGCCGTCGTCTCCTGTTGCCTTGTTATTAGCAATGCTTCTTAAGGCCCACTCAACCTCACTCTTCAGGATGTCTGGCTCTAGCTCACTGACCACACCGTCAAAGCTATCCCCGATATTGTTATCCTTCCTATACAGGTCTTCCGTATATTCTTGCCACCTTTTCTTGATCTCTTCTTCTTCTGTTAGGTCCTTGCCATCTTTGTTTTTGATCATACCCATTTTTGCCTGGAATTTACCTCCAATGTTTCTAATTTTCTGGAAGAGGTCTCTTGTCCTTCCTATTCTATTGTCTTCTTCCACTTCCGCGCATTGCTTGTTTAAAAATAATTCCTTATCTCTTCTGGCTAACCTCTGGAATTTTGCATTTAATTGGGCATATCTCCCCCTATCACTGTTGCCTTTTGCTTTCCTTCTTTCTTGGGCTACTTCTACTGTCTCAGCAGACAGCCATTTTGCCTTCTTGGTTTTCTCTTTCTTTGGGATGTATTTTGTTGCCGCCTCCTGAACAATGCTGCCAACTTCTGTCCAGAGTTCTTCCGGGACCCTATCTACTAAGTCCAGTCCCTTAAATCTATTCTTCACCTCCACTGCATATTCCTTAGGAATATTAGTGAGCTCATATCTAGCTGATCTGTGGGTCTTCCCTAATCTCTTTAGTCTGATCCTAAATTGTGCAAGAAGAAGTTCGTGATCTGAACTACAGTCAGCTCCAGGCCTTGTTTTTACCGACTGTACAGATGTCCGCCACCTTTGGCTGCAAAGGATGTAATCAATCTGATTTCGGTGTTGTCCATCTGGTGAAGTCCATGTATAAAGCCGTCTCTTAGGTTGTTGGAAGAGGGTGTTTGTGATGCAGAGTGAATTGTCTTGGCAAAATTCTATCAGCCTATGTCCTGCTTCATTTTGTTCTCCCAGGCCATACTTACCTGTAATTCGAGGTGTCATTTGACTGCCCACCTTAGCATTCCAGTCTCCTGTGATGAAAATAACATCTCTTTTAGGCGTGTTGTCCAGTAGGTGCTGCAGATCCTCATAGAACTGCTCTACTTCAGCTTCTTCAGCATTTGTGGTTGGGGCGTATATTTGGATCACTGTGATGTTAGATGGCTTGCCCTGAATTCGAATTGAGATCATTCTGTCGTTTTTTGGGTTGTATCCAAGCACTGCTTTAGCCACTTTACTATTAATTATGAAGGCTACTCCATTTCTTCTGTGGTCCTCTTGTCCACAGTAGTAGATCTGGTGGTCATTTGATGTGAAGTGGCCCATTCCAGTCCATTTCAGTTCACTGACGCCCAGAATGTCTATCTTTAATCTTGACATCTCACCAATAACCACATCCAATTTGCTCTGGCTCATAGATCTTACATTCCAGGTTCCAATGGTGTGTTGATCCTTAGAACATCGGATTCGCCGTTCACCACCAGCACCGTCGGCCGCTAGCCGTCCTTTCGGCTTTGAGCTAGCTGCGTCATCACGTCTGGGGCTAGTTGAACTCATCCTCGGTTCCTCCCCAGTAGCATTTTGACCATCTTCCGACCTGGGGGTCTCATCTTCCGATGGTATACCGACATATCTCTGGTTGTACTGATCCATTTAGTTTTCACGGCAAGAATACTGGGGTGGGTTGCCATTACCTTCCCCAGGGATCGCATTTAGTCTGACCTCTCTGTCATGACCTTCCCGTCTTGGGTGGCCCTTCACGGTTTAGCTCATGGCATCATTGAGGTGCTCAAGCTCCAGCACCACGACAAGGTAACGATCCTTTGCTGAAGGATATATGATTACTGCAGATTATTATATGCACGAAGAAGGAAAGATTTGACACTACCCACTCTGGAGGAATGGTTGGTGAAATTGACAGATCTTGCTGAGATGGATAAACTAACTTATTTGATTAGAGAAAAGACACTACCTACATTTATTGATGACTTAAAACCTCTTATGGACTTTTTGTGTAAAAATGAAAAAAAAATGAACTTGTGATTGATGGTTTTCATGATTAGACAGGATAGATTATAGAAGGAAGAGTATTAAGATGTAATATTAGAGGGAGAGGTTAAAATATAATTGTACTTATAATTGCTGTGAAGAATATTGGAAGCCACTGCTTTGTATCTGTTTCCTTTCCTTTCTGTTTTCCTTTGACTTTTTTTCTTTTCTTGCACTTTGTGCTTTCTCTCTGCTTTCTTTCTTTTTCCCTTTTCTTCTTCAGTTTATATTAGTTTGTATTAGTATTGTACATATATACACTTTTGTCAGCAGATCATTATCTTTTTTTATTCAGCAGTGTTGAACTACCTGAACTTGGTTGATCTCGGAATTTAAGGAGGGTCAGATCTGGTAAGTATTTGGAAAGCAGCATACTAGAAAATCCCAGGCTGAGATGTTGAAAAATATATCAAAAGAATGCAGTAGAGCTTGTTACCAAGACAACAACATGGGCATGTCCATGAAATCACCACAAATCAAACTTGGCTCAGAGGACACTTGACTTCACACCATTACACAATTACTCTTCCTTAAATGGTAGGACTAAACAGTGAGTGGACATAATGTTTTAAGACTGACTTTTCCCATGTTTTAATCCTGACTTTAAACATTAATATTTTAATGTTTTGATCTTTACTTTTCCATCAAAAAACCTGAATGTCATTAAAATTCAAACTCTATTAGCCTACTATTGTGATGATGGTGTAGAAGCAGGTAGCCCCAATGCTATTATGAGCTCAGCATCCACCATCACAGTTTTTCTTAGTTTTTTTATTCTTAGTATCTTATCCTTGTTCATTACCATGCATTGAGAATAAGATGCATCTGGGCATTAGCCCAGCATTTACAGATCTTATGCGTGATTGTTTTAGGGTACTTAAAACAAACAAAAAAATTCTCATATACTTTGTGTCATTTCAAAAAATATATATCAGCGCAATCTGATCTTCCTGAAAAGATATCTGGCAATATTGAGTGTGTGTGCATTTTTCCCCCTGTTCTTCTTAATTGCCTAGGAACTTTCTAAGTCACATATTAAAGGTATTTTTTAAACATTCCAGAAGGTTTGCTTTGTGACTTCCTTGTTATTCTAATTACTAAGTAGTTAATACGGCATAAGCTTTCATGGCCCACCCACACTTGCAAACACTAACATTATAGAAGTAATATATGACAAATCTATACGCATCAATTCCTGGATGGGGGTCGGATTGTCATTTAGAGTCTATGAGATGGTTATATTAATTGTGGTTGGAGTTTTGTACTTTGGCTGCCAGGTACGTATTTTATTTTTTTGTTGGTTGTGTTTTTAACTATTGTTAGCCACCCAGAATCATCATGGTGAGATGGGCAGCTATATCAATTGAATACAATTAATTAATTAATTAATTAATTAATTTTTAGAAAGTGGAGACTGCTTGCAATTTTAAAATTATCTTAGATAAGAAGCCTTGCAGGAGAGTTCACAATCCACTATGCAGACAACACGGAGAGGGTATCATGGCCCAGGAACTGGCATCTATCAGAAAGGGGATGTATACTCCTATGGGGAATTATCCTTATAGCTTATCCCTTCCAAAAATGCATTGCATAAATGAAGGGGATTCCTGGATCTGGCAAATTGAAGGATAAAAATCCAGAGCTCTCAAATGATTTTATTTAAAGAGGCATGCCAGAAGCACACTTGCTAAATTCACCTCCAAAATAAATAAACTCAAAACAACCTTCTTGATATGACAAAAGCTTAGAATTCCCTGTTGTATTTTGGGACAAAGTGAAATCAAGATGCAAAAATACACAATTTCTTAATTCCATACGCAATTACACTGTGCACAAAAATGCCTTAAATTAGAATATAGACAGAAACCAGACAAATAATTGAGTCATTTGAAATTTGAGCACATCACATTCATTTGGCTGATTTTCATTTATTTCTGTTACAAATTAAAAGCATCTCTGAGAAACCTAAGGAAACATGTCTATGTTGAGGGAAGCATGAAAACCTCAAGAGGTACATCTGTCTTTCAATATGTCAGCCTCTAATTGCAAAGGAGAGCTTTCACACTTACCTCAGAATTCACTCGGTTTGGATCTTCATACTTAAATGCAAAGATGCCCCAGTAACCAATGATTTTGCTTTTCACATTTTTTTCCCCCCTTCCACTGTAATCATGAATAATACTGTGGTTCTGTAATTTGCTAACAACGTATTTCTGTCCTACACTTACTATACATCAAACATCATTATATAACCCCAGTCACATAAATAATGGTATCATACATCAGCTCTTCAAGAAAGGAAAGAGCAGCTTTGTGTTCCCTCTCCCATCTCACCAGATGAAGTCTACTGTTAAGGTACTGCTTTTATGAGCAGTTACATATGTCCACCCAAGCTGCTGGATCAGACTAGGATGAAAATTGTGGCCTTAGTAAAATGGTTCTTACTGAATATTCAACCAATGCAGCAAGATCTACTAGACAATAGAATATAGAATTCAGACTGTATCTGGCCTGGTGAAAGAACATATGAAAGGGATCTTGGAAATATAGCTGATCATAAGATGAATCAATATAAGTATAGTTTTCAATGCAAGGGGAATCATCATCATCATCTGTACCTCAGGTACTGTGTCCAATTTTGTGTACTTCCCAACTGGTGCTCTCCAGATGTGTGAGGATTACAATTTCCAAAATTTTCAGAGAGCAGGGCAGCATTCTGAAGGTTAGGCTTGCTTTAGGGGAAGGCTCAGGAGGCTGGTTTACATGGTCCAGCTGAGGGCAGAATTTTGGGCCTCCTTTAGTCTTGAATGCTTTCACTTACAATCAATATTCCCAAGAAACTATACAGGAGATGAGGAACACAGGACACCAGGTCTAATGCTCCCACAAGATCACTGTAACCTAAATAATCTAACTGCTCAGAAACCTCTGAGAAGATTGACTTACCCTTTCTTCCTCTGCTTTCTGCAGTTACAGATGTTACTCCCACCCTTTGCTTTTCACCTGGAGAACCTGATTTCCAGGCTTGTTCCCTGCTTCCTAGCCTGTAGTTTGTGCATGGAAGCAGGTGGGAGTGTCAGGCAGGGGAAGTGGGCTGGATTTACAACTTGCAAGCCCAAGGAGTTTGTGTGGTGGGGCTCTATATCTGACTGTTTCCTCCATTTCTATATCTTTCTGGATACATTTCAAGTTTTGACATATAAAGCTGTAAACGGCTTTAGTCTTAAAAGTGGTTTTCAGATCTCTGTTCCTGTTACTTGAAGGGAATGACAGTAGGAAGTTTCTGCCAAAAAACCACAGTACAGGTTGTATGCATGAGTTATATAAGTATTATGAGCAGTGTTGTTGCTTAGTCAGGCTTATTCATATAATCATCAAAGTCAACCTTCCTCCATCTGGTGTTGGTCCTCCAGCTTCTAAAATTCTCAGCCAATACAGTAAACAAGTTGAGGGAGGCTGTTCTACTACATGTGCAGAAAGTGAAGTAGGTGGAAGTTCCCTCCCTTTTTCTCTTTCCCACAACAGAAGAATCCCAGAACAGCCAACAAAGTGAATGATGTAAGATTCAAGGCAGATTAAAGGAAAACTTATTCCCTTAAATCATGGGATTTAGTACAAAATACAGTGATGGTCTCCAGTGTGAACAGCTCCAAAAGGAGATTAAACAGATTTATGAAGGACTTGTCCAAGACATCTTGCTGCCTGAAAAGAAGCAACATTTTATGTCTCAAACCCCAGCTC
Source organism: Candoia aspera (assembly GCF_035149785.1). Taxonomy (NCBI): domain Eukaryota; kingdom Metazoa; phylum Chordata; class Lepidosauria; order Squamata; family Candoiidae; genus Candoia; species Candoia aspera. The sequence continues at coordinate 251,737,780 of NC_086153.1, read as the reverse complement.
CACTCAAGGTGCAAGCAGAACATCCCACAAGTATATTTCCCCCTTCTACAAAATCAGCTGCTTGAAGTTTTGTGTGTGTGTGTATGTGTGCGTCAGAAGCACCTACCAAGGCGCTTCTGTACTGAAAGGATTTGCTGGTGACGTCACCATTGCCTTTCATGTCCCTGTTATTTTCCCACCAAAGTGGTACGTATTCATCTACTTGCATTTGCATGCTTTTGAACTTCTATGTTAGCAGGAGCTGGGACAAGTTGATGGGAGCTCACTCGGTCACGCGGCTCACGCTCTCAGGTTTCAAACTGCCGAGCTGCCAACCTTAATGGTCCTCCGCCTCAGCGTCTTAACTACTGAACCACCACGGCCCCTAGCTGCTTGAGTCAGCCTTCTCTTTTTGACGAATGGCTGATCCAGTCTGGAATAAAGTGATAGGTGGAAATTAGTAATGATAGCTATAGATTATTTTCACTATTATAAACTGTATCCTGGTAAACATCAGTTGCTCAAGCATGAATGGAAACATGGCAGCGGTGTTGTGGCCTTCTTGTGCTTCCCATAAGCACTATGTAAACTGAATACTAAACTAGGAAAACTTTTGATCAGATCCAACAAAGCTGCCTGTGGGAACCATCATTGTGGAATGCTAAATATAGCACTATTTGTGAGGTTATAGAGTTTGTTTGTTTGTTTATTTATTTATTTCCTGTAAACAACACAAGTAAGAACAAGAAATCACTGGATTCCTCTAGCTTAACTTATTAGGCAAATTAATGCTCCTTCTGCACAGAGGAGGACGGGGGAAGAAATGCTGCTGTTTTCTTCTTTCCCTCAAACCCTCCTTTGCAGGCAAAGGGAGAGAGATTTTTCCTTCTCTGTCTCCAGAAGAAAGAATACTGACATGGCTAGTTTTCAAGCCAAGGCCTTAAGAAGCTGATAAAGGTTCTCCACAGAAATAAAAAGCAAAAAAGCTACATTCTAGTTAATCCCAGTCACAGGAGTCTATCTGGTGAAAATAGTCTGGCAAGCACTTCTTCATTAAATTGTTCATTTAAAAAGTAAAGTCTCTTTCAAGTTAAGTCAACTCCTAGTTACCTCGTGGAAGTAATACCTCTTGGCAATAATACAGAGCACCTCTGTGATGCTTTTTTGTTACTTCCTAGTCTGGCCTACAACCTTAGCAGTCCTGGAACTCTTCCTTCCAAAAACGAACTACACCCAACATCACTTAACTTCCAAGCACCCTCAAGGCCAGCCAGGTATTGCCACCAACTGAGACAAATAGATATTGGGTTAAATCCCATATTGTAAATTTCTAGCCGTGCCAGCACAAATCCATCTGATGCTCCTTCAACACACCCTAAATCCATAGGAGGCTGAAAGGGAAAGAGAATTTAGCTTTTCAGAAAAATGTGTTCCTCTGAAAAAAGGACACTGTTGGAAAACAATTCAGTATTAATTGTAGACCTTTCTTTTTCAAAGTTCAGCAACAATTGGCTGAAGGTAATATATCACGAGATATTTGAGCTGATCACCACACTAAACATGTTTAGGATCCAGGGATGGGGAAGACAAAATGAGAGAATTATAGGTTAAAGCTTAATAAGGATGATTTGCAAATAGAATGGATGTGGTATGGCAAAGCTCAGCATTTAGGACATAAGGGAGGAAGGAAAAAAGAAGCATCCATTATGCAAACTTTTTTCTATTCAGATAATTTTAGGCAATCATCCAATTCTGCTATACAGAACCTGCAAAAGGTTGAAAGGAAGTCAGCAGGATTAGCATCTTTGTAAATGATTCCATGGTGTGTGATTACCTAAATAATCTGCATTTCCAGGATATAACAAACCCACATTATATTTATTTTCCATTCGACTTATTATAGGACAAGAAAGGATAATTTATGTACTCTATGAAGCTCCTTTCAGATTGTGCTAACTTTCTAGTGGCTTGTACTACGAAAAAGAATACTATTCTCTTGAGGTCACTGGGATGCTGTAGGAGCATTTTACATTGCTGCTTCTCTTTCTTGGACTTATTCAGAACAGAACTTTTACAAAATGCAATTGGTTCCATTTGAAATTTTTTTTTTTTTAAACTATAATCCAGGAAGCTATTCTTTCATAAATTATTGCAGGGTATTTTCAAAATTCTCTTAGGAGACTGGTGTTAGATCCTCTTTAGTTAGTGAATGCTTCTGCTGTTGTGGGAAATTCAATTCATCACATTTATCACAGTACATCTGGTTACATAGAGGAAGTATTAAGATCACACTAACAGTGATGCAGATATTAATTCAAGTCAAGTAAGATGGAGTTCGTACATGCAACCGGCCTATCCCAAAGGCATATTTATAAAGATTAGCTGTTGTTAGAAAAGTTTTTTACAGAATTCGTTCCCCAGGATTACAGAGTTGGAAGAAGCCATTTTGGCTATTAAGTCAAAGTTCCTGCTCAGAGCAGAAATCCAAATTAAAGCATTATAACAGATGATGTCTGATCTTTGCTTAAGTACCCAGTGAAGGGGAAAGTTGGACTGCAACTCCCGTAACACCTTTCTTTAGCTAAGGATGGCAGGATCTGTAGCCTAATAACAACTCAGAAGACAAGATTCGGAGAACCTGCTCTAAGGCACAACAGAAGAGTTGAGAGGCCCTCAGCCACTTAAGCTAGGGTGCAATCTAGTCACAGCTGGGAATATATTCAGTCCCATTAATTTAAGGCAAATAATTCAGCATTTTAAATCTCTTCCATTGACATAATAAATGGCTCGGCTAAAAGCTTTGGACTACAACAGATATTTCTCGTAATATCTGGATGTAATGCTTTTTAAATTCAGATCCACACAGGAATTGTTCTCTACCGGAATGCAACTTATACAAATAAAAATGTCTAATGAAAAAAAAGCAGCCAGAGGAATCTGCTTAAATATAAAAGGATCAGGCTTTGTGATCCCACACTACTGCACATATCTGAAACGTTTTGATTTTATGTAGGGGAAAAAAAAACCCAAATACAGCAGATAAGTAAACCTAGGAACATTTCTACAAGCCTAAACAGAAAAAGAGAAGCAAGTTTTTGACAGGATTATATGGATACAAAAAATGTCAAGTCTGCACCTTCCCAATGATTTTGTATCACATTATTATTAATTAATAACATCAATCAATCCATTAATTATTAATTATTAATATTCTTAGTAATATTATTCCCATTGCTGCTAGCTATGTTTTTAATAAACCTCTACATTAATGTTACTTTTAGTTTGGTCCTCAGATAAACCAGAATAAGGAAAATAAACTGCGTTGATTTATTACCCCAAGATTATTGTGCTGTTATTGCAACAAAATAGTTCCATCTCCCAAAAGATACTGTAAATCTGGTTCCAAAACTGAGAATCACTATGATTAAGGAGTTGGAACAACTTTTTTTTAAAGACAGGAGAAGGCATTTTGGATGTATTGAAGTTTTGTTTTTTTTTTTTAACTAGACATGATAGAAAGTCATAAAAATCATGAATGGGGGGGGGAATACATAAAGATTTTTTCATATTCTCATAATATTAGAAGGTTGGAATCACCAATGGAATTAAGGCATAGTTAATGCAGGATTTAAAAAAGAGCTACACATTTTTAACGGGGGATGTGATGAGGTACAGCCAGGATGCTGAAGACCTCCATATGATGCTTAACTATAGTTATTATCAGTTCCAAGCAGCAGAGAAAATATTGAGGGATGCTAGGGGATATAGTTCAGCAACATCCAGCAGGCCACAGTCTCTCTGCTTCTGATACAGAGATATAGAGATAGAGATACCCTGATAAAAGAAGAAAGGACATATCTAAGTATTCCTACAAAAGGATGGGATTATGCTACTGTGGCAGTTCTATTGTGGTGGATTTTAGTCTGGGCCAACTTGTTCTACGCTTTTAATAGTTTTAGCTATGTGTTAGATTTTGTAAGCCACCCCAAGTCTATTAGAGTGTGTGGCCATAACAAATTTAGTGGAATAAATAAATAATAGTGTCAACTGTTTCCCCACCATGGTAGTGGGGAAATGGAGCAGATGGAACAGCCCAGGAATAGTTTCGCATCCACAGGATCCCAAATCCAGCCATACTTTCTCATGGTCTGAGATTTGGGCTCCATATATTATAAAGTCTTTAATACTTTATTAATTATAAAATCTTAAATACTTTACTCAAGGTAGATACTTTTTTCTCATTAATTTAAATAGAAATGAGCTCTTGTTTTATTTTATTAAAAAAAACAAGAATAATCTCAACCATTAGGTAAATCACTGAGTAATTATCTACTGGGATAAATCAAGATTATTCCGTTCTTAAAGCCAGCAGATAAACAAATTCTTAGATACTATTTACACAGTACATAAATGGATTCATGTTCAGTATAGTGCTGGTGGTCTTACTGGAAGATTGGCAAGAAGAAATTGAGTGGTGGTGTGTACCTCTTTCCCCTAAGTACATAGAAATCTACAGTATATGATTTTATAGTTTCATGGTTCACTATTGTACTGCAGTGCAGAATTAAACAGGGATTTATTTTACTCACTGAAGAGTCATACTTGGGTCATACTTTATTTTGCCCCATCCTTGGTGGGACACCTCTGTAAGTAGGATTATCTTTCTTATCTTCAATCCAATTAACCTTGAAAAACAGATATTCTCTAACTTTGAGATGGTCTCACCACCACCTGGTATAAACAAAGACTCCTTACCCTTGATGGTCTCATTCTTGGCAGGAATCCTTAACCTTGAGCATCTCATTCTTCATAGGAGTGCAAAGCCTTCTGAGATAAGATAGACTTGTCCTCCTCATACTTGGTAAAAACCAATGAGATGAGACCACTGAAAAGCACATGTGCTTAATTATGATTTAGAGCCTATATAAGATTGTCAGAAACCTCCATTGGATGAAACTTCAATGCAGACTTAATCAGGAAGGTGCTGTATATTTGTTGGCTTTGAAGGGAGTCCACCTGCCATCATCTCTCTGGGGTTCCCTGAGAGGCAGAAGGTCTTTGTTTGTCTCATTATATTCTTCTATTCTTGAATATTTTTAATTGCTGTCTTCGGTTATGTTATATTCTTCAGTATTCCTGCATATTCTTTGATTGCTATCTTGTGTTATGTGATTAAGCTATTTTCTTATACTGCCTTGGAATAAAGCCTTAGGTATTCACATTTGTGTGGACATTGCTTCTGAATCCAAAAGAACTTCTAAAACCTGTGACCCAGCCCTGCTGAGCTGGGGACAGAACAATGCATTCGATAGTGGGCCACAAAAAGCGGTTGCGTTGCCCTTGTGCCTTGTTTCTGGTCTTTTCAGGAATATTTGACTGCAAATAGCATACCAGATGGACATTGGTCTATCAAGCAGAGCTCTTCTATGTTCTTATTCTAAGCCTGCTTTTGAAAAGTGCATTTCTTTGAAATCAAAAGCAATTAGATCTTTTAAATACATGTTTAGAATCAAGACATCACCTCAGCCCTTCCCTTCTGAAGCTGGTTCCTTCCCTAATTTCCCAGAGCTTTTGGCCCTACTGGGTGTAATGGCAACCCGCTTGGTGGGAGCAGCAGGTGTTAAAGACATGCAGTTTACCACATAATTATTTTATAACACCATTTTCTCATAATCCCTACCCTAGAAGGAATCATGCAGAGTTAAAAAGTATAACGATGAAAAAAAGCTAAGCATTAATAATACAAAGAAATAAAACATTAAAAAATTCTGGAATCCATGCCACATATTTTTGATGAGCCATATAAGAATTGAGTACACTGATGCATCATTATGTAAGGGGAAAAAAGGTAACCCAAATCAAGAATTGCAACACTTCAGAAAAAGTTCCATTTTAGCTTTTGAATTAATTTAATATTAAGAGGGGGAAAAGATGCTATTTTAGGAGTTGTAATATTGGTTTTGGTTAATAAGCATTTATAATTAGACCCAACAGCAAAATTGCCAAGATGGAAGGAAGAAATTATTTCTGCTTTTTCTTTGCACTAATAAGTTTCCCTTAGTAATTCACTTTGATGGTACAGTCAGTCAGTTTCCCATAAAGATACTCTCTCTGGTAAAGTCTGAAACATCAAGCTTTATTTCAAACACCAATATAGCCTGCATAACAGTCTGAATTGACTGCTATCAAAGATCTGATTCAAGCAGGAGTTGGAGTTTCTGAGAAGACTTTACAGCAAGGAACTAGAGACAGGCTGCAACACCACAGTTGGGTGTTGTCCTCAAATGGAGGAAACTTCTAGCCTCCACCTGAGCCAGCTGATACTGTTCAGTTCTGATTCCAAGCACCAGTGCTAACTGCATCTCTGTATAACCACACACTCATCTATCTCCTGCTCTCTGATGCTTCAGGTAGTTACAGCAGGATTTCTATAAGATGAAGGACAGGCTTTGAGTCACCTGGACCAGTTTTAGGAGTGGTGGGACCAGATGCTACCCTTTTACTGTGTTGTGACCCTAGGCTTGCACTCTGAGTGCCTGTCCTTGGTACTCATTATCAGAGGATGACCCTGCAGCTTGGGATGAACTTCAGGGTGTTTAACCAGTGCTGCTTGTCCACCAGTGAAAAGATCAGAGGAAGAGTGGAGTTCCCTTCCCATTGCAACTTGCCTCTATGTCCTAAAATTTAGCCCAGGAGATTGAAGGAATCTCTAGATGAGATTTGAGAACACAGAGAGGAAGATATCAAGAGGGACCTGGTTACAAATGTTTCCTCAAATGACACTGCTGGTAGCCATTGAGTCATCCTGAAAGGTAATACCACATGCGAGTCCTGCAACAAAATATTGCTTTATTGAATACTCAAGGTTCTAGCCAGACAGACCAGTCCTTCCTCTTTAAGGTTATTCCATCTTGTTGTGGGGAAAAGAGGAGGAGGAAGGTAAGTTCGCTGCCTTGAGTTATTTATAAAAAAAATAATAATAAAGGCAGGATAAAAATTGAATAAATTAAATTAAATTATTCCCCATTCCTTCCATCTTTTCTGGTATTCCAGAAATCTTGGGGCTTCTATGAACCACTGTCTTTTGTATACACTGCATTTTCTCTTTCTCTCATACACACAACACATACTAAATAAGCTAACTACTATTAGGAGATTTGTACATCTCTTGCTTTCAAGCTTTGCCATCATCGGTTCTGGGATTAAAAAATATGTAAATTATTCAAAACAATTAATTAAGTCATTTGAATTTGCTGCCTATAATTTTGAGTGCCAAAACATCATCATGCAAGACAGACTTCAAGATATCACTGAAAAGCAGGCAGATTTTTTTTAAAAAGATAAATTCTTTTTTATGGATTGGTGAATCATAATTATTTCTGCCTTTCATGTATAGAATAAATAAGTTAGCATCATTACAGAAGATGTTAGTTAATTGTCCAAAAACTATTCAAAGCACATAACTGGCAAGAAGCATGTCAAGCGAAAAGTATTTTGAAGCTTGGCGATTGTATGAATGTCACTGACAATCTGGTATGCAAAAGGCCAACATCAAAACTGTATGACTGTACTAATAAAATAAATATCTGTTGTATCACACAGTCTCCTCCTCTGTGGCATATACTACTTTTACTTCCCAATTTCCTTCATGAATAACTTAGCAAAAATAAATATTACATAGGACCGAACTAAATCTATCCACTTTCTTAGTGAACATTCTTCCCCTTTTTAAATGCTGCCATTTACTATTGTTCTAAACAGCTGAGGACTTTATTTATTCATTATCTTTTTAACAAGCAGCCAATAAAAAGTTCTCTGAGTGGGTTCAGAACAACAGAGCCAGATTGGATGCACTTTATTTATCCATACTGTATCCAGTGATGCTATTATGTAATTTTGAAGTATAAATTTGAGTAACCATTCCATTTGGATATAATTTCTAATTGGGTAGGATTAGCCATTTAGAGCTGAAAGAAGGAAGGAAGGAAGGAAGGAAGGAAGGAAGGAAGGAAGGAAGGAAGGAAGGGGTATGAAGAAGAACTGGGAAATAGAGCAAAAGATACTATGTTCTTGGCATTCTGGAAACCAGTAAAATATTGGCTTTTCTGGAAGGTCTTTGGCAGTTGGCTTGAGGTGTTACTTTTAAAACTCAGGCACCTGAGTTGGCATGGAGCTGGAAAGAACCTAGTCCCTGAATTTGAGAGAAAAACAAACCTTTGCAAAGTGGCTTTTTTGTCCCCCTGCCCCCATACGAGCCACAAGTACTTCGGGCAAAGTGAAAAGCATTTTATTAAGAGGGGTCAAGTCTTTATATAGGGTACAGAAACAAATGATACATACATTCGATATATGTGATTTGTCAGAAAGCAACAAATCAAACAATAAAAGACATTGGTTAGAAATGAGAAAAGACAGACACCCTTAAAGTATGTTGCATCTCCTCCTTTCCCACCCAGCTTGTTTCTGCTTGATTTTGTTTTCCCTGTGTTAAGTCTAGCAATGTATTGGTTCATCATTTTTCCGGTTAGTCCAGATAGAAGGAAAAAACCCTCAGTTCCCAAATAGTCCAAATAAGCCATAGGCTATTTGAGAGCCAGGGATGAAACCCTCCTACTTCAGATGACTGGAAAAATTATGAAATAGTGCACCACTGGACTTTTTCTTTAAAAAGGAAAAGAAAACAAAGGGAAAAGTAGGAAGCTCAGGGAGAAAAAGTAGTTTCTGCTGGGTTTTGAACCAGCAGACTTCTACTTACCGGGAAAGTGTTACAGTCATTGTGCTGTTACAGTGGTAATGTCTGATAAAAAATAGCTCTAAAAAAACTGGAACGGAACAGAACAGAACAGAACAGAACAGAACAGAACAGAACAGAATAGAATAGAATAGCTTTATTGGCCAAGTATGATTAGACATACAAGGAATTTGACTTCAGTGCAAGAGCTCTCAATATATTTACGTAACATCAAAAAATAAGCACTATTAAAGTAATAATGTTATTTACTAAAACTATACAATCAAGAAAGAAAAGAAAAAAAATTGAAGGAAAATAATACTAGAGACTATGGTAAGCATTAACTAAGTTGAGGGGGCATTCTTATCTATGTGAAATGTTTTTATTATTTGTGAATATTTAAAATATTGTTTTTAATGTATTGTTAGCCATCTGGAGTTGCATTTGCAAGTTGGGTGGTCGTACAAACTGGATAAATAAATAAATAAATGTTATCCAGATGTATATGTATATACGTGTGTGTGAGAGAGAGAGTGTGTGTAATTTTAATTCTGTGTATATATATCTTCTTTCACTGAATGATTAGTAAAGCCAAATATTTTCTGACATATCAGATATCAGGACCTCTTGGGATTGATTTAATTATTATAGGATCAAAGATAAATGTTAATGAATAAATATAATCATTGCAAATGCTCGTATTCTTAACAGAAACACTCCCAATACATTTAGAAATGTAATTTGGTTACAAGGTAGCTTGGTGTAATTCCTTGTAACAAGAAACACAATTGCTAATACATAAACATTTTTGCTTTCTTCTTTTTTTTAAAAAAAGACAGCTTTTTTATTAATGGGAAAACCAATGCTTTTATAGGACCCTACACAGGAGGGGAAAATAGAATCTGAAGAACACTGACACTGTCAAAACATTTGGCAGAAGCATCCAACTATCTTCAAGGCCTTCTGGAACAGGGCAGGCACACAATTTTAGATATACAAATTCTTAAATGCTTTCTTTAGTTCCATTTGAATGAGGCAGCTTGGACAAAGGGTGGATGGAACTCTGCTTCAATAGAGAAATTAATTAGAGAAGTTTAACTTTTAGAGACAGTAATAAAGGAATATCATGACAGTATGTGAATAAACAAATAATTTCTACTGCATCTGTAAGATCACAATACTAGAACTACATAATAAGACAAGGGACCAGAGGTCTTGCTATCCAAATTTTCCTGGCTTGAATTGGGAGGTTTCTTCTGCCCCTCCCTCCTGCTCTAGGGAGGCAAAGAAGATTTGCTGGAACCTCTGGTCTATCTTTGGCCTTTGTTCTGGCTGCCCTGACAAGCTGCAGCTGTTATTGTTTCATCAGCCAAGTTTCATGTAAGAAGAAGAGGGTTGGGACCTTTGGCTTAAACAAATGGAGATGTGCCAATGGCCCAGTCACTCAAGTGGTTGCTGGTAAACAGTACATATAAGATAGTACTGTAAGAGTTGCTATGTCAAAAAGTCTCATGGTTTTCTAGCTGCTTTACATTACTTGCTTCCATTACACATTGAGAGAAATCTTGCCCCAGCCCTTTAGTCAGACAAAGATGGATAACTTATATTCTCTCATTATTTTCTAGCCTTTTAGCCCCAAATTCCCCTTGTAAAAAGATCCAATCAGGTTATTTATTTTGTGACCATTAAGGGACTTTATTATTTTTTGGATACCCTTAGCCTTCTTCTGCCCAAATCTCAGAAGCCTTCAAGTTATCAAAAGCCTAAAGCAAATACCTAGAGCTCAAATCCTATTTAAGTTTAATAAACTCAATAGCATTTATTTCTGAATAGATATACTGTACATAGGACTGAACTGTACATCAAGAACTTCTATGTCTAAAGTATATCAGGTGACAGACACATGGGCACCGAGTTATGATTTGATTTTACTATAGTTTGCTGAACAAGCTTGTGGCCTGATTCACACATAACATATCAAGTCATATAATAGATCCCAATAGGTTGTAGATCCCAAGGGTTGGGTTCACACAAACCAAAACCAAACAAATGTGTGAGCCTAGCCACAATGTCATATTGGGGGTGGGGGGCAGACATAAAAACAGCATCTTCCATATAAATGTGTGTGGCTAGTCACAGATAATGTCAAGCAAAAGTGAGCAACTTTTATGTACCAAAGATCAGGGAGAGTCTTTGAGATAGGTATAATGGATTTGGAGAGTATATATAGATCTATAGCCCAAAGTAGAGGGTAAAAAATGCAAGGCATCCCACTCCCTTTGTGCATGTAAAAACTCTTCTGTTGGTCAACTGAACTCTTTATATGCTATCCTCTGAAAACTGAATAGATCTTCCTTTGTGCAGTTTACAACATTCAGCTGGGTTTTCCCACTGTCCCCACCCTTATCCTTAGTCATGCAGGCTGATTATCACCAGCGGTAAAAGGATTGTTACCTTGTCATGGTGCTGGAGCTTGAGCACCTCAATGATGCCATGAGCTAAACCGTGAAGGGCCACCCAAGATGGGAAGGTCATGACAGAGAGGTCAGACTAAATGCAATCCCTGGGGAAGGTAATGGCAACCCACCCCAGTATTCTTGCCATGAAAACTAAATGGATCAGTACAACCAGAGATATGTCAGTATACCATTGGAAGATGAGACTCCCAGGTCAGAAGATGGTCAAAATGCTACTGGGGAGGAACAGAGGATGAGTTCAACTAGCCCCAGATGTGATGACGCAGCTAGCTCAAAGCCGAAAGGACGGCTAGTGGCTGACGGTGCTGGTGGTGAACGGCGAATCTGATGTTCTAAGGATCAACACACCATTGGAACCTGGAACGTAAGATCTATGAGCCAGGGCAAATTGGATGTGGTTATTGGTGAGATGTCAAGATGCTGATACTAGGGAAAGTGGAAGGCAAAAGGAAGAGGGGCTGACCAAGGGCAAGATGGATAAATGATATTCTAAAGGTGACGGACTCATCCCTGGGAATGCTGGGGGTGTTGATGACTGACAGGAAGCTCTGGCATGGTCTGGTCCATGAAGTCATGAAGAGTTGGAAGCGACTGAATGAATAAACATCACCAATGTGGTCCAGTGATTAACCTCAGAGAACAGAAATGTAGTCTTTCCTATAGCTTCTGTTATAGTCTCTGAGTCTCCTATCTGCTAATTTCTGAGCTGCCTTCTGTTGTAAGGTGTTGGTAAGCAAGTGAAATTTTCTATAATAAGATTAAACTATAATTCCCTCTTTTTTCTTCCTAATTATTTGGCAGCCATATGCTGTGCAAAAGGCATACATTTTGCTGTCTGGGCATAGAAACCAAGCTGTGCTATTTCCTAAACAAGCTGTGCTATTTCCTAAACAAGAAGCAGACAACTGGGCTAAGAGTTTCCTTTTGGGTCAGTTATTTTGCAGATGGATTGTCAGATATTTTGAATATATTTTCTTTTACTTTACCATAAATACCACAGTATTTGCTTGCAATAAGAACAATGGCTTATTCATTTTTCTTTCTGTCTTACTAAGAAATTCTACTGTTGCATATAGGAACTTACCTCTTTTTATCACGCTCATATATCCATCTAAATCAATCTGGATAACACATAGCATCTACAGTCAAAATAGGATCTATGCATTTATTAGGGAATTTTGGGTGCAATGTTATATGAATATACAGAAGCTGCTTTTTTTTTGTATATGCTACTCAGGACTGGCTTGAGCAGAGCATCCAAAGCCAATCAAGCTATTTTGAGAAATAAGAAAGTGTAATGAAGCAGAAAATGCTGCTAACTCCATTAGGCAGAAAAAAAATACAATATTAATAAGGACAGTACAGTGCTTTAATAACCTCCAAAAGCTACTGTCCACAGTAATTCCAAACTACTTCTAACAATAGGCCAACATTTGTACTATTGATTAATTTAACCTAACAGCGTCATTTATTCTGACTGGCTTCAAGATGTCCAGCCCTGCATCCTGAGATTTTTGCAGCTAGACATTCCAGAATTGAATCTGAGGATTTCCAAACTGCAAAGCATACATTTGTCCCCAATACTGAAAACAGAGGCCTGCAACAAACATTTAAAAGAAGTTCAGATTGTTTTACGTATGGTTGCTCTGTATGGTGATCAGTTACATAATTCTTCATGGCATTGACTCAAGGATGCGCTTTGTTTCTATGGAAGCTTTATATTATAAATGTTGTATTTCGTTGTGGCTAGGAAAATGTTACTCCCACCCATCCAGAGCTATTCAGGCCCTTGGAATGCTACACTGAACATGATTGCTCAAGGGGCACATGCTGATGTTAGACAACAAGGGCAGAATTTTAATATGGAGAACCAGGAGCATCTGTAGTGATGGTCACTGGCTTCAAAATGATGGGTGTGACTAGGCCATCAAAGCCTTACCCCTTTTTACACACATATCTACCATTTTGAGGCTCAAAACTGAGCATGGAGAAACTGACATTATCCAAACTCAAAAAATAGTTCATATTATTCTTAGTCTAATTGTGAACCCAAGCCAGATCCTACCACTTAGATCATCAGAAATGTGGGAGTATCTTGTCATAAGAAGTTTGGGGCTCATAATGCCTCCTTTGTCCTGCAGCAGCAGCAAAAGCTCATCAGCTTATCCTACTGAGCTGTGAAATATACATTCCTATGGTCTCAGGAGGTGAGACTGAGCTCCAGCCAACATCTCTATGTTATGATCATCCTATAGAGCCAATGCTTTTGCTGCCTGAGACAAAGACAGTTCCTCCTCTCTTCCTCATTCAATTTCATGTTGATCAGGCTCTGACAGGTGAAACTTTTCACAGTTGGCAACACACTCCTCTATTTATGCTTGAGAGAGTAACCTGCCAAGAATCTCTCAAATACAGTAAGAAATTTGATAAATAAATACATAAACTGCACATGACTTCTGGATGTACAGAATAGGTCACATGGCACTTCCAGCCTTAATCCATTCTTTGCCTCCATCATCTGCCAACTGACTCTAATACAAGCACTCGATCTGGAAAAAGGAAATAAAAATAGGACCCAGAATTGACAGTTCTTAAGGCACTGTGCACAGGTGTCTGGTATTAATATTATTTATTTATTCTAATAATTTATACCTTGACTTTTGATCAAGTGGTTTCCATGGCACTTAAAGCAACAGATCAGAGCAATACAGGAATAACATGCAAAGCATTCAAAGCTGAAATGAGCAGCTGGAAGGGACTTGCATAATAAGCAGCAGCACAATTATTAAGAGCTTGAACAAACAAAATTGTCTTGATCCAGTACCTCCAAAACAGGACACTAACCCCAGGGCAAACATGTCTTGTATGACTGCATCCCTGGGGAAAACAAAATCCATCATTGGCTGTTCTTCATCTAACAAAAGAATATGGAAGCTGGAAAATACAGCCAGGTTTTAACTACAGAAGGCCATTATTCAGAAATCCTGGCCACGTGATGTTGAAAACATTATAGGTCAAAGTCAGGGTCCTTGAATGTTACCTGAAAATAAAATTTCTGTGAAGGAGACAGAAAATGGATGTATTCAATGTAGTTTCATGTCTATGCAAATGTATGGAGCCCTTTCTCTGCAGAATTGAAAATCAAAGCTGTATCTGAGTTCATGTCACAGGGTTAAATGCTTCACCATTTTTAAAGGATCTAGGCTTTATCAGATCTCAGCTGCAAAGATCTAGATGGCCACTAGATGGCAGCTCAGAGAGGCAGAACGTTGCTGCCATCTAGTAGTCATCTGGATTTTTCCAGCTCAGATCATGCAGTCCTTCTGTGAAGGAATTCTCTTCTAGAATAATAAGAAGTCAAATCAGTAGAGTATTCTTGTCCAAATGTGATGTGTCACAAAATACCAAGTAACTGATACATTCAGAAATAGTTTTCCCCCTACAGAGAATATGTAATTTGTGTGTCTGTGTGTGTGTGTGTGTAAATGAGAAAATGGAGAAAATTCTTGGAAGATATTAGCTATAGCCAATTATCTGCCTTTCTGAAGAGCCATTCTTTATGCTGATTCCCTGGGATCAGATTCTCTTTTTATGTTCTGGTGTCCCCTGCTGGCTGTTCTACAGTTTAGCTATGAGATATGTCTTTAATAGCATCCATCTTGGTAAAACTATTCAGTTTAAAATCTCAGTCACTGTGACAAGCAGAGATAGCCTTTTGTTTTATTCATTTTTATTTATATCAGCCATCAGTTAAGGACAAGAGAGTTTTCAGCAATAATGAAACATTTGTCCCAAAGGTCATAGGTCAGTCAGTAAGTAAAGGACTTCATTGTAGTCTTAGACCAGAGTATTTGGAGAAAAGGGGGAAATTAGGTTGTCCTCCCTAAAGAGAAGGGAGAGAGAGAACATCAACTTCAGAGGGGAAGTGCTGACTGCAAAACCCTCTGTGGAAATGGTCATGGCCCTTGTTTTTTATGGGCCAGACTTCCAATGTTGTTCACTTATTTTATTTAGAAAAAGTATTAAGGCAGGGCAGTCCTCCAGATTCATTTCCAAAAAAGTGGGTTTGGAGTGTGCTGGGATACAAATGTAGCACATGTCTGCAACTCTTTAAAGGAGTGCATCATTTCCCATGTGACAGCTGAAAAGGGCACAATCCTGAGAAAAGATGTGGTTGCTTTAAAGAGTTGCAAACCAATGCATTTGCACTCCTGTGCATTTTGAAGCTTTTTCTAATTTATTTTTTAAATGCACATGGCTTTTTAAAAAATGAGGGAGGGAAGGTTACATAGATACTTCCCTTCCATTGTTTTCTATTTGTAGTTGGAAGGTCATAATTTTAAGCTGAAGAGGAACACATTTTAAAACTTGCACCATTTCCCCTCAGTGCCATTAGATCTGTCCTTCAGACTTTGATGCAGCTCCATCAAATACCATTGCCTCCACTGGAAACCTCAGATAATCATACTATAGGACACACTTCCATCCTGTTATCAGGGAGGTTTTCAGTTCTGTGGAAAGAAACTGTTAGAAACATAATGTTAGAAACTGTATATTTATAGGCAGGACTATTGCCAGTACCATTGTCTTGCCCCAAAACTTTATCAGCATTCAGAGCCAGTCATTCATGTTCAGAAAACAGGTACAAGAGCAGCACTTGGACCTTTGGTTAGTTTTTGTCAGCTGGTTTGTGTTCTTCATCCATTGACTGGCTTTACTGATACATATCACTGGTTTTTTGAGTTATAGATTATGGATTATGGTTCATATTTGTTACTCATTTGTGTAAAGATGCTCAAGTAGCAATACATTCATATTACATACCTGCCAGACAAATAGGAATCAGGGTGCTTCCCCAAAAGCAGGGTCAAATAGATGTTTTTGAAAGATCAGGATCCTTCTGAATAAGAGAACCAGAGTAGGGTAGTGTTAAGGTAAGGTACATGGATGCAACACCAAGCTAACTGGGTGCCTTTGGGCCAATCATCAACTCTCAACTGAATGTGCCTCTCAGTGTTGTCATTGAGGGAATAAAGTAATTGAGGATATGCCACCTGGAGCTCTTAGAAGACAAGTCTGATATAAATGTGATGTAATCACAAAAGAATAACCAGATGATTCTGTCTTGCTCAACCTTTCTCTCTCTCTTTCTTGATGTCAATCTAATATAAACTGAATCAGGAGGGCCAACCGTACTGGAGCAGTTATACAGAACCCACTTTACTGGTAGTCAAGCCTTATTTCGATACTAGGAATATTGGTACCAGCCTTAGAAGTTATAGGACATACTGATTTTTACCCCAAATTTGCCTGCCACTTCCTGGAATCTGATACTAGAGCTATTTGCTTCAGTCCGCTGATCCTAGGATCAGCCCTGCACAGTGGGAGGGAATACAGATGCGGCATCCATTTTCCTGATTAGAATGACTGGCTAGAGCTCTCAAGTCTCTTAAAATGTGCCTCACTTGAGGAGAACTTCCCTTGGGAGGAGATTTAGCAAGATTCCACAGACATCTTCAAAGCAAGAAAAGCTGCAAGTAACAATTAGCGGAATGTTCTAAGGAAAATCTGTTCCCAGTCCAAAATGATCGTTTTGTGTATTCCATGCTTGCTTGAGCTCAGGTTGAACCTGGATCACTTTTTCCCCATGTTGCTTGAATGTTACAATGTTCTGCTAACAGAGTTTTTCCCTTTAAATTCCTCCAAGTCATGGAGATTTGGAGACATATTAGCCATTATAACAGCAAATACAAGTTCCATCCACTTTGCCATTTGGGAAGGGAGGGAGACATGAGGGAGAGTTAAACACTTATTCAAAGATAAGACTCCTTGGAAACATAAGAAAAAAAATTGTTACCTGATAGGTAAGTTCACTGCTGCTTTTAAATTCTTTGATATAGGATTGACATACTGTACATATAATGTAAAGTTGTTCTTATCTATATGTGTGCATTATTTTTAGGCAGATGCCAAATGCAAATGCACAATATAATATATGTTTCTTATACATGAAGCCCTTTTATTTCCCTTTGTTTACTATATCGGACAATGGGAAAGATTTCAAGTTTTTTCCCCTACTGGAACATGGGACACTTAAGACTTGTTGAGTTTGTTCCATCAGAACAGAGAACAGCTGAAACATATCTAGTGAGAATGTTTTCTTTTGAGCTCAGAAATAAATGTTTTTCCCAATTTCCATTTCAGGCACATTCCTACAAAGCTATCAGATGTAGTAAACCTATCAGAATGTATCATTCTCAATCATATGCACCTGAGGAAATAAGGAAACTTGTACCTCAATTGAGATTCATCTCATTGTCCCCAACTCCTCAAGCATGGAAAGTCTGAAACCCACAACTAGCAATTAAGCATCATCTGGCTATTTGTGGTTTCTTTATTTAGGAAAGAAAACTAATGCAAGTCCACACCCATAATTAGGAGTGAATGGAGAGCTAGAAAGAGAGTACTGTAGTCTGCTACTATTAAAACTAAAAAGGGTCCCCAAGGCACTTTTAGAAGACTGACTCAAGACCAAGGCTGGATCCTCACCTTGAATTCCTTGAGTTTTCTTGGGGTGGGAAACATGGATAAGTTGTTTTAAAAATTTAAAATAGCACAGGTGCTTCAGTAATAGGAAAACTTCCATAAGGAAAAGAATCTTCTCTAATTCCCACCACCACCTTCTTAGACAAATAGCTTTTTCAAGTATCTTCTAGTATGTTCAAGGCCATCTAATATATTGTATCAAGGTGGGGTAGCACTACATGTGTGTGTGCATGGTACATGTATGGTTTTCATATATAGTCCCTGGTTACAAAAAATTACATCAAAAGAACAGAAACTGAACTAACTCATTATTATATTTATACCATGTCTCCATACATGAAGCATTGGATCTCAGGATGCAAAAGAATCACACCGTTTCTGGGAAGGTCAAGATTCTTATCAGCACTAACTTTTTTAGGACATGGTGATCTTTATGCGTACTACTATCCATTGTTAAAACTTTAGTTTTGCTTAAAATTTGAAAATTCTTGTGAGGATGTTGTTATTTTTTATTGTTACAAGTATGCATATCACAGAATATTTTGAATGGGGAACTGAATTCAAGTATCATGGAATGGGACTTCATACCAATGGTTAAAATGGGCATGGAGAAGGGAGCAGTAAGCAGACACAACCCTACCATTAGGCAAATAGAGTTAGGTGACTTTCTGAAGTGGCAGGTGTTGGGAATACCAGTTGTAGCATCCCAATGTTTCCTCATAAATGCTCCAGCTGTCCCCCATTGATGGAAGACAGAAGTTATTCCAGATGTGATAGAAAGCTCCATCCTATTGTCAGTGTTGATGTAAAAATTAACTACAGAATAGTTATCTCAAATTATCCTTAAGTTCAGCAATCTCTCTTGAGTTGGCCTTGGAAACAAGGCAGTACCACTAACTCCATCCAAATCCATCCCTGTAACATGCAATGTGTGCAAAAGGCCACTTACTCATCCTCAGCTATATATGCAGAGGAGCTCTAATCTGTAGACTACTTAAATGCATGAGAACAAAGATCAGAATATTTAAAGCAATGGCATTTTCAGTGGTAATAGATGGCTATGAAAGCTGGAAATTGAGAAAGAGTTAGAGAAAGAAGGTAAGTGCCTTTGAATTATGGCTTTAGAGATAGTTACTTAGGGTACCATGGCCTGCAGGAAGAATCAATCAATCAGTCCTGAACAAAATAAAGATTAACTACTCCCTTGAGGCAATGCTCAGCAAGCAGAAACTCAAATACTTTGGGCACATGATATAAGCAGTTTATGTATTAGAAAAAAATTATTATTCATGGCAAGGTTGAGGGAAGTAGACAAAGGGGAAGGTAGCAGATAAGACGGATAGACAGAACGAGTGATCACTGGAATGCTCTTGGAAGAATTATTACTAAAAGTAGGCCAAGATGGTCCATGGAATCACCAGGAGGTAACTCTGGGCACCTAACTAACTAACAATAATATATGGATACACTTCCCTATGGATTATTGTTGTTGTTGTTGTTGTTCAGTCTTTAAGTCGCGTCCGATTCTTCGTGACCCCATGGACCATAGCACACCAGGCCTTCCTGTCCTCCACTGTCTCCCAGAGTTTACTCAGATTCATGTTCATTGCATCGGTGATGCTGTCTAACCATCTCATCCTCTGCCGTCCCCTTCTCCTTTTGCCTTCAGTTTTTCCTAGCATCAGGGTCTTTTCCAGTGAGTCCTCTCTTTGCATTAGGTGGCCAAAGTATTTGAGCTTTAGCTTCAGTATCTGTCCTTCCAATGAGCAGTCAGGGTTGATTTCCAGTACGATTGACTGATTTGACCTCCTTGCAATCCAAGGGACTAGTCTTCCCCATTCTATTGTTTTCCTCAATTTTTTTGCATTGTTCATCTAAGAAGGCCTTCTCATGTCTCCTTGCTATTCTCTGGAAATCTACATTCAGTTGGTTATATCTTTCCGTTTCTCCTTGCTTTTCACTTTCCTTCTTTCCTCAACTATTTGTAAAGCCTCATCAGACAGCCACTTTGCTTTCTTGCATTTCTTTTTCTTTGGGATGGTTTTAGTTGCTGCCTCCTGTACAATGTTACGAACTTCCATCCATAGTTCTTCAGGCACTCTGTCTACCATATCTAGTCCCTTAAATCTATTCATCACCTCTACTGTATATTCATAAGGGATATGATTTAGGTCATACCTGAATAGTCTAGTGGTTTTCCCTACGTTCTTCAATTTAAGCCTAAATTTTGCAATAAGAAGCTCATGATCTGAGCCACAGTCAGCTCCAGGTCTTGTTTTTGCTGTCTGTATAGAGTTTCTCCATCTTTGGCTGCAAAGTACATAATCAAACTGATTTTGGTATTGACCATCTGGTGATGTCCATGTGTAGAGTCATCTCCTGTGTTGTTGGAAAAGAGTGTTTGCTATGACCAGAGTGTTCTCTTGACAAAACTCTATTAGCCTTTGCCCTGCTTCATTTTGTACTCCAAGGCCGAACTTGCCTGTTATTCCAGTTATTTCTTGACTTTCTATTTTAGCATTCCAATCCCCTATGATGAAAAGGACATCTTTTTCTGGTGTTAGTTCTGGAAGGTGTTGTAGGTCTTCACAGAACCAGTCAACTTCAGCTTCTTCAGCATCAGTGGTTGGGGTACAGACTTGGATTACTGTGATGATGAATGGTTTGCCTTGGATTTGAACTGAGATCATTCTGTCATTTCTTAGGTTGTGCCCCAGTACTGCTTTTCCCACTCTTTTATTGACTATGAGGGCTACTCCATTTCTTCTAAGGGATTCTTGCCCACAGTAGTAGTTATAATGGTCACCTGAATTAAATTTGCCCATTTCCGTCCACTGTAGTTCACTGATTCCCAAGATGTTGATGTCCAGTGTTGTCATCTCATGTTTGACCACATCCAGCTTACCTTGATTTATAGGTCTTACATTCCAGGTTCCTATGCAATATTGTTCTTCATAGCATTGGACTTTCCTTTCACTTCCACTTCCAGACACATCCACAACTGAGTATCCCTTCTGCTTTAGCCCAGCCACTTCACTCTTTCTGAAGCTACTTGTAATTGCCCTCCACTCTTCCCCAGTAGCATACTGGACACCTTCCGACCTGAGGGGCTTATCTTCTGACATCATATCTTTTAGCCTTTTGATACTGTCCATGGGGTTTTCTTGGCAAGGGTACTGGACTGGATTGCCATTTCCTTCTCCAGTGGACCGCATTTTGTCAGAACTCTCCGCCATGACCTTCTCTGTCTTGGGTGGCCCTGCACAGCATAGCTCATGGCTTCATTGAGTTATGCAAGCCCTTCACTATGACAAGGCAGTGATCCAGGAAGGGTCACATTCCATAGGGAATGTATCCCTATGGATACATTGCTTTAATCATACATATATCAAAGTGGCAGGAGCAGTATGTAGCTCATGGGGTATTAGGAAGACTTCAGATTCTCCTCTTCCTCCTCCTCCCATCTTCACATGTTTACCGTATGTTTGGAGAATGCCCTAGATGGTCTGGGTAATTAAATTGCTCCCTACTGGTCCCCTAAAATTATTTATTTCTCATTCAACTGGCAAGTGATCTTTATGAAACTATTATTCATTTCCAGTACACAGACGTACTCACTACTGTGACGGTGAATGCTTCAGTCTGTCAATCTGAAGGTTAGGGAGCATGAATATCCAGCAGAGCACTGACAAATGAACAGACAAATGTTTCATTGCTCCTGCCTTGTTTCCTCCTGATCTCCAAGTTCCCCTGGGGAAGGCTGCTTAATGCTATGACTCAGACCAGAGAAGTGTTACAATGACATTCTGCCTTCATTATCCCTGAAGTAACTAACTCACTAACTTCCTTTCCCAGTTTTTTTTTAAAATCAAAATGTTATCAGACCAATTAATGATGATTTTCTCATTGAACAGAAAACCTATTTCATCAGTGGTAGAAAGGATTCACATTCCTTTGACAGAAAGTGGATAACAACGGAGGTCTGAATTTCAATATGTGGAATTAAATGCTTCAGGCTTAAGTATTATCAAAGGTGGTTATCAGAGAATATTCCACTCCCTTCCCACAGGATTTTCAGCAAGGAAAAAGGAGGAATGTACAGAGAATCCTTTTCAACTTTAACACCTGTGAATAGAAGGGTTGTAGGCATAGTTTAAACACAATGTACTTAGTACACTGCTGATCATCATCTGGAGGGAACATAATATTGAGGAACAAATTAGTAGAAGGGTAGATGATGGGTGAAAAACCCATCCCATCATTTGACAGAATGAGGCAGTTGCAGATGCTGGGAACAAGGAAGTAACAGTAAGAGACCTGAGCTCTGCATACCATGCAGCCTGTCCTCCAAGCACACTTGTTGCATTTGTAGCTTTTAGCAACTTTCAATAATCAGATTTGCAACTGGCCCATGGCCTTTAGGAACCGGGCCACACAGCAGCGGTGGGCGAGCGAGCGAATTTACAGCCTGAATATTTACAGCCGCTCCCCACCGCTCACATTACTGCCTGAGCTCTACTTCCTGTCAGAGAAAGCAAGCCCATTGCTGCTATCTCCAAATGGCATGAAGAAAAAAGAATAAACGTTTGGGAAAAAGAAGAAGGATTTGAATCATCCCGAAACCAATGCTTCACTGCTTGGATTTTTTATTCTTTATTTTTTATTTGTATTATAGTATTTTTACTGTATTTTACTTTTTGTATTATTGTGATGGTTTTAATCGATTGTTGTAAACCGCCCAGAGGCCTCCGACGGGAGGAGATGGGCGGGGATAAATTAGATAAATAAATAAATAAATAAAATAAAACAGTCCAAGTGGCAAAAGAATCTAAAACAGTCCAAGTGTGGGAGGAGTGATCTATAGCAACCATCCCCATGTAGATCTATTCCCCTCTCCACCCCAAACAAGGCAGCAGAACCAGGTCTTCAAACTCCGCCGAAAGGCCAGGAGCGATGGGGCCAATCTCACCTCCGGGGGCAGCATTTTCCACATGGCAGGAGCTACTGCAGAGAAGGCCTGCTTCCTGGACCCCGCCAGATGGAATTCTCTTACAGATGGGGTCTGTGGCATGCCCTCTCTGCCTGATTGGGTGGGACGGGCTGAAGTAATAGGGAAGAGGCAGTCCCTCAGGTAACCTGGCCCCATGCTATGTAGGGCTTTAAAGGTGATAACCAACACCTTGGATTGGACCCGGAAGCAAACTGGTATCCAATGCAGCTCGCTCAGCAGCGGTGTTACATGTGCCCTTCTGGGGGCACCAAAAACAGCTCGCGTGGCTGTATTCTGGACCACTGAAGCTTCCGTATACTTTCCAAGGGTAGCCCCATGTAGAGCACATTGCAATAGTCTGTATGAGAGATAACAAGGGTATGAGTGACTGTTCGAAGGGCTTTCCAATTCAGGAAAGGGCGTAACTGGTGCACAGCATGTAGCTGTGTGAAGGCTCTCCTGGCCACAGCTGCCACCTGCTCTTCAAGCAGGAGCCATGAGTCCAGGAGGACCCCCAAGTTACGCACCGGCTCTGTCTGAGACAGTGCAACCCCATCCAGAACCAGAGATGTAAATGTCCCAGATACAGAAGAACCATTAACCCACAGCCACTCTGTCTTACCGGGGTTCAGTTGAAGCCTGTTGTTCCCCATCCAAGCCCCCACAGCCCCCAGACACTCAGAGAGGGTGGTCACGGCATCACTTACTTCACCCAGGATGGAGATATACAATTGAGTATCATCAGCATACTGATAATACCTCATCCTGTGGTGATGGATGATCTCTCCCATAGGTTTCATGTAGATGTTGAAAAGGAGAGGGGAGAGTACTGATCCCTGCGGCACCTCACAAAGAAGGGGCCATGGGGCCGATCTCTCCTCCCCTATTAACACTGACTGGGATCAGCCCTGGAGGAAGGAGGTGAACCAGCATAAGACTACGCCACCCACCCTCAACTCCCTGAGCCACCCCAAAAGGATACCATGGTCAGTGGTATCAAAAGCCACTGAGAGATCAAGGAGAGTGAGGATGGATGCACTGCCACCATCCTGCTACCGCCAGAGTTCATCCATAAGTGCAACCAATGCCGTTTCTGTCCCATAACCGGGCCTGAAACCTGACTGAAAGGGGTCTAGATAATCTGTTTCCTCCAGGACCCTCTGGAACTGCAAAGCCACCATTTTGTCAACCACCTTCCCCAAAAAGGGAAGGTAGGAGACTGGACAAAAATTGTCCAGAACAGTAGGGTCCAGCAATGGCTTCTTGAGGAGCAGGTACACCAATGCCTCTTTAAAGGTAGCCGGGAACACCCCCTCTCCCAGGGATGTATTAACCATTGCATGGACCCAACCACATGTCACCTCCCGGGCTGCTTTAACTAGCCAGGAGGGGAAGGGTCTAGATGGCATGTGGTGGCATTTACTGTCCGTAGGATCCTGTCTACTTCCTCATGTCCAACAGGATCAAACTGCTCCCAGATAACTGGGTAAGCCCGTTCCCCTGGTATCTCTCCAGACCAAGTCTCACGCCTGGAGTCTAACTTGGAGCAGATCCAAGCGATTTTGTCCTGCAGATGCTCGGCAAATTCTCTACACGGCCCTGTAGGTGGGTCACCAAACCCACCTTCCCCAAAAGGGATTGAGTGATCTTAAACAGGGCCGTCGGGCAGCATTCTGCGGATGCAATAAGAGCAGAGAAGTATTGACATTTTGCCTCTTTTATCGCCACAAGGTAGGCCTTAATAGCGGCTCTTACCTGTGTTCGGTCGAATTCAGTCTTTGTATTCCTCCAGCAGCGCTCTAGGCGTCTCTTAACCCTCTTCAGAACCCTCAACTCCTCCGTAAACCACGGGGAGTGCTGGGTTCGATGGGACTAGAGAGGCCGCACAGGCGCAATCCTGTCCAAGGCCCCAGCCACCTCTCTATTCCAAGCAGCAGCCAGGGCCTCCACTGGACCATGCAGCAGATCACTGGGTATAACCCCCAGCTCCCTCTGAAACCCTGCCAGGTCCATCAGTCCTGTACAATTACTGTACAAGAACAGAAAGGTCATATTTATTTATTATTTAATTAATTTGTATGGCCTCCCATCTCACTGAGTGACTCTGGGCAGCAAACAAAATTTAAAAAATAAAAACAATTAAAATAATACAAACATTAAAATATGTAGCTGCCAAGAATAAAGCACCCATCATAATGACATATATAGAGTTACAGCTCCATATCCCTTCAGGAAATCACACTGACTCTTCTCTCTGACTCAGTTTTGAACTGAAAGCATCTTTTATTCAGGCAGGCCTTTAACATGTGAGTTGATATGAATGATATTTATTTTAGACATAGGCTTTAAATGAAGTTTAAATGTTTGTTTCTTGCATATTTTGCATTTTGAACATGGTAGCACGTACCCACATTTTCCCCACAGCAACCACGCTATGACGTAGTTTGGGCTAGCAGAGATTGAACCAAATATCTAATGAGCTCCTGTGGCTGAGGGTGGATTTAAATCTGCATCTTCCTAGTCCTAGTCTAACATTGGCACCACTACACCTCTACAATATCTGAGATGGTATATTTAATTTGCTGTACATTTTACTCATTACTCTTACCCACCCCAAGCACCTTCTTTGTCAGAAAGGAGAGGAATAATTCAATAATATGAACACACACACACACATGGATAGAGATGGTCATGTACTCCTGTGATAGTTACTTGTAGATTTACATTACTGTAGTTGATTAAACGTGAGATGGTTGAATAATATTTCTTTACTTACTAGATTTATATCCTGACTTTATTGCAGGAGCTCAAGGATTTGATTTCTCTTAAATGGCTGTTTTGTAACTGGTTACACTAGAAATACAACATTTGTGAGAAATCGGGCAAAAGTTCTATAAAATATAGGGGAAAATGAAAGCATGGACAAACTTTGAGGAAAAGGTGAGATATACGTAGTATTTTTTAAAGCACCTATTGCAGCGCCAGTGGTCTACTCCACCCCCTGTGCTCTGAAGCCTACTTAAAGGACAAGAACAAATGCATCAACCACTAGGTTAAAAACAAAGAAAAAGAAAAAAAAAGAAAAAGAGGAAGTGAGTCCATGAGCAAAAAGATAAAATTAAAACAGAGGTCTTCCAGATGAAAGTATTGCCTTCTCAGTAGAAAGGTGAGATGTGTTCCTGCTACATTTGTAACTGTGGACTTGCACTTGTGGGGAATTTTGACATGGCCTAGCTGTCATGAGTGAGGATGGCGAGCAGGGGGCTCCCATCCAGACTGTTAAGCGCATGCGTAGCAATGAGGAATTAGGTGGCCATTCAAAGAGACGCAGATCGGGCCCGCCTTAGCCTTTGGCGTTTATATGTCTGGGTTTTTCCCACGCTTCTTCAGTTTGTTAGGATTTCTGTTATGTACTAGCAATAAAACATTAGAGACCAGTTCCTTGTCTCAGCGTGTTTCCTGGCAGTTAGGACACTAGCTGTGCAGATTGGCCTAGCTGGATTAGATCAGTGTTCTTCAAATTTGGCAACACAGCCATTCTGTGAAAACAACCACACCATTTTTTTTAAAGGCAAATGTAGTCACTGGACCCCAAAGGTTGCCCACTCCATAAATAGGAAGGGAAAAAAAACCAACCCTCAAGAAGCCTTGCTCCTGTGCTACTTTGTACAGATAGTATAAGGAAAACTTGTTCATGTACAGCTCTTGCATAATCTTATGAATAGAGATTATGCATCAGTCAAAACTGCTGGAAATAGAGTGAATAAGGCAGTACCTATGGAATCAGTCTCTCCCAAATATATCTACCCAAATCATCAATGCATTCTTCACCCATGATGAAGGAAGGGGATTTCTTACACCAGTTTATACCACGTTGGGAAAATTAGTTTGTATCACACAGTCCCTGTTGCTTAGCTAATCAATGTTTTGCAAATACAGCATATAACATACTTTTTAAAAATGGATTGTTTTGCCAGATTGCTTCCGACATTGCAGGTTCTTTGGCCTGAACTTTATCAGCATTCTATGCCGATGAAGATTACTAGAAGGAAAGAAGGGAGAATCACTGCTTTTGCTGGATGTTATTAATCTACATGAGTTGTACAGCACAGTTCTAAACATCTGGATCCAATCAAAAGATCATGTGCTGGAAAGCACTCCATTGGCTTCCAGAAACAAACCTCTTGCTGAGAATTTTGCACAACTTTATAATGTTAATGAGAAACTGTAGGAGCCTAAACAGCCATTTTAAATAATTCAGACTTTGCATGCAGATTGTCTCTTTATGTGTGCACATACACATCACTGTGCTAGATAGATATTACTATGGTTGTTAGCTTTGGAGTGTTGTCTTTCAATTATTTTTGAAGATTTAATGAAACAATGGCAGCAACACAGCTTGGATTCTTGCTTGTTTCATTTTTTACATGCTTCAGAATAGAAGCACAATATGTCATGCAAGATCTTGAACTGGTGCATTATATAGATCGCCGAATTATCTCAATGGAGGTAGGTGCTATCTGTGCAGTCCAAATATATATGATCAATTGTTTTCTTTGTGGGGAACTTATGTTCCATCAGTTTTGGGGAAATCAACTGCTTTCATTTAAAATCAAGTAGCTTTTTATGCAGAGTTTAAAGTTTGAGAAACAGCTGAGTAGAGTGCGGTTTATGAAAGAAAGCTAGGATGACTGCTGCTCCTATTGAATTTATTACCATGTAAAATGTGCACATCTGCACTGGGTAAAATCCAAAGTCTAGCTATTTTTAGTTTCATTTGAAGTTCATGGGAGAGAGTGCATGCTTAATCTAACGTTGGCTAGATTATATCTTGTATACTTACTAATGATGGCCAAGTGGAAGAACAGTATAGGAGTAGGTATATTCTTAATCTTTAGGAGCTGATCCATCTGACCATCTACATGCAGATTAAATACCACAAATATTCCAGGTGCTCCTCAAGGTAAAGGTAAAGGTAAAGGTTTCCCTTGACGTAAAGTCCAGTCGTGTCCGACTCTAGGGGGCGGTGCTCATCTCTGTTTCAAAGCCTTGGAGCCGGCGTTGTCATAGACACTTCCAGGTCATGTGGCCAGCATGACTCACGGAACGCCGTTACCTTCCCGCCGAAGCGGTACCAATTAATCTACTCACATTTGCATGTTTTCGAACTGCTTGGTGTGCAGGAGCTGGGACGAGCAACGGGAGCTCACCCCGCCGCGCGGTTTCGAACCGCCGACCTTCCGATCGACAGCTCAGCGGTTTAACCCGCAGCGCCACCGCGTCCCTGGTGCTCCTCAAACAGGACCTATATTCTAAACCTCTATTTTCACTCATCTGGAGGTTCTACCTAAGTTCTATCTAACATTCAAATGTCTACATTTTTTTTTATGGAATATAAATTCCAGGGATTTCTTAACATAGTTCTATGAATCTACCAAATTATTGAACATAAAATAATACTTTCATTATAATTGTCAATTTTACATGACTACTAGAATAGCAATGTTTTGAACGTATTTTATTATGTCAAGGTGGGAAATCTGCTCTCAAGAGATTCCTGGGCTACAGGATTCCTCGCTATCAGACACACTTAAATGGGGATGCTGTGAATTAGCAACATCCAGGGTGTCAGGGTTTGCACATCTTTATATTATGTCATATATGGATAAATAGAGCAATTATTTATGGGTGCTTCTAAACTATGTGCCCTTGTATTCAGCAGCTCTTATCCCAGGTAAGTGTGCAATCTTATGTCTCCTCTGTTTGGAGTAAACTTCATTGAAACCAGTGGAGTTGTTTCCAAGCCAAAACCCAAAAGACTGCACTGTAACTACTACTGAGACAGTTGTTCTTTTTTCCCCATGTCTTTTCTGTTACTGGGAGACCAGTGCTCTGTGAATAGTTAACTGGGACTATGCGGTCATTTCATGAAGCAAGATCATCTAGTGTGTATGGTTGGTGTTGAACAGAGGGAGAAAAATCCACCTTTTTTCATGGCACTGTGTCTGAAACTTTCACAGCTGCCTGACACAAAATGTTAGTCTGACATACAATGTTATTTTCATGCCAGAAAAAAGTTAATGCCTCAAGAGGCCATCCTTTGAGTCAGCCAACTGGAGCAACTATCAACTTATCTAAGATCTTCTCTTTCTGGGGAAGATTGTTGAAATAATAATGGAAAAGCAGTAACAGAGGGCCCTGGATGAAGCAATTTTCTGGATCCCTTCCAGATGGGGTTCAGGCCCAGACAGAGGATTGGTTGTTTGAATGGATGACCTGAAGCTTTTCTTCATTAGGGTGAGTTCAGCCCTCCTAGTACTGCTTGATTTTTCAGCAGTCTTAATTCCACCCATCATGGTATCCTTTGGAACCATCTGCAAGGGTTGGCAGCAGGACCACTATTCTACACTGGTTCTACTCTTTTCTGAATTGGATGGTTTCAACTGGTGCTAGTGGGGGAAAAGGTTAGGTCCTTGGGCACTCCAATATAGAGTGGCTCAGGGCTCAGCCCTCTCCTTCTACAAGTATTTACATGAAACCGCTGGGTGAGAACATCCTCCAATTAGGGGTGAGGTATCATCAGTATTCCAATGGTACTGAGTTGTACATCTCTACCCAAGGCCAAGCAGGAGATATGGTGATATGGTGGAAGTCCTGATCCAGTGCCCGGAGACTGTGAGGGACCAAACAAGATACAACACGCATAGGATGAATCTCAGCCAGATGGAGATGCTGTTTATTCAGAAACCCTCTGGTTCCATAATTGTGCCATCTTTAACTCTGGGTGGGGTGGCCCTACCCCTGAAGGAGCAGATATTGCTGGAACAACAAATGAAACCTGTAGCAAGGAAAGCCTTTGTCCAGATTTATCTAGTCTATCGATTGCAACGTTTTCTGGATTAGGAGGTTCTGGTAACAGTTATCCATGCTTGTATCATCTTGCAGCTGCATCACTGCAATTTGCTCTACATGGAACTGCCCTTGAAGACAATTCAAAAGCTACAGCTATTATAAAATATAAAGCTGTCTACTTGCCACTGTCAGCTCTGGTATTGCAGAACAGCACCAATAATGCAGGAGCTGCACTGGTTGTCATTTGGCTTCCAAGTCCAATTCAAGGTGCTTGGTTAACACCTATATAGCCCTTTGTGGCTTGTGTCCTGGCTACTTTCAGGACTATCTAATTCTGGTAGAATCTGCCAGGCTCTTTGCCCTGGCCAAGAAGCTAGGTTGGGAGTCTCCACTCTTGAGATGTTAGTGGGGAGGGTATTCAGAAGCAAACAGTTTTTGTTGCAGCCCCCTTGCTCTGGAATAGCCTCCCCACACCCCATGTTAGGATGGCCCCTTTTCTGCTAAAATTTGAGAAGGCAGGATAACCTGTCCTTTTCAAATGAACCTTTGGGATGGAGCTCAGCGTGGGAAATTACATTCTAATATTCTGTTGTACTGGAAGAAATAGAGATTCCTCTGCATTCCTCCCTTTGGCCCTCTTTCCAGCTCTAATTCAACAGACTAATAGCTGTAGATGAAAAAATGAAATATCACTGTAGATGATAAGGGATAAATAATTTAAAGGAAATGGGGCTGAAGACTCAGGAAGCAAACATATCTTGATTAATTAACCAATTTCCTAGTTTCATTTGAGCCAATCCAAAGCACTGCTGGGGAGCTTGCACTTGACCAGGTATTTTCTGCTGAAATCAAATGTGCAAAATCACTCTCTTTTGTAGATTAGCCTTCCTAGTGTCCATACCTTTGGGGGTGATAGAATTTGTAATCCTACACATATGAAATATATTAGCCTGGGAAAGATTGAATTATAGGCTGTGTGAGAGAACAGTCAATGTTCTCATAACCCCTTCTTCCATGAATTCACAGCCATACAAATACTTGCGGGCAGTATCTATTTTGACTTATAAATAGATGCTTGCATAGTTTCAATCTCTGTACTCCCATTTTCAACAGAGAAATTGTTTATTTTTTCAAATTGTCTTGAGACTTCCAAAGCCATCACTCCCCAAAAGGGTTCTCAGATGTCTCTTTTTTTAGCTCCCTCCCTTTCCAGCTGTGCGGCATCTGGATCAGCAGGGGCCCCACTGCTATCTCTTGCCAGCACAACTCCTGTTTTTACAACCTCCTGAAAGAGATTATTATGCTGTTGTTGAAATTCTGCAGGCAGCTGTTGCCCAATTTTCTTCAAACCCCAAGATGGGAATTTGAAAAGGAGGGCTTATTTTAATTGAGCATCCACTTCAAAATCGTGTACTTAAGTATCTGTTTTATATACAGTAAATAAGAGAAATTCATGTTTGCAAATCTCAGTGCCACACAGGCACATTCAGGAACACTCAGCCTTGAGCCAACACTGTACTGAACTCCCTGTCTAAAACAAGCATTAAGATCCCTGGGTTCCCCCCCAATGTATTGTCAGTTTGCTCTGAATGAAGTACTTGGGGCTGAGAGAGTGGATGACAAAATGAATGACTTGGAGGGAGGGAGAAACCTTTCATCAAATTACATGAACCTGATCTGAGGAAATCTCAGTTAAAGGCCAGGCAATTCCTGAACTCCTCATTAATGCAAACATGCCTTTGTTCAGGCTTCAGATCATCAATGGACACAATTTTTAATGGAATTCTTAAAGCAGCTGTATCATATTTTAAGTTCGTGCTGAAGCCTGAACAAAGATATGCCTCCTTTTATGAAAGGGAGAAAGATGCTACCGTCATGCAAGTACTAATCACTTTTCTCAAATAATATTTGAACCATCCACAGCTCTAGCAAATATATAGCTTGGGCCCAATTCTTACACGGGTTCTTTCTGTGTTCTAACTAAAGAACCGACTGAACAAATGCAATCAAGATATAGCAGATTATGTGGAAGAATTCCGGGAATTTTCAAAGAAGCTGATGTCACGTCTAGAAGGACTCAGTGTTTTAAAGAATGAGCTAAAAAATGATGTAAACCATTTGCTAACAAGAGTGGAAAGAGCTCAGAGAGAGATTGACTACTTTGAATCTGCAAAGGAGTCCCCCAGCCCATGCATGGACATTGATGAAGACCTTTTGGAGCAGCAGTTAACCGAAGAACGAGAGTCTAAAAAGAAAGTCAAGCTCATGCTGAATGCAAGTAAGAGCAGTCTACCCATAATATTTAAAATGTATACTTATAGTTTCGTAGTTGGACGGACACATACACTGTATTGCAAGAATGATACTTAGCAAATGCCTAAAATCAATCTCATAGAAAATAAGGGCAACAGTCTCACGCAGTGTTTTAAAAACTCTTGGCACTCTTAGTACGACACTATACTTTCCATAAATTGGCACATAAAATTATCTGAAGAGAGGCAATTATTTTAATGCATTAATGCATCCCTTTCACTCATGAGAGTTCAAGACTAAATATGCTAATATGTTCATTCCAGCATTCCTTGATGGCTAAGTTAAATCTGGAAAATTAAAAAATTAGAATAGGTCATAAACAAGAAAAACAATTGCCAAACATCTGGCAACAATAAACTAGGGTAGCAATATCATGGAAATAATAAAAATAAACATACATAAGGAAACTTTTCCTTCCTGAAAATATCTTACGTACTTTGAGCTGAATTAACAAACATGCAATACAGCCTTTGTACATAATTTAAAATGCTTGTAATGTCATCTGACAAGACATGTCTCTATTACTTTATCTGGCCAATATTAATGGATATTTATAATAAATGCACTCCAACTGCTAACAAAAAGCACTGTGTACATAGTTTGTTTCTTCAAAGAAGCCCTAATTTCATCTTTGAAATAATATAATACTGAATCCCCAACCTTCTCTAAACATTGAAGCAACCAAAAACTGAGGTTCTGCCCATTCAAGTCTAGCAATGCAATTCTTTTGGCTCAGATATAAACACTAATAATTTAATGAACGTATTCTCAGATATGAATTAAGATTGCAGTTTTATCTATTGAACTTAAAATTGCTATATTATTTTGATAGCTCTTTTTAAAATTAGAACTCTTTTAAAGGCATACACAAATTTCAAGTTTCTCTACTTTGCAACCAAATGTTCACTAAATCAGAAGTTTGTCTATAGGTCAGCTGAGTAGTAAAAGTATACTTTGGGCCTCCAGAGTAGAATCTCATTAGCAATTTCATGTTCTTTGAATTAATTCCTTGTTTCCTTCAGCAGAGTCTCAATATTCTTCCCTTTTATCCCAATGTTACCTGCCTCAGGTGGGACTAGAACTCAGTCTTCTGGTTTCTAGCCTGATGCCTTAACCACTACACCAAACTGGCTCTCATATAGAGACAGAGACAGAGACAGAGACAGAGACAGAGAGAGAGACAGAGAGAGAGACAGAGAGAGAGAGAGAGAGAATATGTGTGTGAATGTACATATGTTTTATATATATATATATATATATACACACACACACACACACTGTATATCACATATGTACATACACATACATATATTAATATATGAAAATTGTTGCTATGTAGGTTAAGAATGATATGATTTGCAGGAGGTGCCAATATAGGAAGTTTGTTTTCTGTTTAGGTCAATGAATATAAAAGGGATGCTCTAAAATTTCAATCTAAATTAGTTTATTTCTTTTGATTAATGTTCAGACTGGAATGGAGTTCTTCAGAGTCACCGATGAACACTTTGGCTCAAAAATTACTAATGTAATAATATGCCATTGTAAAATATTCAAGAATAAAATATATTCAGAATATTTTCATATTTTTAGACAAACAATTATGAGAAATCTGTTTTGTGAGACATACATTCACAAATGTGTTTTCTACATTTAAAAAAAAATGAGGAAACTGGACAGAACCGATTTATGGATGAACACATGCAAAATTGATGTAGACCAAAACTGGGCTGATCTATTTTATTTACATCTTAGGTATATTTATGGATTGCTCCCAAGACTTCTGGAAGTTTATACTAATAGGGTTAAAAGCATATACAAATAACCAAACTATAAGAAAAAACATATCAAACGTGACCTCCCCCAGCAAAATTAATACAGCAGTACAGTCACCCTATAATAAAAAACAAGCTAAAAACACCTGTTGATATGGCACTATCTTAACAGTTTTGTAAGGGAGGGTTCCAAATGTATTTCCAAGGGTGACATGTTCCACAGACTGGGGGCCAACACAAAGAAGAGCTGTCTTCAGGACCATGCTTCCTTGAACTTTGCAGGGATGGAACCCTCACTCTCCTTTCCCTGAGTGCATATTAGTGATCCAGATTATAATCTGCTAATCCAGTTCTTTCTGATGAGAGTTATTTTGCAGGCACAAAATTTCTTTAACTTGCAGGCTGATCAGAACAGTCCCCTGTTGTGTTTCCAAGCCCAAGACTGATAGATTGAAGAATTGTGCAAGAGGCATCTTGAACCACCAATGTTTAAATTTTCAATCAAGGATGCCTCATTTAAAAGGTTGCAGTGGATAGAAGTATCATTTGTCCTGTTTTGAAATTAAGCAGAAAAGTTCCATTTGGCCTGTGTATGCTTTAAAATTACCCACTACAAAGAAGGTTTTATACTGTTAGTCATGTCTCAAGGGTAAGCCTAAACACCAGCCACTGGCATCCATCAACATAGCTCTCCTTATATGGAACATAAATATTTCCACTCCTTTCAATTAATGTGGAGTAGTCCTCTAAATACGGTTGAAGTAGTATGTCAGAGGTTGTTTTATGTTTTCCACTACAGCATCCTTCCTGAAGGGCTTGTTTACTCGGAGTCCTGACCATATTTATTTATTTATTTTTAACTTTAAATAGCCTGTTCTGTATCCATATAGCCTTTGGCAAACTAGTTATCTGTATGAACAAACCATAATATAAGTATACTGTAATCAACCAAACAAAATATGGCTCTAACAAAAATGCTTGTGTTCTGGAATCAGGCATGATTTTGGCAATCCTTCTGTCCATATCAAATTGCATGCGTTATTTTCATAATAGGAAAAGGGGATTTTTTTTTTTCAGTGAAACTCTAATGTCAAGCTAGAGATGAGGGCTCTTTACATGGACTTTTCTTGACTCTGAGCTGCATTCAGAGCAATATCTTTTGGGGCTCTGATTACTATTATCTCTCACAACCAATGTATGTGAGTGTGTGTGTATGTATGTATGTGCTTGCTATGTATGATATATACAGTATACATTTACAGTGTATAAAGCTGAATTTATACCTGACTGTTGCATGACTCTGAATGCAGTAGGTTTCAAATTCAGCTTCTGATATCTTGTGTTTTTAAAAAAATCAGGAAGCAGATCCATTTTAAAAATGCCAATTTTGAGAACCTGCTACTCCAAAAATATAATACTAAGATGGGCTTCATAACCTGAATATATGGGTGCTTATATGATCTTATTTTTTCAATATGAATGCTAACATAACATGAAGAATTTTCTGACTCATGACTCTTTTAACAAAAATAAGATGGCAGGAGGGTTACTGTACTAAATGAGCCATGTTGTGGAGGATGAGAGCGTGAATATATTTATTTAATGAATGACGTTTTATTTATTTAATGCATGATGTAACTGAGTAACTTAATAAATAAAAAGAAGAAAGTTTCTATTCTCAGGCTATCTGCCTTAAAAAGACTCAGCTCAAAAGACAAGTAGGATAAAGAAGGAATAGAAAAACAAGAACATTCAGGCTCCCCCAGGTATGAATATTTGATGGCTTCTTATAAAATATGTAAATTTTATAAGGATGGCACCAACAACTTTGCAACCTCAGGAGCTGCTCTTCCTACATGGCATTCAGCCCCAGTGGCCTCTGTGAGAAGGGGTCCTAACCCAACTAGGAACAGCAACAGAAGGTAAAATAACGTTAGCTGTTTTTCTTTACAAAAATAAAAAAGAAGAATGGTGAATGATGGCAACTACTGTACTGTACAATGTTGGCTACCGATGTATGCTTTCTTCATTTATGTTTGCTCAGACAAGAGGGGATATTGAGATACTACATCAGAGTATTATATTGGTGATGGCCTACTGTTTATCCTTTTTTTTTTTTAAGGTTGCAACTACATGATTACAGGCTTCAAATCACTAAAAATAGTCAAAAAGTCTGGAGACACAAATGGCTCATGGTTGAAAGACCCTGGCAAGAATTACCAAAAGATTTACTTCTTAACTGGAACGAAGAATAAAATTGTTATGGAATTTGCAAATATTCAGTCTTTTGCTGAAAGTGGTAAGAAACATCTGGCTCGCAGAGTTGCACTACCATTTCCCTGGCAAGGAACAGGCCATGCTATATATAATGGCTTTCTGTTTTATCATCGATATGGCTCCTTAAATGAGATAATTAAGTTTGATATTCAGAACAGAAGTGCCACTGATCGGATGCTGTTGTCGGGTGCTGGAGAGATACCTGTCTATGAACTTCACCCTTCTACTAAAATAGACTTAGCTGTGGATGAACTAGGATTATGGGCAATCCATGCAGAACCAGATACTGCTAGAAAGCTTGTGATTACTAAAATCAACCATGAAACTATGACTGCGGAATATACATGGGATACATCCTGCAGAAGCCAGAATGCAGAAGCTGCTTTCATGATGTGTGGTGCCCTCTATGTTGTATACAATTCACCAGGGGGTGGTGCCTCTCAAATAGAGTGTATTTATGACACCTTAGATGTCATCAGTCCATATGAAAACCCACTGCTTCGTTTCCCCAAACGTCAGTCAAGTCACGCTATGGTTCATTATTATCACAGGGACAAGCAGCTCTTTGCCTGGGACAATGGCTCCCAGGTCATTTACAAGCTCCTGACAAGACAAAAACGTTAAAATAGAACAGACTGTCCTCCACCCCAACCTAAATATTTGCAGTGGGTTTCAGGCATTAACAGATTTCTCCTCCTTCTCCTTCTCCTTCTCCTTCTCCTTCTCTTCCTCCTCCTCCCTCTCCTTCTTCCCACAGTTTATGGGGTGGTTGATAATTCATTATATCTTTTAAGAAGCTGTCTCAGCCCTACCTGAGATCTGGGGGTGCTGCTGGGTTCAAGAAAGAGCTACTTACTTCATACAGAAAAGGGTTGCCTTTTGAATGCAACACCTTGGATTACTTCACTTCAGGAGGTGAGTGGCCATTTATTGGTCAGGAAAATGGGAGTGTCTTCAGAGAAAAATGAAGAGTGGGAAAGAAACAAGACAGAGCAGCATCACTCTTTTGCAGCTCTAGGAATCTGGAGAAAACAAAAGACGGAGTACCTGCACTTTTATTCAATTGTATAATATACACTGCTTGGTTTTGAAGCATCCTTTACTTCTCTGTTTCCTTCTCTGTTTATTTTTCTCTCATCTTCATCCAGAATGTCTCCTCCTCTTCCCAGAGGACTTCAACTGAACCAATTCTCTTTTCTGATTTCATTCTCCCTCCTCTCGCATACTTATTGTCCCAAAGTTCTTCCTTGCTTTCCTTTTGCTCAGGGAGAATATTTGTTGTAGCATAATGTGTGTGTTTGTATTAGTATTCCTGACAGAGGGAATCTAACCTGAGCAAGGATAAGTGAGTAAGTGAGTTTAGAACTTTACTGGAAAAAGATTTTTCCTTTTCCTAAAATTTTAGGAAATACATGGTGGGGATAGGCAAAGTCTCATACCTAGCTCACTACACCATGCAGAGAAAGGAAGCTACCTAAGATTAGCAAACTCCGAGGCAAAGAGCAGGCAAGGTGAGGGACAAATCCCTCGCTCTCTGTGTACATCCCATTTCCCCTTGTGGTCAGTAGATTGTGAGGCACTGAAGAGTCAATCTCACTTCCGAGGAAAGAGCATACGTTCCCAATAGAAGATCTTCTCTCTGTGCCCAATTGTTTTCAAGTAAAACTTGAAGGTTATGCCCGAGACCTTGGAGACCCAACAAGTATAGAAAAGTATAGAGTCCCTCTGATGGGAGATGGGCGGTCACAAATTTGATAAATAAATAAATAAATAAATAAATAAAATAAGTAATGTTGAGGGAGATGGTTCAGTGCTTCTCCATCTTTCTTGCATTTCTTCTCTTTTCCATTGTTGGAAGATCTGTCCCCCAAGCCAGGAACTACATATAGAATGTGAGATAGGGACCAAGCTTGGTTCTGTCCCTTTGCCTTCTTTCCCTGGTAAACCCACCTTCTCCAGTGTGTGTGTGTGTGTGTGTGTGTGTGTGGAGAGAACCCTAAGATGTACTGTCCTCTTTGCTGTCTATATGCATGAATACTGTGGAATAATATTAATCCATGCCAACGATTACTATTAATAATTTTCACAATTGCATAAGAAACAAAAATTAAACCAAAATATCACTGAACATCTTAGAAGAATCACAAAGTTGTCCTGCAGATACTTTATAGAATGGGAATGTGCTATTTTTAGTAGGACTGAAAACAAAGTCAGTCAGAAGAAAAGAAAGTTCCGTATACACAGAAAGAAAAGGAAGTACCATTTGACACATTTGATACTGCTGGACCCAGGGATTCTCTTTGGATAGCCTCATACTGTGCTATAAATGAGAGAATCCTGTGTAAATATTCAAGCTCTCACTAGGTTAGAACTCTGTATAAAATCCTGATCACTCTTGTACTGCTGCTGAGTTGTTGTTGTTGTTTTTTAATGGAGTACAGCTAGTAGCTCTCTGCTTCACAGCAGGATGCATTATATCTATATACCATCTATACACCAAATAACCTACTGGCACTTGGAAAGACCTCTGATTTAGGAGGAAGTATGCATTCCATCAAGTCATTTAAAAGTCAATGGTACAGGAATTGGGAATGGATGGCAGATTTTGTCCTTCCAGCTTTGAATTCTGTAGATTCCTCTCCTCTCCTCTCCTCTCCTCTCCTCTCCTCTCCCTTCCCTCCTTCCCTCGTTCCTTCCTTCCTTCCTTCCTTCCTTCCTTCCTTCCTTCCTTCCTTCCTTCCTTCCTTCCTTCCTTCCTTCTCTGTTAAAAACAGTTTCTATTCGGTGGAAGCCTTTGGCAGTGATGCAATTTCTATGTAAAGAAAATGAATAATGTAGCTGTTATTAATAAATACTGTGCTGGGTAGGTTATAATATTGTCCACCAATTCTTGGGCATAGTACCATGTCTATAATTTCTGCATTGGTCAGAGGTCCCACATACTTATCACATAACTTTACACCATTTACACTTAACCCTTGCACAGGTTGTTTGAGATTAAGATACAGCTAGACAATACTCTGTGGACTCCTTGGTGCTCTCTGAGCTTTGTTGTTTGCTTGCAGACTAGATAGCATTGTCAGTGATGGTGAGTGTGGGGTTCGCTCCCTGTTTATATACAGTACGCAGGGATTAACACCAGACAAACAAACAAGCAGAAAGCAATACCCTCATCAAGGAACTACCAAGGAGAAAACCACACCCCCTCCAACACTGGCAGGACTAGCTACTGCATACAAACAGGGAGCAAACCCCACACTCAGCAGCACTGATGTTACCTAGTCGGGTGATGAAACGTCTGCAAGCAAACAGCCAAGCTCAGAGAGCACCAACGACTCCACAGTTCAACCCTGAGCTACACATACTCCCTTCTATCAATTACTCTGTATGCTGTCACCCAAAGAGCAGCAGAAGCTATGAGCAGACACTTTCAAACATAAATTCTTTCATCTCAGGGTTTTTTCTTTGTACTTCTTACTCTGCCTGGAAGAAGCAGGGCTATTAATCTGTCTCTCCAGAACAGTCAAAAAGAATGCCACTGAGAGTTTGGGATGTACAGGTACATCTGGCATTTGTGAAGAAAAATAGGGGCATGTAAGCACTGCTATCTCACCCTCATGGCATTTATTGATGGGATTTGTGTTGTCCCACCTAAAGGATTCATCATTCATCTCAGCATTTCAGACAGTACTCTTGCCTATCATCAACATATGCTGGAGAGACAAAGACATTCCTATTTACTAAATATTTTCAGTGCTCTGAAAACAATAATACTGAATGAAATGCAGAACTTTCCATGGGATTGTTATGGCCAGTGACTGTCTACATGGGTGCGAGAAATGTATGAATGTCTTCTCAAGTACCTGAGCATCTACCAAAAAAGAGCATGACAGCATTTTTAAAAATTAGAATCTGTTCTTTAAGTCATAATATTTATTTTATATCCACCTTTCACTTCCTATTAACTTCAGGCAGTCCAAAAAAAAACCAAAACCAAGAGATGGATCAAATATCATAAATTTGCAGAGACTGTGTTTAGAAGCATCAACATCCTGATTGGAATATATCAGGGATACAGCCTGGAATCTCAATCTTTACCAAACTCCATAATACACGTTATCTGAGAGTCCAATATTATGGACTCATATATTATACTAATTTGCAGTGCTGGAAACTTTCTCACATTTCATCACCATTAGAGGCTACTTTTAAAAAAACCTTACTTTTCCCTACTTCTACTTTTTAAAAAATCATCCTGCCAAAGGAAGATTTCAGAAAAACTCAAAAGCTTGCCATGACAAAACTTTGATCATCTTAATAATTAAGGTACCATACTTATGGATTTGGGATATTGTATAAATTGAAAGGGTTTGCACAATACAAAAGGTTGGAAATCCTGATTTACAATCACAATGGCTGGGTTTGCAAGCCCAGCAAATCAAAGCTAAAGAAGCCACTTTATGATTTAGTGTGCTGTATCAGCCAGCCTTGTCTAACTTGGTGTTCCTTACAGTAGATGAACTGGGTTTCCAGTTTCCATGATACCAAGATCTGTATCTGATTGAATAAGAAGGCTGTAAAGTAGCATTCATTCTCTCCCTTCCATCCACTACCAAAGGATGGATGTGCAAATTCAAACATTAAAACCTGTAGGGATGAACTGATGTAACAAAGTACAGTACTCCTTGAGATCAAGTTGCATTATATACACAGCAGACTTTCATTCCTTCTATGGTCATTAGGTGGCACCAAAGCCTTGCCTTTGTTTCATGCCTGTTGAGATCCTTAGAAGGTACCACATGTTTGCACATGTTAAGAGTTTCTGCATTCAGCAATTTCATATTATGGAACCATGTTCAAACTAGTTTAGGGCATTTGGGTGTGGTTGTTCTTCATGAAAAAGTAGTGTAGAAAATCAGATGCCTTCGCTCAAAGAAGGATTACCGTTGGAGGAAAAAAAAAATCTCCTTTTCGTACCCAATAGCAAACTGCAATATTTGTTCTCTGGAATATCCCAAGGCATTCTGTAGGATAGGTACAATCCCTCAAACTGCACTCAGTCCTGGTATCCACATATCCGCATAGGGGAGGGGGAAGAATTATCAGCCCAGTAGGTACAGACTTGTGGAGTATAGCAATGGTCAGTCCTCTCACCCCTCATTTTTCTTATCTACATGAAAACACTGATAGAGGTTATCAGTTAATTTGGGGTGAAATATCATCAATAGGCTCAGTTGTGGATCTCTACCCTGGAGGGGCCAAAGATGCTGTGGAGTTCTTGACCTAGTGACTGGAAGCTCTCGAGGATGGAGCATAACAAAAACAGGATGAAGTTGAACCCTACAAATATGTAGTTACAGTTTAGCCAGTATAAACATCTGGCTTTCTGTATGCTCTGGTTTTAAGCTCTTGTTGGGGGGTAGCACCACCACCTCCATCCCGCTGAAGGAGCAAGCCCATGACTTGGGAATTCGTCTGGACCCATGGCTACTGCTAGATTTGCAAGTAGAGATCATGGCTAGGGGAATCTTTGTTCATCTTTGACTGGTGCAGCATTTGTGGCTCTAATCTGGTGCAGGAGGCCCTGTCAAGTATAATTCTCACCTTGATCGCCTGTAGATTAGATTACTGCAATGTGCTTTACACAAGGCTGCCTTTGAAAGCTGCTCAGGATCTGCAATTGGTGCAAAATGTAGCAGCTTGCATACTGGTGGGTGAAAGCCAATATAGCCATACAACTTCTTTGTTATTAGCTTTCAGTCATTTTCAACAGGTCCACTCAAAATGCTAATCTTAACCTATAAAGCCATAGATGGCTTGAAGTCCAGGTATCTCCAGGACCACCTCCAAAAGGAACTGGTTGTTCTATAAACACATCCCAGGGGTGGGGGGGGAGGGGAGAGATCCCCATGTAAGTAAAGTGAGAGCGGTTGTGGCTGCCACCTTATGGAACAGCCTCCCCCCCACCCCAGGTTCAGGTAAGTCCCTATCTCTACCTTTTTTCATAAGGCCATGAAAACTGAACTTTTCTGTAAGACTCTGAGGGCTGATTGTTGTTGCTACTGAG
Source organism: Candoia aspera (assembly GCF_035149785.1). Classification (NCBI taxonomy): domain Eukaryota; kingdom Metazoa; phylum Chordata; class Lepidosauria; order Squamata; family Candoiidae; genus Candoia; species Candoia aspera. The sequence goes on along the minus strand of NC_086153.1, from coordinate 251,695,776 downwards.
ACTGGGACTGGCACCAGAGTTTATTTGGTTTTATTGTCTGGAATTTGACTGTATGTTTTAATGGCTTTTATTTTTATTGTGAACTGCTGAAAGTCAGTTCTTGATTGTAGTGGTCTGAAAATAAGACAATAAAAATTAAATATAGCTAAACAAAAAACAATCGTAAGTCTCCCACCTAAATACTATCCAAATCCAACCTAGCTAAGACTTTTTCTTCTTGATCAACCAATCAGACACTAATATCTACTGTGATACCAACATCAGTCCTCATGTTTATGCTTGTAAATCTTTTTTTCTTTAAGTCTCATATAGAACACAAACCATTTCTTGATGAACCATTCAAATACGGGAGTGCTTATCTGAACCTTTCCTAAAAGGAGGGATTCATGCACATGCATGCACACCCACAAGAAGCCTTTGGCCTTCTGCATGAGTTGCATACCACTGCAAATAACAGAAATATCATGATACACTGCTAAGAAAATCATGTATAGAATAAGATGGAGATTCTTTTTAACTCTGAAACATTGAACTAATACCAGCCTTTAGCTATTTACAATGATATTTTTTTTTCTTGAAATTAAACCCAGTGAGGAGTAAACAGCAAACAGAAGATACTTTTTGGGAGAAAAGTCAAGAAGAGAATTTTCCAGTGGCACTATTTCTTGGTTTGTTTTCTCCTTAATTTGGGAGGGGGAGATGAAGTTTCTATCCTTTTTTAAATGCCCCCCATTGTTACAGGGGAGAGGCTGACATCCAACACAGAAGTTTCTTTGTGATATTCATATGTCTGGACTGTTGCTGAATTGAAACAAATCATTCTTTGTGAACGTGAATGGATTTCCAGCATGATCAGTTAGCAGAGGGATCAAGACAGCTAAGGGAGTGCAAGGTCCGAGAACAGCTGAGTCTTTAATCTCTAGTAGCCAAAAGTGACATGCTTGAGTATGAGCTAAACTGCAGGCTTATTTCACCAGTGCCTGGGCATGTCGGTGCCAGCTGCATATTGTGTGCACTGAAGGCACTGCTGATGGACCCCAGAAGTCAGGTGAACCTGACAACGATGCCTTACAAAGAAGTTAGGGAAGACCTCTCACCATCCCACCATTAAAATGTCACTGATGTTTCAAATTGCCTTGTTGTATTCTGTGACCATCACCAAGAGTCTTTTTGACTGGGGCAAGGTTGAAATGTGTTGAATCAATCAATCAATTAATTAATCGAATGCTCATGCTGTCATCCTTCGGCAAATCAGCGCAGGTGGCATATCAGTCCTTGGAGACAGAGGACATGCTCTGCACAGGGAAGGTCTCTGGTTCAGTTCTGAGAATCTCTATCTCAGGCAACTTCACTGTAGATGATGTTAGAGTAGACCACACTGGGTTATCAGGATCAGTGCTTCCTATGTTCAAATCAGTACTTCAGAACTGAAGAATCACCTGATTTTTCTTAAAGCAACAGTGCCTAGAAAAATGTAAGTGGTGAGCTTTCCTTAGCTGAGAAAATATCAGTCTTCATAATGTGTGTATTAGGAGAACAGTTTCATTTGATCAGTGCTATTTAGCCACATATTTCAACTTCCTTGAGGCATTTGTAGCATCAGCCAGCATCACTGCAGCAGGTTATAATGTGCAGCCCTCTGAATGCTTCATGAAGCCTTATCAAGGCACACAATTTCCCTTGTTATCTTGAGAAGTTGACAGGGGAATTCGAAGAAATGCTTGCAGCCCTAGAGAAAATCTCTTTCTATAGTCTCACCCACTTATCTTGTGTCTTATTCCTTCATCTTGGGATGCAAAATTGCCTGCAGCAAGGCACTGAGCTTTCTTAGTAGCAGCTCCATAATTAAGAAATTACTGCTACTAGGAAATATGTAACTTCTAACTTTAGAGCAACACAGTTTTCAATCATGAGTTTGTGACAGGAAGTTTAATAAAACTGATACAATTGCTAATTTGTAATTAACATCACATTCATTCCATGTTTTTATGACAGCTCTTTTATGTTATTTTTCAATCACCTTTGAGAATTTTTAAAAGGCAAAGCATACCATGCTAAATCATGGTTAAATATAGCCCACTGACTAAGCCACAACTGGATCTAGGACTTGCACTAAGAGATAAATCTTTATTTAGAAACTATTGCAGCCTTTCTCAATCTTTTGACCCTGGAGGAAACCTTGAAATATTTTTCAGGCCTCAGGGAATCCCTGCACATTCAGGCTCAAATATAGGCCAGAAGTTACAAAATTATTATGTTCATTTCATGGGGAGGCCTGTATATATGCATTATCAGTGTTCTTAAACTGAAAATAAAGAACGAAACTTACTTCTTTAATGTGAAGTTGCCTGAATCACAGAACCCTGGTTGCGAAACCCTGAATTATAGATTAATACGTCAAAATCTAACATACCCATTATGGCATAACACAATGTGTGAACTCAGCTACTGAATAAACAGGCGGAGGTGGGCCAGAGGTTGTTTAAATTTTGCTAATGAGTAGCAATGGAGCTGTAGTAATGGATGCCTCCCTTTTGGCTAGAAGTAAGGGACACAATGGGCAAGTAAGCACATTTTATTGCAAATGCTCTTAGTCCATCATCATTCTCTTTAGCCAAAGGAAGATTTCCCCTGTGGCTAGATGTCAACGTAGACAAAAATTGTGGTCAAGCAGCATCCTATTTTGCTGATTCCTTCCCTACCCCCACCCCTCCAAAATGTGGGCAGGATTGGAAAAAAATCAACTTGGTCTTGTTTCCACTTTGTTTTGGAGTTTGGGAGAAATTTTAAGGGGGTCCTTATATCAGGTCATATTTGGAATCTGTCCCCAAGACTTTTGATCTGCAGCCCTTGACATTTTTTCACAAAGCCTGGCATGGCCTCTGAGCCCATAGTAGCAGAGTTCCAGAGAGAGATGTACATATGGTTTTCCTGTCTGTAGTTGATAGCAGCAGAAAGATTATTCGAACTGTGAAGGAAAGGTTAATCCTGCTCCCCACACCAATTCAAATCTCCCCCCACCAGAACTACTTGAAAAAAAGAAAAGGAAAATATAAAGCGTCAAGACATGCCACATCTGGTTTGACCCAATGTCATGTTCCCCGTTGCAAGGCATATGTGCATCACAACAGGGAGCATGCACATTAGGTAAGAGGAAGGGATAAGCATAATCCCTAAATCACTCAAGCACCCATAATCCAGAAGGGAACCCCCAACACAATAGATAAGCCCTTCAGACCAAACTTAGCACCCATCAAAAGGCAAGGGGAACATCTTCCCATTTCCCCCGGATGCATTCACACCTCACTCAGGCACGCATATCCACAGAGTAATGCCCAACATAATGGGAGCACCCATCAGGCAGTAATTAACGCCTATCAGAAGATCAGGGAAACACCTTCAGGGGACGCACCCGGTCCGGACGAAGACAGGGAGACAAAGGAGATCGCCAGGATCGCCCATCAGCTGATGCATCGAGGTCTAAAGCACCCATCCGGTCCTGGCTCGAGGGTAGAGAAGCTCAACATCCACCAGCAAAGTATAAACAGGGCACCCTGGCAACACATAAGGATTCCCGTCTTTCTCCTTGCACGCACACCGTTCAAATAAAACCAGAAATCCTTAGACCTTCTAAGTGAGTCTGAGTCTTATTCTGAGTGTGGCTGCCCGGACATAAAGACGGGAATCCCCCCAAAAAAATTTCGCTAGCACCTTTCCAGACTTGTCTGTGAGGGATCAACGCAGCGATGAAGCGGCACCCGGGAACCGGCGACAGCACCTGCAACCTCGAGGTAAGGACCAGCGGATGCCCAGCGGGGGAGGAACCCAGCTGCAACATGACCGGGGCGACTACTGGTGAGTCGCAGGCGGAATGGGTCACCCTCGACACAACGGGGGAATCCCTACCCGTGATGGTCGAAGCGGCGTGGGAGCAATGGAACACACCCACAGCGAGAGGCAGAGATCGCCGGCGGAGCGGGCAAGCCGTGGGAGGCGACATGGAGAACTCGTGCTGCGGAGCCACGGAAGCACGCCTGGCATGGATTGAGCGGCTCCTTGCAGAACTAGCATTGGAGCGCGGAGGCAGCGACCAGGGTGAGTGCGAACGGAGTGCCAGAAGCTCGTCCCCACCCCCGCTTTACCCCAAAGCATGGCAGCTGCAGCGGCAGGGCGCAGCACGGGACAAGGGAGCCGACCACGCCGGAGCACACCGTACTGGGTTGCCTGGGAGAGGGCTTTCCCCCCCGCCCTATTCTGCAGGGCGTCAGCTGGGAAGAGGCTGGAGGCGAGTGGATGCTGAGCCGACACCACCTGGAGCCTGGGCGAGGGAATCCCCACATCGGGACGACAGCTTCCTACTGGAGGGGAGAAGGACCACGCGTCTGGAGGCGCCCTGGAGCCCACCCACGATGGGAGTGCGAGACCTTGCAGCAAGATTCAACGGCGACCCAGCCACGTTGTCGTTCTTCCTCATCAACGCAAGGAACTACATGGCTGAATATGGACCCTGCCTCCGAACAGAACAGGGAAAGATCAACGCCATTGCCAACAGACTCAGGGGGAGGGCGGCTGACTGGTACGTCCATCTATGCCAGGCAGACGCCCCGGAACTCAAACATGTGGACGCATTCCTGGTTGCTCTGGACTCCCACTTCAGAGACCCCCTCGAGACCGAAACGGCGAAGAGAGCACTACGGCAAATCAGGCAAGGACAGCCTCTGTGGCGGCTTACGCAAGCAAGTTCCAAGCGCTTGCGGGCAAAGTGCGGGACTGGTCACAATCCACCCTCATGGAAAAATTCAAGGAGGGACTTAATTTAAACGTTTTAAGATGGGCACTAAACCGGGATGACCCCACCACCCTCCGCAAATGGATTTGGCTGGTGGGAAAGGCGGAGAACACTCAATAAACCTTTCGGCACGTCCAGAGGTCCCTACAAACCGCAGCAACAGCAAGAGAACCCCGATCCGGCGGTGCTCCAACGACACCGGCGACCTGACCCTGGGGGGAGGAACGAGAGTGCAGGTTTGCCCAGGGGCAGTGCTTTAAGTGTGGAGAGGCAAACCACAAGGCGGCGGCTTGCCCGAAAGCAAAAACAAGAGACAGCCAGGGAAAGGTTCCCAACAAACCAGCCCCAATGCCAAAGAAAAGGCCAGCCGCGAAGGGGGAAACCTCGGCAAGAGAATTCCCTGACGTCACCGATGACGAGGAAAGCGGAAGCGACGAACCGGCGGGAAACGCCAGCAACCTGCCTTGAAGTGCACCAAAAGACAGGTGGACAATAACAAAGGGCGCAACGACTTTGGGGTGAGTGCCAACTGCCCTACCCTATATGTGAGAGTCACCCTGGCCCACGGGAGGAAAACAGAGAAGGTTTGGGCGCTGATCGACTCGGGTTGTTCGAAATGCCTCATGCACCCAGACCTGGTGGCCGCGCTTAACCTCCGCTGCTATCCACTTCAGCACCAACTGGTGTTCACGCAGTTGGATGGATCAGCAGCAGGAAGGGGCCCGGTCACCCAATACACAGAGAGAGTTGCGATGAGGCTCGGCAACCACGAGGAAAGCCTCCCTTTCATCGTGGCACCGGTGGGCCAACCTCTACTCATACTAGGGATCCCATGGCTGGGGCATCACAACCCCCAAATAAATTGGGCGACAAGAGAGATCAACTTTTCGGACGGGCGTTACAAAGCACCCACAGGAGATCGGGTTCCCCGCGCCGCAATGGGGAGGGCGACAACGACCTCAATGCACCTGGAGGCAGAAACCCCGGAGGGCCTGCCTGCCAGATACAAAGACTTTGCTGACATTTTCGGGGAAAAGGAGGCTGACAAACTCCCCCCCCCCATAGAAAAACAGACTGCACCATCCCAGGGGCAACCTTACCAAAGCCAAAAATATATGCCATGACACAAAGGGAGTTGGCAGCATTAAGGGACTTTATTGACAAGAATTTGGCACGGGGGTTTATCGAACCGGCTAACTCGCCAGTCGGAGCCCCGGTCCTTTTTCGGGAAAAGAAGGACGGGTCCCTCCGGCTCTGCACAGATTACCGCGGGCTCAATGCCGTGTCCGTTTCAAATAAATATCCCATGCCCATAATAAAGGACATTCTAGCCCACCTCGCAAAGGGCAAAATATTCACAAAATTAGACCTCAGGGAAGCCTACTTCCGGATTCGAATAAAGAAGGGGGATGAATGGAAAACGGCTTTCAATTGCCCACTGGGGTCATTCCAATACCGAGTTCTACCGTTTGGGTTAGCTGGGGCACCGGGCGTATTCATGCAGCTAATCAATGAGGTCTTGCACAACCACTTGTTTAAGGGGGTACTTGTTTACCTGGACGATGTTTTAATTTATTCTGAGAATGAAGCCGAGCACGAACGCCTCGTAAAGTCAGTGCTCACGAAACTCCGCAAGGCAGAGCTATACACAAAGCTCTCCAAGTGTGAATTTCACAAGGAGCAAATCGACTACCTTGGCTACCGGATCTCGGCAAGGGGGATCGAAATGGACCCCAGTAAGGTTCAGGCTATACTAGCGTGGGAGCGCCCGCGCACGAGGAGACAACTTCAAAGTTTCCTGGGGTTCATGAATTTCTACAGGGGTTTCATCCAGGGGCTAGCGGAAATTGTGCTGCCGCTGACTAACCTCCTCTGGACAAAGGGCCTGGGAGACACCCGTAAATCACGAAACCCGAGGGCACTGTTAAACTGGACAGCTGATTGTCAAACGGCTTTCGAACGCCTAAAAAGCCTCTTCATGGCAGAGCCAGTATTACAGCATCCCGACCCCACCAGACCCTTTGTCATACAGGTAGACACCTCAGACTTTTCTATCGGAGTGCTCCTCCTTCAGCGCGATTTTGACAATCAGCTGAAGCCCTGCACGTACCTCTCCCACAAGTTCTCGGAAACAGAAAGGAGATGGCACGTGTGGGAGAAGGAGGCGTTCGCGGTCAAGGCAGCCCTGGAAACGTGGAGGCACCTCCTAGAAGGGGCCTCCTGCCCTTTTGAGGTCTGGACTGGCCACAAAAACCTGGAGGCTTTCAGCACCCCGAAACGCCTCAGTCCAAAGCAAATATGCTGGGCGCAATTCTTCAGCAGATTCAATTTTAAACTTAAGTTCATCCCGGGGAGGAAAAACTTCCTGGCGGATGCCCTTTCCTGACGACCTCAAGATGCTGGCCAAGCACCGGACATTGTGGGGACTGTATGGACAGACACACAGCTTGGCTGCCCTGCTGTCACACGCAGCCAGACTAAAACCCGACACGCCTCAGAGCAACCACCGGCAAACGGGGGAAGGGGCAGGTCAATTTCACAGGACTGGCAACAAAGACTCGCCCAAGCCCTTGAAAAAGATACATGGTTGCAAAACAACCAACACCATGTATCTATTATGCATGGGCTTGCATGGAAACAAAAAGCCCTATACGTACCAGAACCATTGAGAGCGGAGGTGTTAAACCGCTCCCACGATGATAAAATGGCTGGGCATTTTGGGTTCGTAAAAACTTTACATTTAATCAGGAGGCAATTCTGGTGGCCCACCCTAAGAAAAGACGTCAAGGATTACATAACATCCTGCCCCACATGTGCAAAGTCTAAACGGAAGGTGGGGAAACCCCAAGGACTGCTGCAGAAAGTAGCAAGCCCCTCCCATCCCTGGGAGGAGATTTCCATGGACTTCATAGTCGACCTGCCACCCAGCCAAAGGAAAACCATAATCTGGGTGGTAAAAGACTATTTTTCCAAGCAGGCATACTTCATACCCTGTGCATCCATCCCCTCTGCACAGCAACTGGCACGCCTGTTCCTCACTCATATCTACAAAATCCACGGCGCCCCCTACCGTTTGGTGACAGATAGGGGCACACAATTTACCTCCAGGTTCTGGAAAGAGTTCCTAAACCTCACTGGCACGAAGCAAGCACTGTCAACGGCTTGGCACCCCCACACAGACGGCTCTACAGAGATCCTCAACTCTACCCTGGAGCAGTTCCTGTGGGCATTTATTAACTACCAACAGGACAATTGGGTGGACCTGCTTCCTTTTGCAGAGGTGGCCTACAACAACGCGGTACACCAAAGCACAGGTCACACCCCCTTCAAGGTGGTTTATGGCAGAGACTTTGTGCCAATCCCGGAACTGCCCCAACCAGACACCCCACCCTGTTCTCCAGATGACTGGGCAGCTCAACTGGGTACGGTTTGGCCCATCATCCAGCTAGCCCTGGCAGATGCACAAGCTACATACAAGAAGTTTGCAGACAATCACAGGGTGGCGCAACCGAACTACAAAGTGGGAGATAGGGTCTACCTCTCCACTAAGTTCATCAAATCCCCACAGCCCTCCAAGAAATTGGCACCCAAATTTATCGGACCATTCCCCATCACAGAAATTATTAACCCAGTCACTTTCAAACTGGACTTACCCCACAATCTAAGGCGCATACACCCAGTTTTTCACTGCGCCCTCCTGAAACCAGCCACCCCTTCGAAATGGCACACAGAAACCCCCCCGCCTCCACCCATCATGATAGATGGGCAACAGCATTTTGAAATCCAAGAAATACTTGACTCCAGGAAGCAAAGGGGCACGCTACAATACCTGGTCAAATGGAGGCATTTCCCACACCCAGAGTGGGTCCAAGCCCAACATGTCTCAGCCAAAAGGTTGGTAAAGAACTTCCATGAAGCATACCCATCCAAACCAGCACCCTAAGATCTTCTTTGGGGGGCAGCATGTCATGTTCCCCATTGCAAGGCATATGTGCATCACAACGGGGAACATGCACATTAGGTAAGAGGAAGGAATAAGCATAATCCCTAAATCACTCAAGCACCCATAATCCAGAAGGGAACCCCCAACACAATAGATAAGCCCTTCAGACCAAACTTAGCACCCATCAAAAGGCAAGGGGAATGCCTTCCCATTTCCCCCGGATGCATTCACACCTCACTCAGGCACGCATATCCACAGAGTAATGCCCAACATAATGGGAGCACCCATCAGGCAGTAATTAACGCCTATCAGAAGATCGGGGAAACACCTTCAGGGGACGCACCCGGTCCGGACGAAGACAGGGAGACAAAGGAGATCGCCAGGATCGCCCATCAGCTGACGCATCGAGGTCTAAAGCACCTATCCGGTCCTGGCCCGAGGGTGGAGAAGCACGACGTCCGCCAGCAAAGTATAAACAGGGCACCCTGGCAACACATAAGGATTCCCGTCTTTCTCCTTGCACGCACACCGTTCAAATAAAACCAGAAATCCTTAGACCTTCTAAGTGAGTCTGAGTCTTATTCTGAGCGTGGCTGCCCTGACACCCAATTTACAACCAAATTCTCCCAATGGATTTTACTCCAGAAATTTATGAAAATGCCTTTGGCCCAATTTACACCCAAATTGTCCCAATGATTTTAATTCTATGCAGACTTTCATGGCATGGCAAAACTCAGCTTTACCCAACCTGGGGCCATATAGACATGTTGGGACTGAAATTCCCAGAATTCCTAGGCTTTTGCTGTGCTAGCTTAGATTTCTGGGAATTCCAATGCATCTGCAGAGCCATATGTTGAAGAAAACTGCCCTAAATCCAGTGGCCTGAAAGTGTAAGCATAGGGTGTTCTATGCCGTGAGTTAATTTTCGAAGCATAAAAGAAAGATGGATAATATAATTTTATTCAATTAAAAAAACCCTGCTCCTCCCCAAACTTATATGATAATTACTTTCATTATTTCATTATTACAACTGTTTAAGTATGGCAACACACCACTTGTTATAAATCTCCCTCAAACACTACCAAATTCAGAGACAGCACACAGATGTCGCTTTTTTTTCCTATCCATTCTGCCTAGCAGTGTAATTATGCAGCTATCCTATGCATTTGGTAACTTCTTTGGGGGACAGAAACAAGGTAACGGTAGCTGTCATCAGGCTCCTGCCCTAAAATGACTAAATCAACAAATTTTGGGGGCAGAATATAGATGTATTGGTATGTGGGAATGACCTTGTGAGACAGGTGGAAGAGTCACAGCCTAGACAACTGTCAGACAAACAGCAGCTGAGTCTGCAGAAGAAATGGGGGCATGGCAAACATCTCAGAAGGGACCCTCCCTAGTTTCTTGGGCTGTAAAGGCGAGGAGGGAGAGATGTACTTTCAGACTCACAAGATTCTGTTAATGTCCGCGTGAGGGGGTGAGCTCCCATTGCTAGTCCCAGCTCCTGCCAACCTAGCAGTTCGAAAACATGCAAATGTGAGTAGATTAATAGGTACCGCTTCGGCGGGCAGGTAACGGCGTTCCATGTAGTCATGCCGGCCACATGACCACGGAAGTGTCTACGGACAAACGCCAGCTCTTCGGCTTTGAAACGGAGATGAGCACCGCCCCCTAGAGTCGGACACGACTGGACTTAATGTCAAGGGAAACCTTTACCTCTACTAACCTTATGATAAAGTTAGAGCTAGTACTTTTGGGTGTGCTTCTTGTCTGGGCTACCTCGTAAGGCTGACAGTAGCTTACTATGTGAAAGCTGTCATATTAAAAACAGATCAAAAATAGATTATGATCCTCCAGACTTGGTCTGATTTAGTTAAAAACATTATACAGAGCAGCACATTATGGTCAAATAAAAGCAGAGTTATGGAATACCCTGATATCTTTCCATAGAGGCCAATCACCAAGTGTAGCGCAGTAAAGTGTCACATGAGGGTAAAGAGATACTCGACCATTAAGAGTACTGGGCGATTTGGACCAGTCACCTTCTCTATGTCCAACCTACTTCATAGGATTGCTGTTGTTGGAATAAGAGAAGTGATTCCACCTCCTCCACCCCCCACAGGCTGCCTTTTGCTTTCAGAGAAAAGGCAGGATATGAATCTAATAATAATAATAATAGCAATAACCATAATAATACTAACAATCACTTAACCAGATAGGCAGATTTATTAATTTAAAAGGAGATGAAAAAACCATAGTTTTTTAAAAGAATTATTTGCTTTTCAGCTTCCTTGAAATGCCTACTCCCAACATCTCAGAAATGTTCAACTATCAAAACAGTGATTCCTTACATGCATCTTTGGTTTGGAATCCATTTTTTCTTTTGGTCTGAAATCATGTTATGCTTATATTCTGGTACATAAAAGAACTTACAGCCATTGCTTTGTTTAGATATAACATAAAATCACAAGGCTAACTGAAATTAAGCCTAGAGTTCATGCACTTCTGCTTTTTCTTGTTCTATGATATGATCAGGAAGAGGCAAGAATTATATCCTTCCACTTTCAGTGAAGATTTTTATATTGTTTAAAATGAGGCAAACTATGTTTGATTTTATGTCTTAAAAGGAGGAGAAATTCTGGCTCAAGAGCCAGTTGCATCCTTATGAAGGTTAACCCGTTAAGCCCCATCCCCTTCTCCATTCACAGGAAAGTACAGCACAGTCTAGTAAAGGTAAAGGTTTCCCTTGAGGTAAAGTCCAGTCGAGTCCGACTCTAGGGGGCGGTGCTCATCTCCGTTTCTAAGCCTTGGAGCCGGCGTTGTCCATAGGACACTTCCGGGTCATGTGGCCAGCATTCACAGTCTAGCCAGGTGAATTTATGTCTCTGCCCTTGAGAAATGTAACTCTGTGGAGATAGGTCTCTCCAATCTGCTGATCATTAGGATCCTAGGTAGCTGAAACCTGACTCTCAGATGAAACAAGCAGCTTCTGTGGTTTGTGCTCCCAACAGTTACTAGTAACACATACTAACAACTTGTGGTTAAGTGAACATGGAAGTATATATTACTGATTTCTTTTCTGAAACTATGCTGGAGAAGGAAAGTAAGGGTAACTGTCTTCATGCAAGTAACACTAAACTAGCATTGCATCAAAACTTGGCCATTTTCTTCCATTCTCTTGATGATATAAGATAGGAACTTGAGATATATACTCTAAATCTGTGTGGTCCTAATTTGCAAATCATATACCTTTGACCTCTCCAGCCTAACCAAGATTGTGGGGTAAATGGGCAAAAAGATTTTAGCTAATTTTTTTTCCTTGCTGTTTTCCCCTCACCCACAAGAAATTGTCAGGGGTCCCCATAACAGCATGAACTGATGCCAGCTTGAAGACTAGATAATACTCATTTATGAAAAGTATTTATAAATCACTTTCTACTAGGGACCTTACAATTAAAACAGCAACAGCAAAATAATTTCAACAAAAAGTCATAAAGAAAACATTATTTTAACCAACCAAGACAATATTAAAATCCATCAAAAGTGAATAAATCCTTTAAAAAAAAAAGGATTTTTGTTCTGCATGTCTAAAGTTTGGCACAGAAGAAGCCAACTTAATTTTCCTTAGAAGAAAGTTCCAAAGGCAATCTAATGAAAACTATACATTTCTATGTTAAGAAGATGGCCTTTCAGATTTTCCAAGTTGTCTGGGGCTTCACAGGGTAAAACTAAAATCCTATATTGGTTTGGAAACTACCTGAAAGCCTGTGTATTTTGTTCACATCTGATGATCTGTGATTTCTAAAGTCTGGCAACTATTTTGTGCTAGTTGAGATTTCCAAATACTCTCAAGCGTATACCCATGCAGCAGTCAAAAGAGCCTCACTTGAGGTATGTATCACTATTGTTTGTGTTACAAATTTCCATGTACTCATATTAATTTAATGTTTTAATTTTTATTAAAACAAAACCAATCTGGCAAAGTATTGGGCAGATAGTACAATTTTCTTACTTGGCATTTCTAAAATGAAGTAATCATATCACATGAGACTTGCAGATGCAAAAGTAGCATTTGGAAATCGGATGGTCATCTTGCCAGTTGTCCTTTAGTGTCTATCCCAGCTTGGTTTCCTGAAAACATTTAATTTACAGGCAGCCACCACAGACTGCAATATTGCATAAAAGTGCTATGATATAATGGTATCTGTCATAGGCATCTTTTAGAAAGTTAGGGCAGCTAAGCTCAAGTTCCAAGACTAAAAAGTGGGTTGCAACATTATCAGAATTTCTCCTACACAAATTTGTTTTGATAACAGATTTAAGGCTACTATTGAGTGCACGGTTTAAGAAAGCATATCCATATGAAATCAATGGAACTAATCTACAAAGGTTTCTAAGACTTCTGTTTACAATTTTTTAATTCTATCATGTTACTCAGTTAAGTTTACATAGATTAGGGGTTCCTGCTGTGATCAGATTTGCAATGTTGGCAACACATTATGGGCACTCTCACCAAACATCTGTCACGATAGCTGTAGCCAGTCATAAGAGAACTATTTAATAATGGCCATATTTCTAAACAAAGCACTAAAATTTAGCTCCCCTCATTTTTTTTCTCTAAAAAATGCCTCCGGGATATATATATGGAGCCCAAAAGCATTCCTGGAAATAAAAATTATTCCTTCAGCTGATGCTTTGCTTTGTATCATGCAAGCATTCAGCTTTTTTATTAACAAAAATAGATGGGCATGGAACCTGAAAAGTCCAAGGAAAATATCTGTAGAAGTGGTAATGCCCTGGATACTTTGTGGGATTTAGAACAGTACCTCACCAATTGAGGGGGGCAGGGGGGATTATTCCCAGGAAAATATGCACAGGATTGCAGTTTAATAGCACCATCCTAACTCCTACATGTACTGGCTGCAGGGAGATTAGAATGAGGTATGAGTCATTTTTTTTCTAGCAGATATCCCATTTAGTCAGCAGAAAATACTTTCTCTTTGCTAGGCAATGTTGACCTCAAAAATTTGCTTACAAGGGGATCTGCTAAGAGAAATACCCTCCTGGCCAAGATATACCAGAAAAGGAATAGAACAAGGAGAAACTGAGATATGTCACACACTAAACTCCTGACCAGGGCAGTTCCTGCAGATCTGTGGGCAATCCTAATTAATTTCCAACGTCTTGAATGCACCAGGCTAGAAACCAGGAGACTAAGAGTTCTAGTCCAGCCTTAGGCATGAAAGCTGCTGGGTGACCTTGGGCCAGTCACTCTCTCTCAGCCCAACCCACCTCACAGGGTTGTTGTTGTGGGGAAAATAGGAAGAGGAAGGAGTTTTAGGTATGTTCGCCACCTTGAGTTATTTATAAAAATAATGAAGGCAGGATAGAAAAAGTTCAAACAAAAATTCCCGTTATCTTCCTCAGTCCCCTCTGAAACAACTGGGATTAAGTTTTCAACTCAGCTGGCTGATCCTTGGTGAATGCTGCCATTCATTTTTTGAATTTTCCTGACCAGTCACACTGCTTGGCTCACAAAAGCTTATACAGTAATTACAAGAGTAATAAATAAACCCCTCTGAAACAGATATTCTAATGATTTCAGCAGCTGGAATTTTTAAGACCATGTGAAAATGGAAAGATCCACAATACAAAGAGAACTGGCAATTTCTCTTATACATTTACCTGCGTCAGTAGAACTACTATGTAATAGTGAAATATGCTCTCTTTAAGTGAATAGACACATGCCGTTTTTCCCCCATGTAATCCCATTAATGTCACAGGATTAGAGAGCAGCAGGTTATTAGATCTTAGATACTCCAGACAGCGTCTAATCTTCCCAGTCAAAATACATATTTTCCTTTTTATTCTTTCCAACCTCATGGAATGTTGGAAAAAAATATGGAAATGGACCTGGGACTTTGGTTGCCTGTCCATCAGCAGGAAAACACTCCAAAAACTGAGTTGAACAGGACCACATCTGGAGTAGGGAGAGAAGTTAGCAAAAGACAGATTGAGTGGAAAATGGGCTAGATCTGATCCGGGTTTGTGGAGACAAAAAACAAAAAAAAAGCCAGAAAATCTCCTCCAGTGCATCCATATGGGAGAGGTGGTTGAGCAGTGCTTCTGAATGTTGGTGGCAACCACTCTATTCTCAGCTCTTGCCCTTTCGCATCACATGACTCACAGCAGCGCACACACATACACCTGCAACATGAGGGGAAAGGAGAAACATACTCACTCTCCTTCTCCAGGACTCCTATAGGTCTCAAGAGAGCTTTGACATCCTTGGCCCAATATTGTATTAATAATCAGTTAGAAATAAATTATCAGAAAACAAAGATAATGACCTTCGCTAAAAGGCCGAAACTTCACTCCCGGCATATAAATGGGCACAGAATAGAGCAAATGACAAGCTTCAAATACCTAGGGGTAGTTGTGCGTGCCACTGGATCTAGGAAACCTCACTTTGAGTATGCAGCTGATGCTGGACAAAAGTCAGTCAATGTCATTCTAAAGTTTTTCCGAAGCAAAGGCGGGCACTATATTCCAGCAGCTCTTAAGCTCTTCCAGGCGAAGTCATTAGCCCAGCTCCTTTACGGGTCCTGCGTTGGTGCTCCGACTTCAAGCATTATACCTCTGGAAAGAGTGCAGTCCAAATTTATTAGAGCAGTACTCCAAATGCCCAAATGTGTGACAAACGCTCAACTTCGATTGGAAGTCGGCATGATAAAAGTTGAGGCAAGCGTGCGTCTAGCCTCCCTGAACCTTTGGCTAAAACTCAAGCATTATCCCCAAGGTTTAGCACCACTCATTTTTCAAGATTACTTCCAATCCTCTTGGTTAAAGGACATTGAATTTAGCCTCACAAAGCTAGGATTTTCTACAGATTCAATTCTTAGGATGGATTATGAACAGGCAAAATTGACCCTGAAGCAAAGGATAAAGGATATAGAGAGACAAATGGACTTACAGAAGGCCCCTCATTTCCTATCTTCAGAGCATAATAAATATATTTTCAATACCGCTAACTACCTTTCTCAACTTGAAATTCCTAGCCAGCGGAAAGCTTTCTCCCTAGCTCAAAGCCATGCACTCCCTTCTGCAGTCTTGGAAGGCGGATACAAAAAAATCCCAATAGCTGCAAGGCGGTGCCCTTGTAACAATGGAGAGATAGAAACCACAGACCACGTGCTTCTCCGTTGTCCTTTTTATAAAGAGCTCAGGAGTAAACTAATATTACCTTTGATTAGTAAATGCCCTAGATGGAAAGATATAGATTGTATGCAAATATTACTTATAGATGAATATCCAACTGTCAAGGTGCAAGTAGCCAGATTCTGCGCAGCTGCTATGAAGATACGTCAGATTATGATTGGAAAAATGTAGTAATGTATCCCTTGTAATAACTTTGTGGTCTATATAACACATTTTATATATATTTTATTCTTTTTGTCACTCCTTTTAATATTTTATATTTTTATAGACACTTATACCTGATAGAATATTAGTCATGATAATGCAAATTAATAAGATTCTTTTTAAACTTGATTAAGGGGCTCACTTACATTGTGATCCAAACGTATTTTAACACCTAATTGGAACTTGTAAACTCAAATTTAAAATTATTTTAATTTAGATGGCTCATATTTTATGGCTAATGGCTAATGTGCATATTTTTATAGAATTGTATCTTGTACTGGTCAGTGACCGTAATAAAATCAACTGATTGATACTCACAGAGAGATACAGCATATTATGTCATTAGGCAAAAGAAAATACAGATGCCTCCTATGAGCATAGCTAGTAAAAGGGCTTGGAAAGAGTTCCAGAAGCACTCCCTAGCTTGGGGTGGGGTGGGGTGGGAGGGATAGAAGAAATACAGGGAATATGCAGGAAGGGTAGAAATGGGGGACAGTGCCATTTGGGCCGCTACCCATAATTTGCTGTGAGGCAGGGCAAAAGCATAACAGTTTTCATCCAAAATTACTCTGCATTTTTAAGGTTGAAACTACTTGAAACCAAACTACTAGGGGGGGGGGGGAATAATCCCACTGAAATCAGTAAAGTGATTTCTGAATAATCATCATTCAGGTGGTTATATCCACTTTGAACTAATTCCATTGAGTTCATTATGTTTTACTTCCAAAGCAACACCCAGGTGCAGATTTGCAATTCAAAGCAAAATTATTTGAAAATGCATTGAAGTGTGACTTATGTTGAAATATGAATGGGATGCAATATGATGGAAGCATGGGAAACTCCTGACCCCCATCAGTGGCTATTGCTGGGGGGGGGGGGGTCATCCAGCAACATATGGAGCACTGTTCCTCAACCTTGGGAACTTTAAGATGTGTGGACTTCAGCTCCCAGAATTAAATATTTGCAGTGAGTTTCAGGCATTAACAGATTTCCTCCTCCTCCTCCTCCAGTTTATGGTGTGGTTTATAATTCATTCCCCAGCACGGCTGGCTGGGGTATTCTGGGACCTGAAGTCCACACACCATAAAGTTCCCAAGGCTGAGAAATACTGATATGGATACTGGCGCTTCTCAGGGAGGATGTCCTTACGTGGGATAAACTTTCCCGGCTATTAGCATCCTATCCATGAGATTCTAGTAACAGAAACAATAGAGCAATTAACACGAACTTCAGGAGGCTCATAAATGGAGGGACGCTTAATGGAGGAAGGAGGGGAGCCGGGAGAAGCAAACCACTTGTGGGGCATCCCACGGCGCCCACTGTACTGGAGGATTAGTAATTTTCGTTCCTTAGCAATAGGTTTCCCGGGCCCGCTGTCTGCCGCGCGATCCGGTGCTGGATCCCTTTGAGATGCAACCTTCCTGCGCTGGCGTTAAGCTGCGTTGGTTCGGCCGCGCTTCACTCCCCTCCTGACTTGACTTGGGAATCACGTGGGAGCAATAGCTGCCTGCCGGTCCTGTCTCCAGAGCCAATGGCCTCCGCAGCTTAAGCGGCGTGGGGACTCGGAGAGAGAGGGCAGAAGTGGAGGGGGCGCTCGCGGAGAGGGAGAGAGGCTGCCCGACCTCTGGACCTGCGGAAAAGACGGTGGAGGAGCGGAACCCCGCACGCTTCCCCAGGCAGGTTAGTCACACCGTACCTGTCTCGTTGTTGAAGGCTGGAGGGAGCGAAATAGCCGTTTGTTAACCCAACATGCAAACAACTCTGTCAGACGAGGGTTTCACACCGTGCGCTGGTGGGTCCTTTGCCACTTTTTCTCCATACCTCCTGAAGCATTTCGTTGGCGCTCCGCCGTTTTGGCCAATGGAACTCGATTCCCATTGTATTTTCTCATTTAAAGATAGGACCGCGGAAGGTAACTCTTGTGTGAGCCCCCCTCCCGCGCGCCTCCCCCCCCCTTCTCTTTTGCAGACTGGAAAAGAAAATCAATATTTCGGAACTTCGGGATAATGCTCCGAAGCTGGGGCATTTAATTAGAAGCAAACGCTATCTGAAACTCCCTCCACCTGCTAAGGATGGGGCCGCCGGTCTGTGAGCGTTTGGAATAACTTTTTGCAGACGAATGGCATGCTAAACGTATACAGTCCAGTATTTTTAGTGCGATTTACTCTGCTGAAGAAATGGGATTGCAATTTTGGGCATACTGATTGAGAAATAGCTTCCACTGATACCAAGGTGTACCTGATCCTTAGTTGATTTGTGTGTGTATGTGGGTAGGCCTTCTCCAGGTTTCTCTGTGGTTATTGCAGCTTAGTGACTGAAATGAGAGGCATCAATCTATATTAGTCTTTTTTCCTCCATGAAGTAATCGGATGTAATACTGTATGCTGTCCAACCCCTCCCCATGACACTATTACCAAGACTTTTTAGTCGTGTAGTTTTTGTTGTTGCAGTTGATGGCAGTGTCCCTAAGCTGTTTGTGTTCTGTATAGCAGTACCACAACTCTTCCTGGTTTTGCACATTTCCTGGATTCATCCAACATAAAATTAAAATAATAAATTTAATAAATAATAATAATGAAATAAACAAGGACTAGTTTATGGTTCAGTGTCTTGCCTGAACCCAGTCCATTCTGTTAATTCAGTAAACTATGGTTCAGGTAAGTGGGGGTTAGCAAGTTAGCATGTTGTACAAACAGCTATTTTCAGGCAGAAAAAATGAGTATATTGGTCAAAAAACCTAAATAACGTGATTTTTTTAAAAGCAAGCAAAATTGCTGTTGTAGTCTTTAATTTTTGGCTGGTGTCTTTTTGCTTTCTTTTGGTGACAGTTGGTTGTCAGCTTTTGGGGATAAGGGTCAGATGTTCAGTATAGTTCAGCAACCTTTTTATTTAAAGTAAACTGAAATGGCTTGGCCAAGTTATTTTTCCCTCAGATGCAGTATTTTGCATGGGACCTATGCTGCTGGTGTAAAATGCAGATGATAAAGCATGCACAAGCTTGCAAAATCATCCATTTTTCTCATAAAGACAACTCTATGCGCTAGAGTATGGCGGTGGATCACATTAGGAACGCAGCTGATAGTGTATTTCATTCATTAGTGTGGTGCCACAGAGTAACAATTATATTTACAAAAAAAAAGTGTTTACAGCAATGCCTTGGAAACAAAACATAGGTTCTATTCAGGTCAGTCTATTTTATTTTCTTGCAATCAAGCCCTTGCCATTGGAGCCAAACATTTTCTAAGTGTTTGATGATGATAGTAGTAGTGAATGGAGGGACATTTTGGACATGTTCAGAGTCATTCTTGATCGTTCTTTACATAAGACATTTGTATTCTTTTACTGAACAGATAAACAAGGAGAAAGTGGAATTGTGTGCTTTCTGCTTCATTTTGCTGATGGTACAAATAAAGTTTGCATGCCTACAAGTT
The DNA here is from genome assembly GCF_035149785.1 of Candoia aspera. Taxonomy (NCBI): domain Eukaryota; kingdom Metazoa; phylum Chordata; class Lepidosauria; order Squamata; family Candoiidae; genus Candoia; species Candoia aspera. Next base: position 251,676,191 of record NC_086153.1, on the reverse strand, counting down.
TTATGTGCATATACAACACAGGGGTGTCCTCAGGTTATGGTAAAAAAGTCAAGATGGTGGCCACAATAGTGCAGTCAAGCTCTACATGTTTTTTATGTGCTTCCCCTGATTGGACCTCTTAATATGATCAAGGAAGCTGGAAGAAACAGAACTCTCTAATTATACACACAGTTACACATTTAGGCTGTGTCAATTCAATTAAATGCATGGATCGCTAAGGTGACTTTCCTTCCTCCTTTTCTCATACACATTTATTCAATGCATGCAAAGGTTTTGCTGCTGGTGGTAGATAAGTTTGGAACTAACTCTGTGATCTTAATGCATTTTTTTCCTCTTTCAGAATGAACTCCTTCTGTGTTCAGTGAGGCTTATAAATATTTTTAAATCTTGCAGCTGAAGTTCTGTGGGACCTTAGCTCAAATTAAGTCTCCAGCTAAAATGATTGAGATTTTCTTCCAAGTAAATGGCTGGAACTCAGGAATAATCATTAAAATTAGTCAGGACTTCAGTCCACAGCTTAACCCCAATGAAATGTTGCTTACGGTTTCAGTCCTTCAGTATCTGACTTGAGAGTAAGCTCTATTTTACTCAATCCAACTTCCTTTGTTTATAAATATAAGATTGCATTGTATGCTAGTAATGGGATTTGTGTAGAGTCTTTATGACATGAGTTCACATAACATGCCCATAAAAGGGGTTCATTTTATTTCAGTTTAAGTATTGTGTGAATCTACCTGTTGTGATTTGTAAAACATATTTTTTTGGTTTAGCTTATTATGGTATGGTTAAATCATGGCTGAATCCGATAAGTGAGTCTTTATTAAAATTCCTATGTTGGTCAGAGCACACAACTATAGACTATGTTGATTAATTCAGAATGACCACACCAACAGGATCTGTACTTATAAGTGTATCACTTTAGGAGTTATAAACTGAATTAGCCTCTGCTAGAATTAGAAGGGCCTCAACAGCTAAATGCTGGCTACCTGAGCTCTTGAGTCTTGGACAAATACCCTATGCCAAGTAATGTGTAGCTCATCCAGTGCTGTTGGTCTGCAGTTCTCATCATTTCTCAGTATTGGCCACTGGCTGAGGGCAGGTAGAAGGTTGAGTAAAGGTGCAGTCCTGCCCACGCATATCCTATATAGACATAACTCTTTACTCTTGAGTTTGTTTGAATTTCATAAAATCTAGAAACCAGTTTCAATTCCTATCTTTATCATCCTGGAAAGAGTGAAGAGAAGAGCAACAAGGGTGGTAAGGGGCTTGGATGCTAAATCCTACAAAGAGTGGTTAAAGGAACTTGATATGTTTAGCCTAAAGAAAAGAAGGCTAAGGGAAGTTATAATACCAGTCTTCCAGGACATGAAGTGATGTCAAAGGGAAAAGGGTATGGTTTCATTCTCCAGGGCACCTAAGGGTAAGACAAGAACCAGTAGGTGGAAGTTTTACAGTGAGAGATCCAAATTTGAAATAAGGAGGAATTTCCTGACTGTGAGATCTATTAATCTGTGGAGCAGCCTTCCTCCTGAAGTTGTGGATGCTCCATCAGCAGAGGTTTTCAAGAAAAGATTGGACAGCCATTTGTCTGGGATGGTAGGAGGATTCTTGCACTGGGCAGAGGATTGTACTAGAAAACCTCCAAGATCCCTTACAGCCCTTTGATTCTTTCAACTGTATCTGGGTACTGAAGGCATCTGAGTTGTCAGCAATATCTTACCCTTGTTTGGGAGTCATGAAGCAAAGTGGTGAAACACATTTAATTGCACTGGACCTTGCATTCTGTTGTATGTTTTTGGGCTTTCTGTAGATTGAGCTAACAACTCAAACCTCTGGATGTTTAAGTAAACAAATAATTCTGACTGAATTTAGTGGATCAGTCATCAGGCTAAAGATGACATGCATCCCAGAAGTAACTGGAGCTTATTTTTGAGTAAATTCATGTAGGTTTGGACCACATATTTATGCATACCCAGGAAATTATAAATTGTTCCATTATATCTTTTTTTAGTCTTCTTGGATTAAATTATGTTTTCTATTTCTTAAAAAAAGTATTTAGGTATCCTATATAACATTGGAGCTAACAGGAAACTTTGCGTTCCACATAATTTGTTGAAAACTCACTTTAGATTCTTGTGGCTAAAGTGTGATTTGTTTTTCGAAGACTAGAGGTTCAGGGCCATGAATTAAACTTGACAGGGAAGTCTGGTTTTTGCAGAATATAAAATATTCGAGAATCTCATTTTTGTGAAGCATTCTGCAGAGTTCATAAAACTGATGTTATTTCTAACATGTGTTTTTTATTTTAATTATTCTCTTTCCCAATCCATGTTTACTTGAATCTAGATTGTCTTATTCATTGAGATTTGTTTCCAAATAGGCTTGTAGCTTTACAGCAATAGTAATAGTTCTCAGATGAGAAGTGTTGTGATACACTAAATAGAAGAGTTATTTGGTGATTTTGGTAAACTATAATAGAGGCCAATAGAAAAATGGAACAAATGGCCCTTTCTGATTCTTGACAGGTATTTGGATTGTACAGATGCAATCAGCTGTGTTGCATCTAGAGATCACTGGGAGACCTGGTCCTAAGCATATTTCTATAACATAGAGCTGTTGTAATAAACTAGACTGACTTATTAGAAAACATGTTACTTGAAGTTGGAGATGTTTATTGGCTTAATGTCAGGTAACTAAAGTGGTGATTGTATCATGAATGTAGATAGAGTCTGTGGTCCTACTCCATGTATGGTGAATGGATTGTTACATTAATTAAATGACTTCCTACTGAAACAAATGGGATCTACCAGCTAATCATTAAATTTTGCCTCCTCACATGTTCATTTTTTATTAGGCTGTTTTTTTCTTCCCCCATTTTTCAAATGAGGTTCATACCGTATGTACCTTTGTAAATCTGTGGACTTTCCAAGTCTGGTTCTCTCTTTCTCTCTATTTTGCATGTATTGTGTTTTTTGGAGCTATATAAATGTCTATAATGAATTCATTATTCATAGACAGGACCTTGAATAGAGTTGGTGAGGTTTCATAATACATAGGGACATTTTTACTAATGCTTTGTTTTACTGTACTTGAGACTAAAAATACAAGCCAGTTTGACCAGGCATCTAAAGCTATTACTGTTCTTCACACCTGTTTGAACTTTTAATTTTGTGAAAAAAGAAAGAAGACATACTGATGAAGATTGTCATCCCACCCACCCTCCCAAATTTTGCTGGTACAATCTGAAGGACCTCTGGCACAAATTTTCAGGTCAGATGAAGGTCATGGGTTGCCCACTCGTATTTCATGATCTTTAAGAAAGGGGAGAATTCTGCAAGGGGGTGATTCCAAAAGATGTGTCTTTTCCCCAGTGCTGGCCACTCATACATTTCAAACAGACCAAAATGAAAGTTCAAGTCCAAGGGAACTAAAGTGTCAATCAAACTTTGGAATGAAGCAAAACATGAATGATTGTGAACACTGTCTCTGGCTGTGTCTATGTGCTTTTTATAATAAAACTGAGAAGCTGAAATTGGGTAATTGAAACATCGTTCTGCTGTTATCCGGAGAAGCTCCTAAGTATCCTGCTAATTGATATTGTGGATTATAATTTAGTTAGAATATTTCCAAAGAGACTACTGGTGCATTATTCTAAGACAGTGGTCAGTAAGAGAGGCAAATTCTACATTTGGAGTTCAGTGAAAGATGACTTCTTTATCCCATGACGTAAAGTCTGTTGGAACAATTGCAGCTGTTGATATTTGCTATCTTGATGGCATATAAAGCTGGGGAGAGTGAAAAAGAGCACTCTATAGAGCACATGAACTAAAATTGGAGTGTTTTTGGACAAGTCGCTTTCCCCCAATTTATTCCAGTATTTAGAGAGAGGCTGGTATGAAGGCTTGCTATTATTGAGAGTCATGGTAGTTATGGTAATAGGATTTCTGTTTATGCAGGAGAACTTAACTGAAAATCAGGTATTCATGCTCTTCATCTAATGTCCAGTTAGCTGATGTTTTGGCTTTATTTATTTATTAGTTGGCTCAAGGTAGGAGGGCATAGATGGAGAAATGGTTCCTGAATTAGATTGGTGATTTATGCATTATGATAAGAAATGTAGAAGAGATCAGTGCTCTGCTACATCTGTCTTCATACTGAAAGGGATAATGATCCCAAAGCAACATTGTTTAGCAAGATCTAATACTATAATTTCATAACTGCCTACCTGAATCTCTAGGTCAGTGTTTCTCAACCTTGGCAACCTGAAGATGTGTGGACTTCAACTTCCATAATTCCCTAGCCACACATCTTCAGGTTGCCAAGGTTGAGAAACACTGCTCTAGGTTGTTTGCTTTCGCATGCTGGTTTTTGTCTATACATGGGATTCTCATTGAATGTTCAGACCTAGTTTTTTACTTGCATATTAAAATTGGGAACAAATTATTCATGTTAATTACGTCTTAATGCAATCCCTCTATTAAATAGTAAATACTTTGTTTTTGCCTTCATGCAACCACTGTATTGAATACTACATGCTTGTGCTTGGATTTTGGTGGTGAAATCTGATGGAAGTTGAGATTTTACTAATTTTGAGATTTGAATGTAATAAATCAGGATGTAAAATGGAACTGCTCAGTTAAATCTCTGGATCACATTTTTTTGGAACTTTTATCAGTATTTTTTTCAAAAAGAAAAATGTAGCTGAGATACCTTATTTAAAACTCTGCTACTCTCAACTTGGTGTTTGTATCTCTAAAAATCTGATGGATTAATGTTTTGTTTTTGAGTATTGAAGCTAAAACATAAGTGTGCTTAAGCCTAAAGTGGTGTCTATGTTTCCAAATATAAAGTAATCTCATACTGAGTTATATTAATGGTAAATTATCAACTCAGGTATTCTAATAATACCTTTTTGTAGAAATGATGCCATGCAGCAATTTGATTTCGTGAAGAAATAAAAGACTAGAATTAAGAGATTGTAAAAACAATAGCTTGTGCCTTATACAACACTCAGCAGGAACAAATTAGATAGACGTTGCAAGCTAAAGAATATTTTCCTACTTTGGTTTCCATGACTATCCAATGTAAATTTGTAATTTAGCTGTGTGCTTACATTGCACAATCAGATTTTGACTTCATTACATGTTGTATTAGATTGTAATTAATTATCTTTTGTATGATTATGTTGTACAGCTGACTTTGGAGACTAGTCTGTACAATTGTGGAGAAAGTTGGAGAGTCATATCCCACAAGGAAATACCAGGACAGTAGTATCTAAAAACCTCACCAAAGAAGGCAGTGGCAAACCACTTTTAGCTTTTTGCCAAGAAAGGTTCATGGATGTTTGTGAAAAATCACTAGGACTCTAGTGTCAACCTTACCTTTTTACTTTACAGCCAAGTTAGTGTAAATATCAATTTGCTGAAGCTTTAGCAAACAATTGCTAGTCATACAACACCTTTATTCATAGTTTTATGAATGCATAAAATGTTGATCACTGAACAGCTAGAAACAATATATTCACACATTTTATTATCTGGTTTACTAAATTGTATATTGTAATTCTAGTTACAGGCTTTCCCTGGGCCAGTATTTTAGGCTCTTGGTCAGTAATCTTCAGACATCTTCATCAATGTTGTATGGCTTTTTTGGTCATATAAGGCAGAGCATATTTAACAAAGAAGTGTGTTAGGGGGCTGCAGCTTAGCCTGCTCTTTGGAAGTCTGCCCAACTCCCTGAAGAGAGATGGTGGTAAGCTGTCAAGAGCTTCCTAGATTAGAGGAGGCAGGAGAGAGCAACCAGTCTGTCTTCCTATAAACAGATGTTATTGCCTATACCTACCAGCATGGCAGCATATTGTGAGCAGGGACATAGTTCAGAATATATCTACTGGCTCAGCAAGTGCTTGGACCACTGTTTTAGAACTAACTAGGAAGAGGGAAATCCTGAATAATGCTTTGCACTGGTCCAAAAAGGATAATATGGTACATATGAATCACAGTGAATAGGGTTCATTCAGTTTGAGTTCTAACTCTAGGATTCTCTATGAAACCTGTTATATTTTTAAAGGAACCTGGTAGCACCTTTCCTGATTAACAAATGCTATAAAAAGGCTTTTGTGAGATGCATCTCCCTTCATCAGAGGCATAGAGAGGCTAGACTGAAGTAAGATTTAAATTTGGATGTGGTAGCGGGTAGGAGTGGGAAAGGAGGGAAAGACAGGTGGGTTATGCAGTTGAAGGTTACATATGAGATATATTACAACTAATAATCATAATGTGTTAAAAACCCATTGTGTTGAGACCTTTTAAGATTGCCTGAAACCTTTTGAAGTATGTGAATTTAACAATCTTTTGCTCAGTGGTATGGTTAGTCTTTTTTTTTCTTTTTTTAATGATAACTTTGAGATCTGTTCTGGAAGTGAAATGTTTTGGTCTATTTTGTCTATGTTTTGGATCCTAATGTTAAACTTGTCTGCATTCTTTTGCCCCAGGTTTGTTCTGTTGGTCCTGCATAGAATCCAGAGGGGCATTGTTGGCAGATTTTATTTATTTATTTATTTATTCAATTTCTATAGCCGCCCATCTCAACCAGTGACTCTGGGCGGCTCACAACAATAAAAACCATAAAACAATAAAACAATTACAATTAAAACAATTACAATAAAAATAAATATACATGGCTGCCAAGTAAACAGTGTAAGAGGTCAATACAACCAAGAAACGGGACCATTACCACACTCGGGGCCCCAGGCCCGGGCACATAACCAGGTCTTCACGGCCTTACGAAAGGCCAACAGGGTTGGGGACATCCTGATTTCTGAGGGGAGAATATTCCAAAGGGCAGGCGCTACGGCTGAAAAGGCACGCCTTCTAGTCCCCGTCAACCGACATTCTTTGGTCGACGGGATCCGTAGCATGCCCAATCTATCAGATCAAATTGGACAGGTAGAAACAACTGGGAGAAGGCGGTCCCTTAGGTAACCTGGTCCCAAGCCATGAAGGGCTTTAAAGGTGACAACCAGCACCTTGAATTGCACCCGGAAGCACACTGGCAACCAACGCAGCTCCCATACCAGCGGTGTTACGTGTGTCGAATATGCGACTCCACTTACTACCCGTGCAGCTGCATTCTGCACCAGCTGAAGCTTCCGAATGCTCTTCAAGGGCAGCCCCATGTAGAGTGCGTTGCAGTAATCCAGATGGGAGGTCACGAGGGCATGAGTGACAGTGAGTAGAGCCTCCCGGTCCAGGAATGGGCGCAACTGGCACACAACCCAAAGGTGTGCAAAGGCCCTCCTAGCCATGGCTGCCACCTGCTCTTCAAGCAGGAGCTGTGAGTCTACGAGGACCCCCAGGTTGCGCACCGGGTCCATCTGGGGCAGTGCAACCCCATCCAAGACCAATGATGGAAAAACCATGTCACCGGAAGGCCCACAAACCCAAAGCCACTCAGTCCTGCTTGGGTTGAGTTGAAGCCCGTTGCACCCCATCCAGGCCCTTACAGCCTCCAGGCACTGGGTCAGGACATCCATGGCATCACTCAGGCGGCCAGGGGTGGAGATATAAACCTGGGTATCGTCAGCATATTGATGATATCTCACCCCAAACTGTCCGATCATCTCCCCCAATTTTCTCATGTAGATGTTAAATAGGAGATGGTGGCATATATCATATTAGAGGGAGAAGATGTAATCTTGTACATGTGCTTGTTGGGGCCTATGATGATGCTGTTGTTATAGATTGGGGGCAAAGTAAACGTCTGGATTTGTTGCAGTATGGAATAGGCAGAAGGAATAACCTTGAGGAACAGGAGAAGGAGCTGCACCAAGACAATGGTCAGATGAAAGAAACTTGAGGCTGGAACAGAAGTGTAATCTAAGTAAGCATCTTAGACAAGAACCTCCCTAGTTCTTACCAATATAAAGGGAGGGGGGAGCACATTCAGACTTGCAAGATCCTGTTACTGTAACTTTATAATAAAAGTAGTATTAGCATTCATGACTTTAATTTCCTAGTCTGGTCTACCTTGGAGGGTCTGCTTCCCATGTTAGCATCATTGTCCTGTTGTTGCTTGTGAGAATCTACTTCAGGTTGAGTGGTTGTCTATATACAAGTATGGGCCTGCCAACCTGAGAAAGTGCAGTATCATAGTCCAGTATGGACTATAGCTTATTAATAATGTGTTTGAGTGCTTTGAGCTGTGAGCTGTAGCTGACACTCAGCAGTGTTCTGTTGTTTTGTTCCTGTGGTCTGCCTTTTAATACCTCCTCCCTGGGAATCAGTCTGGCTCTATTGATTTCTTTCTTGGTGTTGTTGGGTAGATAGTTCAATTTCTTGAATGCCTGGTTTAATTCTATCAGCTGAGCATCTCTGTCAAGTGAGTCAAAAGAAAGCAGTTGTAGCTTAGAGCCTAGCTATAGAAAATAGATTTGGTGGTGTGTTCTGGGTAGAAGCTGGAAGCATATAAGTATGCATGGCCATCTGTAGATTTCCTGTGTAATGTATCACTCAGTGAGTTTCCGTGGCTGAGGGTAGATTTGAAGCTGGGTCTCCCTGGTGCCGATCTGACACCTTAACCACAGACACCACACTGGCCCATGTAATTAGGTATAGATTAAATGTAAGCAGTATAATAGCCTTTATTGTAGCCTTTTCGATCTGGCTCTGTCCAGATCTGTTGTCATGCTAAAATCTTGACTCCTCCAGCCTACAAGGCCAGATACTGATCAGGAAGTCTGGAAATTGCAGTTCTGATAGATCTGCAAACACTCCAGTTTAAGGAAAGGCTGCTTCACTGAAAACTCACAAGTCAGAGAGTAGGCTTTTGAATTATTTGCAGAACTGTTTCCTAGCCAGGAGATGTGTTATAAAGTACATGGATTCCATTTATTATATATTTTATCATTTCCGGCCAAATTGCCTTAAATACGAAATAGTAAGATTAAGTATTTAGTTGTGACTAAAATATGCTGCTTTGCAAATAAATTCTTTTTTCCCCTTTTTTATTAATTAGTGATTGTTCAAGATATAATTAAGACACATCTTTGCAAATAAATTCTTGAACAGGTAGATGCTTTTAAAATGAAAGGACCATCTGTATTTATATCATTTTAATGACTGTAATTTTAATATTTGTTTACCATACGCCTAATATAATATTGTCCTCACCCCACCCCTTTTTTTTTTTACTTTGAGCTTTTACATCTCCTGTTTTGCAGGATATCTCTAAATTTTGCTAGTACTTTCCCATTCTTAATTTTCAAGCATTTGAAAAGGTTTTTGAAAATTAAATTAATATATTATTTGGCAGGGAGTTTTAAAATATTTAGCGTGATTCTGAAAAGTGAAGATAATTCTTAGAATACTGAAATTCAGAATTTTCAGTCTGAAAACAGAATACATGGTACCCTTGCCTTAATTAGCATCAATGCTACTTGCAATTCAAGGCACAGAACTTTGCTGGACAGCTTCTGTCTCTTACACAATTTTAACTAGTTCTGAGCAATGGTGAAGCTTCTGCATTGATCTCATGTTAATACACCTTTAAAAAAATCTGGCAAACATCTGAATGTACTGCTGAGTTAGGATATTTAAGAGCTTGGGTCTAGATTTTAAAAACCTAATGTCGACATCAGAACCTTCTTGTTCTCCTCCCTCAAGTGCAATCAAGGCAAAGTGACTAAATGCTCTTGATGGCAGTTTTGGAGTATTTGGGGGGGGAGAGGGATTGATTTGCACAAGGGTATGAAGTGTGGCATATGGGGCAAGGCTAATGCTTTCCTTTAGAAAGAGAGTATATATGCAGCATGGTTTTATTAATCACAACAAATACACTTGAGGCAGCATAAGGTCCAGATCTGAATGCCATGCATTGCCAGTTACCCTACTGGCAGTAAAACTGCATGTTCAGCCAGCCAAGTGCTAAGCACAGGGATGGCAAGTTAAGTAAGTCTGCCTCTGTGAAAACAGTTCATATGGTTATCCCCAGAAGCTGACCTCCATTCCAGAGAAGCAAGTTCTTCCAGCCTTTTGATTAATACAGTGGATCCTGTTGAATATCCCAACTGCAACCTGACCATAAAGTTATACAGGAAAATGTTTTGTTAATCCATGCAGTTTTGCAAATCTTAGAGGGATATTTGGAAGAGGAAACTCCTACAGGCAAAAAGGCTGGGAGTAGACAAAGTCAACTGACCTCAGGGTAGCCTGTCCCTGTGTATCTTACTCCTCATCCTCATCCTCCTTGGCCAGCTTTCTGGAGAGCAAAAGGAAGCCTCTCCCTTCCCCTCTGGGTTGGGAAGCTTCTTAGTTCATTCTCTCTGCTGCCACTTTAGGCAAAAAAGGGGTTCCCTGTGAGGTTGGGGGGGGTCACTTTTTCTCTGATTTTCCATACTTCCTCTCCATTATAATGTCATGATAGGTATAACTCGCTATATATAGTGGATGATTTGTAAAACTACCGAAGACTTGCACTGCTATTTATATTGCAATGTGAGTTGAGCTAAAGGTAAAATAAAACAGAAAGGTAGAATGATGTTAAAGAAGCCACATCACCCTAAGCAGGATGCTTTTTCATCCTGGCTCCATTAAAAAACATATCAGTAAGATTCGGTTTTATATTTGGTTATAGTTACATTTGAAAAAATGCCTATCTGCAAGCACAATTCCTGAAACTTTGAAATAATTTATCCTTTTGTTTCTTTGAAAGTTCCTCATATAATGGGAAGGTCCATTGCTCACAGGTAGACCCCAAGGTCCCAGGTTCAATCTCTGCTATCTCCAGAAAGGATGGGGAAAGCTGATTGTCTGAATCCTGTAGAGGTTTTACTAACCAGTATCAACAGTACTGAAGTTGATGCAGTAAAGACCCAATTCAGTTTAAGGTGACATTAGAATCCTCTGTGGATGTCTCCTGCTCATGCACAGATCCTGAATGAAGCTTTGTCTTAAATCAGCTTGGGGACAGTTTTAGAGGACTTAATAATATAAATGGCTTCTTTTGCCCATATGTAAGTGTCAACTGTACTTTGCTTCTTAAAGCATTTTCACTGTACGTGTTTGTGATAATCTGACCACAGAATAGCCTTCAAACATCACACAATCAAAACAAAAGTTTATTCCCAATGACTGTTGTCATTTCATGTGAATTGTTCTGTGAACATAAAATATTCCTTGCTGTTTAATTACTCTTAAAGAAACATTGTATTAACAGGGATTTGATTTTTCAAAGCTATTCATGGCTTGGGGGTTCCTGAAAGACTATTGTCCTGTACTGTCCTTCAGCCAAAGCCCTCAGTGTCCTGCTTTCTTCACATCTGAGATGTGGTAGCATCCTAGCTGTAAAGAACTTTCTTCAAGGAGATTCATATATGGCCTACTATCAATTGCTTATTTTAGAACTAAGTAAAAATCTCCTCCTTCCCACTGTATAATTTTTTATGAGACTTAGAATATTTTTAAACCATTTCCTGTACAGTTTTTCTGCTGAATTTTGGAACATCATCCTGACATTTAAGGTGTGAAATGTCAGGTCAAAATCTTGAAATGCAGCACCAAAACTTCAATTGTTGTGCTGAAACCTTAGTGACTATGCTAGTCTTTGAACAGCTTGCAGTGGCAAAGAAATTAGGCATCTGAAGCATGCTGCTGATAAATTGTGCTATATATAAACAAAATTGTGCTATATATAAACAAAAGTATTCCAGTATTTCTTGTATCATGTCATCTGATATGGCAGACTATTTACATTGCCCTCACCACATCAGATACTTTTTTGACGGCCTTTTATCTGTCCCTGAACCATGGAAGAAACCAGGTTCTCTATCTTAGCTCTGAAGCATTTGAGGGAAGCCTTCTAGAATTCCATTAAGTTTCTACTTGTTGGTGTAAACCTTGTAAGCTCAGTATTTGTACTATATACATTATTGAGAAATTGTGAGAGAAGGCATGTGATGAATGTGTTCTGTGTAAGAATGGCTACCAACAGCAGTTCTTCCTTTGGGCTGCATTGTGTGGGGGGGTTGTATTGTGTGTGTGTGGGAGGGGGGATTCCCTTGTAATCAAAACTAGTTTTAGGAAAATGCAGTTTGGAGAGGGAAAGGGTGAGGTATTGCCTACATAATTCTCGCTTCACCTGTTTCTTTCCTTGCAAGCCTTCTGTACATCTCTCTACCCACTTCCCCCAAGTTAGGGCTTTTCAGAATCTTCTCTTTCTAAAAAGTTGTTCTAGTGTAGCTGTGGGGTAGGGCTACCAGGTTTGAGCTGCAAAAATCTGGATGACAGCTAAATGGCTAATAGTTAGACTTTTGTGGGCAAGATCAGATAGCCTTTTATTAGGAGAGCTTGCTTTGGACCAAGGACCTGTAATATTTGGGCCCTGCTATTTTAACAGTAAACAGCAGATTATTGGTAACAAGCTTTAAGCAATATTTTCTATGTATATCCTTTGTCACACAATATCTTGCCTGTCTCTAAAGTTTAATATTACAGTGTTGAGTGAGGCTGTCTGCTGTGAAATACTGAACACAATAAAAATATTGCGAGAAGATTCTCTTTAAGCTTATATTTTTTTCTATGATAGATCTACTACTATTCCCTTGGAATTGCCTGAAAAAGAAAGGGAGGGAGGCAGCACAATCCTTTCGAGTCCCCAAGGAGGTGACATCAGGTCTGGTTCTTCACTTGTGATGCTTTGACAACTGAGTGCTGTTTTCCAACAGACAACCTCTTCTTAAAAAAGTGTTTCAGCAATTGGTTGCTGAGCTCCCAAGTTTTCTGACCTTGTTGTAAACATACGATGCGATGGTGCATAATTAGTACAGAGGGAGCGTGTGGATTTGCTAGGATCATCAAAACATCAACAGCTTTTTCCTGTCAGTTGATTACATACACATTTTCTTTCATGTCAGTCATAATTTAGGTGATATACTTCCATAATTCTTTCTGCACCCTCGTAAATCCTGGTGAATTTGAGTAGGATATAAATTGTGGTAAATAAGCGCATTGAAAAATCGATCAGAAGATTGAACTATGGTAAGTGGGAAATAAAAATGTGAAGGTATGTGTAAATGCTTCTCCAAAGCAAGACGTTCTAGGGAGAATGGTAATATTTGCCAGGAAGTCTTCCTGTCTCTGAAAACCTAGAAATTGTGGTCTTCCTTTCACTTGGCACAGGTCTCTGCATTCACCTGCCGGACAAATGGGCCCCCAAGAACTGGTCGCTACCTAGTTTGACAGGTGCCATTCACTGAAAGCTGTTGGGTAATTAGCACAAAATCCATCGCAGTCTGTCTTTGTGGGCCGGGCTTTGAACGGTGGTGAGCATTTTAATTATGGGCTGGGCGTATGATGTCAGGGTGTTGGTTGTGAATGAAAGCTGTCTTTGGACTAAGGCAGTGATTAGTAGCCATGAGACTTCTCATAGGCAACAGTGAAACTGAACTTTTGTTTCCTTGAGGACCAGCAAAGGCAAGTGGCTTTGTGGTTTGACTTTTCTTTCACTGTCCCCTCCCAGTTCAAGAACAGAGCTGTTGGGTCTTCATTTCTTGTGATTTGACTCCTTCAGTTCACTTTCTGGGAGATTTCTTCTTCCTTGTTTCTTTGGCTATTCTTTTTTTTTCGATTATAAAAGTATTTTAAAATTATTTTTCCAAGCTATTTGTTTCATGAGAGAGGGGAACTTGTATTTGAATGAAATCATTTATTGGAAAGGACAAAGCTTTTAAGCTGTGAGTTTGCTGTCAGTTCTCAGCTTTGCCATGAATTCATTAGGTGATCTTAGGCAAGCAGGTTTTTGGGGGTTATTGCATGGATTTTGCCAAATTTTTCTGAAAGTACTTTAGTACTTATTTTAGTAATCTAAAAGTACCCTTACAATCCTTTTTTAAAAAAAAGATGTTATCCTTTTTTTATCCTTATTTATTTTTATAAATAACTCAAGGCGGCGAACACACCTAATACTCCTTCCTCCTCCTATTTTCCCTACAACAACATCCCTGTGAGGTGGGTTGGGCTGAGAGAAGAGAGCAACTGGCCCAAGGTCACACAGCCGGCTTTCGTGCCTAAGGCAGGACTAGAATTCTCAATTCTCTGGTTTCTAATCTGATGCCTTAACCACATCATCTAAATGGACAGCTGTTACATGACCAAGGAAAAGTCAAAGTTCTTTGAAATTGAGGATTTTTTTTTTCAAGGATCTGACCCATGTCCAAGGATAGGCATGCATTTTAGAGTCTTTTTTTCAAGTTCAAGCAAGAGATTTGATTTACTAAACCAGTGTGATTGCATGCATCTGCAAAAGATGTTTCCAAAAAATTGAACGTTGTATATTTTCAGTAACAGACATAACATTTGTTAAGATTGAGCTACATAGAAAAGAGTCAGGAATGTAGTACTGATTTCAAAATATCTGCTTCAGCTAACGAGCTAGAAGGGAGTGTCTGGGAAAACCGATTTGCCTGAAGCTGTGGCAACAGGTATGACTAGAAAAAGATGCTGAGCCAGTAATACAGTATGATCCAGTTGGTCCAAACCCAATAAAAATTACTCTTGCTTTCTTTTTAAGAGTTTTCACTGGTTTTATTTATTACCCTCAGGAATCATATACTTTTGATGACAAACAAATCTATCACAGCCCCTTTGCTGGCTATGAAAACACTGCTGTTTGCTCTAAGCTAACAGTATTGTCTACATTTGAAAAAGCAGACGATACAACAAATACATTGGGATTTTCTTTGTAGGTTGATGGATTATAGGTAATTGCTAAAATGACCAAGTGAGAGGTTGCAAAACTTCAAAATGATTTTGTAGCAGTGTAGGAATCACCCACCAATTGATAAGATGATCTACAATGTATAAATAGTTTTTTAGGAAACCTCTGCCATGAAGAACAATAAAAGCAGTGACCCAACATGAGATATTCTGGTTTTTAATTCTTGTGGATTGTTTAGTACTACCATGATCAGTTATATTGCCTAGTTTGATGTGGTAGCAATCATTGATGGAGTTAGGGTATCTAGTTTGTACATCTTTTACTTCATCAATAATAAGCAGACAACAAAATGTTGTTTATCGATAATAATAAGTCTAGGTAGAAACAGCTTTTCTGCTGCACCAATGCTTCTACGTGTTTCTCTTACAAGCCCACTGAAAACACTGCAGGAAGTGTTGAGAAATAAGCTTTGTGTACACCACAGCCAAAGGAATTTGCTTAGGGCCACTGCAGATTAAATGTTGTTTGTAAGAGCCACACAGGAGCTTATTCTCATAGAATAGCAACAGTAAGTGTGATGTCACAAATGAGACTGTAAGGAAAAAAGTTCAGAGCTGGCGGCTCGCTTGTCTAACTCATCTGCACAATGGCAAACACAAACCACATTTTGTTTGGATTGGATACTCCTAAACAGTTATAGGCAGCTGATGCCATTCAAGACACTGGAAGATAACTTTATTATCTTTATTTATTAATGTCTTATTGTCCTTGCAATTGTATGATGAGGAGTGTTGGAACTAAATAAGGCTGAATAATTTTGATTGGCTTGTTTTTCAGTTAGAACTCTAAATTTGGAAATGTTTTAAACTACTTTGACACTCATTAGGGGGACTGACAGTTTTTCTGATCCATTTATTTAAGTTCTGCTCTAGATGCTACAGTTTTGTAATACTGCCTCCTTGTATTTTCCAGCATTTGCACTGTTTCTCTAGGCAGTATGAAGCTGCCACATATTCCCTAATAGAAGGCAGTTATTAACAAGCTACAGCAGGAGAATCCTTTGCAAAATCAACTTTCCTACAGGGGAAGCTTATCTGCATTAAATTAAAAGGCAGCTCACTGCACATGTCTGCCCATATAAATAGGTTTTATTTCCTTATTATTCTCTAAGGAATGAAAAATTGAGGCACACAGTTTATCATATCAAGCTTGTTATAGGGGTAATTTATTATAATCCCTGCAGTCCTGGTTGCCATCATTAACCGAATCCCACAGTTGTTAGGCTAGGCAACTTCCTGCTGGCTTCCCACAACCAAGGCAGTGGGGAAGCTGGCAGGACATTGCAAGTCTCAGGCAGCTTGCAAGCAGGCCAGCAAGCAGGTAAGTGGCTGCTGCTGGGTGGGAGAGGGAGTGAGGGAGGTGCAGCAAGAGTTGAGGAGGATGTGAGGGAAGCGCTGGGAGTCTCAGCATGGGGGTGCATGAGTGGCCAGCACAGCGTGAGCGCAGAAGGGCTGGGGGAGACTTACCCCAGTGACTTGCAACCTTCCCTGCTGGCTCCCCCATTGACTTTCTGAGGAAGCCGGCAGGGAAGGTTGCAAATGGCAATGACACTGAACAAATGGTCATTAATGTGTAGGACAGACCTCTTTCAGTGAGAGCACCTGAGCATTGAAACTTTCTTCCAAGGAAGATTTGTGCTAGCTTCCCTCTCTTCCCTCTGTCTTGAAAGATTGTCAGAAAGTCATGGTTCTTGTGTATTTTTTGTTGGCAGAGTGCTAGAAGGCATTTGGCCCAGGAGAGATCAGAAAAGTCACACACCAGGCATTTCTATAAAAATAATTTTATTTACAGAAAACAAACATATTTAAAGGCTGTTTGCTGAGAGGAGAGATTTCTCTCAGCTGCATATTCTCTGCAAGCCTACACAGAAGGGAAACTGAAACTAAAACAAGTTCAGGCAAGTTCCTCCCTTAGGCAATGCAACCATTAACACGTGAAAAGGGGACAATTAAATTCAACCTCTTCACCCCAAAATGATTAGTTACCATAGTAACCTTAATCTGTAGTAGAAAACATATTAACATTTTTGTGGTGTGTTTCCCAGAGTTTTTGATCTAGCCAGTTTTAATATTTTGCTTTTAAACACATCTGCCCATCTAATTGGTTTTGGTCCTGTCTTAACACTC
Source organism: Candoia aspera (assembly GCF_035149785.1). NCBI lineage: Eukaryota > Metazoa > Chordata > Lepidosauria > Squamata > Candoiidae > Candoia > Candoia aspera. Next base: position 251,659,293 of record NC_086153.1, on the reverse strand, counting down.
TTTAAACAGAAGGGTTCCTTTTTTCCATGGAAATATTTTGATCCCACCATGGGCCTTGCTGGCAGAAAAGGAGAGCAGGCGCATGTTGCCAATTCTTGCCTGCAACTCTCCTTTGGAAGGACCCCCATACTGTCTAAACAGATTTTCAAAAGATGTGAAAGGGGAAAGAGCAAAAGTCTCCTAATCTACTTCCGGCAGAGAATGACTCAGGGATTCACCAATCCACAGGATCAAAGAGGTGGTATTATTTATTTACTATTTCAATTTATATAGTCACCCATCTCAATTACATGAGTCTGGGCAGCTTACAAAATTTTAAAAAGCTACAAAAAGAACAAGGTGCAATCTTAAAACATACAAAACCATATAAAAACTGAATAGCAAGGTCTGTAGCTGATGTCTAAACAACAATCTACGCTGAACACGACCACTGTATAGTCTCTATTACACATTCAGATCCCCAAGCCTGGTGGCACAGCCATATCTTTATGGACTTACAAGATTCCAGTAGGGTTGGGGCTAATCTGATCTCTGGGGAGGTGATGCTCCACAGGACAGCTGCTAGGTTTTAGCCTCTTTGCTGCCCTACAAGGAGCACGTATGGTATAATTATGAATATAAATACACACAGACAGACTCAACCATATGTATTAATAATATTGGTATGAATAATAATAATGCAATACAATATACAATAAGTGTATTACAATAACAATGATATTGGTATATTATGAATATAAATACACATGGACAGACTCAACCATAGTTTCAACTGGAAACTGTGAGCATCCTAGATCAAGCTAAATCCAAAAACACGAGGGAATTCCTGGAACTTGGCCTTCAGACAAATCAGCCATCGCTGGACACATAGAGATAAACCACATTTATACACCATTCGAAAGAGATGATAAAAAAAGCTAAGAGGGAAACAAAAAGACCAGAACACAACCTCTCCAGCAGCCAACACCCAGATAAGCAGAGATTAACACCAGACACACAAGCAGAAAACAATACCCCCATCAAGGAACTACCAAGGAGAAAACCACACCCCCTCCAACACTGGCCGGGCAAGCTACTGCATATAAACAGGGAGCAAACCCCACACTCACCAGCACTGATGGTGTTACCTAGTTGGGTAATGAAATGTCTGCAAGCAAACAACCAAACTCAGCACCAAGGACTCCACAGTTCAATTCTGAGCTACAGATATTCTCTTCTAATGAATATAAATAATCCCGTCATTTTTTTTTCATAAGAATCATGTGTGCAAATAAGACCGTAGATGATTGGAATGACTGAACTGCAGAGCATAACTTTGTTTTTAAAAGGAAGAAAATCATGATTCTTGGCAACGAAATTCTTCATTTAAAATGTTTTAAAATCTAGCTAATATCAATAATTCAGAACATAGCTATGTAGTTTCAAGATACCAAGAAGCCTTTTACCCATGTTATAATAATGGTTGTTGAATACAGTATATACTTTCCATTCTTTTTCCCCTTAATGTCCCTCCCCCCAATTAAGAAGTTAAATGTGCCATATTGGATATGGTTCATGTATAATACTGAAGACCACAGCGAGTGGCCCACAGCACTGTTAAGATGACATGCTGGTTTTCTCCATGCAGAAAATTAGTGAGAAGTCTGGAGTAGCATCTTATGAACTGACATCTAGTTTATTAAGTCTGCATGTATTTTACAGAAGTATTTTATCCTGCAAAGTTCCCTTTCCCCTAATATACAGTACTATAGCCCATATCTTATTATTGTATTGAGACCTAGGCTATTGCCACTTTAAAGCACGTAGCATTACTATAGGTTGATGTTTTCCAAATAAGTAACTTTGTAGGTCCTTGAAATACAATGTAATGTCCTTTCCCCACTCTGCCGTTAAAGATACTTCCACCCATCCTTAATAACCTGGCCCAAAACTGGTAGCATGAAATTTGCTGCTCCCATCCAGATTCTGCCTCTGTTTCAGGTCATTGCAGAAGGTGTTATCTTGATTGTGAGTGTTAAGACATAGGAAAGAGGGCTGGTTTTGTTCTCTGCCTTTACTGCTGTCACTTTTCAACGTGTGAGAAAACATCCCCCAACAGGTCACTGAGGCAGGAATTGGGGTCGGGGGAGGCCTGACTTCAGGACTTTGGATTCTCTAGCCTGGTTTGCTTGCATCTCCTCCATATCCTATTTGGGCATCTCCTAAGCTAATACCATTTGAAACATGTGAAAAGACACCAAGGTAGAAATAATCCCACTACAGAGGATAGAGATAGACCTTGGAGAGCTGATAATGGTCAAACAACCATTGTTAGTTGGTGGGGATAGCATTAAGACTGGCTAGTACAGAGAAGCTGGCAAATAAGCAAGAAAAAGCTAATTTAACATCCTTCAAAATTCAGGTTGTGAAGATTGGGGCAGTCTCTAAATACAGTTCATAAATAATTCCCTGGACATGGCAATAAATATAAGTGGGTATGCTGCGTATTAAGATAATGGATGTGATTAACTCATGCTCTCCTCTTCTTCCTCAATTAAAATTCCTCTTTATCTTGTTGGAAGCCAGGAGAGAAGCTGGTGTCAGAAACAAGAATGGGGTGGGTGATGGGTCTGAAAAGAACTCAGGAAACCCAAGTGCTAATACTGGGAAGGAAATGCCAGTGGTTGAAGCTGCTTGGTGATTTTAAGAGGTGAGGTTATCTGTACCTCCTGACATACCTAAAACACACCTTTGGTCACATCTGCAACAGGTCAGCTGATCTCACCTGCAAGGTAATGGGTGAGATGAAGGGGGGAGGAAGGGAGGAAAATTGGGGGCAAGTGGGGCAATGAGATGTATTATGCTGGGAGATGTATTATGCTCAGTATGTACTACTGAGATTGTTGCAGCCAGACCCTGGGCACTGGGCAGTACCCTAATGGCAGTGACTGAGGGGAGGGGAGGGAAGGGAATATGCTGGGCACAGGGGGGAGGGCACAGGCTGTGCAAAGGAGAAGGAGAACGAGTGGAGATGTCTGCCTACCCCATAAAATCACCCCACAATCCTTCCATATTCTCTTTTGGTTGAAACCTGAAACAACCAAAGTATTTTGCATTTTGCTTCTTCCAAACTGCGGCTGATGTGATGGTTTAGCAGAATGTGCTGCTCTAGATTATCTATTCCACGCATGCCCCTAAATATTTCCGATCCTAATTATCCTAATCAGATCAAAATTGGGGTATAGTGTTACATCTTCCAGGCAAAGAATTTATTCAAGCGCAACAAAATCCTTTTTGTTTTCCATGGCAGCCCAAATGAGCTGTGGTCATTAGACCCTCGTAAGATGACTTTTTTTTTTCTTTCGTCAAAACAGTTCAGGTCGATGAGCTAGGAAAATGGCCTACTTTTACCAAGAACACTTTTCTGATTTGTAGGGCTAATTAGCAGGAAGTGAGAGGTTCTCTCTGAAAGGAGTTCCCAGCAATATGGATCACTTGCTTTGAATCTAGATCGATAGACCTGAACAAACATAGTACCTGCTTAACTCTCCCTCTAACTGTGAGGTTATTTGTTTTTATTAGCAGGCAGCTTGTAAGCTGCGGTGCTGTGTCCACATTTGAAGTTCTTTTTGTAGTGCTGTGCCTGGAACCAAACATGTTATGCTGAGACTTTTTGTATTTGTTAAAATGTATAAATCAAAATGTCAGAAGTTAAACGCTTTTTTTATAAGACAAACAGGTTACCTATGAGGGCTTTTGGTAGGGCTGTGACTCAGGCAAGCCTGAATTTTAAGGTGCAGTTAAAATGAAAACAATTTATGACAGGCTGACATCCCATGAACTGGAGCAGATGGCTATAAACTTCCTTATCCCAATTCAAAATGCTTCTGAAACTCCAGCCTGGACTTATTTTTCCTAAATTCTGGAGCATTACAGATAGTGGTGCCGTGGCAACTGTGCCAAATAAAGCCACTTGTTTCAAATACTGGGGTGGGGATTGAATGATTGAATTCAGTGCTCATCGGGTCTGCCTTTAATTCAGTCATCCTTGTGATTGGAGCACTGATGGTCATCTCAATCAGAGTGACCTTTGCTGTCACCACCTGCTACCCAATCACAGGAGCTTGGAGCCGATCAATCTTGGGAAACAAACCTTTAACTGAAGCATCCACTCCATCTCATGATTTCCTGGTCTATCAGATTTTATGACATGTTCTTTAACTATTGTAGCTTAATAGACTAGCTTGGGAGCTCTTTCCTTTTACTTACTTCCGTATGTTTTTCCTCATCATTAACCTCCAGCGATCAGCACCCTATATTTGTCTGCCTAAAATTTGCTGCTAATCCATTCAGTCGTGTCTGATTCTCAGAGAGTGCCTGGACAAGTCCCTGCAGTTTTTTTGGCAAGGTTTTTCAGAAGTTGCCTCCTTCCTAGGGCTGAGAGAGAGTGACTGGCCCAAGGTCACGCAGCTAGCCATGTGCCTAAGGCGGGACTAGAACTCCCAGTCTCCTGGTTACTAGCCTGATGCCTTCACCACTACAGCAAACTGGCTCTCATACTGTGTGTGTGTGTGTCTGTGTAATAACAAAGGTACAAAGGTATGTAACTCAAAAATTGGAATTACCCCCTCATAATGGACTAAATGTCCTACAAATTTTGTTTCATTCTGATAACAAACATAACTATAGCTATTTATATTTTTCCCATACAAGATCATTGGTGGTAGAAAAGAAGGTTTTTCTGGGGGGGAAAAATTATGCTCCCAAAGTGGGAATGAATTAGTAAGCACTATTCCCTAGGACCAACCCAGGACAGCTATTTTTAAAAGCTAGAATTCAGCCTTCAGAGTGGGTTAGATAACTACTGTAGAACCCTATATTTTATTGTTATTCTGGAAATACCCACTTCTCAGTTTGTGCATTGAAAGAAAAAGCAAGTTCAAAGTAAGTTCAGATTCTAAATTTTTTGTGCTACTGTGAAAATAATCCAACTATTGGTGGATATTTCAGAAGTGTGACAATAGCAATTATGAAAAAGAGCAACAGTTTCTATTATTTCTTATGCTTATTATTTATTTCTCCCCAGGAAAACTAAAGGGTGGCCTAAATAACTGCTGGTCAGAGTCCTGATTTCTGGCCTGTTCAGAGCAGATGTGCTAGGACTAGAGTTTCTTATATTTTCAGACATCAAGGTATTTAGCTAGTTAGCTGGGAATTTGGGAAATCAGAATTCCAGCACATCTGCAGGAAAGAAAGAAAAGAAATAGGAAAGAAATATTTATGTTCAGGAAACAAAATTCTCTTCTGCTCCAGAATTATACAACTAACTACAATAGGAACTCATAAAGATTTGAGACTTGTGAAGACAAAAGACTTGTTGAAACTTTACATTTTCCATGGGTATAGTTAGCAATCTATCTTTGAGGAAACAATCAGGCATTCTCTGGAAGCTGTAGGAAATTCCATACATACAAATGGGCAACAAAGAAGGCATTTTGGATACTTTCTGTGTATGATAGTGCTGACTAGTTTGATCCTGTTCATGCTCTGCACCTGTGGAAGAAAATGCATGGCATAAAATAGCCTTATGCAAATGAGCGCCTGCTGCCTGTATGAGGAATGAATTATACAAGATACAGAGCCTTAAGGCTTAGTCCAACAAAGTGTGATGATCAATCAACCATCCATCTGCGATCTGATTGCAACAGCTTGAGGGCTTTGTATAGTGTGGTGGGTAAGAGAATAAGATGTTTTTCTGGTTCTAGTTTCTATTGCTATTAACTGTCCGGGTGGCCTTTGTGCAAGATTCTGTTCTCCCTTGTACTCCCCAAAGAGGAATATCCTGCTAAGTTGTTTCATAGGAGCTTTTAAAGATTACTGAAATGATTGTTCCTAGAACTCAACATTCCTTGTTGAGTATTGTACCCCACTCAACTTCAGCACTTGCTTTTGAGTAAACATAGGATTGTGTTGAATAATACAGTATTTTCAATGCCATACAAAATAAATATAATAGATGCACGCAGATTACATTTTATTTGGCCAGGGAGAAAAGCCCAAACTATTTAATAATTTAATTTAGCACACATATGTACATACTGATGTGCAGTTTTTTCCCCTTAAAGGGGAAAAGAAATAAGGCTGCCAAATTCTTTCAAAGAAGGAATGTTTTGGTAATCTTATTTCCTGAAATGAACTTTAAATCTGCTTGTGAATAGCAAACTGAAAGCTAGAGGTCATGCCTAGAATTGTCTGATGTTTTGCCAAAATTGCGTTGGCGGCTGTGCCACCTGAAGAGCTCTGAAAACCTGGGGTTGAGCAAGGCTAGGAGTGGTGAAAACATCAAAGAAAATTCAGTTAACTATTACCAGGCCCTGTCCTGCAAACTAAAATGCTATTAAAATTGGGTTTTAGAAAGCAGTGAGCAACTTTCAAACATTTCTGCATTAAAAAAAAATCAATGTGACAATTAACTCCTTGTCAGATTTTATAATTCTGTGTTATAAAACAATTCTGTTCACCTTGAATCTTTTTTTTTTTTACTTTACAGGTATAATTACCCACTGTATTTGTTAGATTTATATCCTGCTTTTCATTCAAGGATTCAACACAGAAAACAAGGTGCTCTGTCCTCCTTTTTCCCCCATAGCAACAGCAACCTTGGAAAGTAGGTGAGGCAGAGAAGGAGCAACTGGTCCAACACCCCTTAGTGAACTTCTGTGACTGAGGGTGGGCTACATCCTATGTCTCTCCACTCCTAGTTCAACACCTTAACCACTTAACTCAAATATATAACATCTTCTTTTCAATCAAATTATTCTGAAGACAGTTTACAAGTAACATGTTGTAGTAGTACAAACTCTATAGCAGCTGACTAGCCACTTCATGGACCTGTCCTCCAGATCACAAGGAAGCTCTGCAACTGCCTCCAATGAAGCATTTGGACAGACCGTCCTAATAAGCTGTGTCCTGGCAGTACTTATTTTCCCCCATAATGCTGCCTTCATCTCATCCCCAGTCCATAAAGGAGGCAGCCTTAAGCCAACCATGTACTAGGGTTAAAGTAGTATTTTCTCCCTTACTTTGACACAATCCAAGATAGCCAAGCTGGACAGAATCTGCTAGACATACTTATCCATCAATTTGCAAGGAAGTCTGGTGACCAAGAACAGAGGTGCTAGGGATTGGCAATGGGTATAGCAAATGTTATGCTGTAAAAGTTTGCTTCCAACTCAAGGATGAGCAGAGTACACTATAACTTAGTAATAGCAAAAGGTTCCTATGCAGAAATTTCCTCTTGAGCAAACAGTACCTCTTCCTTATTGGCCTTTCATCTTTCCACATAGGAGAGCTTTTGGGCTGGGAAAGGATTTAAGTACCAATATCATTCTTTTTTAATTCCTGAAAGTTGTTGGGTTGTTCTAGAGCTTTGAATGTGCTACATTCTACTCTTGTAGATATATATACATATACATATACATATACATGTACATATTTGTTTTAGCTTATGCCTCAGGTTTTTTTTTAAGAGAAAGGTGAAATATATATAATTCAAATATATTTTTCTGAAGTCCAGGAGTTGTTTCAGTATAAGAATAAATTCTAGCAAGGGAGCAGTCAGCCTTTCTGGACAAGTGGATATAGTTAGAATTTTAAGATCATGCCATAGAAATATTGACAAAATGGCTACCATGGGATACAGACTTATCTTCTTATAAAACAGCTTAACATAGTTGGCTCAACCGTATCTGAGCTGAAAACATCCAGATGATCACTGGATGACAGCAACAAGACAAAAAACCTCTCTAACTTTTAATGGCCAAATTAAAATCTGAATATAGGTGTGCTAATCCTATGTCCTTTCAACCAACTACTCACAAAAGAAAAGAAAACAGATTAAACATTTTGGTCCTGAGCCCTTAATGTAATCACCGTATCACTGCTAAGTCCCTTCTAGCCTTCAGAGACTGCATACAAGTAGTCCTTGCTTAACAACCATTCATTCAGTGACTGTTCGAAGTTACGGCGGCACTGAATGACAGGTAGTTACACCCAATCCCTGAAGTTATGGCTGTTACAGCACCCCCGCAGTCATGTGATCAAAGTTCGGGCACTTGGCAGCCCACCCACACTTAAACTGCAGGGGCGCTTCAACTCCCTCCATCCACCTATCTCCCCACCACCCCTACCTTTTTAGCTGCCCTGCCCTCCACCACCTCTGCCAGCCCTCGGCTCCACTGCGCCTGCCATCCCCAGCTGACCTTCGCTGCCTTCTTCCCAGTGCTAACAAGGCATGCCTGACCTGGCCCTTTGTGAGGCGACTGCTGGCCGTACCAGGCTTCTTCCTGAGGTCACATGCAGCCTTGTCGAAATTGCATGTGGCCTTCAGGCGAGGCTTTGAAGGTGGAGTCCTGGGCAGCAGGATGAGCGGAGCACAGGGCTGGCAAAAGCAGTGGAGTGCAGGCTGGCCAAAAGGGCAGAGATGGGGGGAGACAGAGAGTTGCAGAGAAGGCAGTCCCTTGCCTTACCAAGGCTCAGGGCTGGGAGGGACCAAGCTGGGAATGACTTGGATTGGGGTGGGTCCTTGCCTAATGACTGATGGGATTTGGTGGAAATTAATTAGTGGAAACAAATTAACTAGTGGATTCTCTGTTTGGTAAGCTGAACTTAGTGGGCATGGCCAGTCTTCAGACAACCATTTATGGAAAACCGGTTGCCCCCTGCCACCCTCTTCAGTCCTCCATATGCTTGCTACTTGTTCACTTAATCCACTGCTTTTATTAATCACAAGGATGATCGTGATCTGACAATTCACCTTTACGTATATATTTATCATTAACATGAAATGGTTTCTGATGATGGGAAATTAAGACTGTGGTAGCTACGTTATTATGATTTGATAAGCATTAACTCTTTCTCCCCCTTTTAGACCAAGAACAAGGTCCAAGAAGACTACGAAACATGACTTCTGATGCTAGCCACATGCTTGAAGCTGCTCTAGAACAAATGGATGATATCATTGCAGGTATTGTAAGAGTTTATTTAAAAAACCTACTAATAGTATATGTGCTGTAAAATCTATTCTGTAACTATGATAATGAAAGATGCACTATTCGGATGAATTCCCATGCATGTTTGATTGAGCCTTTCTCAAGTTATTTTTCATAATAGTTCTGTTTGCTGAGCTATTTTCATACAGATCAAAGTCAATTTCCTGCAGAGCGGAATGTACTCTGATTTGTAAGAAATCTAGTGACAACCAAAACTGAGTTTATAGGGATAAAATGATCAAGGAAAGTATATAATTTAACGCACGCACACACACAAAGTAAGTCACTGGCTGAGATGGGCGGCTATAGAAATTGACTAAATAAATAAATAAGTAAAAGTAAAGAAATAGGCTGGACATTTTCAGTGATGCACTAACCATTTAATATTGGAGCAAGAGCCTTCAGAAATTATAAACTAAGACTTATCAATTATTCTAGCATAAGAATACCAAGAGAAAGAATATTATCTTTATATAGTATAGAAGTAAGAAAAAAGCCTCCAAGTTTTAAGGCTTCAGCTTCAGGCCAAGAAAAAGTAGTGAAAATGACAGAAAAGTAGTGGTTTGTAAAATACCACTTTTAAAGTTATAACAACCTCCTCCTTCTCTTCCCCCCCCCCCACCTCCTAATTTTTAGGTCTGGCAGATATCTAGTGTTTTCTGTTCTTTTCAAGTGCATGAACTGAAAAATTGCTCAGTTAAGTTACTCTCCCAGTAATCACAGAGAACCCCAAAGACAACCAACTGCACCTCTTAGCTTCTGGAGAAGGAACACAAGTGTGCATAAGAAAGCTGATACAGTTGAGTCAGGGGATTTCTTGTAAACTAGGAGAATCTTAAAGGTTCCTATAAATACCATAGAAGCTGTCTGTGCTGTAGAAGTAATTTGGAAGTGCTTCCTGATGCAGCATTTATCCACCATTCGCTAAAGAAGGCTGCAGGCTTCTGTGTGAGCTCGAAAAAAGGTACTTCTGTTTTAAGTTTTAATGATTGCCTAAAGCAATGGCATCTTTTTTTCAGGCTCATGGAGAGGACTAGAAATACTTAGGATCCTGTACACTGGAGTTTTCAAACTTTTTCAGGCCATAGTTAAAAGGAAAAAAACAATCCTGAAATCCCTGACCAAGAGGCAAAGCTGTAGTGATAGAAAATTGGCTGCATTCAAGTGAATGTTTTTCTCCCTTAGTCTCTCACAGAACCCCATCAGGTTCTTGTGGAAGCTAGTTTGAAATAACATGTAGTAGAGAGAAGCTGTACTCATGAAAACTTTGAAGAAGTTCTTCCCAGTCTGTTTGGAAGCCTGCACACCCCTATCTTTTAGTGCAGTTGAGCCTATTACTCAGTTTTGGTAATAACTTTTTATGTGCTAACTCAAAATGGCTATCATGGGAGGTTTGCCCCTAAAATGGCTGCTACGGTCATTCAGTGAAGTAGCAAGCTTTCTTCCTGCCCCCCACTCTAGGACTTCAGGATGCTTTCTATCCTTCCATCTTCTGGGTAGGCAGATTAGGCTTAGGGTGCCCTAGGCTACCACAAGAACCAGTTTGGTGTAGTGATTAAGGCACCAGGCTAGAAACCAGGAGACCATGAGTTCCAGTGCCACTTTAGGCATGAAGCCAGCTGTGGGTGACCTTGGGCCAGTCACTTTCTCTCAGCCCCAGAAAGAAGGCGATGGCAAACCACTTCCAAAATCTTGCCAAGAAAACTGTAGGGACTTGTCCAGGGAGCCGCCAGGAGTCAACACTGAGTCAAAGGCACCCCAAAAAAGGGGGGGGGGCTACAGCAAACATGCCATTTTATTTTTCTAAGAATGCAATCCTAAAACTATCCCTAAGACTCAGTAAATTTGCTGAGGATTTATTTTTATTTTTTTTAAAAACCATGTTTTAATTGGTTAACAAAATCAAATGTTTGAACAGTAACATAATGCACGCCTTCTTTAATCATTACAATGAATTTCATAACAAATTACACTGTAACAGGGGCATGTTTAGGCAGGGCTAATGAAAATTTTACAAGGGATAGAAAAGTTTGCCTTAATATTGATTATTGCATATGCATCTGCTTTCTATTATGGGAATATCAATTTCAGGATTTTCTAATCAGTAATGACTGACAAAGTTTATGCTATTTCATTACTTTAAGTATAATTCAAAAGCCAAATTAACTTGCCAAAACTAGTTGCAGCCTTGCAATTATCCAAAACACATTCCAATACTGATAGTTATTCAAGAGTTTAGATACTGCTGAAGCATCTGGGCCAAACTGAAGTATCTTTTTTAACTAAATGTTTTTTGCTATTTTGCTATTTTAGTCAGTACCCATTCTCCTTGCAATAACTCAGCTTAAAAGCTCGATTGGATATAATCTGATTTAAAATATTAATACCCTACAGCGCAGAACATCTCCAACCCCCCCACCCCAAAAAATTACCTGTTAATTTCGAACTGGAATTATCCAGTTGATCAAGTGAATAAGGGTCAACATTATACTGTTGTCCCAACATCTCCAAAAGTCACTGTGGCTTTTGATGTAGGAATTATAGTGAAGGTATGGTTAAAAAATAGAGTCAAGCCTCTGCCATAATATCAACGTGACCGCATAATAAGCTTCTAATTATGCCCATAACTGTTATTTTACTTTATCTATTTGCTTTCTATAAAGAATGTAAAATCTAATGTATGTGCCCAGCAATAAAACTAAAAGATGGAAATGCTGAAACACCCCTGGTATGATAATTGCAATTTAGATAAAAACAAAGATGTCACCCTCCAGAAGGAAGAAAGTTCTCTTGATATAGCTATTCCCATATACTTAAGAGAATTCAAGCAACAATGGAAACCCCACATTTATGATTTTCTGTAGAAGCATTAGAGTGCATAGGATGTCTTCTGTCGTTCTAATAAAGCAAGCCAATGATTCTAATGTCAGATTAAAAATAAGAGGATGTAAAAAGCATCCTTGACACGTTCTGTGAGATATCTTGGTAGATGAGGAGGAGGTAATTCCATTTATAATAACCCTACTGAGGGAAGTACAGTATTGATCCAGTTGGTTAAAAAGGAAGAAAATCTGTGTCTCCACAGCTTATTTTGAGTAACTAAAGCTGTGTGTGTGTGTAGAATCTTAGAAAGAGCTACATTGTATTAAAAAGATCCCCCCCCCCGCTTACTATATAGATGCTATTTTTCTGACACTTGGAAAATGTTTTTTCATTAAACTTTTCAATCTATCTAACAATTGACATTGTTATGCCAATGATAGTAGATCTTAGAAGCATACATTTGTAATAAGGGCATTTTATTTTATTTTAAGCTTTGTATGTACATTTCTTTTAATTAAAGACTTTAAAGAAACTGTATAAGTAACTACAAGAGAGAGCACAATCCAGGGGTTTAAACATACAATAGAGGTTATAGCTTTCTAAATAGTGAGGACATTTTGTAAATGTAGATTAGTAATGAACTGGAAGGGGAAGAGAAGAGGAAAATAAGATGTTCTTTGGTTGCTGTTTTGTATCCATTTACATTTTTTTCTTTCTAATGTGTGTAATGTGCTTAATTTGTGTATCTTTCTGGCTACATAAGCACAAATATAAGTTAAAGTGAAATGAAATGAAATGAAATGAAATGAAAGGATTCATTTTCAGATTTCTCTTTATGCTCAGTTGGTTAAATGGGAAATGTTGAGTTAAAAATAGGCATTTCTACATATATTTGGGAGCGGGGTAGATGTGCAAGCTGAATTCCTCTAAAGGCAGACTCCTGTTTTCTTATTTTTTCTTTCCAGACAGAAAGTGAAAGGGCTGGTAGAGCAACTGCTGCAGCAATTTAGCTTAAAAATAACACAGCATCTGTTTGTGATTAGAAGATGGGATGCAAGATTATGTTCCTTCCTGTGCTGGGGCCTATTTTTCTGCACCTCCCCCCCCCCAAAAGCTACTCCTTTGGGGGGGTTTATAAGAGTCAGTTTTGGCTTAATTTTAAACTCTTCTAAATAAAATGAACTTTCAGGCAAATAAAGATTTTGTAGATAGAGCTGTCCCTCCTAAATTGACAACACTGGATAGCAGTTTTCTCCTTCAGTGCAAAGAGTGATTAGAAGACCAACCATTACTGACTCAGTAAAGATAAATGGATGTAGCTAGAAACATCTTTAGCTTCATCTTTTAATTTCAAGGAACTCATATTCTGAAATATGATGCTGTATTTATAAAGTATTCCTAATCTAAAATACCTTCCTCATTGTGGAAACTAAAAATAATCAGTCAGGTAGAGAGAGAGAGAGCCTCCCCATGATTCATTAAGCAGCAGTTTAAACTTTTTAAAAATGTACATACATTTTAAAAACTTCAAATGGTGAGTGTCCCTAAAAATGGTCTTTTGCAGAATAGAGTTTGTCTCTTTAAGATGCTCCAAATGCTTGGGCACCTCAAACAACATGTATTATGTTGATGGTTCAGATACATTATTCTTATATGGAACATTGTATTGTTTGGACATGCTTACTGAAGTAAGGTGATGTAATTATTAAAGAGCTCCCCCCCCAGTTTCCAGCACCTCTGTGCGTCTTTTGATAATCAGCTATGGAACAGGGGGATATGTTCCAGAATGGGAAATGCCCAAGGGTTCTATGGGGAATGAGAGGCCAGCACAATCAGTCCACCACTTCTCCCAGGGTTACAGATCCATTCATTTATGACCTGGAAGAGTTGTTTCTATTCATTGTAAATGCAAGGTCTTGGCTGATCTCAAAAAACTGAGTAGGGTCTCTTTGGATGAGGCAAGGAGATCCCAGGGCTATAGGCTTGCCTTGGAAGTTAGAAAAAAGGCAACAGTAAATGCTTCTGTAATGTTCCTAAGAAAACAGCATGGATGAGTCTACAGTATGTAGTCAGCAGGAGCTGAGCTTGACTTTTAAAAGATTTTATGCAAGTTTAATCAGCTGTTAGGCTATCTTTAATGATAGTGCTATTATCTGAAAATGAAACAGGTTTATTTTTTTAAGGATAGAATTGTTACACAGAAAGTTAGAACAGTCAGTGAAAAATGCCCTGTAAATATTGTAAATAAAAATCTTTATAAAGGTTGAAATGTATGTTTTGCCTAGAAGATAATTTTGATCTGAATTGATTGGTACTTGCCAATGAAAAATATATAGTGTAGACAAATAATAAGCACCCACAGGTTAATTCATTGACATAGTTCTCTTGGTTGAGAAGAACTGAATAGCACACATTCCCTTCCCTTCTGTGAGTTTCACACTGCACGGAGGTTCTATATATCTCATCACATATGAGAAAAATGCCTGTCCAAGCTTTGTGTAGTTGCTAAAGACTACACTGCTGCCTTTGTATCCCACTGTCAGTTTTCCATAGGCATCTGGTTGGTTGATCATTACAGGTAGTTCTTGCTTAATGACCATAAGTGGGACTGGCAACTCCATCACTAAATGATGTGGTTGTTAAGTGAGACATCACATAACCACGACTGAGTTACAACTTAACTTCTGCCACAGTCATTAAGCGAATCACCCTGGTCATTAGTGAGTCATCACATGACCACAACTTGCAATTTTACTGCCAGCTTCTCCATTGGCTCTGCTTGTTGGAAGCTGGCTGTGAAGCACACAAATGGTGATCCCCTGACCACAGAGTGGTGCAACAGTCATAAATGCCCGCCGGGTGCGAAGTGCCTTAATCTCAATCACATGACGGGGGGGGGGTGCTGCTGCAATGGTAGTTAAGTACGAGGACCAGTCGTAAAGTTACTTTTTCACTGCCACTGTCACTTAGAACAGTCGCTAAACAGGGAAGTTGTTAAGTCAGGACTACCTGAACTTCAGGGAAGTTGTTAAGTGAGGACTACAGGATGTCTGGTTAGATGAACCTTTTGGGGTCATTTGGTATCTTTCACAAATAAAGTTTAAACGAAGTGCTTTGTTGGCATGGACCAAACATTCCCTGACAAAGAAGCAAAGTTTTTACATGTGTGAAAAAGTCAGGGTTTGCTATATTAAAATAGATTTCAAGGATGAGACTTGGTTATCTATTTTTGAAAAGTCACTGTTCTAAAATGAGAAGATGATGGAATATGTTACCATATGGTCTAGATTTAATAAAAGAATTGAAGTGACTTTGTATCATTATCTATACCTACTATACGGATCTATGTTCTGTTAATTAGTCTTCTTTTTGCCACATACAGTTTATTTTAATCATTATACAGTAATATGTTTACTTTCCTCACTGTATAATTACCTTTTTTTGGTGCAGGGTTTTTTTCTGTACTTCACTATTAAAAAAAAATTAAAACCCCACTGAAAAACAAATTTAATTGTATTGTTCTGATGATAGTGAAATATATGTACCTTTAGGTTTTGTCAAAAATATTTATCAGATGCTTTCACTCATTTGTCCCTGAAAAGACAGTGACATCTAATGGTTGTTCAAAGTAATTTCAAGTAACCAGTGTTTTTTTTTAATTATTATTTTATCATCACACTGTCCCACTGTGTTCTTGGCATGACTGCATGAAAATTACTGCTAGTTATGCTCAGGTTAATGAAAATAAATTTGAATACTTATTTTAACTTACAGATGGGATATGTGCAAATTAATGAAAAGCTTTCCTGTTTGAGCAAGTACCTTCTGCATGCCCAGTGCTGCTTAAAAGTTTGTGACCTCTTTTGAATTTTCAATATTTCTGCATAAATGTGACCTAAAATGTAATCAAGTCCTACAACTTTATCTAGTTGGAGATAAATACAACTTTATCTAGTTGTAGAGAACCCAATTAAACAAATGAGTCAAAACATTATACTTGTTCATTTATTTATTGAGGAAAATTATCCAAAGCTACATATTTGTGTGTGGCAAAAGTATGCAAACCTTTGCTTTCAGTATCCTGTGTGCCCCCTTGGGCAGCAATATCTGCAGCTAACATTTCTGATAACTGTTGATCAGTCCTGCACATCGGCTTGGAGGAATTTAGCCCATTCCTCCTTACAGAACAGCTTCAGCTCAGGGATGTTGGTGGGCTTCCTCGCATGAACTGCCTGCTTCAGGTCCCTCCACAACATTTCTATAGGATTATGGTCAGGACTTTGACTTGGCCGTTCCAGAACATTAACTTTCTTCCTTGATCATTCTTTGGTCATACGACCTGTGTATTTTGGGTTGTTGGCTTGCTGCATGCCCCACTTTTTCTTGAGCTTCAATTCAGAGAGAGATACTCTGACATATTCCTGTAGAATTTGCTGGTACAATTCAGAATTCACAGTTCCATCAATGATAGCAAGATGTCCTGGTCCAGAAGCAGCAAAGCATGCTCAAACCATGATACTACTCAAGGTGCTGGGCTAGAAACCAGGAGACTGTGAGTTCTAGTCCCGCCTCAGGCATGAAAGCCAGCTGGGTGACCTTGGGCCAGTCACTCTCTCTCAACCCAGCTCACCTCACAGGGTTGTTGTTGTGGGGTAAATAGGAGGAGGAAGGACTATTAGGCATGTTCACCACCTTGAGTTATTTATAAAAATAATAAAGGCAGGATATAAATAAATAAATAAATAAGATAATACGTATAATGTTTTTGACTCGTTTGTTTAATTGGTTCTCTTTATCTCGTTGTAGGACTTGTGTGGAAAACAGATCACAGTTTAGGTCATATTTATGCAGAAATACTGAAAATTCAAAAGGGTTCACAAATGTTTAAGCACCACTGTATATGAATGCTTTCATGAACTTTGTAAATATTGGTATTGCTTATTTTGGGAATTTGATTGATACACTCAGTGGTGTACTGCAAAGCGATCGTACCAGCTCACAAGAGTCAATTATTAAATTTTCAGGAATTTTGCAAGTTGGTTGAGAGCAGAGCTGAGCCGTAACATCTAGCATGCCAATCAGCTGTTTAGTGGCTTGTGGCCTGGCAGTGGCAGCAATGGAGTCGGCAGAGCTGGTTGTTATACATTTAATAGCACACCACTGGATATACTCCATTTGTCATTTAATGTTATTTTTCTGCATTTTTATTATTTTTCTGTTTTAATGGGTGATCATTCCATTGTTTCTTCTATGGACGGGAATGGATTGTTACTTTTTTTTGCCAATGTGGATTCAGTGATGAACTGGTATATTTTCATGAATTAATTTAGCTATGGAATAGTATTTGTTTTAATAAAACTGATTTAACACAGAACCTGTAAATTTTGTTTATTGCATAACACAGCTGTATTCAAGGCATGCATACCGTATAATAAGTGCATACTGTATAATAATAGTGTACACATGCATACTGTATAATAGAATAATGCCAAAAGAAAATGGCAAAGAACTACCTCTAAAAACATCAAGGGTCCCCTGCAGGGTATCTGACAGGTTTTTGTAACTGGACCTTGTAGAAATGTACATCTTTTTATCAATGTATTTGTGGTTTTGTCTGTAACTGATTGGCATGCCATGATAAATTAAAATCAAATATTCTAAGAAGTCTAGTCAATTGGGATACAGTTGAACTTAAAAGAAGGATAAAGATTACATCAAGGAGGGAGGAGTGTTTTCGATACATGAAATGCATAAGGGTTTTCCAATACATAAAAAAGTAACCAGTTGCCTTTCATCTGGCTCTTCAGCTTTTTCTTTAACTCTTTCTCTGTTAACTCTGTTGTTCGTTTTTAGGTACCAAAGCAGCTGCAGAATATACCAATGGTGTCTATGACATGGTGTCACCTGCTCAATCAGTGTATTTTGGCACACTTCAAATCCTGCATCTCTTGGAAGATTTGAAGTTAGCATTGGAAACGCTCAAGGATCCTCAAGAGAAAGAAGCTTTGTGGAACCAAGTGCCGGGGGCTACAGCAGCTTGCATACATGACTGGCTGGAGGAACATCTGGTAAGTAAAAGGGGAAAAAAAATGTATATATTGTATTGTTAGGAGAGTATCAACTCCTATTTCTGTAGTATTTTTGCTCTGAAGCATCAGAAACAGCCATGTAACCAGCCTCTTAAGAGTTGTTTTATATAGGAAATACTACTTTGCTAAAAAGCCAGTGGTTAGCACAGTGGTTCTCCTTGCATCTGGCTTAGATGGTTCCAGTGTTAGGATTTCAACTAGCTGGGCTGGAAAAGATCCTGCCAAAGGACTGCATCCAATTTAGCAACAGATCTGAGATTTTCACTTGGGTGGACCACGTTAACTTGAAAAGTATGTAGATGGTATGTTTGGAGTTCAGTAAGGAGACAGTGTGTCTGTTTTTATGACATTGACAGCTACAGAAATCTTCACTGCTTAATGCTTATTTCGGTACAGTTCCTCTCCTCAAACCTTGTTCCTTCCAATCATGCTTACTCCCAGTATCAGAGCCTTGTTAAAGGGAGAGGAACATTCAGGATCTCCTGCAAAAGACATGAGATTTCTGTCTTCTTCAACTAGGCACCCTTTCTACTCTTAAAATCAATCAATTTTCTAAGTGACTTGCCACAAATTAGGCTGAACTTTAAACCCACAAATCTGCAATCAGCATATCTAATTTGTTCAGATTATTTTAAAAAAAGCTATCACAGACTAGGTAGATGGATTGGTTGCCTGGGATATTTGGTATTTTTTAAAGTATGGGTAGAAATTTGAACTAGTGCAGGATATGAGACAGATTTTGTTCACTGCCAGGCCACATTAAAAAAGCAGTTTTATGAACTTGTCCTCCACATTGATAGGGAACTTGGTCTGCAAGAGAAATTTGAAAGGTAGTACAGTATGTATTGGTGTTTTGAAACAAGTTAACATGTGCTACAGCTTTGGAATACTTTCAGCTGGTTAGATAGCCAAGGGCCCCAGTTTCAAGCGCAGGAATAGTGTTTCACAATCCTTCTTAGTGCTTTTCCCGCGCTATGGCAGGGTCCGCTTGTCGGCATATCCGTCTCCATTTGGCTCAGTCCAAGGCATCTTCAGGGGTGACGTTCACGCATTCCATGTCCTCCTTAATGTTCACAATTAAGACTGTAATACTGAGAACTCGTGGCTCTTGCACATTTCAAAACACCTTAAGTCTTTTTGAATAGATTTATGAGTACAAAAGAGTTTCTGATCTGCAGCGTGCACTTCCTTAGAAATTGCTAAAAGGTACATACCTTGTTTTGTTTTGTTTTGTTTTGAGAATTACAACTATCTTCTTGAGCCATAAATCTGAAGGGCTTTGATTGTGGTTATAATTCTGTACTTCCTTTGTAGTCATGCTAATATTAATGATAGGTATAGAGCAAGGAAATTGTATTATTCCATTTGACATCTGATTTGTTGCTCTGGAATAAGCTTGCAAGGAAATGAATGTGTTGTCAGCTAGTAGTACTTTCCTGTACAGGAAATTGTCCAAAAGGAGAAGCTATATTTTTTTCCTAATTAATATTTGTCATACTATTTTTATGCTATCACTAGCTGAATTGATCTGAATGAACTGTCTAAAGAGTATATATTTTCAGATATTTATTTAGGTTTATTCGCAATATCTGACTTGTACAAATACTGTATGTATGGATGAAAATCATAACATTAGGAAACACTAAGGAACATATGGGTTGGTTCCACTGGTTTCCTTCAGAATTTAATGCAAAGTAGTGTTCAGAGTACTAACGTAAACATAAATCAACTATGAACTTTATACTGTTCTCTTTTTTATTAAAGTATTTTAAACTTGATTTGAAATATGGCCACTTTAAAATCCTATATTAGGTTGGTCAGGCAGAATAAAGAAATCTTAATTTATTATACTTAACATTGTCCTCCTGCAGTAAGGCTCCCTTAGGGACTTCTTCAAGATGAAAGGCTTTGCATTGTTCTGATATATCTGCTCTATGTCATATGAGCAACACTCAGCTCTCAACATTTTATGGGAAAGATTATTAGGAAGCTCCAGAACTGGTTACAAAGAATAGACATTGCTAACTTTGCATTCCCATTAAGAAATTAATTTCAGGGTGGAGCAGTGGCTTTTGAGTTGCATTTATGAGCTTGTTTCCAGTAAAATACATTAGTGGCAGAAGCTTTCCTAACACTTCCCCATCATTAACTTTTTTCTCTTATTCTTTCAGTGTTGCCACATTGTAAATCACAGTCTGTTTACATGAGACATCACAGCTGAACTACCTTAGAATGGGTCTTAGAGTTATCTGCAGTGTTTGCAACAGATTTAATTCATGTTTTGTGAAATCTTTGGCACGGTCTTCCAATTCACTAGTAACTTAACATTCAAGATTTTGAAATTTTGAAATGTTTCATATACCCGTAGAAAGACTAATCCATTACTTTATAATAATATAGCTAGAATTATAAAGCTTGCATGATATATTTTATTAGTTGCCTTACTTTGCTCTAGCTGTGTGCAAAGTTATGTTCCAAAGCCATACATTTAGACTATCATTATTGGAAATCATTTGGTCCCCAAGTAGGAAATTAAATAACAGGATGATAGCAGAAGAATGTTTACTTGCTCTACAAATAAGCTTTTGTATGTAACAGTTATCTTCTTTTTCCCCTGGCCTAAGTTAATAAGCTGATTTCTGGGCACTAGTTTAAAATACCTTGAAATACTCAGGGATATGTACCCCAGATGTTCTCCATCAATCAAGTTGGTCTCCTCCTATTGCTTTACAAACAAACCTGAAATAAAATGTTTTTTTTTTCCTACCAGCTATATCAATCCCACAGAGAAGTGATATAAAGACAGTAAAATGAGATTTTGTAATATGGGTAATACTGTCACCCATGAGCCTTTCAAATGTGACTATAAGTTTACAGTGACTCAAAAATGTTTAGGTAGTAAGTGATCAACAGAATTTGAGGTCAAAGTTTATGGTTGCAGTCCTAGTGCTCTCTAAAGTCCAACAGCCTGATTACCACCCCCTTTTTGTCAACCTTATAAATATTAAGCATTTCAGTGGATATCTTTAGCAAATATTATCATTGGATGATTGCATTTCTAATATTAATGGTAAAAGATAAGTAATGCAGTTGTCACTAACCTGTTAATGACATGTTCTGGTCTTAGTTTCTGGGTTTTTTTTTTCTTCTGAGTTAAATATTTTGATTTGAGTATGGAAAAATTGAGTGTAGAGGAGATGCAGGCAATCTTTTTGCAGCTAGGGTCTCTATTCCTATTCCTATTTACTTTTCTGCAGGATACAAGGTGTAAGGCAGTGATTCTTTAATATTAACTTGAGGTACCAAGGTCTGAAATTTGTCTCATTTCCTCCCCCTGCTTTTCTTTAGTGTGGATGTGTTTTATAACTTCATTAAGATTTTGTGTATTTTCTGCTGAAAATCAGTGGGAAATTATGCCACTATCATCTGGCAGCTTTTGCTGGTACAGTTTTGGTGCAGAAAAAAAAAAACTGGGAGACAACTTGCAGTCCATCTGTTCCTGGTATAGAAGGAGTATGTTGTAGAGTCCTTGGTGCTCTCTGAGCCTTGTTGTTTTCTTGCAGAAGTTTCATTGCCAGACTTGGCAACATCTTCAGTGCAAAGATGGAGTGGGCCTTGCTCTCAGTTTATATACTATGGCTTGCCCTGCTTGTGTTGGTAGGGGTGTTGCCAAAAGACCAGTACATTCCCTTGCCAGCAGTCAACACCCAGATATGCAAAAATCAACACTAGGATTAACACCAGGTGAACCATCAAACAGCACAATACACCCTAATCATGAAATATTAACTCAGGCAATCAACCAAGCAGCAAACAACAGCCCAATCAAAGAACTCCCAAGGAGAGAACAATACCCCTACCAACACAAGCAGGACAAGCCACAGTATATAAACTGAGAGCAAGGCCCACTCCCTCTTCACACTGAAGATGTTGCCTAGTCTGGCAATGAAACATCTGCAAGAAAACAACAAGGCTCAGAGAGTACCAAGGACTCCACAGTTCAACCCTGAGCTACAAATATTAATTATGAACAGTTAGACTCCTCTGAATCAAATTACTTCAAGATAATTTAAAATGTGTATTTATTACATATTGTATACATATTATACACTTCAACAATTCAACAGACTGTTTTCAAAATATGCTTTTAAAAAGATCCTTATTGAAATAAAGTTTCAAGGGAGAAGTACAAGCAAAGGCCAACTACTAGGTTTGTTTAACTGAACACATACCTTGTAGATGACTTTTAATTCTTATTGAAATCCCTGACTTCATTTTTCAAAGCCCTTAACAGTAGTTTTCTTGTGTGGGGTATGCTAAATCTTCTATGTCACTTCCCTTTCGATTAATTGCTGATTTTTTAAATCTGTTTTGAACATTATATGCTGCCCAAGGTCATTTTGCATTGGGCAGCCTTTATAGATTAAATAAATAAAGTTATTATGAAGGCATGAGTTACTGTCAGAAGAACATCTGTATCCAGATAGAGTCATAATTGGCACACCAGCCAAAGCTGGGTCAAGGCCATGCTTCTATCTCTTGCTTAAGTAAGAGTTCTGGAGAAACTCAAAGTCATGAAGCACCTCTTTTGGAGTGAACGCAGACAGAGTTACTCTCAGGACCAATGTTGGGATGCCTGAATGTTTACTGACAAACAGCAACTCTGGTTTTACCCCATCCAGATCCTCACATCCTCTAGGCACCAGTTCAGGGCTTCCACAGACTCCCTGGGGTAGGGTGATGTATAATGGAAAGGTTATTGTATTTTTGTTTCTATCAATTACATAAATCAGTGGCTTTATTTCCATTGCTACTTAAGTTTTACTTATAAGCAGTGCATCTGTTTTAATCATCTTTAAATTTTAGAACCATCATCTTGCTGTTAACATATGATACATGACTTTAATTTTATGAATGTTGATGCTGCCTTGTGTTCCATTACATAATATCAGCAAATGGAAACTATTATGGAGACTATGGCAAGAAGGAATATTTGAGTATGTATAATTCCCATCCCACTTATACAATTTTCTGAGTGAATTTTGGTTGGAATATATATAGAGGGGGCAGGGAGATCTCCCAGAAGGATTACAGAGCTGGAAATGAACTGTGTAATTGTTATACAAATCTTATACTGAGTGCTAAAAAGGTAATATATCATAGAAATTCAAGTTGGCTGGTTTGGTGTCTATGATCATTCTGAACTGAAAGATGTAAAATGCACAGATGATGCAGGATCTATTTTTCTGAAGAAAATAATTTACGATTGCAGCTACAGTTTAGTGTTACGGAGCTATTAAACTTCAAAACTGCAAACACAGAATCAGCAATGAGGCAAAATGATGGCTGAAGAAAGAAGGGAGGTTTTTCATTTTCTCCCCTCTTTAGCTGTAAATTCATTCTCTCACGGGATAAAACCTTGATAGAATATGGGAAAGGTAGTTCTCCTGAGAAGCCTTAGAATTGCACCCAGAATGTGTCTGTCAATAATGGAGATGAAAGAGCAAAACAAAAAAGTTCCTCTTTTCTTTTCATTCTTCACTTTATAGCTGAGTAACAAAAAAGTGAATCATCTTTCAAGGAATTAGAAGTGGCAAAGGAGGGCTTTGGGGAATTGGTGAAGCTGATAGTTGTATTTTACCCTGTATTTTATCCTGGATTGGCCAGAAAAATTATCTGAGTTATTTCCATTTTTAAACATGTGTTAAATTACTTTGTCATCTGAACTCAATTGCCTTCAGTCATATTGTCATGGTAATATTACAGTTACTAGGCTGGAAAAAAAAGCAAAAAAATGGAATGAACTTTGTAATTCAGGATGGTGATTGGTACCGAAATGGTAACAACATTTAAGTTAAACTTTTTCTATTTCCTGAGGTTATTGTTTTTCCTCCTGAAAGAGTTTTTTGAAAGGCAATTACTTTTATTTATTTATTTATAAGTAAGTGTAGTGATGGTTCAACAATTAGTTGGCAATCCTCCCATTGTGCCTGCAGGTAAAAAAAAAATTGTTTGTTCCAGGTCATGTTAAGGCAGGCAGACACCTTGAACTTGGATTTGATACTGTTTCAATTCATGTAAAATTAATTGCAGATTTAGATTACTGTCAAATTTCACATCTGGTTGGTGCTTAATTTGCTATGTTGGGTCATGTAAACCCCAAGTGGAGCTGTTGCTACCTGATTATCTATCTATCTATCTATCTATCTATCTATCTATCTATCTATCTATCTATCTATCTGTATTTGTTTAATGGTCAAGCCTGTATTGAATTTGTCCTCAGAAAATTGAAAGGATGATAAAAGGACCCTGGGTACATATAGTTACAGTACAAGGATTAACTAGTAGTGTATGTATATCTTGCTGTTTGACAGTGGGTTCTGTGGTCCTTAAAGAAGTTTCATCTTCAATATGCATGCATGGCTTTGCTGTAGGTGGTCGATATTGTATGGAATAAGATGTTCTTAGGACAGTTGCAGTGCATGCTTCTAAGTTTTAAGATTTATGAATCACTGAAGAATAGTTGAAGAGTTACCTTCTGTTTTAAATTTGGAAGCAGATTTAAGGCTGGCCTGTATCTGGCCAAGGAAATCATCTCCAAAATTTGAGAAAAATTTATCCTACCTAGTGTAGTTCATAGTAGCAATAGACAAACTAAATATGTGTTGAGATAAATTCATCTTTCAGTGTATTCAATTTTAATGAGCAATCAAGATCTTACACATTCTAATGACTAATAAGGTAATAATAGAGGAGTTGGTAATTTAAAAAAAAGTTTTTTTCTGAAATAAGTATTACTTGCAAGACTATAGCTGTCTAGGAGTTCAGTTTTTAAACTCCAGTATTCTCAAAGGACGCTCATTTGAAAGAACTTCTTACCATCCCAGAAGATGGCAGTGGCAATTCACGTGAGTGCTGTTGCCAAGAGAAGTGCTTGGTTATGTCCTTGTAGACAGCAGGAGTCAAGCTCAACTGATCTTTATCTTTTATCTTATTATTTTAAGCCTCAAAACAGCTTGGCTCAACAGCCTCATATCAGCATAACAACTGTCACCCAAAGAGCAAACATGAAGATAATTGAAACATGCTCTAAGAACGAGTTTGTGTTAATAATGCTATTAATAATAAGCAAACTAATTTATGGTGATTCTTCATAGTTACTTTTTGGAAGCCTATCAGATAGAAAGATGGCAATCTAGGGAATCAGGTTAGGGCTGGGGGTTTTTTTCCATTTTCTCCTATGGAGAGCACTCTTTCTGAATGAAACTTGAATGGTGGAGTCAGAACCTGAAAACTGAAAAAAATATGTTCACAATGCCGTGTTATCGTTGGTGGAGGGTTGTCATATATACTGGCTTGAACATGACATAAACGTGGGGAAAGGCACAGAATTGCAAAGGAGCAGGAAACTAATGCCACCTGATGATGCTGGAGAGAGAGGAGACAGATAACAGAAAACAGACTGTTACCTTTCTTTTGGTGTGAAGGGAGGCAGTATATAGGCACAATAAATGCCGTTGCTTATGATACGTGTTGTTAGTATCTGTAATTAGGGCAGGTTAGAGTCCTGTTAGAATGTAGAGGTGGCGGGATAGCCATAGTAAGGTCATCCATAATAAAGTCAGTTGTTACATTCTGGCTGTAAAGGTCATTGCATGATTTACATTGCCTTCTTTATCATTCTATGTAACATTTGGGGGGTGCTATATAATCCATAACCTTGCTTAGTTTGGAGATCTTTTGCATTCTTTTGGCTGAGAGCCCAGCAATCACTGTAATAGTGCATGCCAATAAAAGATACTTTTTTGCATTGATCTACAAACACTTTGGTTCCTTATTGGAATGGACATTTTTTCCACGACGTCCCATTGTTCCTTTTATGGCA
The DNA here is from genome assembly GCF_035149785.1 of Candoia aspera. Taxonomy (NCBI): domain Eukaryota; kingdom Metazoa; phylum Chordata; class Lepidosauria; order Squamata; family Candoiidae; genus Candoia; species Candoia aspera. Next base: position 251,633,467 of record NC_086153.1, on the reverse strand, counting down.
CAGAATGGAGGAGGGTTTCCATCTCTATATAATCTCATGTATTACGTACATGAAAAGGTTAAAGCTGGAATAACTAAGGCTACTCCCTTTGGGACCATCCATGTTCATTACCCACAGTATTATTTCCAGCAGTTCTACAATAGCCTTTCTAAATTGGGGCTCCGCGTGAGTCATGGTTGAAAAAAATAGTCATTTTTTGAACTTTCTGAGACCTGTCAATTCAGGCTGTGTTGTCATCAGTATGCTGATGATACTCAGCTTTACATCTAACTGGGGCAAGAGGATTTTGCTACAGTGACTCATGCTTTTGTCTCCACTTGCAATGTGTTCTACATGGGCCTGCCTTTAAAGATCACTCAGAAGCATCATTTGATCCAAAATTCAGTGGCCTGTCTATTAACTGACAGTCAGCTGTGGGAAAAAATACATCTGGGCCACAGGATCTGCATTGGCTTTCTGTTGGCTTCTGGTTGCAATTGAAAGTGCTGGTGTTAAGCTACAAAGCCCTCTATGGGTTGGCACCAGGCTACTTTCAGGATCACATTCCTCCACTAGAATCAACCTGGCAGTAGCAACACCAGCCTTCTGGAATGGCCTCCCACTGAAACGTAGATTAGCCCCAACTTTATCCCCCTTCCAGAAGCAGGGGAAGAGAAAGCTCTTCCAGAATACATCTGGGACTTGACTCCTGTTTTTTTGTTTTTTTCAGTTTCTGTGTTTCAGGTTTTGTATGATTTTAACTGAACCATGCATGTTTTAATGATTTATTATTATTATTATTATTATTATTATTATTATCCCCATGAAACCACTGTGGAGTTGTAGAAATGTAATAAATAAATACCAAGACAGAAACCAATTTGCTCCTTTTCCACTGAGGCTGTTCATGGTTGTTTTTATGAAGTTTGCATATTTAACTTTTTTATGCCATGGAATTTAAGAAGCATACATGGAATACCTGGTTGTCCTTCATTCACAAGGAATATTCTGTTTCCATGTTAAGTTGGTTCACCTAGGACTTACCTTACGGGCTCAATTTGCCCTGTTCTAAGCTCTGAGCGCAGAGTACGGAGGGGAACACTTCCTTCCATATGAAACTCCTCTTTAGTGTATACGTAAATATACATGTAGTATACACATAAATGTACATGTAGTGTACACATACGCCTGCATATATCTTCCTGAACACGTATTTGCTCAATTAATTACCAAAAGGTCTCTTCTAAAATTAACCCCTTGTGGCAAGATATAGGTGGTGTTCTGTTAGAACATTCATTCTGTACAATTTATTTCCTAAGCAAGTTCATCAAGTAGTTTCCTTTGGCTGCTAAAAACTCCAGTAAATTCCTTGTTAGTTCTACAGAAAAATTAAAAATGTTCAGTTGTGTTTTACTATTGCTTTTCTTTCTGGGTGGATTCTAATTTCTAGATGGATTGCTCCTGATGTTTGATTGTGATATTATTACAGTGTTGATGTTAATGTGTGTGTTTTAAAAAAAAAAATACATTGGGAAATGTCTGAAAGACTCATCAGAACAGAATTTTCAAAGCCATTATAAGAGAAACTAAAAAGAGGCATTAAAACGAAATCAATGAAGGAGTTCGTTAATACATGGGGATGTGTGTTTATGTGTCTGTATTTAGGGACACACACACACACACACACACACACATCAAAGGAAAGGGAGGGACTTACTTAAACTTACCAGTTTTATGAACTCAGGGGTTAACTCTTGAGACTCTGTTCCAGGAAGTTGCAGTCAGTATGTACACTGACAGTTTACTTTTGTTTTCTGGCATGGAGAAATGGCCCCAGCACTCTTCTAAACAAAAGCACAGTGTTAAATCAACGTACCAAGTGAGGAGAGAGCCGTCCATTTTCAGTGGCATCCTATATTTGTAAGTAAGAGCAACTAACAAATGTAACTAACCAGCTTTCAAAACTGAAAATATTAATTCTCTTGTATCCTGAGCGGAAGAAATGAACAGGTTGAGAGGAAGTTTATTGAAGTCCATCACCCATTTAAGGAACACTGTTTGTTCCATAGATAAGTGTTTTAATGTTTGTTTAACACTCTCTTTCTCCAAAATACCTGGGGCCAGAGCTCAACCGTGACCTGAAACTAAGAGGCAGGTAAGAGGGTAGCATGTGATTCAGTGGAATGTACTTCGTCAACATTCCTAATCGTGAGGGTACTAACAGGAGTGCTAGATTAAAGTCTCTGAATGTTTCAGTTCCTTTGTGGTAAAGAAGGACAATGGGAGGGGTGGGAGAATCAAGGTTCAGTTATACGAAACCTGGAGGGGGTCAATGAACCAGAAATAGGTGCGTAAAATCTTTTAAATATGCTGTTTTTGTCCATGAAAGAAGTGTTAAAGTGAGTGAATATTTGAGCAGGCATGCAGGATAGTCTCTCTTTCAGCTCTTCTTAATTTCTAGCTGGAGACTTTCTTTTCTAGGTAGGGAGACCTGGGTTCAGTGGCATATTTATAAAGGGTGGGACAGTGGAAGACATGCTCTGCCAATCAGATCTTTCTGAAATCATTCTATATTGCAGGCAATATATGGGAAGTACCTCCCTTCCCTGAGAAGGGAACTTCACTAGCTTTGCTATGATGATTAAAATTAAATAATTCAAACAATTCAAAGCGTAATGCTACTGATTTTAATTCTAGAACCTGTTTGGAATCTCCACTGCTACTGGAATTCTACTTAGGCAGAAGATAATAACAATATTATTTCTCTACTTCTTGGTCACTCGTCTCATGCATAAGAGAAATGGGCAAACAAACGGGAGGTACTGCATCTACTGAAATGTCTGAGGTATCACTCACAGGGAAGGATGTAGAAGACATGCAGAAGAATATATGACTTTCAGGTTACAGTTGGGAGAAGAAAAAATGTTGGAACAGTTCTCTTTGAGTTTTACGTGGGACACACTTTTTAATTAGATGTTCAGTGGTCTCCAGAATATGTATTATTTCATAATCGGTGGTAGCATTTTGTGGGAGTTGACAGTCTACTTGAATAGATGACTTCCAGGCTTACTGAATTGTCTACAAACTGATTTTTGAAATGGAAAGCACCATTTGTAGTCTCAGAAAACTCCCACCAACCCATCTGTTTATATATTATATTATAAATGACCTGATTAATTGCATACCAGCACTATCTATCTATCTGATGAATGATATGGTTAACGTTTTTATTTTCTCTTTCAAGGTGAAGCCATCTAAGATGGTTAGTACGATAAATGATGAAACAATAAAATATTGTAAAAAATAGATGCCAGCAGCAGACCTTTACCTTTCTGCTTCAGAGTTCTCTACTAAATCACTAGTTTGAATGTTCCCTTTCAACTCAAATGCTAATTCTTATGAGGAATAATTATTATTAGGTACATCTGTCAGCCCACCATGGACCCAGTCTAGATTATGCCATGGAATACTTATTTCAAAAAATACTGCATTTGAAGTAAAATAGTTTGACTCTTAAACAGATTGAATGAACAAGCTACATTAGTTGGAAGTAGAGTCCTTAAATTTATCATAGGGTGATCTACTTAGTAACTTTGATGCTTTGAATACCCTCAATTCCATATTTGTGAGCATCTGCTTCACTGGTACATGGTTCCTCTCCCTTAAACAAAGTTGGTACTCCACAGTATAAGGTACTGCTGTGAGACTTGCCTTGATTTGTGCAGTAACTACAAATATGCAGTCAACATCTGATACACTTCCCCACAGCAAAAAGTAACCATTCTGGTCTGATGTGAAAGGTGAAAGGTTCCCTGTGCAAGCACTGAGTCATATCTGATGCTTTGGGCGGACGCCACTTTTGCGATGTTTTCTTGGCAGACTATAGCGCAGGGTGGTTTGCCATTGCCTTCCCCAGCTGTCACCTTCCCCAGCAAGCTGGGTGCTCATTTTACCGACCTCAGGAGGATGGAAGGCTGAGTCGACCTGAGCCGGCTACCCGAGAGAGAATCCAGCTTCCGCTGGGATCGAACTTGGGTCACGGGGAGAGTTTCGGTTGCAATACTGCCGCCTACCACTCTGTGCCACAGGAGGCTCTTGTCTGATAGTAACAGTAATTACACCGACCATACTTTAGTGGTCTACACCATACGTACCAATATCTTAGAAGTATTCCATTAGGAGAAAAGAGTAGCTTAGTTGCAGAATATATATTTTACATGCAAAGGATTAAGGTTTTAATATTAGATACCTCTAGGCAGATCTGGGGAAACACTTGAAACCTTGGAAACTTGCTGTCAATCATTGAAGGCAGTACTGAGCAAGATGGATCAAAGGTTGACTTGGTAAAAGGCCTTTTCTTATGTTTCTACAAAATAAGCCCATACACACAATCTTTGTCAAATCAGCTGAAAATTTCAAATTTTGTAAGGTTTGCTGCACGTAGCGCCCTCAGTGTATATTTGGAAGGTAACTGCTTATTGCTAATGAGAATATGTTCTGTGATTATTTTTCTCTGTTGATATTTCCTCCAAGGTTACTTTGAATGAATCAAAAGCTAAAGCTAGTGGTATTGCATAGAAGATCAAAGGGGCACATCAAAACCATTAGTAGGAACCCACCCTGAGCCGTGTAAGCTCACATGATCACAACCTGTCTTGAATGCTGCTGGGTTATAGAGTTTTCAGCTGCAATAACGATGAATGAAAAGAATGTTGAGTTATGAATCTGAGATATGCCCATTCATCCCCCACCCTAAAAACAACCACCATGTGTGGAATACTTGGCTTTACACAGGGAGGGTCACTTTGCAAGTATTTGTGAGAAGCCAGCTACAGTACTAACAATTCTCAAGAGCAGGGCTTATTTTTAGGCTAAAGCCCAGCCTGAAATAAACTGGGACTCTAAGACTGTTCCGATAAACACAGTGTAAAACTGAGACAGGAAATAGAGGGTCTTGGGGGTAATGAGTTCCAGCCACTCTTGAAACAGAAAGCTAGAGAAGGCATTACTTGAAAATAGTTTCTCTATGACAGCCTGGCAATTTTTAGCTTGTTATTTTACCATTAAAAAGGGAACACTCTCACTGCAGACGTCAGTTGCGCCTACAGAAGCTTCCGTCTTTTTCTTTTCTTTCTATCTGGCTTCATATATCTTTGGAAGCTTTTAGAATGATATTAGTGCCTGTTGATGACTGATCTCCTCTTAAAAAAAACCAGATGCTGCGGGTTGGGGCGGTGGGGGAATGCAGCCTGAAGTTTATACAGTTGTGTATATACACAGCACTGTAGAAGAGTTTAGGATAAGCCTGAAGGACATACTGAAGTCAGAGAGGTGCAGACATTCTGCTAGCTAGAGGTGGGAGAGAGAGATAGCAAGGAAGGGTTAGGATTTTTCGTAACAAAGCTGAAATTGCTGTGCAACAAGGGAAGATCATTGCTGCAATGGGCCCGAAGCATGGATCGTGAGATTGACATTTACAAACACTTCACGTGGCTAAAGAGGGTAAGTGGGTTTTTTGCATTTCTATCATCTACCACACATATAGGGAGACACAACTGAGCAGGTTACATTTTCTGCTGCTGTGAGAGAAATTGTTCCAGTTTGAAACTAGTGTTCTGTGAGGGAGGGGATTGGGGAGATAGCCAGTATTCCTTTGTCTTTATGAAAACTCGCAGGACACTCTAAGCAAAACGATCCAGCAGTCCTTTGGCTTGGTGGTGAAACAGAACTTTCTCAACAAGTGTCCAAGTTAGCTTCTACTTCCCACTTAGGTGGTCATACTTGTATGCACAAACTTACAAACTTACATACTTTTCTTTAGTAGCTTTTGAAAATGTATTGTACCGTTGCTTGTAAAAGGAATAAAAATTCAGTTACCAGATCAGTCAGTAAGCTAACTAGCTAGCAAGCTAGTTTTTAGATTTAAATAGATTCATACTTTCTTCAGTAGGTTAAAATTGATTAGTCCCAATTGATTTTGATCCTCTTAATTTTATAATGTTTAATCTAAATCCAGTATTAAGGAATACTACAGGAATGCTGGCGGTAGTGCAGATATTCCCTCTAATACAGGACTGTAGTTGAATGATTGTTTCTGTATTACTGTCTTTAATGTTGCAGTTAAGATGCCGGTCACATGAAATATTCTTTATTATACTATTTAATTTTAATAATGCAGAGTAGATCTACATTATTCCGCTTCAGTCTTGACTACATTCAGTATTATTTATCTCTGGATTTATCAGTCACTGAAGTTTGCAAAACTTGACAGCAGATACTTGGATTTTTGTATTAAGGAATTTCATGTTGATATTGAGTATATCTTCTCAGTAGTAAATCCTTTTGAAGTCATGGTTTACTCCCAAGTAAGTGGATGTAAGATTGCAGCCCCATGTCTGTAATTCTGGGGACTTAAAAAAGAGACTTTAAAAAGATTTTCCTAAGGGGTGGGTGGGTTAAGAGACAAGATTGTACTTCCAAATAAACTTGTAAACGAATGAGTTTAAAGAAGCACTTTACAGAAAGCTGTACAACAATTGCAAACTAACTTCTCGTTTCCTGGGGCAAGAAGGACACTAACATTCCTTTGGGGGAGTTAATTCTGAAAGCCCTAGGAGAAACTGGGATTATTTCCCAATATGCTTTGTCAAATATGTTTATTCTCTTATTTCTGCTCAGATTCTGAGGAAAGAAAAGTGGGATAGGATTTTAGTAGTTGTGATTTATATAGAAGGCTTTCAAGGAACAAAATGCCCTACTCCTAAAGGGAGTCTTAAGGGATGGGGTGAGAAGAGAAATTGTGTAGTGGAGCAGTGGTGCATGAAGAGAATTCAAGGTACTTCTGGATTCCTCCTAGAGGAAAAAATGTGATGTGCATCAAATTTCACAAGCTTCTTTGATAAGTAATCTTATTTTTCTTGAAAGTTCTGTACTGATTTTTTTTTATGCCACATGATCACATTGGTGCTGCATGCTTGGACACCAGCTGTGGTGGTAAACTGATGCTCTGTGGCTGGTAATAAAACTCTACTTCCTCCAGTCCAGGGTGGGACAGAGAAAGGAATTGAGCTGGACTTCCATCCGTTCTCAGTGGCATTTGTCAAAGCAGGCTCTAATTTCAAAGAGAAGGAAGACTTGGGCTAGGGGGAGGGGGATTCAAATGTAATTTCTGTTCTGATATTGCAAGACTACAGTACTGCTGTTGGTGAGCTTGATTATAAGAAAGAACTGAAATAAATAATCTAAAATCATTCACATATTTATTGGATAAAAAAGATTAATGGGATTGAAAAACATAATCTGCTTTACTTGATTGAAAAGAAAGGATCATGTAAGATTTCATATATCTCATCAAACCAATGCCCAGAAAAAAGTAATATTTTCCTGTGGACATTCCAAAATTAGTTTGAAAACTAATATCAGAAAGTGCCCTTGTATGGCAGCTTGCAGAAGGATCAAGTGACAGGATTCAAACAGTGAATTTTTCTTCCATCAGAGAGACATAGTAAACAAATTATCTTTTATGTTATCAAAAAAGATTTAGTTAAGAAAAAAAGCATTACTTAACACATGTTTGTCGATCTTAAAAGAATCATATGTGATACAAATTAGCCACTTCCTTGTTTTGCTTTGAGTTGCATTACTTTCATCTGGTACCTGTTCTTTCTGTTTGCTTAGCAAAGCATGAAAGCAATGGATTGGTTCAGAATAAGCGTTGGTTAACATGTCAGGCCTGGATTTTTTAAATCACGATGTGCTAAAAGAACCATAATCGTCTGTTTTGCATATAATGCTAGGCTATAATGGGTAAGCTTACATAGAACCATAGAGGTGATACGGGTCATTGTCAGCCCTGCAAGGTAGACCAAATTAAGAATCTAATGCCATATACATCAGGACTACTTTTATTGTAACCGCTATAGTAACAGAATCTTGCAAGTCTGAACGTCCTCCCCCTCCCACATTTTATGTGAACTTGTTTGAGACATTTTCGCAAGTTATTTTCTTGGCCCGGGCTCAAGCCCTGCTTTGATAGTGACTCTTCCTTCTGTCCTTCAAGGCCATCAACCAAGCCCTTTTGCTAGGATCCATTCTGCACTTCATTTGGTAGGACGCTTGGTGTAGAATCACCAATTATTTCTCTAGATTTGAAGGGAGAATCATATTCCTCTGTGATAAACTAACCTCTCACTTCAATGTAGGCCACCAGTGACATGCTGAAGACAACATTCTGTTTCTTTTTGCATCCACAGTGAGTCAGTACGAAGCTGTATTAACAGGGGTCTCCCCACATGGAGAATAATGTTGCTCTGCACATCTAGATCCCTGAAATGTAGCTCAAATATCAATGGGAAAGATGTAGATTGGGTGAGCTGGTGACTGGGAAGCTGAGGATTGGGATACTTCCCATAACTTTGCCCCATTGGTTAAGAAAGATGCAGCTTGTACTCTGAGGTGCTTCCATTAGGGAGAGCCTACAAATATTGGCTGTAGCTTCATCCATCTTGAGAAACGTGTGAAGTAACATAACAATGCTTGTAGAGCAGAGGTAAATAACTTTTGGGAGAGCTGAGGGCCACACTTGGCTTTTACTATGGGTTATCTCCCTCCAAAAAGTAAAGGATGGGTCAAAGTTGGATTTAATGTCATTTATATTTAAATGAAATATAGCATAATTATCCATTAGTTATGTATTTAATCAGTTTATCCTTTGTCACATCAAAAAATACAGTATTTTGAAATCTTTGGGGGATGCATGCAGCTCTGGACCTCAGGCAGTAGATGCCATTGAAGAATGGGATCCCTAAAGTGGTTCTTCCGCATGAGCCAGAATATGTCTTTGGGAAGCCTTGCCCCCAGTATGATATCCTGTCTGTCTAAGGGAAGAAGAGACCAAATTGAGACATTTGGCTCTTAGGATAAATCCTGTTCCGTGCACCTGTCTTAGAGCTGTTAGATCTTTTGGGGGGGAAATATAAAGCAAACCCAGTACTAGAGAAGCATCAGTGTTGTATTTAAGTATGCCAATGATGTGTTCTGCATATGTGATGCAGTCAACTCCTGTGAAATCTCTGCATATGTATAATTTTTATGAAGTTATTACATTAGTGATGGCACGATTCATGATATTCAACTGGACCTCACTTTTCTCTCTTTCGACATCAGAAATGTGCTGAAAAGCTCAGGCAGCTGTTCCTTCCCCCCACTTCTTTCCAAATCTGAGTGTATATTAATAAACCAGATCACAACCTTCAGAATGGTTTCTGGTGATGAGCTGCTGAACAAATAGCTGGATGACCACATTCTCTTGTCTCTGCTCTGTTTCCTTCTGCCACTTTTCATTAACAGAATGCCACGATGCATTGACCATATCTCAACTTCGCTATATCTTCCTGCACGAGTAGTTGCTTTTAGGGCACATGGATTTTATTAAGTATTCAACATGAGATAATGGTATCGCAAAAGCAAAGCACCCCTTCTTATGATACAGCTCCTTTGAAGAGCTTGGGTAGTTAACTCAACCTGAAGTTTTTCAGTACCTTGCATATGAACATTACTTTGCTTACTTAAATGATAAGCAGCTGTGCTGGGCAAAACTCTGACCAACCTGCTTCATAGCTGGACCCTTAGCTTGTTTGGGGCCAAAGAGCAGCCAGTCTCACTCATTTCCATTCTGGAGTGTGAAGAACAGAATTTCCCCTCCCATTTTCTAGCGTATCTTTGCTTAGAACTGTTGCTAGCTTGCTTTTACCAGAGCAGGACAAAATTTGCAGGAAAAGAGAGGCTGTTAAGAGAGTGTGTAGTACCTCAAATTTTGTAAAGATTTTCTACTTAGAGATGTTTCACAGTAAAATCTGCCAGCTTTAGCTATTCTCACAGCCTATTCAGAGCCTCGGTAATCCTTTACCAGTGTAGTTTGACTGAACACCAGCACCTTCCACCAACCCTGTTCTTGATCTCTCTACTGACACTTCCTACAATACTAATACACCCCCATCAAAAGGTTCAACTTGTATTCTGGAAGAATATTGCTTCCAAGGCAAAAAACTAACCAGGCACCTCTATTTTTAAGAGCTGGTGTGGTAGACTTGACAACTTGTTGGACTAGGAGCAAGGGGACCCAATTCCTATTCCACCCTCACTCATGGAAGTTCACCAGCTGAATTTGAGCCAGTTATTCTCTCAGCGCAACCTACCTGATAAGGTTGTTGTTACAGGGGAAAATAGGTCTTAGAAGTGCACACCAAATAAAAATACTAAAAATCTGTGGGCTAATTAGTTTCACTCAGCCCAGTCCATGTGACAGGACTGGGGTGTATTAGTATTGTAGGAAGTGTCACTTTATCTTTTAGGGGGATGAAGGGAGAGCCCTGGGTAAGCTATCATGAGCTCCTAGAAGAAAGATGGATATAAATCAAATAAATAAATAATCCACACATTAAGGCAAAACAAAAGTTAACTAAGGAATGATGCAAGAGGAGTGAATGAAGAAGAAAAGCTAAGTAAAATCTAGCCCAGTTGGAATTGTATTGTCTTTACATGAAGTAACCTATTGGAATATAATATGTTGTGAAAAAGTCAGAGGAAGGGTGGGGAAAGAGAGGAACTGAAAGCCAAATGAACTAATTGAAAGAGAATTAAGCAAGAATGAATCAAGTGCGAACAAGAACAAGGATGGTAAACTGAAAAAATAACAGAGTGGTTTGCAAGAGAAAGTGCTGACATACGTATATAAAACCACCCAAAAAGAGAATTTATGAGACAATGAGACTTATTTTTTTATTTTATTACTTTATTTTATGGACTTACAGTGCTGCCCAAATCAAACAGTGTGATTCTGGGCAGCGTACAACAGGAAAACAATAGCAGAAACAATAACCAAAAGAACCACATAACATTAAAGCATAATGTTTTAATGGCAAACACAATAATGAAAACAACCATTGACTGTAGTACTAGTGTATGAATGAACAGTATTGGTATGTTGGTGTGTTTGTTTAATTCTTTCCATCTCCATGATCTTGCTGCTGCTTTCAAAATTCTCTGATCTGATTTGAAGTATCTGTTGACTGAAAATTAGGAATTCTCAATCCTGGTATCCTGTATTCCTCATCCTATCTGACCAGGACATTTTTTTTCCTTAACCAAGTGCTAGGGGTTTTTTTGTTGTCAGATTTAAAATAAATAAATAAATAAAATTTGTTTTTGGCCCATGGTACTGCCTAGCATATTGAGCACTTAATTTTGTAACAGAGGTAGAAGTCTGCAAGTTTTTGAATCTGGAGCAGACAAGTTGGTTGAACAAATTAAAAAACTACCATGAATCATTGTATGTCAATTCATGCTAGCTTCCAGGACAGCTCCAATTAATAAAACACTTTGGAAGTTTCCTTCCTGATCATGAGCTTTGTTCATACAAGGCTATGCAAGGTTACTAGTTTACTATTAAATCAGTTGCTAACCTTGTGATGTTGGACTCTGCTTCCCATTATCTTTTATTACCATAGCCAGTGGTTTAAAATTGGAGGGCTACTTCAAAAAAAATTCAATGACTTCCACATTAACTTATCCCTGCCATACGCTGCGCACTGTTGATTCTCCATTTGATTTCCTTTCCCAAATAGATCCTTTGTTCTTCCATTGCTAAATAGCCTTAACTGTCTGAAAATCTCTTCTGCTCTCAAATGACTTCACCCATTCTCTCATACTCTGTGTTTAGAATGTGGTTTCTTAAGGCATGGAATTCTGCTGGTCTGTATCAGTGTGTGGGAAGAAAGTCATCAAAGCCAGTGAGATGTTATGGTTAGTGTTGGACCAGTACTGAGTGAATTTTGGTTCAGATTCTGAAGTTCAGCCATCAAGTGCACAGCATGATAATTTTCTCTCATCCTAAGCTATCTCACAAGGTTATTAGGAGGAACATGTATGCTCTTTCAACATTTCAGAGGCCCTTTGGAAGACTCTAAGCAAGTTAACTTAGAGGGGAAGGTATGGCTGTCAGACTGAAAGCTCCAGGTACCAATTTCTTATTCAGCATAGCAGATATCCAGCATTCTCTACATAAAGAAAACTTATGCCACCACATCTCTAAATAATATAATCCTAAAGGACTCTGGAGCATGATGACTTGATATGATATCTCTCCACTCCACATTTTCTCTGTAGCTTCTTGTACTTTGAGCCTGGTATGGCAGTTCCAGCTGTTCTCCCTCCCTTGAGCTTCCTGCAGCCCTGTGGTCCGCTGGGAAAGTTTTTGAGTTAGCTTGGAAGAACATGTAGCTCAAAGGAGACATCTACCCTTAGAATATAACATTCTTTTAAACATAGCTAGTAAACAGTTACCAATGCTTTAAAATGTGAATGTGTAACAACCAGATGCTGCCAAAATTTCATAATTATCTTACACTACTTGATTGGCCATAAGGTATTTGTCTTGTATAGTCATGACTGTTTGCCTAAAGTTTATCCACACACATACACCTTTGGGGTATATTTCTATGTTTTATCTTGTCACTAGCTTTGCTGTAAAGATAGACATTTTCATAGTTTTAAGGCTGAAACAGAGCAGCTGTTTACTTAGTAAATGAACTTGTCTGGACTATGTTTGTCTATTCTTATTAAAGCATGTAGTAGCTGATGCTTTGGCAGAGCCAGTGTTTTTCTCCCTGATTACTTCATCTGATGTGGATGTTAGCTAACGTAGTTTCAGTCTGGAATATTTTGAAGCTTAAATGAGAGCAGGAAGCGTTGTAATATTTTATCTATTTATAGCTTAGTGCAGAATGAATCTTTAGCCAGAACAAAATGAGCTACCCTGATAGAGAAAATGTACTGCAGCATTCAAAATACACCTGCTTTTCTAGTTACTAGATGTGCCTGCCCATTATACAGAAATTGGTTTTTATCTCTTAGGATTAGCCAATTAGGGCTTTTCGAATGTATTATGCAGCTCAACATGTAGTCAAGCTTGTAGCTGACGTGAAGTTAGAAGTTTGAAGACATTATAGAGCATTTCTCTTAATAGTAAGATGTTTTTGATTTTCATAGACTCTACTTTCAAGTAAGTATGCACAGATGCTTGCCTGTTCCCAATGCCCTTTGTGAAGCTTGTGTAAGACTAAATGAAATTTTTTTAAAAAAAGGATTGAAAATCAAACTGCCAATATTGTAACACCATTACATAAATCTATGGAAAGGCTTCATCTGAATATTATGTAGTGTTCTGGTCATCCCATTCAGAAAGGATGACATCTTTAGTTTAGTTGGAGGGAACATTGGCATGAGGAAAGTCTGATCAAGATCCATGCAATAAGTAAAGCTGATTTGAAGGAGATATAGGACAGGCAAAAGAAAGCACTTCTTCACACAGTGCATAATAAACTGTGTAATTAATTACCATAAAACATGGTGATATCTTCTAATTTGGAAGGCTTTAAAAGGACATTGAGAGCCAGTTTGGTGTAGTGGTTAAGGCTCTGAGCTAGAAACCAGGAGACCATGAGTTCTAGTCCTACCTTGGGCACAAAGCCAGCTGGGGTGACCTTGGGCCAGTCACTCTCTCTCAGCCCTAGGAAGGAGGCAAGGGCAAACCACTTCTGAAAAACCTTGTCAAGAAAACTGCAGGGACTTGTCCAGGCAGTCTCTGAGAATCAGACATGATTGAAGATTTTCTAAAAAAAAAAGGATATTGGAGAAATTAATAGACGATAGATCTGTCAAGGGCTATTAGTCGTGAAAATCAATGTTACCACCAGGTTGCGGGGTATATGCCTCCAAACACCAGCAATAGAGAAACAGTAGTGGGAAAAGAGCATGCCTTCTGCTTGCAACCACCCCAGAGGCCAATGTGTGACATAAAATGCTGAACTAAGATGGACTTTGGCTGGATTCAGTGGGGCAGTAGTTTTCTAATGCAAGTATAATTTCAGGATGTCATGGAGGAACTTGGACATAGTGGCTACTAGGATACATAATTTGCTTCACTCAGGAACTGTCACTAAGGATTTCTTTGTGAATTCTGTTTTGTTCTGGAAGCGGTAATCAGTAGATGACAACTGCAAAATAGGCCAGGTACTGGAGATTTTTGTTATACTGATTTGACAACTGCTGCAGAATAACATATAAATGCCTCCATTCCTCCATTGCTAGTTATGGGGAAGTTGCTGAGCTTGAAGTCTGGCATTTTGTATCGAAGTTAGAGCCACTATCTAGGAGCTGGAGGATAAATAATCTAATGACCAATATTCCTACCTCTGTTCAGGGCAGCAAAGATCAACAGCAGGTAGAATAACAGAAGTACTCTTAATAACTGTATTTTGCTTAAGTTTGCCTGTGTTTTGATAAATGTGATGATTCAAAATTCCTTTCATTAGCCAGGACACACCTGTTGTCTCCTTCATTACCACCCATTCCAAACCTATTTTAAGGCAAGTTAACCTTTTTTTACAGAAAGATGTAACAGCCCTTTGGTTCAGGCATCAGTTATTTTTTGGCTTGTGTGTTCCATCTGCAGCTAAATCTTGAGAATGACCTGGAGTTTGCCCTATTCACACAACTTTTCTTTGTCCCCTTCCTGTTGCTAGTCTAGTCTGGTATTTACCTATTTATTTTTATTTACTTATTTATTAAACAGATTTATAAGGCCGCCCAACTCACACATGGTGACTCCAGGCGGCTTACAGAATTAAGGATCCTATATAATATCCTGTAAATAAGATAGAATCACTGTACAAAAAAAAAAGCCTTCTAGCATCCTTTCTGCATGTATCTCTCTAGTTTATACACATGGAGCAATCTAGCTTTGCACAACAATTAAATTCTTTAAAAATAGAATATCCAGATTAATTACATCTAATAACTTAATTACGTTTCTGTTACTTGTGTTCTAAGCTTGTTTTTCTTTTCAGTCCCAGGTGAATCACCATACTTCTACCAGTAATGAGACTTATCAAGAACGTCTGGCAAGATTAGAAGGGGATAAAAAATCTCTCATATTGCAGGTATGTAATTTATAGAACCTTCAGTTGGTTCTGCCATAATAAAGTCTTCCTCCTGGTGAGTATATGGACACAGACGTGGTATTTTCTTGGCAATAATTTGGAAGTAGTTTGCCACTGTCTTCTTCCAGAATATTTTTAAACTTCCCAGTCTCCCCTCTAGCTCTGGGATTTCCTAATTGTTTCCCATCCAGGTACTGACCAGGTCCACTCCTGCTTAGCTTTTTCAGGATTAGCCAAGATCAACTAGATGCTGCCGCCTATTGTTAAAGGGTGTGAAATTTATTGATTCAATTGATAGTCATGGTGGCATCAAATAAAAATAATTTCATATTCAGCTTTTCAGATATGCCCTGATTTTCACAGAAGATGAATCACCTAGCTGCCGCATGTGAAAGAAATTTAGAGTAGGCTTGTAGAATGAGTAAACCTATTCACTTTGTTCTTTTTAGAGCAATTTAAAATACCCTGAGAGCTGTACACTGTATCTTGTAGGAGTTGATGGAACATCTGTTATCAGTGCAGTCTTTTGTGTCCTTGTGTTAACTTTTAACATCAGTTTTCTGTCTGAAAAGCCTACATGCTGCTTCAGCTTGTTGAAATGTTTGCCTAAGCTAATCATTGCTGAAAGCAATAAATGAGAACTTCAGTTCTCTGTCTGCTGGATTTCTGCTAAATAGATGATGTATTCATCTAGCATACTGTAGATACAAGGATATGAGAGACAAATGACCTGGCTGGGTTGCCCACATGCCAAAAATACTGTATCGCTTGTGTTTATTTGTTATCAACCCTGGCAAATGAATGGCTGCTTCCCATGCCTGTCCTAGGAGCACACTTCCCAAAGTTGTTCTCCCATGGCATTTCACAAAGCAGTAATGGAAAATGAGCAAACACATAGGCCATCAAACCCAGGCATCTACTGGGCTTTGACTTTCAAGAAAGCCCTGGAATGATTTATGGAAATAGATTTATGGAATTTGAAAACTCCTCCACCGTGGCTGTTCTCTTGAATTCCTTGGCAATGTCTTGGCTGTCTATTTTTGCTAGTTTGTTTTTGACTCACATTAACATGTGCCTCTTTTTTCACGGCTGCCAAGAACATGTGTCCAGGGCCGGGTCAATGCTAATTTCTTATCAAATAGGAAAATAAGCCTTATTGAGCAACTATAGTATAAAACAAACAAACTTACAAACAAAGGCTACAATTAGGATGCAATAAGTTTTCCTTCATTTGTTTTTCATCCTTTTCCTGGGCAGAAAGGATATATACAGTTGTTTCTAAATTAGGAAATTAAGCTATAATGTTCTTAATTTTCTCCAAAAAATATAGAGGGCTTTCCTAATCAATGGCTAGAACATTAGCCAAGAGAAAGACATAAGGCCAATTCTATGTGGTGGTCCGTTTGGCTCTTGGAGAGAATATCTTTCATGATAGAACTGCACTTCTTAAAATATGCCACAAGAGGATCTTGAAAGAAAGCCACAGTTTTTGTCCTATTGTCTGTTTTTCTTGCATGTAAAGATGTTTTCTTTCACC
This sequence comes from Candoia aspera, assembly GCF_035149785.1. Lineage (NCBI taxonomy): Eukaryota > Metazoa > Chordata > Lepidosauria > Squamata > Candoiidae > Candoia > Candoia aspera. The sequence continues at coordinate 251,616,952 of NC_086153.1, read as the reverse complement.
ACCAACAGACAAGCAATGATATTATCTTGAAGAAAAAGAAAACCTACCGCAGGATGCTCAAATGAGTCCTGCTGTCCCCAGATATCACCCTTTCTTAGAAATGCCAGCCTATCTCTGGACCCTGAGAATTGGAAAAGGAGGGTAGGATGCTGAAAAGAGTATTAATTGGTTTATCCCATTAATACATGTTGTTTTAGAAATTGATCTGTCATCATCATACGCAAGAATGAAGTATGCTTCCAGTTATAATTCAAATTATTTTTTATCATTGAAGTATCAAAGGTGTGGAAAAACCTGCTCCTATTATTTTCATGAGCATGTTCATTTATCTTTCCATTGGCCTTAAATGTTCACGATAGTTAATTGAAGAAGATGATGTAATTTGAATAATTTTTGTGAGTTGCATATCTATTTCCTGCTCCAGTATATCTATTGCCTATTCAGAAAAGCAGGTGCAGGTTATTAATGCTTCTTTTTTGAGGCATAAAAGCTTCTTTAATACTTCTTTTATGATGCACTGCATTAATAGTGCATCACATAGAAATACAATATTATTTGCAGAACTACATCTGTGCTGCAAGTATTAACTGATTTAATTATTTCACAGTAGCTTGTACAATAAAGCTAATGCAAGAGATTTTATAATGGATCTAATTATTATATATAGGTGTCTTATTAGAAATATTTTCATTGTCATAAAATGGTTTGCAGCATCTTTTCTCATTGGGTATGAAATGACTGCATTACTGTATATATGGTAGTAAGAAAGATGGTATTCTGATTGTAACTCAAAATGTTTAATGGTTGCTGTTCTTTCAGACTAAGGCAGGATTCCCACTACTGACTTATAGTATCTTTTAGAATTGTACAGGCATTGTTGTGTCAATATGGTAACAGTGAGTACAGGCTTTATATCATCTCAGTGATGGTCAGGTGAAGCTAGAGGAGGCTGTAGGGCACTAGTGGAGAAAAAGGCTAAACTCCTAGGAAACTACTTATGAAAAGAATCTTTGATCAACTTTTGCATTCTTTGTCTTCCTATGTACTGCAAGAATAATTTCTGTTTACAATTCTAATAGAGCAAGATTAGGCAGATGTTCTAATACATGCAGTGGCCAAAGAGGGCATTTTCTAGTGAACCATCTCATATTGGATCTTACGCTTTTATCTTTTAAGCCATTCAGAAATGAAATTCATGTAACATCATAGTACAGTTCCCTCTTACAGTATATTTTTACTGTGAACCGCCCAGAGTCCCCCGCGCTGGGCAGATGGGAGGTGATAAAAATATGGTAAATAAATAAATAAATATTCAGATAAGACATCATTCTAAATTTCTACCTCTTTAGCTAGACATGGAACTGCTCTTGATTGCTGCTTCATTACTGTAATTTCTGTATCTTAGGATAATTGGCTTCATAAAATGTAAATACTTATTTTTTAATAAAGTAATTTAGTTGGAAGTGTTTTATATGAATACAGAAGATTTGAGTTTGAACTGCTGCTCAGCCATGACATTCTCAGGATCGCCTTGCAAGACTCACTCTTGAACAAGAGTATTTCCAGGCATGGATATCATGTATGTGGAATTTGTATGCAAAAGTTTGCAAATCACCTGGGAAAAGTCCTCTTTCAAATTCCAGGTGGCATGTGTGGAACACTTTTATAAATGGCCCAAAGAAATAGAAGCAAAAGTCCTCCAGAAGGCCAAAAAATTCCTGCTGTACTACTGGGCGAAATAGCCACCTCCAATCCTTAATAGTCAGCAGTAAGGCTCAGTTGGATTTTTTTTCAAACTGAGGTTGTTATATTTTAGTGAGAGGAATAAAGAATCTGTGCCCTAATGATCTACAGTGGACTAAAATACTGTACGTGCCATTACCTATCATGCTTTATGTTATTTATCTAACGTGTTTTTACTAAGGATGAAAACAGGAATGATAGACCATTCTTGGAAAATAAAATTGATGCCCTAAAACGATATCCATGTCTTCCATATTATCTAATTATTTAAAAAGTCAGATACTGTATCTCGTTGAAGATGTTAAAACAAAGGAAGCTAGGCAGCCCTGCTGAAAGAGGCAGAAGATAGTTCCTATGTCCAAGACAGAATTGATCTAGGCCTGGAATGTACAAAATCAACAACAGTGCTACAACAGTACCACTGAAATTTATTATTGTATAACTTTCCTGAAGCATTCTTGTTTATTTTTACCCTGTTAAACCATAACAACCAGCCAGCAGTTTTCAAAGGCAGCCTCTGCCCTTCTTGCAAAGTCAATGATATACCCCAAGATATAAAGGAATCAGAAGGGAAGGGGGGTGGGGGGTATTGGGCATTAGGTCTTGAATTATATGATTTAGCTTAGGCAGATGAGTTAGTGGTCATCCAGGTATTGCTCAGCACCCTTCACCATTTGCTATGCTGTCTGAGGCTGCCAAGAATTGTTGCACAGAAGCATCTGAAATCTTCAGGGCCCCCATCTATGCTATACTGAAAAGGAAAGAGAAGGAGAAAAAAGAGCCGAGCCAATAGTGTCCATGTTATCCCCCCATCTCTCTGTTATAGCTGGATGTACGACTTGTTGAATGCCAGTATTCCTTGTTTGTAACTTTATTTTGGAATTGTTATGTGGCCTCTGGAAAAAGAACAGTGACTGGTGACCTCAGCCCCATCCCACAGGTGTACACAGTGAAGGTCTATAAAAATGCCCCTAGATGCTATCATCTGTATAAGAGTAGATGTACAAATTACTCCGTGCACTTGGGAAGCACAGTTTTGCAGGAATTCTAACTAATGAGGAATGAATAAAGTGGTATTTGTAGGTACAGAACACTTGTACCCTTATAGGCTACAAAATTAATTTTTTGATTGAACTCTACAAAGCTCTTAATTTTTCTCTGGTAAAATATTTTCTTCTCTTATTTATCAACTATATTTTAGGTCAAATCATGTTAAAACGTATGAAGCAGCAGACAGTAGCATATCAGAATAGCATAAAGATGGTTGGATTAATGGATGATTTGGAAGCTGGAGGAGAAAAGAAGGAGCATTTCATTATGTAATGCATCATTCTGGTAGTAGGTTTTGAGCCTGAGTCCTTTCAATTTTATATACACAATGATAAGTCAGCCAAATTTCAAATCAAAATACTGTATTAAGGTTGTTTCCAAGATGATTTTCTGTGTTCATGTAACTTCCTCTTGCAATATGTAGTTGATAGAATTAAAGCATGTTTGCACTGTTTGGTTTAACTCTATTTGAAAGGGGAAAGAAAGAATAAAGATCTATGTTTTAGAAACAGTATATAAATTATTTGAATAGTCAGCTTGTGATCAGCAGTTTTACCATTTTCACCAAGAGTACCTATGAATGTACTATTGAGCATATGCATTATATGTGTTTTGTGGTTGTACTTTTGGCAGCATGTGAAAGCTTTAAGAGCAGCTTTGGAACTACAGTATTATTATCCCATGAAGGAATCTTGCATGCTAATACTAGCCACTGTTGAAAATAAATTTACAAATCCAATTCCCAAAACTTGTACAAATTACCCAAGATTCAAATTTAGAAACTTGCTTTTAAATATGAGCTGGCTTGCTACACGTCATAGTCAACAGCTTTCTCCTTAAGTCTAGATTATTTTGGAAAGCCTACAATTATGAACTATTACCAAAGTACAAAAGGTGTGTCTCTGCTGCATAGTTCTGCAATAGTTCCTTCCCAATATTTATTAAGGGCAAACTTGTCCAAAATAAGGAAGGAGGTAGGCAAACACAGCAAATCCTGAAGCTCTTCAGTCAATTTATCCCAAGTTTTGAGTTTTATTAGGATAAAAGAAATCTGAATGGTAGGAATCCCCATTTATCATATGATAATCCACATTTTCAGACGGGTTACAAAGGCTAAAGTCATTTTTTAAAATGACAGGTATTACTGTTCTTCCTAATTTCTTACAGGATTCAGTTGTTTATTTCTTAATAATTTTCCTATAGAGGGAATATTTAAATCTCCCTGAGCAGTGAGAATAACTCTTTCTTTTGTGGCAATTTCACTGCATATATTCTCCATTCGTGTTTAAGCTTGTATACTTTGAACTGGTGAGAAACAGAACATTAACAGTGCTAAGACATGTCTTTTGTGTACTGTGTTATGTAATAGTTACAGAGGTTTTATTTGATAGGTGAGCTTTTCTTGTAAGAAGATTGGTTATTGGTTAGTTTCCTTAAAGGTTTTTTGCTTTGTGTTTTTCCTGCTTTTAAGGGGAAAATTGGCAAAAGCTGAAAGGGCTTTGCTTGCTCAAAGCCTGCTTAAAATATTAACAGGGTTTCTGCAAGGGCTTTTTCCTTCAAATGAGTATTTAATGTAAATGATGGTGCATGGTCTTCAGGCCAATTTTTTATAGACCATCTTTCCTTTGCTTTTTAATTAATTAAAAAAATCCTGTTGATTCATTTTTGAAGTCTGATACAGTGACTTTTTAAGGTAAGAATTAAATTGTCTTTGAAAATAGCCAAACTCTTTTAACAATCCAGCTGCAATATTTGTGGGAAGGGTTAAGAGGCATGTGCAATGGAAGACAACGTATAGATCTAGGCCTCTGGGGAGGTGGATTCAAATCCTTCTTCAGACTTGAAGTTAACTGGAAAACTTTAGGTAATATGGTTGTGTCTAAAAATAAGAGATCTGATCATTGAAAGTGTTATTATTTTTATGTTACTATGGCCACTGATGTTGCTACTGTTATCATCATCCTTATCCTTAAATTACAGGTGAGTGTCCTCACAGACCAAGTTGAAGCCCAAGGAGAAAAAATCCGAGACTTAGAAGTTTGCCTTGAAGGACACCAGCTAAAGCTTAATGCTACAGAAGAGATGCTTCAACAGGTAAGAAAACAAGTTTTTTTCAGTCCAAATTCTTTTATGAACAAGCACACTTAATATCACCCTTGATTCTGCAGACCCTTCACCTAAGGCTGAGATCAAGTATGTTTCCATCCATCAGCTGTACTTTATAGTTGAATTTTTCAGTCACATTACACTATATTGCTATTCAGCTGGGATGTAAAGTGATACTACTGTGTGCATTATTCATTATCATTTAACAGTAAAAATTCAACAAGAGAACTGGATGTGGCTAAGAACCTGTTTGACTGGTTACCTACTCTTTTCATAGTGCAGAAATTCATTCAAACTGAGAGCTTAGAAGGTGTTTCTGTTCACTCTCCTTTGAGGCTGAAATTACATGAGTTTTAAAGTAAACAAATTTACAAACTTGGGAGATTGGTTTACATAAATGCTAAAATAAAATAAAGAATATCAATGTAAAATCTCAAAATGAAGCCTATCATATTTATAAAATCATATTTAATTTTTTTAAAACCACTACTTTCCTTCTCAAATCAAGCAGAAAAAGTTTCTATGCTGCCAATCAGAATGAATTGTTCCCTACTTTTATTTACAAAGAATCTAAGCAACATAGCAGTTATTGAACTATGGAAACTTAATTCCATAATTGCTCAATTAAAATAAAGAATAACAATGAATGCTTTGAGAGATAAGCGTAATATAATGTGGTATATAATTAGCTGCTTGCAGGAAACCAGTATGGTGTAGTAGTTAAAGTGTTGGACCAGGAGGGGGAAACCCTGGTTCTAGTCCACCGTCAGCTTCATGAGTTGATTGGGTGACTTTGGGCAGTCCCTCTCAGCCCAACCTACCTTAGGAGGTTGTTATTGGGAAAATAGGCAGAGGGAGTGCTCTATAAACCACCTTGAGCTGTATGAAAGGCAATGAACATCTTGAGTGCCACGTGTTTACTCTCCTACTGTATAGCTGTAGTGTTTGATCTTTGGCAGTTTCATTCATTCTAAACTATTTATCCTCTTCCATATGTCTAAACCTCTTGTAATTTCCTTTTAAAAATTCCACACATTTATCTCCCTTCATTTCCTGTTTGATTTCTTTGTATTTATGCAAACTCACATTGCTCTGGTATTGGGAAATTTTCACTCTTCTTGTTGCTAGTTCAACCACCTTTTGTGTGGGTGGGTGTGTGGCATAACATTCCAATTCAGCAAGTGTAAATTAAATCGCTCTCCAAAGTGGTCACAGACCATCACACAAGATTATTTTCATGCACTGTAAACTAGCAAGCATTTGTTTTCAGTGGTGTTCCTTTAATGCTGACTTCAGCCACCCCATTCCAACCTTTGTGGTAACTTAGGAATTTCTGTGTGGTAGCTTAGGAATTTCTCTGTCTCTTTCTCTGTAATGCAGGAAGGAAGTAGAAATTATTTGTAAATTAGAACTGTGCTAAATGTTCACTGCTTTCTCTTTTCAGTATGAAATGTTCTACTTCTGGGTTGGAGCCTATTTATTTTCAATCAATCCACTTGTGAATTATATTTTATTTTCTTCTTCCCCTTTTCCCCTCCACTGTAAATATTAATAGAATATATGTTTACATAGTCCATGTAAAAGAGTATGCTGTTTTTATATTTTGAAAAGATCTGTTTGCCATGTGAACACAGCCAATCAGGAATCATATAGAAAAAGCAGTGATGTCATAGCACCATCCTTTGGCTATTTATGTATATATTTATTTAAACATTTAAACTGCCAATAGCTGAAGCTCTCAGGGTGGTATGCAATAAAACACAGTCAAAACATATCCGATAAAATCAAATTAAAGTACTAAATAAAGACCTTGTACAAACTGATAGTTATCAAAATTTAAAACAATATGAATTAATATACAATTTTAAAAGCCTGGGAAAATAAAAAGGTCTTCACCTGCCGCTGAAATGATGCTAATGTCAAGCCTCTCTGGGGAGGGCATTCCATTCATCGGGTGCCACTACAGAAAATATTCTGTTCCTTATAGGGATCCTTTGGTCAGGGTACCCAGAGGAGGTCCTCATTAGAAGATCTTAAAATCTGGGTAGGTACATTAGGGAGAAGGCACTCCTTCAGGTACCCTGGTCCTAAGCCGCTTAGCCTTTAAAGGTCAACCCTAGCACTGTGAATTGGGCCAGAAGTGGATTGGCAGCCACTGTAGACAGCCACGTATTAGCATAATGCTTGTATTAGCCAGTCCCAGTGAGCAGTCCAGGCACTTTATTTTGAGCCAACAGAAGTTTCCAGACCATTTTCAAAGGCAGCCGCACCTGTGATGCATTGCAATAATTCAACATATCAGAGCATGAATAAGTAGTGATATCAGTAAAGGTAACAAGACTTTTTTTTTTTGCCCTGATCTAGCTGTTGCGACATGTTGCCTATAACTAGTGGCAGTAGGAAGTGGATGTGCATTAAGATGCATTTCCACATGGGATTTCAGTGTGCTGAATTGGTTTCAGTGCAATTTATGTCTGAATCATAGATTTGCAAAGTTCCTCATCATTGTCACCAGTTTCCTGTCACCCCAGTTTTTCTTTAATAAATGCTGCTTCTGTCTTCACATGCAGTTTCAATATGCATTTATGCACAGATGCCTTTTCCAAACACAATTTAAAGAATTTTAAAAAAAGCCTTGCTGGATCAAACCTGTTGCCCATTTACTCCAACATCTTGATGCCTTAGGGACCCCCTTCCTGCCTCCTCACTCTGGCTGAGCTGAATTACTGGGAGCAGACCCTGAAAGTGCTGTTCCTCTGCTCCTTCCAGGTCAACCTCCCACTCAGAAAAGGGAGGTTGCTCCAGGAGACCTGCATCAAGCTCTGTGGATATTGGGTGCAGCTAAACTTTAAGAAGGAGATAAACAAGCATCAGAGAGATCCAATGAAAGTAGTCAAGAAAAGTACCCAGTAACTGACTTGAGGAACATATGCCGAGGGGCATTTTAATTGTGCTTAATGGTAACTACAAAGCATTATTAACTACAAAGTTAAAATTTCCTGAATTTTAGTGTCACCTGTCAGCCATTATTTTTTCCTAGGCAAATTGAATTTCCTCAAGGCTGACTTACTAGTAAAACAATAAAACATGGTTAACCTGGTCTTCATCTCATCTTCTGGTTGAAAAGGTTTTGGAACAGTAATTTACAAACATCAGATATATCAGTGGTATTATGGTACGACAGGGATAATTTATATTTTGAATACTAGAAACTTGACACAGGGAAGGCTTTCTTTTTTTTTTCTTTTTTTTTTGCTTTCTTTTAAGTGTCTTATATTTCCAATAGAAGAACATATATCTGTAGCTCAGGGTTGAACTGTGGAGTCGTTGGTGCTCTCTAAGCTTGGCTGTTTGCTTGCAGACGTTTCATCACCCGACTAGGTAACATCATCAGTGCTAGTGAGTGTGGGGTTTGCTCCCTGTTTGTATGCAGCAGCTCGCCCTGCCAGTGTTGGAGGGGGTGTAGCTTTCTCCTTGGTAGTTCCTTGATGAGGGTATTGTTTCCTGCCTGATTGTTTGTCTGGTGTTAATCCTTGCTTATCTGGGCGTTGCCTGCTGGAGGGGATAATCTTTTTTGTTTCCTTCTTAGCTTTTTGTTGTCTCTTTTGAATGGTGTATAAATATGATTTATTTCTAAATGTCTATGGATGGCTGATTTGTCTGCCTGCCACGCTTCCAGGAATTCCCTAGCATTTTGGGATTTAGCTTGTTCACAGTTTCCCAGTGGAAACCGTGGTCGAGTCTGTCCATGTGTTGTGAGATTAAGGAGTTCTCATTGTGTCTTCTGGCTGCTGGTTGGTGTTCGTGGATGTGCTCTGCTCATCTTCTGCCTGTCTGTCCTACATAGTGGCTGTTACAGTCCTTACACTGTATGTTGTAGATGTCTTATATTTGTCATTGACTTTTGCAGCAGTGTGAATTTTCTGACCAAATGATGAGCATCCAAACACTGAGAGGAAACATACAGGGACATTTGCAATTTTCAAGAAGAACCATGGCGTACAGCTGGAATTGATGTCTGAGATAAAAATAGCCGCACTTGACCCCGTTCTTATTTATGTCTCATACAGTTCTAACATGCATTCCTCAGGCTTGCATGTTGCACTACACAGCTTGCATTTTGCTATTTTCTATCGTGTACATTCTTCCAGCGACTTATGCCCTGTTTCTCAGCTTTCCTTGGAAACTTCTGAAGCTGCCATTTTATTTCCTAAGCTTTTTCCTTTTTCCAGGACATTTTTCAGTTTCCCAGTCTGGCCTTTGGCCCTGAGATTTCTGATCATCTCCCATACAAGTTCAGCCAAGGTCAGCTGGGTTCTGTCACCAAGGCAGGCTGGCTATTCTTACCAACATGTAAAAACAAGACTGCCCCTCTTTTCAGGTTTCAGATCTCAAACAGATGTAACACAAAAGGGACTTACAGTAGGTGTTAATGTTATGCAGATATTATAATTGCTACAATGCAGCAGGAGGTTTTTGATCTGTTAAAGCTCAACTTCTCCCCTGAAAAATGTTCTTGTTTAAGACTTTGCGAGTTACATCTAAAATTAATCTTGGATTATAAACTCACAAGCCTACGTGTTGAAATGGTTTGCTCTGGCAAGTGTGGGGCATCTCCTCTTTTTGGATTTGCAGTGTTTTAAACAGTGTAGTAGAAGGCTGCAATCCACCGCCTGTTACTGTGTAATCTTGAACTCGTGCAAGACAGTCAGATTCTTAGCTATGTTTTGACTTAAATAAGCATCCCATTCCTTCTACATCTGAGCTGACTCCCGCTTCTTCTAAAGTGCAGCCTTCATACAATGGTGATTCTTGCTGAATTTTGCAAAGCAGGTAGGATTCCAGCCTATTTGTTTCCAAACTTCTTCCATGAACAGATAAAACATAATAGTTTGTTCTTTCAACAATATACTGTATATATTTAATGCAGCACATGTATTGTTTTGGGGTGTTCCATTGCAGTATAAGAGTTCCTGCTTTGTTCCCAATGTTGTTCCCAATCTTGAAGGTTGGGGATTTGTGGCTGACCTAAACTGCATTCTTCAGATTTTGTTAAATAATTCTATTTTAAATAAACTAAAAATTTCAAAAACAATGTGCTTTTTTGAAACTTTCAGTTCAAAACTGTTCTATATGTTTATACTATTTATTATACAGTACTTTTTACTGCTGTTCTATATTATTTATATATTTATTTAATGTATTTATTTCACATGAATTTTTTAAAAAGTACACTTGTATTATAAGTCATATAAAATGCAAATAAACTCATGGAAGATGGCCTACTTAGTTTAAAAATTAATCTTAACTTAAAGATAATATACAATGTTAATTTATAGTATTATGTTTGAGAAATGTGAGTGATTTAAGACTATGTGAATCATTCATAATTTTTTAATCATTGCACTTGGGTTATTGTTTTTTAAAGAAACCAATTCTTTTCTAGGAACTATTTTGATCAGTAATAAACATATGTAGATTAATGTAAATAAAACAATAGTTTAGACATTATCTAGAAGCATAATAAATAATGCAATATTCCATTCTCTATGGCTGTACTTTGATTTCTTTGCAGTTCATGCTGGAGTTTCTATAGTCTGCGGATAGCACATATTGTATTTTCACTTCAAAAGTAATAACCCCAAACTGTACTTTTACTTCTTACAACTCCATATTTATTTAAGCTGCCTTCCAATTGCATCATACTGCTGGAATACTCTGTAATTTCCACATAGCAAAGTGGGCCATATTCCACTAATGATTTGGTCAATGTAAGCATCTACTTGAAAATAGAAGTAATTACTTCCATATGTTAGCAACTATGCCATGGTGATTTCTTTAAGTTCCACTTCAGATAATCTTCGGTTCAGTAGATTTTCTGGACCACAAGTATCATCTGGTTACCATTTAAAATGGCATCACTGAAATATAACCTGGATTAAACAAAAACATAAAACAAACTTTGAGAATTTATAGTTGTAGTTCATAGTTTAGGACAGTATAGATGTTCTATTGTGATGTGTATGTTATGATGCAATTCATACATTCAGCTAAACATTAACGTATATATGTATAATCCAGTGCCCAGTCGAAAACTGCCTCCATTGAACAGTGTTTCTATATACAATTCTCAAATATGGTGTTCAAATACCTCATGGCTACTTCTTCTGTGTCATTTTGCTGCATGCCTTTCAGATCTCTGTATTCATTATCTGATCTTGATGTTAAAGTCCTTAGCTTATATCTCATAATGATCTACAGTAATCAGTAGATACTATGGTTTTGATGATGTTGCACAGCATATTCCTCCATTTGTTTTTGTTATTGTTTTGTTGTGGTCCTGTTGCTTCACTTCTGTTGGGTTGAGTCTATTCAGTTTTGCTGGAACCTCTTCCACATGCTTCAGCCAAAGTTTTTTTGGAGCTCATCTCTATACTTTCCAACCCACGGGTGTGATTTCCAGAGAAGTCGATAAAGAAGTTGGCATGGGGTCATGTGGAAGTTGTGCCTAACTACCACATTGATGTTTCTGAATTTTATCAGCTAGCATAAGTTGGTTGCAGCACCATTCTTTAATTGTTTCATTTTGTATTATGCACAGATTGAAATCTATAATACTTTGCCCAGGCAAAACATTTGAAAAACTTCAACCATTTTCAAATCATTTTGAGGCAAGGTCCAAGACTTTGTACTGTAACAGCAGCATTGATAATGTTAATTACTGGTAGCTGTGCATTTTAGTAGCAATCCTTATGCTGCTTTTTCTCCAGAGGCATCATGCTGAAGGCTGAAGCAACCTGGCCAATTTAATTGTTGATATCATCTGTGGCAGCTATTTTCTGTTCTTGGACTATTGAGCCAAAGTATTTAAATTGCTCAAGTGTATGGTTGTCTGGCAATCATTGGTTATGAATACTCATGGAATATAAAGATTAAAGAGGACCTTGGAGATCATGTGGTTCAAACCTCTGCCCAGGGTAGGAATCTACCACTATAGCATCGCTGACAGGTGACCATTCACTTTCTTTTTAAGCACTTTCAGTGAAGGAGAGTCCACCACCATTTACTGTGGAACTACTGTTAAAGTTAGGACTTTTTTTTCCTGACATCCAACTGAAAAAAATTACTTATCATTTAACCCATTGTTTCTTGTCCTGTCTTCTGCAGCATCTGTGAGCAATTCTACCTCAGCTTCACCATGACAGTCCTTTTGAATATGGCTACCATATCTCCTTGCATTCTTCTCCAAGCTAAACAAGCTCACCACCTCTAATTGTTCCTCAGTCTTTTTCTTTCCAAGACCCTTAGTTACTCTCCTCTGGATATGCTCCAATTTGTCAGTCTTTTTCCTAAGATGTGGCATCTAGCACTGGATGCAATATTCTAGTGTGACCAATAGAGAGTAGAGACAAATGATAACTTCTCTTGATCTTTAAACTATAAGCATTTATATCACACTGTTGGCTCATGTTCAGACTGTGATTCTGATTAAATTCTAAAGTGGAAGCAGTTTGGTAAGTGAGGTTTCTATAAATCTGGATTACGTGGATAAAATTGTTCCACTGACCTGATTTTGATGCCATATTATTTGCAAAGGGTCCTGGTCACTTCTATTTAGTGTTCCCTTGCTGATATTGTTGCTCAGAAGTTTTCTAGTGTCCAGAAAAGATGGGGTCAGCGATCTAGCTGTGAGAAAAATGCAACACAATGCTGTTAGAGTATTTCCATATACTGTAGTAGCATGTGGCTTCATGAAATCCTTAACACTCATTCATTTTCTAGTTCTTCTTAAGATTGTTCCACCGAACAATTTGTGTGAGTTTTAAACTAGAGCAATCCCAGTCAAAAACAATTGTTGCAATGTTTCTAATATAAAGAATTCCTTTGTATTATGTTTTTGAAATATGTCCTATCCAGTCATCTTTGTGGGAGGACAGAGGGAAAAAAGGCAAACATTTTCCCTCTTGCCATTTCCTGCTCAAAAATCCATTCTCCCATATACACTTTTCTCAACCAAAAATAGTAAAACAATTTTGTTCTGTATTCTAGATGAACCCCTGGAGGGAGAGGGAACCCTTTATTTTTGTTATTTTTACTCTGTTCTAACAGCTATAGTTTAGCCAGTTTGGTCTAGTGGTTAAGGTGCTGGGCTAGAAACCAGGAGTCTGTGAGTTCTAGTCCTGCCTTAGGCATGAAAGCCAGCTGGGTGACCTTGGGCCAGTCACTTTCTCTCAGCCCAACTCACCTCACAGGGTTGTTGTTGTGGGGAAAGTAGGAGGAGGAAGGAGCGTTAGGTATGTTCGCTGCCTTGAGTTATTTATAAAAATAATAAAGGCGGGATAAAAATACAAACGTAAAATAAATAAAATAAAATAATTTTTATTTACTGAAGTAAACAATTTTAATTAGCGGTAATAAATGTTTATTTGAGTGTTTCTATAATTCAAAACATATTTAACAAAACCATATACAGAATGCTAAAGCTGTTCGACAAAATAATAATAATAATAATAATGTTGCATATACATGATCTTTTCAGTTTTTTTTAGAATTTAATAACTGGAAAAGTCATCTTCTCTTTTTGCAGGAACTGTTAAGTCGGACATTGCTAGAAACCCAGAAATTGGATCTAATGGCAGAAGTTTCAGATCTAAAGATCAAGCTGGTTGGAGTGGAGAAGGAACAAAGCGAGTATGAACAGAAGCAGAACAAAGCTGAGGTAAGCCTTGTTTGTTTACCTTTTCGATTCCTGAAGCTTTGATCAGAACTCTGCCCAGATTGGTTTCTACATTATTAAAGCTGGGTACTGGCATGTTCCTCTGTTGGGGCAAGAAAGTCTTTGTAAAGACTCCATTTCCAGCAGAGAGAGCAGATGACAATATTTCCTATATTTTTCTGAGCTCTTTCTTCATCCTTCTGCTCAGCCTAGTTCTGGATCTGGATAAGATCTAGATCTAGATAGATCTATGTCAGAGGGAAAGTTAACTGAGTGAGTAGATTTTTCCTTAGCTTTATTTTATTGACTATTTGTTGCTTTACAATCTGTATTTTTTTATTTTAGCATTTTGTAGAGGTTTTTGTAATAGCAGAATTTAGCTCTTTTCCCATCCCCCCTGCTGTGTTTTTTTCCTTTATCAATGGAGGGTGCAAGAACAGTGAAACTCTCCTGAAAAGAAAACACTGCAGATTTTCCTCTTTTAACAGAAAAGCAAGTGGAAGGGAGAAGCTGCCAGAATAAATGGGACACAGCTAATTTTGCCTCTTCTGAGGTGGATGATTAGGAGATGAAATAGATATATTAAGCCTTGCAAAACAAGAATGTTGGCCCTGTCCATTCTGATGTGATACTTGGAGTTAGTCCCCCATCTGGCCACGCATGGTCTGAAGGCTGCATATTTTATACTCCTGATGTAGTTTAAAAATAAAAATTAGTCCTTTCCTACCACCCAATTCTTTAGGGAAAGCAGATCATTTCAGAAGCACCTCTTCCGATTATTCCTGTAGAGCTTTGCCCATTGTGTTATCACTTTCATAATCCAGTATCAAAGGATCTGATCTAGATTAAGTTCATACTTGTGTAATCAGTTCTACAGTTCAGTTAGAAAACTTTCCAGTTGGATTTTCATCTTACACAAATAGTGTAGCTATTTACCCAGGTCTTGGGTTAGAGTTCCTGAGATTCCCCCATTTATGATGTGTTATAGTTGTTTTGTTGTTGGATTGCCATCTTGTGATTATTTTGTAGTTATTTTTTGTACTTGTTTTGATTAATTTCTGTAATTTGTTGGGTTTTATTGTGTTTTATTGATGTGAGTCACCTCACATTGGTTGGAGCTGGACGGCATCCAATTTGAATAAAGTAAATAAATATTCCTGCTGCACAATTTCCGTGGCAGTGGGTTTATCTCTGTGAAACGGTGTTCTGTGCTTCCTCTATTTCAGTCAAGACACACAGAGAATAGTGCCCTGTGGAGAAATAATAACAGATTGGCTTAAATCAGAGAGGTCATATTTATTCTTTCCCACTCTAGTTCAATCTGCCTCCCATCTTAATTCTGAGAAGCAGCAGCAAAGGTAGTGGAAACCAGATGAAACTAATGTAACAGTTTTTTCAGACAGGACTTGGGAGTAAACAGAAACAGATGGAAGGAAGAGCAGCAGAATCATGTTGCTCTACAGAGTCTGTGAAATGGTTCCTATGGCGACAAAATGTCATGAAAAACAGAGCTGTAGTTATTGTACTGGTGACACAAGAATTGGGTGATGCAGCCCCTGGATCACCCTGACTGAGAGGTAGAAGCAGGGGAAGGGTTTAGCATCTGCTTTTAGCTAAGCAAAGGCAACCTGTCAGAATCCCGTCTCTTCCATTTTGAAAATGAATGCCCACTGAAGAATACGTACTGTACTTCTCTTTCCATGCAAACTATCTGCAGCTGCAGTTTGATTCTGGCTTAGTGAGAGGGTTTTCTCTCCAAAATCATACATTCAGAATTTCTTCCCAAAACTTAAGGACTTTCTGCAAATATTTCCAATTTATACTGTAAGCAAAAAGATTGAGAACATGGAATTTGAGACTTTTATAATTTTCATTCTTGAATGCCTTACCTAGAATTGATTTTCTTATATGAATTTAAGATGCAATTTTATTTGAATACAAAGTTGGCCTCTGCATATATAACCATATAGAGCCATGCCCTGTCCCAAGTAGTAATTATACTCCAGCATAAAGTTAGATTTGACTTTTAATCATTCTACGCTGCAATAATGTTTAAAAGTTTAAAGTTATCTTTCATGTGAAAATAGATGAGGTGATGCTCATCAAATATATAAACCAGATGGAATGTTGATAGAGAGTTTAATTATGCCTCTGTGGTGTGTGTATGTGTGTATCATAATGTTAAAGCACAAACTGAGGTTGTGGAATGATAACCAGATGCAACTTTAACCAAGCTTTCTCGTCTATCTTGGCTCCATGAACTTTGCAAAGAGTCTCTGTGCTTTTATTGTAGCTTTATATACTGAGATACTGTTTTCAGCTATTCTTCTTTCAGAGGATGTTTTCAATGTCTCTCTTTCTGCCATTGAATCTTTGTGATTTAAAAAGAATTCCAGGGTGTTTGTAGGATATACTTTCAATTCATCGTTCTTGAAAGAGATCTAGAAGGCATTAAAAAATAAAATATTGGTAGACATTGATGGGCATCATTTAGGGATGCTTGTGTTTATAACTGATTTTTAAGAACTATCAAGATTATCTCAGAACAGTGGCAGCACCTAGCTGATCTTAGTTGGTCTTGAACAAGCATAGTCAGAGCTGGTTAAGTACATAGATGGGAAATCCCAGGCTAGACTAGGAAATTGAACACTATCCCAGAAGAAGACAGCGATAAAGCACCTCTGTGTTGTTGCCGGGAAAACAACAAGGGAAATTCTGCTGTTTAGTAAAGTTCCATGATAACCAAGTTCTTAAGAATATTTTATGAAAGCTTGTGATCTATGAGGCCTTTGGTACTTCTTTTTAGTATAGGATTAAGACTATCAGTGCTTCAGATTCTTTTTGGAAGAAGTGCTTCAAAACATAGGACCATAAGCATAGCACCTTTTTGCAGTAGTTGTGTGATTCTGTAAAAAAACAGGAATGCTTTAATGAGCTACAGATAGGTGCTACATTCCCTTTCCAAGTTTTTGGAAGCATGTTTTCCCAACTAAATCTAAAGAATTGCCTAGCCTTAATTAATAGAGATGCACCATTTCTTTTTACTGTGTATATTCTTTTAAGAAATGTAATATTAAGCTTTGCGGACATGGTTCCTTCCTTCTACAATATGGCAAAAGAAGCATTGGTTTGGTATGATTATAGGCAGATGTTCAGGAAATCAGTTGCAGATATGCATTCTTAATGAGCTAGAGTCATTTATCAAGCTATAGGACTTCTGAGTCCTCACAATGCATTATTTTGTCTCTCATGATGTTACTTGCCATCTGAGCTTCTTAAGATTGAGAAGGAATAGTTGTGGTTGTTGTTTTAAGCATCGGAATCTGCTCTGTGGAATGGTCCCTTTGCTTTTCACTATTTCACAAAAGAGAACACCTTAATGCCTGTTCTTGTGACTCATTTTTTTCTCCCAACCATTTAAGAGCTATGTTCTTGGCTTGATTTCATATTGTCTCTGGATGTCATTTTCTGTGTTTCTTATTTAGTCAGTAGTCAACCTGATCAGTGAATTGCAAGAACAGATGTGTAGACTACAACTGGAGATTAACAGTCAAATCCAGGGAAGAAAATCTCACAGTAGGAAGACAAGTGTGGAGGCACTTGGTTCTCAAGACAGCACTGAATTGGTGACAGAGTTCCCTTCACAGGAGAATTGCTTTCAGTGTGAAGTATGAAGGTCAAATAATAGCCTGAATCTATGCATTGTCCTTTTTTTTGAGGGGGGGGGAATAAACTAAACATTACTAACCAGAGTTTGCTGTGGCCACTTGGCATGAACTGATGCTGCTTATACAGAATGCTATGTTTCGTAACAAAGTAAGAGGCAGGTTTTGCTTGGCTTGTCTTGGAGTTGGTGCAGTAACAGGCCATGACTCCCAGATGTAAATCAGTTTTATCTTCTACAACTATATTAGACTTAAAGGGATTTTGTTAAACTTTGTCAAAGCTAAAGAGCTGTGCTTGAAGTAGCAGTGGCTATTCCTGATATAAAATTGTAATGGTGATCCAACTTTGGGTATATTCTGGCCTTATTTGTAAAACCCATTTTTACTATATGCAGGTAGTTTCAAATTATGGATTACAGTGTTACCCCTATGTTGTACTTAATGTCTAATTTGTTAACATCTGAAAATTTTAACCTATGTCACTAAAGCAGAACTGTGCTGCGAATTGTAAAGGTCTGGTTAAATATCCCTTAGGGATATTCAGTGCTTCTTTCTAATTGCTTAGTTTGGTAAATCTGTTTTAATCATGTGTAATTAACAAAAAAATCAAAAAATCATTTCAGACATAATCTGTTTTTTAAATTAGATTTTATAGTAATTAATGTATTATTAAACACATTAAGTAATTTTTAAAGGTTTATCTATAATATATTAGCATAATGTATCAAACCCATTGTTTGATGGACATGAGAAAATTACTGTGGGCCTCCATTTAAGACAATGAGCTTCAAAATGTGTTTAAATTATAGGCATCTGACTTTCTTTTATTTTGTACATTTTATTTAAGAGAATCACATAAATGGGGCACAGGGAAGCCACTATAAAAGTTGTGTATTGCTTTGTTTAAAACACATAAATGTTAATTGCTTATTCTGCAAAACACATCAGTTAGGGCTATCTGGGTTTTGTAGAATAAATCTTCACTCTGTTTGATTAAAACCACTTTATATGTCAGGCTGAAAGCTATCTTGGATAAGCTCGTGGAATTCAACAGGAGAGGACTGACACTGGTATGCCTAACATAAGCTCATTTTAAGATTTATTACTAGCCCAGGGTTGTTCAAGCTGCAGTGTTATTTTCTGAAACTTGGAGAATCACATTTTGGACACATTCGTTTTACTGCTGCTGATTTCTTTAAAGTAATGCCTTTGCTTCAATCTATACTGTTGCCTTACATTAACTATATTATAGTAATTGGTTATCTAACATAGACTGAAAAACAAAACAAAACTGAAAGAAACTGACCCAAAATATTATATATATTCTTTTCCCCATCAGATTAGATCAAGTAGGGACAACTTCCTCCAGCTCCCGTCTATCCAAGAATGCCATCTGACAGGACCTAAGAAATAGGCAATTTTTATTACTGCCTCTATGTGTGGGAACTCCCTCTCCACATAGATCCAGTCTATCCCCTCCCTGAGTTTCAGGAGAATAGTTAAGACCTAGCTTTTCCATCTCATTCAGGAAGAAGGCATGTTATGTTGGGATATACTGGCAGAAGTTATCTTTTTGTAATTAAAGCTAAAAATGGAATTTGAAGTGACTCTATATAATATTAAGAGAGAATACCAAACTCTCATATTAACGAAAGGAGATTAGGAATGGAAGTTTCTGTCTTATAAATAAAACAGCATATTTGCCGCAAATAATAGAAAGTTTTATTTTGCTTCCCCTACTGCAGTGTTTCTTAAACTTTTTTCTCTCAGGACCCCTTCCCACTTTTAAAAGGCTGGCAAATAATTTTGATTTTGCTAACCCCTGGGAGGGTCTTGGGGGACCCGCAGGGGTCCTATGCCCAACTTTAATAAACACTGCCTTACTGCAGTCCTTACTATTTTCAGTCAAGTGGTTGTACCATAACATAAATTTAACCATGGAACATCTTTGCCAGTGATAACAATGTTTACCTGTGATTAATATAGAGATGATTGGACACATGAGTGAAACTGTAAACGCAATGTCATTAAGAAGTATTTTTTAATCTCTCACTCCCTGCAGAATTTGTTACAGGAACTCAAACACCTGAAAATTAAGGTTGAAGAGCTAGAAAACGAAAGGACTCAATATGAATGGAAACTGAAAGCAACTAAAGTAAGCATCACAATCCAGAGAAACATTCCAGGTTTGCCCTAGGAAAGATCTGGACCAAATTTATTTCTTTATTTATTCAAATTTTGTTACCGCCCATCTCCCCCAAAATACTCAATAATCTAATTTGAAATACTCTCTAGGATGTATATTCTCATTTCCAGAGGGTTGTAATGTGCACTTCAGTTCTTCTTCTTGTTTTGTTTCTGAATTGGCCAACAAGAATGCTTTTTTATAGGGAAGCAGCAGAAAGAAATAAGGGAGGAAATACCCACATACAAAGGGGAAAAAAGTTTTTATGGAGCGTAAAACATTTTGCACAGACCTGTTCCTGAGAAACAGTCTTGCAGAATATTTCTGTCATTTAACACTGTTAGAATGAGTATTGGATTTATTTTGCTCTTTAAAATTGCTAGTTGCTACAGGTTAAATAAAAAAAATGTCATAGAAAGAGAGGACATGTCAAAATATGTATGTATACATGTACAATAATTTGTATGCCACCTATCCACCAGACTTTAGACCAGGGTTCTGCAAAGTGGTCAATGGGACTATCCATTTTTGTTGTTGTTGTTGTTATTTGTAGTACTATTAGTTAAAGTAGTATTTATTAAATTATGTTCATATAATAAATGGAGGTCGATGAACAATCTGAAACTTCATGAAGGGGTCAATGAGCTGAGGAGTTTGGGGACCACTTCTCTAGACCATAACCTAACAGTTGTTTTCAGTTGCCAGTTGTTCTGAAACCCCACTTGTATGCAAAAGCCATTCCTCTCTCGAACCTTCTCTAGCCAAATATTTCCTACATTTTAATTAAAAGCAATAGTTCATGTTGTGTAAAACTAGGATATGTGTAGGATCATATATGGATCCATCATCTGGTCTTCTAATACCTTAAAAAAATAAAAACAAGTGGGGGGCTTGTTTTGTTTTTTCTGATATTATTACAAGAAATAATTCACAGTGATTCTTTGTGTACTGATTCCTTGACCAGGGGTTAAGATAGAAGTAAAATTACTGTTTATCTGTTCTTTTAGGCTGAAATAGCACAGCTTCAAGAACAGTTAGCTCTAAAAGACTCAGAAATTGAACGATTACAGAGTCAAATCTCGAGGACATCAGCAAATAATGAAATTGCAGAAAGAGGTAACAGTGTTTGCTTATATTTCTGTTACTGCCAGCTGTTTTTAAGAATCACATGCAGACTGTTAATATTTAAAATGAGTATAATAGATAGCCATTATACCAAAGAGAATGAAAACTGATTTTCTCAATTATCCATACAGCATTTCTGAGTTTATCAGTTGCAGACCCACATCCTGCTTTATTATCTATGTATTGTGTAACAGTTTTAATTGGTTTGCAGCAATTCAGGTGGAATTCCCACTGCAGTCTTGTTCTATACTAGGCAAGCTAGGAGTTTACAGGAGATTGACTTGATCTCCGTATTCTGGGGAAGAGCATTATTTTTACTAATTACATTATTATGTATTACAGTTTATATAAAACAATGGGCAACATTTATTAAATGTTATTCTTACTCTCTCTTACTGGCCAAACTGAATAGGCTTTATCCATCAAGCACACAAACAAAGATATGTTTAGTGGGTGTGTTCCAGTAAGGATTGGAGAGTCGTCTGTCAGAGATGCTCATCTGGATTCCTGCACTGAGTCAGGGATTGGATTTAATGGTGTACATGACCCTTTCCAACTTGATGATTTCATAATATTATACAATAATTATTCAGCCCTTAATTCTTCTACCAGATCAAATGTGGGAGACTGAATCTTTGTTCTTCTATTATATGGGCAGTAAAATTGAATTAGTGGTGGTTTCCCACAGATAAATGACTATATTTTGGTTTAATTTTTTCAAAGATGTCTTGAGACACACTAGGAATTGCATTACTTATTAAATGGACAGGAGTTCTAGTACTGGTTTTAGTTATTCATAATGTTTTTGCATGTTGTATTATAATATATGCATGTATTACTAGATTTTACTATTTGTCTAAAAATTGCTAGAAATGTTAGCAAATTCACTTGTTTTTGAAGACCACTGAACTGTCTGTGAATTCCAAAAGAAGGAGGGCCTATCCATTTTAAGTGGCTTGGCTCCTTTCATAATCATTCTTACTTCCTTTTGAAAACGGAAAGAGATCTGTAATGACAAGTATAACTTTTATTTCTGGATGCATATTTTGATGGAATTGCATATAGTTATCTCCTCTGTTTTTTTCCTGCATTCTTCATTGACTTTTTCCATTTCCTGTCGTAGAGGAAGTTTATAAGAAAAGGCTAAAAGAAAAACGTAAGCCCAGAGATTTCACTTTCTTGCCTTTTAAACACAAATTGCAGCTAATAAAATAGATTTCTGCAGCAGTGAACATTGATTTATAATTTGCTGCTAAATCATAATGTGAATAACTCACTGTTTAAAGCAGCCAGACAGCTATTTGAATGATATAAATACTGGTAGTCCTCAAGTTATGATGGTAATTGGGCCGGAATTTCTGTCACTAAGCGATGCGGTCGTAAAGTGCAATGTCACGTGACCGCATTGCTTAGTGATGGCAATCCTGGCTGTCCCCGTTGCAGTCGTTAACCAAATCCCACCAGTCATTAGGCAAGGACCTACCCCAATCCAAGCCATTCCCAGCTTGGTCCCTCCCTGCCCTGAGCCTCAGTAAGATAAGAGACTGCCTCCTCTTCAGTTCCCCCCACCTGCCTATTTTGCCCCCATCTCTGCTCTTTTGGCCACCCGGGACAATGGCATTCTACAGCAGTGGCACTGGGGCTGAAGTAGAGGCCTAGGGCCTTCAGCAGTCTCAGCCAGCTGCCACTGCCCCCAGGTCTCTACTTCAGCCCCAGCACTGCCATCGAGGAGTGCCACCTCAAGCCCTGTGCCACAGCCAGCTACCCCAGCACCAGGGCACAAAGCCCCAGCTGCCCCCAGCATCCTGTGCTCTGCAGGCCCTGCTGCACTCAGCTGACCTTTGCTGTCTTTGCTGACGAGGTGTGACCAGCCTGGCCCTATGCAAAGCAGCTGCTGGCCACACCAGGCCTTCTTCCTAAGGCCACTTGCACCATTGTCCAAATAGTGCATGCTGTTCTCACAATGCTTTGGAAAGCCTTTGGAAAGCTTCAGAGGCCTTCTGAAACTTCACAAGAATGGTATGCACTATTTGGAGAACGGCACAAGCGGCCTTGGGAAGAAGGCCTAGCATGGCCTCACACAGGGCCAGGCTGGGCGCACCTTGTCAGTAGCAGGAGGAAGACAGCAAAGGTCAGCTGGGCATGGCAGGGCCTGCAGAGCATAGAATGACAGGGGTGACTGGGACTTTGTGCTATGGTGCTGAGATGGCTGGCCACGACGCAGAGCTTGAGGTGGCACTCCTCAGCAGCGGTGGCAACACCAGGGCTGAAATAGAGGCCCAGGGGAGGTGACAGCCAGCTGAAACTGCTGAAGGCCCTGGGCATCAACTTCAGCCCCAGCGCTACTGCCACCACTGAGGAGTGCCTGCAGGGTGGCCAAAAGGGCAGAGGGTGGGGAGAGTTAGGTGGGGGGGCAGTTAAAGTGAGCCTGTGGTCATAAGTGCAGGTGGGCTGCCAAGTGCCCAAATTTTGATCACATGACTGTGGGGGTACTTCACCAGCTGTAAATTCAGGGACCAGGCATAAGTACCGTTAGTTCAGTGCTGCCATAACTTCGAGTGGTCGCTGAACTAAGGTCATTAAGCAAGGACTACCTGTACTTTGAGATTTGTGTTATGTATAACATTTTTGTTGTTTGTATTATCTGTCAAAAAAAATAAATCTCAGTTTGGAATTAGATAACAACATTACACTTTTAAATAGGCTCTGTCAAGGTCAATAAACTCCAGTATAAGCTCTTTATACTTTAATTACATTTTGAGTAACTAAAATGCTATAGTGTAATTACATGTAGTTGATCTCAGTGGTTTTACTCTTAATAAAGTCTGGGTCTCTTCCATTGTCATAAATGGAAAAAGATTTTTTTAAGGGCTTTTGTACAGCAGGTCACAATACCTGACAGATCTTGGCAGATTTTGAAAAAGCTAAGCAGCATCAGACCTGATTATTACTTGGATAGTAGACATCAGGGTTGTAGGATGGACTGGATAGTTGAAAAAACATCTTGGAATGCAGACCACTATTGTATTGTTGCAGAGAAAACCATATAGAACTATAATCGCCAGGAATTAAGCACAACTCAAGGACTTATTTCCTTTTTATTTCCAGTACTCTTCCAGCTTTTATGGTTTTGTAAAAGGAGTTAATCCATAATACGAACTGACCTTTTAAAATATTTGACTTGTATTATAAAGTAAACCAGAGAGCCAGTTTGGTATAGTGGTTAAAGGCACCAGGCTAGAAACCTGGAGACCATGAGTTCTTGTCCTGCCTTAGGCACAAAGCCAGCTGGGGTGACCTTGGGCCAGTCACTCTCTCTCAGCCCTAGGAAGCAGGCAATGACAAGCCACTTCTGAAAAACCTTGCCAAGAAAGCTGCAGGGACCCAGGCAGTGTCCAAGAATCGGACATGATTGAATGGAGAATAAATAAATAAAGTAAGCCACTGTTAGGGGAAGAGTTCTTAAATATTAAAAGACCTTGACGTGACTTTTTTAGAAGTTTAATAATCATAATGAAAATTTAATCAAAAGTCTCTAAATACAAAATGCACAATTTTTTTCTGTCTGGTTACTGCACATTGCATGCAATTTTGTATGGCTTTGTCTTTTTTCCCCCACACTGCATCTATGTCAACCTTAATTTTAATATACAGTAACAAAATTTAATTACTAATTGTTTTACTGTCATCAGTATACTTTACAAAACTTTGTAAATATTTAGAATTAATAATCCAAATTTTTTGCATGAAACTATAAAAATGATATTTCCTCCTTACCCTACTAATATTTGTGGGTGGCACTCATTCTTTCTTTGTACTTTCCTTGTGTGTCACATTGCCATCTTTGCAAATTATTCCTTCGAAACTTAAATAAATCGAGTCATTTTGCATTACAGAATACCCTAGGATTTCTAAAATGTCCATTTAAAATTGCTCAGAATTGTTTGGGCAGATAAGATAATCAAGTCCATTTTTATATCATCAGCTATATCTTTTTCCCAAAATGTACTGCTAGCAATTTCATGTCTGCAGTGAAGAATCATCCATCCAGATAGTGGCACTTCAAATACTCAAATGTCAGGGCCAGCCCAGGAACAACGACGAGTCAGTACATTCAAAACTCCAGTTCTTTATTTGCTCTCACCATACAGACAGAATCTTGCCAGACTAAAGCTACCCTCACTAACCTAAGAGGAAATAACTGGGGAGACTCTAAGACGGGGCCTCCCCAAACTTCTTCACTTTCCCACCAATGCTGTCCGGACTATGAGACCTCTTATCTCCTTGGAATGCGTTCCCTCCTTCCTGAGGATCAGCGGCAGCACTGAAATCCAACACATCAAACCACTTATCTACAGCTGTTGATCTTTCATCTTTGAAGAGTGGTTAAGCTGCTCTAATACAGAAAATCACCTCAGAGTAATTCAAACATAAAAAACTGAGATTATTAACCCAAATTGTACATACAGGCTACAGGTAGTCTTCGATTTACAATCAAAATTGGGACCAGAACTTTGATTGCTAAACAATGCAATCATTAAGTGAGGTATCACATGACCACACCCAATTTTACAACCTTTTTGCCATGGTCATTAAGTGAATCACATGGTCATTAAGCAAGTCCAGCTTCCCCCATTGATTTTGCTCGTTGGAAGCCAGCTGGGAAGATCACAAATGACAATCATGTGACCCCAGGATGCTGCAACTGTCGTAAATACATGCTGGTTGCCAAGCACCTGAATTTTGATCACATGACTGTGGGGAAACTGTGATAGTTGTAAGTTCAAAAACTAGTCATAAGTCACTTTTTTCAGCACTGTGGTAACTTTGAACAGTCGCTAAATGAATCGTCGTAAGTCAAGAACTACCTGTATAACAGGGCAACCAAATCCAGCTGCAAAAATGCAGGCAGCCACTAGCAAAGGGATGGAGTTTTCTGTTTCTCTTTGCTACCATCTAGTGGCTGCCTGCATTCTTGCAACCCAGTCAGGAAGAAGGCCATGAAGTGGGCCTACATTAAAAGAAACGCACACAGAGATCTTATATTTTAGTAAGACTATAGTAAAACATTTTTATAGTGTGTTGTGAATAGCTCTTGCACAACAAGACCTCACTTTTCCTAAAACTCCTTTAAGCAGATTAGAGAGAAGAAGATGTAGTGGAACACTTGCTACCATTTTTCTCTTGAATGGCATTACTGGGTTTTCTTCCAAGGAGTTCTGTATCATTTAGTAAAACAGAAAGAGGCAGTTATCATTAGAAACAGGAAAGAAGAACAAAATCCAAACTTTATAAACATCTTTGTCATTTCAAGTGATGTTTTAAGAAGATGGACTGATTTTTATTTTATTTTTTTGGTCAACAGGTAAATCACTTTGGGTTTAAAACTTTCCATCTTTTTAGAAGCAGTATTTAAAATATTGCTACTTTGTGCTGCAGATTTACTTTTTAATAAGCAACTAGTTTCTGCACTCCTAGAAATTTGCCTATGTACAGACACAGATATGTGTATACTTAAAGATTCAAGACTTCGAACCTTTCACTAGTTGTACAAATTTTAGGCTATTTTTTTTCCTGTTACGCTTTTTATTTTCTGTTGTGTTTTCATTAACTTGAATGTCGTATAGAAATCCACAGCAGAAAACTTTCCCACATTCTCCTCCCTAGTGTAGCTGCCTAAACTTCCCACTTCCACCAAAAGACTGAGACTAGGGAAGAAGGCTTCTACAGGGTGGAATTGGGAAAAAAGCCTAGATGCCATTCCTTTTTAAAACATCACTAAAACATCCTTTTTAAAACATCCACCACTTGTGCTAGAAGAGTGTAGAAGAGGAACAAAAACTGAAACCCTCAAAGAGACATGTATGTCTGATAAAACCTGGGAACTAGTACACAAGAACTATTTGCCACCTGCATAACATTTAAGTGGGAAGAAGGGCAGTGAAGGTACTCTAGCTATCTCAGTTCACTAAATCATTGTGTGTACCGGTCTGGTAGTCATACTCTATGCATATTGTTTCTGTTTTTAGATCAAGAGGTCCAGCGTTTGAAAGTAGGCATGGAATCATTATTAGCTGCAAATCAGGAAAAGGTGAGAAAGTCTTTTTTTTTTCTTTATTCTTTTTTTCCTTTCCTTTCCTTTTTTTTCTTTTTGGAGGAGGGTAAGGTTAATAGATGATCTGTTTCATTTCCAGCTCCACCTGTCCTTTTGCTTTTGAGTCACAGAGCTGAACTAGAATGCTTTGCTCCAACTTTCCTATCTGGTCTGAAGATGTCAGCTTAACCAGGTAGACCAGACAGGAAACAGGACCGGATAAGCTAATTCTACTTTATTCTAAGGCTACATTAACAGAATCTTGTAAGTCTGAAAGTACGCTTCTCCTGCCATCTCCTTTACAGCCCGAGAAACTAGGGAGGGTCCCTTCTGAGCGTCTTGCCCCACCTGCTATGCAGCTGCAGGCTATGCTGTCTCTTATCTGACCATTCCTTAGGCAGCATCTCATCGCCCCTTCTCCCAAGGTCTTTCCCACATGTCATTATAGAAGAACAAGCCCAACTATTTAAAAGGGAGATTTTAAGAGGAAAAAAAATACCCTCCTTGCTCTGGAATACCCTTTCCATTTCCACTCTACATTTTTCCACCCCTTTTGAACTGAAAGATGCTGGGTATCATAAGTTTAAATCAGTTTGTAATAGGTGATCATGTAGAATTAAAATTGCTATTTAGTGTTACGAAATTTTCTCCTAAATCTAACTGGCCTTATGTTTATGAGTCCCATGTATAGACGGTCAGTTTTGTTTCTCACTCCTCTTTGAGCACATGCTCAAACTTCTTCCACTTGCTTTGATCAGCAGCTCACAAGCAGCTGCAGCTAAGCATCCTTGCCTATACCCTCACTCATCTTCATCTCTCTCTCTCTTACTCCTTGCTAGAACTGGCCAAGCCCAATCCAACAGAAGGGAAGCTCTTATGTGGACAAAAAGCATGCAGCTTGCACTTTCTCTTTTTAAAGATTGTACATTTGTCCTGCTGTGCAAATTCTCATTGTGCACAGTGCTAATTGATTAATTTGTGCTCGTTGGTT
The DNA here is from genome assembly GCF_035149785.1 of Candoia aspera. Lineage (NCBI taxonomy): Eukaryota > Metazoa > Chordata > Lepidosauria > Squamata > Candoiidae > Candoia > Candoia aspera. The sequence continues at coordinate 251,589,277 of NC_086153.1, read as the reverse complement.
TATTTCTTTGGCCAGCTTCCTCATTCCTTAGGTATCTGCTCTGCCCTCCTGTTCCTCCTTGGACTTTATCCCTAATGCACTCATTATGAGATATGGTTTCTGGCTTTGTATAATGGTACTGGCTTTTTACTGCCTGTTATTTCCTGATGCTGTCTCTAGCCTTCCAGAGTTTTTTATTTTTAATTATTACACAGGTAAAATATCTTAATCTTTTATTATAGTTATTCTAGCTTTTCTTATATTTTATATTTTGTGTGATATAGAATATATTCAAGCCTTAGCTGGGGAAAAAAGGGAACTGAGAGAAAAAGTACTGTGTGTTTGTATAAACCAATTAGACTGGTATGTCTTTGAGGAATGTGTGGCATAGGAAGGATGATAGATATTTTTGTATTAATTTACAGGCTGATGTGTCTTCATGCAACAATAATTCGACTTTTAAAATAAATACCGTGTATATCATTTTGCATTCTAATAGTTGTAGGTAGAGAACGTTGCAAGAGGCCTCACACGGTGTCCCATTAACCAAGATGTTATTTAGAGCAGAGGGAGTGGCAGAGGCACACTGATGCAAATGTGTACTGTTAAGAGGGTTGTGCGGTATTTCAGATTTGATTCAAAAGAGGATATGCAGAATGCATGGAGCACAAACGCAGCACCCATTTGCTACTCCTTGAAGCAACCATGCCTTTTGTCAAGATTGCAGAGCTGCTACATGGACACTTTCATACCTGCCATAGAGTCTTGGAAACATACAGGGTTACTTTAATGAGACTCTTGCATTCCAAAGCAATTCTTCCAAATCAAATCCAGAACATTGCACCGGTAGTCCTTGGTTAACAACAGCAATTGGGACCGGAATTGCTGTCACTAAGCAATGCAGTCTTAAAGCACGACATCACATGACTGCGCCACTTAGCACTGGCAATTCTGGCACCCCTGATTGCCATCGTGAAGTGAATCACCATTGGTCGTTAAGTGAGGATGTCATATGTGCCATATGCAACCTCCTGCCGTCTTCCCCATTGTCTTTGCTTGTCGGAAGCTGGCAAAGAAGTTGGCAGTGGTGACCGCGGGGCACTGTGATGTCGTAATCGCTAGTACCACTCATTCAGCGCCATAACAGGTGTGAACAGTCACTGAATGAGTGGTCATTAACTGAGGACCACTTGTATTAAAACCTTTTTTTTCTAAGCAGTGAAGGAAATAGAGTGAAATCTTATTCTAGTGTAATTTTAAATAATTCTGTGTTTGATCTAACTTACTTTCTATTGCACAATCACAAGTGGTTATATTTCTACTTATTTCTCACTTCTCAGTCCCTTATCTGGACTGTTCAACTGGATTGTTTTTACACAGCAAATTGACAGCTGCTTGCTGCACAGCTTTAAAAATGTTTTCTATCAAGATGGTGTTACTATAGTAAAGATGTTGTTGAAGGAGAAAATACAATTTTCCATCAAATTTATTTTTTTAAATAGTTATGACAGTCTGATGATGACTTACAGTAGCATGTTATCTTGTTAAAATAATGAGTAAACAGAATTTTATTACTTTATTAGATATGAAAAGAAAAGAAAAGGCAGTCACCGCAAAAGTGAGATGAAAAAGCTATACACATTTTATCAAATGTGCCTGCAAAATGGTCCTATGATTTGCTTTTTACAAGCAAGAAAATGAACATCTAGGTACAGTTTTCCAAATATCAAATTCTAGTGCCAGCAGTAGGAACATGATGCTTTTCCTTTGTATCTGCTAAAGTCCAACCGAGAGATCTACAGCTTTATCTCTTGACAACAAGCCATCCCACAGAAACAGCTTCAGGATTTGGAGGACTAGAAAAGGTCTCACCTAATGTTCCACTCAGCACAAACCAATTTCTGTATCTGATTATTTTGATGCACCTATAAATTCACTGTTGTTGCCTTTTCTTTATAGGACCGTCGCATAGAAGAGTTAACAGTTTTGCTAAGCCAGTACCGAAGGTTGAAGGAGATAATGATAGCAGTCCAAGGTATAATTAGTGACTGATATATTGGTTGGAAGGTCCTCAGAATGGTCTCATCTAATTTGATGACTAAGATTGATCTAATACTCAAAAGATGGCCTGCAGTTGCACACTGCCTTCATTATCAGCTGTTCTTCCCCAACAATCCTTTTTCTACTTGCTCATCAAAGTTATTTGATGTGTCCTTATATTATGTAAATATGCAGCCATTATAATGCTTGAACATACAATGATTCTTAGTCACTAAAGCTTTTAGTACAATCTAGAAGATTCTACTTCAGGCATTCTACTTCAAGCACTTCAACTAAGACTTGAGTCCTCTGTGTGAAATGCTAGGCAGAAAAGACCTTTCGAGTTCCAGTACACTGCTGAACCATTTTTCCCCCCATGGGCAGTTGTAACTCTATGGTCATCTTGTGTTGAATGCAGTGTGATAACCTCTGTATTTATTATGTAATCATATGCCATTCATCAGTAGATTGCGGTGTCAATGTAGGAGAAGTAAGAGAAGGTTAAAGGGTTTTGGTTTTTTGCTCTATTATTTGTGTTTATAGCAGGAGCACATAGCATAACATTGATGTAGAGCTACAATCCACAAGCTACTGTATAGAATTACAGTTGGGGGAAAAAACAACCTATTCCCAGTTCCTTTAAAAATGAATACACTGATAAATACTTGTGCAGTTGTTTCAGAGAGAAAGTTTTAAAATAAAAGGATTATGCAGTCGTTTACTGCAGTGTAATATGAAATGTAAAAGAAAGCAAAATGACTTGCTGCTGATAATGCTGAAGGTAGCTGAAGAAAGGCTGAATTCAAAAGGCAACAGAGACAGAAGAAATGTTGCCCAGCTAAGTGCTGAATTAAATAAGAAGAGACAAGGAATTACAGCTTAGCTTTGCAGCTAAGCACTGCAAAGAGAGTGAGGATAACACTTGAATGGAAGGACAAGAGATTTATTTAAGAAAATTAAGAGACCTTTTTATGCAAATATGAGAATGCAAAGATCTCCTGAAGGAAGAAGAAAAGTAGGTTCAAATATTTGGAGGAACTATGCAAAAAAGATGCTGAAACTGATGATACATAGAAAGGTTGGATCACTGAACTAGAGCCAGACGTTCTGAAAAGTGAGTTAAATGGGTCCTAGAAAATATTGCCAACAGCAGAGCTGTAGGAGTTGATGAAATACCAGCACAGCTGTTTAAATTCTCACAAGATGATGCAGTTAAAATACTATTTGCAGTTTATAAGCAGGTCTGGAAAACATAGCAGTTAAGGGAATGGAAAAAAATCAATTTATATTCTAATACCAAAAATAGGGCAGGCCTAAGAATTTTTCAAACTACTAGATGATTGCACTTATCTCACATGCTAACGTTCAAGCATCTGCAATCCAGATTTCAATAGTTCATGGTATAAGAACGTCAAGGTTAAACAAGCTACATTCAGAAGAGACTGAGATGCCTGAAATCACATTGGTAGCAACTAGTGGATAATGGAGAATGCAAGGGAGTTCCAAAATGGTGTCTGTTTTTCCTTTATTGATTATACCAAGGAAGACTTTGACCGTGTAGACCACAACAAATTTTGATGGCCCTTAAAACATCTGTGTACAAGTCCACCTCATCTACTTATTGATGCATTTGTATGGTGACCAGGAAGGAACAGCTATACTGGAAAATGGAGCAACTAAATGGTTCAGTGCCAAGGTTGTATGTTGTTGCTTAGTGTTCATTTGCTACTGATGTGTTGTCACCCAATGGGCATCATTTCCCCAAGATTTCAGTAACTGTTTCTTTGAGTTCTTATAAGCTCATGTTTTGTCATTAGTGATAGTAAATTAGCATCCTTGTTTTCTGTCAGCCTTTTTTTCAGCTTTCAATTTTTCAAGCACCAGGGTTTTCTCCAGGGACTCCTGTTTTTGTATGATGTGTCCCAAGTATTTAAGATTTAGTTTCGTTATTGCTGTTTCTAGCAAGCAATCTAGTTTTCCTTCATCTAGCTTTGAATTGTTTGTTATTGTGTCTGTTTTGCATTCCAAGGTATTTTCTCCAGCACAATTCAAAGGCAACAATTTTTCTTTGTTCAGCCTTTCTGATGGCCCAGCTTTCACAGTCATATATTACAACTGGGAAAATCATGGCTTTGACAATATATACATTTGTCATCAGTGCAATGTCTCTGTGCTTTAATATTTTGTCTAGATCTGTCATGCTTTTTCTCACAAACAGCAGATGTCTCTTTCATTCATGGCCACAGTAACATCCTGTGAATTTGAGCCTTGAAAGATGAAGTCTGTTACTATTCAACTTCTTTGCTTATTTGTATTTGATTGGCTAATTTTAAAATATTAATATCCAGTCAACAGTTAAGGCTTATCCAGAAAGACTGAACAAAGAACAATGGATGCCTTTAAATTGTGGTGCTGGAAAAAATCGTTGAGAATAACTTGGATTTCACAAACCAATTTTTCAGTACTAGGTGAAATAAAATCAGAGTATTTGTTGGAAGGACTAATGGTAAAGCTGTAGCTTAAGTATACCAAACCACAGTCTGAAGGCAAGAGTTATTGGAGAAGGCCTAATGCTTGGAAAAAACAAAAGCAATCAAAAGTAGGCTGACAGAAAACAACATGGCTATATACTATCTCTGGTGTCTCAAGCATGAACTTAACAAAAACTCAAAAAAGCAGTTATTGACAGACAATCTAGACAATCACAAAGAATCAGAAGTGACTGAACAACAAGGTACAGATTGAAAGACTAAGACTCTTTTCATACACGGAATGGATATGGGTAACAATCACCATATCTTTGCCTGCAAATGCCTTTCCATCACTGCCAGGTCAGGAAGAAGTGATAACATCCTCGCTCTGTGGCTGTAAAACATTCATACCAGTAGAAGTTGTACTGTCGTTAAATTGGAGCACGTCTGTAAAACCCTATCATTAAAAGGGGAAAGAATGCCAGTAAGATAAGTTGGTGAGTGTAGCGTAAATGTAATGGGTTCTGTATTCTGTGCGCTCATATCCTTATCACATGTGCAGGAATTTAGAGAACACTGTAATATATGAATACTCCATTTATTCTTTTCAGGAAGCTTCATTGTTTGGGATCTTAATAAGCTTAATTTACTTGTACAGAATGCAAAAGTCTCCAGATGTGGGAGGTCAAAGGATTATTTAGTTACTATGATAATAATTATGACAATGGGAACATTATTAATAATAATAAATTGACATAATAATATAAAACTAATGAGAAAAAAATCAAGGTTGAAAGAATACTAGCTGACTTTTCATCTCCCTACATCTACATTCTTCAAACTGTTCTCTTTAAACTTCAAAAGTTTGTTAGATGGGATGGCAAATTGTATTCAGAGGATTCCCGGTCCCATTGTGAAAACCGATATTTTTTCGTGCTTGATTTATTTTCTTTGTGTTTACTAACCTTCATGACTGGGCTATTCTAAATCCAGACAGGAGCTGTAACATTTCATGTGACTGCCAAGTCAGAATGGGAAACGTATATATACAATAGAACATTTATTCTTAAAATAAAAGCTGCATATCCAAATAAAATAATAATGAGTTTAATAATAAATGTATTTACCCATAATAATGCAGAACTAATACATTATAGTTTTAGTGAAGCTATAATAATAGTATTGTAGTTTGACTAAAGCTATAATGTAATATTTGCTGACATGATACATAGGTTGACATCAGATATTACTGTAATCATCAAATTTCCCATCATTTAGTCATTATTAGGCTAGTGCCCGGCCTAATCCTTTGGTTTTTCTTAAATGATAGGTCTAGCAAGAAGGTTGAGTTAAATTGCTGGCTTTTTTCCCAGAGTAGGCAAAAGATACAGGAAGAGCTGCAAGAAGTAACTTCTCTGTTTGTGGCCTTGCCTCCATTTCTCTAAGCATAATATGTAAAATAAATAGTATTAGGCAATATTTTATTGTGCGTGGTTATATTTTCCAGTGATGTAATGTATCTTTAAAAGAGCTTATTTACCACAAAACAGTTCAGTGATCCAATCTGCTATAATTAAGTATGTTTGGCTACTATGGGTAAAACTGTATTTATGGAAAAACATGAAAAATAACTTGATTACCATCCTTCTCTCTCTCTCTCTCTCCACATATTCATACACGTATGCACATGCTCTAGTATTCAACCCAACCTCTTACCATGTAATACTTTATATTTTTACATATATGGTATTTCTATATTATAGCTTTGATTTAATATTGTAGAAATTATAATATTTTCTTTAAATATAAGTTGATTAGCTTTTTCTTCTACTTAGGTAAATCTAGCAGATACTGTTATTTGGCATGAAACTCTGAAGATTTTCCTTCTGAAATAAAACATGGGCAATGATCTACATCTTCCTCAGAAATACTTGAATCTATTTGATATGGGGGAGGCTTTTTTTAGCCAGATGCCTCTTATATACTGTTATACCAGGGAATAATCTATATTTGGTTTCTTCAAACATTGAAAAAGTGTGAAAAATTACCTTACCTTCCAATGAGTAGTTACTAGATAACTACTTATCAAGAGTAATTATGCTTTTCAGGCATCCTCAAAATGCATCAATGATACAATACACTGCAAGATCTACCTTTATTTAATTTAATAGATGAATGGTAGCTCAATTAATCATCTTGAATAATTAGTATTTGTAATAGTTTTTCACAAGAACCAATGTTAATGAACTAGTTTGTCAAATCTGTCTGGGTTTAATATTATCTAGATGTTTTCTCTCGCTTTAGTGTTAAAGAGGAGAACTCCACTAATCTATCCATTTGGTGCTGATCTGTTCAATAGCTCTTAGAGCTGTATTTATATCACTGCCAATAACTAGTTCTGATCTAATTACTCCAAAGCCACAATCTTCCCCATCCAAAATTTGGGTATTTTTATGTACAGAGTTCATATTTCAGTTTCATGAGACAGTTAAATCAGAACAGATTCTCAGTTTTGACTCTGTTAACTATAGCTTATAATTTTATGTGGTGGTTTATATTGTGTTGGCCATGGTTCTTGATATTAATTCTTGTTGAAAGCATAATAGTGATTTTTAGTTATCTAAAGCAAAATATTCAATCATTCATAATTTACTAAAGATATACTGGAAAACTATAGCTTCCTTGACCTTTTTAAGATCCTTTCTTATTTGTGCTTTATCCTTTTATTTTTTTTCTATTTGTATTTTTATACACTTTGTCTAAAAAGTTAAATAAATTTTAAGAAGGCACATTCTTAAATATAAGATAAAGTTAAGGAAAATTTGGATAGTTAAATAAAATTCAACTTTTTTTTTCTTATTTTGCTTATTTGAGTGGAACTCACTATTTGATTTGCAAATGCAGATATTTCTCTGTATGGCTGATTGCATCTTGCCATGCAGATCCTGTATCGCATTGTATAAATCAACATTCTACTGGGTCAGAGGCTGAAATGTTTAAAACTTCTAAGGAAGACAGTGATGCCAAGGCTAACAGAAATTCTCACTAAGCTTACCTTACTGAATTGTATCTGTAGTTAGTTCTACTACAAGGTGCCATGCATGAAACCTCCTCACTGAATTAATTGGAACTAAATGTCTTTAGGATCAAGGTGATATTTTCTGTATTTTGTCCTGTTAAAATCCTTGTTTGTGTGTGTGTCTCTGAGTCAGTGTTGACTCCTGGTGACTGCCTGGACTATTTTCCTGGTAACATTTTTGGAAGTGGTTTGCCATTATCTTCTTCCCAGAGCTGAGAGAAAGTGACTGGCCCAAGGTCACCCAGCTGGCTTTGTGCCTAACGCAGGACTAGAACTCTCAGTCTCCCGGTTTCTAGCCTGATGCCTTAGACACTATACCAAACTTGCTCTCTTAAGATCCTTTAGCCGTGCTCAATTTTAAATTTCCACTTTAAAATTGCCACTTATTTGTGTCTCTTCAGCACAAATTACTCTCAAAACCTTTACAGGGTAAATACCCATTAAATGCTGTAAATACTGTATCATAAATGCTGTAAATACTCAATATCTACTGAGTGATACTGTATCTGAGACCACCCGAATTGTTGCCAAATTCCTAGAGGAAGAACTTAAAAGGAAATGTAATCAAATTTTTCAATGAGTATGGCTCTTTCTTTGTTACTCTCATGATATGTTAATGCATTTTGTATTTTATTGCTTTTATAATGCCAATAAAGGTTTGATTGATTGATTGATTGATTTGAAAAATTTACAAAAGAAAAAAAGAAATTCACTTTATTAACTTTTCCTGCTGAATTCTTCCCATGTTTGATTTCAGCCAGTTGGTATTTAGGCTTATAGTAACATTGCTTTTTTTTTTCCTTTTAACTGATAACATTTTTAAACTTTTGTACCTTCAAGGAACTTCAGAAAGAGGTTTGTCTAGTAGTGGTGAAGATGATTTTGAAGCAACCTTAAGAAAATGGAACCTCATGCATGCGCCCCAAATAGAATATAAACCAGAGGTTGGTTTGCTTATTCTTTCTCCCATTTATCTGAGCTTTGTTTGTCCTGTTTTCTGTGAAAGTTAATCCATGCTCAAATGCTTTTTACATAGATACCTCAAGGGGAGTTGGTCCCATCTATGTTGCTTCCTACACCACAAAAAATACTGGAAATTAGGTAAGAACTTTTTTTTTTCTTAGTTCATTGGTGTTGCTGAAAATACCCTATTTCTGTTACACAATTTATTTTTCACAGTTGCTTTGGGCCTAATTATATATGTTTGGGTGGGTGAATAACCTGAGATACAGTTAAACTAAGTAAAAGATTGCCTTTTGAATTCTATTTAAATTAAATTAAAATTAAAATAACATCTTATGCTCATTGATATGATCCATAGGGGAAGCTCTCCAGTTCCTTCAAATAAACTATGTTTGACAAATGGGGAAAGCCTGGAATTTCAAAATAGGTAAGAAGAAATCTGTGAATACTTTTTGATCAAATTATCAAAATTATTTTAACAGATATCATTTGCCATTTGCTCCTACAATCTTTCAGAAGAACGTGAGAATTCTGGTCCATCTGTAGGAGTTTCCCAAGGCTTTGCTGTACAGTTTGTCTGAATCAGGTCTTCTGTCAATATATTGGTTCATGCATACACATCATGCCTTTCAGGGTAGACTATGTTATGAAAAGTGCAGAAAAGAGTTAATTGTATTGAATAAAAGAAGTTAAAAGTAGGTGGTAAGAGAAAAGAAAAAAAAGGGAAAAAATCTTAAATTGATCTAGTTTAAGCACTACTTCTTACATCTCTCTTTTTCAAGATTTCACTGAGTCCATCAAATTAAAGCTTTTAGGTCTTCCCCTTTCCCTTTCTCTCAACCTGTTCACTCTTTCTTCATGTATTTGTTTGTTTTCTTGATATGATCTATAGAGTACAGTTCGTTCCTCTTTCCCTCTTACACAGTTTAAAAATAATTTAGTTAATATGATTACATTTCTGTTTTGTTTTCCATTGATAAACAAATCAGCCACCTTGAGGGCTGTGTGTTCTGGCATTTGGATGGCAAGAAAAAGATTCTTGTATTCCAGTGCATCTATCAGAAACCAGTACGCTTCTGGCTTTCATATGTGATGCATGACACAAGTTATATTCATGTTAACATTCTCCAAGCATTTCATTGTATTTAAAAACGCTAATTTGGTCTAGCCTATTTGCACATACATGGACACACCCAGCAGTCCTTATGCTAGCAAGAGTTTTACCAGTGGCATTTATTATATAAAAAATTCAAACGTAAGATTGAAGGTTTTACAATAATGAGAGAGGATTTTGTAAACGTCCATTAACTCTGTTACTGTCATCAATGTGACTTGGTATGATTACATTAATTATTGCCATTATATTTTAAAGGATGTCTCAGAAAAAAATATCAAGTAGTCTAGAAGACTTGCAAAGTGAATCCCTGGAAAAGGTTAGTGCCAATATTTCAATTTTTGCCTAATAAATATGCACTGGAAGTATATAAAGCTCAATCCATGCAAGCTTTGTATAGCTGAATAATTCTAATTCCATTGTTTCCTTGACATTGAGATCAAAGGAAACTGGTCTGTACTATCAAATAAATGTATATCTACTAAATCCCCCACATCAAGAAGTTAAGTATATCTGATAGATTCTGAACAATATATTTATGCAATATAAATCCAAAGCTAAAAGCATTTGATTGCACATAACTAACAAACTATACTCATTAATTCAACATGAAGGTGATATATCACTTTAATAGGTTGACCTTTGGGCTTTCCATTGTACCTGTTCAGTGTAATTTGTAGTTTTATGTATAGCAAATGAAGAACTAACCTTCCCAATTACTATATAATCCAAGGTTTATTTTCTCCTTGTTTTGTGTATTTACTTTGTTCTTGTGTGGTATTTAATCTGAATGTGCATATAACTAAATGACTTTTAGTGAGACCCTGAAATTGATGTAATTCTGATACTAGAGACTATGGTGATACTACATGTAAATTTGGCAGATAGATCCTAGGCAGAAGCTGAAATGGCTGATTCAGAGGCACAAAACTTGAAAGGGAGGCCTCATACCCATAGGCCAAAAAGGACAGGTGTATCAATGCTTATCAGAAATGTTGCAAATCATGCCCCATTTGCAGGATCCTAGCTGAACCATACCGCACACTGTTCATTCTGTGGAACCCTGGTATTCCATCCTTAATGCGAATTTGTTTTAAAAACAGTTGGCCACCCATTAATGAACTTTCCCTGCAGTGTACACCTTTCCCTGAAGTTGTACATTTGGATATGTGCCTAGTTGACATGCTAACACATAGCTTATGTTGAACTGCCAACTATCTGTACACAACATCTTTTGCAACATACGAAGAGCCCTCTAAGCAAACCAGTTTGGACAAGATTAGAATATTTTTGCAAAACAATGTCATAAAGCATCTCCCACTCACAGCTGAATTTGCAATAATCAAAATGTGTTATTCCTACTTTTAGTATAATAATGTGATGCAGCAGAAGATTTGCAGCACTTCCATGCATTAAATAGTGCATTCTTCTATGCTGCTTATATTGGTGAATCCAATCTATACGACCTAAATGCAATAATGTATTACCACTCACTTTCAGAGGGAAACCAGTAGGCCTTTCAGTCCTATATACAGGTACAATATAAGCACTGAAGAGTACACTTAGTGTACTGTGTGTTGCATTTTGTTAGTGGAAGAGTGGTGAGATTGGGGTGTGTGTGTGCTATTTTCCAACATGTGCTAAGTATATGAACTTCTGCAGTTATCAGTGGCCCACTTTTTTGAAGCTTGGTCCCTGTGAGTCATTTATCAGAATGAATGGAGGAACAGCTGTTTTATATCCCAGAGTCTGAAGGCATCTGGATTCAGTATACTGTATGTAGCAACTCCTGGCACAAATTCCACTGACTTAGTGGAAGCTAGGCTTGACTTACATTGATAAAACGAGAAGAGATGCATATTAATATCAATATAGCAGGACACTGCATACTGAGGAGAAAATAAACCTATTATTGTTATCCAACAGGCTGGACTAAAAATGTCACTTTATGTCTATACTAACATTTTGTTTGTTACTTTCTCTCCCTCATACTTTGAAATTGCCCTTCCTGCAACTTCATAGCATGTTGATGGGAAACCAGTAGAACGTGATCTAGAAGAAGAGGTATATTAACTGCATTTTAACATTTACATCCTGAAAACAATTTATTTATTTTGTGCTTATTTTTCTTTTGTTTTCTGTGTTACCATGGAATGAGTGCTTGAGAATTTTTGTATGTTGGCAGTCTGCGCAAATTAGCCAAGTTTTTAATTTTAGTTTTTGTATAATAAATATTTTAAGTTAAGGCTTAAAAGTAACTTTCCTAGGGCTGATGAGTAGGAATAATAGGATGAAGTCATGTCAAAATGCTTGTATAACTAAATATTAACACATTACTCCTTGCTTTCCTAATCTATAAATGATAAAAATTAGATGTTTGTAACAAATGGACTATATAGGCTACTCACCAGTAAGAACAGTTAAATGGGTCATAAAGGCTATCCATGACCTATACAGTGCCCACTTCAGCACAGAAGGCAGGCAGGTAGGCAGGCATATTGGAGAAAATCTCAAGTGACAGACAAAATTAGGGACATCCGTGGTACATTCATTCCAGATGTCACACCAATGGTGGTATTTATTTCATTATATAAATGATGAATTGCTTAATTATATTATTAAGTAGTGATTCAACAAGTAGCATACAAGGATAAATTAACATAGAATGATTACTACAGACATTGTTTTGTGGCATGTACACATTTACACGTGACAAAGTTCTTTACCATTATCTTCATTATTCTGACTTTTAGCTGTCAAATCCTGTTCCCTCATAGATTCTTCACTCCAGAAAGTCACACCTCTCCACATTAGTGGAGAATGTATGACCACGATCAGAAGTTCTATATTGGCCAAATATTTTTATTTCTCAGAAGACAAATGCTGATAGCTTCTGACTGAAATGAATGTAGTGAATTTTAGAAATAATACTGACTTCATTATTTTTCTCTTTTTGTTAAAAAAAATGTAACATACATAGAATAAATCTCATGTGAAAAGCAGCAAGTACCAAACCTTGCCAGGGAAACTTCCTCGACCAGCACACAATGGTGATAACCGTCTGTACAATACACCTGCTACTCCGTGTTGTATAAATGGCAATGAGGACAATGGCATACAGAGCCTGAGTATGTACTGTGGAAAGAACAATGAACTTGCTCTCTGTGTGTGTTTGTGTGTGGTTTAAACGTATTGAAAAGATGCTGTGGCGCAAGATTTGACTAGATTGTCAGAATAGCATGATGTTGCCAAGAGTAATGAATCTTAATTTCTATCAGTATGGCTCCTACAGTGTAGACAGTTGGATTTCCTAATTCTCTGGATCCAGAACTGTTAGCTGCTTGGTGGGTTGATGGTGGCCCTAAAATATAATCAGTCCTGGGAGTGTGGAGTGTCCACTGATCTGGGAAGAATTCTGTGGGAACTGAATTGTTACAACCACTGCAAAGGCTGGAGATGAACAGCTGCAGGAGATGTTGAATGTCAGTATGCATGTCTGCAGGGTTTGGTCAGAAAAGTCACAGTAGCAGCCACAACAACGTGATACGTAATGCACATTAAAAACTTTGCGGACACCCCTGCGTGATTGCCTCTGTCATAATAGACCACTGTCAAATTAAGGCAGTGGTATCCATGCCAGTGAAGGCCCTGTGAAAGGTCATTTCCATTACCTGCTTTTTTTTTTACTTTAGCTCCATCCATCTTAATTTTATCATTACATAATTCACTGCCCACATGTCGCTGTAAAGCTATTGTACCTTTTTGTATCACTGATTAGAAATGTCATCATATCAGCTGAAGCTACCGACAGATTTAACTAGCGTATGTGAACAAACTGCATGGCTTAATGGTTAATTTCCTGAGAACTGGGCCACATATATAAGAAGCGATCTGTCTCTGCTGTTTATTTACAGTGTGGAGACACTCAAAACCCCAGGCCTGTTGAAATAGTAAACAGTCCTTTTAAAATGCACAGACTCTCCTTGGAAAAGGAAAGATCTCTGACCTCTCTTTATAAATAAAACCGATAGTTGAGCCTAGAGGATCAACAAGGTTTGTTTTTAAGGGGGAAGAAAACAGGCACATTTTACTGTGATTTGTTTGCATTTTAAGTTAGAAAAAGAACACACTTCTATTCTTTGTACTGGCTTTGTACTCAATATGAGAATGATTTTTTTTTAAATGCATATTTCTCACAGTAAAAGGTTTTCATCTGTATATAGCACACACTGCTTCTGATCATTCATCTGCTTTGCTATTTTGCCACCTGTCTGTTTTGATTTTTCTTCCTTCAGCTGTTTGCTTTCTTTGCTTTCCTTTAACTTTGTTTTGCTTGAATTTTACATCCTCTTTGCTTCTTCATATGGCTTTCTGCTTCTTGGGATGAGTGAAGATCGCATCAGGAGTGTCAGTGCACCCATATTAGGTATTGTATACCTAACCAATGTGCAGCCTTTATGCTAGCAATAAATATCTTTATTGAAAATACAAATTGCAGAGAGTTGACTTTTGAATTGTGTTTTCTGATCCAGCAAATGAAAGGCACAGATGGTCCTAATAGTACAAGATTAAGTGTAGAGAGCCAGCACTAGTGGTTCTGTGGTTTCTAATGGATGCTGGACATATTTGAAATCTGTATTTTAATACCTCAAAAGAAAACACTTATATTAGGGAAAAGACATTTAAAATGCATCACATTTTTGCAAACCATAGTTTTGGCTATTTCATGCCATCGAAAATTCTGTCCATTTGAAAAATGTATTCTGCATCCATGTTATAAAGTAGGTGATAATTACCAATATTCATCATGGGACACCTGCTCATATTATAATGTGGTCAGTGAAGTCTTCAGCTAGCTCTTCCAGGGTTATATGTTATGTACAATTACATTTTTCTGCCCAAAGAAAACCAGTTTATACATGTGAGAGGATGCACAGACTTTTATTTCTGCAATGTTGCCCAATATATTTGAACAGCTTTGAGTGATATGTGCTGCAGAACCAGAACTTCATAGACAACCTTTGTACTTCACAGGGGCCCCTGACAGTATGGACAGCACAACTCCAGAGGAACTTTCACCCTTGTCATCTGGAACAGATTCAGGTGCACAATCCCCATTATCTCCAGACAATAAAAGAAGTCCAAAAGGAATAAAGAAAATATGGGGAAAGTAAGTGTACTTTATTTTTTTTCTACTTTCTCCGTCCCATTTATTTATTTATTTATTTATTCATTCATTCATTCATTCATTCATTCATTCATTTATTCTTAATTTTTTAAATCTATTTATTCAGCTGCCCTACTCAGCACACAACTCAAGGTAGCATACATCATCTACAGTAACAATAGTAATCAATAAAATCACATAATAAAAAATATATATAAAAGGAAAATCCAGAAAACACAAGCAATATAATAAATAAATTAATGAATCCACCTGAAGAAACATTAGAAATTACAGGATTCCTGATATTAAAAATTCAGACATTTGTATGTAAAAGTTGCTTCCTGAATTAGAATATCTGATGACTTATCATTTTTATTATCTCCTAAAAGAATACGTCGGACTCAATCTGGAAATTTCCCTGGAGATGATCTGGGCTTGGTTGAATTTCGAAGAGGTGGCCTCCGTGCAACAGCTGGACCTCGATTGTCACGGTCAAAGGACACCAAGGGACAAAAGAGGTAGAGAATGGCTATTTACTGTTTCTGTGGCTAAATATTTGCTTAAGTAATTAGTCTCTTGACTAAATTCACTATGTAATGAAAAGCATTGTTTTGCCAATATGTAGAGTTTTTCAAGCCAAGATTTCTCCACTTAGGATCTAATTGGTAAATGTGTATTTGCAAGTGCACAGGATACATTCAACTGTTTGGGAACCTTCATCAGTTGTAATTCTTATTTACAAAGGTCTACTGTTGGGTGGGTATCTTTTTTTCCGTTATATTTGGTAGCAGTTTCTGGAACAGAAATAAGTTTTGCTTCTTTGCTTAGTCTACTTCCCATTATTTTTTTCAAAATGGACTTTGGTTGGTTTGTAACTGAATCACAGCAAATGACCAAAGAGCAAATTCACTTGCATTTGCAATGGGGCTAGTATGAAATGCAATAGCTGCTAATCCTGTCCAGCCTATGTGTCATACTGAAGCTATTGGGCTTCCATTTTGGTCATATTACATGGTTAGTTCATCTATATATCTTTTAGAAATGAATATTCCAATTTTATTAATATTCAAAGGCAAGTGATACATGGCGTATTTCCCTATTCTTGCAAATAAAAACCAACTGCAAGGAAGCAAAGATACACTGGAAATTCTTTGAGAGGAAGAAGTAGAATATCTCTGTGCTCAAGTTTTTTTCTGAATATAACTTCCCCAGTATGTGATAATAATCCTGGAATTAAATGATTCTGACCTTAATCTGAAATGACCGATAGTTGGCAAACAGTTACGTATGTATGCAGTATGTATATGTATATGTATATTCAATTTATCTTTCACCTTAGTCCCAGTTATGGACTGCAAGTTGTTGATGATGATATGCTAATATAAATCTCTTTTCCTTAATTGTGGTTCTTAGTGATCATAATGCCCCGTTTGCTCAATGGGGCACTGAACGCATTTGCAACTGGCTTGAGGACTTTGGCCTTGGTCAGTATGTCATTTTTGCACGACAGTGGGTAACATCTGGCCATACGCTTCTGACAGCAACACCACAGGATATGGAAAAGGTAAAAGTTCTAGAATGTTAGAAGCTCCATTAAGAATTCATTCTTTTTTATTCTCTCTTTTTGGTGGTGGATTCAGCTGGTATATGTAATTTTGAAAGTATAAAATAAATCACTGGCCCTGGTGTTGCTTGATCTGGCTCCAGCCGTATCTTCCCCACAGTGTACATCAAAGGTTGGATTATCTCCCCCAAAATATAAAGCAGAGGCGCTAGCACGAAAAATGAATAGCAATTGTCGGATTGCTTTACATAAGATTCTTGCTCTTTGGAGAAGGAAAAACTATCTTTAATCATTGTCACTTCTAGAGATTATGCTGGAAGTTTAGTGGGGGGACAGAGTAAGTCATGTCTAAATGCTGCATATCTGATTCAAGGGGGTGTTTTAGACTGTTTTGACTGCTTTTATTTTATTTTAAAGATCCACTCTACATTTAATAAAACATTTTCAAAGGCACTTTATAGCAATGATCCATGAACATTCCTAAAACCACTATTAATACAAACCATATAACAGGGCTTGTAAATCCAGTAGCAGACATTGTTAATTCAACTTCAGTTAATAAGTTGACTAGGTTTAATTCTGTAACACAGATGTTAAATGAATCTTTGTAGGCAGAGTTTATAAAGTTGGTTGCCATCACAGAGAAAATGGAGGAATTGAAAGAATTGCTCAGGGCTGATTTGCCGGAATTTTCATGGATCAAACCTGAAAACAAACTGGAAGACAGTGCAAATTATTCAGTATAGAAGCAACATATACATATTGTATGTGCTTTTCCTAGTGTGTTCACTGTTTGTAAGGATTTTCAAAGAGTAAAATCAACTTTCTTTTTTCACTTTTCTCAGTTGTATACATTTTTGCACAATTCTTTTTCATATGTAATTTTTCTGCATATTTTGATCTTAAAAGTGAAATAGATAAGTGCTTGTGACCCATAGGTCTAAATAAAAGCAGCCATGCATATCTTGAATTATTCAGTTATTTAAAAGAGCTGCTTTTTTTAGCAGCTCCACTTCCTGTATTAGCAGGCAACAATTTAGACCTCTGAAGTTTAAACATTAAAACATCAATACTTCTTTTGAAAATCCCAATTTCCAATTCAGCGTAATATCTTTTCTTCAAGAACTTCAACGTATTTGCGATCTATCTGAAGATGTGCCAAGTTGACAGGTACTGTTTTAATCATCATTATTGTTTCCCTTTACAGGAATTAGGAATTAAGCATCCTTTACACAGGAAGAAATTGGTTTTGGCAGTCAAAGCTATAAATACAAAACAAGATGATAAGTCTGCACAGTTAGATCATATCTGGGTCACACGTAAGTATTTGAAGTGGTAAAAAGAAATTAAAAACAGATTGATGACTTTTCTAGCCCACTTAACCATTTAGAAATTTGTACGTGTTTGAGTTTTAGAAATGAAGGAGAAAAAAAAACACTCAAATTTAATTTCATCTCTAGAAATATTACAGAGGTACAGAGCTTTATTTTCATTTCCTTCAGTTTTATTTCCTTGACATGTTTCTGGGCATTATATAGCTTTGTATAGCCTATGAACTTAGATGGAAGCTTTCTTAAAAACTGTTTTGATGGGGTAAAAATCAAAACATGTAGAATGGACATACGTAATGGGAATGGAAATCTTATTGTTCTCCAGAGAATATAAGAAGTTATATAAGGAACATATTGTTCTCCAAAGACTAAATTTTAAGTGAATTATTTTTTATTACACAGTAAAATATATTGATGTGTATTCCACAGGATGGCTTGATGATATAGGTTTACCTCAGTATAAAGATCAGTTCCATGAATCACGAGTTGATGGCAGAATGCTGCAATATCTAACTGTGGTAAGGTAGCTAAAATCCTTACTTTCAAAGTCTGAGACTAGAAAAAAGTCCTTTTCTTTTACTCAAATGTGTGGTGAAGAGTTGAAGAGAATAATTTTATCCCTGCATTCATTTCTTTCAAAACTATATTTAGAACTTGAATTCCCAAGTTGTTTTTATACTAAGGTAGGAATATATTTTAAATGTCTGAATAATTGTTTTGTTAGTGATCTGAGGAATCCCTTGTCAATATTTAATTTTCCAGACACTTTGAGTGGCAGGAAGCTAACTCAGACTGTTTCTAGACATTAATGGTAAATGTCAGAATAGGAGATTCCCTTTTTTTAAAATACCCAAACTAATCGCTGCTCTAGCTTGAAACAAGAGAATGATTTTTGTTAAGATGATGTCAGGAAAAGGGATAAATCCCATCCTGCATCACATCTCAATCCCAATAAAATTACTGTTTCTGTATTAAATTGTAAATCCATCTAAATAGCATACTATGTATGCATTATGTGTATATATACATAAATTAACCATCAGCATCATAATGCAAAGGGGTAAGCAGAACAGGAAATGGGCCGGTTTTGCATCCATTTGTCCAGAGCTGAGATGTAGAGCAGTCAGAAGAAACAGTCAACTTCAGAACCCCAGCGCACCATAAAGTGGAGGGGGATCTCCTGCTAACTGGGTGCATTAGGCAGCATTCCACCTTGTTTAAACTGAGGACCTTCCCAGTGCTTTATAAACTGCAGACAAGGAAGATTCTGTAGTTATAGAACTACAGACAGTGCTTCCCTTCTTACTTTGTGGGCTCTGACAACTGTAATAGGAATCACACACTGGTCCATACAGGCTCAAATAGAAAAAAAAGAAAAGAAAAGCTGTGTTGTTTTGGTTTCTTAAATTCTAAGTGGATTGGATCTCCAGCTTTATTCTGTTAAAAACTATGTTTTCCTTTGCAGAATGACCTCCTCTTCCTCAAAGTTACAAGCCAGCTGCATCACCTCAGCATTAAATGTGCCATTCACGTGCTACACATGAACAATTTCAACCCACACTGCTTACGTAGGAGACCAGCAGACGAGGTGAGATAAAAATCATTGATTTTTACTTCCTAAACTTAGTGTTCATATATGCAGAAATCCACAGAACCTTTCGTTCAGCCTTTTTGTTCCTGGGCAAGCTCTCTAAATAATCCCTACTTGCCCTTTGCTTCTGCTCAGAGAAACACTCATAGCATGACCATACTTCTACGTACTTCTGCCCACAAGATGGACTGCAGCCTACATTTTTCCTTACAGAGTGAATTGCAAATGGATATTTCCATAGTTCAGCAAAGTGGGAAAAGAAATTTGCCTAAAAGCTACACAGCAGATAAAGGAAGAATTATTGATTATTTAGAAGGAATTACTTTATTAGCTGCATCTAGGTGGATTAGTCATTTTTGCATGTTTACTGTATTCATCATACATTTTGTTTTTTTCCTGCAACACAGAATAACATTTCACCATCAGAAGTAGTTCAATGGTCCAATCACAGAGTGATGGAATGGCTCAGATCAGTAGATCTGGCAGAATATGCACCGAACCTTCGAGGAAGTGGCGTTCATGGTGGATTCATTGTAAGAAAAAAGAACTTGAATTTCCCTTATGTTTTATAATACAAATATTTACATGACATTTATCAACACAGCAGTTTTCAGTTTTTAATGTTTCTGTCAGTCTTGTTGATTGAAGAAAAGTCAATTTATTACAATGGGATTTTTTTCCCCGAGTGTTTTATGTAAAATAAATTTGGCAATATTTAACTTACATTTTATAAATGATCTTGTGTTATAAACTACTACCCAAATCATTAGCACTTAATATGTGAAAGAAATTAGACAGCAGAAACTACTTTCAAATCAGCAATTGATAGTGTTGCCTGAGTCTTTCAATGAATGTAAACTATCCCAGGCAAGGGAGAACAGATTATCTTTCAACATGAATCATTCTTAACAACAGCGCAAAACTCAAATGGTTTAGACTGAAGACGGACAATTACAAATGTTTATTAAAACAAATGTGTTCTTGACATCAGTTATCGTTTATGTTATTTTAAACAAGCTCACATTAGCCTAAGAAGTGTATACATTTCATAACAGTTATATCGAGAATATAGTCCTCCTCTTCCTCCTTTCAAATCCTTTTCTACAGTCTATCTCTTTGTGCCTCTAAAGATAAGAAATCAGATGCTCAATCACTATTGATGTAGACAGTACGTACATTTATGCATATGTAGTCCTACTTAATTCTATTCATCTCTTCTTATATTTTCCTGTTCTTTCTTTCTCTTGTGCTGCTTTTCATCATTAGACTATAAAATCCACTGAGCCAGCAGTCTCTTCGTAAAGTATCATACGCACCAATACTTTTTTCTAAACATATTGGCTTGGATCCTAGCTTCCTTGAGCAAAACTGTGCTCCCTGAAGTTCTCACTGCTGGACAGAAGAGCTAGAAATCTTTTTAAAAATATATATTTGTTGCAATCCATGGATTTGTTGCAGCCAACTGGGGCACGCTCCCAGGATAGCATGGGAAATGCATGGGGAAATTATAGGAGGAAAGGGAAATAACAGTTCCTTTTCCTGACAGTGGGAGATTCTGCTGAATCAAAATCCCTCTTATTCACAGAAGACCAACTCCAGGACCCAAGTCATTATTGCTAGTGCTAAGAGATGTGTTCATATGGAAATTTGTAAGAGGATACTAACCCTGTAGATCTGGAACTGCAAGCTTTATGCATAGCTGTGCCTATAACTATCCCAAACAGATGTTTTTATTTGATATCCCAAAGAAGTGCTGCTGAAAATGGCATTTTTTAAATTTATTTTTCCTGTTAATTTTATACAGTTGCTAGAGATGGATTGTAATGGCTAACACGTGAAGCGCTGCTGCTTCCTGACTCAGTGATATTGTAACACATCCCGCATATGCACAGAATAATGCAAACACGCAACCCTGAGAATAGCCTTTGAATACCTTGCTGCTTGGAGACCACATTTAAAGCAGCAGACATGTTCTTTGTTTCCCCCACAGATCCTGGAGTCTCGCTTCAACGGAGATACTCTGGCGATGCTCCTCAACATTCCGCCTCAAAAGACGCTGCTAAGACGCCACCTAACCACAAATTTCAATGTGCTAATTGGGCCAGAGGCTCAGCAAGATAAAAGGGAAGTCATGGAATCTACAGCTTATACGGCTCTCACTACCACTGCGAAAGTCCGGGTAGGCTACAGAGAAATAATACCAACTTTAGAAATCCTGCTTGAGTTCCCAACTGGCAGTTTAAAAGCCAGTAATCTCTTAGGCAGCAGTCTTATTTCCATGTAACTACTACTTGAAAATGCATTTCACTGAAGGTCAGGTCAGTAGGAGTTATTTCTAAATAGATGAATAAGGTTCATTATAACTGGCATGTTGTTTAAAAACTGAGGCTCTTTGTACACCAACAGCATGTGAAAATCGTTTTCATGGCTTATCCCAAACAATTCTGGGAATTGCAGCTAAGTGAGGATGATGATTCCAGTTTAGGGTCCCCAAGTGAGAAAGATCTGCTCTAATTATTAAACCGTTTTGAGGCTCTAGCGACAGCATCTGCATTTGGAGGGTACTGCAGGCCTTTCTCTTCAGCAAAGGATCGTTACCTTGTCGTGGTGCTGGAGCTTGAGCACCTCAATGATGCCATGAGCTAAACCGTTAAGGGCCACCCAAGACGGGAAGGTCATGACAGAGAGGTCAGACTAAATGCGATCCCTGGGGAAGGTAATGGCAACCCACCCCAGTATTCTTGCCGTGAAAACTAAATGGATCAGTACAACCAGAGATATGTCGGTATACCAGCGGAAGATGAGACCCCCAGGTCGGAAGATGGTCAAAATGCTACTGGGGAGGAACAGAGGATGAGCTCAACTAGCCCCAGATGTGATGACGCAGCTAGCTCAAAGCCGAAAGGACGGCTAGCGGCCGACACTGCTGGTGGTGAACGGCGAATCCGATGTTCTAAGGATCAACACACCATTGGAACCTGGAATGTAAGATCTATGAGCCAGGGCAAATTGGATGTGGTTATTGGTGAGATGTCAAGATTAAAGATAGACATTCTGGGCATCAGTGAACTGAAATGGACTGGAATGGGCCACTTCACATCAAATGACCACCAGATCTACTACTGTGGACAAGAGGACCACAGAAGAAATGGAGTAGCCTTCATAATTAACAGTAAAGTGGCTAAAGCAGTGCTTGGATACAATCCAAAAAACGACAGAATGATCTCAATTTGAATTCAGGGCAAGCCATCTAACATCACAGTGATCTAAATATACGCCCCAACCACAAATGCTGAAGAAGCTGAAGTAGAGCAGTTCTATGAGGATCTGCAGCACCTACTGGACAATACACCTAAAAGAGATGTTATTTTCATCACAGGAGACTGGAATGCTAAGGTGGGCAGTCAAATGACACCTGGAATTACAGGTAAGTATGGCCTGGGAGAACAAAACGAAGCAGGACATAGGCTGATAGAATTTTGCCAAGACAATTCACTCTGCATAACAAACACTCTCTTCCAACAACCTAAGAGATGGCTTTATACATGGACTTCACCAGATGGACAACACCGAAATCAGATTGACTACATCCTTTGCAGCCAAAGGTGGAGGACATCTATACAGTCGGTAAAAACAAGACCTGGAGCTGACTGTAGTTCCGATCACAAACTTCTTCTTGCACAATTTAGGATCAGACTAAAGAGATTAGGGAAGACCCACAGATCAGCTAGATATGAGCTCACTAATATTCCTAAAGAATATGCAGTGGAGGTGAAGAATAGATTTAAGGGACTGGACTTAGTAGATAGGGTCCCGGAAGAACTCTGGACAGAAGTTTGCAGCATTGTTCAGGAGGTGGCAACAAAATACATCCCAAAGAAAGAGAAAACCAAGAAGGCAAATGGCTGTCTGCTGAGACACTAGAAGTAGCCCAAGAAAGAAGGAAAGCAAAAGGCAACAGTGATAGGGGGAGATATGCCCAATTAAATGCAAAATTCCAGAGGTTAGCCAGAAGAGGTTAGGAATTATTTTTAAACAAGCAATGCGCGGAAGTGGAAGAAGACAATAGAATAGGAAGGACAAGAGACCTCTTCCAGAAAATTAGAAACATCGGAGGTAAATTCCAGGCCAAAATGGGTATGATCAAAAACAAAGATGGCAAGGACCTAACAGAAGAAGAAGAGATCAAGAAAAGGTGGCAAGAATATACAGAAGATCTGTATAGGGAGGATAACAATATCAGGGATAGCTTTGACGGTGTGATCAGTGAGCTAGAGCCAGACATCCTGAAGAGTGAGGTTGAGTGGGCCTTAAGAAGCATTGCTAATAAGAAGGCAGCAGGAGACAATGGCATCCCAGCTGAACTGTTCAAATCTTGCAAGATGATGCTGTCAAGGTAATGCATGCTATATGCCAGCAAATTTGGAAAACACAAGAATGGCCATCAGACTGGAAAAAATCAACTTATATCCCCATACCAAAAAAGGGAAACACTAAAGAATGTTCAAACTATCAAACAGTGGCACTCATTTCACATGCCAGTAAGGTAATGCTCAAGATCCTGCAAGGTAGACTTCAGCAGTTCATGGAGCGAGAATTGCCAGATGTACAAGCTGGCTTTAGAAAAGGCAGAGGAACTAGAGACCAAATTGCCAATATCTGCTGGATAATGGAAAAAGCCAGGGAGTTTCAGAAAAACATCTATTTCTGTTTTATTGACTATGCTAAAGCCTTTGACTGTGTGGACCATAACAAATTGTGGCAAGTTCTTAGTGGTATGGGGATACCAAGTCATCTTGTCTGCCTCCTGAAGAATCTGTATAACGACCAAGTAGCAACAGTAAGAACAGACCACGGAACAACGGACTGGTTTAAGATTGGGAAAGGAGTACGGCAGGGCTGTATACTCTCACCCTACCTATTCAACTTGTATGCAGAACACATCATGCGACAAGCTGGCCTTGAGGAATCCAAGGCTGGAGTTAAAATCTCTGGAAGAAACATTAACAATCTCAGATATGCAGATGATACCACTTTGATGGCTGAAAGTGAAGAGGAACTGAGGAGCCTTATGAGGAAGGTGAAAGAAGAAAGTGCAAAAGCTGGCTTGCAGCTAAACCTCAAAAAAACCAAGATTATGGCAACCAGCTTGATTGATAACTGGCAAATAGAGGGAGAAAATGTAGAAGCAGTGAAAGACTTTGTATTCCTAGGTGCAAAGATTACTGCAGATGCTGACTGCAGTCAGGAAATCAGAAGACGCTTAATCCTTGGGAGAAGAGCAATGACAAATCTCGATAAAATAGTTAAGAGCAGAGACATCACACTGACAACAAAGGCCCGCATAGTTAAAGCAATGGTGTTCCCCGTAGTAACATATGGCTGTGAGAGCTGGACCATAAGGAAGGCTGAGAGAAGGAAGATCGATGCTTTTGAACTGTGGTGTTGGAGGAAAATTCTGAGAGTGCCTTGGACTGCAGGAAGATCAAACCAGTCCATCCTCCAGGAAATCAAGCCAGACTGCTCACTTGAGGGAATGATATTAAAGGCCAAACTGAAATACTTTGGCCACATAATGAGAAGACAGGACACCCTGGAGAAGATGCTGATGCTAGGGAGAGTGGAGGGCAAAAGGAAGAGGGGCCGACCAAGGGCAAGATGGATAGATGATATTCTAGAGGTGACGGACTCGTCCCTGGGGGAGCTGGGGGTGTTGACGACCGACAGGAAGCTCTGGCGTGGGCTGGTCCATGAAGTCACGAAGAGTCAGAAGCGACTAAACGAATAAACAACAACAAAGCAGGCCTTTCTTGTGTAATTGAAATACTGTACTTAAAATTATCCATGGGATAGAAAGGCAAAGCTTCCAGGCAGGGCACAATGATGCAAGTGAGGGCAAGATTGTATCTTATTTATATTCATTTTGCGTACAGAATCTTAAGTAAAAGTTGAGAGCCAGTCTGGTCTTACAGTTAAGGTGCTGGGCTAGAAGTGGGGAGAATGAATTCTAGTCCTCCTTCAGTTGCAGAAGCCAGCTGGATGACTTTGAGCCAGTTACTCCCTCTCAGCCCTAGAAGAAGACAAGGGCAAACTGGTTCCACTAATATTGCCAAGAAAACTGCATGGGCTTGTATCAAGGCTGATTCAAAGGCACCCCCCTTTGGCTTTATTTCTAAGTGGACATTACAGGACGAGAGCCATGTTAGTCTATGGTGGCAAAAAAGCCAGGAGTCTGGTAGCACCTTTTCTAACAAATTTAATTAAAAGGCCTAAAATTTGTGAGCTGGGGAAGTGAGCTGCAGCTCATGAAAGCTTATGCCTTTTAGTTAAGTTTGTTAGTCAGAAAAGGTGGTACCAGACTCCTGATTTCTAAGTGGATGTCGGCTTGACTTCTAAAGAAACATGCATAGGATTGCACTGCAGTCTTCCATTGAAATGTCAGATTGAATTGAATGTTAGTCAAGATTAATTATGGGCAGTACACTTACAGTGATAATTTTCATTTTTTTTCTGAAACAATGCTTGTGTGTGCAGATTTTTTTAAAGCTTGTTTTTTAAAAAAAATAATTTGGGGTTGTTGCTATGATTTTGTGCAGCTTGAGAGGTCTGATATTTGGGAGCAGGAGTGAAAAAAAAGGGCTCCATAAGATGCACGGACCTTTGTGTGTGTGTCTCTACAATGAGTACAGTGGTTTGCTTGTTTTAAAGAAGCATTTATACTGTGCTTCTATTTTGCATATCTGCAGCTGGGATGTGTTTTCCTTCTGTACATGAATTATTGCACTTATAGGTATGCAAGCCCTTAAGTATCTTAAGTTTAATGTACCTAGAAGGGTCACAGTTGAATAGTACATGATGGCAGCAGCACAAACTTTAGCCTCACTTTTCTCCATCCACCCAAGACCTGCCTGGCTTCTCTCAAGCCTGTCTTCCTGCTACCAACCAGGGATGGGTAATGAGCTGTCTCAGTGATGTTGCAGTTGTTTCTTGCATTGGAGAATCTGCCTTTAACAGGAAGTTGGACTAGATGGCCTCTGAAGCATCTTCCAGAATTTTGATTCTTTGTCTGGGAGACCTGGAATTCTATATTAGGAGTTGCAAACATTGTGGCCTTGGAAGAACAGAATAAATTGTTTTAGGACTCCGTTGAATTATCTTTCCTTTTAAAGGATACATTAACACTTCTTGCTAAAATGGTAATCAGTTATGCTCTGATTTATTAAGAACTTTACTCTGGTTAGCCTCCCTGTATGGAGTCCAAAAGATTATGTCAGTGAGTCCATTACTAAGCATTCTCTTCAGCATAAATGTAAAGACAAAACCTCCCCCTTTCCTTTTGAAGCATTTGTTCAATTTCCTACAGGAACTTGAGAAAATCAGTGAAAATGTTCAAATTAATCTTGTAAAATCCATGAAAGATGTTATTATGTAGCAAAAGTCAATTTTAACTTTTGGTGTTTTCTGTACTTCTCCTCTTGTGATTTTCTGACAGTGTTTTCTCTCTCTCTCCACCCCACTCACTCTTCATTCTTGATAGCCAAAGAAACTTGGATTTTCACATTTTGGAAACTTAAGAAAAAAGAAGTTTGATGAATCTACGGATTATATTTGCCCTATGGATACAAGTACAACCAATGGTACTCAGAAGAGCTACAGTGCATACAAAGTGCATAATGTACTCCCTGACAAAGAATTAGACAAACTGGATCAGGTGGGCCAGGTGGACTGATACACTCACCTTTCATCCTCTTGATACATTCGGAGCTTACAGATAACCTTTTCTTATAATTTAACTAAAATACATAATGCATCTGCATGTCTTTAATGAATGTATTGGGAGGAAGCTTGAAGAACCTTTAAAATATCACTGGGATTTTTTTCCCCCCATTTGCAACTGATGCATCCTACTCATCTTCTCAAGCCCTTTTTCAGGAAAAGAAAAAGCTTTACACAGCAGGTGTAGCTGATATTCCAAGCACCTAAAAGCTATAATTGAGCATGGGTGCTCTCTGCACTGCTGTTGCAGGACAGAGCTTTTTGTATTTCATTTATAATGCCCAGCGATAATTTTTAACATTTTGTATTAGCTTTTTCACGTCCACAGTGGTAAGGATGACCTATTTTATTCTTGACAGCACAGCTGGATTGTATATATTTATTAAAATATGCTCTTTTAATTGTGCAGTGTCTGCACCATAGTGAATGCATACGATAGAACATCAAAAATAGAGGCCTAATGATGGATCTTTTTAAAAAAAAAAACAATCTGAGAATACAATTACATCCAGAAAGCAATAAAAATATTTACTTGGGAAAATGTCTAATTGTTTTTGTTGTGATTATTCTCTTTGTGATTGAATTATGCTTTAAAATATTAACTTAGGTTGATTTTATAAATTGCTGTTGCAAGGAATACTGCATAGAAACATGTGTAAAGTAGTTTTTAAAAACCTGAAAAATGGAGCAATTGGAGTTTTCTGCAAGGCAAACCTTCATTTATTCTGATTTCCAGGTCAGAAAAATTACAGTAATATAAGATTAGTTGAAAAAAGTTTTTTTCGTATGCATGATTTACTACATCTAACATGTTCCATTTTTCTTTCACCTGAAATATAATTGATTTTCCACTTTATTTAAAGCATGTAATTTGTTCATTATGTGTTTGATTTGTACACAATCAGAACTGTTTTAACGTTTTTAAAACACAGCTTTCAGTCAAACTCCTGGAGCTTCTTGAAAGTGAATACTCAGAAAGTATAGATGCTCCCTCACGTTTCCTTAGCCTCCTAACCTTTGTCCTCAGCTTCTTTTCCATTTTCAGACTCTGAGAACAAAAGAGCTGTGCTAGTGAGGATAAAGGATCTCTCTGGTTTACCAGAATCAATCATATACAGGAAAGCTTCTCAGCACTGCATACATGCAATATCGTAAAGTAAATGAAAATTAAACTCTTTTAAATATTACGATCCCTGACAACTTGCCCTTTGGAGTTGTATGCTATTTCACTGCCCACCTCAAGCAGTGATGGTTAGTGTTTGGAAATTGTGGAACTGCATTGTTTGAAGACAAATCTGTTCTGTCCTGATTCATTGAAAGGAGTATTTCTCAAAGTTGGCAACTTTAAGAAGTGTGGACTTCAATTCCCAGAATTCCCCAGCCAGAACACTGATTTAAAGCAAGACATCAAAATTTAGTTGAATATCTCTGAGCATTGGCTTGGCAAGTACTGTATATAAAGCTGAGTAACATCCATGGGTTGTATCTTAGAATCATATTAATAAGTATCTAAGTTTGCCAGCTACTCTCCTCAGAGAAAGCACTACAGAGATGAAGCTGTCTTTTTTGCAAAAACGTTTATTTTAATGGGAGGAAAACTGTCAGGTGTGAAGGGAGCTGCTCCAGGTGCCACCCCTTGTGCTGAAAGAATCCTTAAACACATGCAGTCAATTGGGTTATTCACTAGTATGCCTATTTGGGTGTCACTGAAGTGTGATTTGTACAGCATATTGTTGCATTAGAGAAAGGTGTGTACCAAAATACAATCCAGGCTAACTTGAATAGGTAGATGATAAGAAAACTGGCTTAGGAAAAAGCCACACACCCAAGTAAGTCTAGTTGATAAATGTAAGTTTCTAATTTCTAAAATTTGCAAGGGGAAGGGAGAGTTTGAAAAACACTACCCAAAAAAAGGCCACAAGAATTAGCTGTAATAGTTGTATTTAGGCCCCTAATCTTCCAGGGATCTAAACAACACAGGCTGCCTAATCAGTTTAAGAAACAAACTTACCATCACCACCAATATCTCTGAGTGGAGAAATTCAGGCCCTACAATGGGGACATCAGGGGTGGGAGTGGGTTGTTTGGGGAGCGAACAGCGGACATGTTCCTACTTTCTCTATTACACAGTGATAATTCTCATGACTAATGATGGAGCCAGATGAAAAACTGTTGGTGGAATAAATATATATTTTAGCATAATGAAGCATTGAACACATTAATGGATATCTTCTTATGTGCTAAACAGTGAACATGAATGTTTGAATTATTAAAATAGCATGATAAGCATTTGAATCTGTGCATGTGATCAAGAAATGCTTTTGGATTGGTGGAAACAGCTTGGTTGCATTCTTTTTACTTAAAAACTTAGCATCACACATACAGTTTTTGTTTTTTTTAAAAGTACAATGAATTCTCTCTTCATTTCTGGTCCCACTAACCTACTAACTGTATGTTAAATGCAGTGGTGTCAGATCTATATTTATGGATAATGTGCAATTTGAAAATATTTCTAGTATGGGGGAGGAGCTGTGTAATTCAGCTTTAACTTCCTGAAGACAAAGGCATGGTGTCATATATGTGGAATGGTTAAGCTATCCTAAAACTTGTGCATGCAGATTTGAGTCAGGTTGGATGGCTGTTTTGATTTCATCTAGTTGCTGAAATGATTTTGCAGATGGACCATTCAGAAGGAACAGTAATGCAAATAGGGGAGCTCTCTCGAGGAATAAACAACCTCACGGTATGTATGAAGTCAAGAGGGCCGTCAAGAAGTTTCTATTATTGATCATTATTAATTAGCCAAGTTTGTTTATATAATAACCATCATCCACATGCAGCTGGGGAGGGAATTCATCTATCAAGCTCCTCTCATTTTTTTTCCTTCTTCCCACTGCAGTCAATGAAGAGAATTCTTTGTTCGTTTCAGAGTTTTGGATCTTTTAAGGGAGAAATGAAGGCGCTTAGGCTTCTGAATGGGAAAATAATTTTGGATAAACTGTTTCATAAATTACCATAAAAACGGTTCTTTCTCACTTTCTGGTATATCTGACTGTAGATATTTCTTGACCTCTGTAACTCAGTGTATGCAAAATATTTTTTTTTTAAATTTCCAGACAATGTTAAGCCAAGATCAGATGCTGAACAACGATCGGTTTTTAACATCAGCTTTTGAGGACTGGAGATGAAGATGCCACAGGAACAACAACACTAAGTCCTTTCTCCTGTTGTGAGAGAAAACTGGTGCAGGCTGGGTGCTATACCTAGAAACGTATCATTTTCTTTGCCACTACAATATGTGAAAGTTCAGTGCTCTTTTAAAAGAGGACACACACATACACAGATAAAGTCCATGGTCTAGGTAGTTAAAACATGCATTCAAAGAACTGCAGTTTTTCTAGGAATTTGGAAAACATGGGTCTGTTACCTATTTTAATCATCATGAGTAATTTAATAGTGATCCATTTTTCTATATTTTGTAATTCCAAGGTTTGGCTGTGGTGCAGAGCAATGGATCTGCAATGGGTTTCAAAGTTGTAGTTATTCTTTATTATCAATGTTATTTGTGCAATGATTTATATTGAAAACTAGTTTAAGGTACTGAAAAAGTGATTCCTCGATGTATTAAATGTGTTCATTGTTTCAAAAGACAGTCATGATCAAGATGAGCATAACTTCTCATGACTGCATAGATGCAACCATTGCAGCTACCTTTGAAACAGCATGGAAATAATTTACCATTGCCTTTTTCTGAATCTTAAAATTTTTTTCCAGGCTAGTCTATATTCTTGGTATTCCCTGGTGTTTTCTCATCCAAGAACTAACCAGGTCTGGTCCTGCTTGGCTTTCAAAGCTGGACAATGTTAGCCAGGTGGTTCTACCAACTGATACACTCAGTTTTCTTGACCACTTTTACTGTAGTTGCAATGAGTATCACCTACCGAATAGTAGAAGCTCTCAATATTTGATGAAGAAATCATTCCTATCCTCTATGCAGTCATTCTTGTCTTCCTCCCATTTTGCTAATTTTGAACTATACATGCAGTCTACAACAAGTACCCTTGTTATCAGGGCTACGCGGTGACAAGTTAACAAAAACTTACATTAGTTATTTGTATAAAATTTCATTATTCTAGTGTGGCAGACACTACGGAAGAGTTAGAGGTTATTGTGCTTTGTTCAAGGATTTAAGTGTGCCTATTAATTCATACAACACCAAAAGTGTGTCTTAACTACCTTAAATGTAACATATTCTACATTTTGTTTGACTTACAAATTCAAAAGAAACACACATAATAGCATATTGGTGTAGGCTTTCACAGCTGGCATCAGTGTAGCAGTGATGAGCTTTCAGGCTTGAATGGCCATGGTCTAGACCACAGACATTCATCCAGAAAGCTCATCACGGCTTCACACATAACAGCCTTGCAGATCAGTTTATTTTTGCCCTTATCATCTGAAAGCTTAAACACTCTTTGAAATATCCTATC
This sequence comes from Candoia aspera, assembly GCF_035149785.1. Lineage (NCBI taxonomy): Eukaryota > Metazoa > Chordata > Lepidosauria > Squamata > Candoiidae > Candoia > Candoia aspera. The sequence goes on along the minus strand of NC_086153.1, from coordinate 251,557,712 downwards.
AATTGGTTAATTGAAAGCATGAAAAACAAGGGACCACAAATGGCCACAGCTGGACTTCTTGCTCTGTCATTCTACTTAAAGGCATCTCCCAAATATCAAATTTTAACTGTATTTTGTTAAGTCACAGAAACAGAAAAATTCAATTTGAGAGAAGAGAACTAACCTCTTCATACTTTCCAGTTCTCAGTACCGAAATACAGACCTTCAAAATTCACAGCTGAATGCCAAGGTTTTGTTAAAATTTATGGCAACTCTTTTGGGAAGGGGAGGACAATTGATAGTTACATCTAATCCACCAAAATCTCCCTAATACTCTCTTGATTTGGAGTATCCAAGTTCACCTTCATCTTAATTCAGGGGGGAAAGATTAGTAATATTTCAGTGGTGTGCGAGAACAGAAGGTTTCCACATCAGGGGAATATTGTTAATAATTAGAATCTGACATGTTCTTCTTTCTTACCTCTAGCAGTAGTGCTCTATTGTCTGCTTCAGTTTCCTCTTGAAATGAGATGTCCTTGGGCACACCTCCACTCTGTTCTGTTTCAAAACTTATTTGGGTGGCAATCAGCAACTCTCTGAATATTTTTATGTGGAAATCTTTGCTGATCTATCTTAAGAGGCTTGTAACCTGTTGTGTGATGCAATCTTGATCATCTAAATGTCCTTATACATGTGTGCCACCTACTGGTGACAAAATTAAATTCCTTGTTTGCAAAATACATTCCCAATACAAGTTGTTGCTAACAAAAGTACAACCTTTAGTATATTCTTCCTGCAGAAGTATTCAACCTGAAGATATCAACAAATTCATACTGTGCTACCAACCCACCTTTCACTGTTAAGTGACAGGACTTTGGATGTTATAGTCAATGGTGACCTGCAGAGATTTGGCTCAATACCCATACAGAAGCCGTCCCTTTCAGACCTATGAGCCTTTTGAACTTTTATTGTTGTATAATTCTGGATTTAAAATATTGCATGTTCAAACATGTCAAGCTTTACTGTACAATTTTTTTAGAAAAACAGCTGTTGTATTACCAGCATGTGTACAGGTGTTCCCAGGAGCTGACACATGAGCAATGAAGCACATTTGGGCTACAAAGTAAAATACATTGGATCAGAGTATCTTTACATCAATAAATGGCAGGATTTTGATTTCTCTGCTGCATTATGACTATTTTGAATCCAGCTGAGGTATAAAGTTCTGCATGAGAACAATGGTTTTAAAATATAGTTTCCTTGCTTGCCTTCATTATTATCTAAATATCATTAAATGTTTCTGTGGAAAATGCTTACACTTCAAATGCTGGCACACAAGATTAGGTGATGTCAATCCTAGTAGTAGTTACAGCTATGAAGTTGGTATGTATAAAGCACATTTCCCTTTAGTAGCTTGGTTTGAAGTTTATGATAGGAAATAGTGCTATAATTTCATGCTTATTCTATTTTTTATTTTTTAATAATTTTTATTAAACTTTTAAACAAGAAGATTAAAAACACACAAAATAATATAAACTAAGAAAATAAAGAAGGGAAAACGAAGGAAATCAAAGAAAGAGCAGAAAGTGCAAGAAAAGGAGAAGTGTTAAAAATAGAAAAGAGAAGAAATATATAAGGCAGGAGCTTCCGATATTCTTCACAGCAGTTATAAGTACAATATATTTAACCCCTCTAACAATGCATCATATTACTCTTCTTTCTATAATCTGTCCTGTCTAATCATCAAAACCATAAATCACAAATTCATTTTTTTCATTTTTATGCAAAAAGTCATGGCTTCTAGTCATCTGTAAATGTAGGTAGTGTCATTAATCAAAGAAGTCAATTTATCAATTTCAGCAAAATGTGTCAGCTTCACCACCCATTCCTCCATAGTGGGTAGTGCTGAATCTCTCCATCTATAGGTGCATGCTTATTCTAAATGCGCATGCAAAACTGCATAGATTCAGAAGAAAAACATTTTGGAAAATTAGATGACACTTGACCACCATCTTTCCCACAAGAAATGCCATGCTAAATGCATCCCTCTCCAGTCAGAGACTGCGCATTAAAGAATTTCATCAATAGGATTTTGTCAGACCAAGGAAGGTGAGCATGTTTTCTCTCTAGGAATGGCTCAGTGTGCCATGAAAGTCAGCTGGAGTCATAACTTGGGGAGGGAGATCTGGACTTAAATTGGCTATTTAGAAGAGAACCCCCATCAGATTTTTTTGGGTCATGTTTTAAATAAACCAGAACTTGACTTTTTAATTATATGTTTTAAAAACTGCATGTCATAGTTTTTACATTTCCTACTTCATATTGGAGAGAAACTGAAGTCAGCTTCAGCAACTGGCCAGAAGAAGCTCCAAAGGCTGCAAAAAGGGGCTTCAGAGGTTGCAGGAAGCCACAGGCTCTCTACTTCTGTCCATTGCAACTCATTCTAACCAACTTGTTTCAAAAGCAGTTCACACTTTATACATTAATAATTGCAACAAGAAATATTACATGGAAATACAGAGCCCACAAAATATATCATTTTATTCAAGTGAGAAAAGGTTCATAAACCTTTATTAAGGCTGTGCAAAGTATTAGAAAGGGGTACTTTGCACAGAAAAGTGTCAGAAAAGTGTCCTTTTTCTGAAGGGTCAGCGCCTCTGAAGTCTTTCCCCAGCTATCTCTGCAATGTGTGTTCTTGCACAGACAACACTTTCCCCGGGGACTGCCAGCCAATCAAAGCAGTTGTACATGCACAAAACACATGCACACATTTGGAAAAACTCTTCAAAGTAGCTGTAGTGACCTTTCTAGAGGCCATGGTTGTTTTAATGCCTCAAGGAGGAACACTTCACTTACATCAACCCACTTTGTAAAGAGCACCTTCAAATGTTTTGCATAACCATAGTATCCATGACATTTCCTAATGAATTAACTTCAAGTTCAGTAAGCAAATGTGCTTTCTTTTCCATATCCCAGAAGCTCAAGACTGGGCTGACAGGCAAACTGAATCATGGGTGGAGGTCCACACATAAGAATCAAACTGTCTCCAGAGGGGAGAGGAAGATGGTCCTTTATCATGTCTGCAGTAACAAAGCCAGAACTATATTTCCATCCTGCAATAAAAATGAAGGAGAAAGCTTCATAGCTATGTCTAACAAATCAGAAAAGACCAGCTATGCATTACAGCATTTAATATATGTGCAAATAGAAGATAGCCCTGCACACACTCACTGTGCTGTCACCTAGAAGGGCTCCTCCATTCATTTCAAAGGAGGTTCAATCTAACTAAACTTCATTTCCTTTACTCTGAATGTTCTATCTCTATCTATCTATCTATCTATCTATCTATCTATCATCTATATAGTAAATAATTTCCTCATATCATACTGAAAATTTGACAGCAACTTTTGGAGATGCTGTCTCCAAAAAAGGAAACACATATGGCCAAGATTGTGTACCTCTGCTTCATAGCAACATTAGTATACCTTCAAAGACAGAATCATAAAATTAACCTGTTACTGACTTGTACAAACATAATTGCTTAATTACATAATTACTACTACTATTACTACTACTAGAAAGACTGCATTATAAACTGACAGTTTCCCATTATGTATCTTAGACTACCCTTCACCTTCCCACATTAAAAAAATGTGTATCACTAACTGTGATAGGTAATTTATTACTTAGAAATTACTGTACACCTCTCAAGTAATTTTCTATAAAGACTTAATATCTGATACTGTCCTACTCAAATGACACAGTTGTGTCATTTGAATAGGACAGTATCAGATATTATACATAATGGTAATAATTTCAGCCAGGAAAGGCAATTAATTCAAAAATTCAAACTCTAGTTTGGTAAAAGTGGTACATCGTATCAAGACAAATTTCTCACATGACTGCAATAGAGATACACACTATGCTTAAATTGGTTGCATACCAGAAGAGTTCATTTAGCCTTTGAGCAACAACAGCTTACCTTGAGGTGGTCTGTCCAAAGTGTACCACAATTTAAACTGGTCTGGGTGGTTTGCAGCTACATCTTCAAGCTCTGGTCTCAGTAATATATCTTGTTCTGTCTGCCAACCAAAAGTCAAATATCCATTCACAATTGAGCATGCAGGTTGACACACAGCCTACTGTTAGCATTTGTTTATGTTCTGACCTAGGATTCTAACTCTCTGGTATTCATCTATTCCCTTTGCTGTGGAAGGCTAGATGCCATATCCCTTAGCCCTTAGTACTGCAGCCCACACAACCTTGACTAGAAGTGAGTTATTCCCAAGTAGAGTGGCTAACATCATGGGCAATGTGGTTAGCATTAGATGTTAGCAATTCTGTAGAACCAGAAAACTACCATCACCACTAGGGATTTCATATATAGTATCTGGCACAACATCTTATGCTGGTTCTATCAATTAAACATGCAGTTTAGCGTTGGTCTGAATAATAATGTAGTAGGAATAACCCCTTTCTATTATATACATGTGGGTGGGGGAATTAATCTATGTCAGGGCCTGACTTGGCATATATCAGTCTTAAACTGGAGGTATATAAGAAGGTGAGGAGGCTACTCAATCTACAGTTCTTCATAGCCACCTCAGCACTCTCTCATCAGCCTCTTTGTGAAATCAAAAGCAGCCAGCTTTCCATGAGAGCCAGAAAGAGTATTTTTAATGTTTAATTTTCTCCACAGAGGAAGAGCTATGAACAAACCCTTCTGATGCACAGTTGGGAGGATGGCATAAATGTCCAAGCGACTGCTGGTGCCCCAGTTGCTTTTATAGTGATTGCACAAAAAGGAAAAGCAATTTTGTGATTGCACAAAAAGGAAAAGGACTACAAAACACAAAGTCAACCAACCTGATTAGCAAAAAGGAGATAACATTTCATATTATCAGTAGGGTCCCTTGTGATGTGGCGGATCAGTTGAAGCATGGGAGTAATTCCTATCAAATCAAAGCCAAGGCTCAGAATGAGGTAACGTTTTTCCATAACCCAGAAGTAGAGGCATAACATTTTGATACTACCCCTATCCTTGTCAAGTATAACACTAGGTGTGCATTTGTGTGAGCATGAAAGGGCTACAAAGCACAACAAATGTGTGCTTTTTAATACATCAGTGTAGGTGATTTAATTCTCCAAAATATATTTCTAAGAAAAGAAAATAGATGATAAATAAATCAGTCATTCCTGAGATTCAGAAATATTACTTAATACTTTCTCCAACAGGATATCTCTGTTTTCGGTGACTGGGAAGTGCTCCTCTTTTTATATTAAATGATTCAGTTCTGCAGTACTTATTTAACTTTACATTCAGCTTCTGAGCTACAGGTAGGGTTCATGGCCAGAGACAGAATATTAGATTATATTCAACTATAAAAGACGATCAATAGAAAAGAAAAGGGGTCTTAATGATCTCAAAGAATGCCTAGGCTCATATAGAAATGTGGCTTTTCAATAGCCTAAGTGCCAAATTGTCTAAACTTTATTTGTCATAATCAGCACTTTGAAATGGGTACAGAGACAGCTTATTAAGCAGTATTCTACACTAGGTTAAGTTCTCAAACACTTTTAAAAATAACTCCACATATGATTGTCTATATCAGAAGTCAATTAAGGCATCTGTCAGATAAGACATATCTGCTACTCCATGCTAAGCCTTGATCAGGTCTTCTGTGCTTATTCTTTTGTAGTAAAGGGGAGAATAATACATATTAGTTAGCTAAGTCTCTTATAGAACATACATCACAATCAGGAAGTTTATTTTTTAACATTTATTCAAGCCCCTCTATTCCCGAAACAAGGAATACCTACCTGTTCCCCCAGCAATCATCCCAAGGTGCTTAACAAACTTTATCCTTGCTTCAGACTTTTTATCCAATTTGATAGCAAATTTGCCTGCGTAAAATTACAAGCATCATTTCAAACAAAATTGAACCAATGCAAACCAATGTATACACTACTGTTTATTAAATCTGCAATATTATTTCAATTTCTGAGGGTGAAAACCTGTACAATGCTAAAGGCCTTCCCTCATATAAGCAGATTTAGGCTAGGTGTACATTTGGAACTAGCTTAACTATGGCTTGCTGAATAAGCTATAATTGCCTGAGCTCACACAAGACTAAACACTAATCCAAAAGTCTATAATCTGATCCCCAGAGCAGTTTACAGCTCCTGGAAGCTTTGATGTGACCTCTGTAACAATGCTACTAGATCTGAGCTGCAAGCATCTGAACCACCTTTAGATGGCAGCACAGAGTTATAATGTTCTGTAATTCTTTGCTGCCATCTAATGGTTGTTTGCATTTTTGCAGCTCAGATCTGATAGCTGGACCTAAGACCTCCAGGAGTTATTACCAAAATATGGTTAGTGTAAACAGAAAGGGAATTTTATTAAATTAGATGGTAATCATATTAATCACATTTAATTTTTATGACAGACCTGTCAGTGGGGCAGTCTTGCACAAGATTTGGGTTCATACAAGATATCTCTGGATTCAAGCTGCTGGACACCACTACACAAATTACTCAACACATGATGAAAAGTACAAAGTACAATCCACTGTGACCTACCCTTTGCTTGGGAAAGTATGATTTTATTGTAGCTCAATTTGAGCAGAAAAGCATTACTAAAGTTGTGAAACTATCCCCAGGAATAGCAACTACATGTAATTATTTCAATTATTTTTTTTATTAACAATGTACATATAAAAGGTGGTATTCATTAACAGCTGTGGGGGGGGAGAGAGTATGCTAAGTTGGAGATGTCCTAGGATGCATTCCAAATTCCCCTGGGGATCATTGTAGCTCAAATGGCTGTGAAGCACACACAAACAACCCAAAATTGACTGCATAGGCAAAAGATCTAAGACATGTTCCACTCATAACATGTTATATATCTCTCATCATCTGCCTATCGCCTTTATATATTCAAATGCAGCTGACCACATCAGTACTGAAGGAAGAAGTTCAAGCTGCACTGAAGGCATTGGCAAAAAACAAAGCTCCAGGAATTGATGGATTACCAAGTGAGATATTTCAACAAACAGATGCAACAGTGGACGCACTTACTCTTCTATGTCAAGAAGTCTGGAAGATAACAACCTGGCCAACTGACTGGAGGAGATCCATATTCATGCCCATTCCAAAGAAAGGAGATCAAACAGAATGTGGAAATTATCTAACAATTTCGTTGATTTCACACGCTAGCAAAATTTTGCTGAAATAATTCAACGACGTTTGCAGCCTTACATCGATAGAGAACTACCAGAAGTCCAGGCTGGATTTAGAAGAGGACGCGGTACAAGAGATATTGCTGATGTCAGATGGATCTTGGCTGAATGTAAAGAATACCAGAAAGATGTTTACCTATGTTTCATTGATTATGCAAAGGCATTTGACTGTGTGGACCATAACAAGTTATGGCTAATATTACAAAGAATGGGAATTCCAGAGCACTTAATTGTACTCATGCGGAACCTGTACACAGGTTCCGCATGTCATTAGAACAGAAAACAGTGACACCCAGTGGTTCAAAATTGGAAAAGGTGTGCAGCAAGTTGTATACTTTCACCCTGCTTATTCAATATGTACTCTGAACAAATAATTTGAGAAGCAGGAATGTACGAAGAGGAACGGGGTATCAGAATTGGTGGAAGACTCATTAACAACCTGCGATAGGCTTTGCTTGCTGGAAATGAAGAAGACTTGAAGTACTTGCTGATGAAGATCAAAGATTGTAGTCAGCAATACAGACTACACCTGAATGTGAAGAAGACGATTCTCACAAATGGACCAATAAACAATGTCACAATAAATGGAGAAGAAATTGAAGTCGTCAACAATTTCATTCTACTCGGATCAACGATCAATGCCAAGGGAAGTAATATTCAAGAAATCAAACGACGTATCGCGCTGGGAAAATCTGCCATCAAAGACCTGTCTAAAGTATTCAGAAGTAAAGACAACAGTTTAAAAACAAAGGTGCGTCTGACTCACGCCATGGTCTTCTCAATTGCCACATATGCCTGTGAAAGTTGGACATTAAAAAAGGAAGACAGAAGAAGAATTGATGCATTCGAATTATGGTGTTGGCGAAGATTACTGAAAATACCATGGACTGCCAGAAGAACAAACAAATCAGTTTTAGAAGAAATACAACCAGAATGTTCCCTAGAGGCAAAAATAACTAGGCTTAGACTCTCATACTTTGGGCACATCCTCAGGAAAGACCGATCACTTGAAAAGGACATCATGTTTGGTAAAGTCGAGGGCCAGCAGAAAAAAAGAAGACTTTCAATGCGATGGATTGATACAATTACCTCAACTATGGATGCAAACATTGGAACAGTCGGGCATATGGCACAAGACTGAACAGCATTTTGTTCTGTTATACATAGGGTCGCCATGAGTTGTAAATGACTCAACAGCAACTAACAACAACAACAACATCCATTAACCATTTTAAACATCTTGGGACTTTAAAATAAAATAGTACCTGATCCTTTGTATACCAGAAGCCCATTAGGCCCTCTGAAATCAATGGTATTACCAATCTTCATGTTGTCTAAGTACTGGGACATCTTTCCACCTTCCGGAAATTTGGGGTGAACATTTTTGTGGTAAACCTAGAAAGAATCCACACACATGCAATCATTGCACCATTTTACATTCAGGTGACAGTGGTCTGCACTGGAAAAAAAATATCCTATCCTCTATTGTTACATAAACCATGAATTAGAACCCAGAAAAAGCCTTGTTTCTCATGTTTATGCTCTGTAAAACGAATTCACTGCATTGCTGAGGGCAAATAATTTTATCCTCAATATGGTTACAAGAGTATTAACCAAGACAATTATTTTTGGCCAATTATGTATTTTTTTTACAGCTGTTTGTAGGCCCTATTTATAATACTTGTTTTAAAGCCCAAAATCGTTTGGGAGCAAGTTGCCTAAAATACCACCTTCTCCATACACATCTAGCTAAACTATAAGCTGATCTCTAGAGGTCCTTCTCTGAGGATCCTCACTACATATAGCAAGGCAGGGAAAGCTCTAATGAGAACGCTTTTTCAGCCATAGAACACTTTCCCCAGAGAAATTCACCTGAAGATACTTTAACAATCTCTTCATGGCAGGGAAAGAACTTTTTAATTAATCTTTTGAAGAACATGTACTCTAGCCTGAGCATCTTTGTTTATAAACCTGTCTTAAGTATAATTGTTTTATACTGTAGTGGGTTTTAATGTTAGATTTGTTCTGCGAGCTCTCAGAGAATGTGTGTCTCAAGGCAGAGACATAAATATGGTAAATAAAAATGAATAACTCCAAAAGCATTGTCAAGAGTGTGGGCAAGAAGGACTATTCACCCTGGGCCTCAAATTTCAGACATAAAATACCTGCTTTTTAAAAAAAAGTTAAAAAAATACTCAATTTCTGTCACACCCTGTCTTTTGATACCACCTACCTATAAATTATGGTGTATTGCTGTTTGTTTTTTTAACTTGACTTACTGATCTTCAGTTTCATATTATGTAACTGGAGTGTTAGGGGACAATTTATTTGAGAAATGTAGCAACTAAAACAGACCAAGTTACCTCATCAAAACAGCTTAAACCTACCTTTATTATTAAATCAACATAGCCTTTCACTTCATCACTAGAAACTGGAGTGTAAGCCCGAATCACAATGTTACCACCGACTTTGGCAGAAAGGTATACATGCTGGCCTAGAGAAAAATAGTTACCATTCCATTCTAAAGTTTATTATGGCATTAAAGAAGAAAGCAAACAATTTTGGATACCTTTCCAAACTGTCAGGCCCAGCCCAGGAACAACAAAGAGTCAGTCCATTCAAACTCCAGTTCTTTATTTGCTCACACCGTACAGACAGAATCTTGCCAGACTAAAGCTACTCTACCTAACCTAAGGGGAAATGACCTGGGAGACTTTAGGGCAGGGCTACCCTGAACCTCTTCGTTTTCCCACCGTTGCCTCCCAGACTGTGCCTCCGCTTATCCCCTCCACCTCCTTGGAATGTGCTCCCTCATTCCTGAGAACCAGCGGCACCGCCGAAATCCACCACACAAACTTAATGACATCTGCAAAATTGATTGGGAACATGGTTCTTCTCATCCCCAGACAGTAATGTCAGTTCTTACATATTAATTTAAGAAGGAAGGAGAATCTCCTGTAGTTGTGAAGATAAGCATGAAAATGTTGGATGGGGAGAAGTAAGTTCTAACTGAATGATAAGAAAATAATACCTAGAAATATACAAATCCCTGTGAACTGAAGACCCTGCAGGGGTGTGGATTGTCATCATTCAAACTTGTGAAAAAAGTAGAACAAGACCAAACAAAATGTAACATTAACTACATGACAGCGGTTACGAGGAAGTGTTAATCAACTACGGCAGCCTGAATGGTATCAGAACTATAGTGTTCAGGACTGGGGCTTAACCCTTCTCTCCTCCTGATTCTACCTCCTCTCTCAAGGGATCAGTTTGGCAGATACAGGGGCAGGTTAATGAGTATGTTAATAGGATTGCATCACAGTGGCATGCCTGTTGAAATAAAATACACATCCAACTGCAATCAAGCAATTAAACTTATACCTACTTTGGGCTGTTTCTGCCTTTTGCAAAAGTTAAGCATGACTCTACACCCTTAAGCCCTTCTAGACTGGACTAAGGAAAGATAAACAAAAGGAAGACCACCTTATGCCCTCCCCACCCCCAATCCAAAATACCTGAATGCCTACTACTGCAATAAGGCTAAAAGCAATCATTGTCAAAGCTACACAATACAAATGCTAGGATTCTACCTGAGATGGAATTCTTGGAGACTTATCACTTGTGCTAAAACATCTGCATGGGTTCCTAACCTGTTTCTGGCCCCAAATGCCGGTTTTTATCCTTGAAGCCAGACACAGCCAAAGGAATAGGCACTAATAAGTCCTTGTCATCTATGTCCTCACCATCCATGAGTCATGCAGAGCCTGGAAAAGCTATGACTGACAGCTACTTTAAAGCTGAAATCTTTTATTCTTCCTGGCTTTTAATGAGAGATGAGTTTTAAGTATGTGCCGGCTTCCAGCTGTAATTTCACTCCTATTGCATCTGTGTTGTACTTTCTGATTTTATTTTGTGATCTCTATTATTATATATTGAAGGGTAGTATATAAAGACCTACCATAAAAGAACTGTGCTAATTAGGCAAGTCAGACTGTGTGAAGCTCTAGTAAGCAAGTCATCTAACAGAGAATGGACAGAACTCTGGGCACAATATATTATACCGTAAGAAAGACAGGTTAAGGTATGTCCCTCACTGAATGTGGGTGGCAGAGCCATAGGAAAAGATGCCTGTGTTTGAGCACATACAGACACAAAAGCAATATAGCCGGATGGTTTTCAGCCATGCCCCACCCATATTTCCCAGAACTGCTAGATAAGCTGTTGTGCAGCACAATCGTAGGCACATTTAGTTAAAAATAGCCAACTCTGTTCCATAGGATTGCAACTTTGGTTGCTTCCTCTACAGTGTCACTGAATTCCAAGCATGTCTTAGGCCTTCACCACCTAGCTAAGAGAATTGCTGAATGAAGCAGTAAGTGGGTTGCTCCACCATGAGAAAGGACTGCCTATCTGAAGGATGATCATCACGTTCTTTCTATGCATTTAACCATGTGCCCCAAACTGACCCAGCTGTGCAGAGAGACACACAGGGAACCACTCTGCTACTCAGTATGATGTAGAGTGACTTCATAAGATATTGTGAATTAAGTTTCAGGCCTCAGCATCAACTGAGCATTATTAACTTGGACAACTACTAGTTTGAGAGCCAGTTTGGTGTAATGGTTAAGGCACCAAGCTAGAAACCAGGAGACCATGAGTTCTAGTCCCACCTTAGGCACAAAGCCAGCTGGGTGACCTTGGGCCAGTCACTCTCTCTCAGCCCTGGGAAGAAGCAGGCAATGGCAAGCCACTTCCAAAAAACCTTGCCAAGAAAACTTCAGGGACTTGTCCAGGCAGTCTCCAAGAATCTGACACAATTGAATGGATTAAAAAAAAAACCTGCTAGCTTAGCCTATAATGCTGACCTATACCTTTGAAAAGCAGTGTTATCTCTAAGATTCCTTACATAATATAGTATTTATTCTACAAGGTCTCAACATTAAAATCACGATTTCAAGGAAATAACTAATAAAAGATTTTGTGCAGTGCTGAAAAAATAACAGCTTCAATGTCAAACAAGTTTCACTAGAAGGGCTTTTCAGAGATTTTGAAGGGTGGGCACCAATGAAAGTGCTCTGCACCAGGAACTAATGAAGAATAAGGTCATGCTTACCTATAGGCAAGCCCAATATATGTTCTGGTGATGGAAGTGCAAATCGAAATCTCCTGGTATCATGGCTGATATCCTGTGAAAATGCAATCAGGGGAAGAACATTGGGTAATAAAGCATCACGATTTAAGACATTTTAAATCATGATTTAAGACATTTTCGTCACGACAGGCCTCACTTTCCATATGCTAAAAATATACAGTTGAGGAAGAAAAGGGACACCATAAATGATAAGGAGGAAATGAAGATACCAAAATGAATTTAGCCACAAAAAGGCAGAGAACATGAGACCTTTTGGGCGTTGGTTAATTCAGGGATCTCAAACATTCAGCTTGTGGCCACATGTGGCCTACTGAGGGTTTTTTGGTGCAACCTATGACCACTCACCCATCAGGCGCTGTTGTCTCAGCTTCTCCACCCATCCCCACTGTGTGCATTTAGCCATACCTGGCAGTCAGCATCTCAGTAGGATGACCCTACATCCTGTTACCATTTGTCCCAGATTTTCAAGCCCCAGGCACCCTTTTCCCACTGCCTTCTTCCACGCAGAGCTGGCTTCTCTCTCCCATAATGAATAGCTCTTTGCTCCTCCACCAGAGAGCCAGCTAGCCCAGCATTAGTGCAAGAGAGAAGCTGACGCCGCACAAGCTGGCAATGCGGGGCGGGTGGAGTGAAGCCTGAGCTGCAAAGTCATGCTGTAAGCAAGAAGATGGCAGCTGTCTAGGGGCCTCATAAAGGAGATAATATGGAGAAACGATGTCTGGCATTGCCTTTGCTTCTCCCCCAAAGCGTTGGCTTGTGCGCCTTCTGATTCTGCTTCCCTTGAATCAGCTAGTTTGGTTGCCCAACAATGACATGAAGAACCACAGCTGGAACTGCCAGAGGTGCTGCTGGGATAGACAGTGAGGTCAGTGGGAAACACAGGAAAACTAAATAAATATTCCAAAAATTTATATAATTTTATATGTTTTATTATTTAATTATTTTAGTGTCCCCCTATCATTCTCAAAAGTGTCCCAGTTTGGATGATATGGTCACCAGCCAATGGGAAACACAGCTGGTTGCCACAATAGGAATATGATGTTGAGTACATTGAGTATTCCATATAAAATTTTCAGTTTCAATTCAGTTTTAATATTTGTTGCCTTTTGCATGAGTTTGAATGCGGCCCACTTGTTAGCACATTTTATGTAATGTGGCACCCATATTCATTTAAGTTTGAGATCCTTGGGATAATCCCTTTCCTTTCTTTTTATGCCTCTATTAGATCAGTGCACAACCTCACAAAACCCAATGCACAATGCAGACAGTTGTGGGTTGGGAAAATCACTAGAGCACAAACTAGAACAGTATTCCTTAACCTCGGCCACTGGAAGGTGTGTGGCTGGCTGGGAAATTCTGGGAGTTGAAGTCCACACATTTTCTGGTGGCCAAGATTGAGAAACACTGAACTTGAACTTCAAGGGGTCTACTCTGCTTCTGCTGCAATATATGAGAGCTGCTCTTACCGAACATTATGCAATGTTCCAATGGCAGAATTGCCAAATAACTTGGCACGCTTATGGCCTTACAAGCACGGGGAAATAGATCTAAGCCAATTTCACATGATCAAATGTTAATGTTCCCGAGAAGATACAGTTCTGTATCAGAACACACATTTTCTATGCAAAAGGCCTCAGGTTCAACCCCTGCAATCTCTCATTTAAAAAATAAATATCCAACCTGGGACGTTGCTGTCACTCAGAGTGTTACAAAGCATCTTTATATATTCAAGTCAAAAAAGAACTAAAAGCTCACCTCTTTCTCTATCAAACACAATGGATATTTGATCATTGGATCCTGCAAGGTAACTGGATCTTTCTTTTTCTGAGATCCAATTATTTTATAAAGCAAAAAGAGGATTGATGGTACAACTGCAGCCACAGCGATCAAGATGGAAATATCCTAAAAGGAAAAAGAAAAAGCACAGGCATACAAAAAGAATGAAAACTTGGTTGTATGTGTTACAGCCTTAAGTCTCCACTGCAAAGCTGTGCTCCTTCACAGTCAGAACTGATCAGCTCTAAATCTACTGAGTAGGACCTGGATCCTCTATGAGGCAATGCTACGCATGCTAGCCGAGTTCTTAGCACTGCAGAGCTCCCTAACCCATCTAACTTGCTAAAGATTCATTTACTTTTTTGAAAAAATGAATGGGAGCTATTATGCTGTAAAGCAAAGCACCAGGTTCAGGAATAACCAGTATTTCCATAATGCCTGTGTGCACCCAAAAACATGCTTAGAAAACGAAACCTGTGTGACTGCTGCCCAGGTTTTTGCTCATCTGATATATGGAAGTTTGGTGCCTTGCTCTCAAAATCCCAAATGTGCCCGCTAAAAAGACGGGTGACCCATGAAGTAGGATATCCCTGAGAAAGAGCAACTTGTCTAAAAGTCATGAAATCTGCTTCATGACTAGGGAAAGGTTTGAGCCTTCAGTTTATCAGAGGCAAGGGGAGAATAAATTAACTATATGTGACTCTGAATAAATGAAAAGCATTCTTCTAATCCCCATTTGTCACTTTCCCATCTAAGAAATGCGAAACATGTCCTAGTGCTGATATACACAGCTATATAAACAAGTTAGTTCAGGTTACCAGCTTTTGAGAGACTAGGAGCAGGTATGGTTGCACTTTTTAATTACCACTTTATGTGCCAACTTTAATGTTTGTGCCCATGCTGGAAAACATAATTAATCAGCTGCATTATTTTGGATCATCAGAAGACAGATAAAGGAATAAATTACAATGGATGGGGGGGGTTGATGTTGGCAATCATACCCCACCACCCTAAACATAATTTATGGGGTTGGGAGGGGCCTCTTATGCCATAAACTTAAAACCTCTGCTCGATGCTGGAATCCAGATTTAAAAGTATCCGGGCTGCCTATGCCTACCCAGTGAGGAGATAGAAAAGCCCTCCACAGCTATCACATTGCTTTTATTGTCAGGGAACTTCTCCAAAGAGGCAGACAGAATCTGCCTTCCTGGAACTGTTAATAAATCCATTATTCTATAGTATATCCTACACTCGAGGTCTTCAGTGTGACGTTTCTTCCGGTACTTCAAAAGAAAACCTGCTGGAACGTTAGTACGGTAAACGGCGGATAAGATCGATCTTTTTATCACTCCTGTACAAGCCATGTTTGGCTGCAAGGAGCATTTCTGTACTGTATTCATTCGGGACAGGCCCTACGCCTTCTTCGTAAGCGCCGCAACAATCCATACCCCCACCTCGGCTCGCTACCCCTCACTGTGCGTGTGGGCGCCCGGGTGCCCGGCGAGGGACCGGGAGCGCTCCTCTCAGCGTTGCGGCGCCGCGAAAGATGGGGCTCTGCTGACTGGAAACTCCAAAGAGGGAGCGCCAACGAGCTTCTTCCAGCCGAAGGGAGCCGCGGCGGCGTTCGCTTCTCTCTTTCCAGCCACGCTCGCTTCGGTTTTGCTCACCAAACTGGTCGACTCCATGTCTCGGGGCAGCAATTCCTCCGCAGGCAAGAATGGGGGTGCGGGGGGTCCTCTCTCCCTCTTCCTTGCTCTTGAGACCTCGCAGCTTCTTCCCACAAGCTTACGCCTCCCGCAGCTTCGCCTGCTCGGAAGGGTAAAGGGCGCTTCTGGGGCTGGCTTGTGTCCCGCGTTTGCGACACCCGCCCGTTCGTGGCTTCCTCCAGGCGCGCACCTGTTACGCAAAAGGTACCAGAGGTAGGCGCCCATTGGGCGGCTGGGGGACAGCCTTTCTTGGTAGCCCCGAGGGTCGCCGGGCGCGGGACAGTGCTGGAAAGTGGGTCGCTTAGTTTTTTCTTTGGGTTTGGAGAGCGGGATTTTGCGGGGTTCCTAATTCAGTTAATTGTGTTGCCCACGGTAGGCCTTCCACTCCAGTTTTAGTATCCCGTGCCTCAGTGGCCTCAGTATGATGAAAAATTATGCCACTGATTTTCAGTGAGAGTGGTCAGAGGAGACTCCGTGGGCCACAAAGAAAGCCTCAGGTTGCCCACTGTTGCTCAATGCCAGTGTTTCTCAGCCTTGGCAGCTTGAAGATGTGTGGACTTCAACTCCCAGAGTTCCCCAGTCAGCTATGTTATGTTGAAGTCCACACATCTTCAAGCTGCCAAGGCTGAGAAACACTGCTCTGTACCCTCTTAATTTAGACAGAAGACCCACTGAACTCAGGTACTTGGAGGCAGTTTGTGGGTTGCATTTCAATGTAGGATTCTGCAGGATTTCTTAGGCTGTCTGCTTTCAAGGGCTCTTTGGTGCAAATTGGACAAAGCAGTGACCGTAGAAATCTGTGCCTTACAAAATAGAAACTTGGGGTGTAAATCCAATCAATGCATACATAAACTAAGTTTATTTCACATTTTAAAAGGAAGATGGATGCTTGGGATCTTGGGCCAGTAGAAAGAGGGGAAATGTAGAGCTGGGCAACACCTGGCCAACCTGGGGTGATCTGGAAAAAGCTAAGCACTGTCAAACGTTACTGTAATCAGAACTATAGGTGGATGGGAGATCACTGGAAAAACCCAGGGGTATGGAGGCAGCAAAGAATTATTTAAAAAATCTCAGGAGGTAATACCATTTGTGTATTAATGCCAATGGATGTGTCCATGGCATCAAGCTCAGCTTGGAGGAGTCTTTGTGTTTTTATGCACAGATTTGCATTATGATTCATAGAACTTGGTCTTGAGCATTCTGTTGAAGATATCATGCATTTGTTCTTAAAATGGTTTGTCCTAGCCTAGAAACAGAACATTTAAAATTGCCCAACAGGTTTAGCAGCCTGTACTAAATTGGTTTGAAGGTGAATTCCCTTCTAAATTATCCATCAGAGGAAATGCTACAAACGCAGGGAAACTTAAATTACCTACTTTAAATTTGATTTGACACTGATACTTTAAAAAACATCATGAAATTTTCATAGGGCTTTCTAAATATGAATTCTGCTTTTTTCAGTTCTCTCCTGTTCTCCATCTATCAAGGGACATCCATCCATCCTTAGGGTAGACATAGGTGGGACATTAATGGCTACAACTTGTATTTTTGAAAATAGATTATTCCAAAATTATTCCTTTTCTTTTATTCCCAGCAAGCTTTAATAAGCTCCAGTTACACCCTGGCATTACTGGCATACCATACACCATTTTGCATTCCTGGGAGTTGTTTCAATCCATTTAAGATTAAACTTGATCTGGCTTGGCTCTAATGCCAACTTTTTTTTTCCCTTTTCCCTGCATTTGAGCATTTCCTCTGATGGAGAGTTTCTGAGAACTTGAATGTTTGCAATTATTACAAAACTTCATTTATGTCAGATTCAGTGAGTAATTTCTTCCACTGGCCTCTGTAATGGAATGTGAATCATAGAAGGGACTTGAGATAATCTAGTCCAGCTCCCTGCTGAGTGCAGGAATCCACCATCACAGTGTTCCTGATGGATGGTCATCTAGTCTCTGTTTAAACACTTCCAACAAAGAAGAGTCCCCCATCTCTCAAGGCAATTTGTTCTTTGGTTAAGATTAAGCTTGTTTCATACTATACATCATGTGCATGTTTTCCCTTGAATCTTTGGTTCTATTGTAGAAGCTCATGAGGCTTTTGAGGAAATCTGGGAATCTGGGCTAGTTAGTGCTCCAAACAGCGTTGGGTGCAAAAACAGCCCACGTTGCCTCTTTTTTCAGGTAGCCACACAGAACTCTCACTTGTGTCATTTAGACTTCCGTCTTAATGCACAGACTAACTTGACTTAATTTATCTAGTGCTCCTTTCTCTTCCCAAGTCTTCATTAAGTGGCTTCATTAACTTGAAGAAGGGACCATACATGTATACCTACCATACTATTCCTTGGGTGAGAAACGTTATGTGGAGGGCAGAAAAAAGAAACAGTTAAGCCAAAGAAATTAAAGATATAAGAATAGGAAGCATACCTACAGTACAGAATGTTTACTCCACCATTCACTTTACCTCTCCATACCTGTCTATCCTTGGAAACTATCCTTACCATATCCATACACTCATTCATAGGTTGCCCTTTGTTTTTTAAACCTCACAGCTCTCTATTTTTGAGGCTCTCATCAAGTCCATTTAACTCCAATTTTCTTGGTCTCTTTTTTCTCCAAATCCATTCATTCTTCCTATGCTTGTTTTGTGATTCAGTCATTATTCTCTCTATATGATGAAACTTTCTCAATGTGGTTCTTTCACACTGCTCACTCACATTTGTATTCAGTCCATGTTCATTCATCATCCATTCATTCTTGATCCTGTCTCTTCTTGTTTTACTACATACATACTTTTAAGGAGACCATTCCTGCTGCATTCAACTGTAATGTTTCTCTTGACATATCCAACCTCTCACTTCATGTATTAAAGCAGGCAGAAGCAAGCTTTTATATCAGCCATTATCACAGAATTAATTCCTTACAATAGACCATGTACTACCACTATGTTTCTACTAATATTTGCTGCAAGTAATTCAAGTTCTCAGCCAACAATGTGGCATCATCTGTATACAAAAGTACATGCACATTCACTTCTCCAACCAACAAGTCTCAGATGCCATCACAAGCATTTTTTATGTTTATCCATAAATACATTGAACAACGAAGGGACATCATCCATTCGTCTCTTAGTCCCTGCTCAGTGTCAAACCATTTGCTAACCAATCTCTTTATTCTAATACATTCTTTAGTTAAATCAGATGCTGATTGGTTGATGAATAGCCAATGGCAAATCCACACTCCCTCCTAAGAGAGAAGAGCCTCCCTTCGTGTTAATGTCTCCTGAATGTGAGAATTCCCCAGTGACAGTTAAGGCTGGGCTGATCACATGAACCCCACTCCATGAAGGGGAGAGGGGGAAAAGTGCTACAAACTTAATGCACAATGGCATGATAGAGGAAGGAGCTAGTACCCAGCAGTACAGAAAACAACAGGACAAGACAAGCATCAAAGGAACAAGAACAACATGGGGGTTGCCAGGCTTTTTTAGTGAGGTAATGAGAAGACAGGACACTCAGGAGAAGGTGCTGATGCTAGGGAGAGTGGAGGGCAAAAGGAAGAGGGGCCGACCATGGGCAAGATGGATGGATGATATCCTAGAGGTGACAGACTCGTCCCTGGGGGAGCTGGGGGTGTTGATGACCAACAGGAAGCTCTGGCGTGGGCTGGTCCATGAAGTCACGAAGAGTTGGAAGCGACTGAACAAATAAACAACAAAAATAACTACTGGCTCTTAGGTGTTGTAATACACAATATTTTGCTTCTAGAACATGTGTTCTAGCTGAGAATCAATTTTCAGTTTACCAGCAGTTTATTAGGTTGTGAAATGTATTGTAGCTGTTAATGCATTTTGGCTATATTGATAGAAACTTGATGTGTGAGTTATTGCTGACTCAAAGGACAGGCAAACACTAATTATAACAAGTTTAAGTTTTGCATTGGGATAGAGTAGCTTCTCTGTTAGCTGCTTTAATAAATACATGTGATACTAACTTTCTTTCTCTCTGGAGGTAAATGTGTCGCTGTCTTTCCCTCAGAGTATTATTTGAAAATATATGGCAAACATCTCAATATACAATGCATCTGTTTATTTGCAGCAGTCATAATTATCTTGCTGTATAATTTTTATCAGGAGACTGGACACTGCTGATCTAATGTATAAGTAATAATAATACAAGCACATACATTCCTTGCATCTCAATCAGTGCTGCTACACACTTATTTTCCTTTATCCTTTTTTCTCCCTTCTACAGGTTATCTTTTACATCCTTTACATATCCCTTCTACAGATTATCTTTATCCTTTTGTCTCCTTTCTACAGGGAGTTAACAATATGGAAAAATTCATATATTCATCTATACTATAAAGTTACTTACTGTAAAGCCAAAGTGCATTCTATTTTTTTTCCTTAAAAAAAAGGTTAAACTCCTGATTCACTCAGTGCTTTTACTACTGTCTGAGTAATCTGTTAGTAATCTGAGTAATCTGCATACAGAAACTTGAATAGAAGCACACAATTAAGTCTGTGTTAATTAATGGATATCCCAGTATGAGGATAGTACATGTATGTCCCATGAGGGCTATGCAAATATTCTCTTTTGGATAAGATGCAGAAAAAATAAAAGAAAAATGAAAAATAAACTCTTCCTATTACTTTCCGTCTTCTGAATGGCAGAGATAGACCATATTATTGTATGGCATCAGGAACAAGTAATATATTTAAAAATACTTTCACTTGGAATATTTAATGAGGGTAAAGTCATTTACTCTGCAATCTTATGTAAGTTTGCTCAGAAGTAAGTCCCATTGGGATGGGTCCACTTCCTTTTCTGCCAGCAAACTGGCTTCCAGAGGAAATGGGGATTATGACCTGTAATATATCATTGTCAACTGTCCCTTGGACCATCAGAGAAAATTGTATAGCCTGGAGACTGGAGGTGGGATTCCATTTCACCTTTTCTATTACCGGGATTCCCCTGCTGGATCAGAAACCTTTTGTGGATGGCAGGAGCTTTTCTGTCAACAGGAGGCAGTTTTTGGATCAAACCTGTGTACAGGATTGCAACTTTAAGTTGTAAGCTTCAGCATGTGTAACAGGAATAAACCCAATGGGGCTCTACTTTTGAGTAAGTATATTTAGAAGAGATAATAGTTACCAAAATCCTATAGAGTTGCAGTTTTGTATATTTCCCCCCCACCTTTTTGTAGTCCACACATCCTAAATTCAGAATTGTGCCTTTATTTAGTTGTCTTCTCCAAACCTTAGTGAAGGTCTTCATGCCATACTTGATGAATCTGCAAAAATAAAGAAGAGAGCCTTATTGTAGCGAAGTCAAAAGGTGATTAGCATTAAATTACAACGAAGGCATGGCATGATGAATATGGAAAGCATAAGCTTTCTGGGAATACCTTTAATTAATGGTTACCACCAACTGCAATTATTTTGATAAGATCCTAGAAACCCATTGCTAGCAAATGACAACATTCCACCCCAGCACCAGTATGAGACACATCTGCCCTGTCTCTTGCCCATTCCTAGCCCATCCCCACTGTTAGTGCAGAAACAGCCAGTGCCAGTTGGAAGAAATGAACAATGAGCTTTCACTGGCAGAACTGAATGTATAAAAAGGAAAGACAGAATTGCAGGGGCTGGTAGAGAAAAGAAGACATCTCAAGGTTCAGAGTACTTCTCATAGCTTATGGATCTCTGCATAAACATACAAAGGAGCTCCAAAAAGATTTCAAATTTCTGCCTCATTGTTATGTCATCCAGTCAACTATACAGAACAACATATGGAGAGAAATGTGGCAATCGTTAAACCAGATTGGTCAACATAGGTTACAGGTAGATTGCAAAAGAATCCTTGCAAAGTTACAAATTGAAAGCAAATACAGCTGGAGGGGATTTTGGCTTTTTGAAAGCATGAATTATCTTTCAGTTAACTATTCTGAAGCATCCCTCCTCCACATGTATGCTCCCCTTCTAGTGAGAGCCATGACAACCTGATACATTTCCCTTAGGGTCTGAAACGATGAGCCTGCAGCCCTGGTTCTGAAGAATGGTTTCCTAAATAAGGTGCAAGGGCATTGAGGGGGAGAACAGCAAATAGCTCTGTTGTCTCTTACAACAATTTGATTGGAACGATTTACTCGCAATTGTTTTTGTCTCCCTGCCCTGAAATAATTTCCCTGCTGCCTTCTACACATTGAACTTTAAAGGCCAAGAACATCATTATTTAATTGACTGTCTGACCAGAATTATGTTGAGATTGTTTCTGCCGCCTCTGATAATGCCAAAGGGCAGCAGTAGGTCTATGACAGTTCTGTGCATATCCCTACTGATCACCCGTATGAAGAAAATCCAGATCAAAGCTGAAGAGCTGTTGTTAAAATAAGAATAATTGCATACTGGTTTTTCCAAGTATGTATTGACTGATCCAATCAGCAAAAGCAGCAACATTTGTATAGACTCCTGGATAGCCTTTTCTTCCACAACCAAAGCCCCAGCTTATTATTCCATTAAGGGTGTAGTAGCTTGAGTCTTTTGCAGGACAAACCAGTGGACCTCCAGAATCACCCTAGTGAAAAGGAATATAGCTTATGTTAACAAAACCTGTTTGTCAAAGAAGTATGTTTTTAGAGGTGGTCACTGTGATCTCAGCTTATATGTTCTTCATGAAATTTCCAAATAGCAGGCGGCTCCTAGTGACTACATGGACACATCCATTTGTTTTCTGATACAATATAGAAGTGGTTTGCCATTGCCTTCCTCCAGGGAGTTTTTTCATCTTCCCAATCTAGTCTACAGCCCTGGAATTTCCCAGTAGTCTCTGATTCAGGTACTAACAAGGCCCAACCCTGGTTAGCTTTTTCAAGATCTGCCAAGATTGACAATTAACAACCCATAGCAACCAGTAAGGAGTGAAGAATATAGCTCCTGTTGCCATCCCATCACTATTTTCTGGTTATTTATTATTCCTCTCAGTATTTATCAGCAAATGAAGATGAATCCTACTAAGTTCTGAAGACAGTGCAAGGTAGCAGATCTACTCTTCCTGAAGTATTCACATTTTAAGAGACATTTCTGTGAAATGCGTTATAAGAATTGCTTCCCCAACGTTTCCAAGAATAAGTTTTCATAACAGAACATGCCTCTGTAAAACAATCTATCAATTAGAACATTTTTCATATGAGACAAGAACCCTGTTTGGGCAATATGGCTGAATTGGATGTTCCAATTAATATAAAAGCCTCCACATCCCTCTTTGTTCCACTGCAAACCATCCTGTGGAGAGGTCTGAATAAGGGATTTCCCTGCATATTTGTCTGTATGCATAGAAGCTCCCCCTGCAGCTGGAAAGCCCGTTAGATTAGGATTCCCATTCAGGGTGAGACTTCTAACTACACTCAATCAAATGTGCAGAGAAGTGCCCCTCATGCCTGCTCACTTAAATAAGGGAATATGTTGATGGGGCTGGTGGGGAGGGGAGGCAGGGGTGGCCAATGCAAGAATACAGAGGCAGGCTGATGGTAAGGCTAATATCTGGACTGCAAAAATCTGGAGACTGGTTTCAGCATCTCTTTGATGACAACTATTGGATGGTCAGATGTTTACAGTCAACTTCCTAGCTAGTACTTAGATGTGGAATTTCTTGTTGGGTACAACACATGAACAGAGGTACATTTATTGTCTGTGAAACAGTTCTATTGTCATGATCTCAGTATTATAGTAGAGCTTCAGAATTTGTGCATATATTCCATAGGCAGCTTACTGTACATCCATCCTTTCCCCCTTCTGAAGGAAATCCAGCACAGAACATCCTTTTCTTCACAACACCAGGATAGTTCATATAGTATTTCTGACATTCTTCAGAAACCAAAATAGGAACTTCAAGTTGATGCAATTTACTTGATTTTTCTCCATCTTGAGGAGAGGGGAAAAACAATAGTTTACAACCAAAAAAGCAATAAGGGGGACCTTAATCTTTAAGGGGAAGATAGCAACTTGTGATATTCAACCTGATTTCATAGAATCTTTGGTCTAATCTCAAAATCCCTCTACAAAATCACTTCAGACATCTGGCAAAAGGGATCCACCCACCCCTGAAGGAGGAGAAGAAGAAAGTGATAACAAAGGAGGGGGAAATGGGAGACAGAATGAAAAGGAAAGGCTTGCCTACCACTGTCTTTGGCCTTGTATGGGACCCCCAGCTTATAAGGGAATGTGATTCTTGATATAAAAAAAAAATCCTCCAACCCTATCTTAATTTAAGATGCTGAGTTGATATGTATCATCATTCTTGCAATCTACCTGTACTTACTTCCTTTTTTTCATACACTTCCTTGGCTGAAGAATTGGATAAGATTCATTCTGGCTAATCAGTGAACTTTCCAATGGAAGGGGAAGTGCTCACCTTCATACTGACTGCCCCATCCTGTAATTACACAAATCCTTGAAGGCTCAATCTTCTCATCTTTCTCCGGCAGGCACACTGGATGAACATAATGATTGAATTCTAAAGGCTCAGTAAGTTCCACTAGAGCAATGTCTGAATCCAGAGTACTGGTGTTAAAATCTGGATGTGTGAGGTACTGCTTCACCAATCTTTTCTACACATGGGAAAATCATGGCAGCATGTTATATGAGAAGTTGGATATTCTCATCAACTTGGGTGCATTCCATGTGGTCTGTCCGAGACACTGATACAGCAGAGCTCGATAGCTGTTTAGAAAGAAATCTTTTCTTTTCATGAGAGGCAAGAGACAGTGATAGAGTAAGACAGGCAAAATAGCAATCCACCTCAGTGCAAATCTGGCCATTTTATATATAGGCATAATACTTTCATGAAAACCTCTTGCTTAATTGATGCTTCAGCAACTGTTACTTACAAGGTAGAGAAAATAACAGGCAAAAAGTCAGACATCTGCTCAAAGGTGCTCTTTATGAGAGCAATAATATGAGTAGTGCTGGAGGGAAGCAATTCCTGAGTGAAGAGGTTAAATCCTATGTGGTTTGCAGAATTGTGTCTACCTCCTGGAAGGCCAGGACTGAGGGCTGGTCCCACATGCCTCCTCTAAAGTGTTCTGAACATAGTCATTGCATCATCCTGACCCTGGCATCAAATTGCCTGATTTTTTTAGGGCAGGAGCATGTAACTTTTAAAGCCAAAGGCTGCATTAACTTTTGATGGCACCCTGGGGGCCATGTAGTAAAAAGTGTGCAGGCCCAGAACAAATTTGATTTAGTTTTATTTTAATCTAAACTTTGTATTAACTAAGATGATTTCTTCCCATGTATTTAATAATCCCCACCCATCCATCACATTAAAAATAGTAGTCCCACAACTTTGGTGAAGTCTCTGCAGGCTGTACTTAACAACATTGACTCTTAGGCTGTAGGTTATACACCTTTGCTTTTGGATGTAATCCCATATAATCTTGTCCCACATCACTGGGTGGATAGGGATATTAGAGACACCAGGCTAAAAGGCAAGGCTCTTTTTATTAATTGCCCAGTGTTATTATATAGTAATGATATTTAGGCTTGTCCACTGCAAGACAAAATGAGTAAGAGGTTGTGGGAATCAAGTCAGACAACTACACTCTTGCCAACATTTTTCAATCTACATCTCATCTGTAGACCGTTCAACCCAGGCAACTCTTTATCATCTATCACAGTGTTTCTCAACTTTGGCAACATTAAAATATGTGGACTTCAACTCCCAGAATTCCCCAGCCAGCATGCTGGCTAGGGAATTCTGGGAGATGAAGTCCACATAATTTAAAGTTGCTAAGGTTGAGAAACTCTGATCTATCATATATCCAGTCAGCACAAGAAAGAGCTAGAGCATTCTCGCTTCAGACAATGATACATTCCTGTGCATCTGGTAATAATCAATTCTCTACATTTAATGATTCATATTAAAATCCTTATTTACTACACTATAGATAGTTGAATGAAAACCAAAGCAAGAAAAACAAAGAAAGGAAATAATATCCGCAGATCAAAGAAAGCATTTTCCAGCTTAGCTTTCCTAGCTACAGGTAATGCAATCCTGTTAGGTTGGAAAATGGTAAATGCTGATTCAAATAGAAGTCTTAGCTAATAGTATGAATACTTCAACTGAATACTTCAATACTTCGACTGAACAAGTTTGACAAGTTTCATACTGTTTCAAAATCCTGTAAGACTGGCTTCACTAGAAATATGCTTCTATCTATTATAAAATGCAAAATAGTTCCTAAACCATTTTCAGTTCAACTAAAAATGATCACTTTCCTTAATTGCGCTTATAGCCTTAAATGTGTGCAAAGACTGAAACTCATAGCTTACTGTATAGAGTTCTACATGTTCATGATCAAATCACATTATTTCATAAAGAAAGAACAACTTGTACTAACTTGGCTGCTCTGTTCTTGATCTCTTATATCATGAGTGCCCACCACCACTCTCCAAAGACCTTGATATTTTCCCCTAGAAAAACAATGTAATTCAAGAAACCTCAGGATTGCTTTGATCAGCTCAAGCACTGGCATCTCTGATACTCCCCTACACAATTGTTCTTTGGAAGATAAACAGAAATACTGAATTTTAAGTAAGAATCCAATATTTATCACAAACCAAGTAAGTTCATATTACCACTAGATGTTTTAATATGATTACATGATAAAATTTTTCAATATATTTTTTATGTTTATTCAGTGTCTTCGAATTGCCCAGTCACTTGGTAGGTATGAAACTTCCCATTTATTTTACAGAGCTTCAGTATTAAGAAGAAATTAGAATATAAATGTTATAACTGTCATATAGCAACAGGCAGCCACATAACTATCAATAGTTATGCCAAGAGGGGACTTTGTCATTAAACCCACAGAATAAATTAGTATCATACCCAATTAATATAGTTAAAGTTACAGAAGAGAGTTAAGAGTTAGATGCCAGGTATAATGAGGTGAACCAAGCCATGAGTATGATTGCTCTGAAGATGAATCAGAATTGTATGAAGACCTTAGTATTCAGAATTACAAGATAGAAAACCATTGTCTTGAGAACTGGAGTGCATTTGTCAAATGTATTGTGGTGGGTTTGATCAAACACAGGTAAGAAACTTGGAATGGGTATTGGTTACCACAAGTGCTGATTTGTTAGCTGAATTTTTTAGAGAAAGCAGGACTTAACTTCATGCCCTGTTCATATCTCAGTTAGACTACTACCATGTGTTATATGTGGGCTACACTTAAAGGGGATTTGTAAGTTTGGTTGATGGAGGCAGCTACCAGTTTCAGGGAATTGGTACATGAAACATTCATTCTGGTCCAACATCACTGTATCAATCTGCCAATGCCTAGATTCTTAGATCGGCCATTTAGATTCAATTCTCATGACCGGTGAATTGACTGGTTAGAGTACTGCATTAGGCTGATGGACATGAGAAAGGCCTTTTCTGTGGTTGATCACTCTTATTGAATGTTATATAATGCAGTTTTGTTTTAAAGTGGGCCTTAAAGACTTGGGTGTCCATGATTCCTTTTATAAGAATAGATGACAGGCTTTAGTCATATATCTGCTTTTAGTTTACAATTTTGCTGCTGCTCTTCTGTTTGTTCAGCATGGCATACATAGCATTCCCACCTGCTACTTTTAATTATTTGTGTTGGAATGTGCTTGTTCATTAGTTAATACAGAATATAATTAATACAGAATATAGAATTAATGCAGAACACATTTCTCTATTCAGTAAGATACATACAAAAGGAAAGTAAGTTTCCAATAGTGGGATGTTTTCTTTGTACTGGTAAATTACAACTGTATTAATATAGTATAGGCTACACATACTTTGAAAAATAGCACAAATACAAGTTATATAAGTTATCTTAAATTTCCCATATATTTTCCGACACCTTTGGTGATAATTTGGTAGGAAAATTTTGAGTATGTAGCTTATGTAAAGCCCAAGTAATTTCTTAAAAGAGTAACTGAATTAATCTCTCCAAAGTAATAAATTAACTACTTTGAGTAATATTCAGTCCAAGATGAGATCTTGAAAATAGTCTGCTTCTATAACTACACATTTGGCTATTCCCAAAGATTTTAAAGATGTTTGCAACCATCTCAATGGAGAGAGAAAGAATCTTTTTATGATAAACCATCATCCAGCCATGGAGTTAGTTTACATCCTTCAGGCAGATCTCGATTAATAGGACCGCAATATTGTTGTGTGCAGGAATATGTAGGGATTTCGTGGCATTTCAGTCTCCCAGAGACTGAAATGCCACGAAAGTTCACTAAAATAAAGCTGCAAATGAAGTAGGTCTAGCAGAGAAACACCACAATCTGTCAGCAAAAATCAACTTTGTTTTTAACATAATAATACAAGTGGGTAAAATATTGAATTTTCCAAATCCAAAAAGGGTTGTTGATAACTGAAACTTAGTTGGATAAGTATATTACATTTTGTGCAGTTGTAAGAGAAACTGTTTTTTTAAGCTTAGGGTCAACAAGCTACAACTGTTTTTTTTTTCTTTAAAAATATATATTGCTTATAGAACTTGTTAGCTAACCCACCTCCCATCTTTTAAACAATTCAGACTCACCATTGGATGGTTACATGACTGAATCAAATCTTAAATAAGTGATATAACTGTTTCTACATAATTACAAAACTGTTCTCTGAAAACTAGCAATCAAGGAAATGTTCATTACAGATGCAGAAAGAAGCAGATTTAAGTTATGTTAGATCATTACTAAATCACTGTGGCTTTAGCCAATGTGTCTACTTACCTGGGCACTTGTAAGTAGATATACAGAGCATTGCATTGTAATTAATGCATTTGTTAATGTGTTTTTCACATTAAGTAGACTTTGTCACTCTCAAAACTAAAGTATAGCATCCATATAGTACTTACTCTTTTTTGAAACAGTGAGCAGCAGTAACCACCCACGTGTTTGTGAGAACTGCTCCGCCACAGATGTCTTCATCCAAAATCTGCAAGCTGGCCTGCCAAGGCCAAGAATACGGCACAGCTTCCTCGCCGCCAATTATTCGGCTAAAGAGAAATCTGGGCTGATTTGATGCTAGTCCACAACTATCATCTGCTGACAGAGAAAATGTGAATGCAGAGCACAACATTCTTCAGGGAAAGCATAGTGCTGTCTACCCTTAGCTGACTCTTTAGATTGCTGAGGAGTAGCTTGTATTGATCTAATACTGCACAATTGGTTCTTTTCAGCAGGGACTGCTAAGACTATTCTCTAGGCAAGCTATCAGCAACAACCGCACAGCAACGTGCCAACTCTAAAAGCTGGTGTCAGGAAGAAGGAGCGGGAGAGGTGTGCAGTAGCTATCCCCGATGAGAGCACTTTTACTAAATGGATAGTGATTCCATCTCATGACATGCAGTCCGTGTAACATACTCAGATGCCTAGCCACTCTACAACTGTGCAATGGCAAAGTTATGGCTACTGCATCCCATCTCCAACCACAAAGAGGAAAATCACTTCACTGCTCCATTATCACTTTACATCTTTGTTTGCTTCTCCTTAAAGTGTTCCTATTATAATGGAGCCCTTTGTGTAGCCCAAGAGAAAGAGGGTCCAATTGGTCAATCCTCTGTAAAATAATTTAGAAAAGCCCAGGTTTTTAATCTGCTGTGTCCATTGTTAAATAAGTGGATTCATCCATGAATTGTTTATTAGCATAACGCAGTTTCCACCTAGACTTGGTGTGTGATGATAGAATGCATACAGTATTTTGCATAGTTATTACTTTGCTTGTGATATACTGCATACCACATTTATTCCAAGAATATCTACAAATTAAATTCTGGATTTCTCTCTGCTTCCCTTTTCCCCTTCTTTGTGCCTATTAAAGAGATTTTCATGAGAAGCATATTTACCAGGCAAGTCTGTTTCATTTGCAGGCTCACTGATTTCTTCAAGTACCATCACTCCACTGCTTGAATTCGTTACATTTAAATCTAACAAAACCAAAACAGCAAGCACACAGAAGCATTCTCAGAATTCCTGAAATAAATGTTATTCTGCTTTCACCAGGAAAGATAAAAATTCAATTTATAACTATATGCAGAGAGGTAACTGATTTAATTTATGGTCTGTAATTTGGAGCACCATGGCTTTAATTGCACTTACATATCTTGTCAGTCTTTATCTTACTACGCTGTAGATGTATCAGAACAAAGGACAGTTTGAACCTGGAGTGGCAGATGAAACTGGTAAATGAAATCAATATTGAAGTAATAGTGGCCCTTAATTAGTATCACCATTTCATCCTCTTAATAATTGGGACCATATTTCCTCAATCTGAAGCTGCCTGGATGTGTTAATATAGAATGCCCAAATCTGAAGAGTAGCAGGTTGTGGAAAGTCTGGTCTAAGATATGTCATGTACCATGACTTAGATGCATAGAAGACAATGTGGTATACTGTAAATACAGAGTGGCAGGTTTTAAACTTGGTTCTAAAATTTTAGATTAGCTTTCACCTTGAAGAAGTTACCATTTCCCACCATCATGTATGTCATGAGTGCCGTTGAGCTGAAGACATCAGCGCAATGGCACACATGACAATAACAAGGAAACAGGGGAAGGGGCTCAAGATAAGTAGCCATCAACTTACAAAGACTAAAGAACAAGATACAATGGCTAAGCGGATTGCGAGGCACACCCAAGCTGTTAGCGCTAGCGCAACGGAGATCGCCCAGCTGACAGCAATCACCGGAGGAATAGGGAAACCGATGATGGGCGATCCCGGAGCGCCAGCGGGGCCTCGCAACCCCTCACCTACCGGCAAGACAGCATGTTGGACAAAGGGGGGGTGACGTAACCGCGAGTGAGGGGGCACTGACCGGCGCGGGGTATTTAAACCCCGCACCGGTGCGCTCCTGTCACTCTCAGCTTTTTTCTACCACTGTATCTACACTACGAATAAA
Organism: Candoia aspera; assembly: GCF_035149785.1. Classification (NCBI taxonomy): domain Eukaryota; kingdom Metazoa; phylum Chordata; class Lepidosauria; order Squamata; family Candoiidae; genus Candoia; species Candoia aspera. The sequence goes on along the minus strand of NC_086153.1, from coordinate 251,526,908 downwards.
CCAGAGCCTGCTTCAACGGAATCAGTGTCTGTGTGTTACTCGGAGGTAGGCAGCACATGACATAAAGCTGAGAGTCATAAACTCAGCCTCGCCGAGCCCCACCGGACGACAACGAGCCGCGGGAGGAGTAGACGGCGAGAAGACCAGGAACGATGAGGCCGGCGCGACGCGGACAAGGGGGGCGAGCCGCACGGCAAGAAGCAGAGGAGGACCGATCGAGGCCAGAGGCACCGCGGACTCCCGGAGCCATGGACGCCCACCCGGCCCAACCCGAGCCTCAGCTCCAACCCCAAGGGGAGATGGCGACGGAGGCAACCCGGCCACGGGAGGGAGCAACATACCTCCCGAGACCAGCGGAGAACCCCGCGCCCCACATCGCACCCCAGCCACGGGCGTGAAGCGGCAGCCCAACGGCGGTAAGCACGGGGGAGGACGAAGAAGCAACCCAGCCGACGGCGGAGGAAGCGGACCAACGGTCGGGAGGGCCTGAACCCCACCGGCGACCCACCCCCGCCGACACACCGATGGAACCGGCCCCAGCGGCGGCGCGGATCGCGGACGGGGACGCACAAGCTAGACTCGCGGCCATGGAGACCCAACTGAAGGAACTCCGGACCATGCTTCAGTTGTTGATGTCCCCCGCGCCGCCCAACGACGTCCCCGCACAGGTCCACACCCCGAGCGAGGCGCCGAACTCACACAGGCCAGATGACGGCCAACAAACGGCCCAGGCGGACAACGCCACAGGCCGGGAAGCGAGAGGAAGGGGCTCACAAAACGCCCGGGCCCCAAAGGACTTCCCCATCTTCATTGATGGGAACCCCGCGAAACTGTCGTTCTTCATCACGAACGCCAGGGAGTTCATGGGGAGGCACGGACACTCCTATGACTCCGAAGCGGACAAGATCGCAGCCGTGGCGATCAAACTACAAGACCGGGCGGCGGACTGGTACGTCCAACTGTACGAGTCCAGCTCCCCCGCCCTCGCCAACTTCCCCGCCTTCATCAACGAGATGAAGAGCTACTTTGAGGACCCACTAGCCAAAGTGAGGGCGAAAAGCGCACTCCAAAGACTTAAACAGGGCGCACGCACTGTCCCGGACTACGCCCTCGAGTTCAAAGCCCTCGCGGGGAAGGTCAACGACTGGTCCGAGACCACCCTGCTGGAAATGTTCAAAAGGGGGCTCAACCGCGACGTACTTCAATGGGCCCTCTACCGCGACGACCCAGAGACCCTACACGGGTGGATCCACCTCGCGGGGAAAGCAGAACACGCGCACCGCACCTTCCTCATGACAACTACGGAAGACACAACCAACACCTGCCAAAAGGTACCCGCACCACACGTGGGGACGGCCGGTCCCACATACCCAAGGAAGAAATTTAATCGCGGGCCCTGCGGGAGGTGTGGAAAACTGGGGCACAAGACGGCAGATTGCTTCGCCAACCGACCGCCGGCCAGTGTGCCTAAACCCGCCCCGAAAACTAGCCTAAAACCACCTAACCCGCCGCCGCCCCCTCACCGCCGAATGACCGGAGCCACAGCGACACCAGAGGAAGGCTGGGACGCCTACTGGGGGGAAGAGGACGCCGTAGACCCAGACCAGCCGGTGGGAAATGCTCCCCGCCTGCCCTGAAACACGTTGCGAGGCAGGCGGTGGGACAGCAGCGCGGACCACCTCGACGGAACGGCGAAAGCTCCGTTATAATGGCGGCAATCAAACTCTCTGCCGGCAACGGAGCCACCACGGCCGCGGCACTAGTGGACTCGGGGTGCTCGAAAAACCTCATCCACCCCGACTTAGTCACCAAACTCGACCTCCGCTGCTCCCCCCTCCCCACGCCGCTGGCATTCCACCAGCTGGACGGCTCAACAGCGGGAGGGAAACCAGCCACGATGCAGACCGAGCCGGTCACCCTGCAAATGGGCACTCACACCGAACGCACATCGTTCGTTGTCACCCACATCGGACGACCCATTGCAGTCTTGGGAATGCCATGGCTCGCGACAAACAACCCGCGCATCGACTGGGAGACCCGCACCTTCACATTCGGCGATGGCGAGTACCGGGCGCCAGTTCCGGCAGGCAGAGCCAACCCCACTGTGGGACGAGCAGAGGCGACTACACAGGACAACGCAGCTACCACAGCAGACCTACCGGAACAATACGCCGACTTCTCCGAGGTCTTCGGAGAGGCGGAGGCTGACCAACTACCCCCCCACCGCAAGACGGACTGTCGGATTGACCTGCTGCCCGACGTCCCCTTACCTAGACCGAAGATCTACTCGATGACCCCGAAGGAGATGGCAACCCTCCGGGAGTTCATCGATAAAAACCTAGAGAGGGGATTCATAGAGCCAGCATGCTCACCGGTCGGAGCCCCCGTCTTATTCCGGGAGAAGAAAGACGGCACCCTACAGCTCTGCACCGACTACCGGGGCCTAAACGCGGCTTCCCTGTCCAACAAATACCCCTTACCCCTGGTGAAAGATATGCTTGCCCACCTGTCCACGGGCAAGGTCTTCTCCAAGCTGGACCTTCGCGAGGCATACTACCGCATCCGAATCAGGGAGGGGGACGAATGGAAGACTGCGTTCAACTGCCCCCTAGGCGCCTTCCAGTACAAAGTGCTGCCGTTCGGACTCGCGGGGGCCCCGGGGGTGTTTATGCAGCTCATCAATGAGGTCCTGCATGAACACCTGTTCAAAGGGGTCCTCGTCTACATAGACGACGTCCTGATCTACACTAAAACGCACGAGGAACATGTGACCCTAGTCAGACAAGTCCTCGATAAGCTCAGAAGGGCGCAGCTCTATGCCAAACCCGCAAAGTGCGAATTCCATAAAGCGCGCCTAGACTACCTGGGGTACCGAATCTCCGGAGACGGCATAGAAATGGACCCCGCAAAAGTCGAGGCGGTGCTGAACTGGGAACGCCCCTGCAACAGACGCCAACTCCAGAGCTTCCTCGGCGTCGCGAATTTTTACAGATCATTCGCCCGGGGGTTCGCAGAGATAGCCCTCCCCCTAACGGACCTCCTCAAAACCAAAGGGGTGGGGGACACCCGACGCGCCAAGAACCCGGGCACAGTATTGAATTGGACTCCTGCGTGCCAGACCGCATTCAATAATTTGAAAGCGCTGTTCACCACAGAGCCAATCCTCGCGCACCCGGACCCAGAACGGCCGTTCGTGGTCCAAGCCGACGCCTCAGACTTCTCCCTGGGGGCCATCCTACTCCAAAAGGACCCCACAGGACTCCTGAAACCATGCGCCTACCTGTCGAGGAAATTCTCCAAGACAGAAAGGCGATGGCACGTCTGGGAGAAGGAAGCCTTCGCGGTAAAATCGGCGCTGGAAACATGGAGACACCTACTCAAAGGAGCGGCCCAACCATTCGAGGTCTGGACCGACCACCGGAACCTCGAGGCCCTCCGAACGCCCAGACGCCTCAGCCCAAAACAGGTCCGATGGGCCCAATTCTTCAGCCGCTTCAACTTCCAGCTGAAGTTCATGCCGGGAAAAAAGAACTTCCTGGCTGACGCCCTTTCCCGACTGCCCCAAGACGAAGAGCCCGCCCCAGACACCATTGGGACGGTCCTATCCGCTTCTCAACTGGGGATGGCCGTGACCACCCGGAGCGGCACTCGGAGGCAGCTCGACTCTACGGCGCAGCCGACGGCGGGACAACCTGTGACCAGACGACGCCAACCGCAACTACCAGGGGGGATACGCACGGACCTCGCCGCCGCCCTCAAAACCGACCCCTGGTTCCTGGCAAACCCCGACAAGGTAACGATGGCACAGGACCTGGCATGGGGGGAAGGCAGAATCTATGTCCCGGACTCGCAACGCCAAGCGATCTTGCATAGATCCCACGACACCAAGCAAGCAGGACACTTTGGGTTCCTCAAGACCCTGCACCTAACAAGGCGTCAATTCTGGTGGCCCGCGCTAAGACGGGACGTGAAAGCTTACGTAGCGTCCTGCCCAACGTGCGCCAGAGCCAAACGGGCACCAGGCAAACCCGCGGGGCTTTTACAACAGGTGGCAGAACCCTCCCGCCCATGGGAGGAAATCTCCATGGATTTTATAGTGGACCTCCCACCCAGCCAGAAGAAAACGGCCATTTGGGTGGTGAAAGACTATTTTTCAAAACAGGCCCACTTCATCCCCTGCACATCGGTCCCGTCCGCACAACAACTAGCCAAACTCTTCCTCATCCACGTGTACAGGTTACACGGATGTCCCGCACGTGTGGTGACCGACAGGGGCACACAATTCACTTCTAAATTCTGGCGGGCCTTCCTAAAGCTGACGGGGACCCAACAGGCCCTATCCACGGCCTGGCACCCCCAGATGGACGGAGCCACAGAGGTCCTCAATGCCACCCTAGAACAATTCATACGCTCATACACCAACTACCATCAAGACGACTGGGCCGAACTGCTCCCGTTCGCCGAAGTCGCATACAACAACGCCATTCACACGAGCACGGGGAAAACTCCGTTCGAGGTAGTCTCGGGGCACGACTTCGTCCCCATACCGGAGCTACCACAACCCCCGGAACCCCAGGTGGACGCTAGCGACTGGGGACGGAAGATTGCGGAATCGTGGCCAATAATCACGGCAGCGCTGAAGGAAGCACAGGCGGCCTACAAAGAGCAGGCCGACAAGCACCGGCGCCAACAACCGACGTTCCAGGCGGGGGATATGGTCTACCTATCCACCAAATTCCTAAAGTCGCCCCAACCCTCGAAAAAACTGGGGCCTAAGTACATCGGGCCGTTCCGAGTCACGCAGATAGTGAACCCAGTGGCAATACGCTTGGACCTGCCACACAACCTACGGAGACTCCACCCGGTATTCCACACCAGCCTCCTGAAACCGGCAACCACCTCCCGATGGCACCCAAGCACGCCACTGCCCTCACCGGTGATGATCGACGGCCAACATCACTTTGACGTAAGGGACATACTTGACTCCCGCAGGCAACGGGGAACTTTACACTATTTGGTCAGGTGGAAACACTTCCCCCACCCAGAATGGGTGGCGGCGCACAACGTTAACGCGCCTGACCTGACCCAGGCTTTTCACCGGGCGTACCCCGACAAGCCTAAAGCGAGACTAGCAAACCGACACCTGCATAACCCCTCCCCCGCGGCCCCCCCCGCCTACCGTGCCCCAAGGGAAAGGGCCCCCCCAAGCCCGCGACTTGGGTGGACCTCCCCCCCCCGGGACTCACCCCCCCCGCCCCGGGCCCACGAGGCAGTGACAAGCGGTCGCCAGCACCCTCCCCCCGCCCCGGGCCCACGGGGGAGTGGCAATCAAGTCAACAGTGCATCCTAGGGGCAATGCCCAGGAGCACACATAACAAAGGTGACGCACTTAGAATAAAAATAAGGGCCCTACCTGGAGCTGATAAGCACCCGACCAGCCACGCCTCTCTCCTCGTCGAACTGAGCCAAACAAACAGGGTGTGGCCGGAGCATGCGCACGCCCAGGGTGTGACCGGGGCATGCGCACTAAGAACACACCCTAGAGGGACACGTGGGAGAGGGCGGAACAAAGGGAGGGGCGAAAACACTCCGGCGGGAAATTCAAAAAAAAAAAAATAAGAAAATAAAACCATTTTGACAGCTCTCCTGGTAAAAAACCGGAAAGCGGGGGGGGGCACTATTCGGACAGGGGGCAGTATGTCATGAGTGCCGTTGAGCTGAAGACATCAGCGCAATGGCACACATGACAATAACAAGGAAACGGGAAGGGGCTCAAGATAAGTAGCCATCAACTTACAAAGACTAAAGAACAAGATACAATGGCTAAGCGGATCGCGAGGCACACCCAAGCTGTTAGCGCTAGCGCAACGGAGATTGCCCAGCTGACAGCAATCACCGGAGGAATAGGGAAACCGATGATGGGCAATCCCGGAGCACCAGCGGGGCCTCGCAACCCCTCACCTACCGGCAAGACAGCATGTTGGACAAAGGGGGGGTGACGTAACCGCGAGTGAGGGGGCGCTGACCGGTGCGGGGTATTTAAACCCCGCACCGGTGCGCTCCTGTCACTCTCAGCTTTTTTCTACCACTGTATCTACACTACGAATAAACCAGAGCCTGCTTCAACGGAATCAGTGTCTGTGTGTTACTCGGAGGTAGGCAGCGCATGACAATGTAACACTTACATTTTCTAATATCAGAGTTTACCTTGAGGAATATAATTCAGAGGCTAGATAATAATATTGCTAAAAGAAACCACTTATTGAGTTTAATACACTTCCGTCAAGTGGGAAAGTAATATTGAAAGAACAGTTTGCCCAAGGCTATATAATCAAAAACAGATGTGGCAAAACCATCCCTGATTTAAGCATATCTGTTTTTAACTCAATTCCAAAGACTATACTTTAAAAAAGAAAGACTTTAAAAAATAAAATGGCACAAGATATAAAATAATATATACCAGACACACTCAAATATGGTGGTCCAAAAGCATCAATACAGGGTGTTCTTTAAAAGGCTACAGAACAGTCAAGAATAGCTATGATCAGTTTTGTATGGATTTGGTTTTTCAGTGATGGAAACCATGGTCAGCTAACTAGGAACAGGACAAAGGAACATCAGACAACATCTTATACCAAGTCATATCAGTGGACCATCTAGGCCAGTTCTGTCAGCAATAATTGACAGGCTCTCTAGATTTTCCACCCTATCTGGATATACCAGGGACTGATTTCTGAATGTGACCTGAGGCAAAGAGGCTATCCATGGTAACAATTTTGTAACATCACCTAGACATGGTTGTGGTGATATAAATCCTGTCCACATTAGTAATAAATTGCAGTAGTGACAACTGGGTGATTGTATTCTGGACTATTCTGGATAGCCTCTAAGGCTGGAAAATTTGTCTCACTTCACTGATTCAAACACTACATTAAGAAAGCAGGATAAATGTTATTAAAATATGGATTATGCATATGGCTTGATTTGTTAGAACAAAAAATGTATTAATGATCCGCTGAAATCTCTAGCAACTTGGAAGCAGTTTGCTGCCATAAACAACATACGGCAATGGACAAAATGTATTATGCATATGTACGCAGAACTAAGACACACACACACACACTTTTCTTTACCTGCAACATCAATGAACACAAATACAGCTTTGAAGCCACTGTAGGTCTCTGTTTCATCAGAATGAAACTGGATAAGCATGGTGTTAGAGGAACTCAAAACTGGTGCTGGGACAGCAAATCCACATGATCGAGCTAAGAAAATGAATGAATGAATGAATGACTGGTAAGATCCATAACAACAAATTACAACTTTTTAAAAAAGAAAATACTAAAATCAACACAGTATCTTCATGTTGGCATTCTCAGTGTACTGAACATTCTACATATGGAGGACACAACAACTGCTGTTCGTGGTTGCATGTTTGTGTGGCAGGTTTTGCTTGGTTACTTGCTCCACACAATGTCAACGTTTTTGAAACTGCCAATAACTTAGTGTTAGACTTTATGGACTTTACTGAATTGTTTGGAAAATGTGGTTCTCTTGCCTTGTCTAATGGTAAGTTGTTTCATCTATCTTTTCATAAAAATATACAAGAAGTTTGTTATCTTATAATATTTAATTAAAACAATATAACTTTAATGAATACTAGTATTAATCAGATGTACATGGTTAACCAAGTAGTGCAAACTATGCTGAAACAAGGTATGACGGCAGTCTGTCTGTTTTTTTAATGTGACGTGAGGAAGGTCCCACATACTTTGTTGAACAAAGCCTTCAGCTGATAAGAGGCTCCATTCCAGCTTGGCAAAGGCAGAGGAGAAGCCCCTCTGATATTGCAATACACATCTCAAGCCATGCATGTGAGTTTCTGCAAGCACCTTTGGTGGACTATGCTCTTTTCTTTCAATGTTTTCACCCCTCCTAACACTTGTAAAACTGCAGGCATTACCTAAGGGCATACCTAACTCTAAGTAATAATTATCTTGATTTTAACCTTTGCATTTGGGGAAAAGGGACAGGTAACTTATATTGTCTAAATGTATGCACGCAGGCACAATTTCTGTATCTTTCTTATTTTTCTGATGTTGAATTCCAAAGAAATCATGGAACAGTGGAATAATCCGTAACTCCAGTATCAAAGTTTATCACATCCTGTGTCTTCCTCAACCTCAGGTCCTCTACCAGAGGCCTGGGAATTTGAGGGTTCTGCACAGTATCTTGGCTGTTCCTAACACTGCACTCTTCTGGACAGAGAGCTCTGATTTTGTTCCTGGGATCTGTTGGAGCCACTCTCCCAGCTTGGGGGTCACAGCCCCAAGTGCCCCTACCACCACTGGGACCACTTTGGCCTTCACTTTCCACTTCCTCTCTAGTTCCTTGCAGCTGATACCTGTAAAGCCAGTCATCTATACCAACATTCTTTATTTAGGCCCTTTCTGCACATACATAAGAACCATCAGATCTGAATCAACCCCACAATTCAGATAGGAGTTTAACAAACCTATTTCATTCTCTTTTGCAACATTTTCATAGACAGTCACTGAGTCATAAGTGCAGTCTTCATTTTCTTCCAGTTCAAAATGTCCATATGTGAGCTTCAGAAAAATAAAAACAGAAAAGAACTGAAATTCATCCAAAACAATTTGGTTTCAAATAAATACTTTTTTCTTTTCTTATTCTTACAGATCTTACTGTTACCAAACAGTTAAGCCATTGTCCTACCCTTGGCCCTTAAGAAAAACTTCTTCATTGTAACAAAACACAGGCAAATGCTGCTATCCTCTTTCCAAGAAAATGTGCAGAATATGGGGTTGCACATCCTTAAATGTAAATATTAAAATTTGCATTATACAAATATTTAACTCAAAAAAGATCCAGAGTTTAGTTGATTGCATTTTAATATATTGGCAAATCTCAAAATGAGAGTAGCAGTATCCTCATGTGGCTCAAAGTTTTCAGAAGTTTTAAAACTTCAGTGATCAAGATTGATAAAGAAATAAACAGATTTAAATCTCATCTACTTTTATGAGATATAATCAGAATGACTGGGACATGGGACAAAAGCCAGGCAAGGTAGTCAGGCTTGATACTAAAAATGTTGGATTAAAAAAATCTAATAAAAATACAAAGTAAATATATATATATATATATATATATTCAATGTTCATGAACAGAAAAAGTGGCAGTAGAAGGTTGTACCACTTTGAACATTTGAACCAAATTAAACATACATAAATTTTGATCCAAAGAAACATTTTATGCATTTGACTTATACCTTGATGACATGATTTTCTGGAGCATGAACAATCCATTGACATTCTGCCAGGTTATTATATGCTTCAGGATAGTGCATGCTTTGCACTGTTCCTTCTTCAAAGAGAACTGCTAGAGATCCACATCCAGAATCTAAAAAGAAACCGAAATTGCACTGAATCAAAATAAATAACCTGTTTCAAACATTTAAAAGGTTATGTTGACCTATCACACTATGAAATACATGCCTATATATTTTGATATGTTGGACGTGAAAATTAAATATAACTCTTTGTATACAATTCCCATTATAGGGAAACAAGTATTGCTTAGATAATGAATGAAAATGGTTTTGAACACTACTAAATATGGTCCAAGAAGATATATGAATAGTGAATAGATAGTTTGGCCTTGCTTCTGGTAAGAATGGCCAGTTCTAAAGATGATGTAGATTGATTCATTGTATTAGTAACTATACAACTGCTTAGTTCTGGAGTGTTAACTTCTTATTGTATATAAAGGCAACTTATGTCTCAATTCCATCCCGTCTTCTGCTAGCTTAAGTTACCCCTCAAGGAAGTTGGTAATGGTACTTCTGCATGAAGTATAGGGTATGGAATCATAAAGACTACATTTATGTTTTGGGAGGGAGTGAGGGATGCAGGGTGGGTGGGGCTCTGAAATGCCATTCTATTCTTCATAAAGTATTCTTATATTGACTATACAGCATCTCAAATCAAGAATAATCGTAACATGCACAATGGATTGATTGAGAATATTAATATTTACCTAGAAGACTAGCTGGCTTAACAGCTTGATATGTCATGGCAAATCCAGTTCCTTCTTCCTTATTATCTGAGACAAATTTCAGTCTTACACTGTTTGAACCAATCAAAATTGGTAGTGGAAGGTCCATTCCACAGAATTTCCCTAAAAGGCATAGATGTAGAAATGAAGATAGGGTCACAAATGAAACATATGAGAGCCAGTTTGGTCTAGTGGTTAAGGCAACAGGCTAGAAACTGGGAGTCTGTGAGTTCTAGTCCCGCCTTAGGCATGAAAGTCGGCTGGGTGACCTTGGGCCAGTCACTCTCTCTCAGCCCAACTCACCTCACAGGGTTGCTGTTGTGGGGAAAATCGGGAGAGGAAGGGGTATTAGGGATGTTCCCCACCTTGAGTTATTTATAAAAATAATAAAGGCAGGATAGAAAATAAATAAATTAAAAAACACAACAACACAAATGAAACACAAATGCCATAAAACCCCCAGAGTTAAATTTTCTTTGTAGGTGGTGGGTGGTCGCTCAGTTCAATGAAGTGTCAAGGAATGCTGACTGTTGAGTGGTGGGTTGTTTTGATGGTCAAGGAAATCATATGCAATTTGTCAGCAATAGCAGAATCTTCTGTTTTTAATAAGAAGTGAGCTTGTGGTAATACCCTTTGAAGAAGAAACTTACCAATGAGCCTATCATCCATAGAAATCACTGACAAGGAATCATAGTCACAGAATGTATCTGGCTCCACATCAAAGCGGGAAAAATTCAACACTATATGCCTCCCTTCTGGAACAAATAAAGTCCAAACGCAGAGCCTAGATTGAGAAATCATGGAGTGATTTCTAGTTGACAATCAATTAATTAAGCACAGGTGCACAATACCATAGATAAAACAAAAAGGAATTTTGTTTCTCACCCCCCATGAATATATTGAAATCCACATTAAATACACATAACCCCCCTCCACACACACACACACAATTATTTAAGATCTCTAAAGAAACCCAGTGAGGTTTTAGATATGCTTGCAAAAAACTTAATTAAAACAGCCTTAAGAGGAATTTCACAGTCTAATTAAAGATAAGGTGAATATGTTGTAGAATGTGCATAAAGTATGAAAGGATGTATTTACAATTTTATAGTTAAAAAACCCTACAGTATGTGTACTTTGAGTGTCTGGTACTACCTAAGATAACAGAAATCATAAGCACATAATAGATTTTAAAAAGAAGGTTCATTGCTTGCTTTATTTGCCGAATAACTCTGTATGCAAATATTTTCATTTGTTTATTTACACTTCAAATTTAGTCACCGCCTATCTCACAAGTAAATATACTTTACTTATGTTAAACCATGTTTGCTTAATCATGATTTAGTAGATAAACCCCAATCAGCTTGGTTTGCATAATCTCAAGCCCATTATTTACAAATCACAATATCTGGGTTCACTTAACACAAACAAACCACATTAAAGTCTAGGGATCATCCTCACTTCTTGCTAACTATAGCCTGAAAATGCTTCATTAACCATCTTCAAAAGACGTATCTTCATGTTGCCAAAGGAGTTTGGAAGTAACTGATAGTTGGGCTCCTTTGAACAAACCCATGCAAAAGACTTGCATGAAGACAGAGCAAATTTGAACAAATTTGTCTACCGATCTTTCAAACCTCACTTCTTCCACAACCCCAGCACCACCCTAGGTTAAGGAAGCAGTTGATAGAAGTTTTTCCCACTAGCAGGTAGTGTTCAGCTGGAGGGGAAGTGAAGCTACGGGACTCCGTTATTCATTTTCCTTTACTTGCCCTGCATTAAATCTGTAAGGACAGTACCAATTTCCTGTGGCATATATTCTGCGGCAGAAAATGGCTTGTGTTTCAGGCACCAGAAATTATTCTGGCATACTTTCCTGCCAAATTAAGGATGAGAGGCATGCCGATCAGTATGACCATGAGAAAATGCCCTTAAAGGCATTGTATGGATCAAATCATACTTTTCATCTTGCACATTTTGTCACTCTGTCAGTGTTTACATAATTGAAGAATTCCAGTTAAGTATAACACATAACTCTGCTGCAACAGAGTATGGATTGAGAAGGGCTTTATACAACAATCCAGGGTAATTGGGTCTAGAGAACGACAAAGAAATGAATTTCAACTACTTACTGATTATCCTGATAAAAATGCTTGGGGAATTCAGGAAAAAGCAATTTTCCTTCACTGCCAGAAAGTTCACCATCTCGAATGTTACAGGATGCTGTGTTGTGAATATATAATATGTTATTGTGGAATACCAGAACTAAACTGAATAATTATTGGTTTTCCCCAACTTGCTGCCCTCAAGCCAGCACAATCATTGCTAGGTATTCTGAAAGTTGACATCCAGCACATCTGGTAGATTTTTTCCACACTTTTGCTTACTTTGGTTCATTAAGCTTATGCTTACTTTGTATTTTTACTTCCTCAAAAATAAAGATACATCATAGAAGTCCAGAGAAAACACCTTTTTTCACATTTTAAGAGTAAAATCTTACTGTTAAAAAATAGCATGTTGCAAGCAGGGAGTAACATTTCTGTATTACTTAAGATGAGAAAGTGACTATGTGAATTTAAAGCATCTATGAGGGAAATCAAAAATGCTCACACACAGGGTTTTGCAGTTCTCCAGGGTTTTCAAAGAAGTTTGAAGAACCTTTGCAGGAACTGAGTCTGCACAGAAGAGATAAATTCTGCTACACAGCTACAACCCTTCTGTATTATTCCTTGCAAATTACCAGAGGGAAGACAAGAGGCTGCTTGTCACCCGGGATGCCCTAATACAATGCTTGTCAAATGGGATGACAAAAAATAAAAATATAACCATGCTTTGGGTAAAATTCAATTTTCTGGAAAGCTGCTTAGCTCCAATAATTATGGACTTGTTTCATCTAATGTTGCCTTTGTTTCATAGCTTAAAAGTTGCTTTGGGGTCCAAATAAGACAACATAGCTCCTATATTTAAAGACTGTTTCACTGACCAATCTATAAAATAAAGGCAGTGAAGACATGAGTTCAGAGATAATGCCAATTCTTAACATTAATTTCAAGTAATGGCAAAGATCTTCCACTGAAATTCCTTACCGCATCAGACTGTGCACCAGGTATTGACGAATTAACCAGCACAACAGCCATGAAGAGTGATGCCATTTTGAAGAACTAAACTTCAAAAACAGCTGTATGCACTCTTGAAGTACATCTTTGTTCCTCCTACCTTATTTCAAGAACTGCACATTTAAATGTTATCTAAATATATTAACTTTAAATGTTATTTAAATATATTCAGACATTAATATGAAGATGGAATATCAGTTGCTTAAAAAAAGCTTGAATTGAAAAACCATATAAATATGAAAAAAACTAATTTTCACATGCTAATTTTGCACTGACTGAAATACTATCAAAAGTAAGCATTAAGCTGACATAAAAGATGGAACTTATCAGGAATATTCAAGTTCAGAAAGATCTTATTGGAACTCTATACTCACCCATAGAACTTTTCATTTTGACATCTAATTAAAAGGAATGAATGAAATTGATTAGCTACAAACTTTTCATTTTTACAACAAATCAGAAATGGCACAGTGAATTTGCAGCAGCAAAATGTAGCTTTCTTTGGGCCCAAGTCTCTCTCTCTCTATTAAAACAGATATCTATATTCTAATGGAATACAAATATTGTCCTGGCACAGTTTGAAGCTGAATATGGATATTACTATAAAGCAGTAAAATCAAACCAATGACATGTGTAACAGTGCAGGCTTTAGTTGTATACTGCCTTCAGCCACCACTAACAAAGGTCCTGCCACATTACCCTCCCATAATGCACAACCAGCCCCCTAAAAAAAGAGATTAGGAGAACAAGCTGGGAACCATTTCGTGTTACATATACTTTGCAAAATGAAAAATGTTACACGTACACCACACCCGTCATTCTGGCTTCTCTCTTCTCACCCAGTGTCCATGCGCTGAAATGAATATTGCCAGTTCTGTCAGTGCCTACCAAGGGAATGGCATTCACTAGTTCACTATTAGGGAACTAGTGGCTTTCTGCGTGTCGCTGAACTACAACTGTCGTCGTCCCTCACCAAAAGCCATAGTAGCTGGAGTTTCTGAGAGCTGTAGTTCAGTGACTTCCAGAAAGCCACAGGCCTTCTAATTGCACATTATTAAAAGAAAACTTTCTCCCTGCATTGAACTTTCCCCCAAATTTGGCCTAAAGTGATGAAAGAAAGTCTGATACCTTATGGTACACATCTGAGTAAAGCGGGGAAAGCAGAGCAAGGAATTGGCCTGGTTTATGAACTGAACTCTGCTCATATAAAGCCAGGTGTAGTCTGACTTTATAACGTAGTAAAAATAACATAACATAAAGCATTACAACGTAACATAGAACTAGGCACCAACTTTCAACATGTTTGTCAAGTGATGTGATGGTATGTGGGAAAGACCTTGGGAGACTGGGCCTGGAGACACTGACTAGAGAACAGTCAGGTAAGAGGCCATAGCCCACAGCTGGATAATGGGCAGGGCAAGAGGCTCAGAAGGGACTCTCCCTAGTTTCTTGGGCTGTAAGGGGAGGCAGGGGGGAAGATTGTACTTTCAGACTTGCAAGATTCAAGTTCAGTAAAGTAGAATTAGCTCATCTGGTTGTGATTCCTATCTGGTTTACCCCACAAGGCCAACAAGTGATGAAAAAGGTTCTCCCCAAAAGTAAACAAAAACTGGCTAAACGCAAGTTGTTGGGGGGGGATTAGTTTTGGAAGGGGAGTTAGTTTCCACTTTTAATACAGGTCATAAATTCTAATCAGGTAAAACACTATTATCAGTGACATACTAATTGATATTAATAATAACATAAATCACAGTATTTGTGGTATTTTGTTACTACCGGCATCTATATGCTGCTGAATCCAAGGGAGCACCTTGGTCAGATCTGTAAAAACTCCTGGAGTTCCTCTTTTCTCATACTTTCTTTTCAGATTATGTACCCAGCTTCGAGCACATCCTATGCCCCATGAAGTCACTCCAATCAGGGTCCAAGAACCATGATCACGTTGGCACACAAGTGAGCCTCCAGAATCCCCCTGCAGGAGAAAGAAAAGGCTTTTCCAAAAGGAAACATATCTCAAACAGCACATGGACTTCTTTACTTATTGGATCTTAAGCACACCCTCTTCTTTGCAATCTCGTGGGGACAGAGATGCCAGCTGTGCCACAGAGTGCCTTAAATGAGGCAAAGTTGCAGTGCCTAAGGAATAGAGGAAGGCAGGAGCTGATGTTTGAAAGATTCCACCAAAAAGTTGACCTTGGCAAGAGAGAGGAAACCACTGAGATCCAGCTGAGGTGTGAAAACATCACTGCCCACTCTTATCAGTGAATTAACTCCTTTGATTCCTTCACCAAGTTTGCAACAAGAATTGCAGTACTGTGAAGTAAGGAAGATTGCTCAGCTATTGGGATCTCACTGATCAATAGGCTGCTTGAATAATGAGTCCTGTAGGGACTGGAATTGGAACTGAGATTCTGTAGTAATGTGTAGGACTGGCCAATAAACCTATGGCTTGAGGAACATATTCTCTCTTAATTGTTCAAGGATGCTTCTCTGTTCATCAGAAAATGCATACTATATATCATCCCTTTAATATGCATGACTCCACCATTAGCCACCACTGCTCCTGAGTTCTACCAACATCCCAGCTGCAAAGCTTTCTCTAGCTTAGCCTATGGTAATCTGAATTTCAGTAATTTGAAGCTGTAATTTACATTTGTTCTGGACACCCTTTGCCCTATAAACTCTAGATGTGCTATAGTATTATTGCCTTAAATAGGCTGGCAAGTTTGCTATTATGAGCATAAATGATGATCTCTAAATAAAGGTGGAGCATCTTTACCTACTCCCCCAAATATTTTATCTTGTGCTGGACTTTCATAGCACATGTACAAGTATTGCTCTGTAGCTCCCACTATTCCCAGAAGGCAGAAAGACTGAAAATGACTGGCTACAATAGCTACCATCAAGCGACTATGACCGCATGAAACTGAAAACAACTGAGTCATGGAAACATTATCATCATTTCTGCTGCAATAGACTAGAATGGCCATGCACCCACAGTGGCCATTTATTTTTTATTTACATTCCTTACCAAATTTCTTAGCATCCTAATAAAGCAATCTGAAAAGCTACCTTCTACCAAGTCAGATATCTGATTTTTCTAGCTCAGGACTGACAACATATTCAGTGGCACTAGTTCTTCAGTGGCTACTCCAAGAGTCTTTTTCTGAACTTCCCACCTGGATACACCTGGGAACAAACCTGAGAACCTTTATTACCAAGCCATGGCTTTTCCTCCTAAAAATTCCCTTGGGAATTTTTCTAAAAGTCACAAAACTGGAGCTAAGACTACTATAGTCGTACTGTATTTTTCTATAATATTGTGTATCATCACCATCACCAACAATATCATCATTGTAATATTCCCCTTAATAAACCTATACATTCAATCTACCAACCTGGCAAGCATCTTTTCCTCCATCTGGAAATCCAGCACACATTATAGTGTGGCTTCGAATAGGTTTCTTTAGAGTTGACAAGACTCTGGAACATTCAGCCTGGTCTAAGATGGGCAATCTCACTTCATGCAGAACTTCAGGAAGGATGCCATCTGAAAACAAAACAAAACAAAAGCCAGGAAATTGCACTACAGCCTGTCATATTGTCCAGCTGTCAAGCTCAGGACTGTTCACTCTAGCTGGAAAAAGGGGTCCAGGGACTCGGGCAGAGGTCTTTGAGTGCCTGATCCTTTTTTAAAAAAAAAACTGGAGCTTCCAGGGACTGGACCACCAGCCCTCAGAGTGCTAAAATGTGTATTCTGCCACAAAACCACATCATGAGTTGAAATGATGTTGAACAGTGTGAAGCCAACAGTTTTCCAACCAACTGTTAAATATGATCACTACCCAAAGTAGAATTTCGAGCCCTAGATGAAATAGAACTGGATTTTGAAATATGTGACATCATTGAACATCCTGGGATAAACACTATTATGCAGTCATTTTCTTAAATTAAACAGCAGAGGAATAAGCAGATGCTTCCGAATATATCTTTACAGGAATATCTACTATTTGCTTATATTCATGGAAATGTCACTTTAGTAACATGCACTAGAACCAAGGCTGTGTTTATTGTCACTTCCCCACTTCCCACTCTTCCATTTCAGTATTATTCACTTTCATTGTTTGCCTCCCATCTTGGCCTCCCATCCAGAGAGAGGGGGAGAGAGAGAGAGAAGATAACACACATGCATAAATGTACATTTAATAACTCCTTTTGAAACATGGAACTCAAATGTAATACCATTTCCTTACTTTCTCTTAAACGACCCCAACCACAAGTGACACATATAAATCCTGGATCAAATTTTTCATGTGGACCAGGAAGACATGCTGGCCATACTGCTGAACCTAATGTTAAGACAGATCAAAGTTCTTGTTACATATTTGAAGGAATAATGTTAATATGGCTTATGTCTCAATAGTGATTTCATACACCTTGTGATATATATACATCAAGAGGCCCAGTATAGAAAATGATTTCTACAAAACTTAATCAAAGGAATACCCTAACTGAACACAATGAAATGGAAGCACAGTTCTGTGCCAAAGCAGACATCGAAATGAAATCCAATATTAAATGTCTGTGTTTCTCACCTGTTACACTCAAAGTTTTAAATTCATTGTCCTCTTTCCATCCACAGTTGGAGTTGTATAAAAGTACCTGGTTCTATATGATCATCTAATGATACACAAAAGTGAGGTGCCAGGCACAGGCACAGGGTCTTAACTTGCCCTCAGGAATGTGGGTGCTCGTCATCAACACTTAGTCTATTGCCTCTAAATCACCCACATCTTTCCCTGTCCAGAGAGCAATTAACATGGTGCACTATTCACAGCTGCACTGTGGGTGGTGAAGGCAGAGTAGGAAAAGAATGTGTGCAGTCCACACCGTGCTTGTGGAACATAGTCATGAGATTTCCTGGGAAGAAAGCTGTGTAAAGGCACTGATTGCTGTCACAACCTACCATGTCCCTAGACTTTATATACGGAGTACTGTTTGACTGTACAGTAAATTATTTCCCTTTGAGCACAATTATTTTTATGATGGCTCAGACATACACACATGCACATACACACATAGACATTATCATCACGTTAAACTATGATATTACCATATTTGAAGTGACCATTCACTTTTAGAAGGGCAATGTCATAATCCATTGGCTTCTTTGTATTAAATTTTGGGTGCCTGATTATGTCTTTTACGTGAAGGGTCTGCTCTTCCTCATCTTTCAGACTCAAATCATGTTCTCCAGCAGTGACAGTCAGCAAACCGAGCAGCGATCTACAGAACAGTGGAGCGTTATAACTGGGAAAAACTGAAGTTGGGTTTTTCAAAGCTAAATAAATAAATAATCCTCTTTTATGCAGAGATTTTATTTATCTCTTTTTAATTTATTTATTTAAACTATGACAAGAATGTGACTTTCAGTAGTGGACAAGAAAAAAATCCACAATACAATAATATAAAAAGTAATAATATTAAATTATCATAAAACTAAGCACAGCTCTATGGCACTGTCTTAACTAATTAAAAACTGTAAAGTGCCCCCAGCACCTGCCAGAGCCTTCCTGTACACCTAGGACACTGGGGGCGATGGGGGCAGGCAGCGTTTTGCCTGTTACACACTGGTGCTTAAATGTTTGATCTCTCTGGGTAATTTGTTAGCTACATTTATAGAGAAAGCAAATCAAAAGTCTATGAAATGATTTATAAAATAAAATGACAATCTGAAATCATAGCCTTCCAGGGAATTGCCACTTGTACCTGCTTACAACACAGTGAGCTGCTGTGATTACCCACTGAGTGGAGACAAGGGTTCCTCCACAGAAGTGGTGATTACTCCTTTTCAAGGAAACCTGCATCATACAGAGCACATAACACTTTAGGAAATGTACATCTCACAACAGGAACAAAGAGCGATAGAAGGCAGAATACACGGTAGGGTATCATGAACATCCAAACTAGTAAAAGTCAACTACGCCAGATGAATTTCATGAATGTGTGAAAATAGCCTCTGCTTCACATAATATGAAATAGAAGTGGATGCTAATAGCCATCTTTCATCCATTGACTGGTAACATTCACAGGATCATGAATGTTCAGATACTGTCAAAATTGGCCTAATACTGTCAATATCTAAATGGTTTTCTTCATGTGGAATTATTATCACTATAATTCTTTAACATATCCTTTACCACATTCCTTTCCTTCCTCAACTTGAATGTCAATAGTTGCAGTAGCAGCACTTGGGAGGAAAAATCCAAGGGGGCAGATCATAGTGGAGCATATTGTGGGTGGGTCGGTGGGTAAAAATGCCTGAAGAGTTTCTGCCAATCAGAACAGATATAGTTTATTGCATTGTGTGGTGTTCCTAGAGGCTTAGAAGTGACAAAATACATTTTGGGTGAGGAAAAGGTTGGTTACAGAAAGAAAAGTAATTAGGCATTTATTTTAACACTCCCACCCTAAATCTTTTATAATAATATTTTGTGATTATATCTGAACAATGCCTTTCCTTCAAGTAACCATAGATGGCCAGTAAAAATTGTGCAGGGGGAAGCAAAAGCATTGTTCTCTTATCTGGCATTACCTATGAGTTTTAAGAATAAGATTTGATTTTCCAAATGAGTATGCCTATCTCAGTTTCTCATAATACAGACAACAGAATTAATGACAAAATTATGTTGGCCACCAAAAGAGAATGGCCATTGTTCACTCTTTGCTCCATCACTCTTGCAGAGAGCAACATGCTGTTCAGCAAAAGCATCTGTACAGAAAAGATCAAATATATGCGGTAACCTAATTTTTCTTATTAATGTGATAGGCTTTAAATCTAAAACTGGCTTGAACTATAAGCCTTTTTTTGTGTGGCAGGGAGGGGGAGGAAGTATGCTTACCTGCCATGGATGTGATCCTTGTTGTACTTGGCTTCCACCAACAATCCGAGAGAGATAGCTATAAAAGCTCCATGGATCAGTTCCATAGACTTTCTGCCCACATTTTGAACCTGAAAAGCATAGAAAGGAGGCAGTGTAGAAAAGAGTAACCTTTGCTACTAATTCATCTACTTATCATGTCTAAATTTAAATTGTCCCAAAATAGTTGAAGTTATCTAAATATTATTTAATAATGAAGTGTATTTTAATCGTATTATTCTTAATGCAATAGGAAAGATTCAGATAAATAACAAAAACAGAAAGAATATTCTTCATTCTGTAGAATTCTGTAGACCAGCTTAAATTATGTTATTTCTTAATAAACGAAATAGTATCTGTATGTGCTCAGTTCTAAATACATATAGCTTAATTTGAAATTCAGCCAGACTAACTTTATGCATGCCATAATGCAAAACAATCATAAAGACTAAGCTTATTATCGTACTGAATGTCAATTCTTTATTATTCACATGGACATATATACATTTAGTAACAAAATTTAACATTCTGTGGAAGGTGTTACATCCTCAGACCATATAGCAGTGACTACTAAAGGTAAAATACAAAATAATTCCAAATTTTATCTTACATTTATTGAGTATCTAGGTATCAGTTCCCTGTATGGTTTTGGTTTCTCCCTGAATCTTCAAAATAAACTGATCCATCAATATGGAAATGCAGAATAACAGGTTGTAAATTTGTATCCAGATATGTCCACCTAATTGTGGAATGTTCTTTGTTCCAGAAGAGGAATTTATAAATTAAAAGAGGAGGGAAATTATTCTACACTGTCCGAAGTTTTCCAACACCCTGAATCAGATTTTGAAGGAAAAGAAATCAACCAAAATGGCCTTCCCTATATTCCATGTACCAAATTCTCTGCTAGAACCAAAGAGCTTTCCATGGGCAGAGGGACATAATTGGTGGTAACCCTCTCCATCTTCTCATACAAAAGTTAGTGCTTTCATATAAAAGTTCCCTGAATGACCTGCTCCCAGAATCATAATGAAATATGATCTAATCCTCAAAAACTCATACCACAAAATTATTTTTTTAAGGTGATGTGTCACTGTTGCTTCCCATACAAGATCTATAGCTTAGTCTTTTGTTTGTTAGATGTATATCCTGCCTTTCTTCCAGAGGCAAAAGACAGCATACATTGCATTCCTTCCCCCCCCCCTTTTTTTTTTCTCACAACCACAACTCTTTGGCATAGGACGAGCTGAGAAGAATAAGTGGCCCAACATCTTTCAGTGAGCTTGCATGGTTGCGGGAGGACTATAAGATCTCCTTTCCCAGTTCTACTCCAGCACCTTAACCACTACACCACACTGGGGTATTTTGAGTAAAAAGTAGTCATATAAGCCTCTCTGAAAATAATAGGGGTGGTTGCATTTTGCACAAAATCACCTGAATTAGTTGCCCCAGGAATCTCCCTTATGGTTGAATGGGATTGAATTCCCATAGGACTGAATGACAGCATCTCAGTCCAGTCTCAGTTTTGGCACCCAATTTTGGCCCCCGGGGCTAACAGGGCTAACAACGAAAAGGCCTGACTTTGTGCACAGCAGATGTATGAGTCTCCCTTTTTCCTACTCCTGGCTACAGCTGAAATAAGAGAGAGTTGCTGATCAATGAAGTCACTGAAAGAAGTGACCATAATGTTTACTTGGCCCAATATCAATATCACTATTTTTACCTTCTGAAAATGATTAGCAATAGATACAAAACTGGAACCCTACCTTGTTGGAGAGCCATTGTTGGAGAGCTTGCTTTTTGAAGGTAAATTGCTCCAAGTGTAAGTAAAAGGAGACTCCCTAAAACCACGGGCATGTTCAAGCTGTAACTATGTTAAAACAGTGTGGAGACCTTTATAGTAGCCAAAGAAAAACTGTAACACAGTAGGAGAGCACCAACTCGCTAATTAAAGTGCAGGTTACTCATTAATTCAGCTGTAAAGCTTTTAACCAGGCACTAGTAAATTTTTTCACATTCAGCTAAACCTGATTCCTTTCCAGTTCTCAGGAGACTGAATTTCTTTACTACTCTAGGCTAAACCTGAATCTTTCTCAAAAGATCTATACGTTAAAAAGAACAATAAAAAGAGGCCTCCTGGCTAGCCATCACATAATGGCCTCATGCCAAAGTAACTGATGATTAACAACTCTGATTTCATTATGGTTGTTTCCAAGGGTATCCCATGTTATTTAAAAAAAGAGAGTTAATTTTCTATACTTAAAGATCTGACAGCAAAGGAACCATTCATGGCGGTGCTGTTAGCTAAACACAGCTTCCCCCCTCCCTCCACTGGCTGGGAATTATGAGAGGTGATACCTTTTATGTTTTGAGGACACAGGTTTGGAGAAGATGAACTGAGAACTACATTTCTCGGAATTCAGTGGTACATTTCCAAAAAGATATGGTTAGGATTGCAATTTAACAACAAATGGAATTTCTATGGAATTCCTAATGAATTAGTTGTGGAAAATGAAGATCTGGCTGAACCTTCCCTTCTCTGGAAGGTATTACTACTTTTAAAAGCCATAAACTAGGCATTGATAAGAATTTGAGAGAACAAAAATGCATAGGTTGTTATGGAAAGAGTTTTAGGTTCTTGTTCTCTTTTTGCCCTCCATAACGTTTTCACCTGCCAGTGAGTTTTGTGCACCAATCGATTACATCCTCTTATTTCAGTTGTCTTGTGTTTTTCCCCCACCAAATGGGTTAGGATTAGGGTTATCAATTGACAGTGGAATTTTACCTCTGAAAATTTATGTACCTATGCCATAATCACAAGGATATCATACCAATTGATTACATTGATGGTGGGCTAAAAGTTTTGGACATGAGATTTTAACACTAGTGACGGGCAAAAAAGGAACAAGAGCTGAGTTCTACATTTAAAATGTTTGCCAGCATGGCTCAAACTAGCATAATCCTACACAGATTCTTTCTTGAAACATTGGGAAAGCAGTAGAAAATCCTCTCTTGCAAGATTGAGTAGCAAAGGTTTTTTTCCCCCAGACTGTGAATGAATTACACACAGAACAGTCTTCTTGAAGAAATGAGTTTTTCTTCTTACCCAGCAAACTTGAATTACCCTGTAGTTGTCAATATGGCTTTATTGATTGGTCCTTATGGTGTTACCAGCTAGGATAATGAGATCAAAATGTTTGATCCATCCTTGCAGTAAGAACTGAAAGAGCCATAACTATCCTCCATTGTCCTTTTAAAATAGCTAAGACTTACTGTCACTTATCCTGGAGAACTCTATGTTGCCTGTCATGATAGACTTCCATGGCAGTTTGAGAAAAAAAAATTACCCATCTTCATGCTGAGATGACTGTGGTTTGGTCCAGTTATATGCAATTACTTTCTATTTTTGATATGACATAGCAAGGAATTTGTTGTGGTCTGGCCTACCAGAGGCTCTCTATCCCTTTGCCCATATTGATTTATCCAAGCTAGCCAAGGAAGGCTGATTAAGTGAACCAAGCTCTAAAGGAGGCCCAGTTCTTTAAAGCCCTTCTTGGACCTAACTACAGCCAGTCAAAAATACACCTCTCAGGGCAAGGTGCTCAAGAGGATGGTGTTAGTGAAGTTGTGGATGTTCTTGGAAAACAATTATGTTGTGACTTCATAGAGTGACATCTTAAGGTCAGTCATAGGCAGGCTTTCTCTGAACCATCTGGAAAGATCTTCCCCTTAAAATTGTGAGATGCTTTCTTCCCTCTTGCTATTCCTTTCTATTTATCTTTTAATGCATCTGTTTTTATATTTTGATGTATTGTAATGTTATTATTATATTTTATATAGTTTGGCAATGTGTTTCAGATGATTACATCAGAAGAGCTATCCACTTGGATTAAATCAAGAAAAATGGTGTCAGCCCTGAGTTGGCCCCTCCCCTGAATCCTACCCATATGAGCACAAAAAGGGGTTTCCCTGCCATTGGGAGCCCAAGCCTTCAGCTTCCAAGGGTTCTCCTTTTCTCTCAAAAGTTCTAATTCCAGCTTTGCATAAGAAAAGAAGATTTCTGCTGAATGAGATGATAGTTCTATCCTTTCCGGAACCTTTTTTTCCCACCGTGGCCAAGTAGAACATTCTGAAACGTCTAGAAGCATAAGAGGAGGGCAAGGGCACTGGATGCTACCTAATTAAGAGATGTTCTGCCTCTGATCCTGGAGGACACAAGTAACCAGTAGGACTAGTAGCCACTGAGCTTATATATTACTAATATCCTCATTTGCCTTTGCTTGATTTACAGAGGAACAACCTTTAAGCAAACAGACCAGAACAGATGAGCCTAGGCTAAATAACTGTACCTGTAATGTCTAGTATTGATTCAAAATGTACAAAATTCCTAACAGTGAAGGTGACTTTTAGGTACATCATCCTAATCAACTAACATAAATATTCTTATTCCAGAACTACTGTAACAGTAAGGTTCTGCTATAGGCAGAGTTTAATAAAAGGGAGTGAACTAAAGCCATAAAGGAATGAGCAAGTGGATCTGTTTCTTCTACTGAAATGAAGGTGGAGTCAAAGCATCAGGAGGAGAGTTAATATTCATGGAATAAGAGAACCTGTCCTTTTATAGACTGGTAACTGATTAAAAACAAAACAAAACAAAACAGAAAACGCAATACAGGTAGTCCTCATTTAGTGACTGCCTTATTTAGGACAATTCACATGAATTGTGATGAAAAAGTAGCTTGGTAACCAGTCCTTGCATTTGTGACCTTCATAGGTCTGTAAAGCACAGGAAAGCTAAAATAAGATTGTAAAATCATGTTTCACTTAACAACTACTTCACTTAATGACCAAGTTTCCAGTCCCAGTTATGGTCACCAAATGAGGACTACCTGTAGTAGAAATAAATGAACAATTTTCTCAGGTTAAAAATGAAGTTTCTCAAAGATCTGGTTTCAGGGGTGATGCTTTTTAAAGTACTCATAAATTATCCTGATTTAGGGATAAACAGCGAGTTTGCCAAGTTTGCAGATTTTGTTTGCAGATTTTATTGAGGATGTTAAAAAACCAAAGTAATTGTGAAAAGGTTGTCTTTAAACTGGGGGAATAGTCAACCAAAATTGGAATTCATAAACCTTTTAAATTCCATCTGCTTGAACCAAACCATGATAACTTCCTCTTAAAAGGGTAGGTGGGAAAAATAATCCATTTCAGATGTTCACTCAAAAACCACTTTCTCTCTGTAATTCTTGTCTTCAGTGCTCACCAGGGCCACTGAAAGATGCAGGTCAATAACAAACTGGTTCAATATGAGAGATTGGTATCAAGCAGCTCTTGAAGACACTCTCTTGTGTAACTTAGCCCTCCCCAAAGACCATATTTGCTGGGAATTCTGGGAGTTGTAGTGCCACACTTCTCAAAGGCATCCAAGTGGCATATGTAAGCACAAATTATAGAAAGAGAAGCTGACAGATAATATCTTCTTTTGATGCAGGTTGTTGAGAAGATGATGGGGCTTCAGCTACAGAATACTTTGGATCATCCTGGAAATGGATTACCCAGACTGCTTTCAGTCAGGATTCGGGGCAGAGCATGGGATAGAACACTCTGGGAGTTGAAGTCCACACTTCTTAAAGTTGCTAATGTTGAGAAACCCTGGGATAGAGGCAGCACTAGTTGTTTTGGTGACTGTGTGTTGATGGGTGAATCCAGCCCCCTTCTGGTCCCTGGCCACTGTTTTTCCAGGGGCATTCTTCTTTTGGCAGCAAGACAGTCTGGTGCCCCCTTTCTGCCAAAGAGCCATCTCTCCCACTTTTCCTGCCAGACATGGCACCAGATCCCAAGCTGGGGGCTTGTAGGAATGGCAAGAGAAGTGGTGCTGGCCTCTTTAGCCATTAGTTCTCTGATCTGTGGGATCACTGTCATGAGAAGAAAAGTGGGGCACAGCAGATCCCCATAGTAAAGTTACCCAGACCCAGTAGAGCAGGCATACTAGTGCTTGATACATGAAGGTAGGAAAGTACAGTTTTTGACACACACCCAGTGGTCTTCTGGAAGACTGATGGATGTATTTATGACATGTGAAGACTGCAGGTGTAATGGTATGTTGGAATGACCTTGGGAGACAGCAGGAAGAGCCACAGCCAGAGGAACAATCTGATAAAAGGCAGCTTAGCCCGCAACAGGAATGTGGGCATGGCAAATGTCTCAGAAGGGACCCTTCCTATATTATTGGGCTGTAAAGGGGACGGGGAGAAATGTACTTCCAGACTTACAGGATTCTGTTAATGTAACCTTACAATAAAGTAGATTTAGTTCATCTGGGCATGTTTCCTTTCTGGACAAACTCACAGGGCTGACAGGTCAAAACCGTCCTCTGCCAATCAGCTGCTGCAATCTAGAAGGGGGGCAGCTAAAGAGATGTTTCTTCCCCACTTCCCTTCCCACTGTGGCAAGAAAAGTGGGGGAAGCAGCACTTCAGCTATAACACCCCCCTAGTAAAATAGGGAAGGTGAAGCAGGTCTTTTTCTTCCACTTTTCAACTGTTGGCGAGAGAACAGGGGAGAGAGAAGTAGGGGGAATTGAGTACTTACAGAGTTTAGAGCAGCCTTTCTCAACCTTTTGACCCTGGAGGAACCCTTGAAATATGTTTCAGGCCTCGGGGAACCCCTGCACATTCAGGCTCCAATATAGGCCAGAAGTTACAAAATTATTATATTCGTTTCATGGGTAGGCCTGTACATGTGCATTAATAGTGTTCTTAAACTAAAAATAAAGAATGAAACTTACCTCTTTAATGCCAAGTTGCCCGAATTTGAAATATTTTTTTAAATAAATCATGATCTCCCAGGTGTCATATGCAAGATGGCCCCAAAGAAAGCATTTCCACCCTTCACTTCTCATGCAGGCAGAACCATACTCTGCCCTTGTTGCCAAGATACAAGAGCAATCAGAAATACAAGAGTTCCATTTTATTTTGGCATCCTTCTCTGCTGTCTTATGACAGAAGAAAACCACTTGAGGGCTGCTATCAGGATGTTTTTTCAGTCAACTCAACTGTATCCATTAAAAAAGAGTTCATCTGATTAAAAGGTAACTAAGGCTTACCTATTTCAGCAGGTGGTAATACCTGGAGAGCCAGTCTGGTATAGTGGTTAAGATATCAGGTTAGAAACCGGGAGACTGGGAGTTCTTGGGCCAGTCACTTTCTCTCAGCCCTAGGAAGAAGGCAATGGCAAACCACTTCTGAAAAACCTTGCCAAGAAAACAGCAGGGACTAGTCCAAGCAGCAGCCAGGAGTCAAAAACTGACTCAAAGGCACTAAAAAAAAGAAAAGAAAAGAAACTACCTGGTTGACCCTTTCTGTGTGTGGAAGCTGAACAACATCAATCTGATTAGTTGTTGGATGAGAGACCACCACCAAGTTCCAGGGCTGTGAGCTACACAGAGTTTTTTAAAGTATAAGGCAATGGAAAACCACTTCTGTACTTTTGCCAAGAAAACTTCATGGATGTTCTCAAATTCAGTCCAGAGGAATCTTTACCATTTACTGCCATAGCTTTTACCTAAAAGATGCATTACTGTACCCATCCCCCCAAAATTGGAAAGTTTATTCCAATTTTCCCTCAGGAATGGGCAAAAGCATTTGCAACTTTCCCAAGGATTTGTATGATGTTTTTAAGGGGAAATGCTATAGAGCAAATCCAGCCACTGCAATTTTATGAGGCCAGTTTCTTTTCAAATGGAATGTGCAAACTTTAAAAAAGCTGACCTTTTAAAAACAGTCAGGCATTCCTGTAACATAGATCACAATTTTGAGAACTGGATGACAAAGAAATACATCTCATGGGATTCCTCTAAACTTTCCAGAAAACAATTGTAGTTGTCACTGACCATTTTGTATGCATAGTGCAATTGGGCTGTTGCTGTTTTTTAAGTCCACATCAAGATGACCTCAAGAGACATCTGTTCCTCCTTACTGGTCATAACATCAATATCTTGCCTCATGCTATGGAATTGTCTCCATCTCTTTTCTCCATCTGTTTGCCTTATTGAAAGATTAGCTAATTCATTCAATTTAACATGTGAAAATCAGTTCCTTTCCTGATGGCCTGCTCGTCCTTAAGAGCTACTAAGATTGCAGAATTTAACTGTATCCTTGCAAGGATGAGAGAATCTCTCCCTCTGTACAACTTCTCAAGGACAAAGAGGAGGGCATCTTTCAGTAATTGAGGCTGTATTCCTTGAGAATCATCCTTGCAGGCGGGCAGAGCAAAAGTCAACAATTGGCAGAGCTAAAGCTAGAAAGGTGGGTCCATCTTAAATCTTTCTCTTCAGCTGTAGTTGCACAACTCCTTTGGTTAAGTGAACCATAGTTTACTCAATTCTCTAGATTCAGATGACATCATAAACTATAAACTAACAGAGCAGGTTCATGGAACAGTTGGCCAAAATGTAGCTAGCTAGTTGTGGTTCAGTTGCTGTGCCTACAGCCTCCCCTTCCATCATCATTCCCTTCTCTTTCTTTTTCACCATGCCCAGCAGCCCACCAGAAGAAAGAGAAGGTCACTCTTGTCAGAAATCTGAACTAATTATTTGTGGGGAATGCATGAAATTACTCTGAGCCCATTGGTTGGCAAACCTGTCTTCAAGCTACAATAATGGGCTTATCTTTGGTTACCCTGTTCTGAGATTTCATTTGCAAGTCTGTGCTTTCCTTCCAAGGCATCAGCCAACAGCTTTTCTTGTAAGATATCATTTTAGGATTTGAACCATTTGCTTTCTACTCATCTCCATGACCCTTGCTTTCATTGCTACTTTATTCCTGATCTTTCCTACTCACTGACTACTTTTGTGGCCCTTCCTTCATTATGCTGAGATGACAGGCTAAGACCATATATGCTGAGGGTTTCTTTCTTCAAAAAGGTTCAAAGAGATTAAATGGAGTGGATTATTCTCTTTTCCCAAATCTCATTTTATTCTCATAACTTTTTTAGATAGGTGGAGAAATGATGATTGACCCAAAATCACTAAATGAGCTTCACAGCTGAGAAAGAAGTCTTGAAAACCTCCTGTTACCTAGTCCTAGTCTGATACTCTAATCTCTATACCACATGCAATGAGTTCATATATCCCACTAAATCATAGTTTATTAAATAAATTGCAATTAGCTGGATTTGAACTTCTTACTAAGCCATAAAATGTGATTTAGATAACACAGTGAGTGATATAACAAGCTAAGCAAAAACAAAATTAAAAAAACAAAGCAGATGTGGTGTCATGTACTGTATGAATCCCATCATTACCTGCTAAGTGAGAGAGAGAAAAGAAGGCTGGCTGAGGCTTCTTTGCTCCAATGAAGTGGATACTTAACCACCTGTTCCTCTGTGGACTTAAGCATGCTAAGGTATGCTGATTTCAGGGACTTAGGAAGAACATATTTGGGCAGCCACAAGTTGGCATCAAAGTGTTTTCTGTATCTCTGCTGTCATCTTGTGGTCATTCAGATTTTTCAACCCAGCACTACAAACACTTTCATTCTTCTATTTGGCCAGCCCAATTCCACCCTGAAGAGTTCTGTGCTCTGCTATTTAACAACAACATTTTGGTGGCCATCAACATGCTGGTGGTCTGTATGTAATATTTTAAGGAGGCACAAGACCTGTAAAGGGTGGAGTAATTATGCAAATTGGTAAGGCTATATTTTGAACATGGATGGAGCCAGGATTTTCTCTTAATAGTGTGTGTCTGTGTGTTTACTATTTATTTAATGGGGCATTGGGGATTTTTTATTTCTCTTTAATCCATGTTAAGCCTATAGTGGCATGGATTATGAATGCCTCTTGACTCAAAACAGCAGGAGTAAGATATTTAATCATGTAGTCAGAGGAGACACTACTGGCTGAAAAAACAGGAATTTGGAGGATATAGGCAAAGGTAAGATCATAGATAGCCTACCTATATCCCAAAACAATTCCTTCAAAATGAGTAGAGGTTATTTCTGGATAATTGATAATTTATATATTAAGAGTAAAATATTCATTTATATTAACAATGGATTGAACAAACCACTATTCTTGTGTAAGTAAATGTATTTGAAGGGAGGGAAATATCAAATATTTCAAATGTTTCCTCTGATAAGGAAACAGAGATGGTGGTAGCTGAAAGTGGGTTGTTGAAAGCAAATCTCAGAAAGATAAGCATTTATTTTCACTGCTTCCAAGACAGGTAGGCACTGTCCAATCTTCAGACATATGGTAGGTGGCTAAAATCTGGATGACCTTTACAATCATCCCACTGCAACACAAACTGCAATTGGCACCAGACCAAGCCAGGCATTGTTTAAAGTTGATGTTGCTTATTCACATGTTTTTAACTCATGAAAAATGCAGACTGAGGTTATGTTGAATTTATGTGTATAAATTTCTAAGAAAAGAATTTCATTGTTTTATTTGCTTTAAGTTTAAAATGAATGTAGCTTAATATACCTCTGCCATGGTTTCTTGTAATCACGCACAAATTAATTAAATGAATTTCCACAATGCAGTATGCTTTTTCATTTCCTACTTGTGCATCTGTATTTCCAGACCTTTAACTGATGCATTCATTTACAATATTAGGCAGAGACCTTCTTTTACAACCAAAAATTCTATTCAGTGATGAGAAAGGTAATCAGAGGTAAGTTACTACTTTATTTCAGGAATCATAACATCAAGATTGAATTGAAATTACAGTTTTGGGGGTTTTTTGCATCTAAAAATGAGAGTGTTACATCTGGCAAGTTAATAGAAGGGGGAAGGATTTAGAAAATTCAGTTGCAGGACAGGTGTGTAGTAGTTATCAATTGCAGTCTAGCACAAGTAAGCCTGCTCTGATTATGTGCTGTCAAGTTGACATTGATTCTTAGGGACCACATAGATAGATTTATTCCAGGAGATCTGTCCCTAATCTGGTCTTTAAAGTCTTTAACAGTGAACCCATTGCTGCTGTAACTAAGTCTATCCACCTATGCTGGTCACCCTCTTCTCATACCTTTGATGTTTTCTTAGAATATTATGGATGTCTTTTTTGCTGTAAAGAGTTGCACTTTTGTTTTAAGGAGTGCTTAGTGTTACTACGTAGTGTTTTAAGGAGTGCTTAGGAAAGGACTTGTTATCAGCTTCCAGTGGGAATGACGGACTGAACGGCTGCGCCCACCGATTCAGTGGGCAGAGCTGACAAAGCGGTAATTTTTTTCAGGCTCTGGCAGGTTTTTCTGAAGCCCAGAAACGTTCTCCGGATCAAGAAGAATACCTGGAATCATCCCATCTGTCCTCTGGAGGGCTGCTTGCAGCCAGAAGATCACAGTGTTTTGCATTCGACTGGTAAGAGTCAGCTGGGAGGCAGGGACTTCATCACTTTCCAAGCCACGCTGTAGCCTTAAAGGGACACTAAGAACAGCCACCCCATTTCTAAATCACCAATTTGTATTTTTTTTAAGCATATGTACCCCAAGAGAGGCTTTCTACAGCGAGGAGAAGCTGGTGCTCTTGGTGCTCGATGTTATTCTTGGGATTAATTTTTTTTATTCTTTTAAGTTTTGGGTTTCATTTTCTTTCCAAAGGAAATTCCAAAGATTGAGAGTAAACAATTGTCTTCCTGTTATCATTTTTGTATTAAATTTGAAGATATTAGCATTTTCCTACCCTTGAGAACTCTGTTATCTCACTCTCACTTTATGTAAACATACTCCTGAACTCTTCCATATCTTCAATTTTCACTAGTTACGCTCCTAGGGGGTGCCATAATCTACTGCATGAAACATGGAGGATTTCAAACATGGGGTTAATCAAACCATGTTTTGTAGAATAATTGACTTCCTGTGTACACTTTGTATGCTAAACCACATTATAACTTAACACAATGTGTGGATCAGGCTAATATGTGTCAGAAAAACACATTTAGAGATTTCAGAAGGTAAAATTAGGACCACATGGGCTGAAATGTTTAGTTCTGCCCCAAAGTGAAGTGGGTCTGGAAATAGACAAATATCTAATTTTGTTTCCAGATTGTTTAGCAATGAAGTCTTCTGGGAACTTTGGAACTCAAAGAAAATTTTCATTGCAGCTGTGACTCACTTTTACTGACATCTCATTTCAATAGAAATAAAAAGATGTACCAATGGAAACCACACATGTTGCTATCTTACACCAGCAGTTGAAACGAAGAGGTATCCTCTGATACCACTTCCTTGGAATGTATAAAGCATCCATGATGTTTACTCTGATTTTTTTTAAAAACTCAGCCTGTAAAAACAAAAACAGCCATTTTCATCTCAGTCTAGAAGGCACAGTATTTTTCTTTGGAATGTATTGAGAACAACCATTTTAACATGGCATGTCGACCTAGAATGGGTCCTGACAGCTTGCCAACTTCTGAAGAATCCATCAGGCAGAAGGGGCAGATGGATGATGCTGTCTATGCACACCAAGAACTTGGCTTCAGGAAAATCACATTGTCTTTATGCTCAACCTCTTTTCACTGAGTACTTACCCTTTTGCGAGCCTCATCGTACAAGCATCCAGCTGGGACTTTGTCCAAATAGCTCACAGTGGAGTGGCAAGCCAGGCCAACTTGTTTCAGTGTCTCCAAAGAGGGAGAGCCATGAAAGCCCATCCATTAATGCATTCTCTTTTCATTAGTCAATAGTGGCAAGTGTTGGCTAACATACAAAGCAGGAATATGTCCAGGAACTTGTAAGATCCTGCCAACATATTACTTTTGTGAATAAATGTAGAGTTGGGCCACACAATTGACAGCAGGAACAACTGCCTTGAGTGCTTTCTCTTTTCTTCTGCCCTTTACTGCCCTTTACCCTCTCCTGCTCAGTTCTCCAACTTTTCTTTCTCATTACAATAATTTTTTCTTGTTAAATGAGTCAATTTCTATTTTTTTAATCTTCTTGACAAAATACTGTAAACTTAGCAATGATTAAAGCACCGAGAGCATAAAAAGGGGATATATTCTCTAAAGATGTTCACTATCTTCAGTTTGTTGACTAGTTATTACTCCTCATGAATTTCTTTGCTTGGTATGAATGGAGAGGTATATGCTAAAAGCTGAAAAGGAAGGGAAGGGAAGGGAAGCTTGGGGCATCTGTCACATTTCACCACTGAAATATAGAGACACTTTACTACACTCTCTGTGAAAGGTTGTGTGGAGGCTAGAAAAGAAATGGAGGAGAACACAGACACTCAAGAGATAGCAGGTGAGTCAACTGACAACTTATCTCATAAATAGCAACTTAACCCAGGAGAGAAATCTGGGAAGAAGTGTTTCAAATTGTTCAAACAGACTCTCCCTTAATTAACCCATTATAAATGAGGTTGGGAAATTTCAACTTCCAAGATTCTGTATTTATCTCAAACTAGTACTGAAGATACTTTATTGAAATCTGTGTAGTTCTTGCTTCTTTGATCTTGCCCAGTTATGTAGGGCTTGACAATTACATTTATATACTTCCAGAAATGTAATGTACTATTTTGGAGATTTATTTAGGGAAATTCTCTCCTTGTTATTAGAGAAAGAAAAAATCAGAAATCATTTTTGAAGCTCTATCAGTTTTGTTCCGAAGGAGTCATTGACTTTTGTAGATCCTCAGTGTTCTTTTGAAACATATATGAATAGTTTGGAAAATAGCAGGAGCATAAGAAAAGGAGCATATTGCATACTTTTATCATGGTTAAAACAAAAACAAACTATAAGGCTGGAAGACACCCCTTCTCCAACATTTTATCACTATGAATCCTGCTTGAAGGTATATTTAGACCACACGTGCTGATTTACCTCTTAATTTCTATTTGTTTTCCTATTGTTAACCAAGCTGATTTGGTTGAATAATGTAATACCTATCATCTATCTATCTCTCTATCTCTCTATCACATAAGAGAGATATATTGTGCTTTTCCCCTTTCTTTTTTTGCGTGTGTGTGTGTATATATATATATATACATACACACATACACACACAGTATGTATGTATGTGTGTGTGTGTGTGTGTGTGTGTATGATGGTTACTTGCATTACCTATGAATTAAACAAACTCAAGGATATTTTTAAAATCACACTACACTTATCAGTGCAACAATATCTGTTTCAAAGATAGTTGACAATTATTGTAAATAATTTACCACCATCTGTACTTCCTATATTTCATTTCTCTGTATCCTCTCTAATTTCCAATGCCCTTATATCCCTCATCATGAATTAGTATATATGTTTCTCATATATATTTGACGGTTAAGGCACCTTCAAATCAAGTTTGACACCTAGTGACAGCATCCATGCAGTTTCTTGATGCTGTAAGTAGCTTGTCATTGCTTCCTCCAGGAAAGTTTCTACTTCCCAATCCAAACAACAACCCTAGTATTCCCAGTTAATCACCCACCCAAGTACTAACAGGGCCAATCCTGGTTAGCTTCCAAGGTCAGCCCAAGTACTTTCACCTCCTTGGTATTAAGGATAACATATTATGCATAAGCCAGATTACTGATCTTTGAAAAGCCCTCCCCCACCCCCCATTGCAACAGAATAGCATAGCTATTACTCTGGAAACAATGAGAAAATATGGCATTTCATCTTAAGGTTGCTGAATATACTGTATAACATCTATCATTTATCTATCTCTCTCTTTCATCTTATGACTGTATATGGTTCATTATCCAGGTATTTTTTCAGCAAAACACAGGGTTCTTTTCCTGCTCGTCACTCAATAATGTCTTGTCTTATAAAAGTTACAATTTTTCCATCTGTTTTGCAAGGAGATAATGGGAAACGTTATCTTAAAGCTTTGTTATATATTTAATACCACCACGAGGTGGCAATAGCACACTATTGATTGTAGTGATAGTCATGCTGGTAGGCATTTTAGAAAATATTTTTTCTGATTTTTATTACTGTAATGCAAGAGTTTTAAGAACAATTTCCAACATTTAATCTTTGAAACAAATGGTTACATGTAGCAACTGAGCCACTGCAGCACATGTAGAGAGAAGATGTTTCTCCCAGAAGCAAATAACTAACAAAAAAATGTTAGTAGGAAGTCAAGGAAACTGTCAAGCCCCATGAAGCTGGCAAGACCAAGGAAGCCGGAGCAACATGGATTTCAAGGAGATATGTTTAATGCTAGTTGGGAGTAAATACAGACTCTTGAATACTATAAGATGAATTTCTCAGCCTCAGTTATAGTAAGATAATTAAGGTGGAATCTCTTTGAATTTTTTTTCTCAGCCTCTCACCTGCTGGACTGAGATGTCTCAGAAGAGATAAACATTAACATGTTTTCTTCCCTGTTTTCCCACAACCTTTCATAAAAATACAATTCAAAAAATCAGCTTCCATTGATTTGATATATAATTTCTTTATTTGTGAGCATCTGAAATGTAAAGATTGTAGAGCATATTGTGGGCAAAAATAACTAAGTATCAAATTTTTGTCATAATGATGAATGCTATTGCTTAGGGATGTGAAGGCAGAAAATCACCCCATAATATTTATTTATTCATTCAATTTGTATGGCTGCCTATCTCAAACAAGTGACTCTGGGCAGCGAACAACCATAAAACCAATTAGCAACCAAATTGCAATCACAATACTAAAAATTAAATATGTACAGCAGCCAAGAAAAATATTACAATGCATAGATATTAACATAACCAGGAAATGGGGTCCTTCACACACTAGGGACCCCAGGCCTGGGCACATAACCAGGTCTTCAAGGCCTTCCAAAAGGCCAAGAGGGTCAGGGCCATCCTAATCTCTGGAGGGAGAATGTTTCAGAGGGCAGGCCCTATGGCAGAAAAGGCACACCTCCTGGTCCATGCCAGCTGACATGCCCATCCTGTCAAACTGGATTGGATGGGTAGAAACAACTGGGAGAAGATGGTCCCTTAGGTAACCGGGTCCCGAGCCAATGGTGTTCCATGTGCCAAGTAGCCAACACCATTTACTACTCATGCAGCCGCATTCTGCACCAGCTGAAGTTTTTGAATGCTCTTCAAGGGCAGCTCCATGTACAGCACATTGCAGTAATCCAGACTAGAGGTCATGAGGGCATGAGTGACAGTGAGCAGAGCCTCCCGGTCCAGGAATGGGCACAACTGGCGCATAACTCGAAGGTGTGCAAAGGCCCTCCTAGCCATGGCTGCCACCTGCTCTTCCAGCAGGAGCCACGAGTCCAAGAAGACCTGTTTTATTTATTTATTTATTTATTTATTTATTATGTATTTATGACATCTGTATGGTTGTCCATAATGTAGCGGCTTTGAGCCACTTAAAATAAACAAAATGTTCTTTTAGAAGCAAAATTAATTATAAAGCTGCAAAAGCAAAAGAACATTTAACATAATGTTCATATTAAAGACACATTTTTAGAACAGGGATTGTCCTCAACCATATGAATTACTTTAAAATCTGTAGTCTATGCCTAATTCCAAAAAGGCCCTGTAGTAAAGCTCTTTGCCAAAATGGTTCCATAATGGCGGAAGGGCTTACTCATAAAAACTCCTCTTTTGAGAGCCAGTCTTCTCACTTCCTTTAGTACAGCCCTTGGAACAGAGCCTCTGAGGCATTTAAGGGATAAAGTGATCTTTTTGCTAACTTGCTTTCACCCTATTTAGGGAATCCGTATCTCTCCCTTGAAAATAGTTGTCCTGTAGTATCTAACAAAGCCTCTCTTAAAAGGAAAAACTGTTCTGTAGAATTTTCAAATATATCCTGGTTGATTTATCATTTTCTATCCCTAACTAAAGCCCAGTGCATCTCATAAAAGTAAAATCTTATACACTCCAAAGCAAGGGTGTGCTTTCAGATAAAATTGACCACTATTTGATCTGTATCAAGTTTTATTGGGGAGAGGGGCCAGAGAAGGCTCTACATGAAACAGATTTCATCCAAAAATAAAATAGTTGTTTGTCTTTTGGGCAGACAAACATTTGTGGGCCAGAATACTTCCTTTTCAAAAGAAATCTCCATAGATTGACATTTCAATTGTCATGATCACCATTGCGATGCTTGTGACATTGCAACGGCTCGCATGACAATGCAGGGAAATGGGCACCGGGTGGATTAAGGGAAAAGGCAACTAGCTAACAAAAGAGAGCAACAGGTGCTGGCAACAAAGTATCGACTCTAGCCGGGCATGGAAGAGAGAGATACAATGTTGTAAAGAAGGTAATTGACAAGACCAGACCACGAGGCGTGCCTGAGCTGTCAAAGAGATTACGAACCTGATCGCAGGCAATGAACCATCACCGGCCAGGGAAGCAATCAAGGAAACGCCCGGAGCACAGGAGGGGCTCCACGACCCCTCACCTACCGGCAACGGAACCGACGGGGCTCGGAGTAAGAAGGGGTGGAGCGCTGACCGGCGCGGGCTATTTAAATCCCGTTCCGGCACGCTCCACTCACTCTCAGCTTTTCTTAAAGGGCACGCATACTGTTACTCAAATAAAACCAGAACCTAAACCTACACTAGCGTCTGTGTTTTTACTGGGTAGCAAGCAGAGCCTGACATCAATTCTTCCATACATTTTTGTTGGAGAAATACTTGCCCAGACATTGACTGGGCCTAACCTTCAATCTCTTACCAAACATTAACTCTAATAAAAGGGAAAGGTTGCTTTTTAGGTATTTGATATGAGACAGAGGCTTTATGGGAACAGAACTGGGCCAAAATGAATATGTATATAAATCTCAGCACGTCTTTGTATTGTAAGAATTATCAGTTGCAGTTGAGAGTCATTGTGGTCTAATCCTCAGATTGAAATGTATCAGGTTAGCAATGTACCAGAGTACTATTTTTATTTTTTCATCCATTCAATTGTGTCCACTTCTCAGAGACTGCCTAGGCAAGTCCCTGCAGTTTTCTTGGCAAGATGTCGATGAAGATTCTCAGTCATCCAGGTAGAATTGTCTGTAGGTTGAGTCATGGCAACTGGATTTCTTTCTGGTAGAAATGTTTCGCTGCTTGTCCAAGCAGCTTCTTCAGTTCAGGCAAGGTTTTTCAGAAGTGGTTTGCCATTGCCTCCTTCCTAGGGCTGAGAGAAAGTGACTGGCCCAAGGTCACCCAGCTGATTTTGTGTCCAAAGTGGAACTAGAACTCATGGTCTCCTGGTTTCTAGCCTGATGCTTCAAACACTACACCAAATTGGCTCTCACCAGACTACTTAACTTTATTTTCTAACTTTCCCATTTTGTGTCCTGGAATATGCCAGTCTAGATCCTTTGGGGGGCTGCTAACCATGAGTCCCTTACCATAGAAAAATAGGTTAAATTTTGCACAACTAAATAAATTTATGCTCTAGAAATGAAATTTGTAATATTTTATTGATCACTTGGTATTCTGAGCATTGTCATCCCAACATCTCTACAGTGCAAAGGCTGGAGAATGCTGCTACTAAGATATCAGAATTAAGCTTAAACGAGACAGAGATTGTACTTAGTTTCCGCCTCCAATTTGGTTATAATAGTGATCTTTGCAGATGTTTTTTCAGTGAATAAACACAAACCAGGAAAAGCAGTCAATCAGCATTCCAAAATAGATATGAAATTGCATTAAAATCCTAACAACCCAGTTGTAAAACATAGTTTATTAGCCTACATTCATAGTTCATTCCTACTGTGAAATTCAGTGTAAAATGGGAGTTTTGTGGGTGGGTGCTACACATCAGATCACACTATTCCAAGGTATGGGGAACAAATACCTTCATCAGTATTTGACTATAGGAATGTGTCACTCATCAATTACAATTACAGTCATGAACTTTTTCTTCCAACAGTCTTTCACAATTTGCAATTTATTTCAGTTTTCATCATTGGAAAGCAATGCCTCATTAGCCATAGGCAAATAGCAAGGTGGAAAGATACAAAGGTACATCAAGAAATTACTATGAAGCACAGAGGTTGAAGGATTAAATGTCAACTAAGCACTGCAAAAGTTTCTGCAAAATTATAAAGAAATCCCACATTATACTATGAGTGTACCCTCTGCAATCATTGTTTTTTAGTATCCTTGTGTCATGAGTAAGGATGGCGAGCAGGAGGCTCCCATCCAGACTGTCAAGCGCATGCGTAGCACTGAGGAATTGGTCAGCCATTCAAAGAGACACAGATCAGGACCGCCTTAACCTTTGGGGTTTATATGTCTGGGTTTTCCCACGCTTCTTCAGTTTGTTAGGATTCCTGTTAAGTACTAGCAATAAATATTAGAGACCAGTTCCTTGTCTCAGCATGTTTCCTGGCTGTTAGGACATCAATCCTAACAAACTCCTGCTCCCATCGAAAGAGGGAGAAACAAGAAATTAAGGAGATACGTTTGGAATGTCTTCAGAAAACCAAGAAATGCGGCTCGCCATCCAACAATTGGCAGCAGCCCTGCAACAACACCAACAACAAGTAGATCTCCAAATCAACACATTACAAGCTGCCATGCTACAGCAGTTACAACAACCAGTTCCGATTAACCCACAACCGGCACCAGCAGCAGCAGCAGCAGCAGCAGCAGCTCCGCCAATAGTCTTGAGATCCCAGGGCAGTCTACCAGAGAAATTTGGAGGAGAAGCAGGACAGCTGAGAACCTTTCTCACACAGTGCACTATGTTCTTCGACAGCAGACCGGCAGAGTTCCCCACAGACAGAACCAGAGTCACCTTCATCCTAGGTCTGCTAAAGGGACCAGCAGCCAAATGGGCTATTCCCATGGTGGAGAACAATGACCCGATTCTCAACGACTACCAGAAATTTTTGGCAGGGTTCCGAGCACACTCTGATGACCCAATCAGAGAGGCCACGGCCAGCCGAGAGATTCGGAAGCTCAAGCAAGGTAACAAGAGGGTGGGAATCTACATTGCTGATTTTAAGTTGTTAGCAGGAGATCTGGACTGGAATGAGAGTGCATTAAAAGACCAATTCAAACAAGGGCTGGATGAGGAAATTAAGAATGAATTAGTGTGCCAGGGAACACCAGCTACCCTAGAAGCCTTATATCAGTTATCGGTGGTCATAGATGCCAGACTAGAAGAGCTCAGGCAGATGCAACCGGGGAGAAACAGGACCCTCAGAGCGTTTTCAGGATTTCCAGCTCTCTCCGTAGCATCCTCTCACTCAGCACAAGAGGAGCCAATGCAGATTGGGGCAAGCAGGAGACTGATTTCCAAGACTGAGAGGCAGAGAAGGAGAGAGAGAGCCCTGTGTTTCTACTGCGGAGCCCAGGGGCACATGGTGGGAGCTTGCCCAGCGAGAGGCCAAGCAACTCCAGTAAGAGCCCCAAGGCAAGCAGCTGAAACAGGAACCAGCTCCGCCTCTGTTTCCAACCAGGGAAACTCCAGCGGTCTCCCTCCACAGAGCTCAGCAGGGAGACCATCAATCAATTAAGGAGGGCTCATTCTGAAGATTCCAGGCAAGCCTTTTACTACTTACCCGTACTCATACACGTCAACCCAGAGCACCAGGTCAAGCTAGAGGCCATCGTGGATTCCGGAGCTTCAACCAATTTTATTGATGTGCAGACCGTACAGGACTTCAACATCCCGACCAGAGAATTGCCATCCCCCATAGAAGTGGAGACCATTGACGGCCAGCCACTCAAGGCAGGGCTGATTAGAAGGCTCACAGAACCGGTGCAACTGACAATGGGAGACCACACTGAGTGGATCCAGCTTTATGTTACTGCATCGCTAAATGTGCCGGTAATCCTAGGCACACCTTGGCTGAGGATCCACAACCCGTTGCTGAACTGGACTACAGGAGCAATCTCCTTCCCAGCTAAGGAATGCCAGCACCACAAGATTCAAGCCGCTCCACACTCTCCAGCAACCAATGCAGTCACAGTAGCAGGGGGAGTCCACTTGCCAGCCAAGTATGCAGATTTTGCAGACATTTTCAGCGAACAAGAGGCCACAGCACTACCCCCCCATAGGGACTGTGCAGACCGTACAGGACTTCAACATCCCGACCAGAGAATTGCCATCCCCCATAGAAGTGGAGACCATTGACGGCCAGCCCCTCAAGGCAGGGCCGATTAGAAGGCTCACAGAACCGGTGCAACTGACAATGGGAGACCACACTGAGTGGATCCAGCTTTATGTTACTGCATCGCTAAATGTGCCGGTAATCCTAGGCACACCTTGGCTGAGGATCCACAACCCGTTGCTGAACTGGACTACAGGAGCAATCTCCTTCCCAGCTAAGGAATGCCAGCACCACAAGATTCAAGCCGCTCCACGCTCTCCAGCAACCAACGCAGTCACAGTAGCAGGGGGAGTCCACTTGCCAGCCAAGTATGCAGATTTTGCAGACGTTTTCAGCGAACAAGAGGCCACAGCACTACCCCCCCGTAGGGACTGTGACTGCACCATTGAGTTGATACCAGGAGCCAAGATTCCAGCAAGGAAACAATATCCCATGTCTCCCAAGGAACTACCCACCTTAAAGGATTACTTGGACTCCAATCTCCAAAAGGGTTTCATCCGACCATCTACTTCCCCAGCGTCTCCTCCTACCTTCTTCGTACCAAAGAAGCCTGACCCGTTGGCACCTGCAACCCAGGAGACACCCATGAGAGTGGTCCATGACTTGTTTTTTAAATAAACAAACAAAAAGGGAATCCTATCCTCTGCCCTTAATCTCGGATCTGCTAGATCGCTTACAGAAGGCACGCATTTTTACAAGGTTGGATCTCAGGAGTGCGTACAATCTGATCCGGGTGAAAGAGGGGCACGAATACCTGACTGCTTTCGACACCAGGTTTGGAAAATTTGAGTACCTTGTTATGCCCTTTGGCTTGTCTAATGCAGGAGCCATATTTTCCAGATTTATGAATCAAGTTTTCTCTGATTTACTAGATAAGTATCTGGTCATTTATCTAGATGACATATTAATTTTCTCTGAGGATGCTACAACTCATGTAACCCATGTACGTAATGTCTTGCAAAGACAGAGAGAACAGGCTGTTCGCCAAGCTAGAGAAGTGTGCCTTTGATTTAACTGAATTACATTTCCTGGGCTATAAAGTCTCAACAGAAGGCATATCCATGGATCCTTCTAAGGTCCAGGCAATTCTCTCTTGGCCACCTCCCCGAAATGTTAAGGAGGTCCAAAGATCGTTAGGATTTTATAATTTTTATAGGTGTTTCATAAAGGGCCATAGTGATCTCGCTAGACCCCTCACACAGCTTTTGAAGAAAGGAGCAAAATTCATTTTATTCCTTGCAAGGGCCTCCCATCTGCATCAGCCACAGCGCAGTTGTTCATGGACCACATTTTTAGGTATAGAGGCATGGTGAATCACTTGGTGAGTGACAGAGGCCCACAGTTCACTTCCAGGTTCTGGAGGGCCCTTTTCCAGTCATTAGGGGTCCAGATCCACCTGTCATCAGCGCATCATCCTGCCAGTAATGGGCAAGCAGAGAAAATTAACCAGTGATTACAGCAGTATCTCAGGTGTTACACCACTTATCGGCAAGACAATTGGCCAGCCCTGCTGCCCATGGCAGAATTTACTTATAACAACTCTGTACAGTCATCTACCCAGATGTCTCCGTTCCAAGCACTCTACAGGGTTAACCCTCAGGAGTTGCCCACCTCCTCCCAGCAGGGAACTGTCCCAGCTGCGGCTGATTTTCTTAAAGAGCAACAAGCCGCACAGGAGTTGTTAAAGGAGCAGCTGAACAGGGCAAAGAGTGCTTACAAGAGGGTGGCAGATGCTCACAGACAGGAGGGGCCAGCTATTGCGGTAGGAGACAAGGTGTGGCTCTCTACCAAATTTTTGATCTCTACCAGACCCTCCAAGAAGTTGGACTCTAAGTTTGTCGGCCCTTTCACTGTGGCGCAGCAGATAAATCCAGTGGCTTATCGTTTACAGCTCCCACCATCCATGAAAGTCCATCCAGTGTTTCACAGAGCCTTGCTAGCCAAAGACCCTCCCCCAAGTGACTTGCGATCGCAACTGCCCCCCCCCCACCTCCAGTAATTGTGGAGGGAGAGGAGGAGTACGAAGTTGAGGAAATTCTGGACTCTAGGAGGAGGGGAAGGGG
This sequence comes from Candoia aspera, assembly GCF_035149785.1. Lineage (NCBI taxonomy): Eukaryota > Metazoa > Chordata > Lepidosauria > Squamata > Candoiidae > Candoia > Candoia aspera. Next base: position 251,483,735 of record NC_086153.1, on the reverse strand, counting down.
CATCCAATATTTCATACACTGGAAAGGGTACCCTGAGGAAGAGCGCACGTGGGAGAATGCCAGAGATGTGCATGCACCAGCACTGGTTCATCGTTTTCATCAGCTTTTCCCTCACAAACCCAAGCCTCGCGCTCTACCAGAGATTCCTCTTTCGCCTGAGCAGGCCGAAGAAGCTCAAGCAGAAGAGTTCGTGTGTATTTCCCCCCCCCCCACCTGAAGCCTTCACTCCAGTTACAGAGGAGGTGGGGGAGCCGCAGCCCTCCACCTTGGGCTTGCATTTCCCAGGGGGGAGGGGGGCTGACCTTTCTAACTCTCTAGATGTTTTCCAGCAGCAGCCACCTGGCCCAGAGGCATTATCTGACTTGGAGAGCAGCACTGCTTCGTCCTTGGAGGAGTTTTCCTTTGAAGACTTTCCATTGTTGCCCAGTTCCCATGGGACCTTAGAAGCAGACGGCACATCTTATCAAGACTCTGGAGGGGAGGGGGCTGAAATGGAATGTGAATCTGGAGGGGAGGGTGATGTCATGAGTAAGGATGGCGAGCAGGGGGCTCCCATCCAGACTGTCAAGCGCATGCGTAGCACTGAGGAATTGGGCAGCCATTCAAAGAGACACAGATCGGGACCGCCTTAACCCTTGGGGGTTATATGTCTGGGTTTTCCCCACGCTTCTTCAGTTTGTTAGGATTCCTGTTAAGTACTAGCAATAAACATTAGAGACCAGTTCCTTGTCTCAGCGTGTTTCCTGACTGTTAGGACACTTGTGCACTAAACTGCCACAGTTGCCAATAAAGTGGGAGGAAGATAACTTAGGTATAGGGACAGGTGAAGAAGAGTGCAGATCTGTCCAGATCTGTTAAGCAACCACTATTACAACAGGGGATTACATTTTAGTAAAATGGAATTTGCTGCCATGGAACAAATCATCTTTCTCTCTACACCACAATTTTATTATGCCACCTATGTCAAAGGTACTATATGAACTGGTTGGGGAGCCAGTTTGCTGTAGTGGTTAAGGCAGCAGGCTAGAAACTGGGAGACCATGAGTTCTAGTCCTGCCTTGGACACAAAGCCTGCTGAGTGACCTTGGGCCAGTCCCTCTCTCTCAGCCCTAGGAAGGAGGCAATGGCAAATCACTTCCGAAAAACCTTGCCAAGAAAACTGCAGGGACTAGTCCAGGCAGTCACTGGGAGTCAAAAACTGACTTGAAGGCACCCACCACCACCACCACAACTGCTTAACAGGAACATCACATAGTCGCAAAGAAGGTTTCTAATTTTTAACGATTTAGAGCAATTTTCAGACACTGATGGATTGGACACTTAGAGCTGGCCTCCAGAGCATCCATCCTACCTGAACTAGGTAGCTCAAATATGAGAACATCTGGTCCAAATGATCAATTTTTAGTATCCACACTGTATGAATTGAAAGTGTCTGGAAGGTTTTGAAGCCTATGCTATGACTTTATACTCGATTTTTAACAGGTGCACTTTCTGACATGTTACTGTGGAATTGGGTTAAAAAGCATGTACTCTACTTAGCATAAGCTTAGAATATTTTACCTTTCAGTAAAGGAGATGGGTGCAATGTTTAAAAAGTCCACTTCAGGTTTCTGTGTTTATAACTCAAGATTTCAAAATAATCCAATCCAGATTGTTCAATCAGTACAATTGCATATAACAGAGTAGACTAGGCCTCAGCTGCAAAAGTTGAAAAGTTGATGATGGTGCTGTTTTCTTTTATTCAATAGAAGTTTTCTTTTAATGTGTAAGTGCATCTCTTGCTTGAAAGAAACTTGAGAAATTTTCTTGTGCTATATGGTGCTATTGCTGTTGGAGTGTCCTAAAAATGTGTGATGATTTGTTATAGCTCACATCCTGATATAAGATAGGGAAGTTTAGAAAGGAAAGGAACAGGAGGCAAGCAGCAAAGGTGACTTTCCCAGGATCCCCAAACCAGAACCAGCAAAGAAATAATTCCAGTTCCTTGTCAAGGGATACATCTCCAGAGACTGTAAACTGGTTTAGTGATTCTAAAAAAGCAAGTAGCCAAACAAATTATTGATAAGCATTTCATCTTCTGATGATTTTTGTAATTGGGGAAATAGGGAAAAATCAGGAAAGGGATTTCTGTCCTATTTGAAAGTATCCAGGACAATATATAATTATTTGTAACATGCATTAAGAGTTAAGAAGTTTAAAACAAAAAGTAATGTATGAATTGGTAAATGGATGTGGTATGAGTTAGAATAGTTTTCAAGGATGCAAAGTATGGAGAGGTATAGTGAATGGTGTTGACGTAATTAAATGTAGTTAGTTTCTCTTGTTCCTGATAGGAGAGAATATCTGTAGCTCAGGGTTGAACTGTGGCATCCTTGGTGCTCTTTGAACTTGGTTGTTTGCTTGCAGACGTTTCATTACCCAAGTAGGTAACATCATTAGGGCTCCTAGTCAAGTAATGAAACATCTGCAAACAACCAACCAAGCTCAGAGAGCACCAAGGACTCCACAGTTTCTCTTGTTTCCTACCTTTATTTTGTTCTCTACTTCTCAGTCTTTTTCTGTGTTCTGCATAATGCTGGTTGGCCCTGACAGGGAATAGCATGATGGATATGTATACATTAAAATGGCTGAATCCACGAACTTTAAATCAGAGTGGCATGTCATTTCATTGTTAAAAGCTAGCCCTTTGAGACAAAGAACTCTGCTGCACAAGTGATCAAGGATCAACACCATTGGTTTAAGAACTTGCATAAAAATGTGAGCCACAGTAATTCATTCAGAGGTGTGTTGTGGAGTTGTTAGAAAGTGGGAAAAAGGTGTATTTGCTCATGCAATGTTTAACAGGAAGACTCCACCCTTTCTTGTATATCTAGAGTACACAGAGTTTTATCTATTTCTGAATTCTACCTCTTCAGGTTCCTGACATACAAGTATTTTCCCAGAAGTTCTAAACACTTATTTCCCTGGTTACAGTAGTTCTTGGAGCAGTGACAGAAATTGTTGCATCAGTTGTCTATGCCAAAATCTGCCATAAACTCTTTCTCCAAAGTTGAGGTCTTGGGGTGTGTTTCAGACTGTCAGGAAGCATACAAACGACTCTGAGCTGGCAATGCCTGGCCTGTGAAAGAGATCTTAAGAGTAATAGTGTGGAGGTTGGTGAAAAAGCTGACAGTGTGCAGCTGCTCTGGAAAAGGAGAATTTCAAGCTGGCAATTGCTAGAAAAGAAATCAACATTCAGTCAATATCATGTGACTTCACACAGATGTATGGTAATGTGCACACTTAGAACACTAGCCATGGATGTAGAAGCAGGTCAATGCAGGTCATCTACAGTATATGTTTTTCGTCTGTATTTGGAAATACCTTGCATAGAAAATAAAAGCTTACTGTTAAGTTTTACTGTTAAGCAGAGTTTTGAATAAAAGTGTTCTGTAGTGTTTGTGTTTTGGGTGTTATTGGATGTGTCAATGTTCAGCAATCATATAACTCACACCTATTTCCCTTGCTAGGATTTCTGGGGAGTTACTAGGATAAAGTGCTTAAATAAATATCTACAATCTGTTCATAAAACTGTTGGTTGAATCTCCACTCCTGTATTTCTTAATTGTTCTGTCCTTATGGTTTTAATGTGTTGCCATTTTAAATGGTTTTGTACATCCACTTAGAGATTATTTTTTAAATGAATAATTAGTAATGTTTTCAATAAATAACAGATAATGTTGCCATAAAGAGGGGGCACAAAGACCAAAATATGTAAAGAACTGGAGTTATTTGCTTAAGATCTATGTATCTATAGACTACCAAAGTCTTTTACAAGACAAGCTGCTGAACTTCTGTGAATGTATTTGCAAGGATTTACAGATTGCTTTGGTCAAACAACTTTGCTGATACCACTTGCTTGGTTATTAAGCATCATTGTTTGAATGGTTTCAATATTGAAGTTAGCAGAGGAAGTGTCTTTGAATATCAATTTTGCTGAAAATTGGGATAGGCAAAAGTAAAATCATGCAAGAAAGTGAGAACTTATGACAAACAATCATATCTAGTGGATCTGATTTAAGAACTTCAAGCCCTAAAGGAAGATTTTCATGGATCATCTGGCCTAGGACAGTCTGCTTGACAAAAATCAAACCTTGCAATGAACCAAGTGAAAATTTTTCAGGATTTACTGTCATATGAATTTAGGACTTATTGCCTCCCTTTCCCCAAAATATCATTACATTGCAGGGATAGAAGTCCTGAGATCTGCTGATGGTTTCCCCTCCAAGGACTAACCAGGCTTGACCCATTTCAACTTTCTGAGATCAGCCAAAGTTAGCTAGTGCTGCCTCCTAGCTAGGAGCCATCATAAGTCTACCTCCTGTTGCAGGTGCAGTTATGTAGCAATTGAAGTCCCACTGTAGAACTAGCTAAGTCTGTTTCACCTATGTAAAATCCATGTATTGACCAGTATCCATACTTACACTAGAACTGGGGTCCTCAGTGAGGCTGAGTGTCCCAGTGTGTGTCCCAGTGTGCCAGTGACCACTGTCTTTGTGCCTACTGGACTCTTGACCATCTGCCTGTTTTCCATTTTTTTTAAAAACACCAAATCTGAAAACTGGTATGCTAAAAAGTAAATTACCAGCCTCCAACTCAGTTTTTATTTTCAAGAATGTACCTGGATTCCAAGTGGGCACAACAAGCTTTCTTAGAAAATAAAATGATGGCAGTTCAAGATTTGTTTTGAAATGAGTACATTTGCCCCCCCCCCTCCATCCCAAGACGAAAGAAGCAGGAATAGTAGGAAGTGTACTGCAGATTGTGAGGGAGTGAAATTGGAGGAGGTAGTATTATTTTGGTAAATCTGTCCTTTATTATTGGTTATGTTCCCCATGGCAGCTATTTTCTGAGCACACTAAAAACACAGTCAAAATTCTATTGGTACAAATGGAAGGGTATTATTTTATTCATCTTTTTTGCTCCACTTTGGCCAAAGAATGTTGAACTAGCTAAGTGTTGGCTTGTTTTAATCTAGTTCTTACTACATTCTTCTCCTGTAAAGAGCAGCAAGGAAGGAAGAGGCACCTTTTAAGCAGAGAAAACATCACTGGAGAAGAATTAAGAAGTCATTTGGATTTTCTCAACAGAATAAGATTCCTGAAGTCACATTTCTCCTTTGCAAACAATACAGAAATTATTTACCGTTTCTTTCTTCTTGGAAGTTCTTCAGCTTCTCAGTCTAGCTTGCAGCCCTGGTATTCCCTGATGATCTCCTATTCAAGTACCAACCGGGTTTGGTCCTGCTTAACCTCTGTGCCCAGGAAAGACCAGCCAGGTGCTGTCATCTGTTGAACTGTTGCCAAGAAAACTACATGGAGATGTCCATGAAATCACCAAGACTTCAGCTTGGCTCAAAGGAAACCTTACTTTTATACACCAGGAGGAAATTGCACATGGTTGAGCATAAACAAATTCAATATAGCCAGAAGTTACAGAGAGAATAATCCAACAACCATTTCTGGAAAGTGACTGATTTTGGTTGTTGATATTGAAACATTCCTTACATACAGTACATACTCGTTCCTGCACCAGTTTTGTTCTACAGCAAAGCATGAATATTGGCTACAAAACAAGGTTAGGATAGCTGCTAAACTGTGGGTTGTTTTCATTGGTTTCCCTGACCACCAGATTTGGGGTGGGGTGGGGTAGTAATTTATGGATATTTGCTTTAATATACATAATATGCACATTTACAGTTAGGTAACTTCCCTGCTATCTAGCATATATATAGGAAAATCAGAAGGCTCCAAGCTCTTTCCATCAGTAATCACTTGATGATAAAAAGCCATTAGCAGCCATTTCTTCAGCTAAAACATTATTTCTGAGTCTTTATCTAGCAGCCATTATAAATTTACCAACTTGAGGCTCAGTTGAATTCTCCCTATAAAGAATTGAGCAACTACCAGCAGCTCTTAAACTGACTGCACAAAGAAGAGATTGTTGCTCACATTAGCATCAGCCCCAAACATCTTGCAGCTAGAACACAGCAAGAAAGGCCACTCCTCTTCCAACTGTTTTAATGCCAAAGCAAAAATAAAATAAAATCCCACTAAGCACCTTTTCCAACTCTTTACAGGAACAGAAAACATGACTAAGGTATTTTTTAATAATGCTGCCCTTTCATGACATTCAAAATTAGCTGACTGAAGCAGCTGCCTCCCTGTTTACTAGCAGGACTGGCCCTGGGGAAGCAGTGAAAAAGGCTGCTTTCTTGTTTATGAGCAGACTTATCAGACAGCACTGAATTCCAATCAACTGAAGTCCATTGCTGTTTGGTTCATACTGTCTCCTTCACTGTGCCAGAAATAAGAAGGCAGAAAGAAGCTGAACTTCCATACAAGCTCGTACTTTTAATTAAACTGGTTTGTGCTTTCTGCCTTTAACAAATAAGTCTCAAGTTTATTGAGTGTCTGGTACTTTTGACACAATGCCAGCAGTTAGCTTTGAGAACATGGGAGAACATAATCTATAAATACATCTTGTAAATCTCTCTCTCAATCTCTCTCTCACACCCACATACACACAGAGCCTATACACCACAAATGTTTTTGTTGTTGCAGTTAGGAAATGGGTGTGGTCCATCTACTACAAATGAACAGAGAAGAAAATCTTCTTAAACCTTCTGAGTGACCATGCTACGACTCAGATTGTGAATGGAAGCAACCCAGCTGATGTGCACCTTTAATTATACTTTTAACTAATCTCTGTACAAAACCTCAAAATGGGTATTCTGATCAACCTATCTCCACTTAGTTGTTTCTTATGAGGAACATGTGGTTTGTGGTGGGTACACAGAAGAGGAAACATCTGCAAGAAATGCTCAAAATATGAATGTTGTCCTTTAGGCCCAGAGCTTATGATACTTCGAGTTCCTCAGGTACTCCAAAGTTTGGAAGGCTTTTCTTCCTCTTTCTCTACTTCAACTTTTTCCACAGCTTCCACATTATGCAGGCTGTGTAAAAATGTTATATAAAAAGATTCAGACAGGATTTTTGGGAGGATTCTTGCTAGAAAGAAATCTGGGTAAGAAATTAAGAATACGCAAAAGACTTTATATAGGTCCAGGCATTTAGGAAGAGAGAATGTTCTGAGTAACACATTTACTATTTTAAAAAGCTAATCAAAGCTTTGTGTGATACAGCCAATCACACAATGCAATATTTGTTAAGCAGGGTAGTGGATGGCGGGGTTTTATGCTGTGATTATTATAAACTGCCTGGAATGATGCTGAGCGGTATACAAATGTATGCAAATAAAATAAATTTTAGACCTCACTGAAACAAAGCATTTAATTTGTGGCAGGATTTTGCCACATTTGATTATGTACTAACATATTTCATCCCACTCATCCTCTGGGTGTTAATTCTGTTTCAGCAGAAAGCAAAACATTCCAGTGGTAAAGATCGTACTCCTATTTATGTTTCAGGCTAGATTTAAATTATACATTCATGTCATGAGTGAGGATGGCGAGCAGGGGGCTCCCATTCAGACTGTTAAGCGCATGCGTAGTACTGAGGAATTGGTCAGCCATTCAAAAAGAGACAGATCGGGACCGCCTTAGCCTTTGGGGTTTATATGTCTGGGTTTTTCCCACGCTTCTTCAGTTTGTTAGGATTCCTGTTATGTACTAGCAATAAAACATTAGAGACCAGTTCCTTGTCTCAGCGTGTTTCCTGGCAGTTAGGACAATTCATTAGCTTTTAAGATCCTTTTAAGATTGTTGATTATTTCAATGTAAATGATATAAAATGTGACAAGAGCACCCACTCTGATTTGGCAGACCGGTCTGGGATTGGCTGACGTGCACGTGGTTTATTTCAACTTGACGCACAGAGCTGGAACAAGATTCAGAAAACAGTATTCTGATTTTCGATAGGCCTTGCATGGGATAAAACCACAAACACCTGTAACTTTTGTATGCACTTTTCACCATAATGGTTACAGAAACACTAAGGAACTTAAGTAGGGGTGTACATATTTTATTTCACATTCCAAGTGCAGAATTTTGCCTCCTTTCTAGTGCAAAACGGGCCATTTCATGCATTTTGGAAGCATCCTCAGAATGCACAAAACAGGATATTTCACAAAATTTTATGGTTGAAACCTTTCAAATTTTTGGTACACTTTTAGGCTGAAGCATGCAAGCTTCCACAGAACCCAGTGTAGGATTTTGGTTTCTTTTGAGAAGGTGATGAGATTTGCAACAGTGGTTTTCTTAGTGGGTAGCAACTGTTTCAACGTCAGCCCTGCAAGGTAAACCAGATCAGGAAGTCCACTTGATTAGAGCTGTACTTTATTGAGGTAGGCTACTGTATCTCTTCCAAATACTACACTTAAGGAATGTTTCAGCTCTTTGCTTATGCAGTGGTTCTTGCCTACTGTATTTCCATCAAGGTCATCTCCCGGACTGTCTATATTCAGGCAGCTCTGCTGAGGAGATTTAGTACAAAGAGTAAAGGGGTAAGGAATGATGATGTTTCTTTCTGCATACAGTGAACTGATTGTTTGAACGTATTTCTTTAAAACACTGACCTTTTCTATAAAGTCAGTTGACCACGAGGCTAAGGTAACTAGTTCATGCTGCTCAAAAACCATGATTCTATAACCATCCAGGATGAGGGACTCAGCAATAAGACATAGTGAATGACGACGTTACAGAGCTCTTCGCCACACAAGACCAAGACCAAGGATTGACGCAGGCCTGATTGCAGGGACCACTTGGAAGGCTGACCTGTCCATCTGCCATCGTTACCCCTCTCCTCCTGATCACAGCATTTTAGGCCATCTTTATCTTTGTGATGTGCTTAGTGAAACACATTTTGCAAGGGATCAGAATTTGGACCCATAAACTATGCCTTGGATAAATGGAAGCCTAAGGTACGGCAAACCACTCCAGGATATAAAGTTTGGCTTACTCCAGGGCCATCACTAGTTCAATGTACTCAACATATGGGAAAGTTTCCCACGTTACAAACGACAATTTAGTGGCAAATTTTGGCAGATCGCTCAAAGCTTTGGAACTTGCAAGTTAGGCAATGCTGAAACTGTTCTCATCTGCTGTTGTGTGTCCCATCAGCCAGAGGGAAAGTAGAGACCACTCAGTCCACCATCTCCCATTTCTCTATTATTTCCAACTCTTCAAAGCTCAGTTTTCCTTTTGCTTTTAACAGTGGGAGAATGAGCTTACCCGGCGCAATCCCTGAAATCCAGGCCCACCCAAACCAGCCATTTGTATCTTGAATCAACATTTACTGTCCACAGCAGCAAACACAGAAGACCCTGACCCTGCTATCAGCACATGTCAGTGGGGGCAAACTCCAAGAGCCGGCACTAGATCTCTGTCCCGTTGTGCTACAGGTGCGCCCTCCCTCACCCTGATAGTAAACCAGCTCTGGCCACAAACACCGCAGATGCCCAGGACTGGGTCCCTGCCAAACCATGTTTCCATTCTCCCCAGGCAGAGCAGGGGCAAGTTCTGGCAGCAGCCATACCCTGGGATTGCAATTCCCCTCAAATTTGCTCACCCCTGGGAAACATGACCCAGTTCAACAACTCCTGTAACAGTACAGTAAGCAACAAAACAGTACACTGTGCTTGGTTTCAAGGCCGCAGCCAGCCACGTCTTTAAAAACCTACTTGCCAAATGTGACTCCACTAGTCTGGTCCAAACATCAAGGGAGGATCTTTGAACTTCCTGCCCCCTTGGTAGGTATAAGGCAAGTTATACAGTACTCTTCCCAGGAGGAATGTTTGGCTGTGACCCTCCCTGCATTTAGCAAAGCCTTAAAATCCAAGCTGATTAAGTATGCTGTTGACAGTGGATGGCTACTGTAGTGTAATAATATTGTGTGTGTATAGTTGCTTTGTTGTACAGGTAGTCCTCGGTTAACAGTGGTAATTGGGACCAGAATTTCCATTGCTAAGTGATGCAGCCATAAAGCTCAATGTCACATGACTGCATCACTTAGCAACAGCAATTGTGGCAGTCCCCATTGCCATCTTTAAGCAATTACCACAGGTCATTAAGCAAGGACCTCCTTGTGACTTCCTACCCGCTTTCAGCAAGCAGTCAGCAGGGAAGCCGGCAGGAAGTTGTGAGTCCCAGGAGGCTCATAAGCAGGCCAGTAGGCAGGTAAGTGGCTGCTGCGGCATAGTGCGAGTGCAACTGGGCCAGGGGTGGGGGCAGGAGGGCATGCAGGCCGCCCTGCGCTCCCTGCCCCCAACTGACCTTTGCCACCTTCTTCTTCCCACTGACGAGGCGCACCTGGCCTGACCTTTGCAAGGCAGCTGCTGGCTGCACAAAGCCTTCTTCCTGAGGCCGCACAAAGCCGCCCGAGTTCAGGAAGAAAGCCTCGTGAAAGGCCAAGCTGGACGCATCTCATAGGCAGCAGGAGAAAGATGGTGAAGGTCAGCTAGGGGCAGCAGGGGTGGCAGAGTGCAGGGCAGCCCAAAGGGCAGAAATGGGGAAGATAGGCAAGTGGGGGGAATTTGACACACACCCTGTTGTAAATGGAGGCACGCTGTCAATTGCCCAAATTTCAACCACACGGGCATTGCAGCAGCTGTAACTTCGAGGACCAGGCATAAGTACCATTTGTTCAGTGCCGTCGTAACTTGGAATGGTTGCTAAGCAAGGACTATCTGTACACCATGCAGAGTTGGCATGACTGGGTTGTTTACCAGTACAGAAAAACATTCCATTCTGCTCCCCATCTTTCAGTCTCAAGACAGCCTGGATTAACAGCCAGACATTATGTCAGATCATGTGCAACAGCTTCTGCAGTCCACATTACCCAAATCTGGTCTATATATTATTCTGATTCCCAGAAAAAACAGCTTCCTTTAATAATTACCTTCAGAGCACATAGAGTTCCCTAATGTGGGGTAGTGGCACTGGGCAGAAGCCAAAACTCTGATTCCCAGTCCTGCCTTAGACATGAAGTGAGCCAAGTAACTTTGGACTAATGACTCACTCTTAGTCCTAGGAAGAAGGCAATAGTCGACCACTTTTGAAAATATTGTCCATTTTTAAAATGGCCTTCCTATATATGGATTTAAAAGAACTTACTACAGATCACTTTGCAGCACTAGATGGTGTCAGTTCCGTCTCTTCCTTCTCTAAGCCATCAATCAGGCATCAACCCTAATCATCACATGTTATGAGTCTAAGTTATGAATTTGAAACTACGGAAATGTGAAGTAGGTCCAGTATCCTCACAAGCAAGCTTCTGTGATTGAAAATGAATCCGACAAAGTATATTTAAAGTATCTTTTTGAATGAAAAGCCAATATATCCCTAATTTTAAGAAGCAAGCTTCAGCTAGCTTTGTTGTTGTTTATTCGTTTAGTCGCTTCCGACTCTTCGTGACTTCATGGACCAGCCCACGCTAGAGCTTCCTGTCGGTCGTCAACACCCCCAGCTCCCCCAGGGGCGAGTCCGTCACCTCTAGAATATCATCCATCCATCTTGCCCTTGGTCGGCCCCTCTTCCTTTTACCTTCCACTCTCCCTAGCATCAGCATCTTCTCCAGGGTGTCCTGTCTTCTCATGATGTGGCCAAAGTATTTCAGTTTTGCCTTTAATATCATTCCCTCAAGTGAGCAGTTTGGCTTTATTTTCTGGAGGATGGACTGGTTTGATCTTCTTGCAGTCCAAGGCACTCTCAGAATTTTCCTCCAACACCACAGTTCAAAAGCATCTATCTTCCTTCTCTCAGCCTTCCTTATGGTCCAGCTCTCGCAGCCATATGTTACTACTACTACCATTGCTTTAACGATGCAGACCTTTGTTGTCAGTGTGATGTCTCTGCTCTTAACTATTTTATCGAGATTTGTCATTGTTCTTCTCCCAAGGATTAAGCATCTTCTGATTTCCTGACTGCAGTCAGCATCTGCAGTAATCTTCGCACCTAGAAATACAAAGTCTTTCACTGCTTCTACATTTTCTCCCTCTATTTGCCAGTTATCAATCAAGCTGGTTGCGATAATCTTGGTTTTTTTGAGGTTTAGCTGCAAGCCAGCTTTTGCACTTTCTTCTTTCACTTTCATAAGGCTCCTCAGTTCCTCTTCGCTTTCAGCCATCAACGTGGTATCATCTGCATATCTGAGATTGTTAATGTTTCTTCCAGCGATTTTAACTCCAGCCTTGGATTCCTCAAGCCCAGCATGTCGCATGATGTGTTCTGCGTACAAGTTGAATAGGTAGGGTGAGAGTATACAGCCCTGCCGTACTCCTTTCCCAATCTTAAACCAGTCTGTTGTTCCATGGTCTGTTCTTACTGTTGCTACTTGGTCGTTATACAGATTCTTCAGGAGGCAGACAAGATGACTTGGTATCCCCATACCACTAAGAACTTGCCACAATTTGTCATGGTCCACACAGTCAAAGGCTTTAGAATAGTCAATAAAACAGAAATAGATGTTTTTCTGAAACACCCTGGCTTTTTCCATTATCCAGCGGATATTGGCAATTTGGTCCCTAGTTCCTCTGCCTTTTCTAAACCCAGCTTGTACATCTGGCAATTCTCACTCCATGAATTGCTGAAGTCTACCTTGCAGGATCTTGAGCATTGCCTTATTGGCATGTGAAATGAGTGCCACTGTTCGATAGTTTGAACATTCTTTAGTGTTTCCCTTTTTTGGTATAGGGATATAAGTTGATTTTTTCCAATCTGATGGCCATTCTTGTGTTTTCCAAATTTGCTGGCATATAGCATGCATTACCTTGACCGCATCATCTTGCAAGATTTTGAACAGTTCAGCTGGGATGCCGTCGTCTCCTGCTGCCTTGTTATTAGCAATACTTCTTAAGGCCCATTCAACCTCACTCTTCAGGATGTCTGGCTCTAGCTCACTGACCACACCGTCAAAGCTATCCCTGATATTGTTATCCTTCCTATACAGGTCTTCTGCATATTCTTGCCACCTTTTCTTGATCTCTTCTTCTTCTGTTAGGTCCTTGCCATCTTTGTTTTTGATCATACCCATTTTGGCCTGGAATTTACCTCCGATGTTTCTAATTTTCCGGAAGAGGTCTCTTGTCCTTCCTATTCTATTGTCTTCTTCCACTTCCGCGCATTGCTTGTTTAAAAATAATTCCTTATCTCTTCTAGCTAACCTCTGGAATTTTGCATTTAATTGGGCATATCTCCCCCTATCGCTGTTGCCTTTTGCTTTCCTTCTTTCTTGGGCTACTTCTAGTGTCTCAGCAGACAGCCATTTTGCCTTCTTGGTTTTCTTTCTTTGGGATGTATTTTGTTGCCGCCTCTTGAACAATGTTGCGGACTTCTGTCCATAGTTCTTCCAGGACCCTATCTACTAAGTCCAGTCCCTTAAATCTATTCTTCACCTCCACTGCATATTGCTTAGGAATATTAGTGAGCTCATATCTAGCTGATCTGTGGGTCTTCCCTAATCTCTTTAGTCTGATCCTAAATTGTGCAATAAGAAGTTCGTGATCAGAACTACAGTCAGCTCCAGGCCTTGTTTTTACTGACTGTACAGATGTCCCCCACCTTTGGCTGCAAAGGATGTAGTCAATCTGATTTCGGTGTTGTCCATCTGGTGAAGTCCATGTATAAAGCCGTCTCTTAGGTTGTTGGAAGAGAGTGTTTGCTTTGCAGAGTGAGTTGTCTTGGCAAAATTCTATCAGCCTATGTCCTGCTTCGTTTTGTTCTCCCAGGCCATGCTTACCTGTAATTCCAGGTGTCATTTGACTGCCCACCTTAGCATTCCAGTCTCCCGTGATGAAAATAACATCTCTTTTAGGCGTGTTGTCCAGTAGGTGCTGCAGATCCTCATAGAACTGCTCTACTTCAGCTTCTTCAGCATTTGTGGTTGGGGCGTATATTTGGATCACGGTGATGTTAGATGGCTTGCCCTGAATTCAAATTGAGATCATTCTATCGTTTTTTGGATTGTATCCAAGCACTGCTTTAGCCACTTTACTATTAATTATGAAGGCTACTCCATTTCTTCTGTGGTCCTCTTGTCCACAGTAGTAGATCTGGTGGTCATTTGATGTGAAGTGGCCCATTCCAGTCCATTTCAGTTCACTGATGCCCAAAATGTCTGTCTATAATCTTGACATTCAGCTAGCTAGAGTTTGAGAAAAGACTTATCTGTGGATTCAATATCACCTGGTAAAGCACCCTTCTGTTTGTTACTGGAGTCGTGAAAAAGTTGGACTTTCAATCTTGATGCCAAGCTTCCCTAACTCATAGTCGTCTATATTCTGATTCCTCTGGTATCTTATTCAGTAACTTTTAACAGGAGCACAGAAGAGGACTAGCATTTTTCAACCTGTAAAACTATTGTGGCATTATTTTTACAGCCACCCATTACTGCTGCTGCCATGCCTGGTTAAAAATCACACTGTAGACTCCAATGCTTTGTTTGGTAAATATTAAAAGCAAAGCTATAATTAGACATTATGTGAAAGTTGCAATAAGCATGACAAATAATAATATATGATGTCAACTATACCTGTTGCTCCCCCCACCACCGCAAAAAAAATCTATTTCCTCCTCCTCTAATTCCCAACCAGCTCTTCCCACTGCATCCAAACTGTCAGCTTGTGTCATCTGTTCTGGAATACACAAGTCATCATGAAAAGAGGAACACGTAACCAATGCACACAGAAGCAGGCTTATTAAGTTAAACATAGCGCATTCCTATTAAAAATAAATGTGCAAAGCTTTAACTGAAAGTAACAAAGAATAAAAATAACCACACAGGTTTCTCTTTCCAAATAAAATATTAAACACTGAACTGCACGGAAAGATGTCACAAAGATCTGCTATGGTTGGAAACCACAGCCTTGTACTTTCAGGTAGTATTTCTTGTAAGATAATCTGAACACTGAGTGGAACCCATTTAGCTTCTGTCCTATGCCAGTGGCATAGGAAGGGAATAATTTTCAGTGTGTTGCACTCCTCCCTGTAGCCCCATATTCTCCCTAAAATCTGCCTCAAAGGTTGGGGACTCTGAAGAGCAAATACTGAGTTGCAGGGAATACCAGGGAGAAACAATTGCTGGAAATGGTCCCATGCTTGTTCTGCTAGCTGAGGGACACTAGCTGAATTCCACCCATAGGGTTACTGTACTGTAGATCAAGATGTAGTCATGCTTGAATTTGCTAAAATCACATTTTTTTCATTATGTCCTATCAAGTCAGTGTTGACTCTTAGCAATCACACAGATAAACCTTCTCCAGGATGATTTGCCCCCAACCTGGTCCTTCAGGTCTTCCAACCCATCACCACTAAATTTGAGTCCATTTACCTTGCTAGATGTTTGCTTTTTTTTCCTTTTCGTTCCTTCCACCTTTCCTAGCATTATAAACTTCTCAAGGGAGCTAGGTTTTTGCATAATCTGTACAAAATATTGCTTGATCATTTGTGTCTCAAGTGAGAACTCTGGATTGATTTGTTCAATGATCCATTTGTTTCTTCTCTGGCTATCCATAGTATTCTTAGGAGTCTTCTCCAACACTGAAGTTCAAAAGCATTTACTCCTGCCTTCTTTCACACATCATGAGGTGATGCTTCTGTCACTGTCACTAAAGTGATCATCCACTTCCAGCAGCTTCCTATATCACTGCAGCCCAATATAGGTGCCTGCTTGCTTTAGCTGGGCAGAGATAACCTTCATCCCTTGGGTGACTTTGCGTATGTACTCAACATGCACTGCTGGTATTCTTCACTCATCCCTCCAAGGAACGCACCCACCACCACAATGAAACAGCAGAGCAGGACTTGAAGGAGCAAATCAAATTCCTCATAACTAAATTAAATTTCATTCATTTCAATGAGTTAAAAGATAACAAAAAGTCTGGATCCAATGCATTGTAAGAATGCATTTCCTATTTCTCCATCTATACCTCAATCTTAAAGTGTATGCGAGTGATTTTGATTAATCAAAGCCATCATTTTAAATGAAATCCCCAATATTTATGATAGCTGTGTTGAAATGAAAGATGGACTCTTTTTGTTATATAGGTATTTTCCCCAAATGCAAAGATTTTCTTGTAATTAAGCCTGTGTACTGGGGAGAAAAAAAAATAACTAAGTATAACAAAAGTATTTGAACATACACAACTAAGAGCCAAGTACACAATGTATGTTACAATATTCTACACTGCGATACACATGCGTATATTTGTGTGTATAACAGTATTAAATCAGATTATACTTTCCTATATTAAACATGTAGTTTAAAAGGTAGATTTGGGAAAGGGATCCAGTAAGCAAATCTATTCCAAATTTGATCAAATGTTTGCATGATTAGAAAGAAAGATTTGAGCTTTATTATATGGAAGAAGTTATCTCTGAAAGGATAGATCCAAGTCTCTTGAGCTTTAATTACTCCGAGAAGCTGAAAGACAGCACTGACCTTGTGCGCTTCCAATATCCTATGCAAAAACTGTCCATGTGACACAGATTTTCAAAGTCAGCCCTAGAGACTACAGAAGTATGGATGATAGCTGAAAGACCCTTCCATTTAAAGGATAAGCTACAACCAGTAAAATATTTCTTCTTCCGCTGTTCTTGGAAGAAATGATTTTACCTCCACTTTATCTACAACATAAAAGGCTGTTCATTAGGGCTATGTATGCGATGAGACACTTAGTTTGGTTTAAGCTTGGAACAAAACAGCCACTTGAAACATTCAGTGGGAGATTCCAAGTTGGGTACATCCCAATGGAATAAAATAAAAGATTGTTAAAGTCTTCCATGTTGTGATGGGACAAAATGAAAAATGTTCCAGTCATGAGGAAAAACTGAAATCTGTAACAGTATTTTATTTCCATGGGTTTTACTCCATACACCCAAAACAGGTGGGTAGATAATGCTGTTATCATCCAACCTACAGAAAAATTGGGATTAAAAAATGCCTTAAAGAAAACATACTCCACCTATTAAGCAAGCTCAAACTCAAGTTTAGAAACTGCTGTTTTCAACTCAGGGCATTCTGCAAAGCTATAAGGATAAAAGAATGTTGTATCAACGTTTTGATGAATTTTATAACTGCTGTAGTTCTTCACATAAGCAGATGTGAGAATTGGGAGAGTCAGCATATTTTAATTGCAACACCACCACAAAAAGATGTTTATCAAGAAACAGAAATCTCAGTTGCAGTTTAAGCTAGAGCAGATCTACTGTGACACAAACCGTTTAGAATTTGTCTTAACTGATGCACAATTACTTTTAAAAAATGTGTTAAGTGGTAATAATCATAGCTAAAAATGAGCTGAGAACTTGTTCATAGGTAAGCCTTCCATTCATGTGAATGTACTTTTTAAAAAGCATTGTACCACTGAAACAATGTTTTGGTGAAATTTCAGGCACTCCCTTATGTCACTCCCTGGATCCAATTACCAATTGTTCTATTTTGTCCTCCCCTTCCAATACAGGAAAATAGGTAATGATGTGTTACTTTTATCTTTTTCTCATCTTCAGAAATTACTGGTACATGATAAACACTCTAAAGCAAAACATTAGTACATTTAGTTCTAACTATTTCAACTATGGTACTTTCAATTAAAATTTCACATTTATCTTAAACTACCTGATAAATTCAACAAATTCAGGAATTGGTTTATTTTTGGTTTAGAGACAAAGGCACCCAAATATTTTTAACTTACTAAAAAATGATTTAAATTGCGGTTTCTAAAATCTATTCCTACAGTAGGGAACTCACACTGCAGAGGAATGTTGTTTCTAATCATTACATAGGGCTTCGGGTTACAGAAGCCAAGCCCAGCTGAGGTTTTGTTAAAACTGTGTCAAAAATGTCAGCTGGCTGCCCATCATGTTGAGGGAGACGAGAAAGAGCATCAGCTAGAAAGTTTTTCTGCCCTGGGAGATACTTTAACTGGAAATTAAAATGGCTGAAAAACTGAGCCCAATGAATTTGCTTAGGGCTAAGTTGGCGAGGTGTGCAGAGTGCTTCTAAGTTTCTATGATTCGTCCACACCTCAAAACAAAATTTGGCCCTCTCCAGTAGGCGGCACCAAGTCTCTAGAGCTGCCTTAACAGCAAAAGCTTCCTTTTCCCAAACATGCCAGCGTCGCTCTGCCTCATAAAATTTCTTGGACAAATAAGCACAGGGTCGCAATTTATTTTCGGGGTCCTTTTGTAACAAAATAGCCCCAATGGAGGTGTCAGAAGTGTCCATTTGCACTACAAAGGGGCTATCAGGATCTGGGTGCTGCAATATAGGCTCAGCAGTAAAAAGCAGTTTATCGAATGCAGCCTGACAACTGTCAGTCCAGTGCAGCACAGCCCCGGGATCTTTTACTTTGTGGGTTTCGCCTTGCCCTTTTGTTTTTAATAAGTCAGTTAGAGGCAGCACTATCTCCGCGAACCCCGGAATGAACTGTCTGTAGAAATTGCTGAACCCCAGAAAACTTGGTAATTGCCTTCTAGTATGAGGTCATTCCCAAGCCAAAATTGCTTGTATTTTGGCTGGATCCATCTCAATGCCCTGTACAGAGATGAGGTAATCGAGCTGTTTTATGGAATTCACATTTAGACCATTGTGCATAGAGCTCTGCCTCCCTAAGCTTGCTCAGGACCTGCCTCAGAAGGCGTTCACGCTCTTCCTCTGTTTCGGTGAAAATCAAGACATCATCCATGTAGCCGAACACCTCTTTAAACAGATGGTCATGTAGTACTTCGTTGATTAATTGCATGAACACTCCGGGTGCCCCCGCTAGCCCAAAAGGGAGGACTTTGTATTGGAATGATCCCAACAGGCAATTAAAAGCAGTTTTCCACTCATCCCCCTCCTTTATACAAATACGAAAGTACGCCTCTCGCAGATCTAATTTGGAAAAGATTTTTCCTTTGGAGAGGTGAGCCAACATGTCCTTCATGAGAGGGAGGGGGTATTTGTTCACAATGGAAACCCCATTTAACCCTTGGTAGTCCGTGCAAAGTCTCAACGTGCCATCTTTTTTCCCCCTGAATAATACCGGTGCCCCCACCGGGGAGCTGGCAGGCTCAACGAAGCCATGCGCCAAATTCTTATCAATAAAGTCCCTCAGGGCATCCGACTGCTTTTGGGTCATGGGGTAAATTTTTGGCTTGGGCAATTGTGCGTCTGGGACCAATTCAATGGCACAGTCAGTCTTCCGGTGAGGGGGTAACTGATCTGCCTCCATCTCCCCAAATACGTCTGTAAACTCACGATATTGATGAGGCAGCTCCTCCAGCCCCGGCAGTACGGGAAGTGCCTGGCCGACCCCCACCTTACAAACTCTGGCTTGTGTGGCCACTACTTCTGTGGGGCCATTGTAAAATCCATCTTTGAAAGTCACAGTCCTGTGCTCCCAATTGATATAAGGATTTTGATGTTTCAGCCAGGGCGTGCCCAATATTGCTGGAGGGCTTCCTGCTGGGGCTACCACAAACTTTAAAGTCTCTAGGTGGCTGCCCACTTGCATTGTCACAGCCCCAGTGAAATGAGTGGCCGGACCCCCCCCCCCCCAGCTTCCGAGCCATCCAGCCGGGTGAATATTAATGGGTGTTTTAGAGGGAAGCTTGGAAGGTCCAATGCCATGACTAGATCAGGATGAATCAAACACCTGGAACATCCAGAGTCAACCAAAGCCCAAACTTCGGTAGATTTAGTTTGGGATGCTAGTTTCACTTTCAACATCGAAGTGGGCAATCATCACTCACCATGAAGTCCCTGCGCCCAACATCCTCCGCCTGCTCGCTGGCGCCCTTCACAGCAGGCGGCCGGAGTTTCCCGCCAGTTCATTTCGCCCTCTGACTCCCCCAAGAAATACACCAAATCCTCAGCCTCTATTGCTTCCTTCACTATCATTTTGCGTGTGGTTGGTGGTGACTTGGCTGGCCTCTGACTCCCCCGAGAAATACACCAAATCCTCAGCCTCTATTGCTCCCTTTGCTATCATTTTACGTGTGGTTGGTGGTGACTTGCTGGCGGTTTCCCCTGCTTGGACTCAGCTCTTCCCCATAGGCATTCAACTGTGCAGTGCCCTTCCTTCCCACAATGAAGACACTGACCCCTGGTGTAGTGGCGCTCCCTCTTCGTCCCAAGGCTTGGGGCTCCGTTTAACAGCTGTAGCCTCACTCCTGGGGCCTCTGGCAGTCAGGTGAGCTCTCTCAGGTTTATGGGTTTGTAAAAAGGTATATCTGGCATTCTCAGCCTTCCCAGCCAAGCAAATCTGATCGTATAGTGAGGTGGGGTCATCTCTACCTAACGCCCTCAGAATGTCTCTGTGAAGGCCCTCCTTAAAGTATTCGATCAGGGTTGACTCTGACCATTCAGTGATTTTGCCAGCTAGTACCTTAAATTCTAGCGCATAATCAGCCACTGACATCTTGCCTTGGGAGAGCTCCTTTAACGCCTTCTTGGCCTGCTCCTTAGCCAGTGGGTCCTCAAAGTGCAGCTTCAGTGCCCACAGGAAATCATCGAAGCTATCTGGAGCAGGGGAGTCAGCATCATGTAGTTGGATGTACCAGTCTGCTGCTCTACCCTTGAGCTTGGTGGAAATTGCATTAATTTTGGATTCCTTTGTGGGGAAGGATACACCAAATTCTCTCATATAACTCTTGGCATTGGTCAGAAAGAATGACAGCTTTGTCGGGTCTCCATTAAATTTTACTGAAAAGTCTCTCACTCCTCCCCTGGCTGGACCCAGTCTTGCAGCCACCTGGAGGCTGTCACTCCAAGTGAAGGAAGGTCTGGCCCTGTGCGGCGGGGATACGGAAGGCCGGGCTCTGTGCGGCGGGGACCCACCCCTGGTAGGCTTCCATCCCCAATCAGCTGCCAGCCTGGGGAGAGGTATGGAGAAGGCTGCTGATAGGTATCCTCCCCTCGTCTCCCCTGGCTCTCCATCAACATGGACAGGTTCTTTAACAAACACTCCAGGGATTCCATTTTTGCTTCTAGCACTCGCAGCCTCTGGGGGATTGGGGAGTCCCCTCTCACCTGCCCTCCTGGTGTCCCATCCGTCGACAGCGTGGTGGATTCCTTCTCCGGTGTCAGTGGGAATCGGTACTTCCAGGATGTCCCTGATGTCGCTGGCTGCGGGTGCTGGTCCTCCTCTCAACACCCACTGCTCTCTGACTCCCCCAAGTCCGATTCTGTACCCGACTCTTTTGGAGGGTTCAGGGCAGCAGACAGGTCCGAGGAACTGTCTTGCCTTCCACTCCCGGTTGCAGGTTCAGGAGCTGAGCTGGTGGGCTCCTCAGGTCCTTCGGCGCTCATTTGCAATTCAGCCATCGTTAGCTATAATCCCTCACAAGAAGTGGTTCTTGGTAGGAGCTAACAGTTTTATAGGATTCTCAGCTTTATGTAATGATTGCCTATTCAAAATCACCATCAGACTCACACAGGGCTTTCACGGATATCTGATTTAATAATGAATAGTATGCAGGATCACAAGCAAAGCTGAGAATAGTGAAAGTGCGAGATGTCTCCCAATAAAACCCCAAGCAACTCCCCATCCCTCCCCCCAAAGTCAGTACAATTCCATGCCCACAGGTGCCCCTAACGGTCCCTGCCGGTCTGTGGGAAACGTCCTTGACAGGGCGAGATAACCCAAACATGCATTCCTCATTCTTCACTCCTCGCATCGCAGCCTGGTACAAGGAACAGGAGCAGCCCCCTCCCATACAGCAACTCATGTCATCCCCATGGCATGGGAACCCATTACGTTTTCCAGGAACATTGGAATAGTAACCATGACACCTTAATTCTAAATGCTGGCATATTCAAAGGATCTGCTTCATAATGCCTTTTTCTTTCACTTCAATCTGACAATTTCTTTGGAATTTTGAATCATTTCAGGCTAATATCCAAAATTACAGATGTCTTTTTTAGGGTTGAAACAACTGATACTGATATTGCTATATTAGCCTGAACAGCATGACAATATCTAGATATAAAAAAGAATGAATCACCTAGATGTGTGGAATGCTAAAAGATTTGTGACATAAAAAATTATCTTATGGAGACTTATGTCATTTCCCAGCTGTATTTGTTTTAAGGAAACCTATAATTTATTCCATAAAACAAGATACACAGAAAAGAATGACTACCTAAGTAACCCTAACCCTAACCCTCTAACTCTAACCCCAACCCTAACCCATTCAGTTGCCTCATCAACATTTATTACACATGTACCCACACGCACGTACACACACACCCTTGCACGTTAAGTTCCAGACATCTATTCCAATGTGCCCAACTGATATATAAATGGTCAGATCCAGCGAGGAAGAACTTAGGGAGAACTGTGACTGACAGATATAGGAAGGATGTTGCAAATAAATGGTAAAATGTTACATCATAAAAGTTCACAATTTATTGTATTCCACCATTGCAACAGCAGTCTCACACACTCTTTAAGGGTGTGGTCCTTGACCATGCAACATTTTGTATCCCTGTATTATATGCACATTTATGTTTTGTTTTAAAAAAACATATTTAACTATGAGAAAAATATTTAAATTTTAACAAGGAAGCTTTCTTTTTAAAAGTAGAAGCACAATTATATGGAAGAATTCAACAGTGGCATAATAGGCTTTGAATGTGGAATAGTAAGTGTAGGACACATATGTCTTGTGCATAATACTTGTATGATTCATTCACAATTTACTTAAGCATAATAATAAAGATATAGTAGAAGTTGATCAGATTATCCCATACTACACTAGAAATGTAATTATAGCAAATAAAAGCATCAAAGTTAGCACAGAATTGTATGCCACTGAGATTTAAAAAGCATGTTTTAAATATAGTATAATTCAAATCTAGATTTTATTGGGGACAGTTGCAAATGCATGTTCTCTACTAAACCAATTTAAACATATAGAAAAAGGTACTTGCCCCCATAGGAATTATTCAACAGTTCCCATTCTCTACATTTTTGTTTCAACTATTTTTACTGAAACTATTGAACTTATTCAGCATAAATATACTGACTCCACAGCTGTAAAAGAAACATTTGGTAATTCACTTCTAAATTATATGGGTACTACACAGAACAAATGTTCTTTCCTATTCAAATTTCAAGTTCCTGATCTGCAATGACAGTTTCTCTTGTCTGCACCTTAAGGGACAAATTCACTTCTTTCTTCGTTTTCTTTTTACACCCTGTTTTTTAGTCACAATTTAGAAAGCTTGGGGATAAAATACTGTGTATTAATAGCAGTTTTCTTCTTAAAAGAATTCTGCCTTTTTAGTTGGGTGGTGGACTTAAGAAATAGCTGAGCGAAACAGTGTTCAAGTAGATATTCTAATGCTTGTGTGTAGTTCTCAATGGTGGACAGTTAACCCATTTCCTATGGATTAATCTGGATCTGTAGGTGCACTTGTAACAACAGACCACCAGAAAAAAAATTCAATTTCTTTTAGTAATTTTTGTACAGTTAAGAGTCCCTGGAAGGAAAGATTAACAGAGTGCCCAGTTTAAATAATTTACAAGGACATATCTCTCAAAAGATTCACCAGAGAAGTCGACTGTGATTAAAAGTCTCAAATAAATTGCCACCTAAGAGAATAATTTGTTTACCTTATCTAAATGCACTTATTTGCAATAAAAATTAAGTTTACTATGTTAAGGCAGATTTTAATTGAATGCATTCCAGAACTGCAGTTACACTGGTCAATGGCCTAACATTTTCCTCATACAAAGATATTAAATCTGCTTGGATATTTTACCTACATATTTGCCTAATGATTGATCCAGATCAGCCATATAATCTTCACAGAAATACACAATTAAGCATCACATGAACTGTATTTCACAATCCAGATCTAATATTTCATGTTTTTACAAAAGACAAGGTGAGTAGGTATATTATACGGCTTTGTGCCATTAGACCACCAAATGCATAGATGTCCTAATGCTAGAAATGTCATCTCTAGTATCTCATAGTGCTGGATGCTCTGAAGTAAGACAGGAACTTGTAACATAGGCTAACAACAAAATACCAGATGTTTCTTGCCATTTGGGATCTTGCAATGAAAATTCGCCAGATAAGGATTACAAGTACTGTATTGAAGCCATACCGTATGTTCCTTAGCCTAGAGATGAATCAAAACAAGACAAAGAAAAAAACAGATGTGGAAACCATAACAAAACTGGCAAATAAGAATATAACAGCTTTAAGATGAAACAGAACATACTTTGTGTCATTTCTATTTCATCAGAAAGGAAATTCTTTACAGTACTGTATAAAAAATGGATTTTGTTATTGACATCACAACAGTCTAGTTCTATAAAATCTGCACATCAGTAAACTACATTGTTTTGCAGTAGAGATTTCCTTTCGTATCATAGAATTCTCCCATCATATGTAAAGACTCATGCAATTCATGTGCTCTACACTTGCAAGAATATAACCTTTTCCCATAGAGGGCACACACTAAGAATTACAAAATACCCTACATTTGAAAGAATGATATAAATTACATCTTTACTTTCCAGCTTCTCCCCAACAACTTAAGAAGTCATCAAGACTCCCATTTGTAGTCTTTGGGCAAAAGAGAAAGGCAACAAATGTTGGAGTCTTGGTGCAACTCACCTAAATTATTTTTCCACATCATGTTTAGCATTGTTTGAAATGATTATAATAGGAATATCAATTGAGGATCTGAATATTTGCAACAAATAAGTGCTGAAGTATTAACTAATAGAAGAGTTACAGTGGCCTGCCTTCATGCATTTTTCACACTCACAGGAAAATTACATCAACATTTTATGTTCAGAATGGTCAACATAAATATATATTAATTTACAGAATGAAGAAGTCAAATCCACATACTTATTTAAGTGTTTCCGAGCTGCTGGGAGGCCAGACATTTCTTCATTCAGTACATACTTCTTTGTTCCCATGCAGTAATTTTCCATATATTCTGCCCAATGTAACTGCCGAACATCAAAATTAAATGCCTGATGTAAAAATTAAACAAGCAAGGTATATTACAAATGAAATATAGCTTTCAACTCAAATCAAGAGTATAATGGGTGGAACTTTGTTTCTTAGTAAAAACAAACAAACAAAACACAACCCACCCACCACCCCAAGGACTAATTTAACTTGCACAAATGATCCATAATATTGACTTCAGAAATGAATTCAGACTCTTGGATCCCTTCTAATAATCACAAACAAAATTACATAAGAAGCATGTTGATACCAACTGTCTTTTAAGTAGGCAAGTTCTAGTGGAAACTAACCTATCTTAAGAATCTCCCCTACTTTGCAAATTTTCAAGAGAATACACTAAAGCCATCAAGATTTTAAAATCACCTTATTTCAAAATTAAAAATATTTTTTAAATTACCAGTTTTGAGCTCATTGTTACTATTGTGTAGTGGAACACCTATGAACTAACAGAACACTGACTGCTAAAGAATGTTATAAAACTTTTTGTTATATTTCATTCAGCTTTAGAAACTCAATCTGTAACTCAGATAAAACTTAGATAAAAAACAGCATCATGCATCTTAGAATACTCTTGGAGTTATTCAAAACAACAGCCATTTACAAATCAACTCAGGATCCTCTGGGTTTTTTTTAATAAATAAATATATATATATATATATATATATATATATATATATATATATATATAAAAATATAAAAATATATAAATATATAAATATATATATATATCCCAAATGGAAAAAAAAGGAAAAAAAAGCTGCATAGTATGCTATTATGAAAACATGGTAGATTGCCAGGCCACCTACTATGGAGGCCCTTTGTAATAAACAAGAGACCAAGGAGTTCATTCCAATATTCTATTGTTTCCTATAGTTGGAAAACTTGAAACTTTTCAAGCTTCATTCCACTGGAAAACAGCCAATTCAGAATGTTTTGACAGAATGCTTTGAGTTGGGCTGTTTTGTTCCAAGCTAAAAACAGCTCCTAATAAATATATGATATCAAGATCCAACTCTAATGACATTTTCATTGGCATCATGTATGGACAACAGACAGCCCCTTGAAATATAAACATTCTTTACCTAAAATAAATGTAAAATGCATCTGAATTTGGAACACTTATCTGTAGCACATTAGTTTTGCTTGATATGTTTCTTCTTCTGGAGTAAAGATTGATGGGATGCAAAACACTTGTATGTATCTTGATGATATACAATTTTTGATTGCTAAACATCCTAGAACAGGTTTCCTCAACCAGGGTTCCATGGAAACCTAGGGTTCTGTGAGAGGTCACTAGGGGTTCCCTGGGAGATCATGATTTATTTAAAAAAATATTTCAAATTTGGGCAACTTCACATTAAAGAGGTAAGTTTCATTCTTTATTTTTAGTTTAAAAACACTGTTAATGCATATATACAGGCCTACCCATGAAACAAATAGAATAATTTTGTAACTTCGGGCCTATCTTTGAGCCTGAATGTGCAGGGGTTCCCTGAGGCCTGAGAAATATTTCAAGGGTTCCTCCAGAGTCAAAAAGTTGGGAAAGGCTGTCCTAGAAGAACAGCTTCCTCATAACTGAAACAAATTGGACATGCTTCCTGTTTTCAAACTAAACCAGCTACAAACCTGGGACTCATTTTGAGAATGCCAAAATGTCCTCATTTTGGAGGACATCCAAACAACCTTTGCTCAGAAGAAAAAAAAAAGGGAGAGATCAAATAGTATTTTCCACCCAGCCCTTTAAAACAACACAATAAAAAGTCTCTTGTGTGAATACTGGTTCTATCACGCATTTGAGAGGTTAACAATTAATTCCTATAAATGTTTATTCAGAGTTCAATGGAATTATTTAACTATGTAACAGGGACCATAGCCTTAGTAATTATGTGGAGTTCTTGTATGTAAGCCCAATAACTCCAAAGTCGTTTCTCACTCTTCTTAATGAATACAGTTACAAAAAACATTATCAGCATGTACTGATACAATAAAATGCCAGATGGGTATATGCAGTTATTGCAATCCCCCCCAAACAAAAAAATAGGTTTTTATACGATCCAAATATCATTCTTAAGTAAATAAATCACTTTTGTATCAGGTCATCTTAATGTTAACACTTTAACATGTATGGGTTTATTTTTAAATCCAACCTTTTTTTGATCTATGGAGAGTATACTACTCTATGTAGTACAACTTTATCTAACCATAATGAAATTTAGCTGGGATTCCAATGCAGCATATACAAAGACCTATCTGTACTTAGTTGCACTTACTATGAAAATGAGCTTATTGTACACATCTGGCATTTTATTGTTGTTTCAGAAAAACTAAAGTAGAACAAAGCTAGGCACTATGGAAGGGGATCATGCTACAGCGTTATCTTTTCATTAGTTTCTTATGTTTTGTTCCTTCTGTGAAACGTCTTATGCATTATATTGTCAGCAAGCAAAGCAACACAAACTTAACTTGCCTTTTTGTCTTCAGGACTCAGCTGGCTCATAAGCATATTGACATTGTCTGTGTTCCAGTCCCAAGAATTACTTGTAAAGTACTCTAGTAACAGCATAGCTTTGTGAAGACGTGTTATTGTTTTCATCATCCTACAGCCCAGGGAAAGATGTTATTAAAGAACATCACACTCACACCTTAAATATGACTCAACTCCCAGAAGGAAGGTTCCTTCACAGGATCCTTTGGTTTGCCCATTACATCAAAAATTGAAGCAGAATTTTCAAAAATAGAGTATTTCTGCATAGCATGTTAAGTAAAATTTTGTGAAAAGGCTGAGGCCCTATTCTTAGATAGTATTATGAACAACAGAATCTGTGTATGAATCAGGGCTGTGCAGATCTGATAGGAACACTTAGCATTTATTGCAGCTCCTTTAAACCAGTGGCTTCTCCTAGGATCACACTACATTCCAAATCACCTTTCACCTTTTGAATATGAAGCTCTGCACAACCCTAATGTGTGTGTGTGTGTGTGTGTGTGTTCCTTGGGTGGATGGGGCAGAAGGTGAGAAACATTTATCTACAATATTTTGGTTTGATTAAAGCAAAGCCCTTGTCTGTGTAAGAAAATATTTTGAAAGCAAATGCATTTTTGGTGCATGCTTCAAAGGCCAATTCCTCTATAAACTAGTCGCCTACTATAATTCACAAATACTCCTTTAGAAATTAAAAAGGACATGGAAGAAATACTTCATTGTAAAACTATTTTCTTTTGAATACTGGTTATAAATGATGCTTTGCATCATGCTGGTTCAGATGTTTACTACTTAATATGCAGAAATATTCTATTCATGCTTATTGCCTAAGTCAGGCAACAGTATTTCATCTGAATACAGTGCATTCTATTAGTAGGATCAACTTGAAAAATAGCTTTAAAATACTAGTATTTTAATTAAATTTAATTAAAATTTGAATTCAGTAAACTCTGAATGAATTCCGCTGCATTTTGTTGTTGTTGCCGCTAAAACCGGCAATACAAACCCTAGAACCGTATTTGACAGCTATTTTGATCCTTACTCATTTCAAGACTGAACCTTATAATAGAAGGCACTGGTCACCAGGAAGATAGAATGGTGAAGGAAGAAGAGAAAAGTCAGCATCAAAAAAAAAAAAAAAAGGTTGCTTTTAGGAAGACATGTTTCTTTTATTCAATTATGGTCACTTGTTTATATTGAGGATAGCCAAACACAATTCTACTGAAAATAATAATAAAATTTGAAGTGCATTTATTAAAAGGAAGACATACATCTCAAATATGAATAACAAGCCTCTGAAAAGATAATTCAGAATAGTGAAACTGTATATCATAGTTTTCTAATTTTAAGATTTTTTTTCTCAATGGATCTTAACAGCTTCTGAGCTGTATTAAGAGAAATTGCACATCTCATCCAAGTTACGAAGAACTGAGAGCTCTTCTTCTCAAACACTTATAAGCACAACATCTAGTTCAACAGGACTTACTATAAACAAGAGTTCTTAATGATATAAAATTCATTAGACAAATATAACTGAGTTTATCAAAAGGGCACTAAGAGGCATTCTGGATTGTTTCTCAAAATAAGGCTGCCCTGGGATCTCAGGCTGTACTCCTCAGATATACATGACAGCATATTCCTGGAGAGCATTTCACTTTTTAACTCTGATCAAGACCCCTCTCTCAACACTGTCACAATTTATTTTTAGAGTTTAGTTTGGTTTCATTTTATTGTCTACTCATGGATTGTTGTGATTTTAGTTTTTGATATTCTATATAGTTTCTTGTATAGTTGATTTATTAAAGAACTTCTATTTTCTAAATATTATCACTCCAGGTGGAAGACCTTAAGGACTAGGTTAGGGACAGATTGTCAGAGAAAATCTATGCATGTGATTGCTGAAGGTCAACATCAATTTGATGGCACATAATCAATCCACACAAATTATGTAAACAGATAACCATATTTTTTATTTCTTCTTTTCCCATCTTATTTGTAAACTGCATCAGATGTACCCTATTTAGTTATATCTTTTATACAAAAGCTAGTGAAATTTTAGGTAAAACACATTCATCTGCATTTACGTTTTATGTCAATAAATGATCACATTAAAGTTGTTAAGTCATAATTGCCAGGCAATACCACAAGTGACTTAAGCCAAAAGGGCATTTCTGTTCATCGTTTACTCATGTAAAGCCCTTAAAATTAATATTTCTATTCTCTAAAAAAATATTCTAATAGGAAAATGATTTCCTACCTTTAGAACATTTTGTAGGTACCATTGTGTATGCTTAAGTATTACAATTTTCATGAACTGAAAACACTCACAAACAGCCTTTCTTCAAGAAATACTCCTCACAGAGCTTATCTGCTTATGAACCACTATACATTTGCATGAATGCTCCCCACGTTACAGATTACTTTTGGAATTATTAGTATCTGAGTTGTTATACTGTATTACTTTTGTCAAACTGATGAATTACATAATACAATTAGTCAACACAGAAAACATCAAGACCTGTCAAACCTATTCACAATCCTGCAAAAACTGAAAGTCACTGTAGAATAGAATATATTCAACATTTTACATCCCCAAAATGAAACACCTTTATTAAAGAACCAAATTTCTTAATCAGAAAAAAAATCCAGCATGACTGAATATATTGAGTTCTGCTAGTCTCACAAAGAACTCTAGAATCCGCTGGTGTTCCTTCACAAAGATTAAAGTTTGCAAACTAAAAAAGCAAGGTTTTCACAATGACATGTCATAATGTCATATCGTATTTAACACACGTAATATGTACTACCTTAGTTCCACCCCATTAAGACTATTGATGTCATGAGTAAGGATGGCGAGCAGGGGGCTCCCATCCAGACTGTCAAGCGCATGCGTAGCACTGAGGAATTGGGCAGCCATTCAAAGAGACACAGATCGGGACCGCCTTAACCTTTGGGTTTTATATGTCTGGGTTTTTCCCACGCTTCTTCAGTTTGTTAGGATTCCTGTTATGTACTAGCAATAAAGCATTAGTTCTTTGTCTCAGCGTGTTTCCTGGTTGTTAGGTCATCTGCAATTTGTTCCAAGTGTGGCCACATTTTGAAATCTCAGTTGATACAGGTTACTGCACCAAGGCTACAGACTGGAACTAGTTATAACATGTTATTCTTGGAGCTATTTCAAAGTGTTGGTTATGACTTACAAACCCTGTATGATTTGGGATCAGGTTATTTGAAACAAAATACTTTTCCTGTTTGAGCAGCTTAGGATTTAAAATAATTGGGAATTACTTTTATTTTGATCCTGCAGAATTGTTGGGAGAATAACAGGAAATATTCTCTGTGATTGCTCCCAACCTTTAAAACTCCCTGCCAAAGGTGAGACATGAGCCCTCTGTTGTCCTCAATACATTAAAGAAGTGGTTTTTTCGAGGATTTTTTTTCATATTTTTACTGCTGTATTATATTCTATTTTTAACTTGTTTTCATTTTTTAATTGTGTTACATTGTTTCCCATACTGTTATTATTAACTGCTCTATACTATGTTTGGCTAAAGGGTAGGACATAAATTATATAAAGAAAATAACTTTTTCTAATGCTATTTGCTATCTGGAGGCCTTTTGTTAAAGTGTAGCTTATAAATAAATATTTGTTTTGTTTACAATCAACACTGAACAAGATGAATTAAGTGGGTTATATTTCTTTTTTACAATCCCTTCCTTTCCACGATTAGATAGCATTACAATATAAAGTTATTTGATACTGCAGACAAATTGCATCACATGTTTAATGCAACTGTGGATCTGGCCTTTGATTTTTCTATGCCCTACATTTCTGTGCCCAGATTTAAAAAAAAGAAACAAAGCTTTCATATTGAGACATGCAAAACCAGTGTCTCATCTATATAATACACAACTTGTCGACAATAATAATCTCAAATAGTTAAACTAACGAACAGCCTGAAAGCTGCCAGGATAAACCACTGCTAGGCTAAACAATAATCTAGCCTCACTTTTCATCATAAAAAGCTCCACTGGATTTCTTTGCAGGCAAAGAAATGAAAATGTACCATTGTGTATCCCAATGCTTGACAAAATTACACATGCTGTCTGTGTGTGTGTGTGTGTGTGTGTGTGTGTGTGTGTGTGTGAGAGAGAGAGAGAGAGAGAGAGAGAGAGAGCAATTAAGCAAGCACTTGAACTAAATTTAATCAGAAGTCACAAAGACAACTTCCCCAAACAGGACTGGGGAATTACTAAGTTATTGTGGTCATACGGATTTTTTGCTTTCTTAACAATGACAGGCAGGCAACAACCTCTAGCAGATGTTGTTGAGCTAAAATTCCAAACATCCTCATACTGACCTGGCTGTCTGGGATACTGAGAATTATAATTAAGCAACACTGGGAGTACCATAGACTGCTTTGATCACATTTTATAGGCAACTAAAATATATATTCATGATGTTCACCTGGTCTTTTATTTTACTCGGATAAAGTAAGATAAACTAATTCAGTTAAAATAAACTAATTCAGCATCTTTCATATATAATAGAAGTAGAAATTGTCTCCTACTTGATCTCTAATTTATACATTAGGACACAATCTCAAAGGAAGTGTTTTTTCTGTTATGGGCCTATTTGAAACATACTTTGATATTAAAGTTTGAATTACAGCTGGAGGTTGTAAACTATCTTGAGCATACATATTCTACCTCACCTGTAAGATCATTAGATCGTTTTATTGAACAATTTCAGCAGGAAATAGATTACTTCAAACTGTTTTCTTGCTCCTCCTAAAATAAATGTACCCATGTCTAAAGTAAGCTTGATACAGATATGACGACTAACATTTGGCCACCAAAGGTGCTATATGATCATAATCTCCTGGAGAGATGGTGACCTGGTTTTCTGATTTAATGGTTCCTAGTTCCAAAGTGTGCCAAGTTTTCAAATAATAAAAACTTTTATCTCATAGAAAACCATTACATTTCAGCTCATTAAAAACTAATTCTAGATTAGAAGACATTCTGAAAGATGGATCCTACTTAAGTTTTACAAGGAACCACTTCTACTTTGTTCGATAGGATCTCAGTGTAAACAAGACCAGAGCTGTAGCATTTTATAAGTGCATGCGTTCATCATTAAATAGGAATCTAATTTTCTTGTAGCAGGCATAGTCTGTGGGGTTTGTGGGATAAATTATTAGTCTAAGCTGGTATGTTTTAACAAATATAGTTACCAGTTAGTATGCAAGCATGTTTAGGAAACACAAGCTTCGCTGGTGGGAAACAAATTATTTTTATTTTAAACCCAAACCCACCTCCCCTGTGATTAGAGTCAAGAATTTAAATGACTTCAATTTAACATGGATACATCCATGTATTTTTCGTGTTAACAGTATGGAAGTAGTCTGTCAGGTCCTTCTTTTGGGAGTTTTTTTTTTCCGATCTCCTACAGCTCCTGCCATTTCCTGGTGGTCTCCTATTGAAGAAGTAATCAGGTCTAATCCCTGCTTAGCTTCCAAGCCAAAACAAAGTCATCCAGGTGATGTCACCTACTAAAACCTATTTTACAGATTTCCTAACCCTTAGAACAGTATGTAAATGCTGTAAGAGAAATGAAGAGAGTTCCCAAAGTCAAATACATATTCATTTTCTCTCTCTTTCTCTCTCACAAACACACACACAATCTTTGACTTTGTATGGGTGTGTTTATGTGTATTTATATTTACAGATATAGATATATAGCTTCCTTCTCCTCTCCAAATACTAAACTACTGAAATAATACAACTTAACATATCTTCTGTTCCTTCAGACTTTTGGGGGTGGAGGCTGTGCAGTTTGAACAGCAATTCTGCAAAAGAAAGCTTGAAAATGTTGCCATTTTAAATGTTAAGATAGAGAAAAAATATGCAGTTCTGAGCAGTAAAAGTATACATTTTGCCGACTTAAATTCCTAAGCCAAAAGAATTATAAGCCAAATGATGGTGATATAAAGTATGTTCTAAATTACCTACATCATCCATTAAAAAAAAATCAGGTGTACCATAGTTTTAGCGTCTCTTCTATCCCCTTCCCTTCCCCATTCATTTTAGCTTATAATTTTCAATAAGAGTGCTAGAGTAGGATGATTTGAAGAGCTTAGTAACTGCCTGACTTGGACTGATCACTCCAATAAAGCAAATTTCAATCAGTCACTAAGGCCCAAAAATATCCAGGTCTTTTACTGTTATTGTTGGTTCTTCAATTAGTAAATCTAAGAGAAAAAGCTCATGCCATTGATCTCAACTGCTACCAAGCTTCCACCACTTTTAGCAAAAAATTAGCCCTTTCTTTCTTACCACGGTTTCTGACCTGTCAACCTGAGAACAACATCGAATAAGAACGCAGGAAGTATGTGACCGACTGTAGTCCAATAATGATGAATAAAGGGGTTGGACTGGATTTTAACATTGGGACGCCTGATTGCTTGTTCTAAAGGATTCCTCTTGAATATCAAATTTAGGTAACATTCTGTAGGAAAAATAAGGGTCAAAATGTTCTGAATAGCTCTTGTTCAAAGAATAAATCCAATCATCTGTAGACATCTTAATGGGTTAACTACTCCATACTACACCATTTTCACTGTTGCCAGAAAACAGCAGACTTGGATTTGAACACTTCTATGGATTTAACATTCCATTCAACCATAATTACAAAAAAGAAAAAAAAAGTGTTAATTGTGTAAGCATGGGTTGTAAAAAGCCAGAGGAACACAAAGCAGAGCTAGTCACCATTACCTTGGGTTTCTTCCTGTAATCCTGAGGTAGATATCATACAGGAATGCTGGGGCCTTATGGCTTACAGCAATCCAGTAGTGATATAAAAGGTGATTGGAGGTTAGATTTACATTGGGCCGTCTGAAGGCCTGTTCGAGAGGATTCCTCTTGAAAGTGGATATTACATGGTATTCTAAGAAAGAAAAGTTGTGTAACAGCTTTGATAATAACCATGTAAATGTACTGGACTTCCATGGACATCACAACAGATAGTACTATTCCCAATGAATTAAACCACATATCTCCTACACATATTTTACTAACAGAGTTAAAGCATTTTATTCAATTAAACTGTCAAATTACAAATCTTTCTTACAGGACTTATTTGTACACCTAAGCATCACTTTTTAACTTTCCCCCCCTTTTCTCTTTCTTACTTAATTATTAAATCTGTGTGAATAAATAAGAACAGAGTTTCATAGGCTTAACTTCCTGTAATTTACATAATCATACAAGACCCAGGCATGTTGCATTAAAGCAGTATTTCAAAATTAAGATATACTTTATAACACATTCAAGTTAAAGTTAACAAACCCACTACATAAAATATATGTTAGATTCTTGCCCTAAGGATCTGAATTGATACTTTCTCCTACCTTAATCTTAATTAGTAAAGTCAGCCAATTATTTCCCTATAGAAATAAATCAATTGAAAAAATACAAGCTTTCCTTTCTCCACCCACAAAATCTATTCAAAGAACTGTAGATGGAAGACGATACCTTATCGTCTTATAGACTAATGCCTAGAATAGACAGTTTCTTAAGTTTCAAATGACTTCTGGGAAATTCTAGAAATCAATACCTCATGGAGTTAGAAAAGTTTAGAAACTAAAACATTAGGCTAAATCTCAAATATTGGGTGATGGGATTAGATGTCAATGATAGTACAAATTTCAGCATATTACACTGGCAGCATATAAGCTATAAGTAAAACTTGACTTCTCCTCAGCTGCCTGAAATGTGACATCAGCAAATACTATGCAGGCTCAAAAGCATACTTCTTATACCTTACATAGTATTCTTGTTTTGTAATCTGTCCTAATCAGAAATGCTATACAGCCATACACCATAATTCAAATGCTAAGTAAAGCCACAGATATGTGGACACTGTTCCAAAAAATGTTAGAATTCAGTATCAGTGCATTTCTATCAGAAAAATGAAATTCTGTGACTTCTATACAATATGCAAATTTGCTTAGTTTTATAGTTTCTTAAGGCTATCTTTTTCTGCACCTGTGAAACTGCAGTACATACACAGGTGAATAAAGCTTGTGTAACCTTGTATTTCGTACTAAACGTGCAGCTACTTGATTCAGCACACAATGGTGTAACACTGATCAAACACTAAACTTTCTCAGTTCTCCAGTGTTCTGTTCAATTGAGTATAGTTTAAAATACATGTAGCAAAATACTCCACCTCTTTGAGTCAGTTGTATACATTTTTCAAGATGATCTTAGAATTGGGTCATTAGTCACAGAAAGAGCAAAAACAAAAAACCCCTTCAGATGTTACTTGTGTCCAGAAAGCAGGGAAAATACAGCAGAATTAAAGAGAATCATTGCTATTTTTAAAAGTAGTTCAAACTAACTTGGTACATGGCTTTCTATATAAGCTATTTTTAGAATGAGCTAATTATGAGAGGAAAAAAAGAGGCCTACCAACTTCACCCCAATGAAAGGGATTAGTGCCACCCGTTGTACAGTTGTATACCATAATGTTTCTTGGCCTGAAAAAAAAATATAAAATATATTCTATAAAATATTTTTTTTCTGTATCATTCCCCTTAGTATGAAACAATTTAGGCACAGTCAAAAACAAGAGGAGTAAACAGCAGAAAACTGGCTGAATAATTATAACAACAATATAATTAACAGTAAAAAGCAGAGCATCAGTAATATAAAGCAGCAGCCAAACAATTGGTTAACATTATATTTACAAAATAATCCAATGGAATTAGGATCCTCAAGTAAAGGCAGAATAGAAATATGGAAGTGTAGCATCTCTTGAGAGGAGCAAGAGAAAAACACCATAGAAAGGACATGTGTCTGTCAAGGCTTATCAGGAGGCTGCAGCTCCACACTCTCACCTGGCTTGCTGGCATATTCTCAAACTTGCTGCAAATTTATGCCAGTTTTACAGGATTGACATTACTTACTTAAATATCTTCCCTTCATTTCAATGAAAGAAAATTGGGAGGGGGGGTTAAAAAAGAACTTGGCTGGGGTGCACAAAACAAACAGAACAGTCTGCCCTTTCTTCCTTCTCTTGGCCAGAACTAAAGTCAAGGCTCCTCTGAAATCAGATTGTTCTGTTCAAAACACTGCTGTCACCAAAACATGCAAATCTGATTTTAGATAGTCAGGGTCTAGAATGGAATACCATCCTTAAATCTGGGACAACACACAGATAATAGTGTTGCTGGATATGGCAGGACCATGTCTTGCTAAATTAAACAACCGAAAGGTGCTCTGAAACAAGCTAACACATAGCATGATCTGAAAAATTGCTTCCTAATACTGAACTTCAGTTAGGAGCTTCAGTCACCAGCATTTGGCATTACCTGCTGCTTCTTGGCATTTTAAGTTCTGTTCACCATATTCACCATATAACTTACAGATCTTTTAGATGGTTGCTGGGGGTTTTTTCCTCCAGACTGTCTCTTTTGATGATATAATTCTGTGTTTCTCACTGTGTCTTTATTACTGTATTCTGTAAGCTGCCCAGGAGCTGTAACAGACTGGGACAGCTCACACATCTTATAAATACATAAATAAAGGTTCAGAAATACCTTCAAAGAAAGAGTGCTGTCAAAAAATCAGGCATGTCTGAAAAACCACTTATGTTCAAAACAATGAAATACAGTACACTCCCTGATCTTGCACTGTAGCTATATACCTCAGAAATCTGTTGTAAATTTCAGGCTAAGGACAGTGGGTTATGGTAACTGATTCAGAAGATCTGTGCAGAATTGCACTTGTTATCAAAGCCTAGATCCATGTAATTTTAAGGATCCTAATGGGTGTAACAAGAAACACAAATCACATCAACAGTTTTGAAAATGTAAGCTTATAATTTAATATTATATAACCAATGCTTATCCTGTATAAAAACATTGTCACCTGTTATACCTATTAACTCCTGAATACCAAGCAGCAGCTATTGTTGCATTGATGACTACATCTACGGGAATAAGATCGGCAACTGCATTATTTGAGGCTCGCATTGTTCTAAGAATTCCTTTTCCTGCCTTAAAATAAAAAAGTACACATTAAGAAAGCCATTTCAAGTTACTTCAGTTTTTCAGAGAAAAATCTTCATTTAACTGTTACTTACAGCAATAAAAAGGCCACTAGGTCCATTAAAGTTATCAATCCATCCCTGTTGAGAAACAATCGTAATGAACAATGAAATATTTTTGTACTAATTGTTTTTTTATAAAACCAATTTTTAAAATCAAAACAAATGTCAGAATATCTAATTTTATATCATTACATGTATACCTGAAAGACTCCATATGACTCAAGAATGTGCTTTTTTGGGAGAAATACGTAGATAAGAAATGACAAATGTTAGTTATATGTATGAGTACCAACATATCCATTTGCAAATGGCTTACCAAAATAATGATTCTTTAGCATAGCTGTGAGTTTACAGAGCGGTTTTTGATCCAACAGATAAAAGATCTTATTAGACATGAGACTTGCACTTGTTCCATCAATGGATATATTTTTCTCCCTCCATCTCCCCAAACCTCATAGATTTCATCTGTGTTCACACATAACGGTAAACTGGGATTTTGGAGGATCATATAAATGAGCTTGTACCCTGACTTGGCTCTTCTAGCTAGCATGAATAACTTGAACCAGAAATTGTCTCTGTTAGCATGTCATTCACACGGGGATCCTAGTCTGTTCCTCCCAACCCTCCTTCATGATTTCCAACCTAAGAACTAACATGACTTGTTTTGAACAATACACAAATAGATTGCTTTTGGCTTAATATGTTGTACAAAACTAGTCAATTTGTCTTATTCAATAACTCATGGTAATATAAACCATACCTTAACACAGCTTGAAAACTCAGTTTAACTATTTCCAGTTTAGCTAGTTATAATGGAAGGAACTAAGCAGGAACAAGCAAGCTTCATGAACTGACATGTTCATGGTATAACAGGATTATCAAGAATCCTGATTTACCTTGCAAGTCAACATATCCATGGCCTAAAAATGCTCATCTTTGTGAATTTAATATAGTTTGTGACATTTTAAAAGTATGGATTACAGGAATTATATATCTTAAAGGAATTGTCAAATTTTGAATTATTTCAACTCTATGAGCAAAAATATGTCTAGATCAAAGAGAGATTCTGCTTAGCTCTCTTTATAATAAAATAAGCAAATACCAAAATTTAAGGATTTGAATTACTATCTGCTTATGAGTCAAATGCTGATATGCTATGAATGCAGAAGGCGCTGTAATTACTTTCACATATATATTAGGCAAGTAGGAATTCTTTCAAGAGCTGTTTTAACAAGGCACTCCAAAATAACAACTGCAGTACAGTGGTGGCTTAAAATCTAATGCCAGCATTTGTGAAATATCCTGTTCAACAATATAACATTGTTAATAATTATATGTGAATCAATCTTTGTTACTGGAATATAACTGAGAAGTATAGGCTCTTGCAGCTGGATACATGAATTATTTACAAAAGAGGAGCTGTAATTTAGAGGCAGATACTTGCTTTACATGTAGAAATACCAAAGTCTGATCCCCAGCTTCTTCAAGTACAGATGAAAAAAGACCCAAGTGTGAATTTCTGAAGTGTCCCAACAGTCAGCATAGACAATATTAATCTGAAAGCATCAACGGTCCAATTCTGCAAGGCAGTGTTCTATATACACTTGTATTTTTGGATCAGCAAAGGCCTACACTGTCACGTGATTTTCCTTCACACCAGAGTTTTAAGGCAGAAAGCACAGGCAGTTCAGCCATTCTATATCCAACTTTTCACATAACTCTTACCCAGGTCAGAATAATAAAGACAGTTCAAGGTTCAACAATAGTTACTAATTACAAAATATTTATAGCTAATAAAGGAAAAATAATAAACATTGACTTACAGGGAAAGGCTCCTTCCAGCTGGCACCTACAATTGATGGCCTTACAATGGCAATATTTAATTTTGCACCTTCCTGCTGTACAATGTATTCTGCTAAGGCCTTTGTATATGTGTAGGTATTGGGTCTATCTCCGATTAGTTTTGGTGTAATATCATTTACTAGACTGTCATCCATCCATCTAAGAAATAAAATATATTAACTTATATAGTATCACCACTTTCAAGTGTCCAACATGCATACTATTGTACCTTATAACAATGTTATTAACATTTTTAAATGTCAGCTTCTCCGATGGGTTAGTGCATCTATCTGAACAACTTATGTTTTGGCGCAATCAATGCATGCTTATTTTGTTTTAGAACACATCATTTAATATTTTTTTTAAAAAATGGATACTTCTTACAGCAATCTATTACAGAAAATTTAATTTTTATTTGTATCAATATGTGAACTGCACAAAGGAAGAAATATACCAGCTACAGTCAGTGCTGGACTATATGAACATTCATCCTCCTGTTTTGATTTCTCTATAATAATATTTCAGACCAGTCCACTATCTCATTACTTTAATTATATCTACATCTAAAAAGATGCATTCTGACTGTATACCTAGAAATCTCTTTTGAAAATATCATAGTATCATAGCTTAAAATGCACTCCAGTTCTTTATTTCCACCCAGTATATCAAGAGCAAGTTCTGAGACATTATTGACAAGGAACACATTTTCTACCAACTTAAGCTAGCTTTTTAATTTCAGAGTTAAAGCACTTCAGAGGTAAAAGCACTTTTTTTTTTGTTTTGCTAAAAATCTAACACCAGGTCCACTTGCAACTAAGTGCAGTTAAACACACCTCTTTATCCTCCACACTAGAAAAACTAATTTGAAAGGACTTATTTTACTGTGAGAGGATTAATCAAGCTGTTTTAAGCTTAAGGGTTGTCATTTTGGAGGCACTGGTTTTTAGTTTCATTTTAATATGATTAAAATTAGTACCATAAAAGTTAAATGGTCACAGCTGTTAATGATAATTTCATGGAAGGAAAACATAATTCCTTATTCTATTCTTTTTAATCACTGATAGTGGACTGGATATGTATTGAAGAGTGCAATTCTAATACTTCTACTCAAAGTTCCCAATGAACTCTTACACAGAGTTGCAGCCTTAGGTATTCTTCAAATCCACTGAAACTATCCTGAAAATGTAGTCATATTAACTTACTTCCATTGATTTCAATAAGCCACAAAAAAAGCCACAAACACTGAAGCTATGTCTGAAGTTCAGTCTTAGAGAATAGCAAATGGGGCTAGGTGAAAGGCCAGACAAAAAGGAACAACTGAAAAGCTTAATTTCATTAAGACTTTCCAAATTTAAAAGCACACAGCTCGTTCATTCCAACTCAACAATCATACCACCTCAGGAAAGAATGTATTAACAATTATAGTGCAATTTACCAATCTGATGGCAAAAACTCTAACCTAAAACAAGAAAAACAAGATTTGGTTGGATCCAGAGTTTCACTCTAGCATCTCTAGACAGCAGGAAAGAATGGTGTGATTCTTGCCAATTTTCCTCTCCCTCTACAATTTCCAGTAGCAGCTTCTACACTGTTTCAGTGTACTGGAGCAGACTTTCAGAGAGGTACAGGGTTTGAAAGGGGAAATCTATAAACATTATCTTTTGCCTTTGCAGCTGCAGAAATGATCTGCTGGATCAAAAGTGCTTAGAAGATCTAACCCCTTATATCTAAATATGCACGTTCGTTGTAAAATATGTCACAGTTAATTCAAATTAAATCTTAAATTAAACCTCGACTCTTAATCATCATCATCATAATCTTCCAACATTATCAAAAGCAACTTGATAGGAAAAATATTAAATAGCACATACTCTAAGGAATCTATTAATTTCTTAGGATCAACAGGAGGTGGATAAACAACTTCCTCAATGTGTTTTCGATTGCAGTATGCAAATGCTGTTGAGACATGGACAAACACATCTAGATTCTTCATTTTCTGGGCCAAGAGGAGAAGCTGTTGTGTTGCAATTACATTGAGCTGAACAGCATCCCTGTTGAAGAAAAAAAAGCGTAAGAGCTAAAGTCCTCTGTTATGCCATTAACAACTGCCCCCCCAAAATGCCTAGTATGAAAGTAAAGCATATAAAGCAACAGAGAATTTTTTGTAAGAATTTTATTAAGTTTAAGCTAAGATAAAAGCTACAGAAAAAAAAACTACAAAGAAAAAAGAAAAAACTAAAAAATATAGAAACACAAGAGAAATTTTTCAAAGTTACAAAAAGAGGTGACTTCCGACTTTTAACAGCAAGGATATACAACAATTTTCCATAATCAATCCCTTACGCTATATTAAACCAAAATCACATTATTTCTATAAATCATTCCATTGGCACATTATAAAAATCACTAAATACAGTTGGTCCCTCCCCTTATATTAAAAGAATATTTATTTATCAAATTTATCAGTCATATACATATACATACACACACACACAAATCAACTTTACCTCCAAAAATAACATTTATTTCCTTCCTACTACTATTCTATACATTCCTGTCTACTATAACAAAAATCAAACTAAAAAACATATAAATTGTCTGCCATTATACTTAATACTTAATGGGACGCGGTGGCGCTGCGGGTTAAACCGCTGAGCTGTCGATCGGAAGGTCGGCGGTTCGAAACCGCGCGGCGGGGTGAGCTCCCGTTGTTAATCCCAGCTCCTGCTCACCTAGCAGTTCGAAAACATGCAAATGTGAGTAGATCAATAGGTACC
Source organism: Candoia aspera (assembly GCF_035149785.1). NCBI lineage: Eukaryota > Metazoa > Chordata > Lepidosauria > Squamata > Candoiidae > Candoia > Candoia aspera. The sequence goes on along the minus strand of NC_086153.1, from coordinate 251,441,544 downwards.
GCTTCGGCGGGAAGGTAACGGCGTTCTGTGTCGTCATGCTGGCCACATGACCCGGAAGTGTCCTATGGACAACGCCGGCTCCAAGGCTTAGAAACGGAGATGAGCACCGCCCCCTAGAGTCGGACTCGACTGGACTTTACGTCAAGGGAAACCTTTACCTTTACCTTTTATACTTAATACAACAATTTTAAAAATCTTAATCACATTAAACCTAAAACCAAATATTTTTTATTATACCTTATTAATCTTAATCCAAATCACTAAATGAAATCAGCCAAGCCTTAAAAATAATCCAGATAAATATTATTTAACCCTTATCCCACTTCAAAATAAACCAGAGCATTTACATATCCCCACAATGCGCACAGAGCTTTTTTCTTAAAAAAAATTGACCAGCCCAACTGCCCCCCTCAAAAACTCTGACTTCTCTTCAGGAGACCTTCCATACATAATAACCCCTTTTCCATGGCATTCCATCAGAAGATCAATTTGACTTATGGCTTGCAACTTGATCTCCCCTGTTAATTTCTTCAACTTGACTATCTGATCTTCATCCAGCATTTCAAAGAAGTCCCAATCTCACTCTTAGAAGAGACATTTCTGTTGCTGTTAAATTCCTCAGTTTCATCCATGACATCCCCAACCAGATGACACAATTTAGACCTCATACTTTCCACAATGTCCTGAATGCCTTGCATAAAAACTTGGTAGGAATCAGAAAGAATTTGTTTAAAATCTTGTTGGAAGTCAGAGAAAGTCTGTTTAAAATCCTCCATGTCTTAAGCAGTAGATTATGGTGCCCCCTAGGAGCTTAACCAAGGAAAGTTGAAGATATGAAAGAATTCTGAAATGTGTTTACATAAGTGAAAGTGAGATATGCAGACAGTTCCCCAGGGAAAGTAGAAGCAGAAAACTGAAAGTTCAAAACAGCCAATTCAACCTGTAGGAAAATGCTAATATCTTCAAATTTAGTACAGAAGTAATAACAGGGAAACAATTATTTACTCTCAATCCTCAATGTTTGGATGGAAAACGAAGTCCAAAACTTAAAAAGAAATTTTAAAAAATTAATCCCCAAAATAACGTAAGCACCAAGGGAACCCGCTTCTCCTTGCTATGGAAAGCCTCTCTTAGGGTACACGTACTTAAAAGAAATATAAATAGGGTGATTTAGAAATGGGGTGGCCAGTCTTAGAGTCCCTTTATGGCCACAGCGTGGCTTGGAAATGGTGACTTCCCAGCCTCCCGGCTGCTCTTACCAGTCGAGTGCAAATGCTGTGTGAGATCTTCTGGCTGCAAGCAGCTGTCCAGAGGACAGATGGGGTGATTCCAGGTGTCTTCCTTTTTCTGGAAATACACTCCTCGGCTTCAGGAAGAATCTGCCTGAGCCCGAAAAAACTGCTGCGTTGTCAATTCTGCCCGCTGAGCCCGCGGGCACAGCTGTTCACTCCACCGTGTCCCCACCGGAAGTCCCAGAGAATTTTTTTTGGGGGGGAGATATACTTAAATCTCAAATCACTAATCTATCATTCAACTATCAATTAAGCAAGAATTTTTTAAGTCTTAGAAAAAGTACAGGTAGTCCTTGCTTACTGAGAATTTGTTCAGTGACCGTTCAAAGTTACGACAGAGCTGAGCAAGGAGACTATGACCAGTCCTCGAAGTTGTGGCTGTTGCAGTGTGCCTGCAGTCATGTGATCACAATTTGGGTGCTTGGCAACCAGCATGCATTTACAATGGTCATAGCATCATGTGGTCACATGATCACCATTTGCAACCTTCATAGACAGCTTAAGACAAGCAAACTCAATGGGGAAGCCAGCAGGAAGTTGCAAGTTGTGGTCATGTGACATTGCACTTAACGACCCACAGTGATTCGCTTAACAAACACAGCCGGACCTGATGATCTGCCATCGTTAAATCAGGTGTGGTTACATGATTTTTCACTTTATGACCATATCTCTTAGTGACAGAGTTCCTGGTCCCAGTTGCGGTCAGTAAATGAGGATTACTTGTATAGTAAATACAATTAATATATTTGTTCTTACTCTGAACCAAGACACTAAGGCTTTAAAAAGTAATACATTTCTTCTCTTTAAAAGTTTACAAAATTAAGGGTTTACAACAAAAATACTAGAAATTATATTAGTTTTAATTAAAACATACTCACCGTAGGATTTCATTGAATCTTACAGTAGCAGCACAATGGAATATAATATTAATATAGTTCAGAATATTCTCCTTGTCTTCTTCACTAAGGGCCATTTCTACTTCTGTAAGATCACTAGCAACTGGAACAATTTTCTCTTTAAATTCTGGTTGCTCATCTCGCAATCTATCAAAAAGCTATCAAAAAGGAACAGCACAAAACATTAAACAAGACAAAAACAGAGTGTGCATACATCTAATATGAGGATGATCAACATTATACTTCTCAACACCAATCTAGGATAGGCATGTTACTTAGGTTTAAGCAACACATCTCACATTCCAGACATGAGTTTTGATAATGTGCATTTCAGAAGGGTAGATTGCATGACATTCACTAATTCCAGGTGCAGTTATCAATATGCTGATGGCACCTTGTTATATACTGCTACCCTGCTACTCTACACAACAACCCAGGGTAGCAGTGTGCAATGTCAATATCTTGCTGCAACATCTGGTGGCTGTAAGGATCTGGAGACAAATCAGGCTTAAGTTGAATCCAAGCTAGCTGAAATTGCTGTTTGTTCATCCAGGTTTCTCCAATAGGGTCTCTTGAGAGGGTGGCACTGTCCTTGAAAGAGCAAGTCTATAGCTTTGGATTCTGCTGGACTCTCGGCTACTGCTAGACAGGTAGATGGAAGCAATGGCCAGGGATGCCTTTGCCTAGGTTTAGCTTGTAAACCAGTTACAGCACCACATAGTGCATGAAAACTTTGCAATGGTAACTCAACCCTTCTCATTACTTGTATGGATTGCCTGGAGTACTGCAACCTACCCTATGTAAGGCTGCCTTTGACAATTCAAAAGCTTCAACTGGTCCAGAATGCAGCAGCCTCATTGTTGGCAGGTATTTAATAACAACAATATATTAAATTTATATGCCATCCAACTCCCAGTGACTTTGCTGACATGAGCATATTTCACCTGTGCTTTGGGCCCTGCACTAGTCACCCAGGGCTTGGTTATGGGAGGGAGCTATGGGTTGTTGGGCAGAGCAAGGAACACTGGGCTGGGAGGTGCTATGTTGTCTTGGGAGCCCTGCTTACAACTTGGGGCTGTTGATGGCCTTGCTTTTTGGCTCCCTGAATAAGCCTCTGGATCTGCCTGACTGGGGCTTTGCTTGGAACTCAGAGGGCTGTTGTTTCCTTGGCTTTCTTCATCTCTAGGGTGTGTCATCTTCCCCATTTTGGGGGGGTGGGCAGTTTGCTCTTTCTCTGAAGGGGCCTGCCCCCCTGGTTGTCACAGAGTGCTTGGGCAAGTGTGGCTGGGGGGTGGTTGAGCTTCCTGTGGGGTGGGCTAGGTTGTTAGGGACAATGGGTTGGGGGTGGGGGGGGCAGTGGTTGTGTGATTATGTGTACTTGGCCTGGGAGAAAGGAGTGAAATAAGGGAGGGCAACGGGCAAATGGAAGTATCCTGGGAACTCAGGGGCAGGCTACACTCAGGGATACTGAGCCAGCTTTTTGAAGGTGGTCTGGTATCTGGACCTCAACTTCTACTCTTGACGCCTAGCTATCGGATCCTTGGTGGTCCTGGGCTTCGGCTACTGAAGACCAGGTCAGTGAGTAATAAAGCTTCTCTCATTCATGATTTTACCAAGGATGAGGGCAATGGCCTGGTGTGTCTCACTGCAAACTGATTGGGCTCACAGGGGGGTTTCCCCTCTTGGAGCTGTGCCTGAGTTCAGGTTTTGCATCAGCTGAGATCCAAGGGAAGGGGGGTGGGGAGGTGTGGCTGTGGTCATTCATGAGTTGTTGTGGGCTCTCAGAGGCTCTGTTATGTGGATAACCATATGTGAGTTGTTCTGATTGAGGGTGAGATCTAGGGAACAGTTGGGATGGTTGCTAGGGTACCACCCTCTCTAGCGCACAGCAGTATCCCTGCCTACACTACTGAATTCTGTTGCTGGGCTGGCAATAGAGTTGCAAAAACTATTGGTGCTCAGGGATTTCAATTTGCCACCTGATGACGTTGAATCTGGGGCAGCACAAGAGTTTGTGGCCTCCATGGCAACCGTGGAACTGTCCCAAGTCATCAATGGTCTGACATACACACAGGGCAGTTGCAACATGATCTGATGGTGGAGGACGTTACCATCGGTCCACTGCCGTGAACAGATCACTCTCTGGTTGCCTTCCAGATCACTGATATCACCCTCCCCAAATATAGACAAATCTATTCTCTACTAGTCATTTGCTATTTCACCAGTCTTCTCAAATGGACAGATAGTCAAGCCAGACCATCAGCAAGTTTCTTCAGTACCATACAATGTTACTGAAAGTCGGATCTCATGTAAGGTCAGTAGGAATCCACATACTTTATTTCTATTAAGCTCACGAGTTCAAATCATGCTTCTTCAACTAGCATTTCACTTTTGTCTGTAGTAACACATAACCTCTTGTTAGGCAGTAAGTCAAAATACGAGTTGAGTAGTTCTGCCTTTTCTCTGTCATGTTGTTTTTGCTATGATCACTGAGCACCTGGCATACTATTCTTCCCTTTATCTGAAGACATCTAAATAAGCCTTTTGTTGTTCTTCACACTGTAAGATCAGCCCATTCTGAACTTTATCTTCCTGACACTTTCCTGAGTACCTATAGGTACTCTTCTTTTGTGACCTGCCTCTGTCTTTCTACCTCCTACATGTCCTTTTGTTTCAGATCTTTATGAAGGTTCTTGTGCAAGAACAGTGAATTATTTTGTTGCCTCTCCTCCACCAGAATTTATTTGTGGTCTGATACCAGTAAATTAAAAAGTAGTGTTTCATATTCAAGTATGCCAACATTTTTTTTGGCAAGAGAGCAAAATGGCCTCTAATTAAACCAAACCAGAGGTTTGTTGCTACTTCTGTAGGTTTACTTTAGCGATAATCAGACTACTATCTGGTCATGTAGTAAAACATTACTCCAACATACATATTCTCTCACTGTTAGTCAAACATACTTAAAAAATCCTAGAAATATTTTTATCAAACAAAACACGTCCTCTGAAATCATACCTTGCAGTTGATCATTTCTTCTACTCTTTCTTGAGATGTCTTCCCTGCTTTATGTCTCACCAAAACATACACTGCCTTTATCTTTGGACAGGATCGTAGTAGCTTTTCTAGAAGAACTTTTCCCATGAAGCCAGTAGCACCAGTGAGGAGGACATTCTTGCCTTCATAGTATTCTGGGATAGATACCATTATGATCTGAAGACAATTTAATAGCAAGTTATTGTTTTCATCCATGCTGTTACTCAGTTGTATTTTATGTGCTCAGTTTTCACAGGATTAAATATCAAATTTCATTACTACAAAGCACAAAATCCGTCCTAATGTAAGTGAAACAAAATGAAACCTTCTATTTTATTTAAATATTACAAAGATTATATACCTATATACAATGGGAAAACCTAAACTGGAAGTGTACAAATGTAAATTAAAATAACAACCCTCATAATCATTACCTACTATCTGGATAAGGTATAGCGTAAAATTCTGAAATTAAATTAAAAAATACAACAAGTGGAAAGAAGCAAAAAACCAGCCATTAAAAAAAAAATTCTTTACCTAGTACATAATGACTGGCCCATCCTTGCAAAGTTGCCTGAGATACCACCCAAATGCTGACTAATCAAAAAGCAACAGCTGGCTAGTTTGCCTGTCATTTAGCATTAGATGGATGTGGCTTAATGCTTAGAATTGGACTAGGTTTAGCATATATCAGGAAGGAACACAGATTATGATGATGTTGGCAGGAGACATCTAGGCCCATTTGATCCATCCATTATCTCTACAGCAATATAGCCACCCAAGACAGTCACTCCAAATTGAATAATTCGTCTTGCTATATTGGCAAATACATTTGTGTGTTGTTTTAGATATATAACTCATATGGTTACTGGAGATATACTCCTGAGACCCTCTGGATAAAAAATAATAATCTGCAGTCTTCTAAAAAAACAATAATTTCAAAGCTACAACAATCTGCTTATAGGTAAAAGCTTTGTGTAGTAAGGAACTGTTTGTACTCACGTACGTACAGCCATGGATGAAAGACAATAGAGTTGCCTTTTATTTCTACACTTCCCAGGATAGCAATTGAGCTTTTTCTTTGAGATTAAACTATGCTTATTCAGCAAGTGGCAGTTCTTTCTCCATCTAAGACCCACTTATTCTAAACAGGCTCTCTCCCCCTTGGCTTATCTTGCTTTTCACTCCAATTGGTTTATCCTCTTTCCTCCTCCTCCCCTAAGTCCTCCTCCTTAGTTTCTTTTTTTTTTTCCTACTGGTGAATGCTTCACGATTTCTTTCCCCTTGTCTTTTCCTTTATCTTCTATTTTTCAGTCTCAGTGATTTGCCTTTCTTGTTGCTCCTTCATGCCTTTGTTGTAGGACTTTAAATGCTTCCATTCCCTTTTGTAAATGCAACCATAGGACTCCAAGTGTCATCTTTACATTTGGAAGTAGCTTTTGTTTTTGCAACTAGCTGATAGATTCCCACTTCCAAATGGTCAGGTATTATCTTGAACAAATATCAGAACCTGTTACTAAATATCTTTCTCAAATAGGACACAGTCCAATCTCAAATCTGGCAGGGTCATAAATATTCTGAAGATGTTTGTGTACCAAAAGCTCCTTGGCAATTGCCAATCATACATTTCTTAGTTTAAAATTAACTCTTTTTGTTGGTGTTAAGGAAATCTGCAGACAGGGTAAAAAGGCAATGCTACTTTAATTCTAGGAGTGGGAGAAGCATAGCATAAGAATCTCCATTTTTACCTTGCCATACCCTCGTCTCTTATAGCCTACTACTGAGATACAGGGTTTTATACATTTCTTGCTTATAGATAAACTTTAAAGCAACAGGATAATAAGAGGAAATCCTAGAACCAATGACAGTGAAAACTTCCTGATGAACATTATTGGTCAAGAGGAAGAGCTATTAAGAAAGATTAAGAGTACTAGACACAAGGATTCAGAACTTAGTGAGATTTAAGTTCTTAACAAAAGTTCTCAACAAAAATGTAAATTTTAAATAATGCATGTGTGTGATCAGGTAAAGGTTAATCTTAGTTGAGCTCCATCGGAGAGTCTTAATATGTTATTTCTGTTACTAAGCTTACTTGAACATTCACCCTTCATTGCCAAAAAGCTTTGCATTGTATACTTCCAGGAGAAAAGTTGCTGGAACTCTTGCAAAATGCAGCTCCTGTTAATTGAGTCTAAAAATAGGTCCCCATCTCTCACCACCACCACCACTTTAATTAAGCTAGCATTCCTAATAAAGGAGTGGGATTTTGCTAGAGCCAGTAAACGTCCTTCCCATCCATACAGTATAACTGGCAAATCTTGGTGGTAACTCCAGATCCATTCAGGAAATTTGCAAACAGGGTGAAAAGCAATGATTATTTAAATTCTGGAAGTGGGAGGAGTATAGCTCAAGCATCTCTTTCTTTACCTTGCTAAACCCTTGAGGTTTTATACATTTCTCATTCATAGGTAAACTCTGAATCAACAAAACAAAGGAGAAGAAATCCTAGAAACAATGACAGTGCAAACTTCCTGATCTGATTTAGTGGTCAAAAGGTTGAGCTATTAAGAATGCTAGCAATTGACCGTTTATTGAAATCCAAGCTCTTAACAAAAGTATGAGCAGGAAGAATTTTAAACAATGTTTGTTTGTGATTAGGTGAAGGTAAATCTTATCTGAACTACATCTGAGAGACTCCTCTGTGATGGGGAAAGATCTAGTAATGCTGAGGATGCATTGAAATACCAATGGAAAAATAGTGAGGGAAATTCACAGATAAAGGAACAAAAAGAGAGAAAATATGGAGGGAGAATTGTCCTAGTCTAAAAGCCAAAATGGCCATGAATAAAACAAGGAAAATGAGGCTTTATTTCTTAAAACTACAATAACATAAAAGAAAAAATAACAGAAAGGATGCAGCAATATAAAATTTCCACAACTTTGGAGCTTCAGAACACTGTTGACATATATCATAATTATACTTGAATTGGCAGGCACTACATTTCAATCTATACTTGTGTTGATTCTGTTAAGCAAATCACCTAAGGCAGGATTGTGTAAATTATAAGATTTTCTCTTTGCAAACAGACAGAAATTAATTGTTAAGCATCAGAAGAAATGAGCACATCTGTAACAATGTTTTATTGGTTTATCTATTGCTACAAAAACTAGACTGTGTCAAGTAAAAAGGATACATAGCTTTGACATAGAATAAATTTGATTTTATTTATGAATAATTCTTTTAGAATTGGTTGCAATGTTTTTCTACTGCAATCCAAATCCAGCTGCAGTAAAACCTAAAAAAAAGATACCGTATGTCACTAAGCCAAAAATCAGGAGCCTGGTAGCACCTTTTCACTAGATAATCTCATTAAGATTTGAGATTATAAATGGCAAAATTATTATTTCAGGTTTGCTATGACTAAGGATCAACAAAAGTTAATTAAACATGACTATCAATCCATTCTGTAAGTTTTAAAAACAGAAACTCATACTTTGTATGCAATTGTTCTATATAATTTTTATTTTGTATATAGTCATGTTAATATAGTGATCCCCTTCCCCTCACAGTCCTGCTGTGCCACCTCACAGTGGCTGGGGGTGTTCCAGGGAGGCATGAGTGAAGAATGTCAGGAGCATATGCCAAGAGTATATATTCTCAGCAGGGTCACCCAAGGCGTGAAGGTCATCCCAGCTGCCCAGTTAAACCAAGCATGCACCTATATTGGGCAGCAGCGATACAGGAAGATGCCAGAGTCAGATGATCATTTTAGTGACAATGGCAAAGGCATCAATTCATACTGCATGGAAGAAGACCAAAAATACAGGAGAAGGCCACTCCTGTATTTTTACAAAGAAAACCACATGGATAGAAAATATAAATGATTGACAACATAGTGCCAGATGATGGGTCCCTCAGGTCGGATGGCACTCTACATGCTACTGAGCAACAGCTGAAGATCTTTCAAGGTACTAATTATGTTTATGAAGTGGCTAGATTAAAGCCTTCGGGACATCTAGTTGCTGATGTTGCCATACAGGAAAAGAAAATCCAAAGCTGCAGATAGAATTACAGTAGGAACACAGAAGGTAAGAACCACGAACACAGGAAAGCTCTACACAGTGAAAGATGAAATCAAACACTACAAATTGACAGGCATCAGTGAATTGAAATGGACTGGGGTTGGACACTTTGTCAGAAAACCACACTGTTTATTACTCAAGACATGAAAAACAAAGAAACTGTGTTGCTTTAATAATTAGAACGTTAGGGTTAGATTTACAGTTGTAGCAAGAACAATGCAATCAATGGCCTAATAATATCAATTATAGTTCATGGACAAGCATTTAATATGTCAATCATTCACGTTTATGCTCCAACCATGATGCAGAAGAGGTTGATGAATTTTATGATCAAGTTCAATTTGAAACCAACAGAACATGCAAGAAAGATGTCCTGTTTGTGATTGGAGACTAGAATGCAAAACCTGGAAATATTAAAGAGGAAAATGTAGTTGGATTGTATGGCTTAGGAAACCAAAATGAAGCAGGAGACCGACTTATGAAGTTCTGCCATCCCAATTACCAAATATATTCACAGATAAGGCAAGAATTTTCAATTCCCAAATACACCCCAAAAATTGGGTTTGGTTTATCTGAGGATGGGCCTATCCACAAGTATATATAGTAATACTTTAATATACAGTATAATATACACTAATAATTTATTTTGGTAATACCAAATACCATGAATATGAAAACAAATGAAGTCTTTCAGAATATATTGAAAAAAAACACACACATGAAAATGTAGAGGATCAGCTTATCCGTGGGTGGCACATTTTTCATGGTATTTTGATTAAAAATTCAAGGGTTGGCTTATCCTTGTATGGGCTTGTCTGAGAGTATACAGATAGTCCTCGCATAACCACAATAAAGACCAGAATTTCTGTCACCAAGCAAGGCAGTCATTAAGCAAGGCACCATGTGACTGGACCCAATTTTATGACCATTTCTGCAGCAGTCGTAAAGTGAATCATTGTTTCCAATGGATTTTTCAGTCAGAAGCCACCTGGGAAGGTTGCAAATCACAATCACATGACCACGGGATGCTGCAGTCATAAATGCAACCTGGTTGCCAAGAGCCTAAATCATAATCACGTGACTGCAGGGGTGATGCAATGTTTGTAACGTCAAGGACAAGTTGTAAGTAACTTATCAGCCCCATCGTATCTCTGAACTGTCGTTAAATGATCATTGAGGACTACCTGTATACAGTATTTCTTCACAGTTAACGCTGTCTTCAAAAAACCTAAACGATACGTGGACATCATTAGACGGCATTTATAGAAACCAAATTGACTATATTATTGCTAAAAGGAGGTGGAGGAGTTCAATTGTAGCATCAAAGACATGGCCAGATGCTGACTGTGGAACAGATCACAAACTGCTCATGCAAGTTTCAAGTTAAGCTAAAGAAGAAGAAAGCCAGTCAGTTTCCACAATATGATCTTGAACATATACCCACCAATTTGAAGAAGAACATCAGGAATTGCTTTGAAGTCCTTAACCTCATTGATAAGAGTACCAGAGAAATTATAGAATGAACTTAAAGAAGTGTTGAATGTGAAAAGAGACTGCCAAAAATTATTAAACAGAAGAAATGCTGCATGTCAGAACAAACTGTGGAAATTGCCAAGAAGAGTAGCGAAACCAAAGCCAAGAAAGACAAAAATCTCAGAAAGGAACTTAAAAAAGAGTTTTACAGAGCTGTTGGAAGAAACAAGAAGCAGTATTAAAACAACATCTGTAAAGACACTGGATGTAAATAGACATGGAAAAACAAGGAAAGTCTTCCAAAAGATTTCTGAACTCAGAAGGAGGTTCCAACCTTGAATTGGTATGATAAAGGATGCCAATGGACAGACAGTAACTGATTCAAAGGAGAACAAAGGAAGATGGAAGGAGTATACTGAAACACTGTACAGTAGTGATGTCAACATCCAAAATACCTTAGCAGATATTCCCTACTTACAAGAACCTCTAGAACTAGCAGATAAAGTTAGATCAGCACTCTAGTCATTACCAAGTCGGAAGGCTACAGGAATTGATGGAATACCTACTGAAATATGGCAAGCAACAGAAGAAGAATCCATCAACATCCTAACCAAGCTTTGCTAGAAAATCTGGAGAATGATACAGTACCCCACAGATTGGAAGAGGTCAATCTACATTCCAATACAGGTAAACCTTGTTTAACGACAGTAATTGGGACCGGAATTTCCATCACTAAGCAATGCACTCATAGTACTATGTCATGTGACTGCACTGCTTAGCAACAGCATCCTGGCAATCCCCACTGCTGTTGTTATGTGAAGATCACGGGTCACTAAGCAAGGACCACCTCACGACCTCCTGCCAGCTTCCAACAAGCAAAGTCAATGGGGAAGCCAGCAATCAGTTCCAAGTCCTGCGTGGCTCACAAGCAGGCTGGTGGGTGGGTAAGTGGCTGCCGCAGTGTGAGTGCAGCTGGGCAGGGGGTGGCTGCTGCTTGGTGTGAGAGGCCATGCTGGTGGCTGCTGTGGCACAAGTGCTGCTGGGCAGGAGTCTGGCTGACACTGGGTGTGGGAAGAAGTGCTAGGTGGGCACATGCTGTGGGTGAGTGTGTGCTACAGAGTACAAGATTCCTGGGATCTCAGACTCTGTAGCCAGGCTCCTCAGGAGAAAAAGTGGGAGCAATTTACAGGAGCAACTTGCAACCTTCCCTGCCGGCTTCCCCATTGACTTTGTTTGTGGAAAGCTGACATGGAAGTTTGCAAATGGCAATCATGTGACCACAGGAAGCTGTAAAGTGAAAAAATGGAACTAAAATTAAATATAGAGAACTAGCCTTAGAATTCTTCAGCAAAGGTTCGTTACCTTGTCGTGGTGCTGGAGCTTGAGCACCTCAATGATGCCATGAGCTAAACCGTGAAGGGCCACCCAAGACGGGAAGGTCATGACAGAGAGGTCAGACTAAATGCGATCCCTGGGGAAGGTAATGGCAACCCACCCCAGTATTCTTGCCGTGAAAACTAAATGGATCAGTACAAACAGAGATATGTCGGTATACCATCGGAAGATGAGACCCCCAGGTCGGAAGATGGTCAAAATGCTACTGGGGAGGAACAGAGGATGAGTTCAACTAGCCCCAGACGTGATGACGCAGCTAGCTCAAAGCCAAAAGGACGGCTAGTGGCTGACGGTGCTGGTGGTGAACGGCCAATCTGATGTTCTAAGGATCAACACACCATTTGAACCTGGAATGTAAGATCTATGAGCCAGGGCAAATTGGATGTGGTTATTGGTGAGATGTCAAGATTAGAGATAGACATTCTGGGCGTCAGTGAACTGAAATGGACTGGAATGGGCCACTTCACATCAAATGACCACCAGATCTACTATTGTGGACAAGAGGACCACAGAAGAAATGGAGTAGCCTTCATAATTAATAGTAAAGTGGCTAAAGCAGTGCTTGGATACAACCCAAAAAACGACAGAATGATCTCAATTCGAATTCAGGGCAAGCCATCTAACATCACAGTGATCCAAATATATGCCCCAACCACAAATGCTGAAGAAGCTGAAGTAGAGCAGTTCTATGAGGATCTGCAGCACCTACTAAAAGAGATGTTATTTTCATCACGGGAGACTGGAATGCTAAGGTGGGCAGTCAAATGACACCTCGAATTACAGGTAAGTATGGCCTGGGAGAACAAAACGAAGCAGGACATAGGCTGATAGAATTTTGCCAAGACAATTCACTCTGCATAACAAACACTCTCTTCCAACAACCTAAGAGACGGCTTTATACATGGACTTCACCAGATGGACAACACCGAAATCAGATTGATTACATCCTTTGCAGCCAAAGGTGGCGGACATCTGTACAGTCGGTAAAAACAAGGCCTGGAGCTGACTGTAGTTCCGATCACGAACTTCTTCTTGCACAATTTAGGATCAGACTAAAGAGATTAGGGAAGACCCACAGATCAGCTAGATATGAGCTCACTAATATTCCTAAGGAATATGCAGTGGAGGTGAAGAATAGATTTAAGGGACTGGACTTAGTAGATAGGGTCCCGGAAGAACTCTGGACAGAAGTTGGCAGCATTGTTCAGGAGGCGGCAACAAAATACATCCCAAAGAAAGAAAAAACCAAGAAGGCAAAATGGCTGTCTGCTGAGACACTAGAAGTAGCCCAAGAAAGAAGGAAAGCAAAAGGCAACAGTGATAGGGGGAGATATGCCCAATTAAATGCAAAATTCCAGAGGTTAGCCAGAAGAGATAAGGAATTATTTTTAAACAAGCAATGTGCGGAAGTGGAAGAAGACAACAGAATAGGAAGGACAAGAGACCTCTTCCAGAAAATGAGAAACATTGGAGGTAAATTCCAGGCAAAACTGGGTATGATCAAAAACAAAGATGGCAAGGACCTAACAGAAGAAGAAGAGATCAAGAAAAGGTGGCAAGAATATACAGAAGACCTGTATAGGAAGGATAACAATAACGGGGATAGCTTTGACGGTGTGGTCAGTGAGCTAGAGCCAGACATCCTGAAGAGTGAGGTTGAATGGGCCTTAAGAAGCATTGCTAATAACAAGGCAGCAGGAGATGACGGCATCCCAGCGGAACTGTTCAAAATCTTGCAAGATGATGCTGTCAAGGTAATGCATGCTATATGCCAGCAAATTTGGAAAACACAAGAATGGCCATCAGATTGGAAAAAATCAACTTATATCCCCATACCAAAAAAGGGAAACACTAAAGAATGTTCAAACAATCGAACAGTGGCACTCATTTCGCATGCCAGTAAGGTAATGCTCAAGATCCTGCAAGGTAGACTTCAGCAGTTCATGGAGTGATAATTGCCAGATGTACAAGCTGGGTTTAGAAAAGGCAGAGGAACTAGAGACCAAATTGCCAATATCCGATGGATAATGGAAAAGGCCAGGGAGTTTCAGAAAAACATCTATTTCTGTTTTATTGACTATTCTAAAGCCTTTGACTGTGTGGACCATAACAAATTGTGGCAAGTTCTTAGCGGTATGGGGATACCAAGTCATCTTGTCTGCCTCCTGAAGAATCTGTATAACGACCAAGTAGCAACAGTAAGAACAGACCACGGAACAACTGACTGGTTTAGGATTGGGAAAGGAGTACGGCAGGGCTGTCTACTCTCACCCTACCTATTCAACTTGTATGCAGAACACATCATGCGACAAGCTGGGCTTGAGGAATCCAAGGCTGGAGTTAAAATCGCTGGAAGAAACATTAACAATCTCAGATATGCAGATGATACCACGTTGATGGCTGAAAGCGAAGAGGAACTGAGGAACCTTATGATGAAGGTGAAAGAAGAAAGTGGAAAAGCTGGTTTGCAGCTAAACCTCAAAAAAACCAAGATTATGGCAACCAGCTTGATTGATAACTGGCAAATAGAGGGAGAAAATGTAGAAGCAGTGAAAGACTTTGTATTTCTAGGTGCAAAGATTACTGCAGATGCTGACTGCAGTCAGGAAATCAGAAGACGCTTAATCCTTGGGAGAAGAGCAATGACAAATCTCGATAAAATAGTTAAGAGCAGAGACATCACACTGACAACAAAGGTCCGTATAGTTAAAGCAATGGTGTTCCCCGTAGTAACATATGGCTGCGAGAGCTGGACCATAAGGAAGGCTGAGAGAAGGAAGATCGATGCTTTTGAACTGTGGTGTTGGAGGAAAATTCTGAGAGTGCCTTGGACTGCAAGAAGATCAAACCAGTCCATCCTCCAGGAAATAAAGCCAGACTGCTCACTTGAGGGAATGATATTAAAGGCAAAACCGAAATACTTTGGCCACATAATGAGAAGACAGGACACCCTGGAGAAGATGCTGATGCTGGGGAGAGTGGAAGGCAAAAGGAAGAGGGGCCGACCAAGGGCAAGATGGATGGATGATATTCTAGAGGTGACGGACTCGTCCCTGGGGGAGCTGGGGGTGTTGACGACCGACAGGAAGCTCTGGCGTGGGCTGGTCCATGAAGTCACGAAGAGTCGGAAGCGACTAAACGAATAAACAACAAGCCTTAGAATTGACAATGAAGATATCAAAGAGGTAAATAGCTCCTGCCTATTAGGATCAACAATCAACAGTAAAAGAACAAGCAGTCAAGAAATACGCCGACTAGCACTTGGTAAAACTGCCATGAGGGCCTTGGAAACAATATTCAAATGCCATGATGTGTCTATACCAAAAAGATCAATCAAGCAAGCTATGGTATTCCCTGTCACGCTCTGTGGAAGCAAAAGCTGGACTTTGAAGAAGCAGAATAGGAACAGTATTAATGCCTTTAAACTGGTGTTCAAGAAGACTGAGAATACTGTGGAGAGCCAAGAAAGCAAACTAATGTAACATTGAACAAATCAACCCAGAGTTCTCACTTGAGACACAAATGGCCAGGCTCAGATTATCCTACTTTGGATACATTATATGAAGATCTAGCTCTCTGGAAAAGACTGGGAAAGGTGGAAGAGAACACCTCTACCATGGCAGCCATTGTGTGAGTCTCCAAATTCCAAATGTGAGACCAGCATAAAAATGTTGAAGATCCCTATAATACAACCAGTTCTATATGTTTAACAATACTTTATAATGTACAGTTGATTATGGTCAATATGGTATCAACTGCTCCAATCCTTTTCTAAATTCTTCATGCAAAAATTAATCAGACTGATTTATTACTGAACATGACTGGCTATACAAAAACCACGTCTGTCTTTTGTATCGCTACAGAATTTATTGAATGTGCCTTTTGATTCGAGACCTTTACAGACAAGCAAGATAAAAATATTGTAAATAAACAAGTCACCAATTGCAGACAATGTGAAATTGCAATTCTTCAAAGCTACAAACTACAGCAATAACGCTGTGTGCTATAATTCTGAATACTTGGAAGTGCACCAAAATGTTTTTAATAAGGCAACGATAAACTCAATTTGATATTTGATGCAACTGTCTCATTTACTTGCCTTTAAATAGGCTGTTTTCCTAAAAAACTAACTATGGAAGGCATTATTTTAAAACAAAACTAAATGATTTCTTATATGAAATATGTATTCATATGCCCTTCATTGAAGATTGGTATATTCTTATCAGGAATAATCAATCATTGTTAGTGAGCAGCTTTGGGAGACATGCCTTGCCTTTTTGATAGAAATAATTGATCAATACAGTGATTTTAAAAAACAAAAATCTTTCTATGAAACACAGACCAACAGTTCCAGTACTATAGCCAATATGTTATCCCAATAAAAGATGCTATTGTCTAAAGCTATCTAAACACCATTGTCATATGCACAATACTGCTCTGTTAGAGCTCATGTACCATTTCATCTCTGATTTGTTGAAATAACAGCTTTACTAGTTCAGATTTCTTTTCAGAACCAAAGTTCTATAAAAAGCAAAAGAGATAGAAAATATACAGAAGAGATAATGACTGTAAATGAAATTTGGATTTTTACCTAAGCTATTTTGGTTCAGTAATATTGAAGAACCCAGAACTTTGAGCTTTGCAAAAGTGCAACGTATTATGTGAACTCAATATATTTTGCTAAGTGTTAATGCCGACATTCTGTGCTTGCAACAGATGGCATTATAGATACATCATGTCAGCACCTGATCATTTGAGCATTCCCACAATCACAGTCAGGAGGCTGGGATTCCTCTGTTTTAATGAAGCGTAATGAACGGTACAGAAGGCAAGCTGCGAATAAAGAGTTCCCGCTCAAACCTAACTTTAAAAACTACATTCCCTTAGTTAGTCCCCTTTCCCATGAAACTATGTCACCCCCCCCCCAGGTGGTGTTCCTGGTATATCTCAACCCCGTGTCCTTGATGTCCGCCATAGCCATAATAAACCACTTTACACTCCAACTTCACCCCCCCCCCAACCTGGCGACACGAAGTCTATTCCTTCGACAAGGAAATGATGGCAGATGCTCCAATAAGGGGTTTTGTAAAACCTTTGATCGGGGGGATCTGACACATCAAACATTATAGGAAAAAAAAATCATACAAAAATAATTTGACATTTTGGCTAGCAAATCTTCGAGCAAATTGTTCCAAATATTCTATAATTGTCCAACATTCAGACAATACAGGTCAGCAATATAATTCAATCATTTCAATACAACGAAGTTGTAATTAGCTAAAATTAAGCCCTTGACTCCAAGGTATAAACGCTGGAGAAGAGGGATAAGACATGTTTTACCGCTATAGGCAACGAATCCACTGAAGTTCCCATCGCAAACAGAGCAAACCCATGTCTCCATCTGCAGTTTGGAAGTGATAATGACTCAGGAATAGCATATGCTGTGTGCACAATTATTAGGCAAGTGAGTATTTTGACCTTATCATTTTTATGTATATTTTCCACCTCCAAGCTGTATAAACCGGAATGCTTATTGGATATAAGCGTATCAGGTGATGTGTATTTGTGTAATGAGGGAGGGTGTGGCCTAAGGAGATCAACACCCTATATCAAGGTATGCATAATTATTAGGCAGCTTCTTTTCCTCAGGCAAAATGGGCCAAAAAAGAGATTTAACTGACTCTGAAAAGTCAAAAATTGTAAAGAGTCTTTCAGAAGGATGCAGCACTCTTGAAATTGCTAAGATATTGGGGCGTGACCACAGAACCATCAAATGTTTTGTTGCAAATAGTCAACAGGGTCGCAAGAAACGTGTTGAGGAAAAAAGACGCAAATTTACTGCCAAAGATTTGAGAAGAATCAAACGTGAAGCTACCAGGAACCCATTATCCTCCAGTGCTGTCATATTCCAGAACTGCAACCTACCTGGAGCACCCAGAAGTACAAGGTGTTCTGTGCTCAGAGACATGGCCAAGGCAAGGAAGGCTGAAACTCAACCACCACTGAACAAGACACGTAAGTTGAAACAGCAAGATTGGGCCAAGAAATAACTGAAGACAGATTTTTCAAAGGTTTTATGGACTGATGTGACTCTTGACGAACCAGACGGATAGGCCCGTGGCTGGATCAGTAACGGGCACAGAGCTCCACTTTGACTCAGACGCCAGCAAGGTGGAGGTGGGGTACTGGTATGGGCTGGCATTCTTAAAGATGAGTTAGTTGGACCTTTTTGGGTTGAAGATGGACTCAAAATCAACTCCCAAACCTACTGCCAGTTTTTAGAAGACACGTTCTTCAAGCAATGGTACAGGAAAAAGTCTGCATCTTTCAAGACGACCATGATGTTTACGCAGGACAATGCTCCATCACATGCATCGAAGTACTCCACTGTGTGGCTAGCCAGTAAAGGCCTCAAAGATGAAAGAATAATGACATGGCCCCCTTCCTCACCTGACCTAAACCCTATTGAGAACTTGTGGGCCCTTCTCAAATGGGAGATTTACAGTGAAGGAAAACAGTACACTCCTCTGAACAGTGTCTGGGAGGCTGTGGTTGCTGCTGCACAAAAAGTTGATCATCAACAGATCAAGAAACTGACAGACTCCACGAATGGAAGGCTTATGACTGTTACTGCAAAGAAGGGTGGCTATATTGGTCACTGATTTTTTGTTTGAAATGTCAGAAATGTTTATTTGTAAATTTTGAGTTGTTTATTATTCTCACTTTAACAGATGAAAATAAACGAGATGGGGGAATTTTCATTTTTCATTTAGTTGCATAATAATTCTGCACACTAATAGTTGCCTGATAATTGTGCACACAGTGTATGGCTCTAGACTTATGCCCTGAAAATAAAATACTCTATTTCTGCTTCCGTACTTCAGAGTGGATGGGGATATACAACCACTACTAGTTTAGCAACTACCTTGGTTAGCAACTGTTTGCAAATACGATGGTAATAAATGGTAATTGAAAAAAAATCATTTCCTGACCAATGTATACATTTACAACCAAATGTGCCTGACAAAAACAGATGTGAGTAAAGTTGGTACAGCTGTATGAGAGAAATTTATCTGAATGAGATGGCAGCAACCAATGATCTTCGCAGCATCTCTCTGTCATGTGTTCACTTAGCAACCATTTTGCTTAACAATCTTGTCACTGGAACAGAACTTGGTTGCTAAACAAAGAATGGGTGTACAGTATTCCTTTCTATTTTTCAGCCTCAGTTTTTGAAGAACCCTCTGAGCCTATTGTCCACACCAGAATCTAGGTCTTTATATCACAAACAAGATTACAGAAGCATGAACATGGGCCTCTCTTGTTATGTATTGAACCTTAACTGAAGAACAAGATATTGGTTGCCCTTGACTTTACCACAGTATCAGAAAATCTGAAGTGAAATATTAACTAGATTACTACTGATATGGCCAGACCAAAAATAATAATAGTAATAATAATAACCACCACGGCACCTGCAGGTAGGACTTCAATGCTGTTATTTTTAACCCTTGTACACCATCCAAGTTAGTTTTGCAAGGTGGGAGGCCTTATATTTATTTATCCAATTTATCATCGCCCATCTCCTCCACAAGGAGGGACTCTGGGTGGTTATAGTTTAAATGGATAAATAAAATGACAAATAGTTTGTTTATGTACAGTATACTACAGTCTATATATAAGATCAGTTTATCTTTGCCAGAACTTCACTTTAAAGTAGGCTGTATGCTTTAAACTGTACCTTGCTAAGTGATTTTCCAGAAGAGTGGAACAAGTTTAGCCATTTCCCAGAGTTCAGTTCAGGATGGAATACTTTTTAAAACAACTAAATAAAAGGCTGTGCTGACTACTGTTTCTATAGCACAATTTGATCATTATTTGCTACTAATAAATCATTCAGAAACATAATTTCAACTATCTCAGAAAAGCTAAAATCATTTAAGAAAAAAAGGAAATAAAATGATGTAGAGGTTTTGTAATAAGAACTCATCCAACATGAACAGATAGAATATTCCCCAATCATAAATGGGATATTCAACCAAATTAAAAAGCCGAATCATTGTATCCTAAACTGTAATGAAAAACAAGGTGCTCCATTTTAACCACTATACATAGTCTGAACTACTTTGTACATGCAAATATTTCAACATATTAGCTTAGTGAAAATTAATTCGAACAAAAGAATCCCTTCTGGTCACAATACCTCCAAGGCATAGATTTCCTATGCTCTGTTGTACTGTAATTGGAAGACAAAATGCCATACTTGTCTCCTGTCATGAGGAGCTAGAGTAAGGATCTCCACCTTGTTGAAATCTCATCACAAACTCTAGATATAAGAGCCATTCTCTCTGAGACAAGTGCTGATGTCTCAGGTTGTTAGCTGTGGTGCTCAGCAATCTGTTTATTTCCTCTGCTGATACAGTATATAGGTGTTTCTCTACCTATGTTGTTATTTGTGTGGCTTCTCTCTGAAGGCCCCTCGACCTTGATTGTTTACATAGGCATTGGTAATACTTTCCATGTGCGCTACTATCTTCTCACCAGGAGAAAAAGTGACTCTTCACCAAGAGCTTGATGAAGGAAATGGTCAATCTGTCCTTTATTATGGTTAGTAACCAGAATTACATTTAAAGATAATTAAAACATACAAAATAGAAGATACAAATAAAGAACAAATAATCAAATAGTCAATATGATTGGTTACAATGTTTTACAAAAAAACCTGTCCAATAAATCCAAATGACCAGAATTGATGGAAGGATATAAAATGTCATGCATTTTTATAAAATGGGCAATGCATCAATATATAGATCAAATTTTCAATGTCCTCTTCTCCTTAAGGGATTTTTCTGGACTCTCTTTCAAGGATAGCTGTTAGAAGTGTGTTAAAATGTGCTAGGATTAGTGCTGTCCTAAATTTAGGGATGGATCTTTCGTTTAAGTATGTTGTTTTGGTCTAAAAGAGGGAGACCAGTTACTAAACAAACAAACAAAATTTCTAACGATAGCCGACAAATCTGATCACCATTTGCTGAAGCTTTCCTCTTGGGAATTCTTCCCCTCCAATGAAAAATATGAAAATGCTCATTAAGAGGGCATGTGCCAATTTGGCACAGCTAACTTGAATAAGAGCAAAATACACAAACAAACTGCTAGTGCCAGTTTTTAAAGATATCCCAGTACAGGGTTTCTCAACCAGGGTTCCGTGAAACCCTAGGGTTCCGCCAGAGTTCACTAGGGGTTCCCTGGGAGATCATGATTTATTTAAAAATGTATTTCAAATTCTGGCTCCTTCACATTAAAGAGGTAAGTTTCATTCTTTATTTTTAGTTTTAAAACACTATTAATGCATATATACAGGCCTACCCATGAAACAAATAGAATAATTTTGTAACTTCTGGCCTATCTTTGAGCTGAATATGCAGGGGTTCCCCGAGGCCTGGAAAATATTTCAAGGGTTCCTCCACGGTCAAAAGGTTGAGAAAGGCTGTGCTAGTATGAGACAGTATGCAAATACAGGGGAGAAAATAAAGGAAGGTTTATTAAATAAAGGCTAGTCACCCTTCCTCCCAGAAGCTCATAAAGTGCATTATCTTCCTCAATCTCTGCCTACCCAAGATTCTCTTCATATATTTCCTCCATCTTTCCCAATGACTTAAGACATAAATATGCAAAAGAAGATTCAGTCACTGATCAGCAATTTTCTATGACTCATTTTAGGCAGCTCCAAATCCCAACCAAATCATGGGTTCAGCCATTTACTATGTAACTTTTTAAAAATTAAAAAAAACCCAAAAACAAATAGTGTCCTGTCAGTACTTACTGCAATGTACAGTCTCACAAGAATAATTTCTCAAGCAATCATTAAATTTCTTGACAGCTTTCCAATAGATATTTGTGGGTTCTATTTTTTCCTCAGGAGAAAATTACAAAAAAGCAAATTAAATGGTAATTTAATAGGTAAGTGAATCATAACTCTCCTTTTGCAAAATTAAGGCATTTTTTAAATTTTGAAGTTGTAATCCTATCTATATTTACCTGGAAGAAAGTTAATTCAGTACCTCTGATCTCATTTCAGAGTAGATTTTACTTGGGAGACAAAATGTAGATAAATGATCTGCAAATTGCAGAAGCCACAAGACAAAAGCTTTAGAAAAGTTACATATCTAGCAGACGTTGCTCCTCACTTCAGCCCCATGATCAACACATTTTGGGCCATAAACAGGCCTAAGACCTAGAAACAATCTCTCAAGCAAGCTCAGAATACAATAGTTTTAAGACTTTGTTAAACAGAAGCATGTGGCCTGGACAGAAACAAATCCCTAAGGCATTTCCAGGCTTGCTTACAATGACATATAAGCATTACTTGGGGAAAAAGAACTGATGAAACTTTTTGCAGGAACTTCATTAATGGTGTGCAATACTGTTTCATGTACAATGTGTACAGTATTGTTTTGTGGGTGGCATACAATATCTGCTAGCACTTTGATTCAAAGAAAAGGGTATTAAAATTCTATTTAATATATACACCTATTCATCTTGCATGGCAACTGTCCAAGTTGATTAATTGTATTGAAAAGATGTGCAAAAAAAAGGTAAAAACTCAGGGCTATAAGAGTAATTTAAAACTCAACAAAATCATGCAAGAAGAAATTGTCTTTTTCTCTTGAACATTTTTGCCTGCTTCAAATCCACTTACTGAACCCATTTATATATCCTTTGTATATGAACATTCCTGAGAGTTCAAGGCTAACCAGCGCAGAACAGTTCTTGATGAGTTATAACAATTTATTGCCAGTCTACTAGAGAAGCTAGTGTATTTTATTTCCACTGGCTATTTCCAAATAAGCTGTATTTCTATTTGGGTTATATAAATATGCTGAGGACAATTCCCCCCTGCCCCCCCAGTGAAGATACTTAGAAGCATGCTGTACTGTGATTAAAGTATTAACTTTGCACAAAATCTATACCGAACAGACCTTATTTTGAAAATTTAGAGAGAATATGAAAATGTTTCTTTAAAAAATTCACAAATACAGAAATATCCACTGATGTCCAATTATTATTGAGATATGGTACAAACTACAATTAAAATTGGAAAACAGTTGTGGAAAATATTGACAGAGATAAGGAAAAAAAGCTAATGAATACAGGCCACATTTGGACCTAGAGTTATAAATAATATGTCCCAGCATGCTCTTTGTAAAGTGTCTTTTTACCAGTACTCTATGCAACTACTTTTCACAGTATTTTACTTTATTTTCACTTTAAGTTTCCTATAGTACTACAGAGTAAGAGAAAACTGCTTTCTTCTCCCTCATCATTATAAATAGTAGAAACCATAGTTTTGGACTAATTTACTCAATTATTTTCTTTTTACAATCTCTTTAGCTTTTTTCATATTCATTCCAACATGTTTACTTCTTTCTTGCATAACATACATTTACTATATTTGCAATGTCTTATTGATAACAAGCAATCATCAATGATCTTAAATGCTTTCTTTTGTGTAAACATGAAACTCATATTTTTAAAATATCAAACTGATGACTCAGAGCACATTAAATAATTTCAAAAGACTTGGGCTAGCTACAAAAAAAGCCTCTAGATTTTCAGTAGAAGCTCACTCTTATGCTTTATTCAAAGCACTTCCTTTCTGCAGATGCAAGAATACAAAGCTGGTGGCATCTTTATTTCCGCCTTAAGAGACACATCCTCTTTCTAGAATCAAAGAACTTTTAATTTTCACAATTGATAATCAGCACTGAAAAGCTATGGCAAGACAGAAAACACCCTAGGACAAGTTAAGAGTTGCTTTGTACCTCTGAGAGCATTAGCTACTGGACATACCTAAGAGGTATGGAAAAAGAGAGGTGAGGTTGATGGAACAATGTTCATTACATTATAAGAAAATGACTTATCTGCAAATTTGAAGCAAAAGTTTCTGAAAAATGGGGGGAATCTATACTAACTGCTGTTGAGAGAAAAAAACAAGATGTTGTCAAGAAGGCCTCAGATTTATACAATTCTAGCAATTATATACCTTTTTTCTTACACACTTTTTCAAGGCAACTTCTCAGTAATTCGAGGGCTAACCAAAACCACAATTTCTTCATTTCTGTCCTTCTGCCTCTTACTAAATAACCCCTTTCTATCAGGAAGAATCTAACGGTCTGATTATAGGGGGGAAGGGTTGCGTGTGTGTTTGTGTGTATACACACACACATAGTTCAGTGCCAGTTTATTTTTTTTAATGATTTATAATCCTCCTTATTAACCCAAAGAGCTCTGTCTATGGGAGAATCTATGTAGAACGAAGTAAAATTAACCCCCCCCTTGAAAAGCAATTCCAAACCGGGCTAAAAATACATTAATTTAAAGAGCATTCACTGGTTAAAGCGAATCAACAGCCCCACCTGATTAAAATAGGGGAAAACCCCAACATACAAAGTAAAACACACCTGCTTAAAAGCTTCTTATCAAGACGCAAGGGTTCCTGCGTGCAGGAAATGGGGGGAAACCCCAACATACGAAGTAAAAGGGAAAAAATAGAATGTTGCTCGCCCCCCCCGGAAGATCCGCCGCCTCCTCATCCTTTCACCCCGAAGCGCTGCCTCCTCCCTCTTCATCCCTCTGGGAGGGAGGGGGAGCGGGCCACCAGGCCCACCACCCCTCGGGAAACCTGCTCACAATCAATGCTCCCCTTCTTCCCCAGTCCCCAGCTCGTGAGTCTGGACCTCCGGCGCTTAGGCCGGAAGCGTTCTCCCCTCAACCGACGGCTCATTACTTGGGCTCCACAGCCGCCGAGGGCGGGCGCCTCCT
The DNA here is from genome assembly GCF_035149785.1 of Candoia aspera. Lineage (NCBI taxonomy): Eukaryota > Metazoa > Chordata > Lepidosauria > Squamata > Candoiidae > Candoia > Candoia aspera. The sequence goes on along the minus strand of NC_086153.1, from coordinate 251,416,550 downwards.
CTTTCCACCGCCCCCTCAGCAACCAACCTCGGACGGAGGGTTCCTCCTGTCCCTGCGCGACGACGGAGAGCAGCAGCGGATTCCACTAACTCTCGCCAGCCGCCTCGCCATCCACCCCTCCCTTCTCTGTCCTCGTCTATCCCCGCCGGCGAACCACACCCGCTCAGACACCGCCGCGAATGAAGCCGCTTACTTATCGCCCACCGGCAACGCTGCTGCAACTGCCGCTCTACCCAACAGCGATACTGGAAAAAAAAAGCCTGTCGGGAGGCCGCCCTGCACAGGACTGCAACAGGGCCATAGGTCGCCGTGTACGCCACTCTCGTACGCGCCGACTGCTGAGCTTGCTGATTGGACAAGGGTCCCGTAGGCCCATTCATGGAGGTGGAGCTTGCTTGCCTCCAGTTGCGGAGCAAGTTTGACCAATAGAGGGAGAGGGAGCGAGCTGAACGGTGTTCTCCGCTGCGCTTCCCTGGCGTTGCTGCTATCTTAGGGCTGCCGCTGGGCTCGTCTTTCGTAGTCTTTGGCCAGTAAAAATGATCGCGGCTTCGCTCTGGCCTGGGTGGTGCGTTGCGCTGTATGAATGTTTTCCGCTACCTCTGCTTTTGATGTATTGCTCTTGATTCCAAAGGGCGAATCTTACATGCTTCTGGCTCCCGGTTTTATAAAAAGGAAAGTCAATACTAGGTCCCTTCGCACGACTGAGTTAGGAGTTTAGCGTGTCTGCAAGCGCAGAAGGCCACGTGAGTTGATTGCGTCGGGCGACCGTAGTCAGCTGGGTTAGTTCGGGACCTGTGCACTGAACTTGCTTTACTTCATGGGTTTGTGTGCGCAAGCATAGCCTGAGTGGCTGAGAGGTATACAGTTCAAGTCTGTCTTGAGGCCTTTTGTAGCCTGCATGAAACCCCAAATTAGTGAGCTACCTTTGAGGAGAACTCAGTGCTACATTGGGTTGCTCTTATCTGTAGACAATTTAGAGAGGTAAATTTTTCGGAATATTCTGTAACTGAATACTGACCTACAAGAATGTCATACATCATGCTCAGAATTATTGGTTGAAATGCATAGCCTGTCAAAAGAGCCTCTTTACGTAATGTTTGCCTATCCTAAAACACACTCAGGCTCACAAGCAATAGCTTGAATCAAACCTGGTTTATTTAAGAATAGTGTGCAAGTACAAAGAAAGCTGAGAATGAGCAGAAGCGCGCCAAATACAAACTAAAAACCCTCGGTGCGAATGTAAGCCCTCCCCCTGTGCAACCTTTCAAGTTCCTCATCCCAGGTGCCTCTAACGAGTTCTGCTAATCAACGGGTAAAAAGACCTTGAACACAAACGATAACCCAAACACATTCCATCCTCAGGAAAACAGATAGACAGCCTGGTACAAGGTCTCCCAGCAGCTCCTTCCCAACCGGAACGCGCATCAGCACCATGGCATGCTAAACGTTACGATGTAAATCAAACATTGCAATGGTGAACATGACACTTTGCCTTGCTGTTTCTTTGGACAAGCATAGGCCCATTATGAAACCTGTTTGCATGAAAAGACAGGTACTTGAATCTTTTTACATGAACTTTGAACTCTTCTCATATATTTTGCTTGCTTTTCAATGAGCTACAAAATCAGAGATGACATTAGGACAAAAGTGTGTGCACATGTGTGTGTTAATTGGGCATGGATCATACTGCTGAGCGTTGTTAGTTGTTTCTGCCTTTAACAGGCTTGAGTTCGAGGCCTTTCATTTGGACCATATTGAACAAGTTGTAACATATAAAATAGAACTCCAAAATAGACCACCAAGAATCCTAAGCTGTTGTAATGGTATGTGGGAATGACCTCGGGAGATGGGGAAGAGCTGCAGACTAGACAACAGTTAGATAAGAGGCAGCTGAGCCCACAAATGTGGAAATGGCAAATGTCTCAGAAGAAACCCTCCCTAGTTTCTTGGGCTGTAAATGTGACAGGGAAAAATGTACTTTCAGACTTGCAAGATTCTGTTAATGTAACCTTATACAGTAAAGTAGAATTAGTTCATTTGGGCATGCTTCCTGTCTGGATTACCTCACAAGGCTGACATCTGTTGGCCCATACATTGTGACAAAGTCTGCTTCCGTTATGTTGCTTTGGATGCCTCTTGAACCTACAGGATTTAAAAAGCTAACAAAATAATAAGTTCAGTCATGACAGGATTTTGCCAATTCCATGTTCTGTGGGGTCATAATAAATGTAAACATCATAAAAACCACTAAAGCACGTATCACAACTTTTGAACTAGAAGCCCACTGATGGTTTAAGAGCTCCATCCATCTATACATTCAGCAGTGTTCAGACTAGCATAAAGGAGATATAGTCTAACTGCTGTAGAAAATGTACATGATCCTAGATGGAAGGATCCACCTATTAGCATTCTTACCTTCCATGAGTGCATAATGCTTTATACATCATATGGAATAATACTTTATTACTAGATGTGATTTTATCTTATTTTTTGATGCCCATACACAAATACTGTCTTTAAAAATGTATTGTATCTGTGCTACTGTATTAAAGGTCAAGTTATCCAAACCTGATATACAGTAAAGCGACATTTCCAGAATTCCAAAATTGTGAAAACAAATTAAATAGAAAATTAGGCCTACTTTACACACTAATTCTAAATAGTCATACTTATTCAGAAGTCTATTCCATTATTTTCCAGGATGCATTTTATCATTGGAACCCAACATCTCTGTAACCAATAAAATATGTGGGTTGGTCCTTCCACTACTTGAAAGATACCATTAGTATTTGCACATCTCGAAGTTATTAGGAGCAGCTTGAAGACAAAATGAAGTCCATTACTTTGTTCCTGCCGAAAATACCATTTTAAGTGCTTTTTTGTCCCTGGTAAATTTTCAATCACAACATTAGCACTGACTGAAATTTTTGAGGATGATTTTAATTGAATAAGAGGCCATGAAATAGATCAGGACTGTTAACCATTTGGTGGCCAGAGGCCCCATTTAACTTTTCTTGGTGGGTTCAAAGGCCTCAGAGAGCAGGGGATCGGTGCAAAAAGAGTGGGCAAACTCAGGCTTTTGGAAGGCAGTCTTTTGTGCATGTGTGTTTACAGTGAACCCCATTTTAGGGTAATGCTCTACTATTTTCGTTCACTGTGTGTCTCAAAGTCACAGAAATTTGTATCAGACTTCAGCAGCACAAGCTGAGAAGGCTCCAGGATCCCCAAGAAAGTAGCTCAGGGACCTAAAAGCTACAGAGTTCCTTTCTTCTATCACAGGAATTTAATGTGGCTTCTAATAAAAATATATGTGCAAAATATAAATTATACAACATTTCCTGTAACTCTTGTTTCTATGGGACTAATTCCCTTGAACTGAAAGTAGAATAGATTGTCAAGTCCAAAACCCTATACAGTACATATTTTAAATCAGGGAAGGGGACTTCCATGACACTTAAGTACAAATCAGGTCTTTATTACTGTCAAAGACCAGCACAAATACTAAGTACAGTATCCCTAGTGCTACTGACATCAATGTCTTTGCTCCACTCTGCTATATGTAAACACTACACCATATCTCAGTGGAACTTGTCCAGCCTTTCTCCCCAACAGCAGGGACCAGACCAGTAACCCACAACTGGGAAATCCTCATTCAGACATAGAACTAAGTTGCCTTGCTGGCAAACATTGGTTGTTGGTGATTAACACTTATTATTCTCTCTGTGGTTATTTTTATTGAACATAGGCTTTATTGAACATGATTAGTTTAATAAGGATTTATTGAATAAACCACAATGACTAAGTTCAACAATACCTTAAGTCACAAGCAGGGAAATCATATTCTGGCTCAGCATGTATTAACTTTCCTGGCATTTTTTCTTAGGCTGCTTTGTAGATTCGTGTGATAGTGAAAGGTCCCCTGTACCAGCACCGAGTCATGTCTGACCCTTTGGGGGGATGCTGCTTTCGCGACGTTTTCTTGGCAGACTATAGCGGGGTGGTTTGCCATTGCCTTCCCCAGTTGTCACCTTCCCCAGCAAGCTGGGTGCTCATTTTACCGACCTCAGGAGGATGGAAGGCTGAGTCGACCTGAGCCGGCTACCCGAGAATCCAGCTTCCGCCAGGACCGAACTCAAGTCGCAGGAAGAGTTTTCAGCTGCAATACTGCCGCCTACCACTCTGCACCACACAAGGCTCTTCCTGTGGATTCATACCATGGTTAGTACAGGAGAGACTCCACAATCAGTAACATTTGGATTGTTTGGATTGTATTATTTTAAACTGTTGTATTGCATGCCATCCAGAGTCATAATGGAATTGGGCAGCTGGCATGATTATTTGGTCTCTCTCAATGGCAAAACTCTTCTGAAATTCTGCTGCTGATCCTCAGGATCATACACACAAACCAACAGCCAATAAATCTAATAATAAGTAAATAAACACACATACTGTAGATTTGCTATTTACTTATAGGCAGGGCTTATACAACTGCAGTTTGCTTTATTTATGTTTTGTGGAATAGATTATGGTGGCTGTTTCATACAACATGGTAAACCAACTGCCTAGGTTCACATACCACAATAAACTAATAAACCGTGTGATGACTTTTAGGCAACCAAAGATAAAGGACTCATTCCAGCTTAAAGTAAGTCTCTATCTCCTTCTCCCTCTCCCCTTGCAACCTCCACTAATAATTTTACCCCCCAATAGACTGGGAAGTGGATGATTGCCCTTCCTCTGAAGATGAGGCTCTACTAGGAGATGGAGGGGAGGATGCAGTTTATACTAGAGTAATTTAAATGGAGACCTGGATTTGGTTGCTAAAAATTGCCTTCTGACAGCTCAGTCATTCCAACATCTAATCAGCTCCTAGATGCCAATCAAAAAATAGATGAATTAAAGACTTTAACGGAAAACTATATTTCGAAATCAGTTATGAAACCAAATAACTCATATGTTTCAAAATGTACCGCTAACCCACTGACTATACAGAAGTTCCCAGTTAAAGAAGCCACTGAGGAAAAGCTAATTTTGCAGAGAGACGGGATCCTCCTTCAAGTTGCTGATATTCCTTTAAATGAGGGCAGGTGGCACAATAGGCAGGCAATATTACACTCCCTTTCACAACTTCTTCATTGTAAAGCATAGGTAGTCCTCAACTTAGAACACAATAGGAACCAGAAAATTTTTTGTTAAGTGGTGCAGTCCTTAAGCAAGGTATCATGTGACTGCACCCAATTTTATTACCATTTTTGCCATGGTGCTTAAGTGAATCACATGGCTGTTCAGCAAACCATGTATTCATTAAGTGAATCACACAGTTGCCCATTGATTTTCTTGTCAGAAGCCAGCTGGAAAGGTTGCAGATGGCAATCATGAGACCCCATGACACTGAAACTGTCATAAATGCATGCTGGTTGCCAAGCACCCAAATTTTGATGATGTGACTGTGGGGACTCTGCAACAGTCATAAGTGTGAGGACCAGTTGTAAGTCACTTTTTTCAGCACCATCTGTAACTTCAAATGGTCACTAAACAAATGGTTGTAAGTTGAAGACTACCTTTATATTCTAATGAGCTTACAGAAATTTCCTGGCTTCCTAGCCAGCATAGCTCTAAAAGGATAATGCTAACTTTCAGGCAATTTATTTTTCCCTCAATACTCTTCAGACTGCAGAACTTTTTAAGGAGGTTTTACATTCTGCCAATATGTGTTTTTCACAACAGCTGTATCCAGCCCTTGCTAAATTCTGAGAGGCCAGTGAGGGAGGATGGCACAAACAACCATCCACTATTTGTAAAATTGAGAACTCCTTTAAGATCAAGGTCATAACAGGATAGATGCAGGGAAATAAATGCCTTGGATTTAATTAAAGGAAAGATACAGGTTTCAAATGATGTTTTGGAAGATAAGGAAGATTTAACTCAGTTTACTGGTGTAGGCTTTCATGGCCAGTATCTGTTGGGCATATAAAGACAAGAGCCCAGTCAGTCCTGCTCAGTTGCCTGTGGTCCGCATAACAGACTACTTTGTGGAGTCCTTGGTGCTCTCTGAGCTTGCAGACGTTTCATTACCTGGCTGGATAACACCATCAGTGCTGATGAGTGTGGAGTTTGCTCCCTGTTTATATACAGTAGCTTACCCTGCCAGTGTTGGTGGGGGTGTTGTTCTCTCCTTGGTAGTTCCTTGATTAGAGTATTGTTTTCTGCTTGATTGTTTGCCTGGTGTTAATCCTGTTTATCCGGGTGTTGGCTGCTGGAGAGGATGTGTTCTGGTCTTTTTGTTTCCCTCTTAGCTTTTTTCTATTTTGAATGGTGTGTAAATACAGTTTATTTCTATACATCTGTTGATGGCTGATTTGTCTGAATGCCAAGCTTCCAGGAATTCACTAGCAGTTTTGGATTTAACTTGATCTAGGATGCTCACAGTTTCCCAGTTGAAACTATGGTTGAGTCTATCCATGTGTTGTGAGATTAAGGAGTTTTCAGCATATCTTCTGTCTGCTAGTTGGTGTTCATGGATGTGCTCTGCTAGTCTTCTGCCTGTCTGTAAGTAGGTAGTGAGGCAGAGGTTGATGAGATCCATGATTCTGGGTATTTCAATCTTAGTGTATTTGACTAGATTGGGTGTGTTGTGTAGTACTGCTGCCATGGATTCTTTCACTAGTTCTAGATCCATGGATGTAAAGATTTCTGAGACATCAAATGAGACCATAATTTCATCTTCTTCTATTTTTCTAGCACTTTGTGGTAGTATTTCTACTACTTTGTCTCTGAAGATGCCAGCCACAATTGCCAGCAAAACATCAGGAATTCTGTTCTCTAGACCATGGTCACTAAACCCTGAAGCCCAGCACTGCCCAACATTTAATTCAGTTATTTGGCACTCTCTCCCCAGAGAGTGACAATTGATCTTTAGCAAGCTTGAAACAGTTAAATCTATGCTGTGGTCAGCCACTGCTGCAACTGAGCCTCTTAACTCTTCCTTCCTTCCAGTTTCTCTTCTGTGAAAATGCTACTAAGCCCAGCTTCTGAGAGCACAAAATCCCCAATAATTAAAAAAAATGTTCTAGTCCAAAGCAATACTAAACAAAAGAAGAGAACATCCGGCTGGTCTATATAGTGCAAATCTCACACAACTATTTGGAGGATAAGTCTGTAGCTGATGATCTATTACAACTGGCCTCCAAGGATTAGCCCGAAAAACCTACAGAAACATTTCCATCAGCTGTCGCCAGCATGGGCCCTAACCCGGACCCCACTCCCCAAAGGGGATGCTCCATCCACACCTTGCCATTCATTATTGCAAGTCAGTTCTATCCACAGAAGCCCTGAATTGGGGCAGCTTTCTGTTATCAGCCCCAACCTGATCCTATCTGCCCTCAAGCCCAGCAATTAGAAAATGAGAGGGATTGACTGAGTTTATTGCTGCTATCAGTAGTTGCTGAGCCTTCAGATACAAAGTCTCCAGTACCAGATCAGAGTTTGTTGAACACTGATTCTTATGTTAAAGACAAACAACAGTTACAATTTAGAGGAAAGTTTACTTTTCTAATAACTGTGTATATATAGGAAGCACTGACAACATTGTTCTAATTCCAGAAACAAACTGACTGTCTGAATCTTCATCTTCTACTCAACCATTCCATCCTGAACATGTTGCCTCAGAGAAACCTATGCAAATTGTAACTTGGAATGTAGCTGGCTGGAAAGAGTCTGTTGACAGTGATTTGGTGAGACTCCTTTCTATATCTGAGATAATAGCTGTACAGGAAACCTGGTTAGCAGAAGAGGATGACCCAGTACAACTCCCTGGTTTTCTATGCTGATATACCCCTGCCCAAATATTAAAGGGTCAGCCTGAGGGAGCTTATGCATTCTTATTAAGAAAAAACTGCAATGGCAGGGTGAGAAATTATATAGTGGGGATAATCTGCTTTATATTCTGGCCATGAAATTCAGACAGAAAGCTTTTGAGCTTGTTCTGGTAAATGTTTATATTCTACCAAATACATCCTCTTACTAACTCTGACTGTAGGATATGTTTAGAAACAATGTTGGAAGAAATAATTACTTTGCATACCCAAGCCATAATTATTTTACTTGGTGATTTTAATGCTAAACTAGGCCAATCGCTTCATGATTTCACTCAATACAGTGGACTCCCAAATGAATGAATGAATGAATATATATTCATTTTACATATATATATATATATATATACACACACACACATACATACACATATATATATATATTTCTACACATACATACATACACACATACATATATTCCTATATATATAGGAATATATACATATATATAGGAATATATGTGTATATATTCCTATATATGGCACTGGATAGCATAGTGGTTAGAACGCTGCCTTTGGAGAGGGAGAGGGGGGTTCAAATCCCGGGAGAAGACTGGAGTTCAAATCCTGGCTGTACCTACCTTACCAGTAGGGGTCCTTGGACAAAGACCCCCTAACACTTCACCTGCCTACGTCAAATATGAGACACAAACTAAGAGTCATGCTGGCTTGGACGTTGCCTGGATTAACAAGGTTTGCGTCAGATGTTGAGTAACCAGGACAATCTGACGATAAGTGGGCTACTGGAACAAACCATACATGGACGAGACAAGAGAACCTGGAATTGATGGAATGCTACTGCAACAGCAGACCTAATGAGAGGGGATATATGAAATGCATGAGGGAACTATGGATGGACCGAAGACCTGCATCCATGCTAACTGAGAAACAGCTAGTTACCCAACACTTAATGTAGTGAAGAGGAAGCTGCTCTTACAACTTGAGACAGACCAAGTACACATTATATCCCAGACTCCAGAAGACCCAGAAGAACAACTGGAGGTGCAGCCAACACCTGAAGCTGGAACGTCGCTGCTACCAACTCCATTACAGAGCACAGCAGCTGATATGAGGCAAAAGATCATGGATAAACTAGCTACAGTCAACTCTTGAGACCGATTACCAAGGCTCAGTGGAGAAGTACCGTCAGATAGTATACTAGAAGATGTCAGTAGATCCCTCATGACAATCCCTACTACTACCATAACTCAAACCAATGAACTGGTAAACATTACAGCTGCTGTAATTCTGGAGATGCTTAGCTACATGATCAAGAAGAACAGCAGTACATACCCCCCCTGGAAAATGAGGTTGGAGGCTAAGATCAAGGCAACTTGGAGAGAAGTTAGCCAGCTGGTAGAACTACAGAAGGGTGTGGAGATTAAGGATAAGACTCGGCTACTGAAAAAATACAAGGGCCTGACTCCATCTGAAGCCCTAGAGACTGCTAAACAAAGCCTCACAGCACTGGCTACCAGGCTAAGGAGATACACTAGAGAAGCAGAGGCCAAGAAGATAAATGCCCTGTTCGCCAAAGAACCCTCCAAGGTGTACTCCAACTGCAGTGCAACAACACAGTAACAGCAGAACCACCAACAGCAGAAACTGAACAGTTCTGGAAGAACACATGGGAGAAAAAGAAGACATGTAACACCAGTGCAAAGTGGCTGCAGGATCTGAGAGCAGACCACAGAAATCTCCCAGAGCAGGAACCAGTCACCATCACAGTAGCAGACATCCAACAGTGGCTCAAGAACATGAAGAGCTGGACAGCACCTGGCCCGGACATGATCCACACCTACTGGCTAAAGAAACTTAACAGCAGTGCATGAACGCCTAGCAGCACAGATGAACCAGCTGTTAGCAGCAGGCTCCCACCCAGACTGGCTAATGCAAGGCAGGACAGTGCTGATTATGAAAGATCCCAACAAGAGAAGAACACCATCCAAGTACCAGCCAATAATCTGCCTCCCCACGACATGGAAAGTCCTATCAGGCATCATAGTCGCCAAGCTGCAGGGCCATATAGGCCAGTACGTGAGCACAGCTCAGAAGGGCATTGGGAACAACACCAGAGGCTCCAAACACCAGTTGCTCATAGATAGAGCAGTTGCCCGAGACTCAAGGTCTAGACAGACCAATCTGAGCACAGCCTGGATTGACTATAGGAAAGCCTATGATTCAATGCCACTGTCATGCGCTGCCTACCTCTGAATAACGTTCAGACACTGGGTTGCAAAGCAGGCTCTGGTTTATTTCAGGATAGGTACAACGTTGTTAGAAAAAGCTGAGAGTGACAGGAGCGCGCCGGTGCGGGGTTTAAATACCCCGCGCCGGTCAGCGCCCCCTCGCTCTCGGTCACGTCACCCCCCTTTGTCCCATGCGTTGCCCTGCCATTGGTTGAGGGTTTCTAGGATCGCCCATCCTCAGGTTTTCATTCTTCTGCTGATTGCTTTCAGCTGGGCGATCCCCGTGGTATTGCTGCTGATGGCTTGGGTGGCTCCGTGATCCGTTTATCTATTGTTTGTTAGCCGTTAGTCGTTGTGGGTTGATGGCTACTTAACTTGTACCCCTTCACCTATTTCCTTGTCATTGTCATGAGTGCCATTGCGCTGATTACTTTAGCTCAACGGCACTCATGACATACTGCCCCCTTTCCGAATAGTGTTCTCCCCCGGGTTTCTGGGTTTCCCCCATGGAGCTGTCAAAACGCCATTTTTTTTTTTTTTTTTTTTTTTTTTTTCAAAGTTCCCGCCGGAGTAGTTGTCGCCCCTCCCTTTGCTCCTCCCTCTACCACGTGCCTTCCCAGGGTGTGTCCATGGTGCGCATGCTCGGGTTCTGACCTGGCGTGCGCATGCTCCAACCACACCCTGTTTGTTTGGCTCAGTTCGGCGAGGCGAGAGGCGTGGCTGGTCGGGTGCTGCTCAGCTCCAGGTAGGGCCCTTTTTTGCTTATTTGGAGTGCGTCGCCTTTGTTGTGTCTCCTGGGCGTTGCCCCCAGGTTGCCCTGTTGACTTGCTTGCCACTCCCCCGCGGCCAGGGGGCGGGGGGAGGGTGCTGGCGATCGTTTGTCACCACCCCGTGGGCCCGGGGCGGGGGGAGTGAGTCCCGGGGGGGGGAAGGTCCACCCAAGTCGCGGGCTTGGGGGGGGCCCCTTCCCTTGGGGCACGGGAGGCGGGGGGAGGCCTGCGGGGGGGGGGGTTGGTTTTGCTGACCTTGATTGCGGTTTGTCGGGGTATGCCCGGTGGAATGCTCTGGTCAGGTCAGGCGCTTTAACGTTGTGCGCCGCCACCCATTCCGGGTGGGGGAAGTGTTTCCACCTGACCAGATAGTGTAGGGTTCCTCGTTGCTTGCGTGAGTCGAGGATGTCCCTTATCTCGAAGTGGTGTTGCCCGTCGATCATAAGCGGTGCGGGCTGAGGCGTGCTTGGGTGCCATCGGGAGGTGGTTGCCGGTTTTAGGAGGCTGGTGTGGAACACCGGGTGGAGCCTCCGGAGGTTGTGTGGCAGGTCCAGGCGTATTGCTACCGGGTTCACTATTTGCGTGACTCGGAACGGCCCGATGTACTTAGGCCCCAGTTTTTTCGAGGGTTGGGTTGACTTTAGGAACTTGGTGGAGAGATAGGCCATGTCCCCCGCCTGGAACGTCGGTTGTTGGCGCCGGTGCTTGTCGGCCTGCTCTTTGTAAGCAGCCTGTGCCTCCTTCAGCGCCGCCGTGATTACTGGCCATGCTTCCGCGATCTTCCGTCCCCAGTCGCTGGCGTCCACCTGGGGTTCCGGGGGTTGAGGTAGCTCCGGTATGGGGACGAAGTCGCGCCCCGAGACTACTTCGAACGGGGTTTTTCCCGTGCTCGTGTGGACGGCGTTGTTGTATGCGACTTCGGCGAACGGGAGCAGTTCAGCCCAGTCGTCCTGGTGGTAGTTCGTATAGGATCGTATAAATTGCTCTAAGGTGGCATTAAGAACCTCAGTGGCTCCGTCCGTCTGCGGATGCCAAGCCGTAGACAGGGCCTGTTGGGTCCCCGTCAGCTTCAAGAAGGCCCGCCAGAATTTGGAGGTGAACTGTGTGCCCCTGTCGGTCACCACACGTGCGGGACATCCGTGTAGCCTGTACACGTGGATGAGGAAGAGTTTGGCTAGTTGTTGTGAGGATGGGACTGACGTGCAGGGGATGAAGTGGGCCTGCTTTGAGAAGTAGTCCTTCACCACCCAAATGGCCGTTTTCTTCTGGCTGGGTGGGAGGTCCACTATAAAATCCATAGAGATTTCCTCCCATGGGCGGGAGGGTTCTGCCACCCGTTGCAATAGCCCCGCGGGTTTGCCTGGTGCCCGTTTGGCCCGAGCGCACGTTGGGCAGGACGCCACGTAGGTTTTTACGTCTCGCCTGAGCGCGGGCCACCAGAATTGCCGCCGTGTTAGGTGTAGGGTCTTGAGGAACCCAAAGTGTCCCGCTTGCTTGGCGTCGTGTGACCTATGCAAGATCGCCTGGCGTTGCGAGTCCGGGACGTAGATTCTGCCTTCCCCCCATGCTAGGTCTTGCGCCATCGTTACCTTGTCGGGGTTTGCCAGGAACCAGGGGTCGGTTTTGAGGGCGGCGGCGAGGTCCGTGCGCATTCCCCCTGGTAGTTGCGGTTGCCTTCTTTCCGTCGCCGGTTGTCCCGCCGTCGGCTGCGCCGTAGCGTCGAGCTGCCTCCGTGCGCCGCTTCGGGTGGTCACGGCCATCCCCAGTTGCGAGGCGGATAGGACCGTCCCAATGGTGTCTGGGGCGGGCTCTTCGTCTTGGGGCAGCCGGGAGAGGGCGTCGGCCAGGAAGTTCTTCTTGCCCGGCATGAACTTCAACTGGAAATCAAAGCGGCTGAAGAATTGTGCCCATCGGACCTGTTTTGGGCTAAGGCGTCTAGGCGTTCGTAGGGCCTCGAGGTTCCGGTGGTCCGTCCAGACCTCGAATGGTTGGGTGGCTCCCTCGAGTAGGTGACGCCATGTTTCTAGTGCCGATTTCACCGCAAAGGCTTCTTTCTCCCAGACGTGCCATCGCCTCTCTGTCTCGGAGAACTTCCTTGACAGGTAGGCGCATGGTTTCAGGAGCCCCGTGGAGTCTTTTTGTAGGAGGATGGCTCCCAGGGAGAAGTCTGAGGCGTCGGCTTGGACCACGAACGGCCGTTCTGGGTCCGGGTGCGCGAGGATTGGCTCCGTCGTGAACAGCGCTTTCAGCTTGTCGAATGCGGTCTGGCACGCGGGAGTCCAATTCAGCACTGTGCCTGGGTTCTTGGCGCGTCTGGTGTCCCCCACCCCTTTGGTTTTGAGGAGGTCCGTTAAGGGTAGGGCTATCTCAGCGAACCCCCGGGCGAAGGACCTGTAGAAATTCGCGAATCCCAGGAAGCTCTGTAGTTGCCGTCTGTTGCGGGGCCGCTCCCAGTTTAGTACCGCTTCGACTTTTGCGGGGTCCATCTCGATGCCGTCCCCGGAGATTCGATACCCCAAATAGTCTAGGCGGTCTTTGTGAAACTCGCACTTTGTGGGCTTTGCATAGAGCTGCGCCCTTCTGAGCTTGTCGAGGACTTGCCTGACTAAGGTTACGTGTTCCTCGTATGTTTTTGTGTAAATAAGGACGTCGTCGATGTAGACCAGGACCCCTTTAAACAGATGTTCATGCAGTACCTCATTGATGAGCTGCATGAACACCCCAGGGGCCCCCGCGAGTCCGAAGGGCAGTACCTTGTACTGGAAAGCGCCTAGGGGGCAGTTGAACGCCGTCTTCCATTCGTCCCCCTCCCTGATTCGGATGCGATAGTACGCCTCGCGCAGGTCCAATTTGGAAAAGACTTTGCCCGTGGACAGGTGGGCGAGCATGTCCTTCACCAGGGGTAAGGGGTATTTGTTGGACAGGGAAGCCGCGTTTAGGCCCCGGTAGTCGGTACAGAGCCGTAGGGTCCCGTCTTTCTTCTCCCGGAATAGGACGGGGGCTCCGACCGGTGAGCATGCTGGCTCTATAAATCCCCTGTCTAGGTTTTTATCGATGAACTCCCGGAGGGTTGCCATCTCCTTCGGGGTCATCGAATAGATCTTTGGTCTAGGTAGGGGGACGTCGGGCAGTAGGTCGATTCGGCAATCCGTCTTGCGGTGGGGGGGTAGTTGGTCTGCCTCTGCTTCTCCGAAGACCTCGGAGAAGTCGGCGTATTGTTCCGGTAGGTCTGCAGTGGTAGCGGCGTTGTCTTGTGTGGTCGCCTCCGCTCGTCCTACCGTGGGGTTGCTTTTGCCAGCTGGTACTGGTGCTCGATACTCGCCGTCGCCGAATGTGAAGGTGCGGGTCGCCCAGTTGATCCGCGGGTTGTTTTTCGCGAGCCATGGCATCCCCAGGACTGCAATGGGCCGTCCGATGGGCGTGACTACGAACGATGTGCGCTCGGTGTGAGTGCCCATTTGCAGGGTGACCGGCTCGGTTTGTAGCGTGGCTGGTTTCCCCCCCGCTGTGGAGCCGTCCAGCTGGTGGAATGCCAGCGGCGTGGGGAGGGGGAAGCAGCGGAGTTCGAGTTTGGCGACTAGGTCGGGGTGGATAAGGTTTTTTGAGCACCCCGAGTCCACTAGTGCCGCGGCCGTGGTGGCTCCGTTGCCGGCAGAGAGTTGAATTGCTGCCAATATTACGGAGCTTTTGTCGTTTCGTTGAGGTGGTTCGCGTTGCTGTCCCGCCGCCTGCCTCGCCACGCGTTTCAGGGCAAGCGGGGAGCATTTCCCGCCGGCTGGTCGGGGTCGGTATTGTCCTCTTCTCCCCAGTAAGCGTCCCAGCCCTCTTCCGGTGTCGCTGTGGCCACGGTCATTCGGCGGTGAGGGGGCGGCCCCGGGTTGGGTGGTTTGGGGCTAATTTTCGGGGCGGGCTTGGGCGCGCTGGTCGGCGGTCGGTTGGCGAAGCAGTCCGCCGTCTTGTGCCCTAATTTGCCACACCTCCCGCAGGGCTCCCGGTTGAACTTCTTTTTAGGGTATATGGGGCCGGCCATCCCCCCGTGTGGTGCGGGTACCTTTTTCCCGACGTAGTTTGTGTCTTCCGTGGTTGTCATAAGGAAGGTGCGGTGCGCGTGTTCGGCTTTCCCCGCGAGGTGGATCCACCCGTGTAACGTTTCTGGGTCGTCGCGGTAGAGGGCCCATTGGAGAACGTCGCGGTTGAGCCCCTTTTTGAAGATTTCCAGCAGGGTGGTCTCAGACCAGTCGCAGACCTTTCCCGCGAGGGCTTTGAACTCCAGGGCGTAGTCAGGGACCGTGCGTGCGCCCTGTTTAAGTCTCTGGAGTGCGCTTTTCGCCCGTACTTTGGCTAGGGGGTCTTCGAAATAGTTTTTCATCTCGTTGATGAAAGCAGGGAAGGTGGCGAGGGCGGGGGAGCTGGACTCGTACAGTTGGACGTACCAGTCCGCCGCCCTGTCTTGGAGTTTGATTGCCACGGCGCCGATCTTGTCGGCCTCGGAGTCATAGGAGTGTCCGTGCCTCCCCATGAACTCCCTAGCGTTGGTGACGAAAAACGAGAGTTTTGAGGGGGTCCCATCGAAGAAGATGGGGAAGTCCTTTGGGGCCCGGGCGTTTTGCGCGGCCCCGCCTCTCGCTTCCCGGGATGTGGTGTCGGCCGCCTGTGCCGTCTGCTGGCTTTCCGCTGGCTCGTGTGGGTTCGGTGCTTCGCTCGGGGTGTGGGCTTGTGCGGGGACGTCATTGGGTGGCGCGGGGGGCATAAGCGCCTGGAGCATGGTCCGGAGTTCCGTCAGCTGAGCCCGCATGGCCGCGAGTTCAGCTCGTGCCTCCTCGTCCACAGCCCGCACCGCCGCTGGGGCCGGTTCCGTTGGCGCGTCCTCGGGGGGGGGGGGTTCATCGTCCCTCCGCCGCGGGTCCGCTTCCTCCTCCGTCTGATGGGTGTCTCCGTCGTCCTCCTCCGTGTCGAGCACCGTGGGGCTGTCGCTCCACGCCCGTTGCTGGGGTGCGATGTGGGGCGCGGGGTCCTCCGCTGGTTTCGGAAGTCGTGCTGCTCCCTCCCGCGGTCGGGTTGCCTCCGTCGCCATCTCCCCTTGGGGTTGGAGCTGAGGCTCGGGTCGGGTGGGGCGGGCGTCCATGGCTCCGGGAGTCCGCGGTGCCTCTGGCCTCGGTCGGTCCTCCTCTGTCTCTTGCCGCGCGGCTCGCCCTCCTTGCCCGCGCCGTTCCGGCCTCATCTTGCTGGTCTTCTCGCCGTCTACTCCTCCCGCGGCTCGTTGTCGTCCGGTGGGGCTCGGCGAGGCTGAGTTTATGACTCTCAGCTTTATGTCATGCGCTGCCTACCTCTGAATAACGTTCAGACACTGGGTTGCAAAGCAGGCTCTGGTTTATTTCAGGATAGGTACAACGTTGTTAGAAAAAGCTGAGAGTGACAGGAGCGCGCCGGTGCGGGGTTTAAATACCCCGCGCCGGTCAGCGCCCCCTCGCTCTCGGTCACGTCACCCCCCTTTGTCCCATGCGTTGCCCTGCCATTGGTTGAGGGTTTCTAGGATCGCCCATCCTCAGGTTTTCATTCTTCTGCTGATTGCTTTCAGCTGGGCGATCCCCGTGGTATTGCTGCTGATGGCTTGGGTGGCTCCGTGATCCGTTTATCTATTGTTTGTTAGCCGTTAGTCGTTGTGGGTTGATGGCTACTTAACTTGTACCCCTTCACCTATTTCCTTGTCATTGTCATGAGTGCCATTGCGCTGATTACTTTAGCTCAACGGCACTCATGACAGCCACATACATGGATCTGTGAATGCCTGGCAGTATACAAAGTCAACAGGACACTCAGGATCTTCCTCAAGGACTCAATGGGACTGTGGAAGACAACACTGGAAGTCAACTCAAGGCAGCTTGCATAAGTGGCCATCAAGCGTGGCATATACCAAGGTGATGCACTGTCCCCACTGCTGTTCTGCATGGGCTTGAACCCCCTCAGCCAGATTATCACAAGAAGTAGATACGGATACAAGTTCAAGAGTGGAACTACTATCAGCCACCTCCTCTACATGGATGACATCAAGCTGTATGCTAAGAGTGAACAAGACATCGACTCACTGATCCACCTGACACAGATCTACAGTGAGGACATTGCGATGTCCTTCGGACTGGAGAAGTGTGGCCGGATGGTAGTAAAGAGAGGGAAGGTAGTTAAGACTGATGGGGTGGAACTACCAGCAGGCCACATAGCAGACATACAGACCAGCTACAAGTACCTTGGTATCCCACAGACACATAAGAATCACGATGAGGAGGCAAGGAAGACAGCAACAACCAAGTACCACCAAAGGATAAGACAGGTCCTGAAGAGCCAGCTCAGTGGGAAGAACAAGATCCACACCATCAACATGCTATATATATATATAAGATGCAGGCAGGAACAGCATACCCTGAACTCCACAACCAAGTAGCTGGCATTGTGTACAGGAACATCTGCACAGTGTATGGGCTAGACCCTCCCAAGTCCAGATGGGAGATTCCACAGAAGGTTGTGGAGAATGACAGGGCTAAGATCCTGGGAGACTTCCAGATCCAGACAGACAGGCAGCTACTGGTCTATTACTACGATGTCCAGTTGATTGGCAAGGACCAGAAGACAGCGGTGGTGATAGATGTAGCAGTGCCAAGTGACAGCAACATCAGGAAGAAGGAGTATGCGAAGCTGGAGAAGTACCTGGGCCTGAAGGAGGAACTAGAGAGGATGTGGAAAATGAAGGCCAAAGTGGTTCCAGTGGTGGTAGGGGCACTTGGGGCTGTGACCTCCAAGCTGGGAGAGTGGCTCCAACAGATCCCAGGAACAATATCAGAGCTCTCTATCCAGAAGAGTGCAGTGCTAGGAACAGCTAAGATCCTGCGCAGAACCCTCAAACTCCCAGGCCTCTGGTAGAGGACCCAAGGTTGAGGAAGACACATACCACCCATGGGGGTAAGAAGGGAATTTAAATATAACATAACATAACATTATATATGAACCGCCTCACCCACATCACATTGACCTGTCCTACCCTGTCAGGCAGAGAGGGCTTGCTACAGACCCTGTCCATGAGGGATTGCTGATCAGCAGGGTTCAGGAGGAGGGCCTTCTCTGCTGCTGTAGCACCTGCCTGTGGAACACCTTACACCCGGACGTAAGGCAGGCCCCCACTCTCCCGGCCTTCTGGAAGGGTGTGAAAACATGGCTATGCCACCTTGCTTGGGATGGGAGGGGGATAGCCATTCTTGGGGGTGGCTGGTACTGTGATCATGCCATGTACAAAACCCTATTGCCATCTTGAATTTTACATTTTATATCTGGTATTTTTATATTTTTATTGGTATTTATGTATATTTATATTGTATTGATTTTATATTGTACTGTTTTTACTGACTGTTATTTTATTATCTGTAAGCTGCCCAGAGTCGTTGTGTATGAGATGGGTGGCAGAGAAATTTTATATATATATTAAAACATAAGAACTAATACAAACTAAAAATAAAGCAAAGATTATAAAGAAAAAATAGTGCGGAAAAGAAAGAAAAAATAGAAAAGAAAAATAAAAGAAAAAATAAGTACATAGCAAAGAAAAAGAAAAGAAATACATGAGGAAATGACTTTCCCCTTCATAATAAGTATAAACATTTTAGCAACTTACCGCCTTCTCTTAAAATACAACAAATGATCTCTTCTTCCCATAGCTCATCTCTTACCTATAAACAACTCTTTAAAGCCTCGTCATTCAATCCTGGTCAGCAAAAGTCCATTAAGGGTTATCAGAGATAACATATCTATTTTAACCTTGATCAAATAAACTAACTTTATATTCCTTCCTTTTATTTTTTAATAATCTTGATCTTTAATCCCTTCAAATAACGTCCTAGAACTTTATTTCTTTTCATTTTTTCTTTGTCCCTTCTCACAAAATCATTCCAAACTTTAACAAGACTGTTCTGTAAATCTAATATAGGAAAGTAATCCAAGTCACTCTTTTGATTTGTTTTTGTATATCCCTTTTAATTATTAAGACATCAGCCAATTTCATTTGTATATCCAGCACAGCATCTTTTTCTGTATTATTCTTGTAGCCTGTCATTTTTAAATAAACATTCAAATCAGACTCAGTCTTGTCTGGTAAAACTTGTTCCTCTTCCATAACATCTTTTAAGCATAGTCTATCTTTAATGGCAGAGATTTTTAAAATTAACTTCTGGGTCCATTGTTCACAAATATCCTTCAATACCTCTGATGTTAAAGTATTTTGCTCCATTCTGTATTAGTAAGTCAAAATTAAGTATTCTTTAATCATAATCTTAGTTCCTTCTGGTTCCCTCTAGTGCCCAACCTTCAAAGTCCCATCCTATCATGTTTTTTAATAAAAGAATTCAAAACAAAAGCATTTTCCCACAGGAAGGATTCTTATAATTAATTTCAAAATCTTATTTCAAATCCATCTGGACCCTTAGTCCACTTGTAACTTTCCAAAATCAACATTCTAATCAAACCTTTTGCTGTTTCAAATAATTTTTTTTTGTCCTTAAACTTGTATTTGAAACTTCTTTTGCTAAGGATTGAAGGAAACGCTCCTGGTGCTCTAAAACTTGCTGTTGTAAAGGTCCCTAATAGCTAAAAAAGCAGTTAAAAGGCAATTTCCAAAAGTGATTAAGAAATGAGGCTTTGTAAACCTTGTATCCATATAGGCTACATTTACGGCTGTGAGCTTAGTTGGAATCCCTTGACTCCCAGCCTCTCGATTCATGAATCAACCACAAAATCTCTGTTCCTGCAGTCTATTCACAAGAAGCAGCTGTCTAGAGTACAAATGGGCCATCTCATGATCTCTCCTGGAGAGATTTTGCTGGCCAAAATTCACCATCTGGCCGCTCACCTGGCCGCAATGCCATCCCTGCTCCTTTGAAGATGTCTCGTTCGCCATGAGAATTCCTCACCAGAAGTTCACGAATTCATTGTTAATATTAATAAATCACTGTTATTCAAGTTCCTTAGCTCCAATTATTAAAGTATACAAAGCCAAGGTTACCCCTATGCTCTTAATATGAAACTGAAGTTTGGGGCTTAAAACATGTACCGTTATTAGAACACAATCATGGCATCTGAGAAGTATTTTGCATGCGGATAAAAGGACCTCAGCAGCTGCAGTTAAACTGAGAATTCATACAATTTGTTCTTGGTCTAAAATCCGGGCATACAATTATTGGTGCAAAATCAATGCTATGGATATGGACAGATTCCCAAAATTGTGTCTTATAGAACAGACTAAATCTCAATTAGAGAGCTCTTGGATTGCACAATTGACAAATTATATCAGGAACTGTGGTCTCCCTGTTTCTTGTCCAACTATCTTTTGAAAACAAGTTAAAAGGGTTCTGCACAAAGAATTTTGGATATAGAAGCTCAGAGAGATATAGCTACCCTCAGTATTGAAATGGATGAGCCCCTATAAACGCACCTTCCAAATTGCCAAATATTTAAACACAGAAATGCTCAAGCATCTTAGAGGGGTATTTACTGAAGTGAGATTTGAGCAGCGGGACACAATGGTTAAATATGGAAGGCTTAAACAAGTTTCTAATGATGAACGTACTTGTATTTGTGGAGCCCCAGAGATAGAGGATATAGCACATATATTATTTGAATGTCAAGTGTATAAGAAAGAGATTGATATCTTAGACTGCAGATTAGACAAATGGCCCATTGGGATCCTTACATTAAAACAACGTATTTCATGTGTGGCCAGAATCCCAAAATTACATATAATATGACCCTTTATCTGAACAAAACAATATAATTGAGAACTGCATATGTGGATCTGGTTGCAGTAAATTGTAGGGGTGACACAGAAATACAATTTGCATTTTCTTGTAGTTATGCCTTTTACTTTCTTTTGTAACACACAGTCTTATTTTTCTGTGTTTTATATTTCGTATTCTAACATGGAGGTGACGGACTCATCCTTGGGGGAGCTGGGGGTGTTGACCAACAGGAAGCTCTGGTGTGGGGTGGTCCATGAAGTCACGAAGAGTCGGAAGCAACTGAACGAATAAACAACAACATTCTAACATGGCCTAATGGCTAATTGAATAATAATAATAATAATTATTATTATTATTACCACCACTACCACTGACCTCTGCAAGTGAAGGGGAACCTTAAGATCATCACGCCTTGTAGATCTAATGGTATTCCAGCAGGCACTGATGGAGTTTCTTTGTGGTGTGACAGGGAGTCCCACTATAGATTCACTGATGTCTGGAACAGAGAGGTGATCCCCTACTGCAGATAAGGAGCTCCAGTAGATGAAGCAATAGAAGTGCCTAGAGTGATGATGGAAGTAGACAAAGAATTTTTAAAAAATGAACACAAATATAAGTCCATGTAAGTTTGGGCTTACACTGTGATGAAAAGTGAGGCAAAACATCAGTATTTCTCTGCTCTCAGTGCACTGACGGTGTTACCTAGCCTATAACAAGACATCTGCAGGAAAACAACCAAACTCAGAGAACATCCAGTACTCCACAGCTCAACCCTGAGTGCCATATATTCTCTATTATTGCAACCTTCACTTTTAAAGAAGGCAGTGATTTTCCCTCACCTGAAGAAGGCAGGGATCCTGCAGCATTGGACAACTTCAGCCCAGTATCCAAGAGAGATGGAGCTATGGAATATAGCTGCAAAAAATCCTGGATGAAGTAGATTGTCTTAATCCCTTTCAGTTGGAGTTTTGGTCCAGGTGTGTGGATGGAAACTGCATTAGTTACAGTTTTGGATACCTTCCATTCAGATTTAGATAGCAGGAATGCAAGCCTGCTGGTCCCATTAGATCTTTCAGCAACATTTGATATAATCGACTGTGTAATTTCCCTTGATCCCCTGCACACACTGAAGGCAGAGTGTTATAATTAGGGCAAGGATTTCTTTGACCTAAAAATGTTAGAAATATGCAAGCATTTATGACCTTAAAACCATTTAAATATGACCAATTAAACCAAAAATACGACTTTTAAAGCAAAAATATGACTTTACAATTTTTCTGAAATTAGCACTCAAGGTTTAAAAATCTGTGCTTACACACACACACAAACACAAATTAAATGGTTTATTCTTCACTTCCAGTGCAGAAGTGCTAGTATTGAAGGAATCAAATGAACATTTTGAGAGTAAAATGGTCATCCCTGGATTAGTTTTCATTAACAGCAGAATTGCATTGGATGACCACGTGCATCGTGAGGTTATCAAACTCAAAACTCCTTCTGTTGTCCACCAGTATGTTCTTGTATCTGGAGAAACTCCGACATCACAAGAGGTTATAGGAACAAATTTGAAAAAAGCAAACTCATCTGGAGAAAATTCTGGCTCAAAGTCTTCAAATTTTGCTTTGAGTCCATTTAGAACATTACTTATTTTGCAAAGTGTTGAATAACCCAGATTAGATTGCAGCACTCTTTGCAGTTTATCACTAATTTTTTCAGCCGTTTTCCCCTTTGCTTGCTTTAAATCACTCTGTTTGTTTTACAATGTTCAGTGCATCACTAAGTTCGATTCCTACAGTTTCAAGGTGGGTGATTGCTCCTGATAATTGTTAGGATGGAGACTGAGTCGGAGAATGAAGAAGACAGCCTGGAAAAACCGCTAAGCCAAGCTGAAGAAAAAATGGAGGCAGACTTACAAGTGAAGAAAAGCCTCGAGTGGGAAGAAGCTGAACAGCTGATAAGGCCAGACAGGTTCACCACCGCCAATCAGTGCAAGAGAGAGACGCACAGCAAGGAGGGCCAAGCAACGTGAAGCCCAATTGGCTCCCAATTGGCAACAGGGCGATCTTGCAGCCTATAAAAGGCGCAGGGGGAGAATGAAGGGCACCGGAGACAACTGCTCCTATATTCAGTTTCACGAATTCACCTCAGCACTACCTGAGCCATCATTGGATTCAGATAAAGCCCTTAATATTGACAGGCCTGGTCTTCCTGCAACAACAATCACTCTCACGCCCGCTTCTTACAGCAAGTCAACTACTATCTCCGCAATTACTTAAAATAACTCCCTCAGTCTCACTGCCACTTCTCTACCCTCAGAATCCTTATCTGAGGCGGAACTTCAGTGCTGTCAGTCTCTGCCATAACAGATCAACTGTCAACTCCTGAAATCCTATACCATTATAATTAGAACAATCCATTCACCTCAGTTTCTGTTACCTTATTTTGTTTCCTCAGAATATCCATTGCTACCATCTTTCAATTATCTGCCTCAACTCTTCTGTCACCGTCACTCCCTAAAGTTCTTTGTTGGTTTAAACGGATTCCTCCACCTCAGATTCCTACAGTGTTTCAACTCATTCAGATCTGCCTGTTTGCCTCAGAATTAACGGCTTCTACCAACTTCAATTAATTGGTAATTCAGTATTGCATAATCAAATTGATTTGTTTCTTAAATTGTATTTTACCTGTTTGCCTATGACTATCTGTTTTTATTTAATTATTTTAAATTAATTTACCTTAGAATTAATTACCTGATTCATATTAATCCATTCTTGTTCTATTTTTCATAAATTTTTCTTGTTCATAATCTTCAGCTTACTAAAATTAAATAATAATTTTCAGATTAATCATTATAGACCTTCCAGATATTGTAAATTCTGTTTAATAAAGAACTATTATATTTATATTCTGAGTCAGTCGCTTAAACAGGACAATAATCCACTGAAGTGAGATCTTATATATGTTAAGTTTCCAGCCAAGGTTTCAGAAAAGGAATCTTGCACATTCTTGATGGAGGAAGATTCACAGTCAAATTCTTTAAATATCTGCTGCAAGGAAGCATAATTTGTGAAATAATACGTAGCCGCATCCAGCCAAGTCCCCCAACATGTCACAACAGGTTGGGGAGGGAGAACCAAAGTAGGAGCAGTTTCTTTGAACTTTTGTACTTGACGTGGAGCTTTAATGAACATTCTTTTCCCATTCAAAATTATCTACATTAGGATAGCTGTTTCGAATCTTTTCAGCCATTCTGTGCAAATCATGTGCAAGGCATGTGATAGGGATCATTTTTGGATAAAGAAGTTTAAGTTCCTTGGCTGCTTTAGTCATGTATGGAGTGGCTTCTGTTACAAAGAGCGGGATATTTCCCCTTTTTTACACCATCCGGCCGGAGTAGTTTCATAGAATTGTCAAAGAGCGTAGCAATAGTGGAATTGTTTACTTTTTGTAGAGTTTCACATGTTAGAAGAAATACTTCACCGGGTTGGTCACATTTGAGAGTGCCAATAACAACATTGACTACATATCTTCTGTTTACATCACTTGTTTCATCTATTGAAACCCATATCTTATTGTTGTCAACAGCAGATCTTATCTTTTCTAACACATCTTCATAGCAGGCAGAGATGTAATTTTTCCTTACAGCTGATTCATTTGGAATTGGGTGACTGGTGTACTTCTCCAAAAAATGCCTGAGGCTACCACTGCCTAATTTCCTTAAGGGAATATTTGAAGTAACCATCATTGTACAGAGATCCTTACAAAATTCTGACTGAGTATTTGATGAACCTGCAGTTGAAGAAGAAGCTCTCTCAAAAAGGAGACGTTGCCTGTTCTCAGTGAAAGTAAATCTTGCTAAACAACTCTTGTGTTTCATGGTGTCACAATGTTGTTGAATATTAAAACGCTTTTTGGCTGATACCTTAACTTCACATAATTTACAAAACAAAATATCACCATTGCTACTGAAAATCTGCTCCCCAAATTCTTGAACAAGACACTGTAATTTCACACTCGCTGAACATCTACTTTTAGGCATGTTGAAATCAGATTGCGGCTCTCACATGACCCTACCACCTCAAACACACACACACCTCCCTGAGTTGGGGAGAGAATAAGAAAAAAAAACTAGGCAAATTCTCACTTTCTTTGCTAGCTTGAACTTGCTGGCTTATCAGGAGGGTTGCCAATGACCAAAATATGACCAAAATATATGTTTGTTACAAAATTAAGCAGAAACATAACACCTTTAAAAAGTCAAAATATGACTTTTCAGGCAAAATAAAAAGCATCTAATTCTCACCAGATTACTCTAAAACATGTTTTAACTTACTTATAAATTCAAATAAAGGTTCCAGAAAAAATATGACATGTCATAGAAATCCTCACCCTAGTTATAATAATTGCACTCTTTTTTGAGTGTGTGGTACTTGTCAATAGCGATGGAGGGAGAATATTCAAATCTAACCGCACCCTCACAGGCCTCAACAAGTGCATAAGATTAGATATGCTTTCATATGCATTTCCTCTGATGTGATATATGCCATCATGTGCCAACAATGCTTCTCTTGATTCTAGATAGGACTTGCAGGACAAACTTTGTGCAGAAGACTTAACCAACAAGTTTGACATCAGGACTCAGTAATAGCAGAGCATTTCAACCTCTGAGGGCACTAGCAAATCTCCAAGTGACTGTTTTGGAAAAACAAGACTAACAGCATGGCTGAGTGAGAGACTGCTGAACTCATGTACAGCAAAAGGTTTCAGGCTTTCTCCAAAGGTCTCAACAAATAGATTTTTAACATTTTTTTTTGTTTGCTTGCCTTTGAGTCAATATTGACTCCTGGCAAGTGCCTGGACAAGTCCCTGTAGTTTTCTTGGCAAGATTTTGGAAGTGGTTTGCCATTGCCGCCTTCTTCCTAGGACACAGAGAGAGTAACTGGCCCAAGGTCACTCATACACAGTCTTCTGGTCTCTAGCCTGGTGCTTTAACCACTGCACAAAACTGGGTCTCTTTTAATACATTACAATTGTTAATTTCTAAGGTACTCACTATCTGTGTCAGATGTAATCTGCATCTGCATAACCAACCTGTCTTCCCCTCCCTTCCCAGCCCCATATCCCAATTTAACTCTTACCTCAGTTCAGCCACTCTGTGCATCCGATGATGTGAGCTGCACCCATAAAAGCTTATGCATTTTAATACAATGTGTCAGTTGGAAAATGTGCTACCTGATTCCTGATATTTTTATCCTTTCTGTTATAGTTATAAGCCTGCTTCATAAATCCTTGATTAAATTCCAGCTTTCAGGAATGCATATACACGCATCCTTCATCCTTCAACCTCCATACTTTTCATATCTCTTCACTGAATTTGATGAAATTTGCAGGCAAAATTAAGGGGAGGGGAGAGTAAATTTTTAAAAATAGAATTATTAGTGATCAGGGTTATAACGCTTGATTTGTACATTATAGTAATGTTGACAGATAACATCTTCATAAAATCAGTTGCACCTTCACATGACCTCATGGAATATTGCTTTGAAAAGAAGGCTCAATGTCTGTATTAGAATCCTCCACTTCAGTCTGTATTATTATTTCTCCATTGGTCATTTTTTTTGTACATTCACCTTCATGAAAATAAATATTTAATATTGAAGCAATGAACTTCAATAAACCTGGACTAATTTTTAAATATTTTTATCCAATATACTTAATATGCTGCTGATGGTTGAATAACCTCTTATACTTGTGCATTTCTGTAGGTATTTAGCCAAAGACATTTATGCAAACAATCTGGGCATCCTGCTCTCTCAGTAAAAGCAACCAATCCATAAAGTGATGTAATCCAGTCTGTAATGCAAGTTAGACAGATGGCTTGATAATAGAGGTTTAAATTGGGTACTGGCAATCCACTTTGTTCTTTTGGGTTTTGTAAAATCATAAGCTTTTGTAAAATGTTAAGCTTTCCTTGGTCTTTTATTTAACCATATAAAATTAGTTTATATGGTTCTGAAGCCATGTTCAGGATTGGGTGGGATAAAAGGTGAAATGTTTTCATTTTAAGCAAAGAATAGAACTTGAGGGGGAGGGTATTCTTGATCATGCTATGGGTTTCGTGAGCCAAAGGTATCATAGAATGCTCAGATAATAACCTAATCAGTTGATCTACCTCAGAGATGTGGACCATTTTTCCAACCACCACTCTCGACTGCCCAGGGTATGGTTATCACTGTGAGGATAGTTGTTTTGTGGTGCCTTGGCAACATGACAAGAACTTTTTCTCTTTATTTTAATTTTTGGAAGACACCCTAAAGGTTCTTCCCCATTTCTGAGTTGAAGTGCTCTGTGTCTATGCATGAGTCAGTAGAAAACTATTCCAGTATGAAATTTGCTGTCCCCACTGCTGTTTATCCCTATCCTGCCTCTTTTATTTCTGCTCCAAGTCATAGCCATTTGCCATTTGCCTGACTTCTTTCCAAAGTAAGAATGCTTTCATGCACCTTGAGGCTGTCCTTGACAGTGCTGGAATAAGGGAGAAAATACTGGTATTTTAACACTGGTACAGCTACAGACATCTTAAGCCTCTTTTACTCATGGGCTGAGACTATCCAGTAGGGAAGAAAATAGTTGTCAGGGCATATCTGTCCCATGATAGTGGCAAGCACAGAGTGGTTCTAATCTGCTTTTAATTCAGTTGAGAGTGGAACTACATATAAAAACTCTCATCCTAAGCCTGTGGCTAGGCTGATCTTTTCTGGATTCTGGAGCTGAATTTGTTTTTGTTTTTAATACAGATTGAATTTGCTGGTACTAAATGGAATCAGAGTCAGTGGAAAGAGAGACATTAACTCTTCTCTCTCATACTATGGTCTTCTCTCATGTGCTAAGGTCTTAAAGAAGATTCTACTTGAAATGGAACCCAGCAGAAAGTAGAACATGGTTTCTTTCTTTTGAAGGTTTGTGTCAAGGTTCTCAGTTGGTGTGATTGGTGAGTTTCTTGTCTTGGCTGGCTGGGAGATGAATATTCTGGCCTATTTTCATAAATATAGATTTTTTGCTAGGAAATAGGAGTGGAACATGATTCCTACAAAAATTTTCAATTGTATTGGAACTAAATCACAAGGCCCTGGTCAATTTGGCTGGCTGGAAACTAGGGTTTACTGGTCATTTTCTGGAATAAATGATTTTCCCAGAATGAGGATCAGTTGGAATGTAGTTCCCAAAGACATTTGTCATATTACTGCATCAACGACCTTGAGTTTTAAATGGCTGGTGAATTAAATTCATTTGGCTGATTGAAAGATGGTCATTTCAGGCCATTTCCATATATAAAGATTTTTGTCCAGAATAAATATGAGAACATGGTATCTGTGAGTGTTTTTGACCTAACTGCATAAGGCTGTCCTGTTTTACATGACCAGTGAATTTGGTTGGTTTGATATGATGGGAAGTGGGCATTCTGGTCAGTGGAGTTCAATTTATTTTAAAAGTATCATTTCTAGTCCATTCTGTTTTGGCTTTTGTACTGGTATTGGCATTGGGGAGATATCTCCATTGGTGCCTTCCCAATAAACTGTCATTTGTCTAATTTTTCTTTAATTGAGCTGTTGATTCCATTCATTAAGTGATCAAAATCTAACTGATAATTGGAGTACTAAATAGCACAATTAGTTAACTTTAGAGACATTTGAAAACAATTTAAAGGAATGATCACCATCTAGTGGTTAATGAAGGAAACTATGCCAGTGTCTGGTTAAGGTCTAACAATACACCTCTTCCAGTCTTGATGACTGAAGACCAGGGTATTCTGTGGATAAGTCACATGGCAGACAGTGTGCTTCGTGGTAGAAGGCTTTTTGTAGGACATGATAGGCTTTGGTTTCTACTTGCCTCAAAGTATGGGATGGTTAATGCCCATGCAGAGAAAAAGCGACAAGACAAAGATCATTACAGAGCAGAATTGTTTTACCTCTTCTTTAATGAAAACTTGACAGTAAGAATCACAAGTGTTTCAGGAAAATAAAACAAGGAAGTGATACATAATATAGCAATTAACAAATGTTTATACCACATAAGGATATCTAAATATTTATTTAAAACATTTGTATAACCACTGAGAGTTGGTTTTAAGATGGGTGGCTATACAAATGTTTTAAATAAATTCTAAGCCTTAAATTTCAATCTAATTCCACACAAATATAGGCATAATCTTACTCAGTTTAGAGCAGAATGGGGATGGGGAGGAGCCAAGAAAGATGATACATTCTCTCTGTGTGGACCTCTCCCTTCCCTCTGGTATCACTTCATATGTGACCCTGTGGCCTATATATATTTGATGAGAATTTACAAGAGATAACTCTGAAAAACAACTTCAGGGCATTTGCCACAATGTACTATAGAGATCTGCCCAAAGTGTGTTTTAGGGTTTCACTCTTGGAACTCCTGGCTTGAGCAAGTTCTGAGGGTTTCTGCCTGAGTGGTTATCTAAGGGAGACTGCCTGCTTGCTTTGTGTCTAAGTTAGCACTTCAATCATTAATACTTTGTTATCAGAGAGCTCCACAGGGTTTGTGAGTAATACATGAAGACCAACTGTTCTAGCTTTCCTTTTCCTGGAATGTCAATCCATGGGTCGGGCTACCTGTTGGGGTACAAAAATCCATTTGACCACTAGAGCAAGAGTCTTCTGCATCTCTCTGGATCATATCCAGCCTGCCATTGCAGCCAGTATGGCTTGCAGGCCCATGTAGGGGGCCCTTCCCCACAAAGCATGCTCTCTCCCCAGAAGCCTCATCCCCTGTCATAGAGTAGAGCTGCCCTTGCAGGAACACTAGATGGAGCACTTGAAAGAACATTATGGTCCACCGACTTTGCATACAGAGTGGAAAACAGTTTTTTGTTCTGGACAATCTGTGGTTGGACATTATACATTTGGGCAGTGCTAAATATTCATCACCCACTCAGAGAATAAGAACTGACATTTTGTCAAGATGGCTAGTCAGATGGACAGATGGATAGCGGCAATCAGTGGCATTCTCTTCTCCCTCCCCCTCCGTTTTTTAAAAAATATTTTGATAGTGGTTTCTTTGCTAAGTTAATTCCTATTACTGGATCCAGGAACAGGTGATTACACAGTGTACAATGTGTTTTGATTACTGGAATTTGTTTACTGTCTGCCTGGATGACACCCAAGGAAGTTCTACCACCTCAAGTAACAGTGTCAGCAGTTGCCAAGAAAGGCATTATGGATGTTCTCTGTCAAATTGGAGAAGACATCAAAGCTATTAAAGATACTGTTAACGCTGTAAGTCCCAGAGGACTGAATAGTGTCCAAATGGTAGGCCTTTTGGGACAATAGAAACCTCATACTTTTATATGTGATCATGGAAGAGAAGGCTGGCTTGACATCATTACCAAAACCTAGTGGACTTGATTGATCTGCACTGCCTATTTTATTAAGCACTTCATTGTTGTAAATAGTTATTTGTAATAAAGGATTTAAAAGTAATTCTGCCTGGCCATCTCATAGTCTGAACAGGACACATTCCCTTGGCTGCATCTCTTCTCTCCGTCTCCCAGGGACATTCCCACATACCATTACAGGCTGGCAATGGAATTCCCCAGGCTTTTGGTGCTGGCGTATTTTAACCTGCCTTTGCTTGGCCCAGAACTGGAGATAGCATAGGAGTTCATGGCCTTAATGACAACTATGGACTTGATCCAAATTATTGACGGCCTGACTCAGGGTCACACATTAGATCTGACTTTTATCTTGGGGCAGTGGCAATGTGATCTGGATTTGGGAGATGTCATCAGTCCCTTGTCATGGATAGATCACTTCTTGTTAGCCATGGATTTTTCTGTGGCTGTCCCTCACTGCAGGGAGAAGGGACCTATTTGACCAACTCACCCCAGGTACCTAATGGATCTTGTAGGGTTCCAGAGAGAACATGGGGTAGTTCATGAAGCTCTGGTACACATTCAACTAAGGTCTTGCTACTTGGAATGAATAGGTGATGGCAGCCTTAGATTGGATTGCACTTATGCAGCCTTTCTATGCACGTGGATCCCAAATGTTCCCCTGATGTTCAGAAGAACTTTGGGAGATGAAGTAGCTTAAGAGATGTCTAGAGCAGTAGATGTAAAGAGTAAGAAAGATGACCTTGACAGAATTAGGCCAGATTCTTTTCCAAAGCAACAAGTAGAAAAACATGGCTTAAGTCCAGAGCAAGCAGAAATTATGCATAAGTGGCTCAGACACCTCCCTAATTCACTTGGGTATAAGAAGGGGAGAAGGCGCAGGTGCTGCTATGGAGAAGTGCTGAAAGTTCCTGGGTACCAAAAGATAACACTGCTTGATTGAGGGGAACCAGAGCATGCCCACCCTGTCAACTCTTACAGGCCAGGCAAAAACCTCAGAGGATAGGTAGTCCCTCAAATAATGGGGCCCCATGCCATGAGGTCTTTATAGGTGATAACCAGCACCTTGAATCGTACCCAGAAGCATACTGGTAACCAGTGCAGCTTGCAAACCAGGGGAGTCATGTGAGCATACCAAGGCAAGTCCATCACTGCTCGCGTTGGTGCATTCTGGAACAATTTCAGCTTCTGAGTGGTCTTCAAGGACAATCCCATGTACAGCACACCAGTAGTTGAACCTTGAGGTGACAAAGGTATGAGTGACTATCTGGAAGGCCACCCAGTGTAGGAAAGGGCACAACTGGGGGACCAGAGGTAGCTGTGCAAAGGCCCTCTGGGCCATAGCTACCATCTGCTCTTTGAGCAGGAGTTGTGAGTCCCAGAGGACACTCAGACTGTGCATCACTCCTGAATAGGGAAGTATAACACCATCCAAAAATAGAGATGGAAGATCCCTGGACTTAGGCGGTCCCAGAAACCACAGCCACTCGGTCTTGGTATATAATGGTATGTGGGAAAAACCTGGGGAGGCTTGGCAAAGAGACGCTGCCAAGGGAACAGTCAGTTAAGAGACAGTATAGCCTGCAGCTAGATAGTGGGTTGGGCAAGAGGCTCAGAAGAGACCCTTCCTAGTTTCTTGGGCTGTAATTGAGATGGGGGGATTGTACTTGAAGACTTGCAACGTTCTGTCAATATAACTTTTCAAAAAAGTAGAATTATCTCATCTGATGTGGTGGATTTCAGTGGTGCTGCTGGTTCTCAGGAAGGAAGGAGCACATTCCAAGGAGGTGGAAGAGAGAAGAGGAGGCACAGTCCAGGAAGCAATGGTGGGAAAATGAAGAGATTCAGAATAGCCCTGCCCTAGAGCTCTCCCAGGTTATTTCCCCTTAAGTTAGGTAGAGTAGCTTTAGTCTGGCAAGATTCTGTCTATATGGTGTGAACAAATAAAAAAATGAAGTTTGAATGGACTGATTCTTTGTTGTTCTTGGGCTGGGCCTGGCATCTGGTTGTGATTCCTATCTGGTTTACTCTGCAAGGCCAACATGGTAGGATTGAGTTGGAATTGGTTTCTCCCTATCCAGATCCTCACAGCCTCCAGGGACAGGGCTTTGACAGTCTTGCTTGGTAGCCTGGGATCAAAAGATATAATTGGGTATCATTTGCATACATATCCCAAACTGGTAGGTGACCTCACCCAGCAGTTTCATATAAATGTTCAACAAGAGGGGAGAGAATGTTGAACCCTTTGGCACCCCACAAAGGAGGAGCCTAGGGAGTGACTTCTCCCCCCCCCCCACAACACTGACTAGAACTGGCTTTGAAGGAAAGAAAGGAACCACCACAATACAATGCCCCCAATTCCTAACCCCTGAAGCCAGTCCAAAAGGATGCCATGGCCGGTGGTATCAAAAGCTATTGAGAATCAGGGAGTAAAAAGATACATGCACCACCCCTATCCTGCATCTCCACAGGTCATCAAAAAGTGCAGTCAGGGCTGTCTCCGTACTGAATCCTGGTCTGAAACATGATTGAAATGGATCTAGATAATCTGCTTCCTCCAGGATCCTCTCCCGCTGCAGCACTACCACCTTCTCCACAACCATCCCTAAAAAGGGAAGGACTGAGACAGAAAAATAGGTCCAAGGACAGTCTCTTGAGGTGGGAGCTTCCTTCAAGGCAGAAGGCAGCACCACTGCATGGACACAACTACTGGTCACACCCCTGGCCAACCTAACAATTCAGGAGGGCTCTGGGTCCAACAAATAGGTGGCCAGCTAACAGATCAGGGAACCCTGTCCACTTCCTCAAGAGTCACTTCAGACTCATCGCAGATCACACCATCAGGCCTTGCCCCAGCACCTTGGCCAGACCTGCCCAGACAGAGTCCAACTCAGCACAGATCTGAGCAACTTTATCTACAAAATAGAATGTTCCACACGGTGGCCCTGCAGATGGTCCTGTGGCCCATCCCTACCTAGCAGGGATTGGGTCACCCTAAATAGGGCTACTGGGCAGCTATCAGCGGATGCAATAAGGGCAGAGAAATACTATTTCACCACACTTATCACCATGAGGTAAATCCTAATATAGACTCTTACCTGTGTTCAGTCAGATACGCCCAATCCTTGAGGCCTCATATTTAAGCCTCCAGTTCTTTTTACAACTGAGAATATTGACAACTGGCTTTGATGTTGTCATGGTGGGCTGAGATTTGGAGTCAGAAACTTCAGAGGAAGAAGGGCAGCCAGCTTCAGAAGTGGCCTTAGATAATGAGCAGTCAGCTCTGGGGTCATCAGATGAAGAGCCACCTGAGCAGGCAGAGGAGGCAGGGCTGGCCAGCAATCAGCAGAAACAGCCGCCACCACTCTCTGAAGATGAGGACATGGAATTACTACCCCCTCCCAGTGCAAGAGCCCGGTGAGCATTAAAAAGAGCAGAGCAAAGGAATTCAGTGAGGCTTCTTGCTAGGAAGCAGCCTCGACCTCCTAAATGAGCCACACTGGGACTGCTCTTATTTAAGAAGAACGATGAGCTTGAGTCTCTTGTTAGAAACAATTGTTTGCAAACCCAGACTCTGTGTGATTTTGACTCTGAACCTGGACCAGCTGACACTTTGGACCCTGGGTTTGCCTGACTACTCTTTTGCCTGCTCCTTGGATTTTTGGACTCTTTCTTTAGGCAAGTTTGCTGGACTTGTGGGGACTTGGTTGCTTGTGTGTGCATTTGCACATAACCTTCCCTTGCTGCTTGCTATTGCTTTAAAAACTCACCTAGTAAAAGTTTGCAACTACCTCTTTGTGTATTTGTGTGTGCTTGGCCTGAAACAGGACAGACATGGAGGATCAATCTGAGAGTGCCTGGAACCTTCACAGTTCACCATCAGCAATCATGAAAAATCTTCATAATGTTATTTTGCCTTCCCATTATATTTTCCAATAGTTATGGAAGTGGAGTGACTACAGATTCACATATTCACTGGAACCTTGATATTATCTCTGATTTCCAAATCGAATTCTGTGATATTATTTGAATGGACTAAGGATTAAGACTGTTAGAAGTAAAAGGAAGGAATACAAAGTAGGTTTATTTGATCACAGTTAAAATAAGATATATTGTTATTTCTGGTAAACCTTAATAGACTTTCTGCTGACACCAGGACTGAAAAGATGATGCTTTATAGATTTGTCTATAGATGGGATGTGGAATGAAGAGATTATTGGTTGTAAATTAAGAGGGGTGTGAAGAGTTACTAAAAACTTTTATACTTGTGATAAAGGTTGGAAGTCGCTTCTTTATATATTTCTTTTTTTCTTTACTATGTTCTTTTCTTTCTTTTTTCTATTTTCTACATTTTTTTCTTTTCCTTTGCACCTTTCACTCTTTCTTTCTACTATTCTTTCTTTTAGTTTGTATTAAATTTTACTATTCTAATTAAAATATGATAGATAGATATTATCTTTGATTTCCCAGCATGTGAGACTCATAGCCTTCAGCCTTCAAACTTGAATAACTCACTCACCTAAACAAGAATATCCTCCTATCCTGCCTGCCAATATGCAGTCTATGCAGATTATGCTGATGCGTTTGGGAAGAAGGATGCACAGAGTTTACCTTCACATTATCTCTGGAGCCCAGATTCCTACAAAGGGCCACTACCTAGTATCAAATACAGAGTTAACAGGTGTAGAGAAATGTATTAACAAGAACGTACATAATGATTTTACATGTCCTTCCTTCACCCCTGCCAATGCCTCTACATTTTTTAATCAAATGATTACAAGTTCCTAAATTTCCTAAGTAATGAGTCACTATCCTCATTTCTGAATTCTTAAAATGGTTGCAAGAACTTTCATGAAAAAGAATATGCTACAATATGCTATGACAAGAATATGCTATGATCAGTGGAGAGAAGACTCTTACAACATGCAAGATTTAACTATTAACAGAACAAAAAATCATGGTCAGAAGTTCCTTCATGATTTCAATATCTCCAAACAAGCAGTTCAGTCCAGAAGGAATTACAAGGTGGTATGCTGACTTAACTGAATGTGAAATTCTTGTAACTCAAAATGCAAAACATTTGCTATGGCTTCTATATAAGTTGCTGCTGAAATATGATTCAAAGACCAAGTTAAAGACTGCATGATCAAATGGGTGCAGAACTTAAATAGGACAATTGATAGCCAACAATGGGTGTATCAATGGAAGACAAACTATTCACTGTGAATAATATACCAAGAGAAAATTGGTACAAGATGTTCCCTCACTGGTACGCTGCTCCAGGGATGATTGTTAATAGGGAGAAAACATATTTAGAAAATTGTTGGGTATGTAAAATCAAGTTTGAATGTTTTACCACATCTGGTGGCAGTGTCATAAAGCTCAATTATTCTATTAGATGATCCACTGCAGGATGAAAAGTCCTAAATGCTGACTCCCTTTTCTACCAGTTATTTTCTGTTAAACGTTACAAATCTTTATATATCTACAAAATGCAATGTTAACTGCTGCCAGGATACTTTATCCTTTTAACTGGAAACCACATTTAATTCTTGTCTATATCTGAGATAACTGCATATATGAAAAACAGTCTGATGTTAGTTTCAATTTAATCTGGAAATGGTTATGGAGTACAAATCTGTGCATGGCTTGCTGCCATACTAAGGTTTGGGTTCTCTTAAAATAAGGGGTTTAAGCTCTTATGATTATTTTTATTATATGATCTCTTAACTAATCTAAAAAGTGATTTTAAGGATAGTTGAAATATAATCATTTTGAAAGTGCTGAAGTGTTAAGCTGTCACTATTTTTATATTTGTTCTAACTCAAGTTGATATATAAGGATAAAAGTAAGAATTTTGTCCAGTGAAACCTTTTGTACTTTTTAAATTCATCTTATATTACTCTGCAAGCTTTTCTGTATACCTTTTGTATTTTGTAATTTTTATGAATCTTTTTTCTCTGTTTTTCTTTTTAAAATAAAAGAAGGAAGAAGAAGAGAAGGAACATTTTTACCAGATTGGATCTCAGAGAAGCTTATGGTCTGACTTACATGAAAAGGGGACACAAATATTTAATTACCTTGGATTTTTGCTATAGAAAATTTGAATATATAATAATGTCCCAGAGACTGGTAAATAGCCTATTGATTTTTCAAAGGTCTGTGAATCATGTTTTCCTTGATTTTCTTGACAAGTTCTTGATTGCTTATTCAGGTAAATTGTTGATTTATACCGATATCCTCTCCTCCCTACTGATTTATTCTGAGCAGTTTTCCAATGCCTCTTTGAGTACAGCACTGGGTTAAGCTAGAAAACTGTGCCTTCGAACTGCTTGTATTAGTTTGTTGGGCTACCATTTTCCTTGGAAAAAAACAAAAAGCTAAGGATCTGTTCTGGGAGACATCACTACCAGAAATGTAACACATTTGGTGGGGCTGTGCTAATGTTTATCATAAATGTATTCCTAATTTTTCTGCACTGATTGCACCATTATCTGATCTTATGAAGAAGGAAGTTCCCTTTAAGTAGGCTCCCTAAACCCAACAAGCTTTCTTCTGTTCAAACATGCATTTACTTTTCTCATTTCCTCCATCCCTTTGTTCTACAGGCTGATTATTGTGGTTTCACTTTGGGACCTGTGCTTCTACAAAACATTCCAGAAGTTGAGAGCAACCTCCTCCCCTGTAAATTCCAGCAACATTTACCAGCCACATCCCTACCCACCCAAAAATATATTTTTAATGAGGCGCTTTTGATCCAGTAACAAAGCTTTTCAGTATTAGTGCCGTTTTCTCACAGGTACTGAATGTCCTATAGATATCTGAATACACCACAACAATCAGGAACATTTACAAATCTTTTACAAGTTCACACAGTGCAAGGTAAGGCAAACACATTTTTTCATGTCAAACTTTCTAATCAGTTACATTTCTGGCTTGCAGAATAGGCATGTTCTGGCAAGTTGAATGCAGTGGGGATAGAACACTTCAGAAGTTTGCGTAGTAAAACAAGAAGCAATATAGTCAAGAATGAATAGGTCCCAAATGGTGAGATGCTCCTTAGAGGGCATCTACCAACAGCAGGTAAAATGTGACTTTCAAGACAGAAGACCTAAGACAGGCTTTAACTTACCTGACACTGCTTTAGCAGTGGTCTGGCAAGAAGATGGAGGCTTCATTGTGATGACATGTCCTCAGCAAACAGTTAGTGAGATGTCTTTGCATTGTGGCAACCAGAAAAAGTAAATGAGCCCATTGAAAAGTTAAATCAAGTCTTTCCAGGTTGAGTTTTCCACGTGGAGAGTTAATGGACATGTTCATGTAGTTTGCTTGGCAACAGTACCAAAGTGGTTATTTCCTTTTTCCAGGGTCTTTTTCAATTTCCTAAATTGGCCTATAGCTTTGGTATTCTCAGGTAGTCTCCATTCAACCAGATGTGACTCTGCTTAATTTGCTTGCCCAAAGAAGGTCAGTCATGTGCTGCCATGTGCTGAAGTTATAAAGATATTATCTAACTGGATTTAGGATTTTATTTCTTCTTATGGATCATCATGGTTGCATGTAACACTATGTAATTTTTTAAGTACTGTAAATTAGTAAACATCCTCAAGATTATTACTGATGCCATGAAACAGAGTAATCCTGGCTTTTACTGCCTTCTGAGGGTTTTTTCCCCTTCAATCAGTCTTGACTCCTAGTAACTACTTGGGTAAGTCCACTCAGTTTTCTAGGCAACATTTTCAGAAACTGTTTGCCACTGCTTAGAGAAGATGACTGGCCCAAAATCATCCAGCTGGCTTAATTGTTTAAGACATAACTCGACTTCAGGTTTCCCTATACCTAGTCCAGTGTCTTAACTGCTAGACTAAACTGCTCTCAGTTCTGAGTTTACATACCTCTTATCTTTGAAGGTAATAGATTCCCCACCAACGTCCAAACAGGTAGAATTAATCCCAGAATGAAAACTATACCTTTAATTTCTAATGAATTATCTAAGAGCTGTGGCTGAATTTGCAGGATATGCCTTTGTATATTTCGTAAATTTAGTTCTCAACTTAAAATCAGGATACGTGAAAGAGCTAATGCTTTGATTAAGCAGATATTTTATTTATTTATATTTCAAATTTCATCACCGCCCATCTCCCTCAAAAGAGGGAGTCTGGGCAGTTTACACTAAAACTAAATACAGATTAAAATACAATAAAAACAGATATAAAATATAAAATCCAGGATGGTGATATTAAAGTTCTTAATTTAAATTCATAAATACATGTAGGCCTCTTTAGGGTGCTAGCCACTCAAGGGTTGATTACCACCTCCCACCCCAAGTGAGATGGCTGAGCAAGGTCTTTATACCTTTCTGGAAGGCCAGGAGAGAAGGGGCCTGCCTCACCTCTGGGGGAAGAATGTTCCATAGAGCAGGGGCAACGGCAGAGAAGGCTCTCTTTCTGGGCCCCACCAATCGACAATCTCTCATGGACAGAGTCCATAACATGCCTTCCCTGCCTGACCGGGTGGGACGGTTCAGTGTAATGGGGGTGAGGCATTTCCTCAGGTAACCTGGACCCATGTCATGTAGGGCTTTAAAGGTGATAATCAACACCTTGAATTGGACCCGGAAGCAAACTGGCACCCAATGCAGCTCCCTCAGCAAAGGTGTTATGTGTGCCATCCTTGGGGCACCCAAGACTGCTCACGCAGCCGCATTCTGAACCAGCTGTAGCTTCTGGATACTCTTTGAGGGTAGCCCCATGTAGAGCGCATTGCAAGTCTATATGGGAGATGACTAGGGCATGAGTGATTGACCAGAGGGCTTCCTGATCCAGGAAAGGGCGTAACTGGCACACAACACAAAGTTGAGCAAAGGCCCTCCTGGCCACAACTGCCCATGCTCTTTGAGCAGGAGTTGTGAGTCCAGGAGGACCCTCAGATTCCACATTGGTTCTGTCTGGGGCAGTGCAACCCCATCCAGAACCAAAGATAGTAAGTTCCCAGATACAGAGGAGCTCCCAACCCACAGCCACTTACCAGGGTTCAGCTGAAGCTTGTTCCCCATCCAGACTCCTACAGCATCACTTACCTCACCTGGGATGAAGATGTACAATTGAGTATCGTCAGCATATTGATGACACCTCATCCCATGGTGACAGATGATCTCACCCAGTGGTTTCATGTAGATGTTAAAAAGAAGCGGGGATAGTACTGAACTCTGCGGCACCCCACAAAGGAGAGGCCGTGGGCCAGATCTCTCACTCCCTATCAACACCAATTGGGACCGGTCCCGGAAGAAGGATGTGAACCAGCACAAGACTGTGCCACCCACCCCAACTCCCTAACCCGACCCAAAAGGATACCATGGTCGATGGTATCAAAAGCCGCCAAGAGGTCAAGAAGAACAAGGGTGGATGCCTTGCCCCCATGCTGCTCCTTCCAGAGATCATCCAGAAGTGCAATCAATGCTGTTTCCATCCCATATCTGGGCCTGAAACCTGACTGAAAAGGGTCCAGATAATTGTTGTCATCCAGCATCCTCTGGAGTTGCAGCGCCACCACTTTCTCAACCACCTTCCCTAAAATAGGAAGGTGGAAGACTGGACAAAACTTGTCCAGCACGGTGGGGTCCAGCAACAGTTTCTTGAGGAGGGGGTGCACCAGCGCCTCTTTAAAGGCAGCTAGGAATACTCCCTCCCTCAAGAATAAATTCACCACTGCCTGGACCCACCCACGCATCACCTCCCGGGCTGCCTTCACCAGTCAGGAGGGCCATGGAACTACTTGAGAAGTGGTGGCATTTACAGTCTGGAGGACCTTGTCCACTTCCTTGGGCCCAACAGGATCAAACTGTTCCCAGATAACTGGGTAAGTACGTTCCCCAGGCATCTCCCCAGGCCATGCCACATGCTTGGAATCCAACTTGGAATGGATCCAGGTGCCTGGAAAACTCTGCGTGGCCCTGAAGGTGGGTCCCTGGCCCACCTTTCCCAAAAGGGGTTGAGGGATCTTATACAGGGCCACTGGGTGGCATTCTGCAGATGCAGTAAGAGCCGAGAAATATTGATGTTTTGCTGCTCTTGCCGCCACAAGGTAGACCTTAATAGTGGCTCTAGCTTGTGTTTGGTCAGTTTGGTCCTTGTCTTCCTCCAGCGGCACTGTAGACGTCTCTTAACCCCCTTCAGAACCCTCAGCTCCTCTGAAAACCATGGTGAGTGTCGGGTTTGATGGGACAAGAGAGGTCGCACGGGCATGATCCTGTCCAAGGCCCCAGCCACCTCCCTATTCCAGGTGGCAGCCAGGGCCTCTGCTGAACCATGCAGCAGATCCTTGGGTATAGCCCCCAGCTCACTTTGGAACCCCATTGGGTCCATCAATTGCCAGGGGTGGACCAATTGAATGGGTCCTGCCTCCCTGCAGAGGGGGGCAGCATAGGAGAATCTCAAGGCCACCAGGGCATGATCTAACCATGACAGAGGGGACAGATGTAACTCTCTCTTCAGATCAGCTTGCCACTGCTCTGACAAGAAAACCAGGTCTTGCGTGAGGCCACTGTCCCAAGTTGGGTCCTGAATAATCTGGGACGGGCCCATGGCCACCATGATGGCTGTGAACTCCCGAGCTGCCTCTGAGGCATGCTCCAGGGATGGCAGATTGAAGTCCCCCAGAACCATAAGTCTGGGGAACTCGAATGCCAACCCCGAGTTGGCCTCCAGCAGCTCAGGCAGAGAGGCTGCTATGTGGCAGGGAGGATGGTACAGTAGCAACAATAACTGTTCTCGGGAGCCCAACTTCAGGAACAGGATCTCGCAGCCAGCAACTTGTGGAGCAGTGCCCCTGCAGGCCAGTAGAGATTCCCAGATGATAACAGCCATCCCTCCTCCCCTGCCCTGGGGTCTCAGCTGGTGCCATACCGTAAACCCAGCCAGGCACATTTCTGAAAGGGATAGCCCCACCTTCAGGTCTCGGTAATACACGCCAGTGTCATGTTCACTGATTCAGTGTAGTTTATACATCGTAATGTTTCACATGGCATGGCGCTGATGCATGTTTCTGGTTGGGAGGGAGCTGCTGTGAGACCTTGTACCAAGCTCTGTATGTGAAATCAGTACAATGGAATGTGTTTGGGTTATGTTATCTGTTCAAGGCCTTTTCCCGCAGACCATCAGAAACCGTTAGGAGCACCTGGGATTGTGAAGTTGGGAAGATTCTACAGGGGGAGGGATTTCATTTGCACCGAGGGTTTTTAGTTTGAATTTGGCGCGCTTTCATCATTCTCAGCTTTCTCTGTGATCCTGCATACTATTCTTTAATAAATCAGATATCTTTGAATTCCTGCTCATGAGTCTGATGGTGTTTTAGAATAGGCAACCATTACAGCCAGGTCTGCCCCCTCCTCAGTGATCAGATCACATATGTTGCCTAAATGCAATCGTCTCCTGTGGCATATGTCACTTGGGCCTGTGGAACACGGTAATACAAGCACAGCTCAACATGTAAAGCATGTAAGTAAAGCATGTAAGTCAACCTGGATTTGATTGAGAAACCAGAACGTAAAATCACATGCGTATTAATTGTGGCAATGTAGGCCTAGTGAAATGTGTTCCACTTTTTGCATATTGGTGAAGATATATATCTGGTCATGGAAGAGCAAGTAATAAGCTTGGAATAAAACCCATAGAAGTTCTTTGCAGCTTTTCTGCATTAGTATTCTTACTTGTACTATTGTTAGATTCAATTAATATTAGTGGCTTTGCATTAAGTGTATGTGGATACCAAACCTCTGTATAAAAATTCCTGTCTTCTGATCATATGTGAGTACATGTATGAGTATGTGTATGTGCGAGAATGGGTGATGATTGATTATGTGGCATCAAGTCGTTGTCGACTCTTAGTGACCATATAATGTACTGGTATGTGAGAAAGAGCTTGAAAGACAGGGCAAAGAGATGCTGCCTAGGGAATGGCCAGATAAGAGAGGGCATAGCCCACAGCTGTGTAATAGGTAGAGAAACAGGCTCAGAAGGGACCCCCCTAGCTGCTTATGCTGTAAAGGAGATGGTGGGAGATTTGTACTTTCAGACTTGCAAGATTCTGTTAATGTAGCCTTACAATAAAGTAGAATTAGCTCATTTGGTTGTGTTT
Organism: Candoia aspera; assembly: GCF_035149785.1. Classification (NCBI taxonomy): domain Eukaryota; kingdom Metazoa; phylum Chordata; class Lepidosauria; order Squamata; family Candoiidae; genus Candoia; species Candoia aspera. The sequence continues at coordinate 251,374,386 of NC_086153.1, read as the reverse complement.
CCTGTCTGGTCTACTTGGAAAGGCTGACACATAGATAGATTTTCTCCTTGATGATCTATCCCTAATCCGGTCCTTTAGCTCTTCCAACGGTGCATTCATCACTACTGTAACTGGGTCTATCCACCTTGCTGCTGGTCATCCTCTTCTTCTCTTTCTTTCCACCTTTCCCAGCATTAGACCTTTCTCCAGAGAGCTAGGTCTTTGCATAATGTGTCTGAAATAGAATATTTGAGCTTGGTCATTTGTACCTCGAGTGAGAACTCTAGGTTGATTTGTTCAATGATCCATTTGTTTGTTTACTTGGTTGTCCATGATATTCTCAGGAGTGTTCTCCAACACCAAACTTCAAAAGTGTCAATGCTGTTCCTATCTTGCTTCTTCAAAGTCCAACTTTTGCTTCCATGGAATGTCACAGGGAATACCACAGCTTGCATGATTCTGATCTTTGTAAGCATAGACATATCATGGCATTTGAATATCTTTTCCAAGGCCTTAAAGGCTGCTCTACCAAGTGCTAGTCTGACCCAACATAGTTCTGAGTATTGTCAGTACTGGGTCAAGATGATGCTCGATGTCATGAGTAAGGATGGCGAGCAGGGGGCTCCCATCCAGGCTGTAAAGCGCATGCGTAGTACTGAGGAATTAAGCAACCATTCAAAGAGACACAGATCAGGCCCGCCTTAGCCTTTGGGGTTTATATGTCTGGGTTTTTCCCACGCTTATTGTCATGTTCCCCGTTGCAAGGCATAAGTGCATCACAACGGGGAACATGCACATCAGGAAAGAGGAAGGGATAACCATTATCCTTTAAACACACACATCATCCCTTAAGCACCCAAACCCATAAATAAATCAACAGGACAATAGAAACGCACCTCGGACAGGATCTGGAAACCATTGACAGATCGGGGGAACTCCCACCCATTACCCCGGGGGACGCACCTGCACCGGACGAAGGCAAGGAGACAAAGGGGAACGTCGGAGATCACCCGAATCACCCATCATCGGACCCATACCAATGCTAATCACCCATCCGGACCTGGCTTGGGGGACAATAGGGGGTGGAGGAGAACAAGGTCCGCCACCGGGGTATAAACGGGAGACCCTGATACCACACCCGCATTCCCGTCTTTTTCTCCACATGCATTCTGCTTCAATAAACCCGGAAATGCTTAAACCCTTTAAGTGAGTCCATGTCTTATTCGGAGCAAGGCTGCCCTGACATAAAGATGGGAATCAAAAAAATTTTTTTCCACTAGCACCAGTCCAGATCCAATCTGTGAGGGAACCAAGCTAGTGATGGAAGATTGCATCTCACGGTGAGGCGGCTACCCGGCGACCGGCAACGGAACGCCCATCCCCACGAACGGAAGGTGCCCGAGGCCCTGACGGTGCGAGGACCAGGTGAGCTCGGGATCGAGTTCGGAGGGGGAAGCAACGAAGAACGCCACCCGTGAGTCCCATGGCACGTGGGCCACCATCGACGAGACAGGGGGATCCTCACCCGGATCGCCCAGAACCCCGGAGGAACCGTGGGACATCCCATCATCCACGGCGTCAGGAACCAAAGGAGAGCGGAGGGGCGACCGCACCAAGAAGGGCTCGTGAATGGCGGCAAGGCTGAGCGCGGTCGAAGCTGGAGGCGATGCAGCAGCTGCTCCAGAGGTTAGCAGAGGCGTATGAATCCCACAGCCAGGGCACGGAAGGACCAGGCACCAAATGCCCGACACCCTTTACCCCCCCCCCCTCAGAGACGCACCAGCCAGAGAGACGGAGGAGAGGTCAGAGGATGACACAGCGCCAGGCAGAGTCCGCTTCCAGGAACCCGCCAGATGGGCTGCACCCCACCCTCCCACCCCGATGGTGAGACGACCGGAACGAAGTGGGAGCCGGCAAGAGATGGCACCAACACCACCCGACGCCCAACGGAGGGAATCCCCACATCAAGACCACGGAGCCCCGACTGCCTGAAGCACACCTAGATGCCCAGATGCGGCTTGGAGCCCACCGAGAGCAGCGATCGAGGACTTCGGCGTTAAGTTCGATGGGGACCCCACAAAACTCTCCTTTTTCCTCACCAACGCAAGGAACTATATGGAGGAATGGGGCCCCTACTTCCGAACAGAGAAAGGCAAGGTAAATGCCTTAGCAATTAAATTAAAAGGACGGGCCACCAACTGGTATGTCCAGTTATGCCAGGCAGGCGCCCCGGAACTCAAGGACTGCAATGAATTCCTCTGGGCAGTGGGACCCCCTGGAAAGTGAGAGGGCGAAAAGAGCCCTGAAAACCCTCAAACAAGGACAGCGCTCCGTGGCAGATTATGCCATGGAGTTCCAAGCCCTGGCCGGTAAGGTCGAAGTATGGTCCCAGTCCACCCTCACTGAGTGGTTCAAGGAGGGTCTCAACCTGAACGTGCTCAGGTGGGCACTGTGCAGAAATAACCCCGACACTCTGGTGGAGTGGATCCAGCTGGCAGGAGAGGCAGAGGACACCCAGGACACTTTCCTCCAAGCAAAAAGGGAAGCGCAGCAGGCAGAGGCGGCGAGAGGACCCCGCACAGCTGCAGGACCGGCAAAGTCGAGACCCCGACCTTGGAAGGAGGAAAGAGACCGACGGTTCGCCAAGGGTCAGTGCCTCAGGTGCGGGAAGGAGGATCACAAGGCGGCGGCTTGCCCGAAAGCGAAGGCGAGGGACAGCTCGGGGAAGGCACCAACCAAGCCAACCCCAGCACCCAGGAAAATGCCAGTCGTGATGGGTGAAACCGCAGCAAAGGACTTCCCCTACTGCACCGAAGATGAGGAAAGCGACAACGACGAGCTGGCGGAAAACGCCAGCCACCTGCCCTAAGGAGTGCCAGAGGACAGGTGGAAGAAAACAAGAGGCGCGACGACTTCGGGGTGAGTGAAAATTGTCCCACCCTATATGTGAAAGTCACCCTAACCTACGGTGGGAAGACGGAAAAAGTTTGGGCACTAATTGACTCTGGCTGCTCGAAGTGCCTTATGCACCCGGACCTGGTGGCCATGCTAAACCTCCACTGCTATCCACTTCAGAACCATATTGTTTTTACACAGTTGGATGGATCAGCGGCGGGGGGGGGCGGTCACCCAATACACGGACAAAGTTGCGCTGCGGCTCGGCAGCTACAAGGAAAGACTGCCCTTCATCGTGGCACCAGTGGGCCAACCCCTAATCATCCTAGAGATCCCGTGGCTAGTGCAACACAACCCACGAATAAACTGGTCAACCAGGGAAATCACATTTTCAGATGGGCGCTATCAAGCACCCACAGGGGATCGGGTTCCCCGTGCTGCAATGGGGAGGGCGGCGACTACCTCGATGCATCTGGAGGCAGCGAACCTGGAGGGTCTGCCAGCCAGATATGCAGAGTTTGCCGATGTGTTTGGCGAAAAGGAGGCTGACAAGCTCCCACCCCATAGAAAAACAGACTGCACCATAGAACTGGTCCCTGGCGCACCCCTACCAAAGCCCAAAATCTATGCAATGACCCAGAAGGAGCTGGCAGCATTAAGGGAGTTCGTCGATAAAAATTTAGCGCAGGGTTTTATTGAGCCCGCAAACTCACCAGTCAGAGCCCCCGTCCTCTTTCGGGAAAAGAAGGATGGGTCACTGAGGCTCTGTACCGACTACCGTGGGTTGAACGCCGCGTCCATCTCAAATACCCCCTGCCCATAATAAAGGACATTCTTGCCCACCTGGCGAAGGGCAAGATATTCTCAAAACTGGACCTGAGGGAAGCCTACTTCCGAATACGAATACGGGAGGGGGACGAATGGAAGACGGCTTTCAACTGCCCGCTGGGGTCTTTTCAATATAAAGTTTTACCATTTGGGTTGGCGGGGGCACTGGGAGTGTTTATGCAGTTAATTAATGAGGTCCTGCACGACCACTTATTTAAGGGGTGCTTGTCTATCTCGACGTTTTAATATATTCAGAGACCGAAAAAGAGCACGAACGCTTAGTAAAGCAAGTGCTCAGGAAACTCCACAAGGCAGAGCTATACGCCAAGCTCTCCAAGTGTGAGTTTCACAAGGACCAAATTGACTACCTGGGCTATAGAATCTCGGCAAGGGGGATCGAGATGGACCCAAGCAAGGTCCAAGCCATACTGGCTTGGGAGTGCCCACGCATGAGGAGGCAACTCCAAAGTTTCCTCGGTTTCACAAATTTCTACAGGGGTTTTATCCAGGGGCTGGCAGAAATTGTGCTGCCTCTAACTGACCTACTCCGGACAAAGGGCCTGGGAGACACACGCAAATCAAGGAACCCGGGGGCGCTCCTGAACTGGACAGCTGATTGTTAAAGGGCTTTTGAACGCCTCAAAAGCCTCTTTACAGCGGAGCCAGTACTGCAACAGCCCGACCCCACCAGACCCTTCATCGTGCAAGTCGACGCATCCGACTTCTCCATCAGAGCACTCCTGCTTCAGCGGGATTTTGACAATCATCTGAAGCCCTGCGCGTACCTTTCCCGCAAGTTCTCCGAAACGGAACAGAGATGGCACGTGTAGGAAAAGGAGGCGTTCGCAGTCAAGGCAGCCCTAGAGACATGGAGGCACCTCCTGGAAGGGGCCTCCTGTCCCTTCGAGGTCTGGACAGACCACAAAAACCTAGAGGCTCTCAGCACTCAAAAACGCCTCAGCCCAAAGCAAGTACGCTGGGCACAATTCTTCAGCTGGTTTAACTTTAAATTAAAGTTCATACCGGGGAGGAAGAACTTCCTAGCAGATGCTCTTTCCCGACGGCCTCAGGATGCCAGCCAGGCATCGGACATTGTGGGTACTGTGTGGACCAACACATAGCTGGGCTGCCCTGCTGTCACACGCAGCCAAACAAGAACCCAATGCACCCCAGCACAAACACCCGCGAACGGAGGGAGCCGGAGGTCAATTTCACCAAACTGGCAACAACGATTCGTTCAAGCCCTAAGACAGATACATGGTTGCAAACCAACAAACACCATGTATCTGTTACGAACGGTCTAGCCTGGAGACAGAAGAACCTGTACGTGCCAGAGACATTGCGAGCGGAAGTTTTAAACCGCTCCCACGATGACAAGACGGCCGGGCACTTTGGGTTCGTCAAAACATTACATTTAATCAGGCGACAATTCTGGTGGCCTACTCTCAGAAAGGGCGTTAAAGAATATGTCACTGCTTGCCCCACATGTGCCATGTCAAAACGAAAGGTGGGGAAGCCCCAAGGACTGCTGCAGCAAGTAGCAAGCCCCTCCTGTCCCTGGGAAGAAATTTCCATGGACTTCATTGTAGACCTACCACCCAGCCAAAGAAAAACGGTCATCTGGGTGGTAAAAGACTATTTTTCCAAGCAGGCACACTTCATACCCTGTGCGTCCATTCCCTCCATGCAACAGCTGTCATGCCTATTCCTTACCCACATCTATAAACTCCACGGGCCCCCTCCCGTTTGGTGACTGATAGGGGCACACAATTTACATCTACGTTCTGGAAAGAATTGTTAAAACTTATTGGGACCAAGCAGGCACTGTCCAAGGCCTGGCACCCCCACACAGATGGCTCTATGGAGATTCTTAACTCCACCCTGGAGCAATTCCTCCGATCCTTCATTAACTATCAACAGGACAATTGGGTGGACCTGCTACCTTTTGCAGAGGTAGCCTACAACAACGCAGTGCACCAGAGCACAGGTCACACCCCATTCAAAGTGGTTTATGGCAGAGACTTCGTGCCAATCCCGGAACTGCCCCAACCAGACACCCCGCCCTGTTCCCCAGATGACTGGGCGGCACAACTGGCCACGGTTTGGCCCGTCATCCAGCTGGCCCTCGCAGACGCGCAAGCTACATACAAAAAGTTTGCAGACAATCACAGGGCAGCACAACCAAACTACAAAGTGGGAGATAGGGTCTACCTCTCCACTAAGTTCATCAAATCCCCACAGCCCTCAAAGAAATTGGCACCCAAATTCATTGGACCGTTCTAAATCATAGAAATTATCAATCCAGTGACCTTCAAGCTGGACCTACCCCACAATTTGCGGTGCATACACCCAGTATTCCACTGTGCCCTACTGAAACCGGCCACCCCTTCAAAATGGCACAATGAAACCCCCCCACCTCCACCCATCATGATAGATGGGCAACAACATTTTGAAATTAAGGAGGTACTAGACTCCAGGAAACTAAGGGGCACCCTACAGTACCTCGTCAAATGGCGACATTTTCCACACCCAGAGTGGGTCCAAGCGCAAAACTTTTCAGCAAAACGGCTGGTCAAAAGCTTCCACGAAGCATACCCGGACAAACCGGCACCTTAGAATCCTCTTAGGGGGGCAGCATGTCATGTTTCCCGTTGCAAGGCATAAGTGCATCACAACGGGGAACATGCACATCAGGAAAGAGGAAGGGATAACCATTATCCTTTAAACACACACATCATCCCTTAAGCACCCAAACCCATAAATAAATCAACAGGACAATAGAAACACACCTCAGACAGGATCTGGAAACCATTGACAGATCGGGGGAACTCCCACCCATTACCCCGGGGGACGCACCTGCACCGGACGAAGGCAAGGAGACAAAGGGGAACGTCGGAGATCGCCCGAATCACCCATCATCGGACCCATACCAATGCTAATCACCCATCCGGAACTGGCTTGGGGGACAATAGGGGGTGGAGGAGAACAAGGTCCGCCACCGGGGTATAAACGGGAGACCCTGATACCACACCCGCATTCCCATCTTTTTCTCCGCATGCATTCTGCTTCAATAAACCTGGAAATCCTTAAACCCTTTAAGTGAGTCCGTGTCTTATTCGGAGCAAGGCTGCCCTGACACTTATTCAGTTTGTTAGGATTCTGTTTATGTAGCAGTAATAAACATTAGAGTACTACTCCTCGTCTCAGCGTGTGTCTCACTGTTAGGACATCAATCCTAACAAACTCTTACTCCCATTGAAAGAGGGAGGAACAAAGAAATTAAAGGAGAGGCATTTGGAAAATGTCTTCAGAAAACCAAGAAATTCAGCTCACCATCCAACAATTGGCAGCAGCCCTGCAACAATACCAACAACAGGTAGATCTACAGGTCAACACATTACAAGCTGCCATGCTACAGCAGTTACAACAACCAGCTCCGATTAACCCACAACCGGTGCCAGCAGCAGCAGCAGCAGCTCCACCAGTAGTCTTGAGATCCCAGGGCAGTCTACCAGAGAAGTTTGGAGGAGAAGCAGGACAGTTGAGAATCTTTCTCACACAGTGTACAATGTTTTTCGACAGCAGACCGGCAGAGTTCCCCACAGACAGAACCAGAGTCACCTTCATCCTAAGTCTGCTAAAGGGACCAGCTGCCAAACGGGCGATTCCCATGGTGGAGAACAACGACCCAATTCTCAACGACTACCAGAATTTTCTGGCAGGGTTCCGAGCACACTTTGACGACCCGATCAGAGAGGTCACTGCCAGCCAGGAAATTCGGAAGCTCAAGCAAGGCAACAAGAGAGTGGGAATCTACATTGCTGATTTCAAGCTGTTAGCAGGAGGTCTGGACTGGAATGAGAGTGCCTTGAAAGGCAATTCAAATGGGCTGGATGAAGAAATTAAAAATGAATTAGTGCGCCAGGGAACACCAGCTACCTTAGAAGGTTTATATCAGTTGTCTGTGGTCATAGATGCCAGGCTAGAAGAGCTCAGACAGATGCAGGGACCTCAGGGCGCTTCCAGGATTTCCAGCTCTCTCTGCAGCATCTCCTTACTCAGGACCAGAGGAGCCGATGCAGATCAGGGTTAGCAGGAGGCTCATTTCCGAGGCTGAGAGAGAAGGAGAGAGAGAGCCCTCTGTTTCTACTGCGGAGTCCAGGGGCACATGGCGAGAGCTTGCCCAGTGAGAAGCCAAGCAAATTCCGTTAGAGCCCCAGGGCAAGCAGCTGAACCAAGAGCCACCTCCGCCTCTACTTCCAACCAGGGAAACTCCAGCGGTCTCCCTCCACAGAGCTCAGCAGGGAGACCATCAATCAAGAAGGGCTCATTCCGAGGATTCCAGGCAATCCTTTTACTACTTACCAGTCATAATGCACATAAACCCAGAGCACCAGGTCAAGCTAGAGGCCCTCGTGGATTCTGGAGCTTCCACCAATTTTTATTGATGTACAGACTGTACAAGACTTCAACATCCCGACCATAGAATTGCCATGTCCCATAGAAGTGGAGACCATTGACGGCCAGCCCCTCAAGGCAGGGCTGACTAGAAGGTTCACAGAACCTTTGCAACTAATAACGGGAGACCACACTGAGTGGATCCAACTTTATGTTACGGCATCACTTACTGTGCCTATAGTCCTGGGCACACCTTGGCTGAAGATCCACAACCCATTGTTGAACTGGACTATGGAAGCAATCTCCTTCCCAGCTAAGGAATGCCAGCACCACAAGATTCAAGCCGCTCTCCTCTCTCCAGCAACCAATGAAGCCACGGAAGCAGGGGGGGTCCAGTTGCCAGCCAAATATGCAGATTTCGCAGACATTTTCAGCGAACAAGAGGCCACAGCACTACCCCCCCCCATAGGGACTGTGATCGCACCATTGAGTTGATACCAGGAGCCAAGATTCCAGCAAGGAAACAATATCCCATGTCCCCCAAGGAACTAGCCACCTTAAAGGATTACTTGGATTCTAATCTCCAAAAGGGTTTCATCCAACCATCTACTTCCCCAGCGTCTGTTCCTACCTTCTTCGTACCAAAGAAGCCTGACCCATTGGCACCGGCAAACCAGGAGGCACCCATGAGAGTGGTACACGATTTCAGTTCCCTCAATAAACTCACAATAAAAGAAAATTATCCCCTCCACCTTGGTCTTGCATTTCCCAAGGGGGAGGGGGGAAGAATCTTCTAATTATTTAGCTATTTTCCAGCAGCAGCCACCTGGGCCAGAAGCGTTATCAGACCTGGAGAGCAGCACTGATTCGTCCTTGGAGGAGTTTTCCTTTGAAGAATTTCCATTGTTGCCCAGTTCTCATGGGAGCTTGGAGGGAGAGATGGACTCTTATCAGACCTCTGGAAGGGAGGGGGCTGAAATGGAATGTGAATCTGGAGGGGAGGGTGATGTCATGAGTACTGATGGCGAGCAGGAGGGGGCCTCTATCCAGGGGGGAAAACGCATGTGTAGTACTGAGGAATTAAGCAGCCATTCAAAGAGACACAGATCAGACCCACCTTAGCTTTTGGAGTATATCTGTTTGGGTTTTTCCCACGCTTCTTCAGTTTGTTAGTATTTTCTGTCTTATGTAGCAGCAATAAACACTAGAGACCTATTCCTCGTCTCAGCGTGTGTCTCACTGTTAGGACACTCACCCTCTTCTGTGCAGAAGGCAATAGGACTAGCAGTTGAATTTTAGGTTCTACAGGACTCCTTCTCTTTTGTCCCCCTGAGCTACAAATATTCACTTTGATTGGTACAATCTCCTCTCTTGCATCTGAACACAACCTACTACATTCTGCTCATTGCTTGTGGCACCTGCTCATAGCCTACCCAAGCAAATACTGCTAACACTGGCAAAATAATGAATGGGCTGCAGTGCCTTCAAGAGTTTTTGGCTTTGGCTGGCTATTCCTCTACATTTCCATTCAATCCAGCCAGCAGCATGCAAACATTGTTTCTGCTAGGGCCTGGGCCTGTGGGGATAGTATTGGTAGAGAAGAATGCAGCTGCTGCCTACATGAAAAGTAATTCCCTCATTTTACTTAATGGTAGGTTACCCATTTGTATTTATTTAAATGGGGGGTTATATTTGATCAATGCTTTGTGATAAGTCTTGGGCCTTGTTTCCTTCAACATGTATTTAAAAGAATTGCTGAGATTCTGCTAATAATGATATGATAATAAAAGAGCCTAAGGATGTGCTATACAAGTAAATGTATGTAAGTACAGAATGAGAGAGAGAGAGAGAGTTATATGGCCATCCACTTGCCAAGCAGCTCTGGGTGGCTAACAAGTGTTAAAAACTTCAATACCAGAAAATGATAAAAATAAAATATAGCAAAGTAAATTGAAATAAACTTCAAGATAGGAGAGAACAAAGCAGGAAAGCTGGAGAGAAGGTAGGTCTAAAGTAACTGAGAGAGCTGAAGATAATGTTTTGTGATGAATAATACTGATACAATGTTCAAGACTGTTGAACTCCTGCCCTGGTTTACATACTGTGCTAAATCATGGTTTGTCTAACCATATGCCACAATTGATTGTAGAACACACTAAACCTCAATTGCTTGGGTTTTCACAGCATGTTCAGTCAAAACCAAAGAAGCATATTGTTGCTTACTGCAGGGTGTGAACTCAGCCATAAGGTTCCTGTGTAATTCTTCATTATTCACAGACATAGCCATACTTCCAATTACCTACTACTCTCCTCAACCAAAACTGGGGCAGTGAACCAAACCGTAGATAGTTCCCAAACATTTTACAAAAAAGCAAATGCCAAAAATTCCAGAGGAATGTGTTTCCACCCTAATGCTTTAGAATCTAAACAAAAGACTATTTAAAGTCCTGGGCACAGACCTTGAAGCACCTGTGTTTCACTGTCACTGAATGGTCTACAAGGTTAGGGAATGCTGGTGACAAAGTAGTTATCATACTGATTTAGTGAGCTAATACAGAACAGTGTTTTATTACATGACAAAAACGAGGCAGGATCCACATCAGCAATAACAGCTGTCAGTATATACTGCTTAAGCAATGTAAAGCACGTAAGTTATGCTGGGAAGCGTTTATGGTGAAAAGCTGAGTTTGAAGAGAGACTCTTCAAACCTTGGGAATGGGAATGTCTCCAATAAATTAAAACAGGGTAATAAAACACTGTAATTAGCACTATAATTAGCACTGTAACGTACATATTCTGTGACCTGCTCCTGATAATCTGTCTTTAGACAGGTATGCTACATCATAGGATGGTCCATTTCACAACAGGAACAATAAAATTATAAATTGAAGCAAAGGCCTATTACACCCCAGTTATGGATATGAGTGAATGCAAGGAAGGATTTCCTGATGGAAAAGATTCTGATTGGTTATATATCACTGCTGGATATGCAGAGTAGTTGAGAACGGAGTTCTCATAAGTTCCAAATGTCCAACATCAACACCCACCACTGTGATCCTATCCTACTGATACTACCAGCAATGCCTGGAAATGGCTTATCATGTTTGTGAGGCTACCATAGACTACATAACTTAAATCAGTCTTCCCCAGTCTGATTCCAGAATAGAAGAAGATGGTATCAGCAATCTGGGGAGCCTCCACAATTGCCAAAAGTTAAAAAAATAATAATGGTAGAAGTTTTAAAAAGGGGGTGTCCCAAAAACGGCCCAGTGTGGTACAAAAACAGAAATGCAGGTGAATGGAATACTGTATTTAGAAAAAGATCTCTTTCTCTGTCTCATCTCATAGATGTTAGTTGTCAGTTTTCTCATGTGTATTCTGGATAGTCTCTCAATAACGGCCTTGTCCTATTCAAACTTATTTAGTCCAAATGTTTGTTTTTATAGACCCTGACATCTGTACCAGCTCCTGATCTTATTTCTGGAGAACAAAGAGCAACCCCCCCCCAAATGCAGATGTCATTTTGAGATAGTCCAGGTGACCTATTAGTCACCCTCAAATTATAGCCTCATGGTTCATCCTAGAAGAATATTGTTGGTAAGAAGCAGACTGTCACATGAAGACGAGCAAGATGTTATCCAAGTACTGTATTGTTGTTTGAAAGACATTTCAAGGTCCCATGCTTTCTGCAATGCCCGCAGATGAACTGATAATTTCTGCCTAGATGCTCTGTAGATTGATGTGACAATACTGTATGAGAATAAGTGCAGAGGCATTATATAAGGGAATTATACCAATTCACGTCTTTTGTTCAGACATGGTGTCCTTGAAATGGCAAACTCAGCCATTTTTAGCCACTGTTATGAAAATAGTTATCTAGACAACCTTTACTATTCAAATTGAAATACTATTTACAGGAAAACTAAAAGTCAAGCAATTGAAAAATACAGCATTTTATCTTAATAAAACACATTCAGGGATTGTTCACAAAATCACTCAACAATCATGGGTACATCCTTAACATTCTTCAATCACTTTTCCAGTAACTTACTTTGACGAAGATGTCAGTTTAATGGGTCCTGCTATGGCATATCATCATCATTTTCCTATGTACCTCCCGTATGAGGGAGATGGGCAGTGATAAAAATATGATAAATAAAAAATAAAGTAAAAATAGAAGAATAGCTTCATGGGGTTGGCCAAAATAGCAACACCAGTAGATATATCTGCATATCAATTCCACTATTATCTATTAGACATTCTCCCATATTAATTACCCAAAAAGGCATCAAGAAATGCATGATGATGCCCAAATCTCATGATGCCATTCTGCTCAGTCTTCTTATTGCTCCCATATACTGTGCACAAGCACACAACCTCACTTGTTATATGCCTCGATAACCCAAGTAGATCCAAAAACAATACTAAAGGTCTTAAGGGGGAAAAAAGACTTGGGAGTCCTTTGCAAAAGGCTAAAACAGAGCTAGAACATGATATGTGTGAGAAAGAAATTGAGAGAGATAGTAAGAAAGAGAGAACATTCTTGGAGAGGATCATCTATCATCTCATGATCACTTACATTATTATAAATCTAGAAGTAATTAAAAATTAAAAGTTAGCTAACAGATAAAACCATCAACGATTAAAAATGTGTTAAAATGTGATTTTAAGGCCTTTTTAAATATTTGTAAAAAGGTTAGTTCTCTCCATTTAATAGGGAATGTATCACTGAGAACAGGGCTATTATTTTCCCCCAGAGGCATTGAGCGACCTCTTAATTAATTACAGAGAGAAGAAAAATGGGAACAAAGAAAATGCCTTGATCTCCTATAGGAATGACAGGACATAAATCCAGCAAGCATGCAAACAAGCTGCTGCTCATTAGAGAAGTGTAATTGTTGAAGTATAATTAAGAAAGAGAGTGGTCCCCTAAGTAATATTTTTATGGCTTTTGAGACTCACTAGGAAAGGCAATGACATCAGATCTAGGCTAGAAAAGTCAAGTGAAAGTAAATCTGTCAGATTTGGGCGGGTGAGATAGATAGGTGGGTAAATCGGGGCCAGGGACCAAAGTCAAAGCAAGGATCGTTTCATGAAAATGCAGTATTTATGTTGGGCATTGCCTAGGTTACAAAACAGCATAAGCTAAAGCATGGTTGGCTGAGTGGGCTATGCAAATTCACCCAATGTAGGCAATTGATGTTTTAGTGCATTATACAAACCCAGAAAACTGGATTAAATTGAATAAATTATAGTTAACTGGGAGATGATGTCATGCAAACTGCCAAATTCAAGGTTGAAGACCTCTGGACAGAGGGCACTGGGAAACAGTATCTTAGGTAGATCCAGTTGAGTTCTGATGGTTGAAACTATTCCTACTAGAACAACAGACGCTAGTTGTCTCGATAACTCACTGAAGCCAAGTGAAGCCTTAGTTAAGAAGCACAATCTGTAATGTGATCACTTTCATTTCCTGTGGAAATGAAATCTCAGTAAGACTTTATCGATGTTGCAATATTAAACTTCTGCAAGATTGGGAAAATGGAATTTCTGGTGGAACCATGAATTGAGGAATGATATTATCACATCTGGATAGGAAGTTCCTAAAAATGAAACTAACTAGCATTCCCCTAAGGAAGCATCATCATCTTCATCATTATCTTTTGCTGCACCCTGATCAGCCCAAAGACCCACAATCATGATTGTGAACAGGGAAAAGAGTGAACACTGCACAGCTGGAGGAGGGAGGGAGGGAGTAGCCGAGCTGGAGAATGGGTAAGAACAGGTGAGCAAGATATGGTTGGATAGATGTGAGAGACAAAGAATCTGGGGTAAAAGTTGGTATAAGGAAAAGCAAAGTGGGTGGGCTGGTAGGAAAGAAAAAAAGGTTGGAAAACCACATGTGGTCCCCAGAACTTATCAGTCCTGAGCATTACTAAATGTTTTAAATAATAAAAGAAGAGAAATATGACATATAGTTAACAAGTAGGATATAATTAAAATGTGGAAAAATAGGAAGTACATTTACAAATACTAGAAATTTATCTGCAAGTTAAAGACCAAAGGCCTCAGAAGACAAGAAAGTATGGTCAAGAAGATGGGTGAAATTAGAAGGTACTATCAGAAAACTTCAAAAATAGGCTTTAAGTAACAGAAAGACAGAAAAAGGAAAAGAAACAATGACACGTGCAAGCAAGCAGGTCTCATAATCATTCTAATACAGAAATGTTCCTTTATGAGAAGTCTTACAGATACAGTCAATCTTCATTTCTTATACCTGAAACATCTTTTTGTCACAAAGGCATTTTGATGAAGCTTTAAATTGTTGTTGCTAATCCCTTTCATCAAATATCAGTAGGCAAGTTAGCTAAGACTGGGCTGAGATCAGGAATGGAGCTTTCCAGGTATTGCTAAACTACAGTTCACAATGTACTTACTATTGGCCATGTGGCTGAAACATCTGAAATCCCAACTTTCCTACTCCCTTTTATGCCATATATTTTAGGATGATGATAGGTGGCCTAGAATAATCTCCACCCTCCAGGATGCTATGTACTACCTTTCTGCTTATTTCTCAGTTGATGTCCTGACAAGCAGGAACCACGCTGAGATGAGGAATAAGTCTCTAGTGTTTTATTACTGCTACATTAGACAGAAAATCCTAACAAACTGAAGAAGCGTGAGAAAACCCATACAGATAAACCCCCAAAGTCAAGGTGGGTCTGTTCTGTGTCTCTGTGAATGACAGCTCGAATTCTTGCTACTACGCATGCATTTTCCCCCTGGATAGGGTCCTCCTCCTGCTCACCATCAGTACTCATGACAGTTGATCTTTGTCTTTATTCTGGGAAAATGGATAAATGTTCAAACAAAACACTGGACTATAACCACCTACTACTTCTAATAATATCTCTGGGATCTTTGTGGACCCAGAGGCATTTTTGGAAATGAAGATGATGGCAGAGGCTGGTGGTTTGCTTTACAGCATGCTGGTGTCATTTTTTAAAATTTGAATGGAAAGGATCTAAATAAAAAAACATAGAAACTGATGAACCAAAGGAAGGTGTCCCTCAGGATACTAGTGCCCACAAGTGTGACTTTTAGGCAGAGGGTGGCTTTTCTTTGTTAATATGCGCTGTTGACAAGACCAGACTAAGATATTTTGCTCTCTGTGTAAATGATAAGTTGGCACTCCTTGGCACATAGAGAAGCCAAGTGGACTAGCAACTGACCGTCGCATCACCAGTGATGGGGATAGAGCAGCTTTCTGCAGCATACTTCAGGATGCAGAATAGATTGAACGGCATACATCACTGTCTTCTAAAACCACATAGCCCCTTGAAATTCCCCAGCATCTGCTACTAGAGGCAGAAACCTCACTTTGCCTATTGGCAGAGCCAGGCTGAGCAGTTATCAGGCATGTAAACTTTGGCTTTATATTTTTTGAATTAAGTGGAATAGGACAAAATATAGCTTGAACTCTTCACTTGCTCTTGTGAGCCAGTCACTTGTATGGTGTAAGTATCCATTAGCATATGTTGAGCTAATGAACAGTTGTCCCTGTCCTTGGACAGCATGTCTTCTTGGAGTCTTGAAGGCAGATGAGAAATACTTCAAGCAAGTAAATAAATACCATTGAAAAAAAGACCCTTAATGCATATGGGGCTTTGGATTGTGTCACATATTTACAGCATCTCAGTAATGGTTTTGTGATTGTGCAACAGCTTTCCTGCTACTGAGCACTAAGGTATGTCTCTGAGACAAATAAGATGACGTTTATCTTCATAACTTTAACTGCATTCTTCTAGGCAGCTCCATGCTGCCTGGGATTCCTCTCGTTGTTATGATGACATAACCAGGGCTTCAAAACCACTACGTAATGCTATATGAAGCTCTTGTAGAGAAGCTGTGAAATGGCATGCAAAAGGCAAAGAGTGATTCATACATTAACCAGTCTTCAGAACATTGCATATCCATGGCTCATGTACATAACCAGCACAGATAACTTGGAGTCTGTATGTTCATTGAAAATATCTGTAGCAAGAAAACCAGTGTGTGCAGCAGGATCTGGAACCAGATAGTTATGAGTTGGATTCAAATACAGTTCATTGCATTTGGCTCCTACTGAAATCAGGGAGACAAGCCATGATAAATCTTGTCCTGTTGATTTCAGATGGTTAGGGTTAATCACTGCCTGTGAATAAACCTTCTGATAAGAGAGTGTAATATCTGGATTAGGACTCAGTTGTTAGAAAATGAGATTTTTGTGTTTCTAGTGAAGTGATTGTGACTCTTAGCTCTTCTTGGACAGTTTATGCCTTCCTTAACTATAAACTTCCACTGTCACCAAGACATAATAAATAGTAAAAGTTCAAGATTTCAATATAAAGGAGGAAATAAAATATTCAGAAATATCTATACAGCAGTTTTTGAAGATGCTCACGTACTCAGTAGGTATGCTGCTGGCAACCACTTGCTGTACTGCCCATGCTACAAGAAGAGTACGCTTGAGATACACACCTGGGTAGTTGCCATCTGGGAGATAGGCTGAAGTTACAGTTTCATGTAGGATCACTGCTTTAGAACTTGGAAAGTCACTGTCAGACTAAGTAGACAATAGTCTGGATAGGAAACTCTGTTCCTGTTACATTAGTGCTATGCTGAGATATTACTTTATATTTTGATCTTATTCTCCTTCACTTCTAGGAACTGAAATTGCCATTGATTCTTCTTTGATGAAGAGCATTCTGGTGAAATTTTCAAGGACAAGGCTGAAAGATCTTTGCACTAGTAGGATGACTAAGAGGTCTTGTGTAAGGTGTGTGTAAGAGGTCTTGCTTTCATAGTGCAATCAAGCCTTTAGCAATCTGAGATTCTCTGGCTTCCCATATCTGCATTATTTCCTAAATGAGATGCCTACCACCGGGCTTCTTCAGATCAGCAAGTACAGGTGGCCAGGGAGATGAGAGACAAATGCCTAACAGAACTATAACAATATTAACAACTATCATGATAATAAAGCAAGACCAACAACTCCATCAAAAGAAACTCTAAAGCAACCTGAGAAGGAAGTAGAATAACAGAGGCTTCTTTTACAAGGGAGGAACTCATTCAGGAAATGGAAGGACTAATTTCAGCAGAATAACTGAAAGAGGAAACAATAGAATATTTCCTTAGAAAGTATTTGTTCTGCTAGCCTTCTCTTTGATCCTTGTTTAATGCACCAGCAATAAGCTGATGTTTGGGAGTACTCTTAACATATGTCTTATTTTAGAGTTCAAAATTATAAATCACCTTTAATAAACACTTGAAATGTCTAGCTCTGGTACTTACTGAGATGTTTACTAGGAGTGTTTTAGTACAAAGGTTCTTGTGTCAGTATTTATCCTTCACCAATAGGCTTCATTTAGCTGCTAGCACAGTGCAAAAGACACCTGAGGCTGTATCATGATGATTATGCCATTGACTAGGCATGCTGCTGTGGTATTTAAGAAACCACAAATCTTGTCAATCAAGTGCTGATCTAAAGGTTTACTGGCTGTCTCTTCAGATCTCCATTGTGTCAGCACAGAAACATTCCTTAGACACTTTTAGAATTAGTGCCTCACCACCATCATTCACTGTGTCACCATTTACTATCTGCTAATCTCAGTTTAGTAGTTAATCTACTAAGTATATTTAGTAAATATACCTATGCCTTTTCATTGTTTTGGAGTCACCCATGAGCTGTAATCACCCTACCTTAGAGCTTATAGGATACCTATAAACAAATGGAAGCATTCCTGATTCTGTCCTAAAACAAGGAATAGTGGTGGGAATTTCTGACTTTCCAGATACAGGTAGTCCTTGTTTAGCAACTGCCTCGGATAGTGACCATTTGCAAATACAACAGTAGTAAATGATAATAAAAAAATCATTTCCTGACCAATGCACTCACTTATGCCCAAATTTCTGTACCTGACAACAGTGCACACCAGAGTGAGAGCATTGCTGGTGTCGCTGCATGTGAGAACTGTGAGACAGCAGCAACCAACAACCTTTGCAGTGTCCCCCTCTCTCTCTGTGTGTCATGTGGTTTGCTTAGTGACCATGTTGCTTAGCGACCATTTTGCCAGAACCAAGTGCAGTTGCTAAACGAGAACTATATTGATGAATTACAACTCCCATCATATCCAGCTATAATGCCCAGTGATGAGTAATGAAGGGACTCATCATTCATCAATACTTGGAAAGCCATGATTTCCTGGTCTTGAAAGACACCATCCACTTTCTAAGTCTCCCAAATTAATAAGCAAAGCGTTGGAAAACAAAAAAAATAGGTGCAAGGCTAGCTGTATCTGATATACTAGGAAGACAATCTACAATCAGCATGATTTGTACTCTCATCTGTAGCTTGGTGTTGTATAACTGCATGTCTGTCCATCTTTCTTACAGGACAATGGCAGCAACATTTTGTCATGCTTTGCTCTGCTGCATGTGTGAAGGTTAGTGAAGGATAGCTGCTCATCTCTGCAGTGGAAAAAGTCTTGTCAGCTCTTTCTCCTCTATTGTGAAGCCAGCATCTTCATGCCCTATCACCACCTTTTACAAATTCCTGATGCCCGGAGCTGCTACATTCGAGAATCAAGACAATGTCATCATTATAATGTTTATTGTACATTTTCACATACTATTACAGATTTTAGATAAATAAGCAGCGGGCTCAAGTGCAAAGAGATGCAATGATAATATATATATTGTGTTATCAGCTGTTCTTAATGCCAAAGTGGTTTTTCTGGAAACTCACAGAAATTTAAGACAAGAGAGAGTGATGCTGGAGGGTCTCCTGATCAGGCAGAACTTAATTTATGGTTGTCACATTCAATATGAACCTTTTCTACCCATATATTTTCTACATTTTTTCAGTCTTTCTTACCTACCAAACCTGTGTGTCTGCTCCAGTGGAAATGACTGTATTTAGGCCTAAAAAGTTTTCTCAAACAAGTCCTATTAGGGAATAAAACATACATGTTGAATCAATGTATAAAAGGGAACCTCCTGAGGCTGCATAGCCAAGGATGCTCTTCCTTCTAACACCTCAGTGTGGATATCTGCAAGGAAGGAAACTTTGGCCAACAGCATCAACATAATCTGGAGCTGCAGCTGCATGAAGTTCTGGATGTTGGAGACTCTTTTGTATATAGAACAGAATATCCAAGTCTTCCTTACTGCAGGTGCTTGGAATAAACACATGACTATCATGGATGGGAGAAAGCGGGTGCTTTCTCCTTGGGATCAGGGCTAATCGTTGTGGCCCTCATCTCATTCATACAGCAATGCAACAAACGATTGTTGCTTCTGAATAAGGTGAACATTCTGTCCATCTATCTGCCTTCCTATCTTTAATATTAATGTACCCTGATATGTGACTTGGATTCTATAAAATAGCTAACAAAAAGGGCAAAAATTGAAATAGCTCACTCTGTTGAATGAAAACATTGTCTTTTATATTTTTTTCTAGCATAAAAAGACAAGTTATTGGTGCCATTCACAGATAAACTGTTACCCATTTAAAGTCTATATCTTCTTTATTTATCTGGTGAATCCTATAGGTAAATTGTGGTGACAGGCTTGCTCTGCTGCATTGATTAATTTGTAAGCACATACCATGGCATCATATCAGTGAAATGTTCCAAAAATCTTATTTCTATCATGAAGCCCTACTTAATAGCTCTCGAATAATAGAACAATAGAATATGCCACCCAAGACTTGCAGGAGTCTGCTAGAGCTGTTGAACATAAGAATGCTTGCAGAATTGAGATACCATCTCAAATAAGTAAATCAAACCACCTGTTGCAGGAGAAAACAAGCAAGCACAAACCTATTTTATTTTTATTTTTATTTGGGGGGAGGGCTCATCAATTAGACTTTGAGGAATGTATTCTACAGGTCTTTACAATCTTTTTAAAAACTAAGATGGCAAATACTTTTAGCTTTTTTAATAATATTCTATCTGTTCTAGGGAAAAAGTTCAGTTAAAATCTCATATATCCTTATGTAAAACATTTATCTGTAAATGAAATTTCTACCTTAAACAGTTCCATCTGGGAATGTATTTGAGAGAAAGTATATAGTTTAATAATTTATTTCTTTGAATACAGACACTGAAGTTTGATGTCTGCCATTAATAGCAATATACACACTTGTGTTTAAGGTGATGTCCAGTTGTGATTAATGAGCTAGATTATCTACAGACTTCAAGACTTGTCTCTGATCTGTGACATCCCCAAGGAATGTTAGTTTTCCTGATTTGAATAGAGTGAATTTAATGACACACTGAACAAAGATTACTGCAGCCGGCCATTCATTGTATTGCACATTGGCATCCCACACACAAAGGTTAGTTTTTAGTCATCCCTGGACTCATTAACATTTAAAGCTGATCATCATTGCTTAATTGACATAATTTCTCTCTATGCATTTTTTCCCACCTTACGCTCAGATTCTCTAAAAGTCAAACTCTTGTGAAGTTGCCCAGGTTACTGTATTTTGCCCTAAACCTTTCTTCTCTATTGTTTCAATGCCCCATTAACAAAAGCACATGATGGGTGGTACATCAAGGTCAGGGGTGTGTTCGAAAATGACATCAACAAAAGGAGACAATAAAAGGGCTCCTTAGCTACTTAGAAGTTCTATTTTAAAGTTACATTTAAGGAGTCTTCTAGACCATTTAAGCAGACTTCAAATCAACTTCTGCCTGCTGAGACTTATCTAAAGAGCCAACTTAAAAAGCTGTTTGGTAAGAACACTCTATATTTTATTTTGAAAGTTATTTTATATATATATGTATATATATGAATGTTATGCAGCCAATATATAGTTAGATAGATGATATGTGACAGTGTTTGAATTATTCATCTAAAGAGCTGCTTTTAAAGTGCATATAGCAAGCTACATTTCATCAGGGGAAGATCTGTTGGCTGGCTGATTGGAACAAATTGGATAAGAGATATAGGAATATGAAATATCCTAATTATATTTATGTTTAGGTTATAATAGTAAAAATAATGCATCATACAGATATTGTAAATAGCTTACTGTTTTATTTAGCGCTGCTATAGCACCTTTATAAAAAAAGTTTATCTGAGGTTATTATGCATTTCACTGATAATTAATCAAAATTACCACTGGAATTTAAAACTGGATTCAGAATTAGGCTTAAATTACATTTTACTTCTTGAATCCTTATCAGTTTTTCTGTTCTCCCCTGAGACACTCAAAAAGCTTTGTCAAAGTTTCTAGTGATAATAATGGGTTTATGATGGTATAAATGCTTTCAAGAACAGATTTTTGATGCCTACACATTTTCCTGAGGAGAAAAAGAAAATATAATGCCTCCTACAGCTAAGATAGGGCATCTGTGAAGGAAAGGCAAATTATGAAAGGAAAAAAAGGTGTTGTAATTTCATGCAAACAACAATGAATTTCTAAATGATGGGAGGTTTGTGTTATGGACAAAATTGGTTTGATTCTGATTCAGTCAAATTAAGTACTCCCAGTCATTGGTTCAGTGATAGTGGTTAGGCAGAATGGGCAAGTTCCAGCCCATGGACCAAATCTGGCCGTCCTACCCTGTTTATACAGCCCTTCTACCATCAACAGCCACTTAATAGTTAATCACATGCTTAATTTTTTCCCAGTTGAAATCAAAGTTACTTCATGGTTATCTTGTTCTTTCATGCCTGTGATTTTAGCTCTGATTTTGATTAATGTATTTTGTAGTGAAGTGGTTAAATATGTCAAATTGTTCATTAATTGGATTGTGCACTTGAAGTTTTTAAGATTAAAATTAGTAGGTCGAAGTGGCAGATGGCAAACGCTTCTATATATCCAAGAAGATGCATGCAGTATTCAGCATATGATTTTGAACTTCCTCTTTTGGGTGTTTCCCCTTACTCCCATTTTCATTCATATTGGATTAAAACATCCCAGAGCCATCTCTTAAACCATATTATCATGCACCTGGAAATACATCAAGAGGCAGATAAACAGTTCTGTCCAGTTAACACAAGGTGGATTAACATAGTTGTTAAAGCAACCATATGAGTGCATCACCATATTTTAAACCACAAGATCCATTTAACCCATATAATCAAGGGATTCACTTTGGGTCTATGAACCCTAATTTTATCAAAACCAAGGTTATCCCTTATTGGTAGTAAATAAAAAGATACTATTTTTTGCCAAAAAAAAATGTTGTTCAATAAATGCATAACTTGCATAAGGAATTAAGTAGAACAAAATGTGGTGTTATCTTCTAACTTTCAATAAGACTGGAGACGTCTATCCATAATTATCCATGATAACATACAGGTATTGCAGATAAATAATGGGGAACCTTATTAACTTCACATTTTGTATGTTTCCTGAAGACAATTGGATGGCTGATGTTGGAAAGAGAATGGGGGAGGAGATGTATCTATGGTTTGATACAGCAGGTTAGGGGTTTTTTTTTATTAAAAGCATTCCGTCATTATGACTTTCACTGTATAAATGATTTCCTCAGAATCAGTGGGTTGTCTATCTTTTAACTAATGAATAGACGTGGATTGATTTTCCTTTTGTATGTGGATCACTACACGATGCAGATCTGTGCCAACGTAGAGGAGTCCATCAGAGCAAACTGGGATATACAATACATAGGAGGTATTTGGGGAAGAGAAAGTTCCATGACCCGAGTGAAAAACTTCTTGAATGACATTTGTTATTGCTCAAATATGAATATAAAAATAGGCCTGGTGGATCAGACCAAGGCCTATTCTAGTCCTATTTTTGCTCTTCACAGTGGTCAACCAGATGCTTCTAGGGTGCATGATCATAGGAGATGGAGATATACCCTTCTCCTAACTTTGTTCCCCTGCAACTATATTTGAAGGCATATCCCCCCCCCCAAATTTAGAGGTAACATTGCATCATCAAGATTTATCAAGAGCTATTAGACCCATCATCCATGAATTTATCCAATCCCCTTTTAAAGCCATCCAAGTGGCCATTGGGTCTTGCGAGTTAATTATGCATGGTTTTGTCAATTTTAAATCTCTTTCTGATTAGGAATGACCTCTGATCCTAATGATTTCAGAGAGAAAAAATTTCTCCTTGTTTTCTTTCTCCATGCCATGCATGATTTTGCAACTTTGCTCATGTTCCCCCTCAATCTCCTTTTTACTAGGTGAGACATTCTAGGCTTTTCTCATAAGGAAGCTATTCAAACCCTTTGATAGTTTTGGTTGCCCATTTCTTCTCTTTTTCCAGCTCTATTATATCCTTTTCCAAATTTAGTGAACGGAATTGTACACAGTACTGCAGAGTTGTTATTGTTATTAGTAGATTTATATCCCATCTTTATTTTGTACAACCCAAGGCAATGGCCTGCCTCCTATTTTCCCCATAACAACCACCCCATGAGATGGCGTGGACTGAGACAGCGACTGGCCCAAAGTCACCCAGCCAGCTTCCATGCCTAAAGGAGGACTAGGGTTCACAGTCTCCCAGTTTTCAGGCTAGCATCTTGACCATATGCCAAACTGGCTCTCAGATATGGAATTAATGTGTTAATGGAATAGAGATAATTTTCTAGGCTGTGGTCCTTGTCATACTTGCTGCACTTCCAAATCCATTTGGGTGGGGTGGTACGGGGTGTGGAAATTACTAAACCAGTTAAAAGCACTTCATATCTACTTAATGTGGAAATTACAGGAGGTAAACAGGAAAGGACAGTTCTTTGATATGAAATAGGAATATGATGGAGAACCATTTGTACTGGCTGGATCAATCTAAATTATTGGTAACAATACAAATACTGTATATTCTTATCGTTTAAAAAAGACAGAGGCACTAAGGCAGGGAAATCTAGAAGCATAGCAAATGTAAGGCAAGTGTTTGTGACTAATTTCATTCCCAATTCTATCCTTTCTTCAAATTGCACGAAGAAACATGATTCTCCATTTATAAATAATTTTTCCACCATTTCTGTGATTAGCTTGATAATTATACTGTTCAGAATAATTTCATCCATGAAAATATACCTTGACTTTTCTTCCAGGTAATATGACTTCAGCCAGGGAAATGACTAAATCTGCATTCATTTTATATGCGATCTGTTTCTTCATAAATTCTGATGGAAAAGCTGTGATGTAAGTATATTACTAAGCCATACCTTTTCTGAGAGAAATGAGCAACAAAAACAGAGTTGAATCTTTGGTGTTTAGTTACAGCAGTTAGTTTAGTTACAGCTACTTTTCACCTTTAGAGCCCTTTAAGGTACAGTACTGGACACTGTCTTGCAAGAATCGAATCTGCTTGTCCAGGCCTAACACACCATGTCTTTGCTAAAATACCTTTTCCTTATGAAAAGTGGAAGGGTGGGGTGCGCAACAGGCCATCTCCGTCATAGCCCCCAAGCTCTTAAGTATGCTCCCCTAGAGGTACCCCGCCCCCCCCCCCCTTTATATGCCATAAGGCACTTAAAATTGCACTCTTTCAACATGTGTTCTGCTTGAAGTATTTATGGGTGTTCCTCTTGGGCAGGTAAATATATTGTTATTTTTATTTGCTATTGTTTCTATTTTGCTTTGTGTTTACTGGCCAAGGTCTCGACTGGGGCACCATATAAATACTGTAAATAAATAGCATTCTGAGTCTCACAGTGACCCAGCAGACACATTCTGAAAGTTCTTGTAGAAACGAAATTGCTATCCTCATCCTTCATATTTCTCCCTAGCAGCTAGTATTTAAAGAATGCTGCTTGCAGAATTATCATTTTTAATCTGTTGAATAACTTTGATTTTTCAGAAATCTGTTCCATTGTTAAGATCTGAATAGATCACCTCTCCCACCAAACCTATCAGTTTTCTGAACTAAAAAAAAACCCTGCACATACAGAGTCACAGTTAGTATAACTATGCGGAAATAAATGCCTGTTTGCTACTCTATGGGGTTATCTTTTGTCTTGTCCCCTCTTTCTTCATTACAGGAAGAGGTCTGTAAGTGAAGTGCAGATTATGCATGACTTGGGGGAACATCTACATTCTGCAGACAGGCAAAACTGGCTCCTTGAGAAACTGCAAACTGTGCATCATGAACCTGAGGCTGTTGAAGAAACTAAGCCCCGTGAAGTAAGGAGTTGGAGACTGCGCCCTGATCATGGGAAGCCAAAGATGCAGAAGAAACCAAAGGATTGGAACAAAGGTTATAAAGATATCACCTTCAAAACCAAACCACAGTGAAAGTATCATAGCTTCTCTTTCCAATTCAGTGGTAGTGAGCAATTAGGGCATTTTATTATTTATTATTTATAAAACAACGATGTCTAAGAGGATATCTGCATAATGTTACTTTTTGGAGATTGGATGTACTTATTCTGTGCATTTTATTTCCATTGCCTATAGTCAGTTGATCCCTTGTCTTACGCGGTTTCTTCAGTTGTCTATATAGCTTACAGGATGAATTGTGAGATCACGTTGAGTAGTCTACATTACTAGCTATTGGGGTTTCTGAAAGCTAGGTGAGAAAGGCCTTTTCCTGGTGATATTTTTTATTGCTTTGGATGCTTCATTTCCAAATTTAGCACATTAACACATCACAGTAATAAAGGAATGCATAGATTCTGGTAATGCTATTTTGGTTAATCTCCAGAAAACGACAGCACAAGAAAGATACGCAGTATGAGCAACTGGGAGCTTGTCCCTGGAGAATCGTGCCTTAGCCACATTTAAAATCCTAATCTTACAATAATGAAAGTAATTTGTTAGGTTTAAATACCTATTTTATCTCATGGGAACATGTTATTTGATAATGTTGAAATCTGAAACACCACTTGGATATGGAGGAACATGCAGTGGTACAAGCATATTTCTTCACACTTTTACAATAGAAATTACAGCTACATCTCCAACAATGACATGATTGGGTAGCCCCTGATCATTCAAACAACCAGTTGCACAATCCTATAAAAGAACTTTCAAGTAACATGCTTGGAATTTGATACCTTAATTAACTTCTGTGATCTTTGTGTCAAGAAAAAAAAAGTGTAACTTTATATAGAATCATAGCTTGAAGCTGTGATCCTACGCATAATTGCTTGGTAGCTGTCTCACAGAAGTTAATAGAACTTACTTTGGAATAAATAAATAAATGCATGGGCTCAAGCACACAAAGAATCATAAAACATTCAGGCCACTGCATCCATTCCGATGAAATATGTTAGCTTTTTTAACATCAGAATCATACTCTGTATTGGTTTATCCAACATAGTCTCTCCTATCTTCCTTTTTCTTAGATTTAGCATCTCAGACATTCTGCAAAAGTTGGTTAATAAATGATAAATAATAATGTAAAAAATATGTTCACCATTTTTAGTCTAGAAGTGAATGTGGGAATAATTATCTGATAATCATTATGCTGGATCTGCAATTGATGTTCTGGCTTCTTAAAAGTCTCTGGCAAAGCTTTTAACTGAGAGAATATTCCTTTGTACCTTTATTGACCTGATCTTGCAAAAAGGCATTACTCTTAATACATACCCTTGAACCTGCAGAGATCTACATTGTATTCAGTAGCATTCCATGTGGGAACAGGGTTCAGAGATGAGATGTGTGGTTATGGAAGCAAGACTTTTAAAATGCACCTTTTATTTATTCTTTTGCTGTATGTTCACATCTACCTTACACAAATTCAATTTAATTCCTTTATATCTGTATCTTGCTAATGCCTTGTCAAATAAATGGACCAAAAACTGTTGGACAGTAGTAGTTGGAAAGCACAACTTAGTATTCTGTCATTATTTATATGATCCTTCTTCTAATACAGGATAATGAAATAATTTAGTTGAATTCAGAATAAATTCCTATAAAGTGTATACAAAAATACTGACAAAGATCCTATGGCTATTTGCCGATGACATACTGAACCACAAACAATCCAGGATTTGGCCTAATGTGCTCTATAAATGTGGCCTGTTAATAATTCAGTATATGCAAACCCAGAAAACTGGGTTATTTCAGTAAAATATTATTACTCACGAGTGTCAGCGGGAAAAATGTCCCTGAAGAATTCCAATCACCCAGGTTCGATGATACAAAGAAAGGAGTTTATTTGGTAACGTGTTTGCAAAGGCGGAAGGAACCCTGAATGAAGTTAACCCTATACCTTTATACCCTCCTTGCCTGTCATCCCCCTCCTTGGAGGGTTCAGCTCACATTCTTCCTGTTACCTTGAAGTACCCACTTTGATTTACAAATTCACAATGCCAGCAGGATGTCAGGATGTTCTTACAATCCTTATCGTTGTTTTTGACTCTGATGGCTCACCAGATCCTAGTTTAATTTACATAAGGTCAAGATAACCGTGATTGCCTTTTTGTCAGGAAGGGGAAGAACAGACATGTGATGAAAGTAATCAACACATCCTTGAGACACTTATGGATATCGATCACATCCTCAGGAATGTATTTAACTTCATCCTAATTCTAATGTTTGTATACATATATCAGGGCCTGCATTTCCCCCTTCACACAAAAGTTTACACAATCCTAATAATCCCTCCCCCTTGCGTGACCTTGCTGGCACCGGCTATTACCCACTATCTCAACTACAAATTCTAAACCTAATGACTGTTTTAGCACCCATTTTCCTCCCCCCCTTGCCTCCTTTCAGGCAGTCCTTTTTTCTTCTAGATGAGTTTAAGGCACATCCAGGGGTTCTGTGAACCCCTCATTTTTCCCCGCTCACAATCCCCCCTTCTTCTACTGACTTATATTTCCTGCCTTAAACTCAAAATGTTTAAAATGTGTTTTTCTTCTATGTATTTTTTTGGATCAATTTCCTCTAATCTTTGGTACATAATCTTTTGGGGGGCCATACTTTCAATTGTGCTTTGAACAATATTTTTGATCAGCGGGATGAGACATGGGATACACAATAATCCTACCAGGATCAAAATTCCCATCATGAGAGCTTGCTTCCAGCTCGTGAACAGCCCACCAACAGCACATCCAATGCCATTTCACTCTTCCAGGCCACCCCACTAGTGGCATCCAACCATTCTGCAATTCCCTTCACAGCATCTCCGGTACAGTTCATGAACCCCTGTTGGCCACAATAGATGATCCAATCCATATCCCCGTCAACCATCACCTACCAAAACAGAAAGGATTCAAATCCCACCAAAATTTAGCCTCTAGCCCTGACCTCATCCGGCACTCCCCTAGGCACTTCCACCCCGTCTACACATACTTCACTGTCAAATGATCCTCCCGGTGCATCTCTTTTATTCCTTCTGGGTTTTAAAGCACCCCCTCTTTTGAAAGTTGTTTATCAGTCCACTCGTGACTCAGGCACCAGCCTATAAGGCTAACAGGTAGGCTGGATTTCAGAATTGTATTCTAATCCCTTTTCATATGGAAATATAAATTCCCTATTGTTCTAAATTGAGTGCATCTTCAAAGCTTCCCTTGAACCCTGTGACTCTCTTTTCCAGGTTCAGGGACCCGTATGGTCATCAAAACTGCAAGGTATTAGACAAAAAAAGTTCAGGCGCATTTTTTCTTTTTCTGCACAGTCCAGTGTCCAGCAGTATTTGGCAACACCAGTGTCTTCTTTGGGGTTTCTCCCAACTCAGTTGCCGACTCCCCTCCATCTGGTTTAACTTGATTTCCAGACTTAAAAGGATGCCTGCTTGTTCCAACAGTAGGGCTCTGTGTTCCTGTAGATAGGGAGACAAGGACAAGACTTGCGCAGATAACTGTTTCAAATGCTGCAGACAAATTTCTTCCCCATGGCATGCATGTCTCCTACTTCTCCATTAAGAATTCCAAGATAGAGTCACCCATCTCAAATGAACTGACTCTAAGTCTTTTCTTAGGAGCAATCCAGAGACTTAGTATTGTCACTAAAAAGGCTGTGTCCATGTTAATCTTGCCTTTGGTCCTAGCCTCTCCAAGTGTCCTTTTAGCCTATAAAACAATCACCACAAAAAGAAAGCATTGACATAAGAGCCCATCTAGTGTTTGGACTGTTTCCATAACCAAAATTGTCAAAACAAAAACAAAAACAAAAATTCAGATAGATCATACCAGTCCATGGAGGCTCTACTATTGTCCAAATTTTTCCCTCTCCTGTTTTTATCATCATGTGCTATGTTGAGGAGTGATTAAAATTTAATCCATATAAAATTTATAAAAACACACACTCACTTTCCTAAAACTGGAATGCCAGGGGCAGAGCAGAGTGGAGCTGTGAGAGCAAAGGGGTGCCCCCCCCTTTCTCTGAGTCATTGCCTCTCTGAAACTGCCCACATTCCCCCCCTTTTCACAAGAGGAGTAATCATTTCCTTCTTGGAAATGAGAAGGAAAGAGACATCTCTGAAACTTAAAAGATTGTCCCCGGTGTGTGTAAAGGTATTGTAAAAGGAAAAATCCTAAAAAGATGGGGGAGTAAAGGATCTTCTGTAAACGCACTGCCCCTCCCCTCTGTCACCCTTCTGTCCCCTCATTTGGATCCTCAAGCTTGCAACAAGCAGGCAAGAGGCAGACTGAAGGGAGGAGTTTGGGTGAGACTGGGCAAATAATGAAACACACATACACCACACATACACCTCAAACAATTAAAAAAAAAGGGAAAGGATTGACAAAAACCTTTCAACTTTCCCATCATATGCATTCAAATTACACAAATCACAACACACACACACAAAACCAGAATTAATGGTGGATGCAGGCATGGCCAGAACCTGCAGCCTCCAACTCTCTTTTCACAACTCAAAACAGTTTCTCAACCTTATATGTACGCACACATTCAGACAAACAAATGCTCTTAAAAAGAAAACTGCACACCAATGCCTCAACAGGCTGTTGCCACATGCACTCCATCACAGCCCTGCAGGAACACAGAAGCTCTTCCTCCTTCCTTTCAGCCAGGAGAAAGGAATGCTTTATTAAAAGGGCGATAGCTCCCATCAAGATGAATCTAGCCGCTCCCATGCCTATTGGAGACAATCCACACTCAACTGCCCTATTGTGATTCAACTCAACTCCCCTCCCCAGAGAGCCTGCGCCTCTCCAGGTCCTTTCCGCGCCTGTCTGTTTCCCGAGCCCTCCATTCCAAGGAATACCTCCTCGACCCAATCTTCCGAGAACTCCCCCTGCCTCCCCCTCTTTGGGGCCGCAAACCTTGAGCTAAAAACGAGGCATTTCATCTTTCTTTTTCTTTCTTTCTTTCTTTTTCTCTCTCTTCCTGGGGTTGCCCTGCAAACACCCTGTTCATTTATGGGCTCTGCCAGCACCCCCCTTTTTCTGGCAGCTCAGTATAGTCTACCTGTGCCCTTTGAAACGGCCAAAAGGCTAACGGTCGCCCCCCTTTTTCTTTCTTGCTGCCTCCTTGTTGACTTTTAAGCAAATGAAGCGTTTCCAACACACACTATGGGCTATGGTCCACATAGTTAAGCACCAAAACTTTCCTTTCACTGCATCTACCAAAGCATCGGTCCCCCAATGCCCTCCTTCATGCACTTATTCCAGGATTCCCTTCATAACCTCGGGAGATACTACTTCTCCCCCTCCTTCCATTTGCCATCCTTTCTCCGTCTCTCTGCAACCCCCCTCTCTTAACTTTTTCTTTCCTTGCTCAGTGGGTTTCCAGATTGGGCTCTCTGGAGGGTCCAAAATTGGCACCGCCACCATCTGTAATTCCAATTGGCCAGCGGCCTCCTTTGCCCATTATCTGCCCACCGATTTCCCACCACCTCTGAGCTATGGCCTCTCTGATGAGCTGGTATATAAACTACGGCAATTTTATGGGGTCTCATCAGCATCTCCAAAGTTCTTCCACCTGCTGGACATGCTCCACCTGTTTCCCATCAGCTTTTATAAGACCCCTTTCTTGCCAGATTTTCCCAAAAGTGTGTACCACCCCATAGGCATTCTTTCTCTCAAGTCCCCTCACCATCACAAGTTCATTCTTATTTCTTCTTCACTTTATTTAATTCACTTTTACCCAATTCCCTTCCACACAAATTAAATTGGTCACCTACTCACAGTACTGAACACATGGCACAATCAAATCCCATGTCCCTCCATCCACAGCAAATAACAGAAGGGATGGCATAGCCAAAAATTTGGAAGACCCGCAGCCTGGCCAGGGCTATGGATTTCCAAAAACCTGAAGCGTTCCCCCTTTACTGTGGAGGAGTTTGGTTCCCTAAAGGGACAGACTCACGTTTAACTCCTTAAGGGACAAGCTCACATAGCTTCTCTCTCCCTTCCTTCCCTCTTCAGACTTTCTCTCCTCAGCTCAGGACAGATGCCCATGCCACACACACACACATGAGCACACACACACTCTCTGCACCATTTCCCTCAACAAATATACATACCAATACACAGACAAACACCTACAATCAGAAAACATTTTTTTTTACATACTCATACAAATTCTGACAGTCCTGAAGGACTCCCAGGATTGGTTTCTACTGGTTCTCTTCTTCCCCGCCATTTCCACACCTATCCTTTCCTCATCTCTGAGTGGCGGCGTCCTGCTGTGTTCCCTTTGTTCCATAACCTCCCTTATTGTTGCTACCCTGATCCTGCCCTTCTGCTTATGTTTTTCTCTGTTTCTTTTGAGAGATCCTCTATACTCTCCTCAGCCCATCTTGGTTACTGCCTTCTCTCACCCTGATCCTTGATCAGCACTAGCCCCTCTCGACCTTCTGATTGTTTTACACCCAAGGTAGAGTACTCCAGCCCACGCTGGATTTGCTTTCCAACAATTTTAAGCCTCTGGCTGTCGGGGGCAAAACCGGGCCGGCCTCCCAGCAAACGCTGGCTAGTTTTAAAGTCCGACCTCAACCTATGGCATCGAGACGAGTTTAAAAAGGCATTCCTCATCACTGCTGTCCTCTTTACTTACAAAAATGCCTGTGGGCGGGTCTGGCCCTTCCCAAGACACATGTTACCTGACTTCTACATAAGGGACCTGGTCCATGAGACCATTTCCTCCAACTGAGTGATCCAATACCCATTGGACATCCCATTTGGATCCCAAAAGTAAGGGCGGTCGGGATCGACCAATGGGTATTTGGGCCACTGTTTTGTGCACAACCTAATCATCCTCACCTTCTCTAATTCTCTGGTATACCTTTTCAGCCATGGCATGCTCCACTGGTTTATAACCTGTCCTAAGGGCACATCCGGATCTGGCCCTCTGCTCGGGGCTCCAACCCCGGCCTCCAGTCTCCTAGGTGGTTTGCTCTGTGCCTTCCCCATGACTGACCGTTTTCTCACTGATCTCGCCCCGAGGACTCCAGCCCGCGCTGGATGCGAATTTTTAAGCCCTCTCTTTCACGGCAAAATCTTATCAGACTCCCAGCAGACGCTGGCTATTTTTAAAGTCTGACTCCTTCTACACCCGTCCTCGATGGAGCACTACAGCCGACCTGAGGCACCGGACTCTCACGGCTACCTGCAGGAACTGCGACTGTTTAACCACCCACACCAAAGAGTCCCTTGGTCAGTCACGTCCTCCCGCAAGCCTTACAACTCACCTATTCCAGCTCTCGTCAGAGCCCACGACTGGCTTCCCACCAACTGCTTACCTCGCAGCTGGACTTTCCACCAACTGCGCAGCTGGCCTTCCTTCCGCGGGCCGACTGATCACACAGCAGCCGGACTTCCTCTCCTTTCTTTGAACCGTCTCGTTTAATCGGGGCCCTGGGAGTCGCTCCAGGAGGATCGGGCGGAGTCACCTCAGCAATGGGAAGCGGTGGCCACTTACCCCTCCCTGATCCTTCCAGACCGACATCTCCTCAAGGGCTCCTGGCTGGCTCGCCAAATTGTCAGCGGGAAAAATGTCCCTGAAGAATTCCAATCACCCAGGTTCGATGATACAAAGAAAGGAGTTTATTTGGTAACGCGTTTGCAAAGGCGGGTCCCTCCGTGCAAGAAGGAACCCTGAATGAAGTTAACCCTATACCTTTATACCCTCCTTGCCTGTCATCCCCCTCCTTGGAGGGTTCAGCTCACATTCTTCCTGTTACCTTGAAGTACCCACTTTGATTTACAAATTCACAATGCCAGCAGGATGTCAGGATGTTCTTACAATCCTTATCGTTGTTTTTGACTCTGATGGCTCACCAGATCCTAGTTTAATTTACATAAGGTCAAGATAACCGTGATTGCCTTTTTGTCAGGAAGGGGAAGAACAGACATGTGATGAAAGTAATCAACACATCCTTGAGACACTTATGGATATCGATCACATCCTCAGGAATGTATTTAACTTCATCCTAATTCTAATGTTTGTATACATATATCAGGGCCTGCATTTCCCCCTTCACACAAAAGTTTACACAATCCTAATAATCCCTCCCCCTTGCGTGACCTTGCTGGCACCGGCTATTACCCACTATCTCAACTACAAATTCTAAACCTAATGACTGTTTTAGCACCCATTTTCCTCCCCCCCTTGCCTCCTTTCAGGCAGTCCTTTTTTCTTCTAGATGAGTTTAAGGCACATCCAGGGGTTCTGTGAACCCCTCATTTTTCCCCGCTCACACGAGTATGCATGGTGTGTGTATGTAGTCACTATGCCATTCAAACTAAAAATGGCTGCCGTTTTGGTCCCCATTTACCCAGATTCTGTGATCTACAACAAACTTTATGGAACAGCATTTAGCAGAAAAGATCTCATATGAGAGTGTTTAAGATTTGAACACTAGGGAGCTAAAAAACTCAGTTAAAATGTGTCCAGAGGTAGGCTGTAGGAAGTGTGCCACACAAACATAACCATAGAAAGATCTATTATATAAACACAGGGATCAGAAATACTTGTACCTTACTATTCAAGCCACTAGAGGGAGTTATGAAAGCTCAAAAAATAAAGTGTTCTCTCTCAAATATTTTATTTCCACTTTAGCAAGTAGATCAAATTGCTGGACTTAGGTAAAAGAAAGTAGCTGGCTTGATCTGAAGGAAACTGGTCAGCTTTGACACAGTAAAGAAATTTGTATATCAAAAAAAGTACTTCCTTTTCCTTTAAGAATTGCTTAAATTTAATCACACTCAAATTCAGATTCAAAGTTGGTAACACAATTTCTACAAAGAATTATATTACTACTTTGTGTATTTACATTTAATGACCAATTTTCTACTGAAGAACCCAAGATAGTTTGTAGTTGAAAAGAATGGTTGTTTGCAGAACACACAGTGTTGAAACATGGTTGTCTGGTTTGTTTGTGGCTATGTTTGCACAAAACCTGCTTCTCTGGTAAATCATTGAGTACATCACCTTCACTTGTTTTTGATTGTCCCCCAACCTAGAACAGTGTTAATTTAAGATTACTGTAACATTTTTCTAGAGCGTCTGAATACAGAGACAGGGCTAAAGCAACTCTGTCAACTGAAAAGGGGCCCTCGGCATGGTATCATTTTGTAGTCTGGAAAACAGCGTAAAAACAATAGCCTGACAAGCTTCAAAAATACTGTGTTCAAGATAGCTGCTCCTGCTATAGCTATAGCTATGGTAGCCCTTGGATATTTCTGGGAGCAATTCATCAAATACGCTTAACTGTTTCGTTTACATGTTCAGAATCTTATCCAAATCTAGAAACTTGATTTCTGGATCAGGCCACAAATACCCTCAATAATCCCAGACTGTTAATTACCTAACAGAGCGAGGCCCTGTTGTATAAATTCAGTACAGCGGTTTAACTCTTTTGCCTGGGCTTGAGACATAAAACAGCCCAGTCAGAACAGGGTTGCCTCAGGCACTCTACCATGGTTTTGTTTTGAATTTTAACAGCATTAGGGTAAAATGGGGACAGAAGCAAGCAGTTCCTTCTTGGTAGGCCTGACTCTGACCAGACTTAGGTTTCAAGACCCTTTTAAACTAATTTAAAACAAAAACACTAGGCGCTATTACTATAGCTCAGGATTTCTCAACCAGGGTTCTTTAGAATCCTAGGATTCTGCAAAAGGTCACTAGGGGTTCCCTGGGAGAACACAATTTATTTTAAAAATTATTTCAAATTCAGGCAACATCACATTAAAGAGGTAACTTTCATTTACTTTTATTTTAAGAACACTGTTAATGTATATATACAGGCCTACGCATGAAACAAATATAATTTTGTAACTTCTGGCCTATATTTGAGCCTGAATGTGCAAAGGTTCCGAGGCCTGAAAATTTCAAAGATTCCTCCAGAGTCAAAAGGTTGAGAAAGGCTGCTATCTTTGCAAAGGCAGGTGGGTTACCCTAACCTACGAAAGCAATTATTAAACAATAACACAGTATGGAGTCCCTGCTGCTCTCTGAGCTTGGTTGTTTGCTTGCAGACATTTTATTACCTGACTAGGTAACATCATCAGTGCTGCTGAGTGTGGGGTTTGCTCCCTGTTATATACAGTAGCTTGCTTTGCCAGTGATGGTGGGCATGTGGTTTTCTCCTTGGTAGTTCCCTGAGTAGGGTATTGCTTTGCTTGTTTGTCTGGTGTTAACACCAGACAAACAATCAACAACATGTTAATAAGCTCGGTGAACATGTGGTTTCCTGTTTTTTAGCTCAGTGGCCCATGTAAGCACCTGAATATTGCAAGCCTGCTTGGCAAATGGACCAAGCACCATGCTCTCCATGTCCAGCCCAAAAGCTCAAATAGATTCAGTGACCAAGTGAAAGATTCCAATTTGTAATCTAAACAAATACCTAGGGAATTCGAGGAGGTTTTTTTCTAAACAGAAACTAAAGAATCAGACCTTCTCATTAATGGCGGCCCGAATTCCCTTTCCTTAAGATGGCCGAACCACCATCTGCTGCAGGTGCTTTAATTTGAATGTCTCCATTCAGCAGCAGATTGGCTTCTTTCTTCCATCGCAGTATTTTATCAACTAAAGGTATCTCTGGTATAGATTCTAGTTTGGAAGAAGCAGTGATGATCTGGGTCTAAGGCGCTGGGGAGCTGAACGTGCCTTTTACCCATCGTAGAAGGAGCGGCGCTAAAACTGGAGGCAAGGAAAGACAAGACCAGGCTGTCCACCCCGAGCCACAGCTGGTGGGTCTTGAAGACCCGTCGTCTGCGTACGAGCCAGAAGGAGGCGACGCTGCTGCTTACTGGGAGGACGGAAGCAAGAACGCCCCTGGCACCCTCGAATTCCAGGTTCTCCTGGAGCACGAGGTCAGCGAGAAGGAACAAGCTCTTGCCGCGCGACTACAAGCCCGCCCTCCGCCAACTTCAGCCGATCCGCGTACTCTCAAGCACGCAGCGATCAGCTGGTTCCCCTCGGTAAGCGGTATAGCTTCCGCTTATCTTCCCCTCCTTCGTCGAAGTATCGCGAGAGTTCGGACGTCAGAATAGAGTGGTCTGCTTCTCGCGGGAGCTGAGCGGACGGTTGGATGGGCCTAGCCATTGTAGTAGTAGTAGAAGTAGTCGCCGCCGCCGGGGGAGAGTGAGTCGGTTAAGCTCCGACGTCGGGCGCAGCAGGTGAGGTGAAGGAGCAGGGATGGGGGTGGCAGACCTCTAATTGCCTCGCGGTAAGAAAAAATCAGCTGGAT
The DNA here is from genome assembly GCF_035149785.1 of Candoia aspera. Lineage (NCBI taxonomy): Eukaryota > Metazoa > Chordata > Lepidosauria > Squamata > Candoiidae > Candoia > Candoia aspera. Next base: position 251,337,710 of record NC_086153.1, on the reverse strand, counting down.
TTAGGGTTCGGGAAGCCTCCCTTGAGGGGTGAGACCGAGGTGGTGGCCGTAGTCTCTGGTTCCTTTGCCCGTAAAAGGGAGATTGAGTGGTAAGGAAGACTCGAAGCGACCGGAGCCCATAAAAGATGGACGCCGGGTATCTGGATGGTGGGCTCGTGTTTTAGGATCCGGGGGTATTAAAATAAGCCTCCTTTATTGATAACCTGCGGGGTGTGTATGGGGGAACCGAAGGATATTTGGGGGTGGGTCTGTTTCTTTCGCTAAAATCCAGACGTGTATGTCGTGTGTGTGCGCCCTCTTTCTATTGGTGGTAAGCGCGCTCGAGTGTAGAAGAGCCAAATTGTGGGAGAAATTACAGTTTTGAAAACTGTAACTCTTAGGACGTCTCGTAGTTTAAGGGGAATGGGCACCAACAAATAGGAGGGAGTCGGTGAGGGTAGGTTTTTTCGAGCGGAGATCTCAGGAGGATTAATACTTGGGAGAGTTTTTGTAAGGTTGCTAGCTGGGCTGTGAGGATGCTTGTTGGGTGGCATTGCGGGTAATGGTATTGCCCTAGTGTGCCAGCTAGAATGGCATGCCAGGTGCTGGTCCAACGTGGACAAGCGTGTGAAGGATGACGGGATGTATGTGTGATGGTTCTGAGGGAGACTCTGCTAATGGCAATTGAGGCTGGGCACTGCTCTTTTTAGATACGATGGGGCCGAGGGAGATGAGGTAAGCGATTTCTGTTGTGGCAAACGTGGAACAAGCCGTTACCGAGGATGAAAAATAAGCAATTTGGCGCCGAGGATGGAGATTTCCTGTTAACTTCCACGCATCTGGTAATCCTAATTAGCTCTGGAGGGCTTGTGTGTGTGGCAGTTCCTGCGAAAATTTGCTTGTCATGACTCACTCATTCTGTTTTGTGCAATTCTGTAGTGTGGGCTATCGTTTGTACTTTTTGTTGCTTTTAGAGCTAATGAAGTGTTGATCCTATTAAGAAACCGTATTAGGGATGTAGTATGCCATGTTTTGCCAAAAGCTTGTGCTGTATTGTTTCAATACTGTTAATGGAAAATTCACTTGAAAGATTGGATTGTATTTAGATAGTAAGTTGCAGTGTGAACAAAGCAATCATAATTTGCCTTGTGGTGAAAGTCTTGTTTTGGGGGGTTTGGATGGCTACCCTGTAATTTATTTCAACACTTGGTATCCAGAGAGAAGGTTTTCAAGATGTTTAATGTTTATCTTCATAAATTGTTTTATATTCATAGTGTACACGTCAGTTACTGTGGGTATTACACTATGAAATAATAGAAGGAGAATCACAAATTATATTAACCATATTACTAAAAGAAAATCCAGTACATTCTAATGGTTCTACCTGCCATCATTTTTTCAGTTTACCATGTATTTTGTGATCCTTGAGTAATAATTGTAATTCTTTATTTTCTTAATTTAAATTTTAGTGTTTTGAATACTATTTTTAAAGCATTGGTTAGCACTCTAGTGATTCCACATTAACAGAAGTTTGAGTAGGGGAAATTTCCAGTCAGTCTTTTAGCATTCCAGAATCAGCTTTCCAGGACTGCCTGTCTTTAAGAAAGAATCGGAGACAGTGTGAGGAATTTCCCCTTCTCTCTTTCGTTAGTGGAAACCTTCTAGTGGAGAGTCACATTGGATGTTACCTGTTCTTTTTTTTTTTTAGAAAACTTTATTAAAGCATTTTAAAAATATACATAAAAACTAAAAAGATTGAACAAAGAAGCCTACAAAGAAAAAGAAACAGAACTAAAAAGGTGTGAAAAAACACAAAACAAACCACTACAAAGTGCCTTCCAACTTTCTACAACAAAGATATACATAAATCAGTATCAATCCCTTACTCCAATTCATATTATAGTAAACATTTCTATAAAGCATTTACATTCTCATTACGTTCCCTACATTACCCTCTCAATTAAAGAAAAACATATAAAATCCTTCAAACATAATTTGGAACAAACATAATTTGGAACAATTAATATAGTAACAAAAACTATCCTTCACTATAATTTCCTCCTATCTGCCAACTAAACTATCATTAACCAAAAATATAAAAATTATCCAAGCAGCATAAACATTTCTCTAAACCCTTAAAAAACCATCCTGATAACCACATTTAAACAATAAGCTAGGCATTTACCAAAAATGTAAGAATTTTCAAAACAGCATAACCATTTATCCAAACCTTCAAGAAACCATCCTGATAAACACATTTAGACAATTATCCCACTTCAAAGTAAACCAAGGCATTTACATGTCTTGTTGATTTCAAAATCTATAACCTGCTTTAAGGTAAAGGTAGAGGTTTCCCTTGACATTAAGTCCAGTCGTGTCCGACTCTAGGGGGCGGTGCTCATCTCCGTTTCAAAGCCGAAGAGCTGGCGTTTGTCCGTAGACCCTTCCGTGGTCATGTGGCCGGCATGACTACACGGAACGCTGTTACCTGCCTGCCGAAGCGGTACCTATTACTCTACTCACATTTGCATGTTTTCGAACTGCTAGGTTGGCAGGAGCTGGGACAAGCAATGGGAGCTCACCCCGTCATGCGGATTCCAGCCGCCAACCTTCCGATTGGCAAGCTCAGCAGCTCAGCGGTTTAACCCGCAGCGCCACCGCGTCCCTCACAACCTGCTTTAAACAGCCCAAATATTTGTCCAAAATCTTCCAGCCTCTAGAGTTTAATTCTCTTTCTTGATCATGGTGTGGTGGCAACACTGTCTTCTTATCTTCAATTTTCCTTTGACTGTTTAAATGTAAGTCACCAATTCTCATCTTTTTCTTTGGAGAAACTACTTTACTCTTAAGGTAGTTTTCAGCCTTATCAGTTTCTCTTGATTCTTGTGACAACTTGGACTCCACAAATTCTGAGAAATGCTCCAAGACTTGAATAAGAGCATTGTAGAGATCTTTAAATATCAAATTAATTTCCTCCATATTTCTTAACAGTAAAATAGATTATGGTGCCCTCGAGTGCCTCAGGAAGGTAAAGTTGTTAACACTGTTAATTGAACACTCTCTCCAGCCTTTTTATTTCCGGTATGGCCAGTCAGGAAAATAAAAAGTAATAACAAACAGCATTACCATGGGAAAGTGAAAGCAAATAGATCAGAACTCCAATCTGCAGATCCAACAAAGAAGAGAAAGTTTTATATTCCTCAAATCACTTTAATAAAACTATTAAAAACACAAAATTCTTTAAATCTCAATTTAACAAATTATATATAAAAAGCCAAATTACCAAGTTATTAATTTTCAAAAATAATGACAGTCACCAAGAGATTCCGCATTTCTTTGTTGTAGAAAGCCTCTCTTTGGTAAAATTCAAACAAAAAAAACCTTAGTGCTGTAGAAATGGGGTGGGCAGCTTTAAGGTCCATTTTGGCTTCAGAGCAGCTTGGGAAGATGATGATGGCTTACCAGTCAATTGTGAAACGCCATTTTGTGGTCTTCTGGCTGTGACCAGCCATCTGGAGAATACATGGGGTGCTTCCTGGGGTTCTCAATCTGGAGAACACTTCTGGGCTTCAAGGAAGCCTGCCTGAGCCCAAGAAAACAAGCCACTCTGACAGGTCTGCAGACAGTAGAAAAGACCAGATCAAGCTACCATTGTCCCCACTGGAAGTCCAGATCTTACTTGTTCTTTTGATACCATCTATAACTTTATGAAGCTTCTAACAGATGTAACTTTACTCCTTAAGTAGATTAAAAAATAGTCCTTTGGGTTATATTGTCTAACAAAAGTTGCCTTTTTTTTTGTTAAGTAGTAATTAGTGGGTTTGCTTGAATTGATAATTCTTAAAAATTCAGTATTTTTACTATTCCAGAGATTCAGACTAATATTTAAAATTGTACGATTTATCAGAAAAGATATAAGATTACATTCCTGAAGTAATACACAAAAACAAATGTCTTTTAAAATACTTAGGTACTTATGTTTCAGTGAGCAATCCTTTATCTTCTAAATTATAAATCATAAAATGTACAATTTCATTGTTATTGTGAAAAATACCAGGATTATTTCTACATATGTCTGTTTTCTTCATTTGCTACTTATAAAAAAAACCCTATGACTTCAATTTTCCTTTAAAGGCTCTCAATGATTGAGGTATTTGTGGCCATTACACTATTGTAGTATGATCCCATTCTATTTGATGCCTCTGCCTTATTTTGGGTTATGTTCATTCAACACAATTTGTACAAATTTGAATTCTCCTTATCTGATACATCTTAGTTAAAATAAGATAAGAGTTGTTTGCCCCCTAAAGTCAGATTGACCAGTTTCCTGCTGTGGCCTATACTGGGTTTATACTTATTTGCCTTTAATTTGTATTGATTTTTTATTTTGTAATGATGCAAGGGTCTCTAACAAGATAATTCCTAATTCTTTCATAACTACAACTACTGCTTTGAATAATCACTTTATCAAGTATAATATAAGGAATATATGCCCATCTAATCTACTAAGGCAGTCTCTTTACTTATCAGCAGAACATATTAAAATTCAGTTTAAAGTGTCTAAAACATACAGATTTGTAGTTAATTGTAAATAGCTTTCTTTCTATGAGCTGTGGTATTTGGCATTATGTTTGTGTTTACTTCACTTAATCAGAACACAAAGTGGACTTGTTGGTATTGCCTTTATTTGATCTAAAATATATCTTTTACATTTGAGGGCTGTTATGTTAGGCTTGTTTGTTATCATTGAACAGGCCTGTATGCCTAAGTTTTAAAACATTTCCTCCTTAGCTTTCCCAGAAGTTTCCCTATCAGATTGGCTTATTCTGGCATTTTATCTAAGCAGACAGACACATCTGGGCAGTTGGACAAATTTGAGAGCAAAGCAGTACACAGCAGCAATTCACTATTAGTATTTTCTAAGACTGCCTGTGGGGGCTACCAAACATCTAGGAGTGCTTTCTAAGAAAGAAAGATAATTTTAAAATCTGGTATGTTGCTTAACAGCATGCTAGCTCCCTCTTTAACTTTGTTTAAAATATTTTTTTTAAAAATAGAATGTAATGGTGTCCAGAATGGCATGTGCCAAAGGCAGTCTTTACAAGAATATTTCTACCTAGCTGCCATGTCTGCGGTCTGTGAAACCATCCAGTGAGAAATAAATTGACTATGGCTGATCTCAAGGGTATTATTTTCTGTGGGGAAAAAAAGATAGTAAGGCCCATTTGCTATTACCGAACAAGACTAGTTTCTCATGCAGACATTGTTTCTGTCAAATAGTGGTGATGAATGAGTATATTTTCATGTACCTGCTTAGATTTCTCAAAGCCCTTAATAAACTAGCCAGATTCTCTGTAGTAAACCAGAATGGGCTCTGTTTGGTTTTGAACTAACCAGTTATAGCTTATTTTAAAAAGGTTATACGCACTATGGTTTAGTGCAGTTGATATGGAACTATAGTTATGCAAATAAAGCCTTGTTTAAGGTTGTAGGTAAATTCTGGTAGAAGTTATTTTTAAACCAGGATATTCCATTTACTTGTAATGATCAGATTATGTTATTAGTTTTAGGTTGATATTTATTGAAAAAATCATTTTGTATAAATCCTTAAATTTATTTTAAAATAATCAAAGTTTTTAACTGTTGAATGGAATTTCATTTTAATTACCCTCTGTTAGGAAGTGTCAGAGAAATACACCATATTCCTTCTTGTAATACTTTAAGGAAAGATTGGTGAAATTATATTCCTGACTGCAAATTAGCTTCCAGTTGACTAGAAATAGTAGTTGAAGTTCTTGTAAAAATTTTCCTTTGTTGCAGCTCCCTTTTATTCTAGCATATTTACGTATGTTAGGGGGTCGAAGTTTTAATTTCCATTGTTAGATTCTATCCGAATAGTATCTAAAGTCAGAATTTTGGTGAAATCTAAGGCTGAGGTCATAGTCATGCTAAGCAATGGTTTATTTATCCATGGCTTAGCAAATAAATTATAATTATTTGGACATTGCAATATGCGAAGCCACAAACCATGGTTCATAGTCACAGCAACTGGGCAAAGACAACATACTTAATCAAAGACACCACATTATGACAGCAAATTATGAAAACTGTTTTAATCTTAAATTGTACTGGTAAGTTGTATATTTGCAAACTCTACTTTTTAGTAATTAACAAAGAACAAATAAAAAGATGCTACTACCACAGTAGAAGTGGGACGCGGTGGCGCTGCGGGTTAAACCGCTGAGCTGTCAATCGGAAGGTCGGTGGTTCGAAACCGCGCGGCGGGGTGAGCTCCCGTTGCTCGTCCCAGCTCCTGCACACCAAGCAGTTCGAAAACATGCAAATGTGAGTAGATTAATTGGTACCGCTTCGGCGGGAAGGTAACGGCGTTCCGTGAGTCATGCTGGCCACATGACCCGGAAGTGTCCTATGGACAACGCCGGCTCCAAGGCTTTGAAATGGAGATGAGCACCGCCCCCTGGAGTCGGACACGACTGGACTTTACGTCAAGGGAAACCTTTACCTTTACCTTTTACCACAGTAGAGTTGCATTTATTCAGATTAAAACTATATCCATGTATATTGTTCAACATACTTTAAAACATGCCATCTTAGAGCTTTCATTGCCACCCCTCTTCTTAAACATCCTTCCCATTAAAACTAAAATGTTTTTGGTATCTTGACACATAGCCTAGATATACTATATTTATAGATGTTCTTTGAAATAAGCAATTTTATTTATTTTAAAATAAAAATAACAAAAAAACCTTAAAATTGGTTATGGTACTCTATGAAGGTTTAATCTTAAATTCTGCTTTTTTATTGACCTGTGCTTATTAGGATACTTCTAATATACTGTTTACCATTATAATTTTTAGAATGAAATGTAGATAGTTAAGGAAAGATGATTAGTTTCTCAAATTTACTTTCCTATGCTGTTAAAACTTCTTGATTTTTTTTAAAGTATCTCTGTTGTATATTTGGATATTCAAAAAAGTGTGTAAAATAATTATAGATAAACATATTGGAGACTGAAGTGGTATATCAGTATCAATTCATATTTCTGAAAGCTTGGCTCTGGTCTCTGATTTAAGAGACGTTTGTGTTTGATGGTTCACGTTGCTTCTATTGTTCCTCTTTTCCTTTAGCTCATGTGAATTCCAGTCTTTTAGCAAGGTATGAATAAGACTAACCACAGGTATGTGCTCATGTTCTACAAGCCATCGTTGGTTGCCCTTCCTGGTTCCTTCAGGCAATGTGGAGGTATGTGATTGGCTGGATCCAAGAGATGGCTAAATGCTTCTTTGAGAGAGGACATGATCCTGTCTGTCTTGAAAAAGGTGGTGGTCACTCTGTTGAAGAAAGTCCTTGTTGGAGAATTATTGCCTTATCTCAACCTCCCTTTCTTGGAGAAGATTATTCAGATGGTATTGGTGACTCAGCTATGAAGAACCCTTAATGAAGTGGTTTATCTTGATGCTTTTCAATCCAGATTCAGGAGTTTCTGATACCACCTATCATGGTATCCTACTGGACTGCCTTTGGGATAAAGGCTTGAAGCTACCTTTCTGCAAACCTGCTCTTACCTTAGTGGGTACTTTCTACTGGTACTGGTGGGTAAGGAGTAGTCAGGGTAGCAGTTGCTCTAGCACATCTATATGAAGCTACTGAGAGAGGTTATATATTGCTTCAGGGTGAGGTATCTTGACTACATTGATGATAGTCAGCTTTTAATTGGCACTCCAAACCTGGCTGGCAATGCTGTGGAAGTCTAACCCAGTTTGTGGAGCTTTTGATGGGTATAAACAAGCTTAGATTTAATCCCAACATGATGGAATTTTTGTATTTCCAGAAACAGCATGGTTTCATGATAGCTGCAGTGTTAGCTCTGGATAGGGTCACCAACTTTATCCAGTGTTACATCTGTAAGCTGATGCTCATGTAACAATGGTTTCCATTGTTCTTCCCATGCATGACTCTGTTTCTGTCCCACTCCAGAGGTTCTAGTAACTTTCATGCAGTTGGGATATGCAGAAGAGAAATATGGCAAGTATTCTGCCAGGAGGCACAATTGAGTACAACTCCATATATTCAAAGTTTTCTCAGCATTTGTCAGTGCTAAATACCCAGAATATTTTCATTTAGTTTAGAACTCACATTTTTTCAAGTTTCTCCAGAGTTGCATTCTGATTTAGAGATCACTCTTTATTGTTTCCTTGTGTATTTGTCACTGTTTCCAGGATTTTTTAATTTTAAAAGCTGAATTTGGATTCTGGATATCTACTTACGTATAATGGAACTGTGTGAATGTTATAATGCTTTTCTTTGAACATGTAAATAAGGTTGATAATGGGAATAGTTTCATGTTAGAGGCTTCCCAGTCCCATTCCACCCTTGGTCTTTAACTAAAATTGATTTAACATCTTCCAGCTCTGAGCCTTCCAGTGACATCAAGTACATTGTCTCCTGTGGCCTGCTGGCAGGCCAGGAGGCTGATTTGCAGTCCCTAACCTAGTAGAACCTGCTCACCCCAGTCTATGGTGACAGGATGTGGCTTTTTAATTTGCCAGCCATATTTGGAGATTTCATGGATTAAGCCTTGGGCCTTTTGCATATTGAGCAATGTCCCCTCAATTTTTTAGCATGCCTTGGAGAGCTGTTTTATTTGCACCCTGAGATCTGAATAAAGCCGACAGATCTTAAGTGTGAAAAAGATTAGTATGACATAGATGTAGGACAGTAGTTGTGTGGCTGCTCTGTGAAGGCTTTGGTAGTTGCTGTGCAATTGGGAAATAGTCATGATTGTTTTGATAAGTCATAGACAGGTGCTGCATCCCTGTGCATTCCATAGCATCTCCAAGTTGAATCCAGAGCTTTGAAGAAGTCATAATATGGGCACAAACACACACACACACACACACACACACATATATATATATATATATATATATATATATATATATATATCATTTTGCAAATATATTGCACATATATTGAAAAATAGACTTTCACAAACTGCATTCTGTTTGCTGGGATTAGACCAGAAACTTTTTTTCTTTGTTTTTCTGACCTGTTATTTGAAATAGATTTTTCTTTGCACTGGTGTAGCTGAAATATACTGGTGGAAGAAACACTGTGCTTAGAATAATTAGCATATCTCTTGCTCGTTTTGCACATGCAATTTCTTGATATAAATTTCTCTTGGCAGTTGTCTGTTTCTCCTGTGTTTTAAACAAATGGCACAGGACTTTTACGAAGAGTCTTTTGGTGTGAATTCCTGTCCAGGCAAATTACCATATGCTGAATGAATTCTAATGTTTCTGCTGCACTGAAAACCTAAAAAATGAGGCATGAAAGATAGGTGACAGAAGAAACATTTCAGATGCTTTATTAGTTTATTAAAATCTGACAAGCCGGCAGGGCTAGAAATAGCTTCACAGATGGCACTTGGCAGTATACCAAGCAGCTCTTTCCTTATGCGTTCCATACACTATCCATCAAATATGCCAGCCAATGGAGGCTTAGAAAAAAGGAAATGGTAAGCATCAATTCAGCTTACTGGAGGCTGCGAGGTCAGACGTCAGTGCTGCACTGTGCATGGCTGAGTCAGTGGCTGTGAGAAAATGAATTAATATGTTGGGGGCTTGCCTCTCTGAGCACTTAATGGACTGAAAAGCTGTAACAGGATTGTTACCTTTGAGATGGAGAAGAAAAGAGGATGCTAGAAAGTGAGGCTAATAATGCCATGGAGTATTGAGAGGAGAATGGAAATAACAAATATGCTGAACTTAGCAAGTAATGCCAGAGGATGCTGAACTGGCTTCTAAACCTGCAGCCTGGAGAGGAGCAGATTTCCTTTGTACTTTGTTTTCAACATTTTCTCCATGTTTTTGTGTTCCTGCCCTTTTCTACAGAAAAAGCAGGTGCGTATCTGTTAACAATTCGATATAGTTATATTTAACTGAAAAGGGAATATGTAAAGGAGATGAATAATTCTTTGTGTAATTGATCTCTTGAAATATCTATATGATAAAGAGAAGTTGTGTGACCATGGATCTAAAAAAATGGCTATAATATAAATAGAAATGTTATTGGTGGGACTTTGGGACATATTGCTTAGCTTAAGTGAGCAAAAATAGAACATGTATGAAACAATGTATCAAAAGGGGCTATTTTTAAAGTTTTGATGATTGTTTAGCTTTAGCTAGATTACTAGTTTTTTCCCTATTTGATGGTCTGCTAGGTCAAGTGTTATAAAAGTAACATTTATAGTTTCAAATCCACTCTGGTTCCTTTAATAAGGAAGTAAAAAGGTGGTTTATGAGAGTAAGATGCAAGTTAGGTCATATCAGTCCTTACATTTCTCAACAGTATGACAATGGATCACATCTTTTTACAAAGATTACTTTTTGGTTTCTCTTCATGATGTTAGGCATTTTTCCAACTGTTATGGATGGTCCTTAATTTATTGATTTGAATATTTTATAATAAATGACAGTTTCATAATACAGGAACTACTTCATGAGAGCATCTCTAAAGTTACATGTGTTGCATGTGTATTTTATCAAGATGTTTCTGGCATATGTGATTGGTTGACCAGTAAATTGGTATCAGCAAGCCATGTTATAGATTGCTGAATGTAAATAGCTTGGATCAGCTGTCACCCAGACACAATCTGAAGAATGTGCTATATAGTAACAACATTGTATTATAACAACAATATATAGGTTGAGCAGACCATCACCCAGTCAGGTTGGGCTTAGGTAGAAGTCTGTACTACAGATGCCCATGTGTTAGAGTGTTATAATGGAGACTTATAAAGTATTCTGTTTGGATTTATAGTTGACATGGGTTTTCTGGGGGGAAAAAGTGAGAAACTGAAATCTGATCTAGCAAAATAGTCCATTTAATAAAACCAAAATGTGGCATATAATTTAACATGTTTTATAAATGTCTCAAAGGTTTGCTTTTCTCATTAAACAAAATGTGATGGAACTGAAATATTTGAGAATGGGAAATCATAGCCTGTTTACTGGGATGTAAATGTTCAAATAAACCAAAATTTTACTTGGCAGTATTTTTTTCTTGGAATGAAATGTCCTTGAGCACAAATCACTTTCATACTTTACAGACTTTTTAAAAAAAAGAAAAAATAAAGACAGTAGTAGCAGTTGACTAATAGGAATTTGGCAAAAGAAAGGAATTATACAAGATAAGATCAAAACCTAATGGGAAGGAAAGTTGAATAATGCAAGTGGTTGAACATTACATTATAATGCTGCTGATTCAGTGTTATTTTGTAAACATTTCCTGTGTTTTTTTTCATACACACACACACGCACAGACCCTATAACTTTTGGAAGGTTAGGACTATTTAATTTCCAATATAAAAGTGAAATAGATTCACTCTGAAGGCTTAGTTTAGTCATTCTCACCAAAACAGCAAGCTTTTCTATTTTCATTACTATTTAAACATTTTGTTTTTAGGAATCTTAAAAGTTAAATTGATAATGACATTGTTTGAGCAAATGTCTCCCCTTGTAATGAACATTTTTCTTTCCCTTGGAAATTTACCCAGATGTCTTCTCGGTATATTGCTCAGAATCCTGAGCAAATTTGGGGGGGAGGGTCTGCAGGCAAGAGAAAATCCATTCCCTTAATGGATTCCATTCAGTTGGCTGATGAGAACATTGGACACGCTATTGTTTTTGAGAAAATTTTTGTAGCATGATTACTATCTCTCTAGAGGTTTTGTTACTTGAGTAGGAAGCATTTTATCTGAGTCATCAGGCATGCTTCCTGTAGCATGTGTTTACCGTAGATATATCCAAGTATTAATATGCATGAACTTGGCTTGCGTTTGGAAATCGCTGAAGAGGATTGTGTTTCATTATGTGGGTTTTGTAAGATCGCTGTTGAGCCAAATTGACTTTTCTGGAGTGAACAAAAGCTGAGCGTTTCATCCAATGCTATGGCAAGCAGATTTCTGCTCCTATAATTGAAGCTTCCTATTTTTTCTTTCTGTATCACTTTTCCCTATCCTAGAATACCTAGAACTAATTAGGTGGACAGAGGGATGGAAATAAAAAGGGGAAATCACTCACTAGCTATTACATCAGTGGATACCCACAACTGGATTTCATATATCTCTACAAATAGATGCAAGATGCCTAATTACTTGATGAAACTATTCTGTTTCCCTTGGCTAAATTGCAGAGTTTTTAAGTTATCTTTTTATTCCCTGTTCTAGAGTTTGAGATATATTTCCCCCTACTGACACTTTTCCTTAAGCAGCTTATAGGTTTGGAAAATGACTTCAAAAAAGCAGTTTAGCATTCAGGAAAGGGATGAGAAATAATAAATGAGTTTTTTCAGTATGCTTTCACATTTTCTGTCTCTGTTTTCAGTAGGACATGGGGTGCATTTTTATAATGTGAAACTTCTGAAATGTGGTGCTTTATTTGTGGTTTGTTAGTTAAGAACAAATTCCACTTTCCCAAGATCTTGTCATTCTTAATTTTAGGCATATTTCAGCCATGCATCGATCCACACAGAATATGTAAAGTCACTGGAGTGAAAATTACTTTAAAATGCAGAAGCAGGAATATATGCTAGTTAGATTAAAAATATTGCTATTTCAGAGGGAAAAGTTTCTTTTATGTGTGAGACAAGTAAGAACTTCCTGATAAATGTGTCTTTATATCTGTAAAAAGATAATTTCTCTTTATTGTTTCTGAAGAGATGTGATAACTTTTCCAAATTTTTAATCTAAATTTCCATGTTCAACATATAATACCATCAAATACATATTCTAGTTATATTCAGGATACTGTTATATTTTAGCTTAGTTCTCTTGATTGAAAAACTCCAGTCCTGTTAATGAAATTGTAAAAACTGAGAATCCATTTTAATAAATTAGAAAATATGTCTTTACATATGTCTTTTACTACAGGCTAAGCAATCAGTGAAAGCTTTGATTTGATAGAATACATACCCATTTGTCTAACTTATCAGTTATAGCTGATATTATCAATGCTTTCCAAGATCTGTTTAGCTATACTAATATATAAAATTAATTCTATACTAATGAATCAAAATTTAACCTGTAATTTTCTGAAGAGCTGCTGTAAAAGGTCACAGTCATCTGGCATCTGCATGTTATACTAAAGAATGTTTCCTTCTTCCTTTTGACATTTCTAAGAGTAGTTATATGAAGTATTAAAGTTTTGGAGGATGATATTCTTCTTTATCATTAACTAAAAGGAGTTTTGTTTTTCCTTACTACCTAGTGTAACATTGTTTTTAAAATTCCAAATGTATTCCTTGGTGCTAAATGTACTGGTACTAATATTTTTCTACTGAGACCTTATTGTCATTGATTTCATTTTCTTCCTCCATTCAGTTTTAAAATTAACACAGGAAAAATATTAAATTTTAAGCAGACAAAGGTTTTTAGTGTCATCAACAAAACCTTTTCAGAAATAGTTAACAAATAATTTTTACCCATTAGAACTCTGAAAAGTATGTGATCAATTAAAATGAAATTTAAACATAGCTGTTTATATACACCTCTGTGCAGATATCATGTATTCTGCTTTTAACTCTAGTTTGTGTATTTTAGAGCAGTTTCTTTTGTTCAGAATTTAAAAACTCCTATATACATTTAGTTGTTAAACAGTATAATTTGTACTGCTTTTATAAACCTGCAAACCTTTTTATGGATGATCAGTTGAGTATTTTTATGAATCTATTCAGTTATCCAATGAAGAGAGTTTTGCTTGACATTACCAACATTGCAGTTCTAGGGTCCACGAGCAAGGGCCATTAAACTTAACAGGACTTGGACATGAAAACATACACATAACACTAAATAGCAAGGGAAATTCAGTGCTCACCAGTAACATTTTAAGAATTACTAGTTTGTTTTTATTACCATTGCTAATTCGTGTAATTTTGACTTCATTCTCAGATGATTTTACTTTAACACGAGAAATGTTATATTAGCTTTAACATACTGGTTTAACATAGTTAAATACTTCTGTAACTTTACTTTTGTTATTTTAAATTTGTAGCTAAGTGAATACTTCAACATTAGTTTCTCTTTTCTCTTCATATCCCATTTCCCTGATCTACTTAAAGTAATGCAGGATGAAGATAGGAGTGAGGGGTCTGGAGTTCAACGTGCTACCAGTGACTTGCCTCCCCCCTCCCCTTTTTTAATTGCAGAAAAATCTGTAGTTCTGTGCATCTATAGACAATTGGAACTGTAGTGATATTGATCCCAAAGTCTGATGCCTTCAGTATAATAGAGATGCTCAGTAGGATAAAAATTATGCTGATGCTGCTCTTTATACAGCAGTTCTGAATTTAATTAGTTATTTTCTAAATGGATCTGTTCTCTGAATATATACACTTTCTCTGAAGTGGCTTTTCCTTTCAGCCCTGAATTGTACTGACTATTTCAGATATTATTGTAACCAATTTCAGTATTTTTGAAAGATAGTGTTTGGGTTAGCTTGGCCTTGCCAGAATTTCATGCCCTCCAGTTGTGGGCTTCCTGCATATCTGGGGGTTGTTGGTTGTAGAGGGCCACAGGATGTCGCAAGAATATGCAGTTTTTGATCCCTACAGTATTGTATAAAGGAAAGATGCAGTCTTCATATAGGAAGCTAGATGAGGTGTAAATTCTGAGAAGTTTATGGCATCTGAATTTAAAGTTTCCTGAAATAGTCAAAAGCCCAAAACATGGAAATAATCTAGATTTGATTTTGCTGCTGCTGTCACAATTGCCTCAAGTGAGAACGAAGCCAGAGGTTATGGTGAAAGACTGTGACCTGGAAGCCAAGTATGTTTCCTTCAGTTCTTGTGTGTTTAAGAGGTTACTGAACTTGAAAGGCAATATAGTACTGTATTTTTCTGGTACCTGTCTTACTGTTTTTTTATTGGTTTAATAGAAGGTTGCCAGGCCAAATACAATTTTAATAGCCTAATTGGTTAGCATTTTACTTTCATATTAAGCAGTTAGTAAAATTTTCAGTTCTATATAGCCTGAAATATTCAGCTAGTTTTTATTTTTTCAAACAGAAGCAGTTTGATATTTCTGTGGAAAAGGGAAAAAATTAAAATAATAATCTTAAATTTTGAATTAAACTTGACATACTTCATAATGTAAAATGTATTTATATTACATGATTTGCATGATATCTCAGCCAAAAGACTCCATGTGGCTTACATACTTAAAACATCTATAAAACTATAAAAATCTCAAAACAGTTAAAAGATAAATAAGCCTAGTTGGTAACACATGGCAACAGTGTCTACAGTAAATTAATATCTGAAAGACTGGAGAAAGAGGATTATTTTTATTTCTTTCCTCAGCAGGAAGCCATCCATATGTGGGCGGGGGTCAAGCTGTTTCATAGGGAAGACAAATTTATTGGTCCCTGCCCCCGTAGCTCCATAGGGGTTGAGGATATACAACTTGTAATCACCATTCAAATGTTAGGACAGATTCTGCCAGGAACATACAGTCTTATAAGTAATAATCACACTTTAATTTTCCTCAGAAACCTATCGGCAGCCAGTACACTGGTTAAAAATGAGGTATTATTTTGTGAATCAATCTACATTTGTTTGCACATGGACTAACACATTCTGTACAAACTCAAGTATCTTAATCAAAAGGCAACCTCATGCCCCAGAATGTTGCAATAGTTGAGATGTGATGAAGCATGAATTTCTGGCAGCCTTCAGGCATCAGATCAGGACTTCCATTGCATATCTGGTTTGGTTCATTTTGTTTCCAAGGCATTTTCCAACTCTTTATGTACATGTTGTCAGGGTGCTATGAAAAAGTGAAAATTTTGCCATATAGATACGACTTTCCCACAAGCAGTGTGCCTCTTTCTAAACTCTTCAGGAAGGAGGTTAATAGACTGAGATTGAAAAAACAAACATTCACAATTTAAGATCTGTTTTATATTGACTGCTATTGAAATATTCTAAATGCTATCTCAACATGTTCACTTGTCTTCTAGTACTTCATCTCGTCTTGTTAAGGGTGATTGCAGCAAAATGAGTCTTCATGGAGCTAGTGGTGGGCATGAAAGGTCAAGAGACAGAAGAAGGTCAAGTGATAGATCACGTGACTCATCCCATGAACGTCTTGAGTCTCAGCTCACTCCATGCATCAGAAATGTTACCTCACCAACAAGACAACACCAAGGAGGTATATCATAACTATCTGTTTAAAATAAGTTTTTTACTAGAAATTAAGTATCTTTGCCAAAGATCAGACCTTTTCACTTGAGGTTAAATCTAGGGTTCTTTGTGTCACAAACCTAAAATGTGAAAGCACAAAAATTAACATTGTTCAGAATCTCATTGGGAGTATGAATACTCATTCTGCATTTAATATCTCTAATTTGTGTGGAAGTAAACATTACAGAGATTACTTAAGCCTTGCATACAGAAATGTTTGGGTACAATACCACATGTTTATGTTCTGTTTGGTATGCTCTGTTGAGGGCTAAGCATAAAAACTGGTTCTGTGGCATTCTTCAGCCTGTGATCTTCCAGATGTTCTGGGTACCATCAACCCTTTTGTGATAGAGCATGTAATCCAAACTATCTGGAGGGCACCAAATTAGGGAAGATTGGCCTATGGTATCTCAAATTTTAGAATTATTTAGAAGTCTCATGATCCCATTGCTGGATTATACTAGTTATTCCCTCTTGTATTATTCCCCTTTTCCATTCCATCCTCAATAGTCAGTGTAGCATTAGGCAGAGAAAGCTAGGAGACTACCTCCTTTCTCTGTCACATCATGAGATGGTGCATTGAGTTCCTACTACCACCAAACTAAAATCCAAAGGTAAGTTTGGCTTAATACAGAAAAAATGTTGCCTTTGTAATATGCTTTTGAGATATATATTCTGATACTGCACCTCAGTATTAAATATTTGTATTGCTTTTCATTACAGAACGTGAGAAGGATCATAGCTCATCTCGACCAAGCAGCCCTCGTCCTCAGAAAGCTTCTCCAAATGGTTCCAGCAGCAGTCTAGGAAACAGTAGTAGAAATAGCAGCCAGTCAAGTTCGGATGGGAGTTGCAAGAATGCTGGAGAAATGGTTTTTGTGTATGAGAATGCAAAAGAGGGAGCTCGGAATATAAGAACTTCAGAGAGAGTAACACTTATAGTGGACAACACTCGATTTGTTGTAGATCCTTCTGTTTTTACTGCACAGCCAAATACAATGTTGGGCAGGTTGGCATTGCTTTTTATTGCATGTATATCATCAGGTGTCCCTCTAAATCATGGCTAAGAACAAATGTCTTAGTATTGTGAAATACTTTTGATTTCACTCTTTGTTGCTTCTGTCAAACATTTGAGTGCAACATTTCAGGTGCAATTAGTCTCCATTAGTCTGTATTACTGTATCATGAAGTACAACTTAGCTGTTGGGTGGTTTATTTTTAGACAAGCCTATCCTTGGTTCAGTTACTAGAAATAAAACACCTCATGATTTTTTTCTGCAGTAGTTACTTTTCAAATAACACCTTTGTTAATTTGAAATTACCTGGTGTAAATTTTTTCAATGAAGTATCAAATTCATTATGGACTAGTATATGTGATGATAATGTGTACATTGACAGGACATTCATCTATAGTAAGAGACCATTTTTCATACCAAGGGCTGCACTTGTCCTTTGATATGCTAGGAGCCTCATTTGAAAGAATAGAAGGGGCAGAGAAGGGAAGGTATAAAGTAACTAAACAAAACAGCTGATTTAATTTACATGTAAACTTAAGTAAAATGTAACACTGTTATTATAGTTATATATTTAATAATGTCCCTGTCATGTTAAGCATAATGTTGGGCAACTTTTGAGAATTTGTTGTATTTCTTTACCGCCCATCTTGTAATGACGACTCTGGGTGGTTTACAACAGTTAAAAATAGAGAAATAACATTATTAAAATAAAACAATATAAATATACATATAAATGCATACAAATATATAATATTTATACTTCATTAAAAATAATCACTGAAAAGATACTTAAAACATTTTTTTAATTACTGTTTTGGCTTCTGAAGGCTCTGAAGAATAGCCTAATAATACTACTGGTGTGCATGGATGAAAAGTTTTGTCTCTCTTTAGCAGTTAAATTTAGGGGTGGATTTGAATGTTTTTTCTTACACGTCAATTTCCACCCAAACCATTGTTAAATGTTGCAAAACAAATCTATGAAGGCTAGCAATAAGACTTCTGTCATTGATTGTTTTAAGTTTAGAGATGGATGTTTTTAAATTAATTCATACTTTGCATGCATCAAAATATACTAAACATTTCAAAATAATTTTTTTCTTTGGAAATATGGACACTGTCTCTTGCAAAGTCTGCAAGTTCCTAACAGTACATATTCTGAACTTCCTATAATTCTTTCTAAAATTTTAACAAATTTAATTCAAACACTGATAAACTGTGTACATTTAAAATGGATTTTGAGTAAAATATTTTTTCCCCATATATAGGATGTTTGGTTCAGGAAGGGAACATAACTTCACCCGGCCCAATGAAAAAGGAGAATATGAAGTGGCTGAAGGAATTGGTTCCACTGTGTTTCGTGCTATCCTGGTGAGATCTCGTAAGATTCTGTTCTTCCCACGTTCACCATTTCACATGAGATTAAAAAAGTGGGAAATCATTTTTATAAAAGCTTAGTCTAAGCATCTGTACTTTATTTAAACGGTATTGTGGGTACTACTGGGAGGTACAGATAATTACGCAGTTTTTCAAAATCTTGAAAAATCCAGGGATAAAGAATTTGGCTATAAGTCTGTGATTTTCAAACTTCTCTGTTCAGGGAACTCATCTAATCTGGCTGAATGTTAAAGGATTCTCGGTTTACTTGAGATACTGGCCATTCCTGTTGGGCTTACCATCTATGTGCTACCTTCTGGAACATGGCAGTGCATTGTTGAGGAAAGCCAGCAATAGTGGACAAGCTATTTTTCATAAAATGTATTTATGATTACTAATATATTACTAATATATTAATTGAGAAGACTTTAAAGTGCCCCCGCAAAACACCAGAGTTCCTCAATTCCTCAACTATCTTATTTGTAAGTATGGAAATGGAAGACCGAAGTTGAGAGACAGACAGAATGAAGATATTAAAATCTTTGGCTGATAACATTTCTGAGGGGAGAGACACTTCCTAGAATTCATTAGGCATAAGTTTTTAATGGAGTTAGCAAAGCAATTTGAATTGCAGTCAGAATTTAATTGGTGTCCACTATTGTTCCAGTTCTACAGTAGTCTCTTCTCAGTCTGCATACAACAGAGAGATTGCTTTTTTCTGCAACACCACTGGATGCCCAGTTTTGTTTGCAGTAGCAGAAGAACATGCCAGGATTTGGAAAAACGGAAGGGCTTGTTCTGTAAGAATTAAATGTTTTCTCACAAATCAGTTTTTTTTTTAATTTAAGGATTACTACAAGACTGGGGTGATACGTTGTCCTGATGGAATATCTATTCCTGAACTACGAGAAGCGTGTGACTATCTCTGTATTTCTTTTGATTATAGTACTATCAAATGTAGAGACCTCAGTAAGTATAACATGGCTGTTAACTTCACGTATGTACATTTTAAGCTGCTGTTTTCTGGCTATAAACTATTTTAAGTGTAACATTTGAGCATTTATCAATTTTAACGTTATAAAATGGTGATTGTGTTTAGTAATATATTTTGTAGTTATACCTGTTAAATGTATAGAGGCTTTATTTATGAAATTTTCAGTCATAGACCAGCATAATTTAGTATAAAACAGAGCGGTTTACAACCAACAACTGCATATATCTGAACTGTAAAAAGGAAAAATACTTAAAAGTAGTTAGCAATACTATTACAAATGTCTAAAATTATTAAATGTTTGTACTGACTATATAGAAGAAAAGATGCAATATAAAATATATTTTTAAAAAATATTTGTAAGAACTAGAAAAATATTACTGAACATAAGCTATCTAAGCTATGGAATATAGAGCTAAAACTTAGCATTAATAGCACAAAACTATGAACATCATCACTCTAAAAACTACATGTAGGAATCAATATCAGGACTACCAGAGCTGTTAAAAGGGATTGTAGTCTAATAAACAGGCATATCTTGAGCTCTGTAACCTGTAAACCTTTTAATTAGTGGAGAGGTTAGAGCATTTCCAATGTGTATATGCTGAAGGAGAACCTGCTCAGTAGATTCAGCTTCCGTAAACTTTCAGAGACCTAAATGTCCCAAGAACAGGATTTTCCTGTACCTTTCCTCCAAAACAGCCAAAGGAAGAGTATTGCACTGTGCAAAAGTAGCATCCCTTCTGTGTTTGGATACTTACTTGAGTAAGATGCGCTGGGGTTGCTACTGTATGCCTGAACTGTTGATACAAGGGAGAATTGGAACACTACTCAGATTATCCTGGTGCTTTATATCTATTACTGTGGTTGATCACACAGTCTGCCAGATGTTTAGACTGGATTTGGCATTTTTGTCCACCTATCAAGTCCTTCCCAAGGACCTGAGATAGGCAGATACTGTTTAATAATATTAACGGTATTGTTGCAGGATGTAAGCTGTTCCAAGTCAAGCTGCCATTATTATTATTATTATTTACAACAACATGAAATCACAGCTGCCAGTTCTTTAGATGGTGTTGGCCTTCATTCTTCCCAAGTACCTAGGGTGTTGTATCAGCGTAGTATATGTGCAGACCCAAGCAGTGTGGCCTTTTGTAATTGACAGATGGAAATTTTGTCAATGTGCAGGTTTTCTAAGTGCTGTCCAAGGTTTTTTGGAATGGCACCCAGTGTGCCGATAACCACTGGGACTACCACTGCTGGCTTATTATTATATTCTGTGTGTGTGTGTGTGTAGGTAGGTTGGTCAAGGCAGTGAACGTACCTAATGCTCCTGCCTCCTATTTTCCCCACAACAACTCTTTGAGGTGGGTTGCGCTGAGAGAGACTGACTGGCCCAAGTTCACCCAGCTGGCTTTCATGCCTAAGGGAAGCCTAGAACTCAGAGTTTCCTGGATTCTAGACCAGCACATGAACCACTACACCAAACTGGCTCTCAACATTTGCTGCTTCAGCCCAGAGCTGGCCTGATCAAATCTCAAGGATAGTAAATAAGAAGGGAGGGAGTCCTAGATAACCTAATTTCTCTACCAGGGATTGCTTCCAGACAGACTGGAATCCATCCTCCAAAGTTAAAAAGACTGGACCTGGCAAGCAAAAATATATTTTTAGCTAGTAGCTTAATATTAATATCCATATTTTAGCTTCCACTCACAGCAGCCTATAGATGTAGGGTAGCATTTTGTGACATGGGGGTCCTGGAATACTGAGTTTAAAAAATTAAGATTAGACTTGCTCCAGAGGGCCAAAGTAAGATATGGACCCAGTGTCCCCCGCAGAGCAACTATGCCAGTGTTCTTGCTTTAAATAACCTTAAGGCAGCAGGTAAATTACTAGCCCCTTTTGTTTGCTGTATTAAGGATAGCAGATACAATCCTTTGTGTAGTATAGGAAGCATGAAACTTCCTATTACTAGAAGAATGAAAAACATTTAAAGGATGTTACCTGCTCAAATAAGTATCTATTTGCCAGGCATGACTTTTGAGGTGCCCGCAAAACTAATGATTTTGGTCTTGGTGTGTTAATTCTTGTTTTACATTTTTTTGGTCCAAAAAAATGCAAGTCAGAGATGCCTTGTAAACATCAATTCAGTGCTTTCTTGTTCCAAGCCCAGAACCAAGGTAACATATTTAAAGCATTTGATCATCATTTAGCAATTACAAGAACCATGAGATGTTGCACCTCTGTTCTGCCAAAGTTCGTAATAGTTTTATTGGAACAACTAATAATGGCCCATCTGCCATTCAGCTCACTGTTTTTATGAACAGACAGTGATGAATTTGATGGCTTTGATTTCAGGTGCTCTCATGCATGAATTATCAAATGATGGTGCTCGGAAACAGTTTGAATTTTACCTTGAAGAAATGATACTGCCACTGATGGTAG
Source organism: Candoia aspera (assembly GCF_035149785.1). NCBI lineage: Eukaryota > Metazoa > Chordata > Lepidosauria > Squamata > Candoiidae > Candoia > Candoia aspera. Next base: position 251,315,645 of record NC_086153.1, on the reverse strand, counting down.
CCAGTGCTCAGAGTGGGGAAAGAGAGTGCCATATTGTAGTGCTGACTGATGATGATGTTGTTGATTGGGATGAAGAGTACCCACCACAAATGGGAGAAGAATATTCACAAAGTAAGTCAGTTGGCTCCTCTTTAATTGAATTTGGCTTTGGACTTAATTAATTAATTAGGTGGCTGTGGTGCACCATTTCTAAAGAACAAAACATGAACTTAAAGCAACCTTCTTCAGTAAACCTGCAGTGAAAAGTATTCATTTACAAATTGAATTGTAAAGAAAAGAAACATAAATGTTTCATTCCCTTTTCTATGTGATTGTATTATGCATTTTTAAAATATATACACTGCATCAATATGAAGACTGTACTCCAAAAATAGGTAATGCCAGGGGCTATTCTGGGAGAGGGATTCAGGAATTCAAAATGGTTTCTTAAGCATCTTCAAGCTTGATGTATCCATTTGCTTCTTTACCTGCCCCCCTCCCCCCACCGATACAATAATGTTCATATATCAGACTTTAAGCCAATGCAGCCATTATAGTTTTTTTAATGGGAATTGAGTACATTGATTGTGTAGTGTTCCCCTGTCAAATCTGTTATTTGGAGAATTGTAAATATATTTGGCGTATGATCACATAATCTCACTTGAGTGTGCAAGGTCACAGATGTAGTCACTGTAGGAGGCATACTGGACAGGACTACAATGCTTGGGTCACTCCTCAGTCCAGTAATACCTGGATTCTTAGATAATATAAATAATACTGTGCATATTTTAAGACTGGTTCAGAATGCTTAGTTGTTTTATTTACCACTATTGTGTTTTGGTGAAATGTGTATATAGCTTATTCATTTCATGAAATTTATTTTCTCTCCAGTTATTTATAGCACAAAGTTGTACAGGTTCTTCAAGTATATTGAGAACAGAGATGTGGCCAAATCAGTACTGAAGGAAAGAGGTCTTAAGAAGATTCGATTAGGTATAGAAGGTAAGATGATTTGATATTGTTGTCTAATCCAACATGTAGTGAAAAACTAGCATGTAGACACATGATCTAAAATCACAGTGGAATAAGAGGGACTACAGTTAGTTCTTGGTTAATGATGGCAATTGGGACCAGAATTAAAACGTGACATCACATGACTGTGCCACTCAGCAATGGCAGTTCCAGCAGTTCTGGCTGCTGTCATTAAGTGAATCCTGTGCCATTGTTAAGCGCAATGTCACATGGTTGCCACTTGCAGCTACCTGCCTGCTTCCCCATTGACTTTGCTGGTCAGAAGCCAGCACTGAACGTCGCAAATGGTGATCGTGTGACCACAGGGATGCTGCAACAGCCAGAACCTCGAGGACCGGTCATAAGTACCCCTCGTTCAGCACCGTCCTAATTTCAGCTCGTTCAAGCTGAACGAATGGTTGTTAAACAAGGGCCTACTGTAATACTAGAACATGGTGACTTCGAAAAAGGAAATAGTCTTGGCAGTCACTAGCTGTATTGTCCTTTCTTCAGTACCATGTTTTATCCTGGTAAACAATAGTTCTGCTTAAGTTTAAGGAGTATTATACAGAAACATAGCTTGAAATTTCAACATAGAATGTATGGTGTATCTCTTGTGATGTGAATCTAATTACAAAAAGGATTTTGGAAGTACAGAGTGGCAATAAAGCTGAAATGAAGAGGGGGAAGAAGGAATGATAACAGAATGGTATCCCTTAAAATATGCTGAGTAAATGTTTTGTTGAATAAATGTATTCTACCTCAGACTCCTCAGACATTGAATGAAATGTATACATTTTATTGGTTATTTTTTTTAGGTTATCCCACATACAAAGAAAAAGTTAAGAAGCGACCTGGTGGGAGACCAGAGGTAATCTATAATTATGTCCAAAGACCTTTCATAAGGATGTCATGGGAGAAGGAAGAAGGGAAAAGTCGCCATGTTGACTTCCAGTGTGTGAAAAGTAAATCAATCACCAACCTAGCAGCAGCTGCAGCAGACATTCCCCAGGACCAGCTAGTGGTGATGCACCCCACTCCCCAGGTGGATGAGCTAGATATTTTACCAATTCATCCTCAACCCAGCAACAGTGATACGGATCCTGAAGGACAGAACTTGCCACTCTGATTCAAACTGTTGGTTAAACAAAAGCATGCTATTATAAAAAAAAAAATTGAAGATGCTGTAATGAGCTCATACTGCACTGCAATTCCAGCTTCTCTCCATTGTGTAATGAACATAAAATGTTTCAGGATATTGCAGTATGGACTTAACAAAGACCAAAGTGGGATCTGATTATGGTTTGTAGGAGTACATATGTAACATCATGAGGTTCAGTTACATACCTGCATTTGTCTCCCAGTAAGTAGCTTGTGTGGTATTGGTTGTATGGTGGACTGTTCTTAGCCTCAAACTCTTGTCAAAAACAGCAGGATTTGGACGCTATGGTTTATTCAGTATTTTGGTACTCAGTGGGCAAAATGCAGACTTAAAATTGATAGTGGCACTTTATAAATGGTGGACAAAAAATATTCTCAAAGCCATTTTTATAGTCTGGGTGCACAATGTTGACTCTAACAGAGTGCTTCTTTCAGAAACTTCCTATTCAGCAAAACGTAAATAGTTTCTTCTGAATAGAGGTAATAGCTTACTTGTTCTCTTACAAATGAGCACAGCGTTCTTGCCACTGGGACTTTTGGGTTGTGATCCAACAGCCTACTTTTTTCAGATTTATCCAGTGATTTTTTTTTTTTCATGTTTTGATGTGAGCCATGTTGAAGGGTCAGGAACAACTGATATGGGCTTTATCTTAAAAAAAATGCCTTATCTTAAATCTGTTCACAGAAATATTTATTTACTGAGAGGTTTTTCATATGTGTCATGGAATAGGACAATGCAAAATGTTCACTCTTCACTTAATAACTGATTGTAAACTCAAGTTTTTCATTCAAATAAAATTTCCATTATTTTAATATTAGCAGTAATATAATTTATTCATTATTCTGAAATGGGCAATTAACAAAAGAATCTAAATTCTTTACATTTCACACAAAAAATCATCAGGTCATCTTTCCCTCAGACCATTTAATATGAAGAAGCTTGCTTTCTCCAATTCTGTTTTCTAGGACTTTTCTTGAAAACTAATTAGGCAGAATGGGGCAATTCACAAGATTTTGGAAATTCTCATGATATAGTTGACTTGGGCCTGCTTTTGACTAGAATTGACTTCATCAAATCTTTTATAGAATTAAATTAATAACATTGGATTGGTTGACGGGGTCAATTGACCCTTGATATTTGTATAACATATTAAGATCATCTTCATTGACCAGTTAAATTTGTGAGAACAGGGCCATTGTCTTTAATAAGAATAAAATGAGCTGGCAGAACTTACCTAATTTTGCCACAATACTAAACCTTTCACAAGAGTTGAGGTTTAGAGGTTTTAGATGTATTGTGAATGGGAAACTTACGTACACTAGAGGCCTTTCCATAATGCCTGTATAGTACTTCTGAAATAATTTGGAAAAGCTGCTTCAGAGCATGCTTATGTCTGCAACACCTTAAAGCAACCATATAATCCTGGGAAAAATAATTGATTGCGTTGAAGAGTTGTTGATAAGTGCTATGATGAAGTGTTGCATAGCTCTACGTTATATACACTTCCTGGAATTTATGATCATTAGGTAATTAGTATGCAGAATTACATAAAATAGCATACATGTGAACATAATTAAAAGTTCAATTTAAGCAGCAAGAAAGGAAAGACATGCATTCTCTTTTGTCCAACTGATGCCTGATATTTTTCGCGCTTCCTGAATTTTTCTGTTCAGAATGAATGTTACCCTGTTAATTTGACTATACAGTGTCAACATGATTGATTGTTCCCCAATTTGATAATTGCCATTTGAATACCTGATGACCAGTGGTTTTCTGTGTGGATATATAGAATCATAAAGGTAGAAGGGAACTTGAAGGAAATCAAGTCTAGTTCCCTGCTCAGTGCAAAATTTATTGGAGCATCTCTGATAATCATCCAGCCTCTGCAGAACTCTGAAGGAGAATTTACCATTTCACATGGCAGCCCATTCCACTGGTTGACAGTTCATACAGTCAAGAAGTTCCTCCTGATGTCTAGATGTTTATTCCCTTGTAGCTTTAACCCATTAGTTCTGGTTGTGCCTTCTGTGACAATATAGATTAAGTCCACTCCTCCATGACAACTCTTTAGATATTTGAAGACTATCATATCTACCCCTAGTTTTTTATAGGCTAAACATACCCAATCTTTTAATCATTCATCATAGAGCTTGGTTCCCAGACTCTTCACCATCTTAGTAGCTTCTTCTGAACTTGTTCCAATTTTTCACTGATCTTTCTTCAACATTGCTGCCTAGAATTGGCTGCAGTACTCGGAATGGCTGACTCCAAATGGCTAGGACAGAGTAGAATGGAATAATTACTTCCCATGATCTGGATTCTATGCTTATATTAATGTACCCCAAGATAGCCTGGGCTGTTTTAGCAGTTGTATCACACTGCTGACTCATGTTTAACTTGTAGTTGACCAGGACACCAAGATCCTTTTCACATGTACTACTAGTACATGCATCCTATACTTGCATTTTTCCTAGATGCAGAGCTTGACATTTCTTCATTAAAGATCTATTGAGCCCACTGCTCAAGCCTGTCTTGATAGTTTTAATCTCACTCTCCTCTAAGGTATTAGCCATGCATCTCTGCTTTATATCATGCAACATTAATTAAAGAGTCCCATAAACTCCCTCACCCAAGTCATTGATAAAAATATTGAAGAGCCCCACTTGATAATTTCCTCCAAGCTGAAGTAGAATAATTAATGAGTGCTGTTTGGGTGCAGCCATTCAGCCAATTATAAATCCATTGAACAGCATCATTTATCCGTCTAGTTAAAATTTTAAGAATGTGTGTATGTATTCCCCTGATCTATCAAGCTAGTTTATCAAACAAAATAATTTTACATGATTTGTGACAAATCCATGCTTGTTCTTTTTAACTGTAGCATGCCTGTCCAGATGCTCACAGACATGCTGCTTGATCACCTATTTGAGATCCCTGCCCAGTATTGACATCAAGGTCTATAGTTTCCCAAGTTACCATCCTCCTGCTTGAAGATGGAGATTAACAATTGCTCTCCCCCAGTATTCCTCAAAGATTACTGAGTGTGGTTCTGAGAGTGATTACTGAGAGTGGAAACTCAAATTCATTTAAATTAGCTAAGTTCCCTATTACCGTTTCTTCCCAGTGGCATGACGGCCAGCTAAGGATCCAATTCAAATTACCTTATAAAAGAAAACAAGCAAAATTGTATTTATTTATTTATTGAACTTCTTGACCACCCAACTTGTATGCAATGACTCTAGGTGAAATTAAGAAGTTCTGCTTTCTTAATCTCTCTCAATACCACCTCTTTGAGATGGCCCTACACCCTTTGGCTTTCTTCTTATTTCTAACCTACTCAAAGAATCATCCTCGTTGTCTCTTGCAAGCTTCAGTTCATTCTAAACTTTAACCTTTCTGAAAAATTCCTATGTTTTGGATGCTACCTTGTATTCCACAGTCTCCCTCTCCTGCCTCTCAACTCCCTTTGCTCTCCTTTCACTCACCCAGGTCAACAGCATTTCAATAAGGAGACTATTGAACTATGAATATTAGTATTCTGATATCTATGAATATTAACTATGCTGTGTTTCACTATGGGTCCATTCCAAAACAATCATGTTTTTTGTATGCCTCAGGTATTCTGTTTTTAGTAGGACAGTTTATCTTCACTTCTAGAATGAATTGGTTTCTTGAGCAATCTATATTTTCCATATACCACCATATATTCCTACCTAAGTATCTTTGTTCTGTAGCTCATTCTTCATACTCTTAGTCTATGTGGAGTAGGAAGAAACAGGACCAGACCAAGCAAGACAAGGTCCAAGCTCTTGTAATATATTGGATGGATGGATGGATGGAAGGAAGAAAAGTTTTCTGTTTAAAGTTTACCCAGTTCAGACATTTCAAATACCCCTATGGTGATACAGATCTATGGATTGATACAATTTTGTTGTTTATTCGTTTAGTCGCTTCCGACTCTTCGTGACGTCATGGATCAGCCCACACCAGAGCTTCCTGTCGGTTGTCAACACCCCCAGCTCCCCCAGGGACGAGTCCATCACCTCTAGAATATCATCTATCCATCTTGCCCTTGGTCGGCCCCTCTTCCTTTTGCCCTCCACTCTCCCTAGCATCAGCACCTTCTCCAGGGTGTCCTGTCTTCTCATTATGTGGCCAAAGTATTTCAGTTTTGCCTTTAATATCATTCCCTCAAGTGAGCAGTCTGGCTTTATTTCCTGGAGGATGGACTGGTTTGATCTTGCAGTCCAAGGCACTCTCAGAATTTTCCTCCAACACCACAGTTCCAAAGCATCGAACTTCCTTCTCTCAGCCTTCCTTATGGTCCAGCTCTCGCAGCCATGTGTTACTACAGGGAACACCATTGCTTTAACTATGCGGACCTTTGTTGTCAGTGTGATGTCTCTGCTCTTAACTATTTTATCGAGATTTGTCATTGCTCTTCTCCCAAGGATTAAGCATCTTCTGATTTCCTGACTGCAGTCAGCATCTGCAGTAATCTTCGCACCTAGAAATACAAAGTCTTTCACTGCTTCTACATTTTCTCCCTCTATTTGCCAGTTATCAATCAAGCTGGTTGCCATAATCTTGGTTTTTTTGAAGTTTAGCTGCAAGCCAGCTTTTGCACTTTCTTCTTTCACCTTCATCATAAGGCTCCTCAGTTCCTCTTCGCTTTCAGCCATCAAAGTGGTATCATCTGCATATCTGAGATTGTTAATGTTTCTTCCAGTGATTTTAACTCCAGCCTTGGATTCCTCAAGCCCAGCATGTTGCATGAGGTGTTCTGTGTACAAGTTGAATAGGTAGGGTGAGAGTACACAGCCCTGCCGTACTCCTTTCCCAATCTTAAACCAGTCCGTTGTTCCGTGGTCTGTTCTTACTGTTGCTACTTGGTTGTTATACAGATTCTTCAGGAGGCAGACAAGATGACTTGGTATCCCCATACCACTAAGAACTTGCCACAATTTGTTATGGTCCACACAGTCAAAGGCTTTAGAATAGTCAATAAAACAGAAATAGATGTTTTTCTGAAACTCCCTGGCTTTTTCCATTATCCAGCAGATATTGGCAATTTGGTCCCTAGTTCCTCTGCCTTTTCTAAACCCAGCTTGTACATCTGGCAGATTGATACAATATATCCACTCAAATTGCAGTTGATAGGCTACATTGCAGATAGTAAGCCTATATCCATTCTGGATTTAGCTAACTAGGTAAGTCAGCCAAGTTGCATAAAACAGCTAAGGCTTGCTATTCTTTTTAATACCATGAACTTCATCTAGAAGCTTACTCTATAAGGTAACTCCAGTTTAGAACAAGAGAAAACATTTTATTTTAAAAATAATTAACTGTCTAATACATTACACTTCAACAATATTTATAGTAAAGGATCTTACAAGAAACAGTTTTGATATATTAGTATAAGAAATATTCCTTATCCACATGGGGACATTTTCTGTAGTGTAAAAACACCAAATAGCTGAAATGACCATTCGCATATAAAAGCTACCAGTGATGCTAGTGCCTAATTTGCACAGTGATGTTTTTTAAAAAAAGTCATCACAAAAACAGTACCCAAAATATACAATTAATGCAAGTTATACACAGCTAACAAAAAATATAGGAACACCATTGCAAATTGATCTCCACTTGGTCAGAAGTTACACATGGGAGAAGTATGACTGTTCTCTTGATATGGCTTATGAAATTAAAACACCAAAGCAATTCAGCAAGCTTCACAGATTGGAGAACTCCATCAGTAATGCACTTTGATATATTCTGATGTCAAAGCTTGTGGGCAGCATCTACAAGGGCCATGGTAAGTCACTAAAATCAACTGGGCCACCAAGACCTGCATCTGCTTCCAAAAGGCTCATGATAACTGCCATTGCTGCCTCATCATTGCTGGGGCTGCTGGATCCTTGGTCATTGTCTATCATATCAATGCCCATATGTGTGTTTTCCCCTGAAAAGAGAGTAGAAAAATTAAAGCTTATAGTAGTTCTATTTCTAATCTAATTTTCATACTTCGAAAAGTATACATGATAGATGAGAGCAATGTTCAGTTGCATACTATGTTGTTGAGCCCTCTTATTTAACAGCTATCTTTATCTCTGTCAAATGTAAACACCCATATAGTATAGTGTAACTGATTACACTATAAATAACTAAAATTGGGTCAAGGACTGCTGGTTACTGTTTAGACTGCCTTAAGACTTTTTCTGGGGGATGAGGTGGATTGAAATATAAAAAATAACCTTTATTCTGTTTTGAGGTGATATTAAATATCAATATATATAAAATGTTATAAATATGAATATTTAAGATATTAATCTTACATTTTTTTAAATGACTAGGTATGCTACAAAAGTTGTAGAATTTCTCATAAGAAATAGTGTTGGAGCTAAACTGAAAACATCTTCCAACAAAATGACTCTCAAAAATTCCAGGATTTTATTCATGCAATATTACATTCTACAGTATGCTCATATTTTTAATATTATATATCTTTCCTTAGAACTTTTGTTCTAGCTATTCCATGGCAGGATTCAGCCTTAAGGATTCCACATAACTATACAATGAAAGGGCTCTACTCTCCTGTTCTTCGTTTTAATCTTCTACCTTTTATGGATTTGCCTACCAAGAATGGAGTTGTCAGAATATGGATAGCCTGGATTGTCTTGTATCTGGCCAGACAATATACTGGCAGGAGGAATGTCTGGTGTTCCACCATTCAAAATCTGAAAGAAAATGAAAACAAATAAAAGGCTTTTATATTCAGCCTATTTTATACACTTGATCCTGTTGGAAACTAAAAGTCTAGCATAAAATTAACTCTTCAATGCAATCTACAAATGGTGATTTCAGTATCTGTAAACATTTATCTACATTAGGTATCCATGCAACTTCCTCAATAGTTTTGTAGGTTCACCTGTCAAGTGGTGGCAAAGAAGGCCTACTTAGGCAGAATACTTTCCTATACAGTTCATAACTGCTATGATTACAAGTTTAATCATTCTAGAGATTTCTAACTTAGGATCCAAATTTTTGGTGAATCTTAGCCACACTCTATGTTTCATAGTTAGTAACATCCTATTCACAATGTGAAAAATACCATGTGATTATTATTTTCTTCTTATCAAAATCTTGTATTGAGAAATAAAATTGATTCATGATGTTACAAAGCTTCACATGCACATGCTTGCTGTAATAATATCAGAAACAATGCTGTCATCAATATCACTCTTATACATGTCCAAACAATGACACTACATTCCATGATGCTCTATGTAGACAAAATGAGACTAGGTAATTACACTGTTTATCAAAATCAACATGTGACTGCATAAGGTAGTGTGCACTATCTTTTTAATTTCTGTGTAGTAGGAATCATGTCTGGGCTACATTTTTTAAAATGGAAGAGTGGATTAATTCTTCATATATAATGCTATACCACATCCTTACATACTATAAAGCAAACAGAAAAGGTAGAAGAGAACAAATTATAATGGTAGAGTTAGGTTGGATCAAGCTGGAAAAAAAGACACAAATGAACTCTTAAGAGCTCCACAAGCTCTTAGTGAGCCCCTCCCATGTCCATGTGGGTTGTCTTGTCCTTGCAGATCTAGACTTGGATCTATTTCAGCTTGTGAGAATTAGATGAAGCTGTATCATTAGAAAAGGACGGGCTAATTCATGGTTGTGACAGCTAGCTGTTGCCCGTGTCTCTCTAACATCCTGTCCTGCTGTTCTTTTACTTGACAGCAGAACCTAGTGAAAAGACTAGGCAACGTTTTCTCATAGGCACTCTTTTTCCCTGGGAGAAGGGAGAGGCTGATGCTGAGCTGGCAAAGAGGTGGAGTCTTAAAAAAGGGACTTGGGGAATGAGATGGAGGTATAAAGGTTGGCAAACCATGATGAACCCCACATTGCTTTGGCTGTTGAAGCATGGTGATTTTAGGAAAAAGCTATGATAGCTGGCAAACCAAAAATAGATACAAGAAGATTTGTTAGTTCAAGTGGAAGCTGAACATACCTGAAGTTTTTTTTTAAAAGAATCTAAAACCTTACGCTAGATCCCCTCTAATGCATGGGTATATTGAGATCTATTGGTAAATTTTGGGTGATAATATACAAGTAGCTTCTGACTGATGATCATACAGCTGTGAGCAACAAATGAAAAGCTCCTTTTTCCAATGTTAGGCACCCTGGTTCTTAGGCATCCTGTATACCAGTGTTTTTCAACCTTGGCCATTTTATGATGTGTAGACTTCAACTCTCAGAATTCCCCAGCCAGCCATGCTGGGAGTTCTGGAAGTTGGAGTTCTGGGAGTTGGAGTCCATACATTTTAAAATGGCCAAGGTTGAGAAAAACCGCTGTATACTATAAGACTATCTGCCTATAGCTGGTTCTACTGAACAGTTGCTAAGAAACTGATAGATCCACAGCTCCAATTTTCTGGATCTTTGCCACCCAGAGTTGAGGCTTTCTTAAAGGATACCCACAAAGAAAATAACATGATCAACAGTACATACTGTTTCTATTCAGAGCCAGGATACCATTAACCACAATGTGCTTAGGATTCTGCCTTAAATGTATTTAATAAGCCCTGCAGATTTCTGCATGCATACTTGTCATTATAAATCAATTAATGGATTCTCAAATTTGTTACCTATTATTGAAGTATTGGTCAATAAGGGAAACATTATTTCTATGATAAGCATTTATTAGTACAGGTAATTTCTGTATAATGAAAATAGTTTTGTCCCTTTTGAATGATGAAGATCAAATTTCTGCTAAAGCTTGACTTGTGGAGCTTTCAATGTTTAAACTTAATAGTTGGATTTATACATCTGTAGTGCAGAATATGTTCATATTTGTGTTACTGTTAAAAAATCTTTTAAACAACTTTTTTAAAACTCCACTTAGAATTATTACATTATTATGCCAGTCTATACATCCATCCAACAGACTGCAAATGCTGCAACACATGTTTTGAAGCCTTTAGAACTACAATCTCACCTTTTTGCCTCCTGGGGATGAAGTATCAGGGGGAGGTGTACTGGTCATGTTCAGTGGGCTAGAGCCACAACTCGACGGAGAAGATCCTCTTATCCTGTTATACCAACAACAGCCAAATTACAAAAGGCACTAAAAAAGATCATCCTAAGAGTATGTATTATCGCAACTCCAAAATTATAATCTGAAACCCTATGTATGTGTTTAGTTTTGGAGTTTACACACAATTAAGGAGTTGTCTTTTGTATATTAGGTTTAGCAAAAATTCCAGTAAATCATAAACTCAGTTCCTAGAGTGCATGGTTCTTCCTCACATCACGTTCATGGTGGGACAGTCATAGTATTCTTGTTGGCTTTTATGATTAAATTTTTGATTTTTTCCTCCTGAAGAACATGGCTCTGATCTGTTATGTATATGCCTGGATATGGCAAAAACAAAATAAAAATGGCAAACTCATACTACATTTCCATATGTTCAGTCTACTTTGCCCAGCTGTGATTACTGTGATTTTGAACACATGTTGACTACTGTCCAGCATAATCTAGGAAATGATATTGAGTTATTTTATTACACTCCTTTCAGTTACTGCTTACCGACACAGATTATTGTGGATAAATCACCCTAAAATACTATACTATATGAAGAAACATACATAAACAGTTACACTTGTTGTTCATGGAAAGGAATCAGCTGACCAGTCCATTCAGAAATCAATTTATTGGATTTATACCCCATGTTTCTGTGAAAGGAATATGTTAAAAATAGGAATAAAATATAACTTTCTCTAACAAATTAAGCAACACGTGCTTAATAATTTTAAAATATGAGCTTTTCCTTACCTGTGGATCTCCATGATTTCTTCAGCAATCATCCTTCCAATTTTACCAGCACCGGCTCTTGTTCCACCTGGAATACCAGGAACTGTGGGAAGGGCCCTTTTTGGACCACCTTAAAAAGATTTTAAAAAAAGAAAGTGCAACTAAATAAAATGCAAAGAGAAAGGACAAAAAAGCTAATATATACTTGATCAGAGATGGCTCAGAAGAGAGAACTGCAATCTATACATTTATCTGGAACACTCAGACCTCTACACGTCAAATACCGTTTCTAATTTTCTATTCTTTCCTTTTTGTTTCCTCCCTTTGTTTTCAATCTCATCTTATTTCAGTAAACACTAATTTTAATGCAGTAAAGTTGTTCTAACATTACAGGAAGAGCAAGGTTTTGTATGCTTATCCCTAAAATGTGTTTTTTTAATGTATTTCATGGTCATAGCATGTGTTCCTACTGGAAGCCTTACCCCTATTAATCCTGATTTTTGAGGGCTATGAATGCATTTTTATGCATGGCCTTTTCCATCATGGGAGAAAACTCTTTCAAAACTCAAATTAGTTCTTCCAGGGATAAAAGTGCTTCCATGTGTGGAAAAGAGGTAATTTCTGCTTCCTGCTACAACTGTTACATTAACTGTATTCAATTTTCATTAAATGGCAGTGAATTTGGGGTGTGTGTGTGTGTCTTGATCCTACCTACCACTTTTTGTAGTGAAACCCCTGGTGTACTCATGAGAGGTTAAGTGCAGATCCTGGCCTAAAAAAAGGTACAGCCCTACTGCATAGGATTTAAAAGACTGCCCTGGGGTGCAAAGTCAGTTAATGGGCTTTTCTAGCCAGGCTTACTGTATATCACAACAGGCTTATAGGGTATCGCAATCCACTTGCAGGAGGAAATCATTGAAGATGGGGAACTTTCAGCATATCTTCTCTACTGTTAAGATATGTACAATTGAGAAATGCAAGACTTCTTGATCACAATTAGAAAGTCTCCTTCAAAACACAATTTTCTTGGCTGTGTTCTCATGTACCTATCACACTACCAAGGTCAAGACACACTCTTTAAATTCCTCAGCAACTCCAAATGGTTGGGCTGAGTTTGGGCGAATCTTCTGCTCCTCCTCCAATATGATGTTGCAGAGGTTACCCCTCCTGACTCCAAGTCATCACATAACCTCAACATACTATATCTAAGTATACTCAGCTGTTTTATATAACTAAGTATAAAGTAGGCAAGGTTAGGATATACTGTAGCTCATTATTGCTAATTGCTTCAGCCTGGGCAAAAGTTTCTTGTGGCATTAATCAGAATCCCCAACAGCAGATAAGCCATAATTACTAGTAAAACATGAAACCTGAATCTGTCTGTGTAAGGAAAGCTAAATATAACTGAACTTTATCTATGTGCTTTGCATCTCAAGTGTCTTTTTGTTGCTATATCAACAAGCTGCTAACTTAAGACAGTACTTCCTAAGAAGCTACAGGATCAGATTGAGAAACAGTTATTAGTAATCATGTGATTCGCTACAGGTTAGGCTTAACCAATAGCAAAGGAGCGTATATAAATAGACCAGTACCATTTAACAATACAAAGGCAGGATCTGCATGCAGCCACTTGGTCAGATGCTTAAAATTTATCCGGGTTCCTAGTTGGCTTCACACACTGAAGCTTCCTTAATTATTAAAGGAAGAATAAGTATTGATCCATTTAAGGGTCTTAACATAGAAAGGGAAGAAGAGAGAACTATTTCCACTATATACTGCTAGTATACTGTTGAAGGTTATGGATAGAGAGAGAAAAATCTACATGGATCCTGGTCCAGGGAGACATTCCGGTTCTTCTTTCTCCAGAGAACCCAGAACTTTGCTGGGTACAGAGAGAAAATCTTGCTAATATGTATCTCTGTTTATGTGAAAGAAAGGACAGCATGTGTGCCCTTCCATCAAAAGGTTACATGTGATGATGATCAAGATAATGGTTCAGTTCACCATGCTTTTAACTTCATCGTGTGCTAAAGAGACATGATATTATACCAGGAAAGCATGGGGCTTTTGGTGGAAAACATCTACCATCCTGATATTTCACTGTATACTCCACATAATGTAAACACCATGTTTATTTTTGGATTAGGGACCAATTTGGGCTGTAATCTACAATGCTCAATGTTCTTAACATTTTTTAGCTCCTTGAAACTTTACCTCCTTGACATTTCCTCAGCTCCTTGAATGTGATATAGAAGAAACACTTAGATACAAGCTTGAAATATGTCCTTAGCATAACAGGTTGCACTAAGCTGAATAAGCAAATCAAAAGAAGTTTGTTAACAACTTGGTACTGTACAGTCCTCTAATTACCTTCTCCTGCTTGGAGTACACTGTCTATGCTGTGTGGTGAAGCTGCAAGCTGTGGAAAAGACACATCTCCACCATCAAGCATATTAGCACTGGGGATTCAGAAGAAACACAAATGTATCATTTTATGTTGCTAGTTACTTAGCATAGCAAAATACATATTTTCTTTATTGTCAGCTTCATTACTGTACAACATATAAATTGTCCATGGATTCTTATCAAAATTAAACAAGCAAAAACCAACAGACACACACTTGGTGTGTTTCGTATCTTGATACACAGAAAGCAGAGTCAATTTTTTTTTTTCACCAACAAGAGAAAATTACTTACGAAACCACTGTGTTAGTTGAGACAATATATTCTACTTCTTTGGTCCAAGGGTTCATGAAACTGAACCAACAGCTCCTCAGTGTAATAAAAGATCCATCTTTTACTTTAAACTTGTAACAATTAGTACTAATTTTCTCTCTCGACTGTAAAACTGAAAGAAGGGGAAAAGGATCTAGTTTGTACAATTTTCTTGCATGTATTACAGTTATAATGGCAAAGTCAAATTAAGTTTTTTTCAAGGTTCCTAGATAATTTTTCTAGCCAAGTTCTAGGTCTGGAGGAGAAAAATCTGAACTGTTTGACTACCTTACAGATAATATTTTACCTTGTCGATGGCATTCTGCAAGATGTCCTATGTCATCTTGGTGAAAATATTCATAACATGATGTACCTAGAAGCTCTTGTGGTAAATATGCCAAAATTGCGGTCGCCCTAAAACAGAGAAATGCTTCAGTGTTTCTAATTAATTATGCAGAAATTGATGTAAAAGTAGAAGCCAAACTAATTTGCTATTTTCTTGTGCCTTTAAGAGACATTTAATTTACAGAAATCAGGAGGTGACTTCTTCAGAGATTAATATTATCCTTTGGACAATGTCCATAAATTAGGCTGTTATGTTGGAGTCCATAAAAAAGTAAACACTTCTTTAATAAAACCCAATTTATTATAGCCCCTGTGAAGTCATAAACTATTATTGACAGTTATGGCTGAAGAAAATCAAACTGCATCTAGAATGTAAAAATCCAAAGGCATCTAACATCTCACTATTTTTGAAAGGAAAACTCAAATTGAGAGCCTTCTTTTCTACAATTAACAGCAGACATAACAAATGCAAATGATTGAACTTACAGGTCAATATGAGAACCATTTCAGACAACACAAAAAAGTAAAAAGTCTTTTTTGTTGCCATTACATTGGACATTTTAATAAGCAAATATTCTTTTGGTGAGAGTGTTCTATGACTAAAGCTTTAGATACCAAATTTTTAGCAGCCATATTTCAAATCCTTCCAATCAATGTTGCCAAGTATTTTTAACCTAGCTGTCAGCCTAAAAAAAGAATGACTTATACAACTATATAAAGTTTGAATAAAAATCTGTCTTCCATTAAATCTCGATTATTTCTCTCAGCTGGGAACTTGTACAATATTAGATTAATTCTCATTTGATGGTACAGGATACCACCACCCAATAGTTACATAGAAACACTATGGCCAATGTTTCTTTCAAAAAAATTCTTGCCATATTTATTTATTCATCAAATTTATATGGCTGCCCATCTCATGAAAAAGTGACTCTGGGTGGTGTACAATAAGACTATAAAACAGTTAACATATAAAAAACAATTCTTATTAAAAAAATTAAAAGGTTAAGACAGGACAGCAGATGTTAACAACACTGGAGCCACCTCAGTACCTCACCGGTTCCCTGGGGCCCCCAGGTCTATGGCATGACCAGGCTTTGAGGGACTTCCAGAAAATCAGGGATGGAGCCAGCCTCACTTTGTAGCATTTTCACTTAGTATTTACACAGTTGATGACTTTAGTAACCTAAAGTTCACCCAGCAATTCTGCAGCGTACATGTTAACAACGCAAGGTGGTGCAAAGAAGTTTTAGACAAGAATGCATGAGTTATGAGACAAAGAGCTCCAAAATGAACATGGCACTCAGTGCCTACAAAGACATCGCCAGTCATTTCAATGGGAGAGCAGCATACGTATGGGTTTTAAATAGCATTGTATTACAATATTAAAAGAGCTTTAAGTTTAAACTTGTATTTTATAATCAGAATTTTATCCTGAGATGTATCTTTACTACGTTACGACAATAATCCAAAAGTCATTCATGGCAAAAACGTCAACTAGCTGTATCATATTCTATAACTGTAGCTGTGAAAACGCCAGCATGACAAACCGTACAATTTTGTCATGCAATAGCATTGCCAAGAGCAGCTTCTAAATTGATCCCGTCCGGAAAAGTCTGACTAGGCAAGATTCATTTTTTCATTACCCTACACATAACCATCTCATTGTAATCTGGTAAAACTAATCTGCAACTTTATCACTCAACAGAGGATCATTAGGGAGATGGGTTAGCATGTATAAGTGATTTTCTAATTTGGTGCCTAGACCTAGGAGCGTTCTGCTTGATTGGAGAAAGCCAAGGACGGCTTCCGTTTAACAGTAACACACACGGAAAGATTTAAAAGAGAGAAGGGCAGGTAGGTCTGCCTAGCAACATCTAAGCAGGAAACACCAATAATCTCTCAGCATTTTCTGGGCAGTGAACTCTGAACATACGCTAAAACCCAAGTAAGCTAGGCTGCCTATATTGATTTTAGTTGGAATTCCTTGTGAGTGACAGTTGCCTTCCTTTGTTCTCCTGTATTCCCTTTTCCCCAAGGAACTTTTCATGCCTATAGAGTCATTTAACATTGGAACTGCATTGGTTCAACAAAGGAATCTCTCATTAAAAGCTTCCTCATGAGTATCACAACATAGTTACACAGCTACGCCTTGTGATTCAGGATTGGCATAAGGTTTGCGTTTCTGGGTTTGGGGCGGGACAACCCAAAGTGCCTTCCTCCCTACTTTGCTTCCTATGGCCACACTGGAAGGAGAAGTTCTCAAGGAAGAGCTCAGAATTTCAGCCTGACTGGTGACAACCTTCTGTAATTAGTTACTGGGCACCTTTGAAATAAGGGGTCTGTCAGAGAGGTTTTAAATTATCTTCCATCCCAATATGTACACACACAACTTTCTTCAAAACAACCTCAGCTTCTGCCAATCTAGAATTAGGTTGCATATTCTGGCATACAGTATTTATTATTTTGCTTTTTTTTTTTTTTTTTACAAAACACCAGTTCCAGTACTCTCCAGCAACACTGTGTGACTTAATGCAACTAATGAAAATGAATTATAGCTGATGCAATAAATTCAGCAGCCCCTTGCATTCTCATGTGATCAGTTCCCTCTCCACACCCTTTGGAAAACTAAAATAAACTAGTCAATAGATCCTTCTACTCCCTCCTACATAATTACAGAGCAACCAAAATCAAAGGAACCAGTTTTAAAATCTATTAAGTGCATTTCACAACCTGATTGAGGACTGTGAGCTTGTATCTCTAGGTAAAGAGCTCTCATGACTCTTCTGATCAGGCCTGTGTCAACTGATGCTGCACTGCAGAATGATATCCTCCCTTCGGCTTCTTGTACTATGTTAGGAGTTGGGCAGGAGAAGGCGGTTCAAAGTTCACATCAACATAGCGAAAAAAGATTGTGGATTGCACCAGTATTTCCATCTGGACATTAGCATCATCATCATTCAACCAATATATCAACATTCTTGAGCAATATTTTTCAAGCTTACATTTTATGCTACGAGGAGTAAACAAATTAGGACACTGTTCATTTATATCAAAATTCTGAAGTACTCTGCAATTTGTTCATCATCATACCAACACTACCCTTGCTTCAAACAAGCCACCTAATAGCCACCTCAAAAGAATAAGAACTATTACTCTCATAGTGAGAATTAAATGCCGTTCTTACCTCTGATCTACAAATACAAATTTGCCATCAATTGCATGTCGAGAAACATATTCTGTTGGTTTAACCCTGATTTCTCCATTTAATGGTTGAGGAACTACGTGAGGATGCAACCGTCCAATTGCAACAAGACAGCTTAAGTTACAGCCTTCATTATCAGGCTCACTGTCTTCATCTAGTCCCATTTTTGTTGGTGGCCAGCTTTTTAAATATCCTGTGCTGTGGATAGTACAAAAGCTTTTGCGATCTGCTACAAAAGAAAATAAGGTTAAATAAATAAACAAATAAATTCACAGCTTGGAATCAAGGGAAACTGTGCATGTTGTAAACCAGTATCTGGAGACAGAGATGGGGTGGATGAGGGCCAATAAACTGAGACTGAATCCTGATGAGACAGAAATGTTGGGAATAGGTGGCTCCTGGGTATGGAAATTGGAGTCCTTTTGCCTTTTCTGAATTGGGCAAAAAAGAAATACGTAGTTTGGGAAGTCTGCTTAGATACATTACTATCACTGGAGGCCCAAGTGACCTCTGAGGCTGTAATCAGCCTATTACAATCTGTAACAGATATAGTACTCCCTAACTATAGTAGTTCACACACACTAACTCATATTTAGACTCCTGATGTAGTGGTTAAGGCACCAGGCTAGAAACTGGGAGACCCTGAGTTCTAGTCCCATTTTAGGCACAAAGATAACTGGGTGACTCTGGGCCAGTCACTCTCTCTCAGCTTTAAGAAGAGAGCAATGGCAAACCGCTTCCGAAAATCTTGCCAAGAAAACTGCAGGGACTAGTCCAGGCAGTTGCCAGGAGTCAGGACTGACTAGAAGGCACCAAAAAAAGAAAAAAGAAAGAAAGGTACTTTAATCAGGACTGTCCTTACACTTGATTAGGTTGCCATGCACGTGCTGTATTGTTCTGAAGCAAGCTGCCGATTAGCAACCAAGCCAGGAACAAACCAGAATAGTTGACAGATTGCCCAAGCAGATCAATTGCTAAGATTGAATTGGGAGGACTTCTTACATGTGCCCAGAACCACAGAGTGTCATATTCTGATTATTTGTGCCCAGGCATTCTCAGCGTGGTGGCTTCACTCTGGAAAGTGTTCCCTACATGATTTGTGAGGTACCAACAATATTTTTAGATGCCTGTTGAAGACCTACCTCCTCACTCAGGTCTTCTCTGTAACAAATGATGTAATAATGGGTTTTATGTGGCTTATTTCCTTGTACCTCACAGATTTTAAATTGAATCCTATTTTTATACCATTTTCACCTGCTTTGATCTTTGTGTTTTAATTGACATGTTTTACTTAAAAAAACAAACTGCAAACTATAACTATTCTTGAATTCAGTATAAGCGAATTTATTTAAATTGGGATCATTTTAAGTTCTATTCATAAACGAATGTTTTTATTACCCATATCAGCAAGGAAAACCTGCTATCCTACCATTCAAATAAAAATTACTTGGTCATACTATATTCTACTTTAAATTTTTAATAAGTTGACATTATACTATCAATAAATAGCATTTGAAAGACCACAAAAATATTTTCATAGAACACCAAGGAAAACTACTGTTTTCCCCAACAGCTTTTCTTCATTCAGTATGCAGGCTTACATAAATCACCACAGGATCAGAAGATAAATCCCATTTTCCAAATAGCCATAACATCAAATAACCAAATGTAATCTTGATTTTGCTGAATTCAATGACACAACCATCCAAAGTTTCCTGGCCTTGTGAAATATGTGACTTCAACTGAGACTGTAAAAGACAAGCTTCTACCCTATTTCTTTGTATACAACCTTGCAGCACCTAATGCCACTTAGACCTTCATAATACCTTTCTTTTTAGAACAGGTAGAAGGAAAGTCTTTGTCTTCTACTTTCACTGAGGGTCTGTTGCATTTCATCCTACAAAAGAATGAACGTCTTGCTCCAGAGCACAGTCGTGATGGCCCAGGTGTTATATCTGTTTTAACTGGAAGTCCAGCTGCATGAAGAGAAAAAGCATAATTCCAAATTGTTGACTCTGTCTGACCCAAGCTTTCTTTTTCAGGTCTACAAACGTTGATGAGCAGTTTATTATGTTTAACTGTGTCTGAGTTATGTGTTACATTTTAATGGGAGGCAAAAAACAAACAAAACAAAACCCAACAACCTACAGCCCCTCTTCTAGCCCTTCTAGCCCTACTACTTTTCAACATAGTACCAGTAATTTCAGTGAATGGATGGAGGGGTTCATTCTCTAATTTGCAGAGGACATAAATGGGAAGACCAGGGAGAAAACGAAAGTAGAACTGAAATTCATAAATGGAATTTATTGGAGAGAAATTCAAAGTTATGTATGAATAAAGAGCCACCAGCATGAGATGGGAACTTATCTGGCTTGGTAGCAAAATATTTCTAAAGGATCTCAAGATTGGACTTGATCACATCACTCAGCAGTACCATCTGACTGCCAGAAAGGTTTAACATGATTTTAGGCTACATTAAGAGCCCAGTTTGCAAATTCATCTGAGCACTGGGCACAGTTGTGTGTGATATACTTTCAGGTGAATGATAAATTGAAATGACAAAAATTATCAGCATTATGGAAAAGTCATCTGATAAGGAAAAATGGAAGTTAGTGGCTATGCTAAGATTGAATATTTTCAAGACTTCCTTGAAATATCTGAATAGCTGTCACAGCGAAAGAGGCAAAGACTTGTCCTCTGAAGTCTCAGAAGACAGGATTAGTTCTAATACATTAAATTATAACTAAACTTAAACTGCAAAGTACTGGCATCTTGTAGGACCTATAAGATGCTCCTTCTCTGTAGCTGTGCTGCCCTGTGGAACAGCATTCTCCTCAGGTCCACATGGCCCCAACCCTGTCAAACTTTTGAACACAGTAAAAACTTGAAATCTCTTTCAGCAGGTCCTGAGGTAAGGTGTAATGATCCACTTCCTGATGTTTTTTTGGTGGTTGGGAATTTGTTACCTTTCCCCACTGTGTGGTATGTATTCTAGTTCTCAGTTTGTTGCCTCTATTGTTTTTATTTGCTGTTTTTAACTTCAACGTGTAAGCCACCAAAATTATTTAGGTGATTGAGGTTGCATGCAAATTGATAAATCTAACTATAGCCATATTTGTCGCTCACATATGTCAGTGGTGCACATGGGACATACAAGGAAAGAGCGTGCCTTATTTCCCTGAAATAGCTTGCTGAAGAGACACAAATCTGGGTATTCTTCTTAAAATTCTTAACAATACGAGTAGTGTGACAATGATCTAGAGGTAGACAGGTAATTTCCCCCTTGTTGGGACCCTGGCAGAAGTGGTTTATCCCTTCCTCAGGAACATGCTGCTTTTTTGGGGTGGGGGGAAGAGAAAGAGAAAGAAAGAAATGAATAAGAAAAAGAAAACGTCAAATCATACACAGAGATCCAAGTAATATCAGCAAATATCTGGAGAAATCCACAACTCTAGTTATATCAAAACAGTCATGTAACCAAGGATCATCTCTCTCTCTCTCTCTCAGACTCTCTTCGTATTGTTGAATGTTACATATAACCTCACATATAAAACCAACTATACAAACTATGAGAAGAGTAAGTAAAAGTTTTAAATATTAACAATTATAAATATTAATAGCAGAAAACTACAGTATTATAAGACTATAGTCTACAAAGAGTTCCAAGATAAATCATATTACCATGCATTCTCCTACACATGGACCTTGAGCTTGTCTGAAGGTTCTAGCAGGAGAGCACAGCTATCATAGACCCTTGACCAAAGAATGGGACACTCCTTCTGGTATGGTCATCCTCTTCCACCGAGGGCACAGCTTTGGGAGGGGCACACATGGAGCAGTGAGGGAGGAAGCGGACACCTGCCTAGCCAGCCAGATCAACCTACTCAATCCTGGTGATCAATGGGGGGACAGATGTTGCAGCCAGATCACCCTCACAGCTGATAACTAATATTAATTCTAAAACTATAGCTAGTATTAGTATTGATATATTAAATGACCATTTACAGTCTTTTGTAATCAAGAAAATATAAAAGTCTCAAATGTTTAAAAATACCTTTCTACTGTTATAAAAATAATAAAGTATTTTATTTTGTACTATCCAAACAGAAAAAGAAAAAGAAATAAAAGGACAAAATGTTATTCTAAAGTCGGATGAACTCCCCAAGTACTCACTTTTTGCATCTATGAGCCTTTCCCGTGGGGCAGTATCTGAAGAAGAGAGCTGTTCCTTAACTTTGGCAATATCTTTAGGATGCAGGTAATCGAACAGACTCTGGCCAATCAAATCATTCTATCAATACAAAATACATACAACTAATGAAGTCATCCTAACATGCTGTGATGCTTTCAGCGAAGAAAAGCAGGAACAGCTCTTGGTTTCACTATGTTTGTTGATATTCAAAGTAGTGGGAAAATAAAGTATGATTGCTGATTAAATGATTAAAGATAACAGATTTTGTACCCAAGAACAGGCAGATTTATTTATTTTTTATTATTTCAATTTTGAGGCTGCCCAATTCCATAGTGATTAAAAGAAAACAAAATATATCAAGAAGAAAAAGAAGACAGCTGGCCAGAAGCAAAAAAACCCCCAAAAAGCCAAGCAACCAATAACCAACCAAAGGGGCTCATCTCCCATCCTAGCTCAGGGCCTGGAAGAACAGCAGGTCTTAGGTGGTTTGCTAAAAGTCTTTTCAATCCATAAAGTAGAGATAATCATGATTATTTAAGCACGTATTTGATTATATGCACCATTAATTTTAATACTCCAGATGATGCTAAACTATAACTTCTAGCATTTCTCCCAATTAGTTATACTAGATAGGTCTGTTGAAAACTCTAGTTCGACACTTTCCATTCCTGATTTCTTCAAACAACATTTTCTATTTGTGCTTTATCTTCTATTTTTTCTCCTAAATCATACAACAGACCAAAAAAAAAAAAAAATACCTGACTATAATTGAGGATTTTGAAGACTGATTCTGAAACAAAAAGTATCTTCCCTCTGTCACAACCCACAACGAAGAGAAAGCCATCTGCTGCCTAATGGGATACAAAAAATAATGATAATAATTGTTATGTCTTATGTACATATTTCTGAAATTAATTATAATTTTAACTGCAATTGAATTACACTGTTTTTTTCTCTGAAGATAACAAGATTAACACATGATAATAAAATGCTAATGCAGATATGCTTATTTTTTCACTGTCACTAGTGCTAAAAAACAAAAAGGCAGTATCACATAGTATCATAGCTAAATATCTAATTGAAAATATATAATCCAGTGACCTTAAAATATATTGATTTAAAAATGAAACAGCAAAAATAGTTTCTCTTTTTTTTTTAAGGGTCCCATGGGAATTTTTTTTTTTAATGAGAGGAAGATTAGGCAATCCATTCTTCTTCCTCTTTCTGTTGTCAATCTTTGGAGATTATTAAAGGCTGCCAGGAGTAGGTCAAATGTGTGTTTGGAAAGGCCACAGAAAGGCAAAAATGCCTAATTTTAATTGTATGATTGCTAACAGGGTCTTCTAGGAAAGAGACAATTTTTTTTTAATTTTTTTTTTTAGGAATAGGTCACTTTAATTCAAAGCATCCTCCAAACTGTTATTTTTGTGAATTGTCATTCTGTATGTTTTGGAAGGATTTATATGCCATAATCACAGATGCAAAGCATAACACTGCAAGTATGGCTTCAAATAAACCTAGAGTCTGTACACTGTGGACCTGCTGAGGGATTTACTCAACTTTTTCCAACCTGGCCCCTTCCTTATGTGTTGTATTTCAGTGGCCCATCAACACCAGCCAACATAACCGGCTGAAGAATATGATAGTCCAACAGATCATCTAAAGGATGTCTTATTAGGAAGAGCTGATCAATCTTCCATGACAAAGTGACAGGTGTTAACTCATTTGGAAAACAAAGAAAGCCATGTTGGTCGTAAGGAAAACAAAAACAAAATACAGATGTGTGTAATATTACTGTTAGGCCAACTCAAGGATTCAAAATGATCTGTATGTGTTTGGCTGCCTCAACGCTTTGAGGATGGTTGCTTTGCATTCTGCAAAAACCCCTTCAGATGCTTTGCACAGCTGTAATAAGAACCTCTTTGCTTATGATATAAAAAAGCAAGCTCTATTAACACTGATGTGCTAAGACAGGAGCAATGTAGATTTTCCAGTAAAGTGGGATTTTAAATTAGTAGCCAATAAACTGACTGGAAGGTAGAAGGTTGTTGCACACATTGAAAATGATTTCAAAGAGGTGCTTTGGAACTGGGGCAAGTGCACCAGCTATTCTTCTACTCATCAAAGCAGTTAGATTGCTTGTTAATAATAGCAGAGAGATGTTGTGTTAGCATCAGTTCCAAAGCACTTGTTCCAGATCATTTCGCAGTGGGAATTAAAAACTATCAAATAATTCAGAATCTGTTAAATTTGTAAAATGGCTTCCAGACTAGAGTTGCTAATGCGGGACATTATGTTGACATGACTGACACAACCCTTCAAGTAGGGTTGCTTTGTTTGTCCCACATGCTTCACAAACCAACCCTTCAAATAGTTTGCTCTGCCCTTGTGCTTATGCTGGCAAGACAATTGATGAAAAGGGGCCCAAGGCTTTTGCTTAGAGCATCCACCTGCTACTTTGAAAGAAACTGTAGTCAGTGTGTCCAGTAAAAGAAAATCTTCTCTTTCATAACCCCTTATATATATTCATGTATCTGAAGCTTATACCTACCCTAAGAATGAGATGCTTTAATTCATCATCTGAGAGAAACGAAGGTTTGTAGTTTGCCTCAGTGTATGGGTTTGTAGCACCTTAAGAAGAATATTTTAAGTAAACAGTCAGTCATATTATGTGGAGCATGTGTTAAACTCCCACGTATACAACTATTTTTAGTATCTTAAGCTATTTTCAGTATCCTCTGCTTGAAATTCTAAAATAAATGTGATGTTTTCAACAGTCACCAAACTAGATTTTAATTCTGTTTAAGTTTGTAGTCGATGTATCCAATAATACCATGATTGGCTGTCATATTTATTTTGTACCTTTCAGCAACAGGAAACCATTACTAGCTAATCTGAGACTCACAGAAAACAGCTAAGGACATTTTCTCAGTCACAAACTCCTCAGCTATCTTCAGGCATACCACCATTTTCCCAGTAGCTTTTTGCAAGAGGGAGCCAATAATGTTGACCCCCCTTGCAAGTATTCCTTAACAATATCCAAAGTGCTTTGACTACCCAAAAATTTCTCAGTACCTAAAGCCCATATATGGAATCATTCTACTCACACATTTATTTTAAACTTACCTCGTAAAGTCTTCATGTGCTGAACTGCCATTCTCAGAACAGTAAGTTTATCTAGCTTCCTGGACATAGCATTGCATGTTGGCACTAAAGAAGCCAATTCATCAATAAAGCTGTTCATCTTATCACGTCGCCGTTTTTCAATCTGACTGTGAGCCTCTCTAAACAATCATGAAATAAAATCATGAAATTTTCAGTAGCCAGTGCTATACTGCAAGCCTTAACTACAGTAGTTGTAGAGAATGCTTATGAATATGGGCAGTCTTCTATAGATAAATCTTTATTCAATTTATTAGCTGCCCATTGGAGTTGGGTGGCTAATAAATTTAAATAAATACATAATTTGCATTGGGCTCATGATCAAAAATTTGATCAGGTCTAAAACAAATTACATAGGGGAAAAAAAGCTTTGGATAACTTTGGATTCCCAACAGCACTGTCAAGTAATCAGGACCAGATATTACATACTGCAAGATGAAGATTAATAAAGTCATGCAAAATTGTGGCACATCTATTACTTGTATAAATCACTTTTCAAACTGTGACATATTTTTCATGGTTAATTCAACACCTTTTTTCAAATTCTAAGATTTCTTTTAAAACTGCTGTCTAAAGATTGGACACATTAAGGGGGCTATCTGCAAAACAGATTGCCAATGCAAGTTATTCAATGAGCTGATGACTGAACACTGTTGTGCCCAATAGCTAAATGTAAGTAGAGTGTTTTTTAAAAATACAATAATATAGTCTAGCATTGTCTAAACATATAAATTAGTACAGATGAATGTAAAATCTTTGTAATAAGAAAACAAGCATGTAAACTCCATTTAGGAATACATCTAAAGATTCTGCATTTATCACAACTTCTGCTTATGGTATTAAAAATAAAGACTGCCATTATTTTACCTTGCATTTTTTATTCTGCCCTGTTGGTCTGTATATTCCAACCTAGTGGGAAGCAAAGTGACAGAAGTCAATTTTGATAGCAGTGCTCTATTTACCATGCAGCAGGAGAAAGAAGGGATCAAAAAAGTCACACCCAAAACCTCCTTGAATACGTGGTGCTAGATGCAATGTCAATGATGTCATTTCAATTTCATAAGGATCACCATGTATATTCTTTCACCAAGGTTACCATTTCTTTCTCATTGGGTACTCTGTTAGGATTTGATACTCCAGTAGGGTTAACCTGGTCCTTTGAACATTCCTAGATTCCCAGAGTTCCTAAGTATATTTCACATGGAGCAAAACTATCCTTTTATCTCCTACTTCAGAATAATCAAAACTTTTTATTTTCCAAAATTCAATCAGTTTGTCAATGATGAACATATAAATACCTTCCATGTTGATCATCCTTATCTGTATCCATGCCTTCTCTATAAAATCAAAACAAAAGAAAAATCAACATGACACTAAACGAAGTAAAAAACTTCTTATACCATTTGGTACAACACACACATTCATACCATTGGAATCAGATGTAAGGACACAGTGAATATATAAATTATATTGCGAAATAAATAAACTGTTGCCATGTACAGGCATTTATTCCCAAAATGGCTAAACGTGGCCATACTGTTTAATACTCTGATGCATTCTTTTTAATAATTAAAAAAAATAGAAAACCAAGTTTAGCAGAAGAGATCAACAAGGATCAAATAAATATTAGCATTGATGGCTACCACTAAAATCAACAAGATTATCCCTAATTCTTGGCACGCACTAGGTAGTATCTTTTGCTTTGCACCAATGCAGTGCAATACTTCTTCCTTCTCCTACCATCAACAGCCATCAGTGCTGGATTGTTGTTGGGGATGGTACTGTATATATGAAACAAAGCAAGGGGGTTTATTTTTCCCCTCAAAAAATCTAATAATGAGGCATATACTTCATTATTCCCTGAAGCAGCAGATGAATTTTACCAAAACAGAAATAATGCATACCCCAATATATAGTACTTATTCAGTTGAGAGTGAGTACTATATGCTTTAAATTGTTTGTTTCAACAGTTGTATGGCTGTTTTATTTTTTATTTTATTTTTTTTATTTTTGGTACTGTTTGTTTTAATTGTAAGCTGCCCAGAGTCACAAATGTGAGATGGGCGGCTATATAAACTGAATGAATGAATGAATAAAATTAATAAAATATGTGTAGTACTTTCTGCTCTCTAATTCATAAACTGTGATTCAACATGTAAGTTTCCCACTGATCGTTCATCCCTGAGAAAAACAACAACGAAGTAACTATGTTGATCCAAATGATGAAACAGATAGTCCAATACTATGTAGGCATAACAAGGCATAGCTAAAAACTGGGAAGACCCAGAAAAAAAAATGGGAAAAGTTTGGGTCGGTTTTTCTGTCCCCACCCCCTGAGCAGGGAGAAGTGAAGACCAAGAAGTGGAAACCCTCCCTTCCTTAGCCCCTCACATCTGTAGCTTTGACATTCCTAGAGTGATTTTATGTTATTATCATCAGAATATGAAACACACATATATGGTGTATTATGTATATTGATAGAAGAACACAATTTTTATAAGTCATGTGAGATTAGCTATTAATTTCTCTAGTCCCAGTGGAAATATATGGTACGATTTTTTGTTTGAATGATAGGTGCTATAGACGTTTATCTTTCTCTCCTGTCAGTGTTCAGACACTGTGATGTTATGCAACACAAATGACAACTGTGGGTAAAGGTTTAGTCATATAAACCCATGCATTAAATTGCCAATAATCAAATATGGTTCTCAGTCTGGAAAAACTGCATACCTCTGGTCTAGCCCAAGTATTAGAAAAATTTGGGGGGCTGAAGGAAGCAATTATTCTTGTTTAAAAAGCCAAGGGCCACAAAAAAATTGGCATGGCTGTGGAAAACAGAATGGGGGCAAAATGAATGTAAGGAAAGGAAGGGTAGGGTAGGGTAGAGTAGAAATTAAATACATGGGTAAATGTTCTGCTCTCAGCAGCATCTATCAGCAATAATTCGTTAACCTCTCTCTTTAATCCTAAATCTTTTAGCAAACAATTCAGAACATAAGAAAAAGAGAAAACACATTTCCAAGAGATTTGTCTCATTTATAGAACAAATGTGGATGAAACACTGGAGGTCACATTAAACCTTACAGGGATGCCTGTGATCCCCAACTTGCAGATTCAGCATTTTCTAAACTAGGTTATGGTTTAGAGGCTATTAGGAGCACAAAGCTAACAATTCAACTGCAATCTAAATTTGCATAAACTGAAACTTTTCCTATTAGTTGTATATGCTCTCAAATGTTTGCTTTTTAAAGATACTGTATCAGGATGATAAAATTTAGTGCTACTCAATCAATTTCATACTGTTCTTGCTTTTAAACAGACAATTCTATAACAGGATTCCCCTACCGTCACACAATTGTTATACTTACTCAAAAGAAAACCCATCGAGCCTGAAAAGAGATAAATTATACATTATACTATTAATAAAAACATCTATCTACACACTGTCCATTCATTTTAATTTCCACTGTTAGCTGTAAAACTATAAAAAAAACCTGCACTTTGGCAATCCTAGCTGCAATCATGTGCACACCTAAAATATGTATGAATGCAATGCCCCTTGCAGTCAGGGCCTTATGGAAATATTTTTCATTTTTGTTGCATTTGTTTCAACTGTGAAAAAAGTACAACTGGAATAGTGATGATGACATCTTGAATTTTACTTTTATCTATCTTCAACCTGTAAATAAAGTATCTTCTTAAGTAGTCCTTGTCATATTTTTTTGTTCTTTAATACAGACATTTGGACTGGGACTTCTTATACAAGGTCTGCAAGCAAGCCACTTATACCCGAGCACACATTCACTTTTGTACGTCTTGGATTAATAGATCCATGCTGGCACTTTATGCAGGTTGAAAAAGGCCTAGTTTGTTTTGCTGAAAGTAAAGTGCAAATGTCAAAACAGAAGTGCAGTATGAAGCCAAGGCACAGCTGAAGAGTGATATGGGCTGGAAACACTTACTGGTAATCAGTAGAACTTCCTTTCCTTTTTCTGTTACAATCTATTCCTGAAGAGTTAAGAGAACTAGAGATCAAATCAGTGGGACCAGGTGACATAAAATCACTGATCGTAGAAGAAATGTCCATCCTTTGGTCAGCCATTGGATTGCCTGGAATTATTAAAGGGAAAAAAAAAACATGGAGGTTTGGCTTACTGAAGGGCTACATCACAAAAAAACATTGTTTGAGATAGTTACATAGTCCTTTCTACTCTAATGCTCAGTTGATTTATTATTTCATCCCATAGCATTCCTCTGCATCAAACAGGAAACCAATGTTCTTAACCTGCTAAAAGGAACAGATAAGAAGAAATCCCGTGCTGTATCATGCTACCCAAGATGCTCTTGGGCTGCTCACAAACAAGACAAGACAGAGAAAACTATTATTTATTTGTCACAAAGGCTCTAAATATGGAAATTTGACTGTAACTAACTGCTGATGACAGATCTGTCATTGGCTGACTCAGGGCTCATTAATATATCGTAACTGACCTTAGGAAGCACGTACACCACATAAATCAAAATCCAACTCTCTTGCCCTTGGGGCAACTGCTGAATATTGATGTAATTTGTAAAAAAGAAAAGAAAAGGTGAACCTAGTAAGAGCTGTGTTATGCTTTCTATGCAATATTTTAGCCGTCACAAGATTCTTTGTTAAAGTTATCTCTATCACAATATTATGAGATCTAGGGTGGTGTCATGGTTAAAGGTGCTGGACTAGAAACCAGGTGACTGTGTATTCTAGTCCCATGTTAGTCATGGAAGCCAGCTGGATGACTATGGGCCAATCATTCTCTCTAACCATAGGAAGAAGATGATGAAAGACTTACGGAAAATGTTGCCAAGAAAACCGTGTGGATTTGTCTATGGAGTTGCCAAGAATCAAATTTGGCTCAAAGGCAAATAAATAGATAGTATTTATTTACAAAAGTATAATTGATAAACCGAAGCTAGGATTACAGGACTTTGTTACAGGATTTTAGCAATGTATGAATTTACCAGTTGAAGTAGCGTAACATGCTCATATTCCTAACAAATGTGCCTGAAGGTATTTGATGTCTCTAATTAAGAAATAAGAAATTGAGAGAATTAATTTGAAAAAAGAAGATTCATAAGAGAAAGAAACAAACAGAAAAAAAAACAACTTTTAAAGTTCTAAATAAATTTAAAGGGGAAAAGGTGGGGCAATACAATCAATTTTAATTATAGTTTCATCTAACATCAGAAAAGAAGAACACTTAGGTTTCTCTTTTTGTGAAAGATAAGATGATTATACAACAGCACTTAAGTCTCAGTGGCTTTGCTTACCTGTAAGCTTGATCTCTGTAATCCTAGATTCAGTCTGCAAAGGGGTGCTGTTCTACCGTTGCCAGTGGCAAAGCAACCCAGTTACCTTAACTGTCCTTTCATTTCCTCCAGCCTTGCTAGTCAACACTTTCAAGGTGCCTGTGTGCTGAGAAAACAAATATCATGCTGTCAATTTACTACTACCTAATCACTGGATATAGTCTTTGACCTTCAAGCACACAAACAATAGAATTTCTCTGCATAAATTAAAGCAGTCCATATGGTCAAAAGTACAACAAAACCCTTGGTCCAGTTAAAAGGAGCCTCAGTCAAGACTCTCATTGTATATACATTTCACAGATCCATGTTAAATTACAGAGTTGCTTACATATTAGTTGCTTTTGCTGACTTGAAACTATGCCAACAAATTCTTTTACTAACTCACTAATCTCTAGCTGGGCACTTTCAACAGCCAGAAAAGAAAAGGAAAAAAAAAGGAATTATCATGCTTACAAAACCTGTTCATGGAAGAGATTTTGTTCTGCATCGCAGATGAGAACCTGGCATAGAAGAACCTGTTCTCGATCTTGGTAGGTATTTGTAGGATCTCTCTGCTGGTATTGGAGTTACGTGAAGTAAATCACCACATGGAGTTAAAGGTGTAATATACAGAGCTGTGGTCCCCCATTAATACAAAGTGGTTTTCTTCTCTACTGCTTCACCCTGTAGCATCCCACAAAATCTGCACTAAGGGTTAGACTGACATGGGCTGCAGGAGGAACCTCCCTTCTTCCTGACCCTCAACAGAGAAGATCACCTAGTGTTTTATGAAGTAGATGTATATATTCAAACAATCAGATATCTGCTCAGAGTCTTGCTGAGAAGCCACAGGTCCATGACTTTTTCCTAAAGGTTTGTTTGTTTGTTTGTTTGTTTGTTTATTTATTTTTCACATTTCTATCACCACCCATCTCCCCCCAAAAGGGGGACTCTGGGCAGTTTACAATAAAATTCACCTTAAAACCACAACATCATAAAATCACCAAGTCAACACCTACAATACTAAAATAATAAATAAATATAAATATGGAATAAATAAATAAGGTTGCTTCCAAGACCTTGTTTTTCTCATATTTTAGTGTGTTTAGTGGATTTGATCTACATAGTGCATCTTGATGCCACATAATCAATCCATCAGTGTATTTGATATATATACATACAACAAGCTATATGAAATGCCGCTTGCAACTCATTTCAATGTGAAACAAAACTGCAGAGTGTCAGACCTATTTAATTAAAAAAAACACTTAGATCTGTACAAACACGAGATATTTATATACTTGTATATTTAATGGATTTATAGGGCCACCCAACTCAAACTATGTGACTCCAGGTGGCCTACAACAAAAATAAATAATAAACTGAAGATACAAAATCTTCGCATGAAAATTCCAAATTTCCCCCTTTCAGTTCCTTTGAGAATGGTTTTCAAAAGATAAAGGCAGGATTACTAAAATTTCCAAATTAAATGTTTCCCATTACTACCTGGGAGGCCTTCTAAGCGCCAAAGACACTTCATAAATTATTTTTAGAGGTAGCCTTGGGCACCTGTTTTAAAGAGATTAGCACTCCGTGCCTTGCATAATGCATATTTCACATACACACCACCCTCGCAGCTCAATAAATTCGTATGAATATTGTAAAGAAACTTGCAAGGCTAACTACAAAATCTAAAGAACATTCCATTAAAATATGATCTACTCTTACTGCCAACACTATTTTCCACTACTCTTACTACCTCTTAACACAAGTTTAATTCTAATTGTTCATTAGATTTTATCATACTGCATTTTAATGTAAGTATAATCACTGCTGCCAAGAAGTACAAATTGAGCCTGTTAGCCTCTTTCTCACTTAAGCTTTACCTCTTGTTTATCTGATACACCAATAAAGTAATTATATATACTGAATTGGATCCAAGTATTTTGTTCCATAAAGAAAAGGGCTCTGATCTGCATAAGCAAGCCCAACCCAGAAGAACTTTAAATCAATTATTTTCAAAGACTGAAACAGGAAGAACAATTTATTCCTATTTCTTTTTCCTTTGCAGGATGCTAAGCCACTCCATATTGCCCTATCAAGTTGCTCAGTACAGGTACTCCTCAGTTAACAACCATTCATTCAGCGACCATTTGAAGTTATGGCGGTGCTGAAAGAATGGTAGTTACACCTGGTCCCCAAGATTATGACCATTGCGGAGCCCCCATGGTCACACGAACAAAATTCATGCTCTTGGCAGCCCACCTGCATGACTGCAGGTCGCTTCAATTCTCCTCACCCACCTATCCCTCCCATCTCTGCCCCTTTGGCCGCCCTGCCAACCTGCACTCCCCTGGCCCTTCTGCTTCAAAGCCTCACAAGAAGGCCATACACAATTTGGACAAGGCCACGTGGGAAGAAGGCCTGGCGTGGCCAGTAGCTGCATCACGAAAGGCCAGGCCAGGGGTCTCGGCAACAGTGGGAAGAAGACAGTGAAGGTCAGCTAGGGCTGACAGGGCCGGCAAGGCCAGCAGAGCGCAGGGCGGCAGGGCCAGCCGTGCAGCAGGGCAAGCGGAGCACAGGCTGGCCAAAAGGATAGAGATGGGGGGAGAGATAGGAGGGTGGGAGGAGTTGAAATGGAGGCAATCCCTTACCTTATCAAGGGCTGGGGCTGGGAGGGACCAAACGAGGAATGGCTTGGATCCGGGTGGGTCATCACCTAACGAGTGGGTGGGATTCAGTTAACGACAGCAACCAGACTGCCAAGATTGCCGTCACTGTGATGTGGTCACATGACATTGCACTTTATGACCACATTGCTTAGTGACAGTAATTCCGGTCCCAATTACTGTTGTTAACCAAGGACTACCTGTACTCTCAAATAATGTTCAGGGGTAAGGTTGGCTGCAGAAGAAAGACTGCATCAGTGAAAGTTACTCTCCTTGACCCCCACTGTGTAAGAGTATCCAGTGTGTAGAGCTTATTCAACTCTGAATCACATTTATTATTCAGCAGATTTAACTCAAATATCAACTCATACTACCTCATTTTCCCTGAAAAAAATCCCTAGAAATCTCAAGTATTTATCACAGATCTTAGCTGCAATTCCAAGATCTCATGTAAATTCTCCAACGCCACATTCTCACAGATGTCCATAGTTCCTTATTTCCACCATTGTGCTAAATCTATCCATGACATACAGTACATATTGCTTTGGCCAAGACCATACCATAAATGAGCAGGGATTTGAATCTGCATTCCTACAACTCCCAGAATTCCCAGCCATCTTTGCAGGGAGCTGTAGTCCAACCCAGCTGGAAGGCACTAGGTTGGGAAAAACTATACCAACATTTAACTGTTATTTTATTTTCAGCTCAAAGTAAAAACAATATTTTTTTAAAAAATCCAATTTAAAAAGGTAGTTTTAAAAAGTATTCTTTCCATAATTTATAACTCTATGAATTGTTTATAATCTCTGCTGTAATTTGTTTTAAATGACAAGGCAACAGCTGTCCTTTTTATCATAATGTAATGAGATGCTGTCAATAGATTTCTTTCTCTTGTTTCCTGAAGCATTATAAAACTACTCTGAAAATGAGGCAACAGTTGCCTGCTGTAACAGACTGCAAACACACACTAAAGTTTTTCATGTTGTGACCAAAGCTTGTTGCCAAGATACTTCCAAGGACATTCTCACATAAGAACATTGCTATTCTCCCTTCAGTATATCATCGTAAACGTTATCTTTTTTGAGAGAGAAATGGAAAAATAAAGGGCCAAGACATGTATATGCTCTCTTCCCCCTCCTTGTTACCCACATAGAAGACGGCCTGTATTTTGATTTGGGGCTTCTCTTTACAGATTGCCTCTTGCCACAGAATCAGCTTAATCACGCAGCAAATCAGATCATAAGCATCATAAGCATCATAAGCATCAAAACATCTCACTGGGCAAATTAAGGTCATAACAACAACCTTGCCAAGACCCATCTAAGAAGTAGAATTTCAACAGGCAACGCATACGCCTCCCTCCTGCCTTCAAGAGCAGTCAGTATCCATATCCAACAAAGCCAAATTCTCAAGCCCACTGACCACGAAAACAGTATTTGTCAAATCCTGTACCAGCAGTGTCTGCAAGACCCCTTTTCAGACCAGGAATTCAACAGCAATGAAGGACATGCAGGCTTTCACTGCATGCACTGACATGAAGATGAAAAGCTGCAAATATACAATAAGGGTTTTTGTTCTCAGTATGTCTGGAAGTGTCTCATGAGTTGAAAATAGTTAAGAAAAACTTTTCTGGGTCAGAGCAAAGGTTCAGAAGCCTGTTTCCCATGGTGGGCTGTCATATATCTACAGACAGTTCTCACTTAACAACAGTAATTCCGTTACTAAGCAATGCACAACGTCATATTACCGCATTGCTTAGCGATGGCAATCCTGGCAGTCCCCACTGCCATCATTAAGTGAAAATCGCAGCTCATTAAGTGAGGACCTCACATGGCTGCGACTTGCATCTTACTGCCAGCTTCCCACAAGCAAAGTCAATGGGGAAGCCGGCTGGAAGATGCAAGTCCTGGGCATTTTGCAAGCAGGCTGAAGGGAGGGTAAGTACTGTGGAGTGAGGCCAGGGAGGGGTGCTGTAGCGAGTGCATGCAGGCCAGGGAGCAGTTGCTGCAGTATCACACAAGTGTTTGAGGGCTGGGGAGGAGGTGCTGTGGTATAAGCACGTGCTACGAAGTATGAGATCCCAGGATCTCATACTCTGTAGCAGGGCTCCTCCGGAGAAAAAGCAGCAGGAGCAACTTGAAACTTTTCTTTCTGACTTCCCCACTGACTTTGCTTGTGGGAAGCCAGCAGGGAAGGATGCAAATGGTGATCAAGTGACTGCAGGACACTACAACTGTTGTTAAGTGTGAGCTGGCTGCCAAGGGCCCGGATTGCGATCGTGTGACTGCGGGGGTGGTGCAATGGCTGGAACTTCAAGGACTGGTCGTAAGTACCACTCATTCAGCACCATCACAACTTTGAATGGTCGCTGAATGAGTGGTTGTTAACCAAGGACTACCTGTTTAGGAAACAGGCAAGCAGGGCAGAAAGGTAATAGCCTCTCCTACTAATTTCCAATTTACTATTCAAATGTCTAGCCAGAAATGTCCACAGAATCAAAAGCTTTTGTCAAAATGATGAAAGCAGCAATGCAAGTTTCATTCCTTCTGGACATGTGTGCAACATTATGAGGCGCAAACAAAAAGGGCCGAGCATTTGCACTGTGATGGCATGATGCCGCTTTCATCGTTTATGCCCCCCCCCCAAGCTTTTGTATATAGCATATAGCCATATAATAGCTATTCCACTACAGGGGAGTACTATACACACAAGACTGCTATTATTTTTACTTCAAACACGTTTTTGAAACTTGATATTTATTTTTTTCAAATAGAGCTGTTTTTAGAACAATTCAACTCAAGTGAAGGATACTGAGCAGGATGGAAAGACATATGCTCTTCATAGTGATAGTGAAACTCTGATGGTAACCATTGGAGCAAACCTGTATAGCCCAGGGTTTCTCAGCCAGGGTTCTGTGGTCCCCTGGGAGATCACAGTTTATTTAAAAGATTATTTCAAATTCTGGCAACTTCACATTAAAGAGGTAAGTTTCATTCTTGATTTTTAGTTTAAGAACACTGTTAATGCATATATACAGGCCTACACATGAAGCAAATATAATAATTTTGAAACTTCTGGCCTGTATTTGAGCCTGAATATACAAGGGTTCCCAGAGGCCTAAAAAATATTTCAAGGGTTCCTCCAGGGTCAAAAGGTTGAGAAAGGATCCTGTATAGGATGAGGCTATCATCATGTAATTTCTACATTCTATGAAGAAATTCCCACATCATATAGAAACTTTGAAGAAAAAATATTACATTTTAACTTTTGCAAGCTTCCAACCATAGATATTAGATGGATGGATGCAAACTAAACATATAGAAGAGAATGAATAAATCTCTGCCATTTCTTTAGTGGCTGTAAGTCATTCTTTAACATTTTATCTACATTAAATTCAATGCATATATATTTAGAATTTTTTGATACAGTAGAAGTATACAAAACAAAACAATAGAAAGAAAAAGGAATGAAAAGAGAAAAAAAACATATAGTTATACCTTCCGCCCTTCTTTCTATAGGGTAATTATCATCTTACTCTTTTCCCCATCCACTTTGGCCCTTTTTAATCCCCAAATCCAGAAATCATCAATTCAATCTTTTCTTATTTGAACAAACAGCCCATATTGGGTTTCCAGTCTTTCAAAAACACCTTTGTCATTTTTTTCCCTGACCAGACTGGTCAGCTTTGCCATTTCTGCAAGTTCAGTTAATTTTATAATCTTCCACTGTAGATATTTCATTATTTTTCCATCTTTTGGATACAATAATCTTGCCACATATAATTTGGAATATTTTGGATTTTATAAATTATATTTCAACATATAAGTATTATTATTAAAATTTTTCACTTGAAATATTTTACTGATACTTCTGACTCTTCTCATTGTGTTCCATGACGGTTATTTTTATTTGTGCGGCAGCACAGATTTATGGAGGTTATCTAAAACTCAACAAGAAAGAGGGAATGCAAGCTCCTACAATCAGTCCAAATTTGGAAGAACAGAAATATTTGAAGCAGACAATACCGCTTATAAAGTGGCCAAGGATGATTACATGCTCTATTAATCCCAAAAGAAGACAGTTCTGAATTTAAGACAATCCTCCTTCCAAAGAAAGATTAAAGGTTAAAAATACATACAAAAATCCTGTGTGCTGCCTAGTTTTACTTCTTTGTCATCTAAAGCTGCCAATCTCCACTGAAGCCAATCCTGAAGTCCCCCAAGCCCCAATAATAAATGTGCAGATAGATAGACAGGCAGGCAGGCAGGCTTGCTCTGTAACAATTCCCATGGACCGCAGTATATCCTCTGGTAAATATGCACTGCTATTGGGAATAGCTGTTCAGCCCAGTTCACTCCAGGGAAGTGGTGGGAACCGAGGGAGAAATTCTGGAATATTAACAACACATAAGATGAGATAAAACGAGTAATGACTAAATTAAGATTTGTGATCTAACTTGTCAAAATTTCAATCAATCAATAATATTTATTCAGTCAATGACCAGCAAAATTTAAAAGGACAAAAACAAAGTAAAACAAAAAAATACAATAAAATACTACCAACTAATCAAATAGATCACATAATATAAGATTTATAATATAGTAATTCTTCAGCAAAGGATTGTTACCTTGTCGTGGTGCTGGAGCTTGAGCACCTCAATGATGCCATGAGCTAAACCATGAAGGGCCACCCAAGACGGGAAGGTCATGACAGAGAGGTCAGACTAAATGCGATCCCTGGGGAAGGTAATGTCAACCCACCCCAGTATTCTTGCCATGAAAACTAAATGGATCAGCACAACCAGAGATATGTCGGTATACCATCGGAAGATGAGACCCCCAGGTCGGAAGATGGTCAAAATGCTACTGGGGAGGAACAGAGGATGAGTCCAGCTAGCCCCAGACGTGATGACGCAGCTAGCTCAAAGCCGAAAGGACGGCTAGCGGCCGACGGTGCTGGTGGTGAACGGCGAATCCGATGTTCTAAGGATCAACACACCATTGGAACCTGGAATGTAAGATCTATGAGCCAGGGCAAATTGGATGTGGTTATTGGTGAGATGTCAAGATTAAAGATAGACATTTTGGGCGTCAGTGAACTGAACTGGACTGGAATGGGCCACTTCACATCAAATGACCACCAGATCTGCTACTGTGGACAAGAGGACCACAGAAGAAATGGAGTAGCCTTCATAATTAATATTAAAGTGGCGAAAGCAGTGCTTGGATACAATCCAAAAAACGACAGAATGATCTCAATTCAAATTCAGGGCAAGCCATCTAACATCAAAGTGATCCAAATATACGCCCCAACCACAAATGCTGAAGAAGCTGAAGTAGAGCAGTTCTATGGGGATCTGCAGCACCTACTGGACAACACGCCTAAAAGAGATGTTATTTTCATCACGGGAGACTGGAATGCTAAGGTGGGCAGTCAAATGACACCTGGAATTACAGGTAAGCATGGCCTGGGAGAACAAAACGAAGCAGGACATAGGCTGATAGAATTTTGCCAAGACAACTCACTCTGCATAACACTCTCTTCCAACAACCTAAGAGACGGCTTTATACATGGACTTCACCAGATGGACCACACTGAAATCAGATTGACTACATCCTTTGCAGCCAAAGGTGGCGGACATCTGTACAGTCGGTAAAAACAAGACCCGGAGCTGACTGTAGTTCAGATCACGAACTTCTTCTTGCACAATTTAGGATCAGACTAAAGAGATTAGGGAAGACCCACAGATCAGCTAGATATGAGCTCACTAATATCCCTAAGGAATATGCAGTGGAGGTGAAGAATAGATTTAAGGGACTGGACTTAGTAGATAGGGTCCCAGAAGAACTATGGACAGAAGTTCGCAACATTGTCCAGGAGGCGGCAACAAAATACATCCCAAAGAAAGAGAAAACCAAGAAGGCAAAATGGCTGTCTGCTGAGACACTAGAAGTAGCCCAAGAAAGAAGGAAAGCAAAAGGCAACAGTGATAGGGGGAGATATGCCCAATTAAATGCAAAATTCCAGAGGCTAGCCAGAAGAGATCAGGAATTATTTTTAAACAAGCAATGCGCGGAAGTGGAAGAAGACAATAGAATAGGAAGGACAAGAGACCTCTTCCAAAAAATTAGAAACATCGGAGGTAAATTCCAGGCAAAAATGGGTATGATCAAAAACAAAGATGGCAAGGACCTAACAGAAGAAGAAGAGATCAAGAAAAGGTGGCAAGAATATACAGAAGACCTGTACAGGAAGGATAACAATATCGGGGACAGCTTTGACGGTGTGGTCAGTGAGCTAGAGCCAGACATCCTGAAGAGTGAGGTTGAATGGGCCTTAAGAAGCATTGCTAATAACAAGGCAGCAGGAGACGACGGCATCCCAGCTGAACTGTTCAAAATCTTGAGAGATGATGCTGTCAAGGCAATGCATGCTATATGCCAGCAAATTTGGAAAACACAAGAATGGCCATCAGACTGGAAAAAATCAACTTATATCCCCATACCAAAAAAGGGAAACACTAAAGAATGTTCAAACTATCGAACAGTGGCACTCATTTCACATGCCAGTAAGGTAATGCTCAAGATCCTGCAAGGTAGACTTCAGCAATTCATGGAGCGAGAATTGCCAGATGCACAAGCTGAGTTTAGAAAAGGCAGAGGAACTAGGGACCAAATTGCCAATATCCGCTGGATAATGGAAAAAGCCAGGGAGTTTCAGAAAAACATCTATTTCTGTTTTATTGACTATTCTAAAGCCTTTGACTGTGTGGACCATAACAAATTGTGGCAAGTTATTAGTGGTATGGGGATACCAAGTCATCTTGTATGCCTCCTGAAGAATCTGTATAATGACCAAGTAGCAACAGTAAGAACAGACCACGGAACAACGGACTGGTTTAAGATTCGGAAAGGAGTACGGCAGGGCTGTATACTCTCACCCTACCTAATCAACTTGTATGCAGAACACATCATGCAACATGCTGGGCTTGAGGAATCCAAGGCTGGAGTTAAAATCGCTGGAAGAAACATTAACAATCTCAGATATGCAGATGATGCCACTTTGATGGCTGAAAGCGAAGAGGAACTGAGTAGCCTTATGATGAAGGTGAAAGAAGAAAGTGCAAAAGCTGGCTTGCAGCTAAACCTCAAAAAAACCAAGATTATGGCAACCAGCTTGATTGATAACTGGCAAATAGAGGGAGAAAATGTAGAAGCAGTGAAAGACTTTGTATTTCTAGGTGCGAAGATTACTGCAGATGCTGACTGCAGTCAGGAAATCAGAAGACACTTAATCCTTGGGAGAAGAGCAATGACAAATCTCGATAAAATAGTTAAGAGCAGAGACATCACACTGACAACAAAGGTCCACATAGTTAAAGCAATGGTATTCCCCGTAGTAACATATGGCCGCGAGAGCTGGACCATAAGGAAGGCTGAGAGAAGGAAGATAGATGCTTTTGAACTGTGGTGTTGGAGGAAAATTCTG
This sequence comes from Candoia aspera, assembly GCF_035149785.1. Taxonomy (NCBI): domain Eukaryota; kingdom Metazoa; phylum Chordata; class Lepidosauria; order Squamata; family Candoiidae; genus Candoia; species Candoia aspera. The sequence continues at coordinate 251,274,557 of NC_086153.1, read as the reverse complement.
AGAGTGCCTTGGACTGCAAGAAGATCAAACCAGTCCATCCTCCAGGAAATAAAGCCAGAGTGCTCACTGGAGGGAATGATATTAAAGGCAAAACTGAAATACCTTGGTCACATAATGAGAAGACAGGACACCCTGGAGAAGAGTGGAGGGCAAAAGGAAGAAGGGCCGACCAAGGGCAAGGTGGATGGATGATATTCTAGAGGTGACGGACTCGTCCCTGGGGAGCTGGGGGTGTTGACGACCGACAGGAAGCTCTGGCGTGGGCTGGTCCATGAAGTCACGAAGAGTCGGAAGCGACTAAACGAATAAACAACAACAAATGTAGTAATTTCAAAAATTACATATCAGTTCATCATTCCAGTTCACGTACAGTACATAAACAAGACGGCCAATTGTCTAGACCTAGCCCAAAACGTCTGGACAGTACCAGTTCTTTTGGCTTTCCCTGTTTATGTACATTCCACACTTTTGAAACAACATTCATTATCTTTAAAAAATGCTGCATTATAGTTATGAATCATGAGTCTTTGTAAACATCAAAACAGTAGCCCATTCATTTACTGGAAAGCTTCCTGATATAAAGGGTGTGCAAAAATATTTTATTTCAAGCACAAAACTTTGCAAAAACCTCTTTTGAGCACAAAACTCTTGAGTTGTTCCAAACATTTTGGAAGTGTTTTGAGCCAAAAGTTTCATGCTCAAAATGGTTTGAAAGTTTTGTGCACTCCTAATTTAAAATATGGCTATTTAAAAATTAATAGAGGATTTTAGAGTGATAGTAATAATATAAACACAAATATTCTATTGTGCAATATTTTACTACTGTACATGACTTCTAAATTACCAAGTCTGTTGCTCCAAAGATACAGTCCTTCATGCAGCTTTCAAATCTGGCCTGGAGGAGTCTCCACAACAGATTTTGAGGGATGATGGGAAGTTGCAATTACAGAAGGAGCCAAAACTATGGCAGAAAATAGGACTGCAAAACTATGCTCATTTATTTTGATGAAAGACCCATTAACTCCACAGAAGTTTGCTTTTGAGTAGGCATGCACAGAACTACAGTCTTATGTGACAATATTTTTCTGTGTACATAATTAATTATGTGGATTTATGATAAAGTAAGCAATCTGTTAGCCTATTGTAATTTCCCTTTCTTGAATGTTTTAGCAAAGGCAGATACATGGTAAAATTCTTTTCCATATATAAGAATTTTTGGAAACCCTTTGTCCAAGCATTTTTAAACCTATTACAAGTTACTACTTGTAATAAATTACTATTTATTATTCATTCCATTGCAATGTTAAATAAAAACAATCCTTCAGCATAAACAGCCTTGTCACATGATGCATTCTAGATGTCTTGGAACTAAAATTCCCATTATTCCAAGCCAGGATAAACACTGTTCCTAATACCCTCACTGAGGATAATGAGATTTGTAGTAATCTTCAAGAAAGGTCATAAAATCTACTAGGGGTCAGCTCCAGTTGAAATCTGAATATTTTCTTCCAAGTAGAAGTCTGTGAATAAGCTTCACTGAGTTGTGAATGAAGTTACAAGAACTTTAGAACTGGTTATGCCATTCATTGGTAATATTGTTTGCTTCAGGACAAGCCCACTGACGTAGTTCCTGCTAGAAATCAACCAGAACACCTCAGTGTGGCATCAAACCAATATCACAAGTTGTTCCAGCTTGTGCAGCTGACTTGGAAACATCTTAGGGCTGTTGAAATTCTTAATACCAAGCTTCTCAAATAGCATGAGGTTGAAAAGGTTATAATGTTTATGTACAGCACCTAAAACTTGTTACAGTTGTATGTGAAAAAAGATGAGCTGGAAGTGGCTTGTTGTTTTAATACAATAAAGCAATAAATAAATAAATGTTCTCTTTTAAATTAAAAGCAAATTCAGAAATATTACTGCTCTAAGTCATTCTAGATAGCATAGAATCCTCTGAATCAAGTTCATCTCTGGTGACTACATGGATACATCTAGATAGTTTTCTTGGCAACAATGGGGATATGGTCCACTACTACCTTCTTTTGGGATGTTTTTAAAAATTTCCTATTCTGGCCTTCAGTGTTGGGATTGCCTGGTGGATTAAAATCATAACTACATCTAACCCTGTTTTTTCAACGGCAGCCCTTACCCCTTCAATAAATAAATAACCAAACCAAACCACACCATAACAAAACCAACCAAACCCTCCACCCCAACATTGGTCTTTTTCAACACAGCAACCACAAATACCTGCCAAAAGTTGAATCTGTGACTTTCTACATGTGGCCTATGTATTCTGACTTGTGCAGTGGCTCTTCATAGTCAATGACAAATTTAATTTAAAAAAAATTACTTTAGTAGTGGAATATAAACAATTGAAAAAATACAATAATGGTAATACAGTGACAAAATAATCTAGATAATCACTTGGTGGTGATTAAATTAAACATAACAAAATAGAAAGAAAAAAGGGGGAAAAACTAGTTATAGGAAAACTTGGACTTGGTGATTTTTCAAGATTGGGTTTTCTAATTCTTTGTTCCACAGTTCAGATATGTTAACTAATGCTAACCTTCATTCTCTTTTTAATTCATATAAAATTTTATTGGTTGGTTTTGCTTAAAATGTTCCATCTCTTAAGGATCCTAAGACTTCAGGTACCTCTCAGACTGCTCATCTGGGCCATACAGGTAGTCCTTGATTAATGACCACAATTGGGACTGGAATCTCAGTCATTGAGTGAATTGGTCATTAATCGAGACACCCACGTGACTACTTTGATCAATTATCACAATCCGAGCATTCCTGGTTGTGGTCATTAAGCAATCTCCCAAGTTGTTAAGCAGATGGAGCAAAAGAGCTGCCTGTCGAGGGGTTTCCCTTCCCCTCCATGCACAGAGGAGAAATCCTTGGTGGGGCTGGAGGAACGAAGCAGAAATCTTCAGGATTTGAGCTTCATTCCTGCAGCTCCAGATGTCCTGTTCAGACTATGCTACCAGGCAGAGTAATATCAAAAATACTCTTTACTAAATAACTATTTACAATAATTAAGTCCTTGAAGCACAAAAACTGGATTCAGTCAAGCCCAACTGGGCAACAACAAGACAGCGGAACAGGACTCCCCAACAGGAACTGGATGTCTGGAAGAGACTGGAACACAAGGTGCTGATGAAGCTGAGGGCAACAGGTCTCAAACTGGAACAGTACTTGAGTTGCTCTGGCGCTGGATCACTGGGTGGCTGAAGACTCACGTTGGACTGGAAGCCGGTAACTGGAGTCTCAGAGCAAGACTAAGAACAGGGAACAAGGCTGGGGTCAAACTAGAAGCTCTGGATTAGGCTGGGTTCTCTGGACTGGAGGCTTGGAGCAAGACTGGAAACTCGGAGCAAGGCTAGTCTAGGCTAGAAGCCCTGGACTAGGCTGGAGACTCTGGACTGGAGACTCGGAGCAGAACTGGAAACTTGGAGCGAGGAACTCGGAACAAGGCGGGACTTGGCTGAAGATTCCTGGCAAGACTGGGAGCTAGGCATAACAAGACTGAACTGGAAGTTCAGGACTAGACAAGGAACTCAAGACAAGGCAGAACTGGACCACAGGGTCTAGACAGGGTTGCAAACCTGATTCACAACGAGATAGGTGTGAAGCTCCTGAGCAATGTCATGCAACTGAAGCGTGGCTAGACCGGACTGAAGATCCAAGGTGAGGCTGAAGATCAAACGCACTACGAAGCTGTACTGGAGACTCTGGACCAGGCTGGGAGCTAGAAGTGTGGCAAGGCTGAGCCAAAGACTCGAGGCAAGGATGAGGACTTGTAGCATGACGAGGCTGGACTAGAGATTCAAGACAAGGCTGAAGACTTGGAGCACAACAAGGCTGGACTAGAGGCCTTGGACATGGCTGGACACTCGAAGCAAGGCTGGAAGCATGCCTGGAAAGTGCAAAAGAGAAACACGAAGGCCCGAAGCTGGATGCAAGACTGAGGCTGCTGGGTTCGGTGAGGAGAAGATCCTCAGTGGCAGCAGAAGCAGGATTCAAGTCCTCTTCAGTGGAGAGTAAAGGCGCTGATTCCTCTTTGGCAACAAACGCTGTCACCGATGCTGGTAGAGACTCTTCCACTGAAGCTGCAGGCTTGTAGGACTGGTTGTCTCTGGCAGCTTGCTCTTCGCGCGTCTGTCTTTTATCCTGATCCTTCACGCACCTGGAGCCTTCTGCAGCCAATTGGGCTGCCTTCTCTTTCGCATGCTTTTCTGACTGTCGTTGGCGTGCACTGATTGGAGGATTCGAACCCTGCCCCAAATCCTGGCCAATCAGGACCTTGGACTCTTCCTGTGCTGCTGGCTCATCCTCTGGTTTCGTTTTCCCGATTTCAGCCCAGTAAGTTTCCATTTCCTCCTCTGACTCAGAAGAAGTTTCGCTTTCTGAGTCAGAGGCAGGCTAGACTCTGACACCAGGAAGGGTTTCCCCTCCTCTCCATCCCCTCCACTTGCAACCTTCCCTGCCGGCTTCCCCATTGACTTTCTGGGGAAACCGGCAGAGAAGATTGCAAATGGTGATCACATGATCGCGGAGCGCTTGGCAACTGGTTGTAAATGTGAGCCGGCTGTCAAGCACCCAAAATGCGGTCACGTGACTTGGGGGTGGTGCAACATTTCACGACAGGTGGAAGTGCTCTACGGGCCGTAAAACACCCTTTCCAAGGCTGTTGTAACTTTGAATGGTTGTTAAGCAACCAGTTGTTAAGTGAAGACTACTTGTACTGTTTAATCAGTACACATTTCAGTTGTATATACTGCCAAACAAATGTTACAGGTACATAATATTCAGAATGCAATTTCTCAATGTCTTTAAAACAACCATGATAACTCAATTATTTAAAGTATTTATCCCTTGTTTGGCCCAGGTATTCCAGTAGAAGACCTTCAAGTTTCAGTTATTTCGCAATGACAATGAGAGAAGTAAACAATGGGGCGGTCATGATATCTTCATGTCTGCATGCTCCTTCTGATTTTATTTAAGATTTTAATCACATGAGAAAGAAAATGGTAAGCTAGCCTGCTGTAAAGTAGCATTTCTGTCTACAAGAATGCCCTCCATAAAACCCTTAAGCATTTTTGAAAATAAAAATGGGGCTGGGGGTGGTGGCAATCCAGTTCTATCTTTGAAAGTGTGCCCATCTGCCCAGAAAGAGGGCATTCTGAGGGAGTGATATGGAGGAACCTCATCAGTTTGCCTTCTGGTAACTAGATCTTTGGCCATGTCCTGCTCGGCAGTCATTTCATGAAAGTATCTAGTCTCTCCAAATTCCAAAAGTGTGGACCAGTTCAAAAAGTGTGCTTATCCCTGGTCTAGGCATCTGAAAAACAGCTAATTCAACTACCCAGAACTTTGGCTAAAGTCAGGTCATGAAAACAATAAAGCCCAATTGCTCATCCAGCAAATCCTTCTCTCCAAATGTATAATCTAAATAAACCAAAAGTTGTTCTCTGAACATTTTCTCATCTTTGTAAAACAGCATGTGGGTCATAATAACTATCCATTGACATTTTAAGAGATAAGTACTGAAGAAGAAAGTACAGCTGGAATTCCTGACAATGAGATACAACTAGCCTTTGGAATTCTGTATGTAAAAAAGAGATAAACCTCAGTGACAGCTTAATCCTGTTAAGTGTGTACCTACAATCAGCTTCTGGGGAGTGTGAGAAATTACTGATTTTTTTCCCATTTACTTCAGTAGGTGGTTAGCTTTCCCTCTCATCTTGTGTATGTGGAGGAGGTATCGTTTAATCTTTTAAAATATGTCCATTTATATATTGTATTTTCTTCAATTCCAAACAGAACTTTGAACTATGCTAGGGGCTACTTTATAGCATTCTCTATAGAACTATTACCTTTTATGTAACAGGATAAGCTCACTAATGCAGTACCTTTTTTCCTATTCTCTTCATATAATAGCCTATAACCTAGTGGTTGTTAGCAGAATAGATGAAATACTTCCAAAATATATAACTACACTCAAAGGAAAGAGATACCTTTTCATGCAAACTTCCCATCACACTCTGCAATCTGATATATTTCTACTCAGAAGTAGCATACTGTATATTTTTACTTAAGAGGCACAAAACTATTGTAGCCTTAATTGCTATTGTATATAATCAGCCACTTCTGTTAACTGAAAGGGCCCTCCTTCAGTTGTTGGACCCTCTTGGGTTCCAACTGAAAGGGCCCTCTTTAATAGGTTGTACCCCCTTGGGTTCCAGAGGGAGCTTGGGGTTTTTCCCAAGGATCTGTCAGGCAGTTCAGCTGAGGCCTTGGCTACAGCCTGACACAGGGATATGACTAACGCCCTGGACCAGATTGCTCCTATGCAGCCTCTCTCTGCATGCCAATCCCACAGTCCTCCTTGGTTTTCTGAGGAGTTCCAGGAGATGAAGCGCCAGAAGTGATGCCTGGAAAACCATCTGAGAAAGACAAAGAGTGAATCCAACCAAACCACAATTGGGACCCCATGTTTGGGCCTATATTGTGGCAATAAGGGTGGTGAAAAGTTGCTAGTCCTCCACCCTTATTGCATCTGCCAATAGCTTCCCAATGGCCTTGTTTAGGGTGACCTGTTCCCTATGGGGTGGGGAGCTGGGCTGTAGGATCATCTGCAGGGCCGTGGTGAGTAATATGCATGCTACCTGGCAGACAAAATTGCTCAGAGTTGGACTCTGACTGGGCAAATCCAAGTGAGTTGCCCAGGGGACAATCTTGTGATGTTATCTGGACTGAGTTTGATTGGCAGCCTGGAAAGTGATCGCAGGGTGGGTTCATGTGGTGGTTTCAGACTTTTTGAGAGGGAGTGGTCCCACCAGATTTGAAGGAAGCGGTGGTCCGCCCCCTCTTTCAGAGGTCATCACTGGACTCTTCCCTGTTTAATAATTATTAGCCAGTTTCCAATCTTCCCTTCTTGGGGAAGGTTGTGGAAAAGGTGGGTTAGATGACAGCTACAGAGGATCTTGGAGGAAACAGATTATCTGGACCCATTTCAGTCTGGTTTCAGATCAGGGTCCAGTACAGAGACAGTGCTGATCACACTTGTTGATGACCTTTGTCAGAACCAGCATGAGGCTCGTGCATCCATTCTAGTGCTTCTTGATCTTTCAGTGGCTTTCAGTATTGTTGACCACAGTATCCTTCTGGACCATATGCAGTGGCTAGGAGTTTGAGGCATTGTGTTCTAGTGGTTCACATCCTTCATCAGCGGTTGGTTCCTGTGGGTGTTGACAGGGAGGGGGAAGAGATCACCTCTGCAGCCTCTCATGTGGGGTGCCTCAGGGCTTGATGCTCTCCCCTCTCCCCTTCAACATCTACATGAAACCACTGGGAGAGGTCATCCACCAATTTGGGGTTCCGTATCATCAGAATGCTGATGATACCTAGCTCTACATCTCAACCCCAAGCTGCACCGGTGAAGCTGTCAATGTACTGACCCAGTGTCTGGAAGCTGTTTGGGTCTGGATGGGGCAGAACAGACTTTGGCTCAGTCCTAACATGACTGAGTGACTGTGGCTGTTTGGACCTCCAGGGTTGGGGATATTACCATCAGTGGTCTTGGATGGGGCTAAACTTTCCCTTTCAAGACTGGTGGACAACTTGAGAGTCCTTCTGGACTCACAGCTACTGCCTGAAGACAATGTTAAGAATGTCTAGTGAAATATATTAGTTGCATTCTAACTCCAGTTGTATTTCATTAAAAAAACTCTTAGCTGACATGGTTTGGGTTCAATATACTTGCATATTTCTCATATAGTTGACAAAAAGTTGACCAAAACAACCTTAGTCCTAGTTTATCTTTCAGTGCATAATTTCAACAATCCTACCTGTTCCAAATCATGAACATTTTATGAAGTAATGTAATGTAAAGTTTTAGCTAAGCTAAAAGTTTGATAATTTAACTAACTGCTTTATCTTTACTTTCTGTACTTCATTTTAATTATAAACCCAGAGTTTGAGCAGATACTCAGATTAATTAAACCTGTTGTTTGGGAGTAATGCAGCTACAACAAATAATACGCTAGTCATAATGTCAAGGTTATCTTCTTTTAATTGCATTTAGTCTTGAACACACTTCCTTGAAAGCAATTAACACTAAATTCAGTACAGGTATTTCTCTGATGACCACTTCATAGCACAGGTATATGTATGACAAATTTGTTGTATGGGATCCTGGTATCTAGGTAAAGAGTCTTAAAGCAGTGTTTTAATTGCAGAAATATTTTCTTAGCATTCAGATCAAAATATTTTGTGCTATGAAAATGTTCTTCCTCTGAACAAGCATATTCATGAATACTGTGAATATTATGTGGGAAGTGGATGCACAGCTCAAGTGCTTACTGGGTACCGTCAGTGAGAACAGCGAGACCAATGCACCTGGCCCCACAATCACTCTACTTTTGAAATATGAGCCAGTTTTTTTTCTCTTTAAAAAGTAGCCATCTCTTAATTGCTTCTTATATGCCTGACATTTTAAAAACTAGATTTTATGGATCATTATCTGCAACAGCGTCATGTACATTTTTTATTCAAATTTACATCTCAGTTAAATTCACTGGGCAATTAAGTATATACAGAGCTACAATAACAGTATTCTTGCTTGATATATGGTATAATGCCAAAGCTAAGGCGACCAACTTATTGTTTATAAAATAAACAAACAGCAGCATGATTACTTTCACTGAAAGGAAATCCCACCAACCTCCATGCATTATGTGGACTCCGGATATTGTATCTCTCATTAACATGATTTTTGTGCTTAGAAAAGTCCTTGCCTCCAAGTGAAACTGGATTCCTAACCACGTGTGTTGAGATTTAATAGCATCCTCCTAAACATCTTTGTCTGAGCAACTAGGGAGCGAGATAGACAAGGACGTATCTTGTGATGTCTGTCTCAAAAACTCACATTGTTATACATTTTGCCCCCAGAAGTGAAGCTCTTAGGTACGGTATATCAATAATCAATCAAAACAACTTCTTGGACTGGAATGCTGTTCTATTCCCACAGTAGCAGCAGTTATAGAACATTTATCAAAGATTTATCTAAGAATTGCAAACTACCATTCTGCCTGCTTCTTATACATGTAATTATTATTATTATTATTTACAGTTGTCTTGAGCATTCATGTATGTGAAAGAAAACATGTCTAAAAGGGCTCTAACATAAAAGATCAGACAGAGCCCAGTGTGTTTTTCATATGCTCAGAAGTAAGAGAAGTCTTGGAATATGAGGGGGAGATGGGCGGTGAATAAATTTATAAATAAATAAATAAATAAAATATGAGGGGGGAAAAGAGAATATTTCAAAACATGGCAAACAAAGAGGAAATTGATATTTCAGTCTTATCTCTTTAAAAAGAAATACTAGTCCTTAAGAACTCAGGGCAAAAGAAGTTCAAACTACTGATGATGTTATCTAGTTAGGTAATGAAACACCTGCAAGCAAACAACCAAGCTTAGAGAGGACCAAGGACTACAAAGTTCAAATATTCAGACACCAAGATTATATTTCATGTTATCATAATGTTATCCTAACCTTTAAAAGCTCATCTTGTCAATAAATTTCAGGATGCAATCCTTAAGTAAGGAAGTAAGCCTCATTAAACACAGTAGGACTTCCTTCCAAATACATAAAGGATTGTATTGTTGGGTATATATTATGATAGAGACATCTTCCATAGTAATGCAATAATTTTCTTTCTTTCCATTCTAGATATACTATAACAGCATGTCTGAGGTTTTACTTTTTAAACCAAGTTCATTCAGGCTTTATTTCAACATGAGGCTGAAATGAGGTAAACTTCTTATGCTCAAAGATACCATGAAATATATAATTATGCATCAAGATCTGTATTAAAGGAGTGATGGAATATTGGCTAAACTCAGATAAGATGTTTCAAGTCTTTTAAAAAATGTGATTGTGATAGGCACTCACTAAAAGCAAGCAAGAATAACATATAAAACATACATGCATTCTTCATTAAACTGTTACAGCATCGAGTTCAGTGTCAAATTTTATCAATTATAATACTGTGAGTCTTATATACTCACAAAATACTTAAATACTTATAAATCTGAACCACAGGAGACTACATTAATATGTAGCTGACATATCTTTTCATAGAAAAAAGTTTAAAGCATCAGAATCCAAAAAAAGGACGCCTATGTCCAATTACCAGAAAGTCAAGTCCGGATGAAAATCAGCAGGACTTCATTCTAAGTATTGTAAACAGGCTTCCTTCCTAGGGAACCGGGACCCATTCATTTTTTCTCTCTCCTTGACTCTCCGCAATTAACTCATAACATTTGTCATAGTTTCCACGCAGAAACATTAAAGCGAAAAGGTCATTGCAGTACAGCTTTCCTAGAAGCTGTTTCCAGCAACTCTGTTTCCCAAAATAAAGCAAAGAGGTAAAGAAGAGGAACAAGCAAGAAAACTGGGGGTAAAAAAGAGTTCTGGCGTCAGTTCCATCCCAGGTACATCGGACCGGATTTTTGTTTGAAAGAAGCCCCGTCAAAAAACGCCACGGAACTGCCACTGCAAGGCTACGGGTTTTTTAAGGACAACCCTATGTAAATAAACGCTGTGCCCTGCTCTCCAATCAAGAGGAAGAGCATCTAATTTCACTTCCACATCTCTCCTGAGCAAATGCCCGCGATGTAACCTAGAGGATAGGAAGAATTCTTTTTTCTTAAGCACAGATCCCCTTCCATTCCTCCCCCTTTCCTGAGTGGGCGCCCCGGTAATAGCGCCAGAGACCCCAAGGAGCAAAGTTTCCCCAGTCGTCCCCAAGAGGGGAGGAGGAGACAGGGATGGCAGCGGGAGCCCCACAAAGCCTCGCCGCACCTGAAATCTTACCCTGAAACTTGAAGCCGTTTCTCGTGCCCTCGGTTCTCCCGCCCGTAGGCGCGCACCCACCCGTTCAGATCTACCCGAATCGATAAACAATGTGTCCATTACAAACCCTCGCTCGCTCGCTTCCTCCGCCCACCTGTACAGGGAGAAGAACCAAGCGGAATGCAGCCGGCTCGGAAACACCCCCGGCAGAAATCCCCCTCCCCTACCTGCCGGGGACGTTCCAGAAGAGGAATCCCCTTCCTCGCGCGCGGGCATCAAAGGGGAATCTCCTTCACCATCCCTCCTCTCCTTCAACGCCGCCGCCCCGACCCTTCCTGCCAGCCCGACTGCAGGTAGCAGCCCTCCGCCACCTCCGAGTCCTCACCGTGCTGATAAAAGTGGGGTCTCGCCCGTGACCTCCCACCGCAACGGCTCGCCAGCGTAGCCACAGAAACGACGCCCGGCACAAGCAACCCCTAAACCTGACCTACTTTCCGCCTGGCTTGCCGCTGAACGTCGCACCACTAACCTACTTTCCAGCCAATGGCTTCTCCCCCCGCATCAAGCCCCTGCCCGCCTCTTGGCCAATCGTGGAACAGGGTTTGAGCCTGCTGCCCAATACCCCTCCAAAGAGGATGCTTATGTCCCGCCCTCGATCCGGCCAACCAATCCGAACCGTGCGGCTGAAGAGTAAACGAGTCAGAACGAGGATAACACTCTTGTTGTGCCCGCCTGCTTAAAGGACTGTAACTTGCGAGAGGGGAAGAGCGAGAGAAGGTTGTCGTGCGGGTGTGCGCGCTCGCTCGCTTGCGCGCTCCCGCCCTGTTGTTGCTCCTGCGAGCAGTTGCGTAAGTGGCTGCTTAGAACGGGTGGGACCCGGATGTAAAGGTTCTGGGAGCCGAGCGGAGTCCCAGTTCGGCGGATGATGCCCTCCGGCAGTGCCGGGCATTGCGGGGATGCCTACGTCTGCTTCTGCGCGCATTTGCCTCTGCGCCCAATCCGCGTTTTTCTCGCTTTTTGCTTGTGCATTGCCTCGCGGGGGCAATGCTTCTCTCCCAGAGTAGCATTTACCTGAGACAGGTCCTATCGCCTCTGTTGTTAAATACGGGTAGCAGCGCCTAATTACGCGGCTGATCTCGAAAAGCGAAGCAGGGTCGGAGCTGGTTAATAACTGGATGGGAGACCGCCAGGAAATCCCAGGCCAGTAGGCTAGACTGGGTAGTCGAAAAACATTCCAGAAGAAGGCAATGTAGGGAAACAATTTGGCATTGCTGCCAAAAAGTTCACATTTTAGACTCCAGGAATAGACTGTAACTTGAGGGACACTTTAGCTCTTCCAAAGCTTTGGGGTAGATAATGGAAGGAAAAGCCGGTGGTATTTCTGGCACCATAGAGCATCTCTGATTGATTTACAGTAGACCAGCAAATGATTTCTGACTTGCCTGTTTTAACTATGATAGCAACAGAAACTTATCCCCCGAATCATACTGCTAAAATGAAGACGTCTTAGGATATTAAGCTTTCTTTACTATATTTTGCACCAACCTCTGGTTAGTTGATCTCAGTGCCATAGTTAAAAAAAAGATAGTCCTGCAGACCAGAAGTCAGCCTATCCCTAGATTAAGAGATACTTGTCAAACCCAAGTGTTACAGTCTTTGTTATGTGAAGCCTCCTCCCCCTCATTCCTTTTGTTTTCTTCTCCAAATATGTGCTCTATAAAAATGTTCTCAGCATCCCCCATTTCTGTCTTGATTAATTCTCAGCCTGCTGTAAGAAACATATACAGAAAAATATTGTATCTGGGAAGACACGACACCTAATAAAAGTGGCTTTCTTTATTGCTGATCTCTGATGCAGAGACTTCCATCTGCCAATGGCCTGACAGCCATTTAGCTCTTCCTGGCAAAGAACACCCCCCCCCTCCTCAAAAGAGAGAGGGGAGATGGTGCCCAGCCTAGGTCTGTAATAACACACAGGCAAAAGAATGCTTTAATATGAAAAAATGTATAGCAGTGAACTGTGAAAAGTTAATGTTATAGTTCTGTACTATCTTAAAAGCAAGTGTTCTTTTAACAAACCTATTTTGTATCTTGCTTATTGAGTTATTTGACAAAATTATGCTGTGTTGCCTCATTTCTCGTATGGATTTATCATCGTTTGTTGTTTAACTACAATTTACCAAGTAAAACAATCTCTCATAAATGAAGTTCTGCTGGTTGATTTTCATAATGAAGTTTATAAATGACTTTTTCCCAACAATATGACCCCCCAATTCCTCTTCAGTATTCATACCTCACTGGATGTATTCACATGACAGCCCCATAAATTTATAACCAGTCAGGGCCATGCTGCCTGGCTACTTGCATGCAGAAATACTCAGACAACAATGTACATTCAAATGGATTGCTGTTTCCTGGGTTGCCACGTGTCAATGAGAAGAGTCACCCGGAGTGAGCAAATACATTTACTAATCTAATTACGTATTGGGAACATTAAAATTACATGACATGTCATATCAATTGTCATGTAATTTGAATGTCCCCATTAAGATATTAATATAAGAGAGAGGGTAAAGGAAAGAATCTTTCATATAATAATCAAGAACCATCAGACAAAAGCTGAGCCTGAAACAGTCTGTGGCCTCCAAGCTGTGTGCATGCCTAGAATTTTAGTTTTTTGCAGTCCCCTTTGATCATACCACTGAATTTTGAAAGAATGCTGGCCATGGAATTTCTCATAATTTTGAAACATGGAAACCATAGGGGAAAAAATGTTATTAGTGTTCCATACAAAAGAGAGAGGCACATGGGAAAAGTCCAGTCTCACATGTATGAAGCAATCTGCCCATTTCACATTACTGTCTGCCCTTGCAGAAGTGTTGAATGATTCCTGTAATACAAAGTTTCTTTGTTAGTTAATGAACTTCCTGCAAAATTACATAATTTCATGAAAATAAAGGAATATTTTATAATAATTTAGAATCTTTAAGGAACAATAAGAAAAACATGAAGATGTTATTGTGAGGAAAGTAACTGTAAACCAGAAAAGTCCCATTGTTGTTGCTTCTTTGAAATTGATGACAATGTCTTGTACAATTGTTACTTTACTTTATTATTTTATTATATATTTTTTGGCCTAAATCTTCTCTATCTTAAAACACTCTCTGCTATTCTGTTACTTTTCTATTCTTCTCTACCATTTTAAGTAAGTCCAGCAATGATTGCTTAATGTCGAAAGAACATTTCTAAAACATAACAAAATAACAGGAAATTGGAGGTACTACATTTACACAATTGGGACTTGCAATGAAATGCATTATGCAGTGCTCCTGGCCAGTCATACAGTCAGCTATGGCCTTTTTTCTGCCCACTGAGCGTATTCATTCCTAATTCAGATGTTCTGGGCTTGCTTGCATCCCCTTTAAATTTTAATGGAAGGGGTTCTCCCCATATGTTCCTCCCTCCAATCCTCTAATTGTGACAATCTTCTCACTATGCCAGTCCACCAATCTTCTTGTGTGTGGATTGTGCCATTTTAACTATATAATCTGTCGCATAGCCAATTTGTACTTGGAGAATGAGAACATTTTAGCACACAGGAATCTGCTCCATGCTTCCTTCTGCCGTCTTCATAATTTTAGGCATCAAGGTCTATGATGCTAATAGTGTCTTGTGATTTTTAGGGTGCTTGTAGACAAGGCTTTTATTGTGCAATCAGCTATAATATTCATAGAATTATATGGTAGAGGGGGTGAGAAAGGGGTGAGCTTCCAATGTTTTTTTTTTCTTACTAAAACAAACAGAGGTTAGGGAGATAGCATAACCGCATGATACCTATGAATTGGTAGTTCTAGAAGCTCTCCCTCTGCAAGTCCCAATCTCACAGCTCTGTTGCAGCGTATCTCAGGTTCTTCATCATAACAAATTGCTGTAAGATTTTCCCAAAATCATTGTCACTGCTACAGTAGTAACTGCATCCACCCCCTCATACTTCCAGAGTCGCAACTTGAGTTGCCACGGCAACATCAACCCCCACGAAATGCCTTAGAATAAGTACTGCAATGCCTAAAAATGACATCATGCTGCCCAACTTACCATCAAGTAAGTAGTGAAGGCACCGAGAGAGATGGCTGACAAAACAACACAACTGAAAACCAGCTATGGATGATACCTCAGCAAGAGAATGCTTGTATGATGCCCCATGCCCTTCCATAATTTTATTCTTTTTCCTTTATCTCTAATGGCTGCCCTACCTTTTCCTGACATTGAAATTTCTACAACTTCAGTATTGCTCTTTCTACCAGCAATACCTGAGAGTACTGATTGTCTACTTGCTAGATATTCCTATACGTTGCTGCTGCACATTACCTGGCATTACTTGGCATTATTACTTGTGCAAATTGTTCTGATTCTGGATTTCCATGCACAATGATGTTAAACATCCTTAATTAAGGGCTTACCAGTCTTCGTAGGTGTCATCACCTGGCGGACCTTGGCTGATCTCAAAAGGCTAAAGAGGGTTGGGCCTGTTTAGGACTTAGATGGAAGATCTCCAGGCCATAGGTTAGAGTGAGGAAAAACATCAGGAGAAGGCAATGGCAAATAGTTTGTATACTGCTTCTTTGTCCATCAAGTCATAAGCTGTTGCCCTTGTCTTGAAGGAGACTTTACATCTTTCTACAATCAGAGTGCATGGAAGACACACAACCAGTACTAAGTACACTGTTTCACATTAATATGAGAAATTAATCTCTTAATCTATTTCCTTTGAATAAAACAAAAACATAACATTTATTTGGTAATATAGTTTATACTGAGCTAGACTGTTGGCCCCTCTAATTCCTAATTGTTGAAACTGACTGGTAGCAGATCACTGTTTTCAGTGAAAAGTTTTTTCTAGCTGTTCTTGAAGATGCCAGTGATTAAACCTGGGTCCTTTGGATGAAAAGCAAGTGCTACAACAGTGTGTTATGCATTAAGTTACTCCTTTTAGCCCATTCCAGCAAGCCTTTGCTTTGCTTCAGTGACTTCATCTTCTAGACCTTTTTATTCTCTTGCTTAACTAATCAAGCCTGTTGGAAACACACACTTCTTTCTTTCTGTCTTAGGCCTAACATGTTTGGCATTTATCCTTTATTAATTTGTAAAACACATTTGTAGCTCATCTTTTCTCTAAGAAGTTCAAAACACTGTACACAATGCCATCCCATCTTCACAGAAACTCTTAAATGTAGAATGGTGGCTGAATTTACACATCACACTAAGTCATAATAGAGTTTGTCTGGTTTTAGTGCAGCATGCTATATGAATCCACCATCTATGGTTTATAAGCTGTAGATGATTGGATTTTGTGATGCACGGACCCAGCCAACTAATGCTTATTCAACAAATGCTTGGTTAATTAAACCATGGTTTAATGTAATGTGTGAACTAGGTCACCCAGTGACCTACATAATTGAATAAGGATTTTAATTCAAATCTTCCAAAACCAAATTGACAGTTCTGTTCACATCTGTTCACATATGCATTGAAATGGGAAAACATTGTAATGGGCATATAGGGTAGATGATCAAGCCAACCATAATCTATATCCTATAGCCAGAAATATCTTGATATTCAGTGTTGTACTGATCTATTTGAAACACAAGAAGCTGACCCATATACTTCAATGCCAGGGAACACTCGGTGCACACTGTGTATTCAGAACATTCTGTGCTTTGTGTTTTGGAAATAGTCGGAAACTCAGAAAAAAACCACTAGAATATTCTTGAGAGGGACCCAGTACCTGTACTCCCAGTTGTCTAAATTACTTTTAGGAAATGGCATACATACGCTGTCAACAAACTCCTCCAGAAAATCTATACTGCAGGCATGAAATACCTTGAGGGAGAAATGTGAACACAATACAGAAATGAACTTCATCCTATGACTAAAAAGAAAACAAAATGGAGAATGTAGGTCTCTCTTTTCATCCCAGAAGGTAGTTATTGCTTGATCGTTAGTTTTTAAAGTTTTAGTAAATAGAGATGATTGCTACAACATTGTGGAACCTGAATGCTTGTGAATTACAGTACAGTAGTGCCCTTGTGAAAGTTGTTTTGACCTGTGTTGTCATAGAAATGTTGTGGAATGTTACTGCAAAATAGTAAATAAATAAATAAATAACTCTACACAGTAATTATAGACAAAGGTTTCTTTTTAAACAATATTTAAAGTGTTTGCTTGGAATATTTACAGCCAGTTGCCATACACTTAGTGCTATCTTGGTTACGGGTGTTTTTTCCTCTTCTTCCTGATCTTATCGTATGATTATTTTATTTGTGGGAGGCAACCCATTGACAACAGAATTAAACCTCTAGGGATACGGATCCAGTATAAGTTAAACTCAAAGAAAATAGTGTTTACCCTGTTATTGAAGTCAATGGGATTCAGAATGTCTGGATTGTACCCTCCTTGTTCTAAGCAGCACACCAGGGAATCTGTACCATTCCATCCAAGGGTGTATGTGTAATAACTGGCCAGTGCAGAACAAAGAAGCACCCTGTATTTATCAGCCTTGTATGGAGACGGATAGGAAGTACTTAGAGAAACATTCCAGGGGGATTATTCATCTCTATGTGTGAATCAGACTGTAGTTAAGAAGGGAGTTTCCAAAAAGTGTTGAACAGTCCTTTGCAACTTGACCTCACCAATATAAGCACCAGAGTCATTCATCCTGGAAAACTTGGAAAACCTCCTTAGGCATTGTGCACAAGCTCAAGAAATGAATTATTGCAACCTTCTTTTACAGTTTATTTTACAATTATTAAAAATTAAACTTCATTTAAAGTTTAACTTTTACAAAAGCGACCAGCACAAAATGTTGTGTGAAGTGCTCTCTGTACAGGACTCTAGCTGTCCCATTACATTTTTTACATATTTCTCAATCCCTACCCTCTGGCTGTTCATATGCATTCTGTGAGGTACCTATTGGCCTCAGGTTTACTTCCCCTAACTTGGTGTGTGTTTGCATGTGCATGTGTACTCTCTACATGTTTTTCCCCAAATCAGCTAGTATTATATTCTTGTTAGTAGGTGGTACTGTTTTAATTTACTTTGTAAGAACCAAGACTCAGAAGAGTTGAAATCACTATTAACATGTATGAGAAAACATTATTTTGAATTACCATAGCTGCAGCTTTATGGTCACTCTCCCCATCTTTTGGTTCTGCAGATGGCAACAGTTTACGGTTGAAGAAAGGAGAAAACAACCAGCCCAGAATATGCAACTTTCTAAATACCATTATAAAACCTAGCATTTACAATTTCACATTTGATGTAGGTAGAACAGGGTTTCTCAACCGGGGTTCCGTAGAACTGTAGGGTTCCATGAGAGGTCACTAGGGGTTCCCTGGGAGATCACAATTTATTTAAAAAATATTTCAGATTTGGGCAACTCCACATTAAAGATGTTTCATTCTTTATTTTCAGTTTAAGAACACTGTTAGTGCATATATACAGGCCTACACATGAAACAAATATAATAATTTTGTAACTTCTGCCCTACATTTGAGCCTGAATGTGCAGGGGTTCCCTGAGGCCTGAAAAGTATTTCAAGAGTTCCTCCAGGGTCAAAAAGTTGAGAAAGGCTGAGGTAAAACAACAAACCATCACTATAACAAGAATATTATGAACTTGCTGACTGGCATTTCAAATTCCCATTGATTCTAATTGTGGGTGTAGTTTCCTAAACAGAAGCATAACTACAGCAAAATAAATGATCTTATTGTTTTAATGGAATAAAAGAGAGATTGTAACTTAGAAACCTGTTCTTGATACTTTTGTGAGTCAAGTGCTTTGGTAAAATTTAAATAACGATTTCAAGTTCTACAATGTGATTTCATGCTGAAATCATGCTTTATCTGAAGATTTGTGCATAATAATATTTCTTGACTAAAAAAAACACCATTAGAGTGACACAGTATAAATTTTATATTTGTTATCAATAAATACATCAAAACTTTTAATTATGTTGTCTATATGATTTTTCAGTTGCAACTGTTTTCAAAACCCTCCATTGCAAATAATTCTGTTACTTATAAAAATGGTCTCTGTGTATGTGTAGAAGAGAATGAAAGAAAGAAATGGACATATTTTCAAGTTATTTCAATGCTTGGAAAAAGTGTTAGTTCTGCACTAATCAAATACTTATTTGTGGGACTGCCTCTCCCAAAGGACATCTGCCCATCCTACCAGATGTAATGGTTGCCTATTCTAAAACACTATCAGACTCATGAGCAGGAATTCAAAGATATCTGATTTATTAAAGAATAGTATGCAGGATCACAAAGAAAGCTGAGAATGATAAAAGCGCGCCAAATGCAAACTAAAAACCCTTGGTGCAAATGAGATCCCTCCCCCCGTAGAATCTTCCCAAGTTCACAATCCCAGGTGCTCCTAATGGTTTCTGATGGTCTGCGGGAAAAGTCCTTGAACAGAGAACATAGCCCAAACACATTCCATTGTAATGAACACAGATACAGAGCTTGGTACAAGGTTTCACAGCAGCTCCCTCCCAAACAGAAATGCACGTCAGCGCCATGGCATGTGAAATGTTACGATGTATACTGTACATTGAAACAGTGAACATGACATACTGCCCCCCCAAAAGAAAGAAAACACTAAGCAGCAGGCTTCAAAGAGTAAGCAAGGTGGAAACGGCAAACTAAATCAGGAGCATTAACATGGCGAGCAGATACCCATACAGGATGAGGAAAGTGTTTCCATTGGACCAGATACTGGAGGGTGCCTTGAAGCTTGCGAGAATCAACGACCTCCTTGACCTCAAAGTGCTGTTGGCCGTCAATCATGATCGGAGCAGGAGGAGGAGGTTGGGGATGCCAGCGAGAGGAGTGGTGGACAGGCTTGAGCAAGCTGCAATGGAAAACAGGGTGCAAGCATTTCAAATTGTGAGGCAGGTCCAATTTAACAGTAACTGGATTGATAAGACCAACAATAGGGAAAGGACCAATGAATTTGGGAGCAAGTTTTTTAGAGGGTTGTGGTGACTTGATAAACTTGGTAGATAGATACACCTGATCCCCAATCTTGAAGTTGTGTTCCAAGGAATGATGCTTATCAGCTTGAAACTTGTACGCAGCCTGGGCATCAGCCAAAGCTTGTTGAATCACCGGCCAGGAATCAGCCAGCTTAACAGCCCAGTCAGAGGCAGAACATGTTTGGGAAGGGGGTTGTGGCAGTTCAGGGATGGGAACAAAGTGACCAGAAACCACACAAAAAGGGGTTTGCCCGGTACTTTGATGGACAGCATTGTTGTAAGCCACTTCAGCAAAAGGTAGTAACTCCACCCAATCATCCTGATGGTAGTTAATGTATGCTCTAAGAAATTGTTCAAGGGCGGAGTTTAAAATCTCAGTAGAACCATCAGTCTCAGGATGGGAAGATGTGGATAGTGCTTGTTTGGTGCCAATCAATTTTAAAAATGATTTCCAAAACTGGGAAGTAAACTGCGTTCTGTGGTCACTGACCAAATGGGAGGGGCTACCGTGGAGGCGGTAGATGTGGATGAGAAATAGGCGCGCCAATTGCGGGGCTGACGGGATGGATGCACATGGAATGAAATGTGCCTGTTTGGAAAAAAAATCTTTTACAACCCAAATGACAGTTTTCTTCTGACTGGGAGGAAGATCCACAATAAAATCCATAGAAATCTCATCCCAGGGACGGGATGGGCTGGCCACTGGCTGTAGAAGCCCCTGTGGTTTCCCCCCCCTTACGTTTTGACATTGCACAAACAGGACAGGAAGCCACATAGTCTTTTACATTGCATCTCAAGGTAGGCCACCAGAATTGACGATGAACCAAATGTAATGTTTTGACAAAACCAAAGTGCCCAGCAAGTTTATCATCATGGGAACATTGTAAAATCTCAGCTCTTAAAGTTTCAGGTACATAAAGGCAGTGTTCTACCCATGCCAGACCGTTTTCAAAAGAAACAGTGTCTTTATTAGCTAGCAACCAAGTGTCAGATTTCAGCGCCTGGAGAAAGTCCTTCTGTAACTGACAAGGAACTTGCACTTTCCGCTTCCCAGACTGGGCTGGGGGCAGGGTCGCTTGTGCACGGGTCTGGCTCCTAGTGACAGCAACCAAACCCAGTTGTGGTTCAGTGAGAACAGTCCCAACTACATCTGCCCCCTGGTCAAAATCCTGAGGTAAACATGACAAAGCATCAGCCAGAAAGTTTTTCTTTCCTGGGATAAATTTTAACTGGAAGTTGAAACGACTGAAAAACTGAGCCCAGCGAATTTGTTTAGGACTGAAACGCCGGGGTGTGTGGAGGGCTTCCAAATTTCTGTGATCGGTCCAAACCTCGAAAGGGCATTTAGCGCCTTTGAGGAGGTGACACCAGGCTTCCAAAGTGGCTTTTACAGCAAATGCCTCCTTTTCCCAAACATGCCACCGGTGTTCAGTTCCAGAAAATTTTCTGGACAGATAAGCGCAGGGTTTTAAATGATTTTCAGAATCTCTCTGTAACAATATAGCCCCAACTGAGGAGTCAGAAGCATCAACTTGGACCACAAAGGGGCATTCAGGATCGGGGTGCTGTAGAATAGGTTCAGCAGTGAAAAGGGTTTTTAATTTCTCAAATGCTGCCTGGCATTCAGGCGTCCAATTCAGCACTGCCCCAGGGTTTTTTACGTTGCGTGTCTCCCCCAAGCCCTTGGTACGGAGTAAATCAGTGAGGGTCAAGGCAATCTCAGCAAACCCCTGGATAAATTGGCGATAGTAATTACTGAACCCGAGGAAACTTTGCAATCGCCTCCAGGTGCGGGGACGTTCCCAACTTAAAATTGCCTGAATTTTTGCAGGGTCCATTTCAATGCCCTTGTCAGACACCCTATAGCTGAGATAGTCAAGTTGGGTCTTGTGGAATTCACATTTGGAAAGTTTGGCATAGAGTTTGGCATTTCTAAACTTGCGTAACACCTGTTTGAGGAGGCGTTTGTGTTCCTCCTCGGTTTCAGTGTAAATGAGAACATCGTCTAAATAAACCAGGACCCCTTTAAACAAATGATCATGTAATACTTCATTAATCAATTGCATGAAGACTCTGGGTGCCCCTGTCAACGCAAAAGAGAGGACTTTGTACTGAAATGAACCCAGTGGGCAATTAAAAGCAGTTTTCCACTCATCTCCAGCTCGTATCCGGATGCGGAAATAGGCTTCACGAAGATCGAGCTTGGAGAAAATCTTGCCCTTAGACAAATGAGCAAACATGTCCTTCATGAGCGGAAGAGGGTACTTGTTGCAAATTGAGATGGAATTTAACCCTTGATAGTGTCATGTTCATCATTCCAATGTTCTGTTAACATCGTAACGTTTCTCATGTCAAACCTCTAACTCGTATATTACATGCTTGCACGTTTGCGGGTATTTTCCATTTCTGCTGTGTTCTTTATCTTGTACTTCGGAATGTATGTTTGGGTTAGTAACTCTTTTCAAGGTTATTTTCCCAGGCGCATGTAACGGTTGCTAGCACCTGGGAGGGGGGTGGTTGCTAACGAGCATGGGGGGGCGGGACCGGTTCGGCCGCAAGGCTTTTAAGTTTGTATTTGGCGTGCTTTTGCTCATTCTCAGCTTTCTCTGTATTTGCATACTATTCCTTTAATAAATCACTTATCTTTAAGCCCTGGCTTGTGAGACTGAGTATTTGGGATTAGGCAACCATTACAATAGTCCGTACAGAGTCGAAGCGTGCCATCTTTCTTTTCTCGGAATAGCACAGGGGCCCCAACTGGGGAATTAGCAGGTTCAATAAAGCCCCTTGACAGATTTTTGTCAATAAAGTCCCGTAATGCCTCAAGCTCCTTCTGAGTCATTGGATAAATTTTTGGCTTGGGCAATTGAGCATTGGGAACCAACTCTATCACACAGTCAGTTTTCCGATGGGTGGTGGTGGTGGTAGCTGATCTGCTTCCATTTCCCCAAAAACGTCTGCAAAGTCTTGGTATTGATCAGGCAAGCCTTCTAAATATGCCAAGTTAGGGCGTGGCGTGGCGATCGCAGCCCTTCCAACCCCCGCACGTGCAGCTCTCTCCACTGCAGGAGCTTGGTAAAACCCATCTTTAAAAGTCACAGTTCTGTGTTCCCAGTTTATATATGGGCTTCGATAGGTCAACCAGGGGATCCCCAGAATTACCAAGGGATTGCCAACAGGTGCTACTACGAATTTTAAAGTCTCACGGTGGCTGCCCATTTGCATTGTAACAGTTCCAGTGAAATGGGTTGCCACCGCCCCCCCCTCCAGTTGAACCATCCAACTGTCTGAAGATCAAAGGCTGCTGGAGGGGGAAGCTAGGCAGGTCCAAAGCAGAAACCAGATCAGGGTGAATTAAACACCTGGAACACTCAGAGTCAACCAAAGCCCAGACCTCTGTAGTTTTTGTGCAGGAGCCCAATTTCACTTTTACTGCTAAAGTGGGACAGTCAGCACTCACCATAGCATCCTCGCGCCCATCCTCCTCCACCTGCCTGCAGGCACTTTTCATGGCAGGTGGCTGGCGTTTCCCGCCAGCTCCTTAGAGTCGTCTTCAGCCTTTCCCGAGGAGTAGAATATTTCCTCAGCATCGGCTGCACCCTTGGCTGCTGTCATCTGCCGCAAGGGGTGTGTGTGTGTGATTTGGCTGGCGGCTTGCCCGCTCAATCTCCAGCCTTGGCTTTTGGGCAATCAGCTGCTCGATGCCCTTCCTTTCCACATCAGAGACACTGACCCCGCGCGTAGTGCCGATCTCTCTCCTCATCCCAGGCTCTATAGCCTGGCCGGGCAGCAGTCGCAGCACTTCGGGGTCCCCTCATGGTGGCTGGTGGTTTTTCAGGTCTTCTGGTTTGCATGAAGGTATGCTGAGCATGCTCAGCCTTGCCTGCCAGACAGATCCATTTGTACAATGACTCTGGGTTGTCCCTACACAACGCCCACCATAGGACGTCCCAGTTGAGTCCCTCTTTAAACCGTTCTATTAAGGTTGACTGAGACCAGTTGGGGATTTTCCCAGCTAGAGCCTTAAACTCCAGGGCGTAATCAGCTACAGACAGTTGGCCCTGGGTAAGATCCTTCAGCACCTTCTTAGCTCTTGCCTTGGCCAGAGGATCCTCAAAATGCAGCTTTAATGCCCACATGAAGTCCTCGAAATAATCAAGTGCAGGGGAGTCAGCCTCACTTAATTTAACATACCAGTCAGCCACTCGACCCTTCAACTTGGTGGCAATGGCAGTTATCGTAGCCTCTTCGGAAGGGAAGTATGCTCCAAACTGCTTCTTGTAACTTTTAGCATTAGTTAGAAAGAAAGATAACTTGGTTGGATCCCCATCAAACTTGACAGAAAAGTCTCTCACCTCCACTCCTGTTGGAGTGGAATTGGTGGCTGCTTGAGTGGTTGGGCCCCAGGTTACAGTAGCTCTCCCTCTTCGGGGTGGGGACACTGGTGGTCGAGCCCTGCAGGGTGGAGATTCATCACGGAGCCGTCTCCAGCCCCGCTCTGCTGGTGGTCCAGATGGGAGGATGGGGGATGGTTGCATGAAGCCAGGATCTCC
Source organism: Candoia aspera (assembly GCF_035149785.1). Classification (NCBI taxonomy): domain Eukaryota; kingdom Metazoa; phylum Chordata; class Lepidosauria; order Squamata; family Candoiidae; genus Candoia; species Candoia aspera. Next base: position 251,250,094 of record NC_086153.1, on the reverse strand, counting down.
TCCGCGCCTCCCCTGCCCCCCCAATGACAGAGACAGGTTTCTTAGCATGTACTCCATCGATTCTATTTTGGCCTCCATCACTCTTAGCCTTTCAGGGGTTTGAGATTCCTCCCGCCCTCCCGTGTTAAGCTGTCTCTCTGTTGATACCGTGGTAGATTCTACATCTGGGGTCAGCGGGAACTGATACTTCCAGGATGCCTGGGACATCCCTGGCTGGGGTTCTCCCATTGCATCCAAGGTGATCAACTCTGTGGGCGATTTGCTGGGTGCCGGTTGCTCTGGTTCTCCCCCATCGTCAGATTCCTCCACCTCAGGACTGGAACTCAATTCCTTCCAGAAATCTGAAGGTTCTGGGGTGAGGCTCAGTTCTCCGCTCTTGACTGTCGACTCGGGCATCAAGCTAGCCGTCTCCTCAAGTCCCCCAGTCGTGAGCTTGGACTCGGCCATTGTTAACTATTTTCCCTCACAAGAAACTAATCTTGGTAGGAGCTAACGGTACAACTTTGGTCATTCTCAGCTTTATGTAATGGCCGCCTATTCTAAAACACTATCAGACGCATGAGCAGGAATTCAAAGATATCTGATTTATTAAAGAATAGTATGCAGGATCCCAGAGAAAGCTGAGAATGATAAAAGCGCGCCAAATGCAAACTAAAAACCCTCAGTGCAAATGAGATCCCTCCCCCCATAGAATCTTCCCAACTTCACAATCCCAGGTGCTCCTAACGGTTTCTGATGGTCTGTGGGAAAAGTCCTTGAACAGAGAACATAACCCAAACACATTCCATTGTAATGAACACAGATACAGAGCTTGGTACAAGGTTTCACAGCAGCTCCCTCCCAAACAGAAACACGCGTCAGCACCATGGCATGTGAAACATTACGATGCATACTGTACATTGAAACAGTGAACATGACACCAGATCAGATAAGGTGGGCACGCTCCTTTCCCTGACACGTTGCCATTGAGTGGGACTTTGGAAGTGTGCCTTTTCTGTGGCGGCTCCCACCTTATGGAACACCCTTCCCCCTGAGGTTTGGCAGGCCCTCATCCTTTTAACCTTCTGAAAAGCACTCAAGACCTGGCTTTTCCCCCAAACGTTGGGATAGGGTAAGATCGGTTGGATGAACTTGCTGTGGGCTGCATGGGAAAGTTTAGCAGTGGTGCCAGTCTTTTGGTTTTAGTGTGTGTGTTTCTGTTTTTATTGTTTGGCTGACCATATTTCCTTGAGACAAAAAACAGATATTGGGATGGCAAAATGAGACAGGATTAAGGTTCAGAGGTGACGGTAAGCTGGGAAGGTGCAGGAGGGGGAGGTGCGGCAGTGGTTGGGTCCAGAGAGGCTGGTGCAGGGGTGGAGTTGGGTGGAGAGGTTCCAGGAGGGCTGAGGGCGGTGGCGGGCTGAGGGCAGCAGCAAGCTGGGACGGGAGGACAGGAATGGAAGTGGTGGCAGGCTGGAGAAGCGCAGGAGGGCTGAAGGCAGTGGTGAGCTGGGGCAGAAGAACAGGAGCAGAAGAGTCCAGTGAATGGTTGTCCCCAACAGCCTGTTCCTCTCTGGCGCACCCTTTTTAAAAATTTTCTTCCCACCATTTTGGCCTGAAAGCCAATCGGCTTCTTTTCTGCTGGGTGCACTTTTCCGATCGTCTTCCATGGCACTGATTGGCGGCAGTGACTCTTCCTCTTGCTCACCACCAATCAGCTGTTCCTGTGGTTCCGCTCTAGGTTTCCTGCCGGATTGAGAACTACTGCCAATGGGTAAGTCAGCCTCCTTTTCAATTTCAATTTCAATTTTTTCCTGCTTTTCCCAATAACGGCTCCAATGTTTTTTAAAAAACAGGACAAAATTGACATTCATATTAAAATGACTAGATGTTCCCATTCGAAACGGTATGTATGGTCAGCCTATTTACTGTAGATAGATACTGTTTTATTTTTGGGTTGTGAGTCACCCAGAGTTTGAGTCAAGATGGGCAGCTATATAAATGTTTTAAATATAAATAAATAAATAAATATTACATGTTGCCCACAGAGAGATTTGTGCTGAAACTGACGCAAAACTAGCCCAATACATTTTGTTGCCTGGACAAAGGACAAGATAGTATTCCTTCTCTGCCTCCACCATGTCCAACCTACAACATTCAGACAGGAAACTAAGGCTCCATTCAGCACCAGTGACAAACCAGTATTTCCCATCATGTCCAAAGAGAGTGGATTAGCTGAGGGGAAACACAGTAGGCCAAAGAAAACACATGTCTCTGATATCCAATCCTGTCCCTATCTGCCAGTATCTGCCACTTAGCCCAGTTGGCTCTGCACATTTGCCTTTCTTCTTTCTTTCAACATAGATTGTCTTTATGCAAAACAGCTGTAAGTGGTAGGGATGGCCGTGATGCTAAGCATTCCGATAAACTATAAGATAAATCTTGTAAATAGGCAATTAGAAAGCTTATATACCAAGATGCCAACAGTTTCATCTTCTCTAGACAGAGAATACTGCAGTGCTCATATGAACTTGTCAATGTGAATGGAGCTAAATGTTTAAATTATCAGATTTCTCTGTCATAAACACAGAAGCAGGGGCCAAATCCTTTTTGTCTGGGACTTCTGTCAGCTTTTGTTATGGGAAAAACACAACCCATTAAATGTTAAATGAATCATTCACAGTATAGTGTGTATATGCATGAACTAACCCATGCCAGTTTAGTCAAAGTAACTCCCAATAGTCATTAACGTCATTAAAACTTCCATCAACAAGACTGGTTTGGTAGGAAAACAAAGCATTTGGTAGCTTGGATAAAGCATTTTGTTGAATTCCAGATAAGGCTTTGATTGTATGATTGAACCTGCTTCATTCAAGGAATTTTAAGGAAGGAGGAGAAGAGGTTCAGATGCTTTTCTCTTCTCTTCCATGTCATCACATGGTTTTTCTTGTCCTTTTTCTTAGCACGGAAAATTCATTTCGGAGGAAAGGATAAAGAGCTGCACAAGACTTTTGTGTAATGGCTGACTTTGGCAAGGTGGCAACCTGCAGTTCCCAGGCTTGAAGTCCAATGTCTCCAAGTGAACCGCCAAGTCTCCACTAACTTGGAATGGCAGAAGGAAAAAGCCTGAAGCGGCATTTCCTAAAGGGTGTTCTGCTGCCTGCTACCAATCCTTGAAAAATGTTAAAATAATCACCCAGTACCAGATCTTATATAGCCTGCCCAATAAACCCATAGGTCAAGCTATCTGTCAAAAATAATCTCTTTCCCTAGTTCCAGACCCATCCCATGTTTTCCCCACCCACAGGAAATCTACCAATTGCTTCCTCTAACTTGTCCCACATCAAGCTGGAAGAACAACAACACCACTTGCTGGCCCTGTTACAGGAGCAAATTAGAGCTTGGCTGTCAGGACAGAACAAATTATGCTGTCATACTTCTATGTTGTCTCATGGACTGAAGAAACACATGTTAAACTGGCGGTCTGGGTGGGTCTTCTGGGTCTCATCATTGAAGAATGGGACCAAGAAGCTTTCCATCACTGGTCCTGGACAACTGGAAAAAGGCACTCTATTTGGACCAGTTGTATCTTTCCCAACAATTTCTTCATGATGTTTAGAACTCTGAATATACCAGTGTTAATAAGGATATAGGTTGCTCCAGCCAGCCAAAAATATTACACTTTCTTGTGCTGATAAGGAAAGCTGAGAATCTTGGATAGAAAATTTGCAATACCCTAAACCTCTCTAAACCTAATATTGTAGTGTCAATTCCTTCTGACTTCTGATATCCAAATATGGACTGGTTATCTACTTACTATTCCTTTAGTTCTCAGACCAAAATACCTTCTGGTTTCACTCCAGTGATGATTGTTGTCTAAGTTCATTTCTAGTTCTCCTGGGCTGTACTCCACCCATGTTCAGGTCTTCTAGTCCACTTTGGCTTTATGAACTGACATGTTAGTTTTTATTGTTTGATGACATCCCACTGATTCTTCCAGCTTTACTACTCTGACCTCTCATCACTGATGTCATCTTGATTCTTTCATTAGAGGTTTCCTCCATGAATCACAGTGCTGACATATTTATTTTCCCTCTAAATATTTTCTGACCTCAAATGAACTTTGGGAACTCTAAAAAGCTGCATATTATCCAGCTGCTTAATGCACAGACACTTACATAGGAACACCCCAATGGTCTATACCTCCTAGTGATATTTTTCTTGGGCAAAATAACCAAATGTCCAGTTCTATAGAAGATAGATACCAATGTTGCCATGCTTTTTAAACTTTGCAGATTTGTTCCAAAGCAGAAAGTGTAGCACTAAAGTCTATCACATTAAAGACTCTTTCACAAAGATTAGTTTCACCCACTTGCAGCCTGTGATAATGCAAGAATCCTCTCATAAACAAGAGGGCCATGAATTTAGCATTACTCAAGTTTCTAACATTAAAATCTGATCAAAGTCAGATTTCACGTGCAGTCAAGTAGTAAGTTGTTTTCTTTTCCACCTTCCCCAACCCTTACCTACTGAAAGCAGCAATACATTTTCCATTTTAAACAATTACACAGTCATAATTTCTGACTATCATAATTATGAAGAGTAGAAAGAACATAACTTCAAACACTTATGGAGTCAGGGTGCTGAGATTTTAAAAAATCAAAATGTCAATAAAAGTGGTGCTGCTCTTAAACACACAAACACAGTGAAAATGTTTTCTTTGCATTTGCCTTCTTTACCACTGATGTCAATGTTTTGTATGAAGTATTCAGCAGCTAAATTATTCTGTACAGATTCTGTTTTTCTCTTGTGAAAAGTAATCAGATATCTATTTTCCTAAAACGTCCATATTCACTCTTCATTTTTACTGTTTTCCTTCTATGTATCTTTATTTTTGTAGCCATTCTGCTACTGTAAGTTACACCATCTGTTAGTAGCAGATGGCAACCCAGTAAAGAGAAATGATGGCAAGGAGTGACTTACAAGTCATCAAAAACACTTTTGAAGATGATCAGATTAAGATGCCTGCCTGCCTGCCTGCCTGCCTGCCTGCCTTCCCAGTAGTTCTACCCGCCCACCTGTCTTACGACTTTCTTGTTACTGTTGGCTGAGGCTTCCATGGGTTCATTCTATGATTATTTCAGTTCCTTCTGGTGGACATTTCTGCAAAGCCATAGGACTAGTTTTGCAACATTTTTCCTCACTTCCACCATTGCCTTGGTGCAAGGAGAAGATTGTGGATGGGAAAGGTGACTGTCCCCTATTACTTTTCATTTGATGATAGGAGTGCCTGGTCACCCATTTTTAGCCTAAATTTAATCATGCACCTATACATTTGTGTACTCATTTTATTTTAAAGCCTATACAGGTGCCCATTCATTGACCAGTCTTTTTTAAAAATGAAATCTGAAGGGACCTGCCTCATCTCCTATTTCTGTCACAGTTCTCTCACTCTATTTCTGATCTGCAATATGTGCTCCAGCCAAAAATACAGTCACAATTGTGACTTTTTAAATTCCTGTTTCACCCATTGTTATAACACTTTGCATCAGTGAATAGCTTTTGATTAACCAAAGCAAGCACTACATTGCCTGAACATGTAATTACAGCAACCAACATAAGCAGTGAAGTCGCCCACGGCTTCCTCACAGCAAAGTTGTCTGTGGCTTCCTCACAGCCCCCAGGTGAAGCCGTCCAAGGGGCTTTCCTTCCAGATCCATTTCAGGAGTGCGGTTTCCATCCCACTCCTGTGGGAAGGGAAGCAAGGGAAGCAACTCTTCTGACATTGCTTGGGGGGGGCAGCAGATCTTTTTGGTGCCAGGAGGGCTGGCACAACCTCCCCCCCCCCTTCCCTTCATTCTCTCCCACTGCTGCTCCTACTGCACATGAGTGACAGAAAAAGACAGGGATGACCAAAGTGGCACTTTTGCTACCCATTCTCCAACACCAGGGAGTGATCACTTTGTGGGACTGGAGAACTGGCAAAAGAAATACCCACAGCACCAAAGTAACTGGTGCTCACTCCATTTTCCTCTTCCCTCTTTTTCTGCTGCAGAGAGAATCCCTACTTTGCTTTGTTGCTGAGGCAGGTATATATATCTGAGGAAGCAGAGGAAAAGCCATGGCAAGGCAAGATCCTGCATGGGATGTACCATCGACAGATAGCTGAGGTGGCTGACCTTGGGAAATCCTACCAGTGGCTGGAAAGGGCTGGACTAAGAGACAGCACTGAGGCACTGATCGTAGCAGCACAAGAACAGGCACTAAGCACCAGGTCCATAGAAGCAGGGGTCTACCATACTGGACAGGGCCTGAGGTGCAGACTGTGCAGAGAGGCCTCAGAGACAGTCCAACACATAGTGGCAAGGTGTAAGATGCAGGCAGGAACAGCATACACTGAACAGCACCATCAAGTGGCTGGCATTGTGTACAGGAACATCTGCACAGTGTATGGGCTAGACCTCTCAAGTCCAGATGGGAGATTCCACAGGAGAATGACAGGGCTAAGATCCTATGGGACTTCCAGATCCAGACAGACAGGCAGGTACTGGCCAATCAACCAGACATTGTAGTAATAGACAAGGACCAGAATGCAGCAGTGGTGATAGATGTAGCAGTGCCAAGTGACAGCAACATCAGGAAGAAGGAATATGAGAAGCTGGAAAAGTACCAGGGCCTGAAAGGGGAACTAGAGAGGACGTGGAAAGTGAAGGCCAAAGTGGTCCCTGTGGTGGTTGGGGCACTTGGGGCTGTGATTCCCCAGATGGGAGAGTGGCTCCAACAGATCCCAGGAACAACATCAGGGCTCTGTCCAGAAGAGTTCTAGGAACAGCTAAGATACTGCGCAGAACCCTCAAACTCCCAGGCCTCTGGTAGAGGACCCGAGGTTGAGGAAGACACATACCACCCATAGGGGTGAGAAGGGAATTTTTTATGCCTTCAGGTCAGTTTTTTTACTCCTGGCGACTGCCTGGACCAGTCCCTAGAGTTTTCTTGGTGAGGTTTTTCAGAAGCGGTTTGCCCTTGCCTCCTTCTCAGGACTGAAAGAGGGTGACTGGCCCAAGGTCACCCAGCTGGCTTCATGCCTCAGGCAGGACTAGAACTTACAGTCTCTTGGTTTCTAGCCTGGTGCCTTAACCACTAGACCATACTGACTGTCAGACAGAATCTTTACTCTGCTTTGTTGCTGAGGCAGAATAGGGGTTGGAATTCTGGTTGGCCCTTCTTTCAGCCAGCCTAGCTTCTGCCTGCTTGTTCACTGCAGAGCAGCAGTTTTGCACCATGCAAAAGAGCCCTAAAACCTGAAGCCATTTAGTGGCCTGCTAGAACCACTGAATGAGCAGAGTTTAACACAGCAGAGAAGCTATACACAGAAAAAGAATATTATCTTAAATAGCTTCAATGAGCATGTCAGAGAAACACAGGTTATTGATCTTACACACTTAGCCCTCCCAAGCATAAAGAATCACACACTTAGACAAGGTAGGTTTAAGATAAATATAAGAATATCTTACTCATTTTTATTCTTGGTTGTTACATCCATCTTCAGTGGAAAATGAAGTTCCTTGTATCTTCTGTTCTTTCTAAACTTATACGCTAAACTATCAGCCCTGTAGCTGCCAAGAGGTGCATGGAGAATAGGGGCAGAATTCTTCATCAAGGCCCGAGCACATGGCCCTGATGAAGAGAGCAGCATCCATGCTGCCTGTTCCATCGGTGGAAGAAGGAAGAAGAGGAGAGAGAGAGGAAGTGGGAGTGGCGACAAACAGCTTCCTCAATAGCACAGAGAGTTTGCATCCTAGAGCAACCATCCATATGCTAATGAGGCATGCTGGATTTGCCAGGACTTCCAACAAAACTTACTAGCCCAACAGTGCCTTCAACAAAGGGTCCAGGATCAGTTCCTCCATGGACAGTACAATGGTGTTGATTAGGTTGGAACTGGGCACTTCGAAAGACAGCTCAGCCAGTTACCTCCATATCAGCATAGCAGATATTTAAGATCCTGTACCACATTTGAGGCAACAGAGAATTCTGAACTAATGTGTTCTGACATATAAGCTAAGGCAATCAGTCTTAATCTGACCTGTACTGTTGCTCCAGTTTAGCAAGCACTCTTATTATTTGTATTGTACAGCAGGGTAAAATGTTATGCCTCAAATATTATAGAAGAGGGAGACATAGCTTAAATTAGATGTAGGCATTCCTGTGCCCTCCAGGATGTTTTGGAGTAAAATTTCTATCTCCTGCCAACCATTTGGTATTCTTAGGGTGAATAGGACTTTTAGTCCAAAACATCTGGAGGTTTTGGACCTTCTGAATTCTTGGCCCTAGTTTGGGGAAAGGAAGGTGACAAAACGTCTTGGGCCAAAACTATGTCAATAAACTAAACAGAAAATTCCTAGATTAGAATTTATGGGTGTTAGATTTAATGTTAGATTATATAACATACAATCTAGCATAACATCCAGATGATGAAATCCTTCCACCAAGATTGTGCTAAGTAGCCTGCATCTGGAACAATATATTCTCTTAAACAATAAGAAAGTCCAGAGGAAGGTGATCAGGATGGTGAAAGATCTAAAAACCCATTCATATAACAACTGTACTTTCAGACTTGCAAGATTGTTGTCAGCCCTTCCAGGTGAACCAGACAGGAAACACGACCAGATGAACTAATTTTACTTTACTGTAAGGCTACATTAACAGAATCTTGCAAGTCTGAAAGTACAAATCTCCTGCCCTCCCTATTTATCACTTGAGTGTTCAGGGCGGGTCTTTCCTAAGTTTCTTCTTTAGTCCATTACCCTCTCGTGGACTTCCTTTCGTTTTATCTGATCATTCCCTAGGCAGCATCTCTTCCCTCTGTTCCCCAAGGTCCCCCTCACCTTCCATCACAAGGACCGAACTAAAATAGGTAAATACAGGAAATGGGAGTGGGAGTCAAGGGATCACCATCTGCAAAGGATCAAGAACAGGAGAAGGAGCTAGGGAGTTTGGGAAGAATAAATGAAGTTTATAAGATACACACGCACAAGAGCAGAACAGGAGTTGTGCTGGAACAATTCAAAGGTAACCAAGCACCTACAGGCAGAATAAGTATCTAATAGCATTCTCCAGTTCATGTTTCTCAGCACCAGTGGGTGACAATTGGCACAAACAATTGGCACAATGTTCGCAAGATGCATTCTGTCCTAACTTTCTAAGCCTTGCTGGCTAATGCTTACAGACAGAGTAGAGACTACCAAACTAAAGGACTCAAAAAGGAACAAGATGGAGTTCCTTTGTAATAACCCCTCAGCCGACTGCAATCGTATGCGTCACAAGATGATCAGCTAGTAACTCACATCTCAAATGACAATTTTTTGTTTCTCCAGGATGCATCAGCAATAGGGTGTCATTTTCATGTACATAACTAATCTTCAAAATTTCCCCTTCCACAGAGTTCCCATCTATTGATATTTTCATCCCCTGCCATGAAAAGCCAGCTTGGGTTTCTACCAATAGAGCTCAGTTTCCACCTTGCAGTTGTTTTGGAAGATCAAAGGTTTTTTATTGTCTGCAAGAGGGACCACCAAAAGGACTCTGAGGACTCTTCTTTGTCCTTTGTCCTTTGTCCACTGACAGAGGTTGCTTTGATACGTGCGAAATTAATTATGCTCCTCTTGCTCTCAGAGAATACCAATAAGGCTTATATTACTAGGTTTTATCTACCACCTTTTCATTTCCATAGTTACTCTTAGTCATCCTCACTGTGTTAAATCTGCTCAAGTGGCATGCTGATTATTTCTCTTTTTTTTTTAACATAATACAGACCTAGCCAATTAGGTTGTACCAAAATGTCATTTTACTCTCTCTACCTTTTTCTGAGATACATATTACCTCCTATTCAATTCACTAACATATCTATCCATTAAATACTGTTAATAAGGTGGTGTTCATATTACAAATAAAATAAGCTGCCTTCCCAACCTGTGTCATCCACATATTTTGGAACTGCAGGTATGAAGCGGTGATGAGGGGGGTAGACTAGCACAGAGGAGATCCAGATTCTAGAACATCCTAGGCCATGGAATCTCAGTGGGCGCCTTTGGCCAGACCCTCTAACCTACCTGATAGGGTTGTTGATGTGGGGAAAAATAGGAGGGAGTGTATGTCACCTTTTGTTCTTGAAGGAGAGTCAGGATGTAAATCTCAAAAATAAATAAATAAATAGCTCTCCATCTGTATTGGCTTGGAACTCTGGGAGTTATAGACCAAATACTTCTGGTGGGGAGTGAGTTTGATAAGAATGATCTTTTCCTGTGCTGTGATTGTTTGCCACAGTTATGTTGTCTAGCTTACACAAAACAGAGTAAGATATGTATGTAAATTTCCTGATTATCATTATAACCAAGAGAGGAAAGAAATGTGTGTTTCTACATATACTGACATACATATATACAAAATCTTGCAGTTGCAGTGGATGTGACAGTCCCTTACATCTATAATTTTGTATGTTTAGTTAAGCCATGGCAAACCTACTCCTGCTAATGGTGATTAGGGGAAAGACTTCAGAGAGGAGGCTTAACTCAATCCTCCATCAGCCTATGGACCAAATTAGTGAGCCAAAGATGGCACATTCCTGATTTAGTTACCTCTTGCAGAATGTAAAGCCAGTCCAATTCTTTTGAGGCCAGAAGGTGATCCATGGGATCTTTCAAACCATTTCATCCCTAGATATGTGTGGAAAAAGAACATAATTAACTTTTCAGTTCCTTTTTCCACACCCACAGCTGGTGACAAATCTTGACGTTAATATAAGGCAAAGTTTTTTTATTTCTAACAACATCCCTTATGTATGGAAGTTGTAGACTATAGCAAAGATGTCTTCCTCAAGTCTTAATGGGGGATCACAACCAATGTGGATTGAGCTATGTAAGAAAGCAGGAACAGGAGCCATAATAATGATTTTAGGTAGCATTATTGCCACCTTCTCTTACTGAGAGAAATATTAGTGGTGTGTACCTTGTGCATGAAAAAGAGACACACCTTTGAAAACAACTAGTTTTTCCTTGCTATCATCTACTGGTCATCTGTATTTTTGCAGCCCAAATCGAATACATCTAACTGTAAGCATATATTGTTTAGCTGGAAAGGCTCAGAAAAAAAAATAGAATGTTCAAAAAGCTGAGGTGGCTCCCCTCTTTGAAAAGGTAAGAATATCTCTGGAACCTTCAGCTTCAAAAAAGGAAGTAATGGAGAACATGCTAGGAGCCTATCCACATGCAGCGATGGAAAAAGTGAATAGGGAAATCCTCTGATCCTTTTTCATAATTCCAGAACCTTTGATGGAAGACTCAGAACACAGATAAAAAGAAGGACTTCATATTACACAGGGTTAGGCAAGCCATAGCTGTGTGTGGGCCCTGGACATCCCAAGACCACATAGCTGAAATTCAGTGGCAAACTTCCAAAGGCAAGATTTCCTGTCAGGTTTCAGAGGCAAACAAAATAAATTGCTTAAACTGTTTGGCACATCCACATGAGTTTTAGAAACCCAAGTATAAAGACCCCATCTGCAATTGCCAGCCTTGTTTACTCATGACATTCTTGCTCTGCCCATGTAGGTCTTTTATTGGCCAAATTACAGAAACACAAGTGCAGAAGATTGCCACCCCATAACCAGGCAGAAGAACTCAGAATCATATGATGTGAGGGCCATTATCTGGGTGGCTTTACAAGGGGGTAAGATAAATTAACAACAGGTAAGACTATCAATGACTTTTAATCCTATTACTTGCAATTTTAAAAGCAATTTGTCTTTTATAATCAGTTGCTGGGCCACAGGAACAAGAGGAGGTACAATGGCTGATAACCTGTTTATGAGCTTTCCAAAGAAAATTGTTTAGGAATAAAGAGCTGGACTAGAAAAGCATTTGGGCTGATGCAGCAAGGTGTTTCTGATGCCCTTCATATTATGCATATGATGTGGCTTTTAGAAAACTCTTGTGGACTAGAAAGAAAAAAAATGTGTAAGAGTTTGGAGTACCCTGGCCTCTTTGCCAACGAAAGTTAGTTCTTTCCCCAGCAGAAGGATGGAATTTATTCCACTGCAGAAGTTAGGGTCAATGAGCACCTAAGGGAACTAGACGGAGGTACAGAAGTTAGAGTCCCAAGTTGGAACTATGGCAGAGAGTGATGCTCAGAACCATCTGACATGCAGGATTATGTAGACTATGAGCTCTGGTGTTCATGTTCCAGCTGAACCACCTGTAACATTTTCTTCTGATAGTTGTTGGAAAATAATGGATTTCATCCTCTAAAATTGTGAAGTTGAATGACCTATCTGGTAAGGTAGACAGAGTAGAAAGTAATAGGAAGTTATCAGGAGCTAAGCCTGATTTAAAAGAGATTTTACTTTAGAAATTCCATTTAGAAATTGCACATAGCCACAAGGGTCATTGAATGAACATGGACCAACCAAACCCTCTCTACCTGCCCTACCTAACTGAATGGTTATGAGAACGAAAGGAGATCAGGACCTGCTTTAAGCAGAATCACATCACCGTTGAGACTGCTGGGGAGCTAATACACAGAGGCTAGCAAGAAAGCTGTATCTGGAACCCCAGAGAGAGTGGGGCTCCAGGGGAAGTGGGAAAGACAGATGGTTGCTGATGCAGTTGTGTGATACATTGCAATGTCTGTATGGTTTGTGTGAAGTTGTTGGTTCATATGTTTGGTAGAAAGGAATGGGAAAGTCATAGGATGGACAGCAGATATATCGGTTAGAGTGGCCTTGGCCAGATTGCTGGTTTATTGGGCACAGGTTGGCTTGAAGTTGGGTTGGGCAGGGATAGGGATTGCAAAATACCATGGTTGGGGATGGGACCAGCCACTTTTGTGGTGAGATGCTAGTTGTGGTTTCATAGGGAGGAAAGGGGAGTCTCTGAGACAGGGTGGGAGCTATACTTCCTTCTCAGAATAAGAGCAGGAGGATTGCTAATATCCCAAAGATAGGAGTTTCAAGGATGTCTTTCTTGAAGAAACAGGATCCTTTTGGTTAGCCCCAGAATACCTTCTCGAGGATCTCCCAATCTTCTTCTAAAGATGTGTCTTCTAGAAGAAGAGGCATCATAAGAAAGGAAGACTATATGTAAATATACCACCTGGTCCCACTGTGGAAAAAAGATAAAAAGCGGCATCAAATTCTCTTTGCCTGCATTTTTAACCAGCCACCCCACCAGGCCAAGAACTGCAGTGCAATCTATGCAGTTTTTTTCTTTTAATTTGCACTATCATCTGTTTTCAGCAAAGGATCATTACCTTGTCATGGTGCTGGAGCTTGAGCATCTCAATGATGCCATGAGCTAAACCATGAAGGGCCACCCAAGACGGGAAGGTCATGACAGAGAGGTCAGACTAAATGCGATCCCTGGGGAAGGTAATGGCAACCCACCCCAGTATTCTTGCCGTGAAAACTAAATGGATCAGTACAACCAGAGATATGTCGGTATACCATCGGAAGATGAGACCCCCAGGTCGGAAGATGGTCAAAATGCTACTGGGGAGGAACAGAGGATGAGTCCAGCTAGCCCCAGACGTGATGACGCAGCTAGCTCAAAGCCGAAAGGACAGCTAGCGGCCGACGGTGCTGGTGGTGAACGGCGAATCCGATGTTCTAAGGATCAACACACCATTGGAACCTGGAATGTAAGATCTATGAGCCAGGGCAAATTGGATGTGGTTATTGGAGAGATGTCAAGATTAAAGATAGACATTTTGGGCGTCAGTGAACTGAACTGGACTGGAATGGGCCACTTCACATCAAATGACCACCAGATCTACTACTGTGGACAAGAGGACCACAGAAGAAATGGAGTAGCCTTCATAATTAATAGTAAAGTGGCTAAAGCAGTGCTTGGATACAATCCAAAAAAACGACAGAATGATCTCAATTCGAATTCAGGGCAAGCCATCTAATGTCATGAGTGCCGTTGAGCTGAAGACATCAGCGCAATGGCACACATGACAATAGCAAGGAAACAGGGGAAGGGGCTCAAGATAAGTAGCCATCAACTCACAAAGACTGAAGGACAAGAAACAATGGCTAAACGGATCGCGAGGCACACCCAAGCTGTTAGCGCTAACGCAACGGAGATCGCCCAGCTGACAGCAATCACCGGAGGAATAGAGAAACCGATGATGGGCGATCCCGGAACGCCAGCGGGGCCTCGCAACCCCTCACCTACCGGCAGGACAACGTGTTGGACAAAGGGGGGTGACGTAACCACGAGTGAGGGGGCGCTGACCGGCGCGGGGTATTTAAACCCCGCACCGGCACGCTCCTGTCACTCTCAGCTTTTTTCCTATACTGTACCTACACCATGAATAAATCAGAGCCTGTTCCACAGAACCAGTGTCTGAGCATTATTCAGAGGTAGGCAGCGCATGACATAAAGCTGAGAGTCATAAACTCAGCCTCGCCGAGCCCCACCGGACGACAACGAGCCGCGGGAGGAGTAGACGGCGAGAAGACCAGGAAGATGAGGCCGGCGCGACGCGGACAAGGAGGGCGAGCCGCACGGCAAGAAGCAGAGGAGGACCAACCGAGGCCAGAGGCACCGCGGACTCCCGGAGCCATGGACGCCCACCCGACCCAACCCGAGCCTCAGCTCCAACCCCAAGGGGAGATGGCGACGGAGGCAACCCGACCACGGGAAGGAGCAACATACCTTCCGAAACCAGCGGAGAACCCCGCGCCCCACATCGCACCCCAGCAACGGGCGTGGAGCGACAGCCAAACGGCAGTAAGCATGGAGGAGGACGATGGAGACACCCAGCAGACGGCGGAGGAAGCGGACCAACGGCCGAGAGAGACTGAACCCCACTGGCAACCCACCCCCGCCGACACACCGACAGAACCGGCCCCAGCGGCGGCGCGGATCGTGGACGAGGAAGCACGAGCTGGTCTCGCGGCCATGCAGACCCAACTGGAGGAACTCCGGACCATGCTTCAGTTGCTCATGCCCCCCGCACAGGTCCACACCCCGAGCGAAGCGCCGAACCCCCACGGGCCAAATGAAGGTCAACAGACGGCCCAGGCAGACGACACCACAGGCCGGGAAGCGAGAGGAAGGGCCGCACAAAACGCCCGGGCCCCAAAGGACTTCCCCATCTTCTTTGATGGGAACCCCGCGAAACTGTCGTTCTTTATCACGAATGCCAGGGAGTTCATGGGGAGGCACGGACACTCCTACGACTCCGAAGCGGACAAAATCGCTGCCGTGGCGATCAAATTACAAGACCGGGTGGCGGACTGGTACGTCCAACTGTACGAGTCCAGCTCCCCCGCCCTCGCCAACTTCCCCGCCTTCATCAAGGAGATGAGAAGCTACTTCGAAGACCCACTAGCCAAAGTGAGGGCGAAGAGCGCACTCCAAAGACTTAAACAGGGCACACGCACTGTCCCAGACTACGCCCTCGAGTTCAAAGCCCTCGCGGGGAAGGTCAGCGACTGGTCCAAGACCACCCTGCTGGAAATGTTCAAAAGGGGGCTCAACCGCGACGTACTGCAATGGGCCCTCTACCGCGATGACCCAGAAACTCTACACGGGTGGATCCACCTCGCGGGGAAAGCCGAACACGCGCACCGCACCTTCCTCATGACAACTACGGAAGACGCGAACTACAGCTGCAAAAAGGTACCCGCACCACACGTGGGGACGGCCGGCCCCACATACCCAAAGAAGAAATTTAATCGGGAGCCCTGCGGGAGGTGTGGAAAACTTGGGCACAAGACGGCGGATTGCTTCGCCAACCGACTGCCGACCAGTGCGCCTAAACCCACCCCGAAAGCTAGCCCCAAACCACCTAACCTGGTGCCGCCCCCTCACCGCCGAATGACCGTAGCCACAGCGACACCAGAGGAAGGCTGGGACACCTACTGGGGGGAAGAGGACAACGTAGACCCAGACCAGCCGGCGGGAAAAGCTCCCCGCCTGCCCTGAAACGCGTTGCGAGGCAGGCGGTGGGACAGCAACGCGGACCACCTCGACGGAACGGCGAAAGCTCCGTGATAATGGCGGCAATTAAACTCTCTGCCGGCAACGGAGCCACCACGGCCGCGGTACTAGTGGACTCGGGGTGCTCAAAAAACCTCATCCACCCCGACTTAGTCGCCAAACTCGACCTCCGCTGCTTCCCCCTCCCCACGCCGCTGGCATTCCACCAGCTAGACGGCTCTACAGCGGGAGGGAAACCAGCTACGATGCAAACCGAGCCGGTCACCCTGCAAATGGGCACTCACACCGAACGCACATCGTTCGTCGTCACTCACATGGGACGGCCCATTGCAGTCCTGGGGATGCCATGGCTCGCGACAAACAACCCGCGCATCAACTGGGAGACCCGCACCTTCACATTTGGCGACGGCAAGTATCGGGCACCAGTTCCAGCAGGCAGAACCAACCCCACTGTGGGACGAGCAGAGACGACTACACAGGACAACGCCGCTACCACAGCAGACCTACCGGAACAATACGCCGACTTCTCCGAGGTCTTCGGAGAGGCGGAAGCTGACCAACTACCCCCCCACCGCAAGACGGATTGCCGGATCGACCTGCTGCCCGACGTCCCCTTACCTAGACCGAAGATCTACTTGATGACCCCGAAGGAGATGGCAACCCTCCGGGAGTTCATCGATAAAAACCTAGAGAGGGGATTCATAGAGCCAGCATGCTCACCGGTCGGAGCCCCCGTCTTATTCCGGGAGAAGAAAGACGGCACCCTACGGCTCTGCACCGACTACCGGGGCCTAAACGCGGCTTCCCTGTCCAACAAATACCCCTTACCCCTGGTGAAAGACATGCTCGCCCACCTGTCCACGGGCAAAGTCTTTTCCAAATTGGACCTTCGCGAGGCGTACTACCGCATCCGAATCAGGGAGGGGGACGAATGGAAGACTGCGTTCAACTGCCCCCTAGGCGCCTTCCAGTACAAAGTGCTGCCGTTTGGACTCGCGGGGGCCCCCGGGGTGTTTATGCAGCTCATCAATGAGGTACTGCATGAACACCTGTTCAAAGGGGTCCTTGTCTACATAGACGACGTCCTTATCTACACGAAAATGCACAAAGAACATGTGACCCTAGTCAGGCAAGTCCTCGACAAGCTCAGAAGGGCACAGCTCTATGCCAAACCTACAAAGTGCGAATTTCATAAAGCGCGCCTAGACTACCTGGGGTACCGAATCTCTGGAGACGGCATAGAAATGGACCCCGCAAAAGTCGAGGCGGTGCTGAACTGGGAACGCCCCCGCAACAGACGCCAACTCCAGAGCTTCCTCGGCTTCGCGAATTTTTACAGGTCATTCGCCCGGGGGTTCGCAGAGATAGCCCTCCCCCTAACGGACCTCCTCAAAACCAAAGGGGTGGGGGACACCCGACGCGCCAAGAACCCGGGCACAGTATTGAATTGGACTCCCGCGTGCCAGACCACATTCGACAAGCTGAAAGCGCTGTTCACCACGGAGCCAATCCTCGCGCACCCGGACCCAGAACGGCCGTTCGTGGTCCAAGCCGACGCCTCAGACTTCTCCCTGGGGGCCATCCTACTCCAAAAGGACCCCACAGGACTCCTGAAACCATGCGCCTACCTGTCGAGGAAATTTTCCGAGACAGAAAGGCGATGGCACGTCTGGGAGAAAGAAGCCTTTGCGGTAAAAACGGCGCTAGAAACATGGCGACACCTACTCGAGGGAGCCACCCAACCATTCGAGGTCTGGACCGACCACCGGAACCTCGAGGCCCTCCGAACGCCCAGACGCCTTAGCCCAAAACAGGTCCGATGGGCCCAATTCTTCAGCCGCTTTAAATTCCAGCTGAAGTTCATGCCGGGCAAAAAGAACTTCATGGCCGACGCCCTCTCCCGACTGCCCCAGGACAAAGAACCCGCCCCAGACACCATTGGGACGGTTCTATCCGCCTCGCAACTGGGGATGGCCGTGACCACCCGAAGCGGCGCTCGGAGGCAGCTCGACTCTACGGCGCAGCCGACGGCGGGACAACCCACGACCAGACGAAGCCCACCGCAACTACCAGGGGGAATACGCATGGACCTCGCCGCCGCCCTCAAAACCGACCCCTGGTTCCTGGCAAACCCCGACAAGGTAACGATGGCACAGGACCTGGCATGGGGGGAAGGCAGAATCTATGTCCCGGACTCGCAATGCCAAGCGATCTTGCATAGGTCACACGACGCCAAGCAAGCGGGACACTTTGGGTTCCTCAAGACCCTACACCTAACAAGGCGTCAATTCTGGTGGCCCGCGCTCAGACGAGACGTGAAAGCATACGTAGCGTCCTGCCCAACGTGTGCTAGGGCCAAACGGGCACCAGGCAAACCCGCGGGGCTATTACAACAGGTGGCAGAACCCTCCCGCCCATGGGAGGAAATCTCTATGGATTTTATAGTGGACCTCCCACCCAGCCAGAAGAAAACGGCCATTTGGGTGGTGAAGGATTACTTCTCGAAACAGGCCCACTTCATCCCCTGCACGTCGGTCCCGTCCGCACAACAACTAGCCAAACTCTTCCTCATCCACGTGTACAGGTTACACGGATGTCCCGCACGTGTGGTGACCGACAGGGGCACACAGTTCACCTCTAAATTCTGGCGGGCCTTCCTAAAGCTGACGGGGACCCAACAGGCCCTATCCACTGCCTGGCACCCCCAGACGGACGGAGCCACAGAGGTCCTTAATGCCACCCTAGAGCAATTCATACGCTCATACACCAACTATCATCAAGACGACTGGGCCGAACTGCTCCCGTTTGCCGAAGTCGCATACAACAACGCCGTCCACACGAGCACGGGGAAAACTCCGTTCGAGGTAGTCTTTGGGCGCGACTTCGTCCCCATACCGGAGCTACCACAACCCCCGGGACCCCAAGTGGATGCTAGTGACTGGGGACGGAAGATTGCGGAATCGTGGCCAATAATCACGGCAGCGCTGAAGGATGCACAGGCGGCCTACAAAGAGCAGGCCGACAAGCACCGGCGCCAACAACCAACGTTCCAGGCGGGGGATATGGTCTACCTATCCACCAAATTTCTAAAGTCACCCCAACCCTCGAAAAAACTGGGGCCTAAGTACATCGGGCCGTTCCGAGTCACGCAAACAGTGAACCCGGTGGCAATACGCTTGGACCTGCCACACAACCTACGGAGACTCCACCCGGTGTTCCACACCAGCCTCCTGAAACCGGCAACCACCTCTCGATGGCACCCAAGCACGCCACAGCCCTCACCGGTGATGATCGACGGGCAACATCACTTTGACGTAAGGGACATTCTCGACTCTCGCAGGCAACGGGGAACTTTACACTATTTGGTCAGGTGGAAACACTTCCCCCACCCAGAATGGGTGGCGGCGCACAACGTTAACGCGCCTGACCTGACCCGGGCTTTTCACCGGGCATACCCCGACAAGCCAAAACCAAGGCTAGCAAGCCGTCACCTGCAAAACCCCTCCCCCGCGGCCCCCCCGCCTACCGTGCCCCAAGGGAAAGGGCCCCCCCAAGCCCGCAACTTGGGTGGACCTCCCCCCCCTGGGACTCACTCCCCCCACCCCGGGCCCACGAGGCAGTAACAAGCGTTCGCCAGCACCCTCCCCCTGCCCCGGGCCCACGGGGGAGTGGCAAGCAAGCCAACAGGGCATCCTGGGGGCAACGCCCAGGAGCACACATAACAAAGGCGACGCACTTTGAATAAAAAAGAAGGGCCCTACCTGGAGCCGATAAGCACCCGACCAGCCACGCCTCTCTCCTCGCCGAACTGAGCCAAACTAACAGGGTGTGGCCGGAGCATGCGCACGCCAGGGTGTGACCTGGGCATGCGCACTAAGGACACACCCTAGGGAGGCACGTGGTAGAGGGCGGAACAAAGGGAGGGGCGAAAAATACTCCGGCGGGAATTTCAAAAAGTTTCTTTTGACAGCTCTCCTGGAAAAAAAAAAAAAAAAAAACCAGAAAACCGGGGGGGGGCACTATTCGGACAGGGGGCAGTATGTCATGAGTGCCGTTGAGCTGAAGACATCAGCGCAATGGCACACATGACAATAGCAAGGAAACAGGGGAAGGGGCTCAAGATAAGTAGCCATCAACTCACAAAGACTGAAGGACAAGAAACAATGGCTAAACGGATCGCGAGGCACACCCAAGCTGTTAGCGCTAACGCAACGGAGATCGCCCAGCTGACAGCAATCACCGGAGGAATAGAGAAACCGATGATGGGCGATCCCGGAACGCCAGCGGGGCCTCGCAACCCCTCACCTACCGGCAGGACAACGTGTTGGACAAAGGGGGGTGACGTAACCGCGAGTGAGGGGGCGCTGACCGGCGCGGGGTATTTAAACCCCGCACCGGCGCGCTCCTGTCACTCTCAGCTTTTTTCCTATACTGTACCTACACCGTGAATAAATCAGAGCCTGTTCCACAGAACCAGTGTCTGAGCATTATTCAGAGGTAGGCAGCGCATGACATCTAACATCACAGTGATCCAAATATATGCCCCAACCACAGATGCTGAAGAAGCTGAAGTAGAGCGGTTCTATGAGGATCTGCAGCACCTACTGGACAACACGACTAAAAGAGATGTTATTTTCATCACGGGAGACTGGAATGCTAAGGTGGGCAGTCAAATGACACCTGGAATTACAGGTAAGCATGGCCTGGGTGAACAAAACGAAGCAGGACGTAGGCTGATAGAATTTTGCCAAGACAACTCAATGTGCATAACAAACACTCTCTTCCAGCAACCTAAGAGACGGCTTTATACATGGACTTCCCCAGATGGACAACACCGAAATCAGATTGACTACCTCCTTTGCAGCCAAAGCTGGCGGACATCTATATAGTCGGTAAAAACAAGACCTGCAGCTGACTGTAGTTCAGATCACGAACTTCTTCTTGCACAATTTAGGATCAGTCTGAAGAGATTAGGGAAGACCCACAGATCAGCTAGATATGAGCTCACTAATATTCCTAAGGAATATGCAGTGGAGGTGAAGAACAGATTTAAGGGACTGGACTTAGTAGATAGGGTCCCAGAAGAACTATGGACAGAAGTCCGCAACATTGTTCAAGAGGCGGCAACAAAATACATCCCAAAGAAAGAGAAAACCAAGAAGGCAAAGTGGCTGTCTGCTGAGACACTAGAAGTAGCCCAAGAAAGAAGGAAAGCAAAAGGCAACAGTGATAGGGGGAGATATGCCCAATTAAATGCAAAATTCCAGAGGCTAGCCAGAAGAGATCAGGAATTATTTTTAAACAAGCAATGCGTGGAAGTGGAAGAAGACAATAGAATAGGAAGGACAAGAGACCTCTTCCAGAAAATTAGAAACATCGGAGGTAAATTCCAGGCAAAAATGGGTATGATCAAAAACAAAGATGGCAAGGACCTAACAGAAGAAGAAGAGATCAAGAAAAGGTGGCAAGAATATACAGAAGACCTGTATAGGAAGGATAACAATATCGGGGATAGCTTTGACGGTGTGGTCAGTGAGCTAGAGCCAGACATCCTGAAGAGCGAGGTTGAATGGGCCTTAAGAAGCATTGCTAATAACAAGGCAGCAGGAGACGACGGCATCCCAGCTGAACTGTTCAAAATCTTGCAAGATGATGCTGTCAAGGTAATGCATGCTATATGCCAGCAAATTTGGAAAACACAAGAATGGCCATCAGACTGGAAAAAATCAACTTATATCCCCATACAAAAAAGGGAAACACTAAAGAATGTTCAAACTATCGAACAGTGGCACTCATTTCACATGCCAGTAAGGTAATGCTCAAGATCCTGCAAGGTAGACTTCAGCAATTCATGGAGCGAGAATTGCCATATGCACAAGCTGGGTTTAGAAAAGGCAGAGGAACTAGGGACCAAATTGCCAATATCCGCTGGATAATGGAAAAAGCCAGGGAGTTTCAGAAAAACATCTATTTCTGTTTTATTGACTATTCTAAAGCCTTTGACTGTGTGGACCATAACAAATTGTGGCAAGTTCTTAGTGGTATGGGGATACCAAGTCATCTTGTATGCCTCCTGAAGAATCTGTCTAATGACCAAGTAGCAACAGTAAGAACAGACCACGGAACAACGGACTGGTTTAAGATTGGGAAAGGAGTACAGCAGGGCTGTATACTCTCACCCTACCTATTCAACTTGTACACAGAACACATCATGCGACATGCTGGGCTTGAGGAATCCAAGGCTGGAGTTAAAATCTCTGGAAGAAACATTAACAATCTCAGATATGCAGATGATACCACTTTGATGGCTGAAAGCGAAGAGGAACTGAGTAGCCTTATGATGAAGGTGAAAGAAGAAAGTGCAAAAGCTGGCTTGCAGCTAAACCTCAAAAAAACCAAGATTATGGCAACCAGCTTGATTGATAACTGACAAATAGAGGGAGAAAATGTAGAAGCAGTGAAAGACTTTGTATTTCTAGGTGTGAAGATTACTGCAGATGCTGACTGCAGTCAGGAAATCAGAAGACGCTTAATCCTTGGGAGAAGAGCAATGACAAATCTCGCTAAAATAGTTAAGAGCAGAGACATCACACTGACAACAAAGGTCCACATAGTTAAAGCAATGGTAGTAGTAGTAACATATGGCTGCGAGAGCTGGACCATAAGGAAGGCTGAGCGAAGGAAGATCGATGCTTTTGAACTGTGGTGTTGGAGGAAAATTCTGAGAGTGCCTTGGACTGCAAGAAGATCAAACCAGTCCATCCTCCAGGAAATCAAGTCAGACTGCTCACTTGAGGGAATGATATTAAAGGCCAAACTGAAATACTTTGGCCACATAATGAGAAGACAGGACACCCTGGAGAAGATGCTGATGCTAGGGAGAGTGGAGGGCAAAAGGAAGAGGGGCCGACCAAGGGCAAGATGGATGGATGATATTCTAGAGGTGACGGACTTGGCCCTGGGGGAGCTGGGGGTGTTGACGACTGACAGGAAGCTCTGGCGTGGGCTGGTCCATGAAGTTACGAAGAGTCGGAAGTGACTAAACGAATAAACAACAACATCATCTGTTTGAATAAATCCAGAACTAGAGCTCACTATATCTGGGTATTGCCATCTTATCAGGTGTATTAAGTTAATAATTGCTTAAGATGAAGAATGATTAACAATTATTGGGTAAGTTGATGATAATATTCGGTGCTAATCTTCATCCAGTAGAACAGTCATTTACTGCCATCTGGTGTACAAAACTGGAATAACACAATTCAAAATCCTCTACATCAGTGTTTCTGTCATGAGTAAGGATGGCGAGCAGGGGGCTCCCATCCAGAGTGTTAAGCGCATGCGTAGCACTGAGGAATTAGGTAGCCATTCAAAGAGACACAGATCGGGACCGCCTTAACCTTTGGGGTTTATATGGCTGGGTTTTTCCCACGCTTCTTCAGTTTGTTAGGATTCCTGTTATGTACAAGCAATAAAACATTAGAGACCAGTTCCTTGTCTCAGCGTGTTTCCTGGCAGTTAGGACAGTTTCTTACACTTTTTTCTCTCAGGATACCTTCCCACTTTTAAAAACTATGGAGGACCCCAAAAGAGCTTTTGTTTCTATGGGTTATATTTATAGATACTTACTGCATTAAAAATTAAAACTGATGCATTTGCTGCCTCTACCACTTCACATGATAGTTTGATGCAATTTTAATATTGCATCATTTTTCAACATAGGCTGGCAAATAATTTTGATTTCAAAGACCCCTGAGAGGGTCTTGGGGGACCACCACTAGTTCTAGGACCACACTTTAAGAAACACTGTTCTAAATGTTTGCTCCCCATGCACTTGGATCTATGTATTATCTGTTCAGAAAAAACTCAGTGGATCGAAAATGGTATGTGAACGTGCTACCTGCGTTCAGGAAGAAAGAAAAGGACTGCTTAAAACCAAGGTACTCAGATTATCTGAGACTACAAGATCAAGATTTTTTTTTTCTATTTATTCCACAGTCCCTGAACTTTCCATGCAAGTTCATGTAAATACAACCAGTGGGAGTAATGACTTGCATGTAATCAAAGCTTCCACAATCAAATGTGCTTCCACACTGAACTGTAAACCACATTTTTGCCTGTGTTGTGCAAATCCAACATCTGAAGTTAGTTTACAATTCACTGTATCATACAAACAAAGGAAATCCAGATGACTGAGTAAGCTATGATTCTGTTAACCATGGGTATATTGTGCCAACCCAGCGAACAGGAAGCAAAGCTCCAGTGACCATTTGATTCAAGAACTGTTGCTCTGCATGAAAACACTTGATTACCTTCTTCTTCCTCTCTTTTTTCAAGAGCAACCAGAAAACTGTTTGCTTGAGATCAGGAAGGTCTATATTTGGTCAAGCATTCTGGAAAAGTAGGGGAAAGTATAAAATAAATTATGTTCATATGGGTTTTTGTAATAAAGCAGAAACTTTGAACTTGACTCCCAATGATTTCATGAACAAGTCCGTAGAGTTATCTTGGCAACTGTACATACATATGTAAGTGGGTGGCCATTGACTTCTTCTATGATGATTTTCCAACTTTCCACTCTAGCCTATGGCCCTGAGGTTCCCTGATGGTTTCTAATCCAAGCACTAATTAGGCTGAACCTGTATAGATATTTGAGATCAGCCAAGGTTGATTGGGTGCTTAAGTGGATGATGTATAACATGTATGTCGACATCTAATACGTTTAGGATTTTTTAAAAGGAAAATAAGCTTCAGTAGGTTGGCAGGATTGAAACTGGTGTGCATATTTTTAAAAGACTATTCCAAGTGCCACAGTCTCAACAAATATCACCCCCCACCTGCTTTTTGTATATATTAAATAAAGCACAAGAGGGCAGAGTTGTATAAGCATATGGGTGTAAGTTTTACAATACAATCCTGTACAAAGCTACTCAGAAGATCTTGTTAAATGGGACATATTCTCAGGAAGATGTACTTGCTAGATTGGTACAAATGCCACATGCTAAGAGTTCCTTATTTTCTAGCATATCTCTGTATTTTTTTAAATTATGTTGGAATATAGCCTTATCCAAAGACTTTTTAATGAGTATCTTATATTGTCATTTGTAGCTGATGATATGTCTACATGAAGCTGTCTTTGAAGATCAACTGGAAGCCACACTTGATCCAGCATGCAGTGGCCTGTGCATTGGCTGGGTAGATGCGGGCATGAACACATTACGCTGGTGCTATAGGCCCTGCACTGGCTCCCTATACATTTTCAAGAACAATTAAAACTGCTGGTTTTAACCTATAAAGCCATATTTTTGTGGTGCTGGCTATGAGCTTGGCTGGCTTCAAAAAACAGTAGGACCAGTTCATGGAAGTCATACAACTGCCTCTGAAGGCCATCTGCTGGAAGACCAGTAGGCTTCCTTGTGCAGTTGGCTGGCCGCTGTGAGAACAGACTGCTGGACTAAGTGGGCCAGGGGTCCAATCCAGCAGGGCACTGCTTATGTTCTTATGTTAATATGAGGCTCCTGGAAGACTATCTTCTCCAATGGAATTCAACCTGATTCAGAAATTTCAGGAGAAACTGCCACTGGTTTTGCATTATTGCAAGGAAGGGGAGTGGGTGAGGCTGGCATGAGCTGCTTCTCTGTGCATGTGCCTGCTATACGGAATATTCCCTCCCAGTAATTCAATTGATGCCAGGCCGTTGCCTTTCCATATGTTTTTAAAACTTCATTTTGTAGAGCTTTTGGAGGTTGAAATAATGCCACCAGTTGTTTAAACTTGTGGAGAGGTTTTTGTTGTTGTTTTTTTAATCACCCCTTTAATTTATTGTATGGTGGATGTTTTATTATTAGATGTTTGTATTACGACCTATCAAGATAATTTTTGACTGCAGCAAAGATAAATCAAATAAATAAATGTTCTAGTTGTATCTTTACTATATATCCACAGTTCTTTAACAGCTGTTCTTTTGGGTGCTTGAACAGAAAAGTTTTATTTAAACAACTTTAATAATAGTAATTATAGTAATTTCTATATCTGGGTATCTAAGGACAATACACTGAATTCTGAAATTTTAAAAAAAGTCTTCATTGAGGTGGATTATGCTTTTTCAGAAAAACTAAAACATGTGATAAATAATATTTTAAAATACTTTTTCTTGAAAATTATAAAAAATAAAATGATTTATTGTTTCTATGAAAGCTTAGGAGGTAACTAAATTCAAGCATTGGCTTGAAAAAAATCCTCATTTTGTAGAATAGCCCTTCTCCACTTGAGGGCCTACCGTATGCATGGACTACAATTCAGAATTCGGAGCAATGGTCTTTTTATTTTTATTGTGTCAAGCTAATTAGAGTACAAATAGGAAATGTACATATATAAACAGAGTTAACAAAATAATACAACATTACAGTTTATCCCCTTACATCAAAAATGGAGCAGGAAAAAAGAATCTAGATAGTAATAAACTCTCAAAACAATTCCAAAAAATACAACAAAATGGCTTGAAAGTCTTCATCTTTGTCCCTTTGTCAAAATAAACAAACACATATTAAGATGTTGACAGCTATATTAGCAATCCATTGCTGCAAGTCAGATGTAGATTGTGTTTCCAATATTATCTATTAATTGAAAGATCCACACTTGATGTTTTGAGAGATCCTAAATAATGGGGGTATAGCCAAGCAGATTATACAATTATCACATTTAATACTTTATTAAATATTAACATGTGACATTATAAACAATTAATATTTAAGTTGAATTAACTCCCAAGAAGTAGACTTGGTCAGGTAAATTAAATTTGATAAAAAATTAAGAAACAATCACAACAGAATTAAGTTGATCTAAAGTAACACTGTTTTGAGAGATCAAATTTAACCAAAAAACAGAGTTCTCAATTATTTTAAAAACCTCATTGTCCCATAAAGAACCAAAGTTACCTATTTCTTTTCTCTCTATATATATTTGCAGCATTAATCTCAGGTATTGAAACCAGAAATGGCCACACAGAAGAGTTTATGGGAACTGAAGTCCATGCATCTGGACAGTGCTCAGGTCGAGGAATGCTGATGTAGAAATCCTCCACACTAGGGCGGTCGGTGTTCCCGGAATGTGTATGACAGCACCAAATGCTCCCTGTATTCAGAGAGGTAGTTCCCTATTCCTGACGCGTGCTATTTGCCATCTTCTAGAGCTGCAGAACTATCACCATTCCTGAAATGTTTTCTTTGTTCAAACAGGAATATACAACTTCTGTTATCTGGTATACTACATTCTGTGTACTTTATCTGGGCACTTCATTTATTCTCCCCCTTCCAAATCCAGTCTGAGGATCAAAAATTTTGGTACTGGCTACAGCTTTGCATGCAAAAGCTATTAGGTTCTGACATTTGGAAGTATTGCTGGGAAGGATTCTTATGATAGATGTTATATTATAGATGTGACCGGTAATGCTCTATTAAATGTGAACCTATGTTAGACAACAGATGCAGTATACTGTCCCTTAATTCTCCCTTTAAATAGGAGTGTGTGTTAGTTAATAGCTGTGGTATTATTTCCTTCAATTTTTTTTCTTTCTTGATTGCATAGTTTTAGTAAATAACATTATTACTTTACTATTGTTTATCTTTGATGTTATGTAAATATATTGAGAGCTCTTGCACCGAAGTCAAATTCCTTGTATGTCCAATCATACTTGGCCTATAAAGTATTCTATTCTATTCTGTTCTATTCGGGTCTTTGAACTACTGCCAGACCACAAACATTCTGATAAAAATAAAATAAAAATACTGAGCTGGATGGGCCAATAATCTAATTTGGTATAAAGTATAATCTGCTAAACAGCATTTGCAGAATTTTATTTGTAGAATTCTATATAAGGGGGGGGGGTTGGTAGAATTTTTATTTGTAGAATTCCATAAAAGGTATAGCATTTGCAGAATTTTTATCAGACAATTGAGAGGATGCTAGGGAACAATAAAGTTAAGTATTCAGTCACAAAATGAGAGGACATCTAACAAATTTCAACTTTTATCCCAGAGTTGATTTCAAGAATAGATTCCATCTCAGACTGAGTAGCTTTTCACTGAAATAAGAAAACCTCAGTTTAGCAGGTTGTTGGTGAGATAACAAGATCTATGGACACAAATTTTACATTCTAATCCATTGGAACAAGTTTTGCAAGAGCATTAGAATCTGTGCTCGACGCATTTTTTGAAAAGTGTAGGGCATTCACAGAGTAATCAAAATGACAATGGAAGAAGTCCAGAATTGTACAAAATGGGAATAGTTTTCCTATACATCATACTAGAGGCCATTGTATGAATGAACAGCTGAAGAGTCTATACCAGGAGGAAAAGTATCCTGGGAACCATGCCCGGACCCGTGGCATGAAAGAACACATTTTTAAACATAAAAAGAATGGGATTAGACCTTGACGATTATTATGTTAGCGTGCACTGGGTTTGAACTGGAGGTAATCATAACGTGGAATGAAATACATGTTTGTACACTTTCAGAGTATGCTGACATTTTAAATCTGAATATAGTACATATTACCCTCTTTAAAGGATAACGTTTTGCATTTTTGTTGACCTTTACCTTTGTATGGTTTGTCATCTGCTTCTGTCCTTAAAGATGATATTGGTCCAGATTAACCCTAAAACTTTCAAGAGATTTAATACTCCTAGTAAAAGGAGGTCCTGAAGAGCAGTTCTTCAGAGTCTTCTCCTGAGTACAATGATAGTCAAATTGTCCAAATTGTAAAAAAACTAAAAGAGCATCCCTTTTGGAAATACTCAGGGAGACAAGCTAAGTATCTCCCTAAGTTCCAGATTGAAAGGTTAATGATAAAAAAATACAGTAGTTATATCCAAAGCATGTGGAGGACACTCATTTCCTTACCTCTGTCTAGATAGAAGATATCAGTGTATTTTAGCTCTGAATTGTTAGAAGACTGTGGTTTCCTTAAGAAAAGGTCTTATCTATAGCACTGTTAGTGGGGCTGAAATAGGAATGGTTAGATGACAGCCAGATATTACGGCCTACTCCCCAGCCCCTTGGAGGTTCCTGTTGCTACTACTGAAGCTCATTGCTGCTTAAAAGAGCCATAGCTAACCAGAGGAGCTAATGTAAAACTAGATGACCAAGGATTTTGTTCAGGTTAGAGCAACATCATGTGTTTTTATTAATTAGAGTTAATTAAGGTTGCTCAGTACTTGCCTGGACATGGTGGCTATGCTGTAGAATGGCCTGAGGCACCAGAAAAGTATGCAGCTGTGCTATTTCCCCCTTCATTCCTCTACCACTTACCTGGCTATGCTACAAACACACACACATACCACGCACACAACAACAACAACACATAAAACTCAACACACTATTTTGATTTAGAATCCCAGGTGTTACACTGTTTATTTCAACTTGCTTGGAGAGGAGCTACAGTATGGTAAAAATATATTTTGCCTTGGATCTTGGAAAAGAATTGTTGGAAAGCTTTTTCATAAATGTCAACAAGCATTGTTGAAGAAATGTCAGATGAAAGCAATTACCTTTAGGGAAAATTGACTAGAATAGAAGCAAAGTCTCAAAAATGCTATGACATATTAGCTATTTATAAGAGATGACTACTCTTGCTGCTTTCCAGATAGCTATGGGATCTTATAATTGCATTCTTACTTCTATAATTTACAGGGACTACTGTAGAAGTAGCCGGAGAATTTATAGGTAAGATTGCTGGGTTTGAACAAATCATGTGCCAAAGCTTGTTCTCCAATTTCCCAGAAACACTGATAGATCTGGATTTTGAGCTCTTATGTGGTGATGAGATGCTCAAGGGAACACACAACATACAGAGAGTCTCTGATAACCCACAAAAGCATCATTAATTACAGTTGCTTAAGAATTGGACACCCACAAGCTTCCTTGATCTGCTGCACCCTGGCCAGGTGATGCACAGGGCTTGGGGAAGACAGATGTGCTTTGTAGGGGAGAGTTTCATCTGAATAGCGGGGATTGCAACCAGTCTCCTCTCCCAGCCTTGCTTTTTCATCTTTGCCAGCTGCATTCTGTCAGCATTCCCTCATGCATCACCTTGGTTGTTCTTTCATTGACCTGCTATGTAAGTTTCTGAGCTAAGCAGATCTTGCAGCACGCCAGTGAACTTTCTTACCTCTGGTTGCTCCTTTCAGGTTGACTTCCTTATCTATTCAGCTTATTTACTCCTGAACCCATGCATGTTCTTTCTAGAATCAAATGTTGGTCCTTTTGCCTGTCTACTTCACCCAATGTTTTTGTTCTTGTAACAAAATCTTCTTTTCCTGAAAAAGAGGCTTCCATTTTTCTGTACCATTTTTGGAGTGCTGTAGAATGTCTTCATTCTTTTTTTAGCATTGTTTTAGTTTATTGTGATGAGATGGTGAAGACTGCAGCAGTTGCTGGTTCCCTGTCACACAGCAGCCTTGCTAGCTGTCTGTGCTTTCTGACCTGAAGTGTTTCTCCCTTGACTATTTATATGGACTGTGTGTAGCCAAGCAGGCTGCAGACAGTCAGGAGACTGATTGTACAACAAAGGGAAGGATGCTTTCAGCAACCACACAGTGAAGATCTTACTGCATCTCCACCATGCAAATGTTGCAACTGTTCCTTCTTCGTGAGGAGAAAAAAATATCAACGGGAGTTTCTTTTTCATCAAGCTGAATATGAATGGTTAAAAAGATGTTAAAAAGTACTTTTCAGCCCAGCACTAGTTTCAACACAGAGATTTGTGTTAATAGCTTTGAAACAATGATTTAAAAAGGAGGTTGGTAGCTATGGCTTTCCTCATCCATTCCTTTGCTCTGATGCAGAAACCAACCTGCCACAAACAACAGTTAAGATGGAATGGGCAAAAAGGGAAGGGGAAGATACATCTGGAAGAAGTTGGAACTGTTGTGTCCTTTTAAAGCTATATGCTGGTTCTCCGGGTTACAATGTGGCAATGTTATTTATCAGGCTTACTACAAAGGCTTGTAATTACGTGGGGGGGAGGGTGTTGGAGATCTGTGGTTTAGCTATCCACTGGTATTAAGAGTGAGGTAAGCAGCAGGGCTTACACTGATAACAGATCTGGGGAAGCAGATGCTGCACATCAAATGCCACAAGGCCAATAGGCTGAAGTATTATAGATTCTTAACTCACTGCAGAGCAGCCTTTCTCAACCTTTTGAGCCTGGAGGAACCCTTGAGATATTTTTCAGGCCTCGGGAAACCCCTTGTGATGATTGCCTTAACTCTAAATAAAACTCTCAGACTCAAAATGGCAATTCAGGTTCTGGGTTTATTTAGAAAAGAGTGCAAACAGGTAAAAAGCTGAGAATGAGAAAAGTGCGCCTAAACTCAAACTAAATAGCGTCTTTGCAAACAGCAATCCACCCCCTCCCTCACATACAGTTCGCCCCACATTCCCAGGTGCTCCTAACAAGCTCTGCTGATCAACGGGCAAAAAGACCTTGACATTTCAGAGATAGCCTAAACACATTCCTCTTGGCACAGTCCAGCACGTCTCCTGTACAAGGCTCTCTGCAGCACCCTCCCAGCCCGGACACGTATCAGCACCTTGGCAAGCAAACCATTATGATGTAGACACACACCGGAATGGTGAACATGACATACCACCCCCCTTAAAAAAAATCACTTATCAGAGGGCTTGGAAGGGTAGGCAACATGAAAAGCATGTGTTAAATCAGGGGCAAGAACATCGCGCGCAGCAACCCATTCAGGATGGGGAAAGTGTTTCCAGCGGACGAGGTACTGCAGAGACCCCCGCAGTTGGCGAGAGTCGAGTACTTCTTTAACCTCGAAGTGTTGCTGGCCATCAATCATGATTGGTGGAGGGGGAGGCGAACGGGGATGCCAGCGAGCTGAATCCTGAGCAGGCTTGAGTAAACTGCAGTGAAAAACAGGATGCAAACGCTTCAAATTATGAGGCAAATCCAAATGAACAGTGACAGGATTGAGCACCGCAGTAATCAGAAATGGCCCAATAAACTTAGGAGCCAGCTTCCTAGAGGGCTGAGGGGGCTTTATAAACTTTGTAGAGAGATAGACCAAATCCCCCACTTGAAAAGCTGGCTGGCGGTGGCGGTGCCTATCAGCATGCTGTTTATAAGCCTCTTGAGCCTCTCGAAGAGTGGTTTGAATAACGGGCCATGAATCAGCCAGCCTAGAGCCCCAATCGCAGGCGGCAACAGCCGGAGCAGGAGGCTGGGGAAACTCTGGAATGGGAACAAAATCCCTACCAGAAACAATGCGAAAAGGGGTTTACCCCCATGCTCTTGTGAACAGCATTATTGTAAGCCACTTCAGCGAAAGGGAGCAAGTCAACCCAATCATCCTGATGATAGTTTATGTAAGAGCGAAGAAATTGCTCCAAAGTGGCATTAAGGACCTCAGTGGATCCGTCCATCTGGGGATGCCAAGAGGTCAACAAAGCCTGCTCAGTGCCAATCAATTTCAAAAAAGCCCGCCAAAACTTTGAGGTAAATTGTGTACCCCTATCGGTCACCAAACGAGAGGGGCAGCCGTGAGGATGGCACACATGTACCAAAAAAAGTTTAGCCAGCTGTTGCGCCAAGGGAATAGAAGTGCAGGGCACAAAATGAGCTTGCTTAGAAAAATAGTCTTTGACCACCCAAATGACAGTTTTCTTCTGACTGGGGGGTAGGTCTACAATGAAATCCATGGAAATCACATCCCAAGGGTGTGCAGGGTCAGCCACCAGCTGGAGGAGACCCTGTGGTTTACCAATAGAACGTTTGGACATCGCACAGACAGAACAAGAAGCCACATAGGTTTTGACATCCTTACCACCAGAATTGTCATCGGATTAAATGTAGGGACTTCAGAAAACCAAAGTGACCAGCCTGCTTACTGTCATGAGAACGAGCCAGTATAGCAGGACGTTGAGAGTCAGGTACATATAACCGCCCCTTAACCCAAGCGAGGTCGTGCTCAATGGACACCTTGTCAGGATTAGCAAGCAGCCAGGGATCAGAACGCAGCACAGATACAAAAGTAGAGCGCAATGCAGCGGACAATGGAGGCGGCTTGCGAACTGGCAAGGAAGGAGGCAGGGGCTCCTTAACTTTGCGAGTCTCCCCCACCCCCTTAGTCCATAACAAATCAGTTAGGGGCAGGGTAATTTCAGCGAACCCCCTGACAAAGGATATGTAAAAATTGGCAAACCCGAGGAAACTTTGAAGTTGACGCCAGGTTCTGGCAGTAAGCACTGCCTGAATCTTAACAGGATCCATTTCAATGCCCTTATCGGAAATCCTGTAACCAAGGTAATCCAAGTGAGACTTATGGAACTCACATTTAGAAAGCTTAGCATAAAGCTTGGCATTCCTAAGCTTGGTAAGCACCTGTTTAAGAAGTCGTTCGTGTTCCTTTAAGGTCTTAGTATAAATGAGTACATCATCCAAATACACCAATACTCCCTTAAACAAGTGGTCATGCAAAACTTCATTGATGAGCTGCATAAATACACCCGGCGCCCCCGCAAGACCAAAAGGAAGAACCTTATACTGAAAAGAGCCCAATGGGCAATTAAAAGCCGTTTTCCAATCATCCCCCTCCAGAATGCGAATGCGGTAGTAGGCTTCGTGGAGATCCAACTTTGAGAAAACCCTGCCAGTGGACAGATATGCGAGCATGTCTTTGACAAGAGGCAGAGGGTACTTGTTTGAAAGTGAGGCAGAATTTAATCCGCGGTAGTCCGTGCAGAGTCTCAGGCTGCCATCCTTCTTCTCCCTAAACAAAACGGGAGCCCTGACCAGCGAGTTTGCCAGCTGAATGAAGCCACGAGCCAGGTTCTTGTCAATGAACTCCCGCAAAGCGGCAAGTTCTTTCTTAGTCATAGGGTAAATCTTTGGCTTCGGCAAGGGGACGTCCGGAAGAAGTTCAATGGAACAGTCTGTCTTGCGATGGGGGGGTAACTGGTTGGCCTCCTCCTCCCCAAAAACATCAGCAAAGTCCGAGTACGTGGCTGGAAGACCTTCCAAGGGGGATGGGGAAGGCAGAGAATCTACAACCTCTGCTTGCCGTGCCGTCGGAGGCATGGCACGCCCCAGAAGGGGAGCTTGATAGAAGCCATCCTCAAAGGTAATGGAGCGGGACCGCCAATTGACGTAGGGATTATGCGAGGTGAACCAGGGAATCCCTAACACAACCAAAGGATTCCCCACCGGGGTCACAATGAACTGAATGAGTTCGAAATGGGACCCCATACGCAAAGTGACTTCCCCAGTAAACTGGGTAGCCCCCCCCCCCTGCTGTGGAGCCATCAAGCTGTTGAAAAAGCAGCAGCTTTGGGAGAGGGAAGCAGGGTAAATCCAATGCCTTGACTAAGTCAGGATGGATTAAACATCGAGAACAGCCTGAGTCCAATAAAGCCCAGACCTCGAGGGATTTGGATTGAAATCCCAATTCAATTTTGACAGCGAGGATAGGGCAATCAGCACTCACCATTTAGAGTTGCGCCCGGATCAAACCACCTGCCCCATGGCGCTGGTTAAGACAGGTGGAAATCGTTTCCCGCCAGCTGTTCCAAAGCCTCTAATTCTTCTCCCGGGGTGTAGATATCATCGTCGTCCGCAGTAGCCAGCGCCCCCGTCAACTGACGAGGAGGGTTGATCAGTTTCTTGGTTGTTTTTTGAGGCACTTTTGTGGAACGATCCGGTGCCTTAGCTTAGGGGCAGTCGACAGCGCAGTGACCCGGTTTTCCACAGGTGATGCATTGCCCGCGGACAAAGCGGCATTGCTTCTCTGCATCCCATCTAGAGGTCGACGGAAGAACCAGAGCTCGGGTAGTGGTGACAGGCTTGTCTTCTTTGGTGGCCATCATAAAAGTGCGCTGGGCATGTTCTGCTTTACCAGTGAGGCAAATCCAATCATGTAATGAGTTGGGATCATCCCGCCCAAGTGCCCAGCGCAAGACTTCGCGATTGAGTCCATCCTTAAAGCGATCAATTAAGGTGGCCTCGGACCATTCAGGAACTTTACCTGCCAAAACCTTGAATCCAAGTGCATAGTCAGCCACACGCTTCTGCCCGTGGACCAGTTCTTTAAGAGCGTCCTTAGCCCTTTCTTTAGCCAAGGGATCTTCAAAGTAGCACTTCAGCGCAGCCAAAAAGGCATCGAATGTGGCCAGGGCTGGCGCCCCAATCTCTGACAGTTGGACATACCAGTCAGCAGCCCTGCCTTTCAACTTCGTGGCCACTGCAGCTATCTTCTCTTCTTCCGAAGGAAAGAGGTGGCCATGCCGTCTCATGAAACTGGCAGCATTGGTGAGAAAGAAGGACAGGTTAGCGGGGTCACCATCAAACTTCACTGGGAAGTCCCGGGGGGTTCCCCCAACCTGCGGGACCCCACCTGATTGCTGTCTCAGGGCCACCCCTATGGGAGTGGATCCACGTGGACCCGATGGAAAGACTCGTGGTGGGGTTCCTCCTCCAGCAGTCTGTGAGGGGGAAGGCGGGAGGCTAGGTGGCCTCATTGCCCTGGGACCTTGGACGATTCTTACTAGGTCCCCAAAGGCAGCCGACATAGAACGCAAGACGTGTTCCATGGATTCGATCTTGGATTCCAGGACCCTAATTCTGTCAGGTGTAGCAGAGTCCTCCAGCGCTGGACCCTCCGGCGGTGGGCTCCCTGATATATCTGGGTGCATCTCCCTCAGAGTGTTGGGCCAGAGGAGCTTCCATGTGGAGCGGGACGTGCCGGGTCGGGGGTCCACCAGGGCATCCCATAAAAATTGTTCCTGTCCTGCCACGTCGTCTGGCGGGGGTTTCTTCAACCCCGCGGTTGAGTAGGAGTCCCCCGACTGAGGTGTTGCTTGGGCTGGGACAGGGCTTGGGTCCCTGCTCAGGAATGTCGACTCAGGAAGTTGTTCCGCCTGCTCCTCGAACTCCGTGGGATCCTTTCCCCCTTCAGCCATCGCTAATTCCTCTTTCACAAGAAAATTTTCTGGTAAAGAGTAGCGAGGTTGGTTTGAAAAATGATTCTCAGCTTTATGTGATGATTGCCTTACTCTAAATAAAACTCTCAGACTCAAAATGGCAATTCAGGTTCTGGGCTTATTTAGAAAAGAGTGCAAACAGGTAAAAAGCTGAGAATGAGAAAAGCGCGCCTAAACTCAAACTAAATAGCGTCTTTGCAAACAGCAATCCACCCCCTCCCTCACATACAGTTCGCCCCACATTCCCAGGTGCTCCTAACAAGCTCTGCTGATCAACGGGCAAAAAGACCTTGACATTTCAGAGATTCCTCCTGGCACAGTCCAGCACGTCTCCTGTACAAGGCTCTCTGCAGCACCCTCCCAGCCCGGACACGTATCAGCACCTTGGCAAGTGAACCATTACGATGTAGACACACACCGGAATGGTGAACATGACACCCCTGCACATTCAGGCTCAAAGATAGGCCAGGAGTTACAAAACCATTATATTCATTTCATGTGTAGGCCTGTATATGTGCATTAACACTGTTCTTAAACTAAAAATAAAGAATGAAACTTACCTTTTCATGTGATGTTGCCTGAATTTGAAATAATTTTTTAAATAAATCGTGATCTCCCAGGGAACCCCTAGGGACTTCTCATGGAACTCTAGGGTGCCACTGAACCCTGGTTGAGAAACCCTGCTGTAGAGGAATCAGGAGTTTTGCCTAAGATTGTACAATGAGGAATAGAACTATGCATGAAAAGAGAAATGCCAAAGGAGCAGGCATTTTTTTAAAAAGTAAAAGGTATAGTTTATATAGCTCAAATAGCTAACGTAAGATGGATAATGGAGAAAGTAAGGCAAGATGTTTACTTTTGCTTTATTAACTTCAGCAAAACCTTTGACTGGGCAGTTTTGGGCTTCAGGGTTTAGTGACCATGGTCTAGAGAACAGATTTCCTGATGTTTCTCCAGCAACTGTGGCTGGCATCTTCAAAGATAAAGTAATCTGCTACAAAGACCACAGGCAACTGAGCAAGGTCTGACTAGGTCTCTGTCTTTATAGCCAGGTGCCCTGACTTCTGATTGGCCTTGGCTAGATGGTTTCCAATTGGTGCAGGTTGGTAAGGGCTGGTCTCTGATTGGTGCTTTGTGTCCAATCCTGATTGATCATTTTGGTGGTGTTGATTACTGATTGGTCCATTGTTCATGCCAGCTTCTGATTAGTCATTTTTGGAGTGCTGATTCCTGATTGGGTCTTAGTTTGTGCTGGTTTCTGGTTGGTTAGTCTGAGCAGCTGAGTCCTGATTGTATCCTTGTCCAGGCAAGTTTCTGATTTGCCCATTTTTGGGAGCTGATTCCTGATTGGTCCTGCTTTTGGGGAGGACCTTGGTGTGGTGCAGGGCAGGTAACCTGGCTTAACACTTGCAGACCCCTTTGCCTCTGAAGATGCCAGCCACAGTTGCCAGTGAAACGTTACTAAATCTGTCATGGTCACTAAACCCTGAAGCCCAACACTGCTCAACAGATAACAGCCATGAAAGCCTACACCAGCAAAACCTTTGATGGTTTAGATTATACCAGAATGTGAACTTTATTTGGACTAATAGGTGGGCTAGAACATCTGATTATTTATCTGAGAATCTTCATAGTGAACAAAGCTCATGTTAATCTGAGTTAATGTTAAATTTAAAAAATGACAATTATAATACGAACAAGCTTAATGAATTCACAGTTGTCAGTAAAGAAGCACAGGTGGTAGATCCTTTTCTTCTCTTAGAGATGGACACAGATGGGCATTGTGCTGGATAAGTAAAGAGATTTCTCATAGTGAAGAAATGTAGACAAGATCATGAAGGATAAAGACATTCTATGACAGAAAAGATCAGACTAATTAAAGTAATGGCTTTTCCCAGGAGTAACGTACAGCTGTGAATGCTGGACATTGAGAGAAAGAAGATAGATCAATTTGAATTTTGCACTTGGGAAATAATTACAAGGAGAATCACGGCCTCCAAGGAGAATCAAGCAATCAGTTCTGGAAGAAATAATCAGCTCCTGAGGTGACGATTAGCAAGCAGAAACACACATATTTGGTCATGTGATGTGAGCAGATGATGGACTAGAAGAAAAAAGACTACGTTTGAAGGAAGTTTGAGCAGAAGACAATGGACAAGTAGATGGACAGAATTAGAGATATCACTAGAATGTCTCTGGAAGGGCTGCAGGTTGTATTCAGGAACAGGCTGAGATGGAGAGCTTTTAATCTACATACTAATGAAGAGCTGGGCTTGATTCAATGGCGCCTAACTGGTCTTACGATATAGCAAAAATGAACAAAGGAAGAATTATCATCTGTGAATATTGTAGGAGGAGGACCACATTAGTCCATGGGGCAAAAAATCAGAAGGTAGCACCTTTCCAACTAACACATGCATTAAAAGGCATAAGCTTCCATGAACTGGGGCTCACAAAATATGAGCCATGAATACTGTAAACAGCTCAGCATTTAAGGCAGCGTTTGCTTATATTCTAAGAAGTGCAGATAAACAAATGGACAAGCACAGCTTGCATATCTGCTTCCCTGCAATTATGTGAAAAGAACTTCAGATTTAATTGATATGTTAAGACTTTCTCATATGAAAAAACCCTTAAATTTCCTGACATAAGCAGAGAAAAATCTTCTCTCTTGAAATTTCCTAAGCATTTGATGAATGCCTTGTGCCAAACAGATGTAGTAGTACTTGCTGAGAATGCACTCTTTTTCTATTAAAGCTTAAAGAAATTATCTTTAATTTTAGGCTTATAAGGCAATAGTATATGAACAATAAAATCTCTATTATTTGTCCCATTTCTCAAAAACAACGAAGAACTGTACAAGGTTATTTTTATATGCTAATGAGAAAAAACTGGCAGGTTAAATACACTGATCTAATCTATTGGAGTTTCTGTGGCATACATTCTACTTGTTAATCTGGAGCCTAGATCTCATATTCTTATTTATGTAAAAGTCTGAGACAGAGCTCTGTCAGTGCAGTAAGAAGAACCAAAAGTGTCAAAGACTTCAGTGATCTCACCCCAAGAATTTCAGGAGATCTAGTAATTTTAGCTTTTTTTTTCATTTTAAATATTATCTTAATTTTAATTTCATTTCGTTTGGGGGCTGTTAGTTCCCTGTAGAGACCTGTGGAAACAAGGTACCTACCCCAGAAAGAGCTTCCTCTCTTGTTTCCATATCAGGACACCTTCCCTTTCAAGAATAACAATTTTCTATAAAAGGAATGTCCTTTTTCTATAGTATTTTGATGCAGGTGAATCCCACATGTTAAGTATAAATGTGGAAATAAGGCATTCCATCCTACAATTAAAAATAACCTCACTGTTGCAGGAAAGGATCCTTTGTGAGATAACAATGAACTGTGTCGAGCTCAAACCTTTCCATATAAAACCGCATAATCAGATAGGCCTTCTCTTCTCCTTTCTACCTTCATTTCTTTCTCTTTGGCCTTTTCTCACCAGCTGCTACCATGAGCAGGATGCAAAGGGCGGTTCTATGGAGAGAGGGGAATTGGGCTGGGCAAGGGATAAACAGGAAAGTTTTTGCCATTGTTCTGTTTTTTGCCTCTTGCAAAAAGGGCAGTAATTACTAGCAATAGGTATACATTCAACTTGTTTTACTTTCCACTTTGGGTCTGGTGGTGTTCTGTTCCAGTAGAAATAAAATATTGGGCATAAGTTCTGGTCCAATTACTGTAGGAATGGGGGGAGGGGAAAATGTTACTTCACTTCTAAAAATGTACCAGCTGGCTGAGACTCTTGATTCCCCCCCCCTTTCTTTTCATAGCAAAAACACACCCCATGTGCTCAAAGCAGCATGGGGGTCTTTCTTTGGAGGTTAATTCTTCTTTTCATAACTTCCTGGAATGATCATATGACCACACAGTAGTGCACAATCATTTGATCATTGTGAGAAATGCTGCAGAGGAAAAATCAGCCACTTTCTGCGAAGGTGAGTGCAAGCTGTATTTTTGTTGGGGAAAAGGAAGAGATATTGGCATGCATTGTCAAAAGCGTGTCAGATTTTTTTTTCCTCTGGACTTCATTTTCGAGCCTGGGATAGAAAACTAAGTTGATTCCCAACGGGATCCATGGTGAACTTCTTTTTTATCTCCATAGATCTTGCTGTATCCCATTTTCCCCATAGTTTCTTGCTTCAGGAGCAACATTGCAAATAATGGAACTGCAGAGATTTGTGTTCAGCACCTCCAATAATAAGGCATCAGATATTAAGGCTGAGAAGTGCCCCTGCCTTGGATATTGGAAGAAAGTTGTTACTCAGAGTCAATGATATGGAGACAAAATTTGATAACGTGTTCAATGGCCAATTTTCCCCCCAATCCCAAGTATCTGTGAATTTGCTCAGATGTGTAGATACTCTACATATGTCCTGATGCCTAGAGCTTTTCTACTGTGTACATTACCAGGTGCATAGCTAGCCAGCATAGCTGCTTCATGTATAATCTCTTTGCAGATGAGTTAAGTCTCATCTAATCTCTCGTTTTTTCTACACATCGCTGGAGGTTTCATTATGTCCATATATTATAATTCTAATTCTCTCCTGATTTTTATTTCCATTGAGTTTCTTCTTCTTTTCAGAACAGTAAAATGGAATCATACCTGTTTAAAGCAATTAAACTCTTTCAAGGGAGAGAGTAAATATAATCTGCAGTTCATTTTTTCCTTCCCACTTTTATAAGAGATTAAGGCCATATAATTCCATTAATATGAAATTATAGTAGTGACTGGAAGGAAAATTATGTCTTAGGCAGAAGTGCCATTGATTGTATCCTAATACTCGTTCATAGCTACTAGTCAAAGGACTTGACCATTGTTCACATCAGGCTTGTGATTTTAGTTAACAGTCTGGAATGTCCTCACCCTATAGGTGTGGGTCTGTGTCTTACCCTGATTATAAAGCAATTGTATGAAATGACCTCCTGGCTTTCTCTTGCTAGGGACTTGTTCACCTTTTTGCTTGGTTGAACACAACTTCATGACTTCTTAACTAAGGCATTAAGAAGAGAACTCAATAGGGATTTACTAGTGATTGTTTGAGGATTAAATTAAATGACTTGCCTGTACAATATTTCTCAGCAGATTGGCACATATGGCTCTAATTGCCTTCATGCCTCTTCTCATTTGCTAAATTTTTGTGTCACAGCTTTGTTTTCTAAAGCATGACAAGGAGGATGGAAAATTCTTACTGGACATTAAAGACTTCTCAAAGTTATTTCACTAATTTAGTGTGGCCTAAAGATGCAAACTTTAGTATCAAACTATAGTTTGAATTTGTAATTACTCTTGAAATAAAAATCTAATTAACAAATGTTTATTACCTAATTTTTTACATATTTTCTCATTTATGATCAGAGTTGTTGGATGTGATGCATTAAACAGAAGTTATTAACTACCTTTAAAACCAGATTTTCAGATGAGAATATTTTGTTGTTGTTTTAGTTTAACGGACAAAAGATTTTGGTTCTGCAGTGAGAACACAATGAAATAATCCTATGCATTTTCAAACCAGTTTAAATAAATGACTACTTACAGGAAAAAACAAAACAAAACTATGAAAAAGCAGGATTTGAAATTAGCCATTCAAGTAGCTAATTTATTACCACTTATGGAGCATTAACAACTCTGTTAAATTTGTAATCTTATGATTATTATCCATACAATGGAGTTACGCAATGATTCCATAATGCTGCAGGTCATTTCTGCTTGCCAATGTAGCTTCTTAACTTGGAAACATTTAAATAAGGTGAATTGTAGAATAGATGTTTGAATAGATGAATTAGTTTATTATATAATTTCTGTTTCCTCTATATAATTCCAACATTACATATGGTCTGGAATATGAGAGCATATGGTAGTGAAAAAATAATAGTCAAGCAGAAGTACCAAACCAGGTGTGATGAGATCTTCATGTGTACAGATAAACACTGCTGAAAAATGTATATGGAAAAATGAATTATAAGTGGTCTATGATATGAGAACTTTTATACTGGAGATCTTTCTCCACTTGTCTAGTAAATTTATTATCTTCTGCTTCACGTATAGTGTTAGCAACAAACTGGATTGTAACTATGTCAAATGTCTCTGATTGCTTCTTTGAAAAGAATACAGAAATCTTTGGTTACCAGCAAAATTGTTAGAACGAGCTTTTTCTTTGACTTTGTGATACAGTTCCTTTGAGGCTTAATCCATTTTATGAGGTTGTTAGATCAATGCAGTTAATTGATAGGAAGTCAGGTTCAGAAACAAGCCAGGTAGGACT
Organism: Candoia aspera; assembly: GCF_035149785.1. Lineage (NCBI taxonomy): Eukaryota > Metazoa > Chordata > Lepidosauria > Squamata > Candoiidae > Candoia > Candoia aspera. The sequence continues at coordinate 251,207,797 of NC_086153.1, read as the reverse complement.
TTTTAAAAAACCGTTAAGTTGAATTAAGCACTCTGCTAAAATATATTTTCTGATTCAGCATGTCATGTTAATCTATTTCCTTTAACTGGACATGTATTTCTGTATCTGAAAAAATAACATGCAAAGACTGAAATATCCTGCTGTTTAATACAGTCCATGTTGACTGAGAAGTCGGTATCTCATTTGCAACCCCAGCTTTGTATGACAAAGGTACACAATTTGAAGTTGCCACAGTGTTGCCCCTGAGTGTCTTCAAGTTTTCCCCAAATAATGTGACAGAAGGAAGCAATTCTTGTTTACTGAATAGATGGGGAATCATAATATTTATTTTATTGAATTATTGTGATATAATTTACATTACATTAAATTGCATTTGTGTTCTAGTCCCACCCGTTTTATTCAGGCCCTGTCTACATTTTGGAATGTGTTTTCCTCCATCATATGTAGAAAGTAAGGAAGATGGCCTTGATAGAAATAGGCAAGAACTGTTACCTAGGCAAAAGCGACTGTAACATTTTTAAGCCCAGGGAAACGAGATAATATTCAGAAGTGCCTCAGGCAGACGCGTCCCTGATTCACTGGGGTATAAGAAGTGGGGGAGGTACAGCACAACCAGATTTGCAAGATTCTGTTATTATAGCCAATCTCAATAAAAGTAATCTTAGTCTTCCTAGGGAATTGATTTTCTAATCTGGTCTACCTAGTGGGGCTGACATCATGTCACCCAATCTAAGTTGCATACTCTTTTTTATGAGAAACATCTGTTTTCCTGTTAGGAATATTTATGGTATATTAGCAGCTTTCAAAAAGAGGAGAAATCTCAGAAGAGAATTCCCTGAGCAGGGAGAAAACCTGAAGAAGTATTGAAATGCTCTGATATATAAGTGGAGGTAAAATGAAACTGAGCTTATATTTACAAAACAGTGTTTCTTGTGGGGTATTCAGATCAAGACAGTTCCTTAGGAAATAGAAAAATATGCCTGTATTAATAGCTTCAGTGGTCACCAAATAAAAATCCAGTTAACAGAATGAAAAGCTAAAGAATTAGCATCTGTGAAAAGATCTAATTGTAATGCACAAACTACACACTATGGAATATAAATTATCGGGCAGTCTGTACACATTCTACCATGTTATAAGATACTGATTGCCACAAATGTCAAAAGAGATAGTACAGAACAAGTGGATCTGGAATTTGGAAGGTGCGTAAGTTCAAGAATAGCATTTCAATTAATGTTATTGTCTGGTATTATTTACATTGCAGGTGCTAATTCAATGGTACTAACTCCTCAGCACCTCATGACTACTGACCATCAGGGGGCAGTAATGTGTAGAGAGTTAAGAGTTGACTCTATATCTTTCCTTTGCTTATCACTGACTAAGGATTTGCTAATCTGAGATTCTGCTTTTTGCTAGGATACAGATAAGTAAGTGGCAGGCTTTGCCTATTCATATGGGTTTCCTGTAAATAAATATCTTTTCTCTTACAGTTAGAAAATCTGCTTTACTAGTCATGGCTCAGGTCAGATTCCCACTCTCAGGAATACTCAAATGCAAACAAAGAAGCTTCAGCCTCCAGCAATTTTTTACATTACAAATGAAAACCAGAGAAAGTAGTGAAAGTAGTCAAAGAAGTAGTGAACCATTCTCAGTTGTGAATCACCATGAAGCTAGTGATAGGGAATTTATGATGAGAGACAATGGTCCCCACAAATGTTATGCTTTTTAAGAAAGACCTGTAGGGGTAATTTCCATTTATGAATAGATTCTGGTTTGCCTTCACACCTGTCCCTATATCTTCTTGTACTGGAAAAGCAGCACCCAGAATCCAGCATTAAAATAATGATGGTGTTATTTAATAAATTACTATTTATTAGTAATTGCTCACCTCCTGATTATTTCATAAATGTGACAGACACATTTTAGCTTGCTTCTGGCTTGTTCATATCCCTTGCTTATATTAAATTCTGTCTTAGGGTTATATGTGAACACAGCCAGCGTTCAGCTGTTCTTTTTTACTCTTCACAATCATTTGTGGAAAGAAAAATGAACATTAAAAGAGATGAGTAAATAAAGGAGGGTTGGAAGGGGACACTGATAATGTCTGGATGCCTCCCCCCTCCTCCCCCCCGCCCCTGGTAAAACTCTGTAAAATTGAGGCAAGTTAATGGCATGAAAAGTTTGCCTGGAGATATAATACTCTCTGAAAGTTTTTCATAACCACTTCAGTACTCTGGTAAAGAATATGCCTTCAGCATGGCTGTAAAGTTATGACTTTAAAAATTCTATTATCAGTTTCCAACTTTTCCTGCAAAGCCTTGGAAATCAACATAGGAAACTGAACAATTACAGGATGAATTTCTGCTTTTCCTAAATAAAAGTGGCTCCTGATGTGGTCCAAGATCATGTCAGCCACCTCCAACTACAGTAGTAGCCTCTAGATATGGTGAACTTGAATTCCCAGCCAACATGGCCCTGAAGTTCAAGTTAAAATAAAAACATTTGTATTTTACACTGATGGGAACTTGCCACTGATGCAATGTCACTATCAAACAAGAAAAGTTCTCAGAGGTATATAAATAATAATAATAATACCTATGTTTCTATTATTCAAAAAATAGAAATCCAGTTTTACTCCTTTGGAGCAACTGTTAGATGGTAATAAAATATAAGCAACTTTTTAAAAAAGTTAATGCACTCATTTTTACACTTAGTTAATTTTTTTCTTTTAAACCATATTGATATATATCTAAAAAAAGTTGAGCTCTGAGATGACTAAACAAATGATAATTGAACCAAAATCATAAAACATCATTTTAATTAACCTGCAATTACTTTAGAGTATGACAACTATTCAACAGATGCATTTCCTTTGCCCATGTTACACACACATTCATTCTCTGAAAGTCAGTGTTCCCATGCTTCAACATGAAATATTTTGACTGCATGCCAAAGAAGAGAGAAAGAACTCCTAAGGTATGTTAGCATTTCACTGATAGGAACTCAAGAAATAAAGTTAATCTACAGTATATGCAGATGCTCATAATTGTCTTGAGGAAATATCTTTATGACTTTTTATTATTTTTCCTTGGTCTTATTAGAGACTCAGTCTTCAGGAAATTTAGGACAGGCAATATGAAATAACTAACAAGAAAAGCCATGATAATTCAATCAGTTATTCACAAGTAATGGGGCTGAATGCAGCCCATGATACACCAAGGTCTGCAGTGGGAACCATACTTTCTACTCACCTCTCATGATGGCTGTGCATTATTTTATATTTGACAATATCACAATGACACTTTTATAGATACTTTAATGGAAAATATCTTCTGTGTTCTTGAAACAAAAGCTAAATATGTTGTATGAGTAATAAGTTTGGTTTATTAGAGTTAAATAAAACAGAAAAAATCATTTTTGCAGACAACTAAGCACTTTATATCATAGTATAAAGTCATTCATAGTTGTGATTTCAGAAACTAAATACACCAACTGATTTAACATGTAATGATATCCCTGGTTTATTTAACATGGTTTGTTTAAATCAGCCATATTTGGCTCAATTTACACAGTGCTAAACCCTAAATCATGGTTTACAATTCACAACACATTAAGCCAAATCAAGCCAAACATCTTATCCCTTAATATTTTATGTGAATCAGGACACTGAAAAGTGATGGAGGGCTCCCCTTCCAGAAAATAATCGGGTAGTATGTGCTTCATATCATGGCTTATGCAAGGGTAGTTTTATTTTATTTAATTTTTAGTAGATTTGTTAGTTTTTAGTTTACTTGAAAGCTGTTCTAATTTATTGTTCTGATTTTGTTTTAATATTGTTCTGATTTAGCTCTTTATAATTACTTGTGTGTGTGTATGTGTTTTCTCTTTTTGTCTGATATTGTACCTTGGCCATATTTTCAAAAAGATACTAGCAACCTACAAAATTTAATACAACAAAACTTGAAAAGTGAGAAAATAAAAACAAGTTTGAAAAAGTGATACAACCTGGGCAGCAAAATGATTGTAGAAATCATGGAAGAAACTGAGAATAATGGCAATTTCTAAGAAGATTTAATGATATGGAAGTAGTATCTAGCAATTCCAGCAAAATAGACAATTCAAACAAATCAATCTCATCTTTTTCAAAGCTTAACTGAAAATACAAAACCAGATAAATATTCTAAAAACAAGCAAGTAAAACTGGAATTTGGGGATAACCAAATAAAACACAATGAAAGATCTATATATAGATACCTCATATAGAAAAACAAACAAACCTGAACAAATGGAAAATGCATTTTGGCTCAAACTTCTATTCATTTTGCATGAATAACTTGCCAAACCAAAAAGGGAATTTCAAAATTTTAGAGGTACAAAAGACCTCCTTTGACTAACAAAACAATATTTTAAAAATTATATGACATGTAAAACAAATTTCTGTATGACTCGGGTTGATTACAAAAAAGCATTTGACTCACTAACCCACTGTGGGATTAAAATGTTTGGAAATGTTTGGAATTAATAAGAACATTACAAGCTTTTAAAATAATGCAATAAAAAAAAAAGGAAGCAACACTGATGTCAAAATCAGAAGAGGAATTTTTCAAGGAGACTATTTGTCTCCCTTGCTTTTTAATATGGCTCTGATTCCACTGATGATAATTTTGAATAAAACCCCATTGGGCTGTGAATTATCCAAGCAAGTTTCAACAAAAGTTTCCCACATGGATGATAATGAAACTACAAACAAAATCATTTAAAGAAATGCAACTGCTTTTAAGTGCAGTTTGAATCCTTAGTGATGACATCAAAATGGAATTTGGATCAGACAAGTGTGCATCACGGGTAATAAAAAAAGGATAAATTGAATTCCCCAATTGGAATTGAAATATGGAATGGCAGTAAGTTCAATGCATTGTTAATGGAGGAAAGTTACAAGTAATTGAAGGCTTCATGCATGTCCAAATGAAAAAGAAAATAAGCTGTGGGTATGTAAAATGAATTAGAAGTTTTAAAATCAAAGCTGAATGGTGATAATATAATCAATACTTGGGCTGTCCCTGTAGTGCATAGCAGATGTTGTTGACAGGACACAAAAATATTTTAGACTGCAAGAGCTGATACCTGATGACAACACATCATGCATTACATCCCAAAAGTGATACTGATTGTTTCTATTGACTAAGGAAAATTGGTGTTCATGGTTTGTTGAAAGTGAAGCAGATTGTGGAGGATGCAGTCAGAGGTTTAAATGATGATATAAAAGTAAGCAAAGAGAAAATACTAATCAATGTCTGGATGGAAAACATTTTAAATATGACAGAATCAAAGCTGGCATACAAAACTTAACTGAAACTTACGACAGTGAATGAAAAATGGGAAAGATAAATCTTTGCATGGTTTTTTTTTTAATCTGTTCAATAATGTCCAGTTCTCGGACACTGCCTGGACAAGTCCCTGCAGTTTTCTTGGCAAGGTGTTTCTGAAGTGGTTTGCCATTGCCTGCTTCCTAAGGCTGAGAAAGAGTGACTGGCCCAAGGTCACCCAGCTGGCTTTGTGCCCAAGGCAGGACTAGAACTCCCAGTCTCCTGGTTTCTAGCCCAGCACCTTAACCACCATACCAGACTGGCTCTTTTTTGCATGGTAATACCAGAAATAAATTGAAAGCAAGGTGAATAGTAACTAAGTTTGGCAACGGCTTCAGATTAATTTCATCAAGAAGGAAACAGAAGGATTAATATCCGGAGCACAAGAACAAGCACTAACAACAAATGACATAAAAAGAAGAAAAAAAATGCAAACAACATCAAATGTAGACTATGCAAAGAGAAAGATGAGACTGCTGACCACCTAATAAATAGCTGTAGCAAAATTGCTCTGACAGTTTATAAGACAAGATATATGATCATGTGGCAAAAACGGTACACTGAAATTTATGAAAATGTATGGATTTGTATTGATTTGACCATAGCATTGAAAAAGTGCTCCATGTTGAAACATGGACATCACTCTGGATGAAGAAAAGCAACTTCTACTTATAGACGTCTTAATACCAAATAACAGCAGAGTAGCTTAAAAGGGACTGGAAGAGACAACCAACAATCAAAATACAGAGATGGTAGAATAAACAGGCAAAAGTTTTCCCCATAATTATTGGAGCATTAGGTGCTATAACAGTAGAACTGTCAAAACAGCTGGAAAAAATAGAAGGATTCAGATTACAAAAAAAACAAAAACAAAAACAGCTTTGCTTGCAACTTTAGACAGGTAGTCCTTGCTTAAAGACCACAATTGGGACTGGCATTTCGGTTGCTAAGTAAAGTGGTCATTAAGCAATTCCAACCCAATTTTACAACTTTTTTGTGGCATTCGTTAAGCGAATCACCACGGGCATTAAGCGAACCACATGGTTAAGTGAATCATATGGTTCCCCATTGTTTTGCTTGTCAGAAGCCCGCTGGGAAGGTAAAAAATGGTGATCACATGACCATGGGACACTGCAACGGTCATAAATGCAAACTAGTTGCCAAGTGCCCAAATTTTGATCATGTGACTGTGGGGATGCTGTGATGGTCTTAAGTGTGAGGACTGGTCATAAGTCAGTTTTTCCAGCCCCGTCGCAAGTTCGAACTGTCACTAAATGAATGGTTGTTAAGTGAGGACTACCTGTAGATATTATGATGATATTTGGTCAAGTCTTAGGCTTTTGGGTAAAACTTGAATTGTTCCTAAACAACCAGCATTTGCTGAGCTTTCCTCAGAAGAGAATACATAATGATAAATAACCAGTACAATATAATACATAAGAGAGTTCTGTGTAGCTTAGTAAACTGTTGAATAACAGCTGCTCAAAGTGTTCTTTATGGTAAAGTTTGGGAACTTTTATATCTGTCAGAGGTTTAAGTTTTTATTCAGTTGTTCAAAATACACAAATAATGTCAATGCAACTATTTTTAGCATGTACAAAATGAATACTCCCTTCTAGACACTAAATATTTCAAAATTTTTGCATTGTTCTTAATCTGCACACAGACACGCAGATTACAGTGTTATATAAATGTTTAGAATAAATGTTAGTTTGTCAGGTTTTATGAATGGGAAAAACATTGGGTGTGTGCGTGTTGCCTTGCAATCTGCATAGTTTAAAAACCTTCTGATAAAATATTTGATTTTCATTCTGATAACCGTCCTGACCACGATGTTTCTAAGTGCCACGTGCAAAGATTATCACCTTTCTGTAAGTAGGACCAGACCTGTTGAAATGCATAATTATAAATGCATCAGAGAAAATAACTTTCTACTGACATCCCCACCCTTGTTTTACCATAATTGACAGACAGTTGTTTGGAGCTACAACAGTTTCCCAAAGCTGACAACAGATGCCTCAAGCTAATTTCTGCATAGGAGAACAAGATCTATAGCAGGTTCTAAGGGAATTTGGGGCTCTTCATCAGCTGGAAAGCAGGGAGAAACCATTGAGGTTTTCTGAATTTTTGAATATTTAAGTGGGAACTGCCTAAGGCGTCAGATAAAGAGGTTAACTATAAACTCCCATTTGCTACTGGCGTTACATGGCACACAGTCATGCATACTTGAATTACAGGAAATTCAATGCATGTTGAGTTGAGTTTGAATCTAATATACATATACCGAAGTTTCTTTGGACATGTTCTTATACAGCTAGATATTTACACATCATCCTGGGGATGGTGATCTTGGGTTTGGCATTTGAACCACCGTACAAATAATGATTAGGTTTGGGGGTGCCTTCTATGGGAGAACAATCCCTGCATCAGGCAGTTTGGCTCCTTCTCATGACTTCTCATTCTTCAATTATTATTTAAGGTGTACAATTATTATTTAAGGTGCACTGTAATTTTATTTAATGTGCACTATATAGAAAGATTATTGCCACAGTCACCTGCATGGAACCCTATAATGTTCAGTCTCAAGATAAGTATAGAAGTCATGTATGATTCAGGTTCTTCATTTTGGGGACATTCCTCAGTGAGAACCTTAAACTAGCATAGCCCACTGATTGAACCATGCCCTGACCAGCAGCATGTAAACAAGCAGATACAGTGGAAACCCTTTCAGATGGATTAAAGGGTTGAAAGATGGATGGATAAAACAGGGCAGCTGACATGTTCTTTCCATATGTACAGATTGCACGAGGCATTTAAATTATTTGGAGAAACTTCCAAAAGAGACGTAAATGTGACCTTATGATGTGTATGCATATCTAAAGGTAACTGCTATTAACTGAGACCGTTTGCTCTGATCCAACTCTTGCCATTCTTTTAAGATAGTAATGCTTGACTAGGTGGCCAGAATGTGGGCTGAAGTGCCTACACAAAAGAACATCCCCTAAGGAGCATCCCTATGTGGATGCAGACTAGATTTATGTCTATGGAACTTGAAATTATTTGCAGTAGAAGCCTGCCAATATGTGTAAAGACATCTTTTATGTAGGCAGATGATGTCAGAAGAATTAGGAGGCATTTGTGTACAAAATAGCAGGTCACTGACTCATACCATTTTAATTTTATACAACCCTTTAAATTGTAATTGTCTGATGGATGTTAAGACTATGGGCTCATATTGTGAAGCCGGGAAGCTCTCCTATGATAGTTATCCAATTTTGCAGGATGGTTTAAGATTTATGGTCTTTACATCAATAGTGACTGTGGAAATACAGATGGGAGCTGCAACATTCTTGGTCAAGTAATTTATGAATAGGTTCTCATGAATAATACTGTCATTCGTTAAATATTTCCTTTTTTTTTTTTGCCTCCTTGCTTTCTGTCAGCATGACAAATTCCAAACTTGGGGAAAGCAGATGGGTAAGTAAGAGAAAATCTGAACTACCTCAATCACTTAAAGAAACCCAGTTTGGAACCCTGATATATATTGTGCATGTACTCAATTAATTCCCCCTCAGTTAACACCAAAGACAGAATCAAAAGCAAAATTACAGTATGTGAGTTAGGAGGGGTGGGGGTTAAGATAATGGTTTTTCATGAAGAGAGGAAAAAGGAACTATTCAGTACAAACTGAACAGGAGCACACTTTAAGCCCTAAGAGGAAAGGCTTAACCTAATATGTAATTAACACTACAACTTGCTACAGGATATAATTGGGGTCAAGGGATCAAACATCTTTAAATGCTGATTAGACATCTTTAAAGATAATGAGAACATCCACACATGAATTAAATACATTTTCATTAAAGAAGCATTACAATTCTTCATGCTTCCAGTGTATAAAAACCAGACAAGTCCAAAAATTATGTTTGGGCTCTTGTAAGCAAGTCTGTAAATGCTAGGACTACCATTTCTGGGCTGCAAAAATCAGGACAATCACAGGATGGCAGGAAAGAGTTTTCTGTGCAGTATCTCTTTGCTAAGCCCTAGGACCTAGGTCATGCAGATTTTTGCAGCCCAGATTTGTTAACCCTAGTTAACATAGCTTTGAACTTTTAATTTCTAGGCCTTTTCCCAGAGCATATTCTGACTGAAGTATTCAAAGCATATACAAGCCTTCTATTTCCTATTTTGCTACTTGATTGTTCCCTAGAATCTTTTGTATTTCTTAATCTATTGCCCATATCCATATTCTTGAGGACACAATGTTTTATACAAGGATGTACAATGGAAAAGCCTCCAGGCATCATACAATTTCTGAAAGTGCTTGGTGTACCCCTAGAGACTCCAGTGTGGCCACCTAATTGTAATTTTAAATAGAACTAAATGGAGCAATCATTAAATCCAGATATATTAGCTATATTTTGTTTATGCAATGCAAGTTAAATTAAAATCTTAAATTAAACTAAATGAAATCAACTTTAGCTTTAGACCTGACCTTATTGATCCCATAATCATGATTTCATCTGCTTTTGTGAAGGTGGCCTCCAGCACACATGTAAAATCTATCTCCATCCATCCTCTGGACATGAACATTTTCATACTGATAACTATATTTGTTGTTGCAGCAAATTAGAAAATAATTGCATAAGAATAAAGGAATAAGCCATGTGATGTTTCAAAGAGAGGAAAACGATTATGGCAATAAAAGTTCATGGGTTATAAACCAGTACATCAAATGCAAATTGCCAGAACTTAAAGAGAAAGAGTGGTATTTATCTTTGCTAGCTAATAAGGAATTGCTTCAGAAATCCTCTTGTTTTCAGTATTACCCTTGGCCTGGAAGAAGGTAGCTGGCTTACTACTTGGCAAAGATCCAGATGACAAACTAGATGGCAGCAAAGTGGTAAGAGGTTTCTTTATCTCCTTGCTGCTATCTATTGGCCATCTAGATTTTTGCAGTCCAGATCAGGTAGCCCTAGACATGGGTAATTTGCAGGGCTGATCTAAAAACAGAACTACTTTGACTCTAGGCCAGACGACATCTTGCCTACAAATGCTGATAAACATGCACTTGAAAATCAGAAGGGAGAACTGCTGCCTTGGTGAGAACCTGACTAGAACAAAGGTAAACGTTTCCCTACATAAATCTGATAGTCTGATGTTGCAGGGGATAAGATGTGTGTATAATGTGCGGTTTGGCCCTGGGAACTGCTACTTTATTTCCTTCAGTATGTATAAATCAACTTGGCCACTTCATTGACTTGATTTAATAGTGTAATCGCTCACAAAAACACATGCTGCAACAGCTGTGTTATTCTCTGTGCCTCAGATCCTCCCTGCGTGTCTAAAGACGAAGAGGAGACTGCACTCCTAATTTGGGGAAGATCATTTGTCTTTTCCTTTGAGTAAAGGGACAACTTAGAGAAGGGGGCTGTTGGAACAAATTTGCTTCAGTGATTTCAATAGTTAGTTGTTCAAACAGTTGTTTCCCACTAAAGAACAAATTCTGGGAGTTCTTCCAGATCTAACAACACAAGAGGGTTTATGCCATGAATGCTAATCCTTTCGGAATGCTGTAATTATCACCTATAAGATAGATGCTTAATGTTTCCCTCAAAAAACAATTATCAGGTCTTCTCTAAGTAAGAATATAGTGCTACTGTTCATTCCTGATTTGAAGAATAAAGCCAAATAGGATTGCTTCTTCTCTATTCCATGTGCAGCAAAGAGAAACCAAGATTCCTCCCCCCCACTGCCAATTTTGTAGGTATTCGCACAGTGAATCACACTTGATTTCAGGGTCATTGTGTTCCTATTAAAAGTATAAAAAGAAAAGAGAAGATTATTCTGGAGTGGAAAGCCTAAGCCTTTTTCTAGGTATCCTGAAATTATATTTCTAGCAGAAGGCTTCCCCCCATTTGTAGGTGAATCAAAAAGAAGAAACAATCAGATTCTTTGCTTTAAATATGATGGCACAGAATATGAAGCAGTGTTTGGTCTCTCCTTTGATAGTTTCTCTCTGTGATTTATAAAAATACTTTGCAGAGGCACCATCCATCTTGAATTCTTTGTTTTGAAGCCAAATTGCTCCAGGTGGCTGAACCAGATGCTAGCACCTTGGTGACGCCCTAGTTTGTATACTATTTTAATAGATACTAATTACCCATTCAGGGTCATTACTCTGTCTTCCTGGCTTTAGCTCCAAAGTTACAGAGCAAGTTTCAACAGTCATGTAAATGGATCTCTCCCTCTCATATATGAGATTAGAAAAATTGGGTTAAGAATTATAAAGTAGGTTAGCCCTTGCATCTCCCTAGGAATTGAAAAGTTAGCTTTAGGTTTTTCAGTTCTCTGGCATTTCCTTTTTAGTTGACATTATCTTCTAAATGTTTTCATGCTTTTAGAATTTAACCAAAGGAAAGCTATGTCTTGTCTCTCCCACTTTTCCTTTGATTATCTATGAAACTTATTTCTAAAATATGGTAGCCAGTTCTATCCAGGACAGTATAGCTGAATGCATTTTAAATGTTCAGTGAATTCGATGATATATCTGCATGGCTATTTTATGAGCAGCAAGATCCTTTCCATGTTTCTGAATTCTTGCCTGTGAAGGAAGCAACTTGTGTGTGCATGCAGATGCTATGTTGCAACTTCAGAGTTTTTTCTGTATCTAATTGATTATATTTATATTCCAGTCTTAGGTAAAGAGCAGGATTTAGTCCCATAAAAACACCTTTCCCCAATCAGATGCCTCCAGATAGGTTGGATTACAGCTCCCAGAAATCCTTGCCAGCTGAATTGTTGGCCATATTGGCTGAAATGTCCTGGAACTGTAGTTCAATACTTCTGAAGAGGTCACCAGGATGAGGGTAGCTGCTTTAAGATACTTAAGCTGAAAAGTTAAGGAACTCACTTGTTTATCTTCTTACAATGAATTTCAACATGTATTAACTGAATCCCAGTCAAATAAGCATTGCTGTATGGCAGCTGTCTGAAGTAGTTCCTTCTGCAGATCTGAACCCAGTAGTGAATGGAATACTACATGATAATGTATGGATTCTGCTTTGGGCATCTTTGTAAACAGATAGGGTTAAAACGTAACAAATATCTAGCTTTAAACTAATAAACATTTGGTTAACATTGTCCAAATCATTAAGAGAAACTGTAAGTACAAAATGATGCATTCTACTAATACTATAAATTAGGCAAGATGTTAAAATATGAGCTCTAGAAACCAAATTTTGGATGCAGCACAAATCCAGAAAATGGATATGAAAATCTCACAATATTATTGTAATGGTTGCCTATTCTAAAACACTATCAGACTCATGAGCAGGAATTCAAAGATATCTGATTTATTAAAGAATAGTATGCAGGATCACAGAGAAAGCTGAGAATGATGAAAGCGCGAAATTCAAAGTAAAAATCCTCGGTGCAAATGAAACCCCTCCCCTGTAGAATCTTCCCAACTTCACAATCCCAGGTGCTCCTAACAGTCTCTGATGGTCTGTGGGAAAAGGCCTTGAACATATAACATAACCCAAACACATTCCATTGAAATGAGCATAGATACAGAGCTTGGCACAAGGTTTCACAGCAGCTCCCTCCCAACAGAAACACGCGTCAGCACCATGGCATGTGAAATGTTACGATGTATACTGTACATTGAAACAGTGAACATGACAATTATAACTTTCTAAAGATGTATTGGAATATACTAGTTTTAATGATGTTTCAGACTTGTTGTTCATTCACCTGTATTTTGGTAGCTGTGTCTGATTTTCTTTACTTATCCTTATATTTGTCCTAACAAGCAGGAACCACGCTGAGACGAGGAATAAATCTCTAGTGTTTTATTACTGCTACATTAGACAGAAAATCCTAACAAACTGAAGAAGTGTGAGAAAACCCATACAGATAAACCCCAAAAGTCAAGACAGGTCTGTTCTGTGTCTCTTTGAATGACTGCTCAAATTCTCGCTACTACGCATGCGTTTTCCCCCCTGGATAGGGGCCCCTTCCTGCTCACCATCAGTGCTCATGACAATATTCTTTTGAAGAATACAATAAAGAACAGGAAGAGAACATTTAACAAATAAATTTTGGTAAACTCATGTAAACCACTGAGGTTCAGTGTTGGTAAATTCCTTGGATTAATCCATATAATAAGACAGAATCTTGGCTTGCATAGAACCCAGCTCATCTTAATGCAGACATTTGTTAAGCATAGCTAGCATTTCTCATGAGGAAAATAGAGTTGAGTGCCATTTTATTGATGACATCTTATTCTACATGCTCAAGAAGATCTTACTCATCAGTTTCATGCATATGTTAAGAAGTACAGAGGGAAAGATAAAGTCCTGTGGATCTCAATATTACCAATGTGATGGGGCTTAGCTGATGCTTCAAAGCACTTGCCAAATACTCTGATTATGCTGACCCTTTTAGGACAGAAGAGCCCCCCCCTCTGCCCTGATCCTGTGACTGTACTATAAACTGAGGTTCTGGAGCACAGATTCCTACTACGTGCCAGTACCCCAGGTTTCTTAATGACAATTAGCAGAAAGAATATATTCATCCCTCGGCATTGCCAGCCAATGCCCCAACTTCTTTTGTCAAGAACTTTGTTACATGTAGTTTATTATTTTGGATTTTAACCATTAGGTTAGACTGTAATCCTTAAGGTCACTTATCTCTGAACTTTTAGAAAGGTTGCAGAAAGCATATGTTTTTACTAACCTAAATCTCAGGGAAGCTTTAAATGGGTTTGCATGAGGAAGGGACTTGAATTTCTAACTCCCTTTAACAGGTACTATATAAAATTGGAATACATGGTAATGTCTTTTGACTTATCCTCTAGCCCTTAAGTCTTCATGAACCATATCTTTCATGTTATGGTGTACTAATATTTAGATAGTTTGTATGAATTACTGGCTAATTTACTTTGAAGATCCAACAAGTTTGGACCATGCTATAACACCTTTGTTAACCCCTTATATGCTAAACTGGAGAGATGTGTTTTCATCTGTTTTGATTATTTGGGCTACATTTCCTCTAAGGGTTCTAAGGTCCTCCAGTTAGATCCTGTCAAAGTGAAATTAATTCTGTCCTGGCAACCTTGCCCCACTGGGCTGTCAAGGATGGAGAACATTTTCCAGGATTTGCAAACTTTTATCATTTCTCACCCCCTGATTTTGCAGTTCACATTCAGTTTCTAAGAAAGTGGCTCCATCCAAGTGGGATTTTGGTACCCAGCACATTTTTACCTCAGTCAGACTTCTGCTTCATAGCATCCTTTCCCCTCCCTGAAAGGGCACTGAAACATGGTTTCTTGGATTTTATTATGGACCTGTCAAAGGCTTGGATGTCCTTCTGGTTATAGTTAACCTTTTTTTCCCCAGGATGGCTCATTTCATTTCATTTGTAGCCTTCCCTCTACTCCAGAGACAACATCTTTTTTTTATCTTGTTTTCTGGCATGCTCAATCATCACTTTTCTAATAGAAGCATTCTTTTCAGGACGTTTTTTCTTTCTTGAAGGCTCTTTCTCAACTTTTAGGTGTTAAATATGTTTAATTCTTTGCCCATTACCCTCAATCCAAAAGAGATACTGGGAGGATAAATACCACAGTTGTTATATGAACTTTAGCAAGGCAACTGGCTTGAACTTTGCCAGGGACTGAGTTTGCCTATGACAGTTCATTCCATATCGCAATTTCAAGCCTCCTACAGCTACTTGCTTAATACCTCCCCACTCACCCACCCACCGTCTCCTGAAACAGGGTGGAGAGCACCGTACTGCACTGGTTTGCCTCCTTCCTCAGCAGTTGGTCCGAGTTGGTATTAATCGGAAGGGAGAGATTGTACCTGTAGCCCCTCACTTGTGGGGTGCCTCAAGGCCTGACTCTCTCCTTTTCAACATCTATATAACACCACTGGGTGAGGTCATCCATCAGTCTGTACATCTCACCCGCAGGCTGCACAGGTGAAGCTATCAATATATTGTCCCATACCTGGCGGCTGTTCAGGTCTGGATGGGGAGAAACAGAGTCAGGCTCAAGTGGCTATGGCTGTTTGGTCTTGAAGGGTTGCACTTCCCCATTTGAGAGTAGTGTACAATTTGGGAGGTCCTCCTGGACTCGCAGATACTGCTTGAAGAGCAGGTGGCAGATGTGGCTAGGAGGGCCTTTGTACAGATCCGCTTGTACATGGTTGTGCCTTTTCCCCAATCAATGGTTGCTCATGCCCTAATCGTCAAAAATTAGACTGCTCTTGAAGACAAGCTACAGCTGGCTCATTATGCCCTTGTGTCACCCATGTGTCACCCACTAAGCCCTTCATGATATAGGGCAGGTCATTTGAGGGACTGCTTATCTCCAGTTGTTTCTGCTCATCCAGTATGATCGGGCAAAGCGGGTGTGCTCCTGGTCCCTTCCATTAAATGTTACCATCTTGTGGGACTGAGGAAGTGTGCCTTCTCTGTTGTGGCCCCAGCTCTCTGGAATAGCATCCCTCTGGAGATAAGTGTTCCAGAAGTCTCTTAAGACCTGGGTTTGTTCCTATGTCTAGGGTTAGGGTGCCTATGGAGCCCCTGTTGATTTTTTTGGGGTGGAGGATGTTATTCATGTGGTTTTGCCCAGGTGGTCATGTTTCTTTAAATTGTATATTCTTTTAAATATTGTAAGCTGCCCAGAATCTTTTTGGAGACAGGCAGTCTCAGAATCCAATAAAAGCAAATAAATAAACTAAATTACTAAAACTTCCTATTAATGAGCTGACTAATATTGCCAGGAAGGTCCCCTCTATTACCTCTGGATACTTTATACTCCTCCCCTCTATATAATATTTTTAAAAATGGATTCCAAGTTTATTGGTGCAGTCTCTGTAGTTACACAGATCAGTCTGGTCATCCTCTGCTACAGCTTCCAGCCACGCTGAAGATACATCTGGTTTTCCACAATTCCCTTCTGGTTCTAGAACACAGTCTTTGCTGCTCACACTCCTTCTCTCCATCTTGTTGGTGGGAAGGAGGAATTTGAGGCAGAACAGGATTCCTGGTACAGAAGAAGCCGCGTGAAATATCTAATTCATTGGAAGGACTACCCAAGCATGGAAAGATCCTGGGAAGCAGCAGAGGATATCCATGCACCTTGCCTTCTCTGGCAACTCCCTTTTAAGTACCCACACCAACTCAAGGCTCCTGACTGTCCTTGTACTCCAACATCTACTGATCCTTTGGACTCTGAGGGAGAGAGAATGTGGTTTGGAGAACAGGGTACTGGTGGCTGGATCACTACCATCAAAAGAGTGGAAATTTTACCCCACTAAAACTTCAGGAAAGACTTCTAGACAGAGAAGGGTCATGGAAGAGAACATAATAGATACAGACATTCCAACCCTGCCTGCTATTGTTCTTAGGAAGGAATGAGTTCGGGATTGGGAAAGCTATTAAAGTCAAAAGCTGAGGTAGAAGCCCCTCTGCCAGCTGTTTGTTATCATAACGTATGGAGCCTTTCCTGTCCCCTTACCCCACCTTCTCCTCCCTGAGAGGAAGAGTTCTATACTGGGGAGGTTGTTGAACAGGTCGCTGTGTTGGATGTTCCCTCCTGTTCTTTGTCTGTTGTCTGATGAAATTCCTCCCAGTTCCGTTGAGAAGGAACGGGAGACTTCTTCAATTCTAGCCAATATTCAGGTGGAGGTGAAGAAGGCTTACAGGCCCTACCAGATCCATACACTCAGGGAAAGGAAGCTCCTCCATAACCAAGAGAGGAGAGAAGGGAATGAAAAGAGAACTGGTATGAGGGCAAAGTCAGAAGCAAAGGGCCTGAGCATACTGGTTTATTGTAATAACAATACACAAGAGTCAGCCTCTCATACTTTCCAAAAAACAAGAAGTGCTTGGCCAGTTATTCCACTTAGGTGGGAGAAAGAGATTTATGGTTTGAACAGGGATTCTGATATATAGATGATGATTGATAGATAGATAGATAGATAGATAGATAGATAGAGAAATTATGGTACTTGTTAGAACAAATGAAATAAAGTAGAAACATCTCCCTTTCCTAATTACCTTCCCAGGACCTTGAGAAACAATAAACCCTAGTGGCTCAGCCATAAACAATATTTAGAAGGCTAAGAAATGTTGATAAAGCTGGGAGAAGATATTAGGAAATCAGCACAGAGTCTGGAAACTAAGGACAGGTCAAGATAAACCCCAAGACTGTAATTCTCTAGAAAGCAATTGTGTTTCTAGAATGTTGCCTTTGTTCTTTCAGTGGCACTGTTTTTCTAGGTCTACCCCATTACTTCATAGAGTCCACTGCATATCTGACTTCACTGTCACATAAGATAATGCTATATCCAATCATATGCCAATCATAGCCAATCAAATGTATTTCCTAATTTCCATATTGAAGGGTTGAATCCCTGCCATTTTAGGCTTGCTTTAGCTACTACTGGTACCATAATAAACAACTATGTGTCATGACCTCATTGCAAGGCACAAAGAGCCTCACAACGTGGATCATGATCATTAAGAAATAGAGGAAGGAGATAATCAAACTAGGGATTAACACAAGCACCCAAAAGCACCCACACCCATGGACCCATAGGCAGCTGAAAAGAAGGACGTCAGAGGAACGAAGATAAGCCGCACCTGGTGCCCCGGAGGACACAACTGACGCTGGGAGACAAAGGAAGACACCGGGAAAACGCCCAGGCAGCCATCAAGGGTCCCATCAAGAGGGATCGGGACAAAGCAGGGTGGGGAAGCCCAGGGCAATACAAGAGGGTATAAAAGGGGCACCTCCACACCACCTACCCCGTTCCCGTTTTTCGTTCTGTCAGCTATCATTCCAATAAACCAGAAATCCTTAATACCCATTAAGTGAGTCTGTGTCTTATTGCGAAGCGAGGCTGACCCTGACACTATGACAGCCAAGAGCAAAGGGGCTTTTTAAAAGAGAAAAGTAGGAACATAATGTATCAAATAGTAAAGTTTGAAGGGGAAATAACTTATATTAATGAGAACAATGAGGAAAGGATGTGAATAATGAGAATATGCACAGAGGGGGAAAAACAAAAATAGAAAGGACAAGTCAATTGTGATGATAGTATTTTTTCAAAAAGAGATAAAAGCTGAAACAAACTTCACAAAAATAGAGAAATCCGAGGAAGTGAAGAAGAGGAAAGATAACAAGAACGTATGAGGTTTGAACCCACATTCAACAAAAAGAAGTGTACAGTCAGAGCTTAAGCTATGGCACCAGATGACAGAAAAGTGATAAGAATCTGTGGTTTTACCTCAAAAAACATTTTAAAACTGTAAGCTCTAATAAGTCCTGCTGAATTTTCTCTCAGCTTTCCTCTGAAGTGTCAATCTTGCAGGATTCTTGGATCTTTTAATAATGGCCACCCACACAGAATTATTTAAGCTGCCTTTTCCGGGACATGCTCTTTGGCTCACATTTGAACTTGTCAAGTCAAATTGTTGAAAGCAAGCCATTTTTTATCATTTTATTTTAAAAAATCAACCATACATTTTGCAACGTTCATATGCTCCTTACAATGATTTTGAAAATAATGTTTGTAAATAAACTCCTAAAAATATCACCTTTAGTAGCTAGTGAAGTCTTTCAAAGCCCCACAGTTATTTTATGGCATTACTACAGTGCTGAGGGGACTTCCAAGTGTTTATAACTTCTTACCTTCAATAGTCTAAAATTAACTTGCTTCTGTGGCTTCCATGCCAGGAATAAAAACATCTTTTTCATTCTAAAGAAGACAATTCCATTCAAAATATTGTATGAATAAAAATTTAGGATGTCTTTGTAGTCTTGTTTCTCCATTAAATATGTATTCTGTTTCTCCACTCATTTTCATGTTGTCATGACTTTCAGCTTCAGTCCTGGCTGATTTATTTCTTCACCAGTTTTGCAAGATTAACGAGGCAATACTTTGTCTTCTAAGATTATTTCCTAATGTGATGATGGATTTCCATTTTAATGAGCCTGAATATCTGTCAACATCTTTCCCATGCACATCCCAGCAAAGGTTTTATATTTAAAACTTTCATAAAAAACACTTTATTCGGTTTAAAAGATTAAACACATCGCTACATGCTTTTTAAAAAAAAAAAACTTTCATTTTGTCTTCTCTTGAACAAGTCTTAAGATGGTATACTTGGGGCTTTCCCATTCATATAGTAACCTACGTTCAATTCAGATTGAATTGTGGTTTAATAACTAATGTACAGGAATTCTGTTGTTGTGATCATTTACACCAACTATTTATTATGTACATTACTGCTAAGTAACTGTGTATTTGCATAGGATTTGTATACTGCCCTATAAGAATAATTCCCATTAAAAATATTTTCAACCCTATGAGGATATACCATTTGGGATACTTTTTTCCCACCCTCCACTCCCATTATCGTAGTACAGCTGATCCTCACTTAAGGACCACTCATTCAGTGACCGTTTGAACTTGCAACGGTGCTGAATGAGTAGTACTTGTGAGCAATCCTCAAAGTTCTGGCCATTGCAGCATTCCTGTGGTCTCATGGTTGCTATTTGCAACTTTCTTTGCCAGCTTCCTACAAGCAAAATCTATGGGGAAGCCAGCAGGAGGTTGCAAAAGGCAACCAGATGACATCCTTGCTTGATAGCATGGGATTCGCTTAACAACGGCAACTGGGAAGTGCTGGAACTGCTGTTGCTAAGTGACATGGTCACATGATGTCGTGCTTTATGACCACATCGCTTAGCGATGGAAATTTCAGTCCCAATTGCCATCATTAACCAAGGACTACCTGTAGTTTCATTTGATCTTTAAAAATGTGCAGGAAACCTCTCTCTAACCTGTAGGTTTACCTGTAGTGGCAAAAGCAATACTTAAGATCATACAAAAAATCTTTATTCAAGCTTAGGAAGCAGGAGATGTTAGCTTAGCTTTGCCTGTGAGGGAATTCTAGCACCTCTATCAATATTACTACTAGTACTACTGCTAGTGATGGGGGTTCTATTATCATTATTATCCTCCTTCCTCTTCCTTGGAGGCTATAAGGAATTAAAAGTGACAGCTGTCGTTCTCTTAACAAAGTCCCATCAGTCTCTCCATGTACCACTTTCACACATGGAGCTGCAAAGGGCAAGCCACTGCAGTGGCTCCTTCCGTGACACTATGGGGACTAGACTGTGATTTACTTATTATACATCAGAGATGTAGGCATTCACTTCTTTGTACACTAAGTTTAATCTCTGGTTTTTAATACTTGTAGAATAGCATCTGCTCAACCCTACCCCCATTATTTTTTTAAAAAATTACTATTGCCCTTCAATCGTATTGGCTTCAGGCTGGGTAAATGACATATATCACATAACTAGGATATTTGAAAAACAATCAGCAAAATGAAAATATAAGCACTTGCCAGTTTGGACTGTAGGCCCATCTAATTCAAAAGTGAGTAACTGTTTTTAGCTGTAGGAACAACACACAAATGGAATGTAGGCCTTTAAAACTGCAATGTTTGTATGACATAGTCATGTCACCAGGGAATGGGGGATCCTGAAGAAATTTGGCCCAGCTTTTGAAGTTATGGGGCAGGTGGAGATAAGTTAAAAGGGCATGATAATTGACAAATGTAATAAGTTAAAAACCCATTGTTCTTACTGAGACCTACTGAAATTGCCTGAACCTTTTGTTGCATGTGAGTTTCAACGAACACAATGGATGTTGGTGGTTTGGGTGGGAACCAACCAATTCTCTGTAAGAGGGGAGGAATGGAAACAGGTATTTCATTATCAAAATAGCTGTAAATTGGTATTAGATGAATGGCTGATGTCTATATAACTAGGAGATTTGAGGAAAGATTTTAGGAGCATTTTCTCCACCCATCTACTATTAGACAACATTGAAGCAGAAGATTACAGAGACACCCACTGCCACAGCAAAGTACTTAATTGATATTTCCCTAAGCTAAATGGCTTTCTTTTGAAATAAGATAGGGTGTGCAGGATTATATAACTTCATTAGCAGCCAAAGATAGATCATATCTGTGGAGTCCTTGATGTTCTCTGAGCTTGGTTGTTTGCCTGAAGACGTTTCGTTGCCCGACTAGGCAACATCTTCAATGCATTTGGCATTGAAGATGTTATCTAGTCAGAGAGCCCCAAGGACTCCACAGTTCAACCCTGAGCTACAGATATTCTCTTCTATAGATAGGTCATATTTTATTTATAATATATAAAGGAAACATACAGAGAAGCACATAAGGATAATCAGAACTGTAATGAAATGCCCAGCAATTTTATTTATTTGTAAAGTGGCCATTTTGGCCTAAGGCAGCTTTCCTCAACCAGATTCCCCCTAAATGTGTTTGGGCTATAAGGAACTCAGAACTAGATGGGAATTCTAGCATCTATAGTCTCAATACTGGTGAAGTGGCTGGGGAAGACTGACAGGGCAGGGACATCTCAGACATCTCTTTAGCTTCCTTCATGGAGAAATTTAAACAAAAATCTATATAGCTGTGTCCTAAAGGCAATGTTACTCTATTTTTATTATATTTTTTATTTATTTTCTATCCTGCCTTTATTATTTTTATAAATAACTCAAGGCAGAGAACATACCTAATCTCCTTCCTCCTCCTATTTTCCCCTCCGCCACAACCCTGTGAGGTGAGTTGGGCTGAGAGAGAGAGAGAGACTGGCCCAAGGTCACCCAACTGGCTTTCATGCCTAAGGTAGGACTAGAACTCACAGACTCCTGGTTTCTAGCCCAGCGCCTTAACCACTAGACCAAGCTGGCTCTAAATTGCTAACTGTAGACCTGAAGCCCCTTATGTGTGACTTTATTTATATGTATACACGCACACACACATGATACATGTAGAATAAGTTATAAATTATAAGTTATAAATAAGAAGCATAAGTTACACACAGAGAGAGAGAGAGAGAAAGAGAGAGAGAGAAGCAAAAATCTCTTTTTTATTTGAATCATGCAGACAATAAATGAGATGTTCCTTGATTATACCAAGTCAGATTACAGATGGGGAAACTTTCAATATAACAATTCATTGAACAGTAGAAACTGCCTATCAGTGGATTTTAGCTTTAATTTCTCTCTAATGCACTATCATTGCTTGTGTACAGATTTCACCAGACTTGGATACAAAGGTTTAGACCTGAAGTCTAAAGCCTAGTTTACCCTTTCATTTCTCATACGCTTTTCAAATCAGCTTCACCAATTTACTGCTAACTGAGGTCATTAGTGGACAGCCAGGATCACTGAATGGAGCAGAGCTTAATACAGCAAAAAGACACGCACAGAGAAGAGTATTATCTAAAATAGCACTAATGAGCACGTTAAAGAAATAGGGGTTATTGATCTTACACACTTAGCCCACCCAAGCATAAAGAATTACACACTTAGACAAAGTAGGTTCAAAAGTAAGGGGAAAAAAAGTCTTACTCATTTATTTGGTTCAGTTACATCCATTCAGGAAAATGATTCTTGTTCGTCTTTCTTTCCCAAAACTGAATGAACCCTTAGCCTTCATTGCTGCTAAAGGCTGCATGCAGAAAGGGGGAACCTCCTGACTCCAGGCCCATGCATGGTGCCCAGGATGGAAGAAGCAGCAGCCGCATGCTTCCTTCCCAGATGGTGGAAGAAGAAGGAAGTGAAGAATGTGGGAGGGACAACAAACAGCTTCCTCCAGAAGCACACAGAGAAATGCGCAGAGTCCCCCATGAGGTGGAGATGGGCAGTGAATAAATTTATAAATAAATAAAATGCATCCTAGAACGAACTCATCCACATGCTAATGAGGCATGCTGATTTGCTGAGACCTCCAACATTAACCAACAACAAAAAGCAACCTCAGGGGTGGGGAGTGTCACGTAGTAAGTTGCAAGTGCACACATGAATTGATATACAGTTGGATCCAAGGAGCTTGGTAGAAACGTTTGTAATTGGAAATGCAGAAGGATTCACCAGGTTTCTCTTTCTCCTAAGACCTCACCTGTTTTCAGTGTGTTCAAGGTAAATAGGAACCAAAATCTAATTATGATCCATGCTATCCGTTCTAGATTTTTAGGGCCAATTCACAGGCAGACTGGGCAATTAGTGAGTGAGATGGAAGCCACAGTTTAAAAATGTACAAGAATAATGATACTTTTTGGTGTCATTCAACTTGGTTAGAATTTTCAAAGTTAGGTCCTTCCGCGCCTATTTATTTTACCCGTTTCAAACTGGTGGATGTAAATTTCATGAAGTTCTAAAAATAGAGAGATTTAATATTCCAAATGTTTTTGATATGATGGGATAGCTAAAAATAAATAAATAAATTGTAAAATAAACAATGGGGCCAGGGGCATTCTGGACACCAGCGTGGGATTATTAGCTAGCTATGAAATGACAATTTAATTATGCATACTTAACTGAATGAGAATTAAATTTCCAAGAGTAACATTTTGCTGTTTATTTCAGAGGAAAAACTGAAAAACGGGAACACATTCTGTTGTAGTATTTCAGGAATAGAGTTTTGTTATATAGTTTCTGTTGCAGTAGAAAATCCAATACTATATTTATTTAAATATGCCTGAAAAAATCAGCTGTATATTTTCCAGAGCCAATACAACTAGATCGCTCATATTTGCATTATAATGATCCAACTCTCTATTGACATTATGGGCTCTGCAATTCCAACGAATAGCAACACTGGGCCTGAAATTATCATGCAGTCTTAGTGCACATTCCATCCTGGGAAATCTCCGAAGTCAAGATCATCTCCGTCAGCTCAGGGGGTGGACACTGGTATTAGTGATGATGACTATGACTATCCCAGCAAAAATCATGAATCTCTCCATAAACCTAATACCAAGGACAGATGTTTAAGATGAAAACCGGATCCAGTGGGTTTCCTAGAAATGGAATAGAAATCCTACAGATCAGGATGACTTGTCCAACTATAATTCAAACCAAAGTTGATAGGTCATTCAAATGGGAAACTGAGATAGAGCTCAAAAATATAAAAAATATTTATTGGGTGATGTCTGGGAAATAGTAAAGTTCTAGATTTACCTAAAAAACAGAAACTGGACTTGTTTTACAATGTATAGAGTTAGTGAGTATTGAGGAAGGAATACATTAAAAAGTCAGTAGAAGAGTAATGGTTCAAAAGGAAACAAACAAACCAGCAACTATCAGCCCCTTAACACTTTGCTGCCCTCTTTTCCAGTTGCCCTCTGTAGCAACATGATCCATCTTCCTTGTATTTTCTCCCACTGTATCTCTGGTAACTAGCCCCACACATGGCATTACATGCACAAACACACACATGGCAACTGGCCACTCCTAGATAAGGTTCACTACAATTTGTTTTCAGCTGAGGGATTAAATACATATATAAATCTTTCGGGTAGAAAAGTACAGGTTAAAATATTTTAATCTTGGCTGGAATGCAATCTACAGTATATTTTTACAGAGTAGAACATTTAACTGACATACACTAATGGCTTTATGTTGAGTTTTGAGAGTCAATTATTCATTCTTTATTGAAACTCGTATTAAATTTGCCATATTTCATCTTTCTAGGAAATATGATCTCATTTTATTTGATTGCAGCAAAAGATGCTGTATTTGGCAAGTAACTCAGGAATGCTGCACCTCTCTCTACTTCACAGATTATAGCTTCAAATATTGACACTGGCAAGAAATCTTTATTACAAGTAGGGAGATAAAATCCAATAGAACAATATGATTTTTGTGTGTGGAAAAATCCTTATATAATCATAAGTACTGATAAAAGAATTGATGGATGCTAATTTGTTTTAGTTGTTTCTTAGTTCATTTCCATTCAAACAAGCCACACTATGCTGTTTTTATTAAACCATTTGCTGTAATCTTTCCACATCTAGAAAGTGCAAATATTTCATGTGTTGATTTCTACAGACATAGGAATGACTTGCAGAAGTATATTTTGGAGCATTTTCATTCCTGAAACCCTCCAGTGCTTGAATTTGTTCCAAGAATCTGCTTTGGCTTGATTTTCAGCTCTCAGTTTTCTATGAAGAAGAGAAAGAAAAAGAAAAGCTACTTGCCTATGGCAGTTTTCAGATTACACTTTTAAAATTAGTAAATTAAATGCTTGTGTAGCTGAGCCCACCAATGAATAATAGTACCTTTAATAAATCTCTTCATTCAAATAAATTGTGAATGAAAGCATAAATGGATAGTTTAATTTCCAGACCATGATTTTTCATTGTATATATAGGCTGGTCCTATGCAAATTTATTCCAAAATAAGTTCCACTTCCTTTAATGTATACATGAATTTGCCTGGCATTACCATTATAGGCAGTAGAGGTCAGAGATGAATGTGAGTACCAAAATGAATGAGATTCTAACAACTGAAACAGAACATTTCAGCAATATTATGAGATGAGAACAACTTTTTGAACATCACTCCATAGTCTACAATTATTTTTTGTCTTATTTATTTGCTTGTTGGTTTGAGTTAGTCTTGACTCCTGGCAACCACATGGACAAGTCCATGCAATTTTCCAGGTAATATTCTGGGAAGTGGTTTGCCCTTGCCTTCTTCTTCCCAGGGCTGAGAGGGAGTGATTGGCCCATGGTCACCCAGCTGGCTTTTTTGCCACTGGCAGGTGCAACCTTTTAATGAAGAATTTGGTGAGCTATTACCTCCTTTTTCCTGCCTGATATCATCTCTGTTTTTTTAATTGGTAAAGAACACCCTTGGTGTGTAATCAGCCTTTTCCCCAATAGGTGATTTATACTATATGACCATGAATTTCTGCTGATTTTACAACTCTGAGAGCTGATGCTACAGTTTTTCTTGTGGCAGCAAGGAGGCAACAGTGCACTTAGTGGAGACCCAACATTTTGCAACATGAATATAATTACTTTTTGAAATAATGCTTTAAGTATTTATTTATTTATTTTCTATCCCGCCTTTATTATTTTTATAAACAGCTCAAGGTGGGGAACATACCTAATACGCCTTCCTCCTATTTTCCCCACAACAACAACCCTGTGTGGTGAGGGGCGGAGAGAGAGCGACTGGCCCAAGGTCACCCAGATGGCTACACTCATATACAAGCCATCAAGAATTTGAGGGCTGAGTGCAACATCAGGTTTGGAAGTCTCTTCCTCATTGAACATACTGCCCTAAATTGACCTTGTAGATGGATTCCTGCAATGAGAGATGCTATAACCATGTGTCTGAAATGGAACTCCACAGCACCTGAATTAAATATTAAAGAAGTATTTAGAAGAAACATACAAGATACCATATCTAAGCATTTAATATCTTCTGTTTAAAAGATTCAAGTTCTTCTTTAGTAATGTGAAGAGAAAAATATTTTTGTAATGCTGTTTTCCTTTCAATTGCTTCAAAACTGCTACAGCAATTGCTTTGCCTTCAGCTACCCAGAGTGGCCCAAAGAAAGGAGTACATGGGGAGAGAAAGGAGAACAGTGAGTCTTTTTTTTTTTACCTAAACAGCTAAATGCACCTTCAACTAAAAACACCCTGTAACATGAGGTGCTTACTCAACAAACCGTATAGACCAATCGAAGGGTTGAACTGAGGAGTCCCTGGTGCTCTCTGAGCTTGGTTGTTTCCTTGCAGACGTTTCATTGCCTGACTAGGCAACATCTTCAGTGCTAGCAATGAAATGCCTGCAAGAAAACAACCAAGCTCAGAGAGCACCAAGGACTCCACAAACCATACAGACTAGTGTTGATATTTATTCCCTTCCCTAGCACCGCCTGGCAGCTCTCTGAAGTCTGGCAAAATTGCAGAGAGTGCCCCTTCCCTTGCTGCTGCTGCTGCTGTCCACATCACAGTGGCACAGGGTGCAGGACACATGGTGGTCATCCTGGCTACTCCTTGTTGGAATAATATGTTCTTCTTCATTTAATCTATTCTGGATTAAATGAAGTCTTTTACTTTGGCGTTTTGGTGAAGTCAGCTAACCACCGCTGTTTCTAACAAAAACTGCTCTGGTCCCTGGGCAAAATGCTACAATACATTTCCCTTTATATTCAATCTAAGCAAACAATACCATTTTCTCTGCTTGTTTTCTCCCTTGTCTCATTCATACACATATATCACACATGGGTTTGGGGCTACCAGAACTGGGCTGTAAAAATCTGGGTAAGTTAGAGGTTTTTGTATCTCTTTTGCTGCCATCTTGTGATTATCCAGAATCTAGCCCAGATACCCTCAAGCCTCCAGATCACATCCCATAAGAGATGCTGGGAGAGGAAACTCTCCTTGCCCAGGACTGCAGTGAGCTCTGGGCAGGCAGGCTGTAGGACAGTAGACCTCCTCCAAATCCTTCAGTGATAACAGTGCTTATTCCCTCTGAGGTGAATTCTACACAGCATGATGACTACCTACGCAGCTTACCATTAAATTCGATTCATACGTGATAAAGTAGAAATCTTTTTAATGGAATATAGTGTGCAGTACAGAGAAAAAGTTGCAAATAGAAGTTCCTGTGCTTTCCCCAAGTTAAACAGTCCAATGAATTCAAGCCCTTCCCCCTTCTTCAGTATGCAGCCCCCCCTTTTCATGCCAGTCTGTTCAGTTCTGTGCAGATGTCTGCAACGGCTCTGCCGGCTGACCTTGGATGCCAGAGATAGTCCAAACAAGATGCTTTCACACTCCTGGCTTGTCCCCCCTCCGACTTCTACTGACTCGCAAGTCTCAACCAGTGTTGATTCCATTCATGCATGCGAGTCAGATCAGTTGTTCTGGGAACAATTGATCTGGGAGCATGACACACAGCAGCCTAAATTCCTTGCTTCCCATGCTGCTTGCAACTGTTCCTCCTGCCAAATTAAATCATTCATTGGTTTGCCAACCGGGCCAGGTTGGGCTCTTTATAGACTCTGTCCACCACAGGCCCTGATTGGCATACTCCTGCTTCTTGACCTTTCCATCCCTGACTGGGCAGGTCTGCCAGGGCTTGTCTTCTCCTTTTAGGGATTGTTCTCTCCTCACCACTCCCTATTCTTTTCCTTTCCCTCACACCCCCTTCTCCTGTTCCC
This sequence comes from Candoia aspera, assembly GCF_035149785.1. Lineage (NCBI taxonomy): Eukaryota > Metazoa > Chordata > Lepidosauria > Squamata > Candoiidae > Candoia > Candoia aspera. The sequence goes on along the minus strand of NC_086153.1, from coordinate 251,179,352 downwards.
TCCTTTGACACTATGCAGGCCCTTTTGTTTGCCCTCTGCAGTGCTACAGTGATTAAACCAAAGGGAAAACATTGTTCCTTCACACCACTGTTCCTTCACACCACTGTGTTCCTCCATTCCACTGTGGGTCCACAGAAACTTTGTGGCAATGAAGATGGTTCAGGTTGATAAAAGCAAAGTAGCATTCACTGAAATGCTGTAGTTTCATTCCAGTATGCCTATTGATTATGTGCCATCGAGTTGTTTTCAATTCCTAGCGACCACATAGATTTTTTTCCACGGTGGTCTACCCCTGACCTGCTCTTTCAGATCTTCCAATGGTGCACTCATTGCCACTGTAACTGAGTCCACCCACCTTGCTACTAGTCGTCCTCTTCTTCTCTTTCCTTCCACTTTTCCCAGCACTACAGCTTCCTTCAGAGAGTTAGGTCTTTGCATAATGTGCTAAAATGTGATAATTTGAGTGTAGTCATTTGTGCCTCGAGTGAGAACTCTGGGTTGATTTGTTTGATGATCCATTGGTTTGTTTTCTTGGCTGCCTGCAATATTCTCAGGAGTCTTCTCCAATACCAAAATTTAAAAGTGTCAATAGTTTTCCTATCCTGCTTCTTCAAAGTCCATCTTTTGCTTCCATAGAGTATCACAGGGAATACCATGGCTTGCATGATTCTGATCTTTGTAGGTAGGGATACATCACAGCATTTCAATGTCTTTTCCAAAGTGTTCATGGCTGCTCTACCAAGTGCTAGTCTGACTGGTTTGGGCATATTTCTTGACTCTTGTTCCTTTACTGTTCATGGTGGATCCTCAAAGGCAGAAGTTATCTGCACTGCAGGGAGGGAGAAGGGGAGTAATGGAAGAGAGTCCCTTCTTAGGGGTCTTTGCTTTTCTGGGGCACAATGCAATGTATGTGGCAAACCCTCTTGCACCAACTTTTCAAGTTATGTTAATTCCTATAACTCTACCATTTGACCAGCACTGGATAGGATACTTGCCATCCTAGAATTCCTGGAAAAACAGAGTTTATAATCCTCAATCGTGCAAGAGCACTTCAAAATCTCACTGGATGGATTTCAAACTCCACTTGGAATGGATCCAGAATCAGGTCTTCAGTACAAGAGACATTTAAGCTGATTATATGATCTGGATTAGTCTGCTTCCTTCATTAATCTTGAACAGCTGCTGGTATTCAAATTGTTTTAGAAAAGAAGTTGTAGGAGGAAAGCTGGGCTAATTTATGGTGGCAAAAAATCAGGGATCCAGTAGCACCTTTTCTGGCTAAATGTTCCTGAGTTACAGCTCACTTCATCAAGTGATGCAAGCTTATGCCTTTTAATAAAATGTGTTAGTCAGAAAAGGTGCTACCGATCCCTGACTTTTTGTTACAAAGGAAGAGTGGTGTTGGGTGTCCTCATAAGGCAGCAGTAGCACAGCTACTGTATGAATGACTCACACTTCTTTAGTTATTGCTTCCGGAGTTCGTACAAAGGCTGTGGGGAGAAGAAAATATTTTGCTTGTAAGAAAAGAAATGATTGATGTTTAAGATCAGATATAGCTCACTCAGTTCATATGAACATGGAAGCATGTCAAGCCCCACGCAGCGAGGCAAGAATAAAGAGGTAAGAACAACACAGATTTCCATAAATGTTCTTTAATGCTTGTTGGGCTAATACAGAACCCGGGAAACTGTCACAGAAACTCCCCAGCCTCATTTATAGTGACTTAAACAAGGCAGCCTCTTCCCCAAATTTCTCCTGGCCTGGACTGAGTTGCTGTTCATGAAATAAGCTGGCCACAGACTTGCCTGCTCCTATCTCTTCCTTTCCTTTCCCTGCCTCCCATAACTGCTCACATCATGGAACCAAGTAGTTCATACTTTGGCTATGGCTGTTTCACGTTGATGATCAGAACTGAAGTCAAGCAAATTGAAAGCAATGGATGCAACCTAAATATTCTATTATCCTTGGCATTCTGAGGCAGTTTGGCTGAAGCTTTCATTATGAACTGCCAATAACTACTGTATGTATTAACAAAATGAGTGTCATTGGATCATTCTCATTCCAAAGAAAACTTGAGATCAGGAAGTAATTTGACATGTGAAGTCACATCATTCATAGTAGTTTTGGAATGTCAGAAAGGGTACAAGCATTCTAAATAGGCATGGATGTTTGCTGCATCTTCTCTGGGTCCAAATCACTTCACCCTAGCAGATTTCCCCATATATACCGATGAACTGGCACTAGTGACTAAACTGAGGCTAAAGTTGAAGGTCCTGTATGATGGATGCTAATATAATTAATCACTTCTATGACAATTTCATTGTGAACTGTAATATTGTTCTATTGATTATGAAGAACAATCTGTCTATAGACAGATGTACAACAAAACAATCCCACAAGAGTGATTGATTTGAAATTCAAACCCTGGTTTATGAGAATCTGTATTTTTAACACAATTGTTTTTTGTGAATATTTTGGAAAAATTAGGTTCCTGAATTCCTTCCACAATACTGTATCAAGTGCAGTTCAACTTTCTTCTTTCATGCTGGTTGTAAGGTGATCAATCTGTTTGTTTCCAGCCAGCAGATGCAAAGGATAATAGTTAGTAGAGGACTGACAAAGAATTACTTTTTTGTTTACAGCAAATACTAGCATGTATATGTACTTTTGTGATTAGCACATAGTTAACATCAGGATCAAAAACAACCTGTATCTATGAATCTATTAAGTGTTCTGAACTCCTGACCAATGCTAATTATATTCAGTTTCAAAAGCATACTAAAACAAATAGACAATATATTGCATAACCACGCAGCATTATGGAAGACCAGAGTGAAACAGGCCTCTTTCTGCCCAATAACAGTTAAAAAATTCTCAGGAAAAGCAGAGACTTTGAATGGAGGAGTGTCATTAAAGAAAAATCCTGATTAAAAACAACAGCATGGGGGCTAAAATGTTCCTTGATCAACCAATGAACATCACAAAGGAAAAAGAAAATGAACACCAGCATTACTAATGAAATTAAACACCATATTTTAAAGGGGAACCTCCCACTCTCCCCCAAATTCAGGGGCATCTTCTCTTTATATCTTGTAACACACTTTGGAGCTGTATTCATAGCTTCATGATGGAACATTGTCATGGATGGGGGAAAGAGACAGACACTAACACATGACAGTAAACTGACTCAATTTTTGTGGGAGAAATACATGTGTGAGATGGGGGAAGGAGGAGCTGCTCAGAGGCCCAGGGTTAGGGTTAGGATTAGGGTTAGAGTACATGTGTGAGAAATTATTGTGTGAGACATTATTGTGGGTAGTTTTAATTGCTTCAAACACAATGTTCAGGAAAACATCTGCCACAGTAACTGGCTGTCAAGATCCCTTGTTCTCCAAATATTGTTTGATTATTGTGTTTATATTGTATTATATTCTAACTTTTCACTAGGAGCCCAGTGTAATGAAAGGAGACATTTTCTCTGTTGTCCAAAAACAACCCAGTGAAATAAGTTAAGAACAACTAGCCAAAGTCACCTGTGAGATTCCATGGGCAACATGGACAAGAATCTGAGTCTTCTTAGCCTAGTTCAACATCTTATTCCTAACATCTCACTATACATCCTAACTCAATCTACTTTTTGGAGTACAGTTACTAGCATGTCAATCAGCCTGGAAAAAAAATTGTGCATCTGTTCTAGAATAGGAAACAACTGATGTATGGTTGGCCCCAATTCTACTGGCCTTTAGAAAGGCTGTCAAGAGCAGCCTATTTTCCCAGACCTTTGGGTCATTATGTGGTGGAGCCCTGATTGGATGATGCTGTCATTTCTGTTTGGATCACCATTTTATTAATTATTGTATATTGGTTTGTGTATTGTGGCTTGGCATTTTTTGTTTTGTTGAATTTTATATAAGCTGGAATCACTTGGATTGAGTTGGGCAGCCATACAAATGTTAGAAACAAATAAACAAACTTAGATGTCACATGATCAGACTCATCCAGAGCAAACTGCAAGGATGACAACATGATATGTACATAATGTCATCACCAGGCAAACACTATATTTGTGTCCTAATATTTGATGCTAATATGTAAGTTGTGGCATTTGATTAATGACATCATCACGCACATGTTGTTTGACACCGCCCCCCCAACATACACCCAAAAATATATTAATTTCTTGTGAACCTTGAACTCAGGAGTAGGCTTCTGGCCCTCCAAAATCCCTTCCCAAAATATATTAGCCCCTCCCTTCCTAATCGTAATATTTAAATTCAGTGGTGAACTGCCAATATTTGGTGGATTGTTTTTTCTTTTACAGCAATAAGAAGCAAAGTATTTATGTTAAACATCCAGTCAAGTTAATAAAACAATTTTACTTGTTTCAACCCATCCTCCCAAGCTCAAACCAATGAAAGGCAGAAATTTTCAGCATCCCCACCTTAGTGTTATCAATGTCATCTTCCCTACAGCTCTCAAAAGTATTTTTTTTCCTTACTCAATTATATTTCCTGACCACAAAAGTGTTCCTCACTCCTGCTTTAGCTTATTAAAAAAGCTTTATATCGCTATTTGCAAAAGCCAATGTGTGGGATGCAGTTATCATCTGAAACATTGACCTAGCATTTTTTACTGAATCACATTGCAAACTCTAATTTTGATTGCCGTAAGACAGCACTATGGTTTTAAAATAAACAGGGAAAAATTTGATTGAAAATGGTTTGGCTGCTCTGTAGTTCCAAGGGGGGACGGTCAGTAAGTTCTTCTAAGAGATGGCTTGTCCAGTAATTACACTGGCTTCTGATAAAATAACCAAAAAAGAGAAAATGGTCAAAAAATGAGGAAATAATCTTTCCCCATGTAGAAGTCCTACTTTGGTAGCTTGTTCTACAGCTGTTGAATGAGGACTACTATCATTTAAAAAAAAACTCTTTTAAACTCTTTTTAAAATATTATTATTTAAAATTTCATCATAGGCACTGTAAAGAACTATAAGGATTCTAACGGATTACATTTGTTCTGCAAATTCTGCCATTTGACTTATGGTTTCTGGAGCTCTGCCCTTATTTATTTAATCTCTCTGAATATTATATTATAAAATGTATGTATTACCTTTGTACACTGCTGAATCATATCAATCAACTAGAAATCAATCAAATCTAACGACATTCCCAAGATGCTTACTTTTCCAGCTTTGATCCATTTTCAGAAAGAAAAAAAGAACTTTTAGTACAGCCTTAAATTCTACCAGTGATGTCTGATTCCCCCTTTCCCAAAATGTTCTAAATGCGGTTCATGCTATTTAAAACCATTTCATTCAGTTCATTGTTGATCCACAAATTGTATTAGGCATGGTATGAAGTATCTCTTCAGCAAAGGATCGTTACCTTGTCGTGGTGCTGGAGCTTGAGCACCTCAATGATGCCATGAGCTAAACCGTGAAGGGCCACCCAAGACGGGAAGGTCATGACAGAGAGGTCAGACTAAATGCGATCCCTGGGGAAGGTAATGGCAACCCACCCCAGTATTCTTGCCGTGAAAACTAAATGGATCAGTACAACCAGAGATATGTCGGTATACCATCGGAAGATGAGACCCCCAGGTGGGAAGATGGTCAAAATGCTACTGGGGAGGAACAGAGGATGAGTCCAGCTAGCCCCAGACGTGATGACGCAGCTAGCTCAAAGCCGAAAGGACGGCTAGCGGCCGACGGTGCTGGTGGTGAAAGGCGAATCCGATGTTCTAAGGATCAACACACCATTGGAAGCTGGAATGTAAGATCTATGAGCCAGGGAAAATTGGATGTGGTTATTGGTGAGATGTCAAGATTAAAGATAGACATTTTGGGCGTCAGTGAACTGAAATGGCCTGGAATGGGCCACTTCACATCAAATGACCACCAGATCTACTACTGTGGACAAGAGGACCACAGAAGAAATGGAGTAGCCTTCATAATTAATAGTAAAGTGGCTAAAGCAGTGCTTGGATACAATCCAAAAAATGATAGAATGATCTCAATTCGAATTCAGGGCAAGCCATCTAACATCACAGTGATCCAAATATACGTCCCAACCACAGATGCTGAAGAAGCTGAAGTAGAGCGGTTCTATGAGGATCTGCAGCACCTACTGGACAATATGCCTAAAAGAGATGTTATGTCATGAGTAAGGATGGCGAGCAGGGGGCTCCCATCCAGACTGTCAAGCGCATGCGTAGCACTGAGGAATTGGTCAGCCATTCAAAGAGACACAGATCGAGACCGCCTTAACCCTTGGGGTTTATATGTCTGGGTTTTCCCACGCTTCTTCAGTTTGTTAGGATTCCTGTTAAATACTAGCAATAAATATTAGAGACCAGTTCCTTGTCTCAGTGTGTTTCCTGGCTGTTAGGACATCAATCCTAACAAACTCCTACTCCCATCGAAAGAGGGAGGAACAAGCAATTAAGGAGATACGTTTGGAATGTCTTCAGAAAACCAAGAAATGCTGCTCGCCATCCTTACTCATGACATGTTATTTTCATCACGGGAGACTGGAATGCTAAGGTGGGCAGTCAAATGACACCTGGAATTACAGGTAAGCATGGCCTGGGTGAACAAAACGAAGCAGGACATAGGCTGATAGAATTTTGCCAAGACAACTCACTCTGCATAACAAACACCCTCTTCCAACAACCTAAGAGATGGCTTTATACATGGACTTCCCCAGATGGACAACACCGAAACCAGATTGACTACATCCTTTGCAGCCAAAGCTGGCAGACATCTATAAAGTCGGTAAAAACAAGACCTGCAGCTGACTGTAGTTCAGATCACAAACTTCTTGCACAATTTAGGATCAGTCTGAAGAGATTAGGGAAGACCCACAGATCAGCTAGATATGAGCTCACTAATATTCCTAAGGAATATGCAGTGGAGGTGAAGAACAGATTTAAGGGACTGTACTTAGTAGATAGGGTCCCAGAAGAACTATGGACAGAAGTCCGCAACATTGTTCAAGAGGCGGCAACAAAATACATCCCAAAGAAAGAGAAAACCAAGAAGGCAAAATGGCTGTCTGCTGAGACACTAGAAGTAGCCCAAGAAAGAAGGAAAGCAAAAGGCAACAGTGATAGGGGGAGATATGCCCAATTAAATGCAAAATTCCAGAGGCTAGCCAGAAGAGATAAGGAATTATTTTTAAACAAGCACTGCGTGGAAGTGGAAGAAGACAATAGAATAGGAAGGACAAGAGACCTCTTCCAGAAAATTAGAAACATTGGAGGTAAATTCCAGGCAAAAATGGGTATGATCAAAAACAAAGATGGCAAGGACCTAACAGAAGAAGAGGAGATCAAGAAAAGGTGGCAAGAATATACGGAAGACCTGTATAGGAAGGATAACAATATCGGGGATAGCTTTGACGGTGTGGTCAGTGAGCTAGAGCCAGACATCCTGAAGAGTGAGGTTGAATGGGCCTTAAGAAGCATTGCTAATAACAAGGCAGCAGGAGACGATGGCATCCCAGCTGAACTGTTCAAAATCTTGCAAGATGATGCTGTCAAGGAATGCATGCTATATGCCAGCAAATTTGGAAAACTCAAGAATGGCCATCAGATTGGAAAAAATCAACTTATATCCCTATACCAAAAAAGGGAAACACTAAAGAATGTTCAAACTATCGAACAGTGGCACTCATTTCACATGCCAGTAAGGTAATGCTCAAGATCCTGCAAGGTAGACTTCAGCAACTCATGGAGCGAGAATTGCCAGATGTACAAGCTGGGTTTAGAAAAGGCAGAGGAACTAGGGACCAAATTGCCAATATCCGCTGGATAATGGAAAAAGCCAGGGAGTTTCAGAAAAACATTTATTTCTGTTTGATTGACTATTCTAAAGCCTTTGACTGTGTGGACCATAACAAATTGTGGCAAGTTCTTAGTGGTATGGGGATACCAAGTCATCTTGTCTGCCTCCTGAAGAATCTGTATAACGACCAAGTAGCAACAGTAAGAACAGACCACGGAACAACGGACTGGTTTAAGATTGGGAAAGGAGTACAGCAGGGCTGTATACTCTCACCCTACCTATTCAACTTGTGTGCAGAACACATCATGCAACATGCTGGGCTTGAGGAATCCAAGGCTGGAGTTAAAATCGCTGGAGGAAACATTAACAATCTCAGATATGCAGATGATACCACGTTGATGGCTGAAAGCGAAGAGGAACTGAGGAGCCTTATGATGAAGGTGAAAGAAAAAAGTGCAAAAGCTGGCTTGCAGCTAAACCTCAAAAAAACCAAGATTATGGCAACCAGCTTGATCGATAACTGGCAAATAGAGGGAGAAAATGTAGAAGCAGTGAAAGACTTTGTATTTCTAGGTGCAAAGATTACTGCAGATGCTGACTGCAGTCAGGAAACCAGAAGACGCTTAATCCTTGGGAGAAGAGCAATGACAAATCTCGATAAAATAGTTAAGAGCAGAGACATCACACTGACAACAAAGCTCCACATATTTAAAGCAATGGTGTTCCCTGTAGTAACATATGGCTGCGAGAGCTGGACCATAAGGAAGGCTGAGAGAAGAAAGATCGATGCTTTGGAACTGTGGTGTTGGAGGAAAATTCTGAGAGTGCCTTGGATTGCAAGAAGATCAAACCAGTCCATCCTCCAGGAAATAAAGCCAGACTGCTCACTTGAGGGAATGATATTAAAGGCAAAACTGAAATACTTTGGCCACATACTGAGAAGACAGGACACCCTGGAGAAGATGCTGATGCTAGGGAGAGTGGAGGGCAAAAGGAAGAGGGGCCGACCAAGGGCAAGGTGGATGGATGATATTCTAGAGGTGACGGACTCGTCCCTGGGGGAGCTGGGGGTGTTGACGACCGACAGGAAGCTCTGGCATGGGCTGGTCCATGAAGTCACGAAGAGTCGGAAGCGACTAAACGAATAAACAACAACATGAAGTATCTCAGAGAACTTCCCTACTGAACTGGGAATGAGCTTTATGTAGAAACAAAGACATCACATTCTTCACAGGTTTTTGGACAGTGTTCAAGAAACTCCACGAATCTTCTGGAACAAAAGCAGTAAAGCAATAGGTGTTATTCTGCTGAGCAGTTTGCTGTGGGCCATCTATTTTGCAGGCTGTTGATGAGCCTCTTGCTACTCCAGCTCCCTTATTTCTTGTGATCCTCATGCTTGCATTATTTTAAAAAGACACAATGCTGTCCTAACCAAAACATTAGAGCTCATAACGTGATCTTCAGCTGTTCTTGAACTCAGTCTTAAGGTACATACCTTCCTCCTCTCCCAGATGTACTACAGATTCAGCTGCATCTGGCACTGAAAAGTGAACAGCAGAAATGACTTGGACTTACAGTAGCATCACTTTTTGGTCTTTTGTATTTTTCCATTGTAGGACAGGCTCTTTTCTTGGCAGGTTTTCTTCAGCACGTCTTTAGCCATTGCAGGCAATGAGTCATATTTTCTTCAATTGCTGTGTATAAAAATATTAATCCATGTTTCTATGACAGAAAACCTTCTATTTAAATGTCAGTGCCACAGGGCCACTGCAAGGACATTTTCAGTCCCAGTGGAACCACCATGAGGCCCAGAGTCCTTTATACTAGGGCTGTTCAAATCTTTTGACAGAGGAGTTTCCTAACTTCTTAAGGTGACTGTGTCTTTTTCCAGGTATTTCTGGCTGCTTCGGAAGCTGTTCCTGGCTGCCGATGCATGTGTGTACATGCAGTGCCAACTTCATTATGTTTCTTTCCTAACAAACCAAATTGTCTGCACAGGCATATCCATGCAGAAAGAGCCCAGAGCCCAGATTGCAAATCAAAAGAAGAGGCTGCTTTAACAATTCCAAAGCACCTCTTTCAAAGGATTTGCATAACTGTATTTCACAACAATACCCTCAATTCCTCAACTGAAGGGTATAGAACATCTACTACTAGATTCATTTAAAAAATTCTTATCTTTTGGACCCTCATTTTGTCAAGCCTCAGCACAGGGTTCAGTTGATCATAGAAATACTGAGAGCCAAATAGGGAAATGAGTCTCAGCTATGAAAAGATGTGCATTTTAAAGCCATAATGCAATTTCCTTATTGATTTGTTTGCCTCAGCCTTAATTACACCTCAATATCTCAACTAAAAAGATAAAGAGATAACTAAGATGAAAGAACACTGTCTGTGTAGTAAAAGGAGGAATGCATAACCAGCAGCCTGTCTGTCTATCTATCTCAGGCTTGAGGCCTAATGGGACCCAATTTTACTGAGTTACACCAGACACTATTAGGTCAAATTCATCTTATTTTGGCAATGGTTCACATGTCTTATATCAAAGTCTTAGCAGATGCTAATTAATTTTACTAAGTTACTTACTTTGGCAGGTCATTTAGAAGCTCATCCAGATACGTGTTTCAATTAGCCTTTTTTTTTTTTAAAGAAAAGTTTTGTTATTTAACACAGAATACAGAAAAGTCAAATAAGAATAGGTACACCATGTGCTTCCTTTCATTCAGTCCTTAGGTATCCTACTTTTTCAAAAGGAGCCCAGGAAGAAGATTACATTTCCCAGCATAACTATCAACTGAAGATGATGCAGTTCCATCTTCGAGATCTTTCTGAAGGATGCCCTCTTATCAAACACTCTAGCTTTAAAATAATAACAAAATCAAGCTGCTGGTGGTAGTGCGATGTGAAAAGCACAACCAAACTCTGGTTTATGTCATTTATGTTATTATTATCCAGTTGTGGAGTCCTTGGTGCTCTCTGAGCCTTGTTGTTATTTCAATCACAGCGCTTCTATCTACTTCCTTTGCGTTTGTTTACAGTATAACATTAAGCCCAGATTTGTTTTAAGAAGATGTTACCCCACCACACCCAAACACAAGCAGAATTTGTCTTGCAAACAAACATGTCCAGCCAATTCTTATTTTATTTTCCTTTTTTTTTGTGCCAGTCCCAAATGTCTTTCCAAACGTCCTTGCTGCTATAAAGGACAAGCTTGGCTATATATTTGTGGAACTATGTTTTCTATTTCATATAAGCAAGTCTGCCCCAAGCTATTTGGTGTCTGAGGTACATCAGCAGGAAATGCTGCCCCGTCCTCCTCCTCTTCCCACTTATTCTTATACATAAAACACCAGGATGTGGGGACTAGCCTCTGTATATTTAAATCACTAAGAAGTCAGGAACACTTTGCAGCTGATTGTTCAGAATGATCAGGAGGATGCCCCAGAGAAAAGGTCACTCATGTTTTCTATAGGATGCTTGCCATCCTCTTTGCTATACATATAAAGCTTGATTTCCTAGAGCTGGCTTTTTTTTTTTACTCATAGGGCACCTGTGATTTTTAACAATTGTAAGAATGCCATACATTCAAAAAGTATGAATTCCTTGGGTGAAAATATATTAATAGAAATTACTGTTACAGAATAAAAGAGAACAGATTTCTCACTTTTGGAATTTAACAGTTGAAAGTTCAGACAATGAAGCTGAAAAAAAGGCAGAGTTAGGACAAGTGCAGTTCATTTTCAGATATCACTTACAGACTTAGGCACAATAATAAGTCCCACGGATCAAAAGGATTGTATCGTATTGCTGCTAATAAAGCAGTGGACCTGTAAACCACACATAATTAGGAAGGCCTATTTTTTAGTTCCTATGAAGCTCATCTTTTTTTTAATTGAAAAGGGTGAAAAGTTATTTGTGAACAAAAATGCCCCAAACCACACAGACAGGGAATGGATCCAGAATTTATTGCATTCCACCACCACCCATCCCCCAAGAGAATCTTGCCTTCTTCTACCCCCTTCCCAGTTTTAAGTATAAGGTTGCCTTTCCTCCTCCCTTTTCCTTTAAAGTTCCTGTTTATACAGAAAAGGAATCATGCCCAGGAGTGCATAATGCCAATCCCAGAACTGACACATGAACAAACACAAGCTCACCCACAAAAGAAAAAAAAGTGGAAGGGGTGGGGGAGCCAACCCACTTCAAAGCAGCCCCCGCCCAATCCTGGGACATTATGTCCAGGTTCCAGCATGCTCTGGGAGAAACTGAAGGTTAACTTCATCCTCTCTTCTTTCCCTAAGCAGGGTGAAAACTAGACAAGGGGAGTAAACATTTGTTTCTATCTCTTTCATTGCTTTGGAGCTTCTGTTTTAGGACTGCAGTGTATTCTTTCATTTCTGATCTGGTCTCTAGTCACCTTCATCTCTCCCCCAGTGCATCGGAGACTCAACAGGAAGAGGAAATTCCCCCCTTCCCCAACAGTAAGTAGGTTTACTAGTTCTAGGCTGCATAAAACTGGATGACCATTAGAAGGCAGCAAAGAATGAGGGTCTGCTCTACCTCCTTGCTGCTATCTAGACATTTTTTTGGATTTCTGCAGCCCAGATCTAGTAGGTCTACAATAGTGCAATTCCTAGCAGAGTAGTCCCAGAGACATACGGGCCGAGAAGGTAACATTTTATTGCTGCTATCCTGGCAAAATTTCTCTTCCTGGTCAAAGGAGGGATGTGTATGAATGCTGGCAGCAGTGATTTCAACAAATTATGTAATTTGTGCAGCAGTAATGTAAGCGCCATCAGGGTGATGCTGGGTCTAATTCACCCACGATGGTGCATTGAGTTTGTTTGTATGGTGTGTTCTTTTTTATTCCTGTGTTGGGAAGGAAAGTTTGTTGGGGATAGGATTGCCTTGTCTTTGGGGTATATAGGGTGTGGACATTTTTGTGGACATTTGTCTTGCATGTCTTTGCTTCTGTTCTGACTTGCAAGTGTACGTTGGCACCATCATGCCCTAACAGCCCCAGTTTTCCCCCTTGGTCATACAACATTGGCCTCTTCTCATCCCTACCCTCATTCTCTCTATTAAATTCCTTGGATGGCTCTTACAAAGTATCAGATGTATATCAGAGGAAAAACATAAAACTTGAGAAACAATCTAAATATATGCAAGCATTTATTGCAAATAATATAGGATACACACCTAGTTACACACAGATTAAGAATGCATAAACATCTCTGTGTCACTTTATGCAAGGTATATGTTTATCTGTATTTTTTTGTAAGCATGGTTAGTTTCCCCCCTCTGAAATGGTTATTTTGTTATACCTTGTAAGGGAAAATATGTTGTTTGGCATTTGGAGATAAGATGGCCAGCCCTGTCTTGTGTTTAGGGAGGAACTAGGTAGAAAAGAGACAGTTGACAGAGAGGGAGAATAAAAAAGTTTGAGAAAAAAAATTAAAAGACTGAGGAATAGAGCCTTTTTAAGCAGGTTTGTCTCTATCTCCGAGGACTGGCAAGAAGTTAAGGTAGAACACGCATCCCATGTATCAGCCAGAATTTCAGATTCAGATTTAACAAGCCATAGATTCAGAAACTGCTTTTAGATCATGGTTTCACATTGTGACTTGTCAAGAGAAAACCATGGTTTCTCACATGGAATGGGTTTAGATGTTCCAACATGCCACAACTAAATACAACAAATTAGGTGTGCAATTCCATTCTCCAAAGGAACCTGCAGGTAGAAATGATTTTCCAACTGAAAGGTTACATATGCCTCAACCAGGGTTTTGTGGAACCCTAGGGTTCCATGAGAGGTCACTAGGGGTTCCCTGGGAGATCACGATTTATTTTTAAAAAATTATTTCAAATTCAGGCAACCTTACATTAAAGAGGTAAGTTTCATTCTTTATTTTCAGTTTAAGAACACTGTTAATGCATATATACAGGCCTACACATGAAACGTATATAATAATTTTGTAACTCCTGGCCTATATTTGAGCCTGAATGTGCAGGGGTTCCCTGAGGCCTGAGAAATATTTCAAAGGTTCCTCCAGAGTCAAAAAGTTGAGAAAGGCTGCTCTAAAGGATGCACAAGATTATGGATCTGAGCAAAATGCGTCCATCTGGAAACATCTTGAATGACTTTTAGTGAAGATAAATAAAAATGCATAAAAGGAAGTCAAATTGCTGGACATGTGAAATATATATGAACACTAAAAAAATCAGAGGCAAGTAAATATTGTGCTCTCCAACAGCTTCTGAACAAATAAAGTGAATGTATAAATGCAGAAATTGAGGCTTCTACCCAAACTTCATTAAGCTAACTTCAAGCTATTAATGTCACCATAAAATTTCATTGTTGCCTTATCTTTAAAATAAAATGTGTAGCAAATCAGGCTGTACCCTTAGGTGACAACTTATAAATATACCTTTTGTTGCCCTTTAGTTGTACCTAATTAATTTCAGAAAATAATTATATACAGTTCTTGACTGCTAACAGTTTCTCATATTGTCTTAACTAAATTTTGGCAAACTTTATATAATGTGGAACTACTGGAAAGACACCTATCAGTTTAAAGTCCTAGTTTCAGTATATTCCATATTATGTTGGCCAAGCAGGAGCTTGTAATATTATACCATTGGGCAACAGCATATGCCGAAGATACAGACTTTTAAATCATAATGCATATATTGCAAAGAATAAAATACATTGCAAGACTGTATCATCTGTGAAGTAGACCATATTTATATTTAATTAATGGCATTAAGCTGAAACTGTAACTTGTTCAAGGACAGGCAAAGTTTATATGGCTAAGAAGAAATTTGGAATCAGTTTAAATCCAATAATATCTACTGAATATAATACCTGCATTTGTGCTAGGCTTACTATATATGGACTGCAAATATCTGGATGAATTAGTTCTCCCTGTCACTTGACTGCCACTTGGTCACCCAAATGCTTTCAGTCCAGATATGGTTGGCCTAATTTGTGTCCTGTTGTAGAAATGGAGGAGTCCTTCACATTAAAGTGGACTAAAACAACTTCTCCATTCACTCCAAAGAGGAGACAGCTCTGCATAGATAATTTGTTTGCAGATTTGAAGAGAAAAAAAGGGTATCCTGCTTATCATGTTCTACAAGTAAGAACCTTGTTGCCATGGTTATCAAACGTGGTCAATCAATTCTACAAACATTGTGCTCTTCATTTCTACTGTAACACATCAGCAAGAGAAAGAGTCACTTGGAAAAGTGAGATGGAGGGCTAATAAATAGAACAAATAAATAAAGAAATAAAAGATGCACATCAGCAACACAAATATCATTTTGTTGGCAGTGATTCAGGAACAACATATTTTTCCATCTTCTTTTACAAATGAGTTGAAGACTAGAGTTTCAATTAAAATATGAAAATTGTTAGTCAAACTACAAAAATGGATTCATGATATTGGAAATTGGCTATTTTAGCTTGAATTAATTATGTGATGAATGTAAATTGTAAACATGCCAAGACAAGTTCAGTATGGGAGTAAAGGTAAAGGTAAAGGTAAAGGTTTCCCTTGACGTAAAGTCCAGTCGTGTCCGACTCTAGGGGGCGGTGCTCATCTCCGTTTCTAAGCCTTGGAGCCGGCGTTGTCCCTAAGGACCCGTCCGTGGTCATGTGGCCAGCATGACTCACGGAACGCCGTTACCTTCCCGCCGAAGCGGTACCAATTAATCTACTCACATTTGCATGTTTTCGAACTGCTTGGTGTGCAGGAGCTGGGATGAGCAACGGGAGCTCACCCCGCCGCGCGGTTTCGAACCGCCGACCTTCCGATCGGCAGCTCAGCAGTTTAACCCGCAGCGCCACCGTGTCCCTTAGTATGGGAGTACAATATAGATTTTCAGAAGAAAAACCAAAAAGCTGGCATAGTTTCCTGGGTGGCCAAACCTCTTAAAGAAACTAGTATATAGGTTATATTTACAATTTAGGAAATATATAGTTATTTAATGTGAATACACATGCTTACTATTAAGTCAATAGATACTGTTTCAAAACTTCACTTGCATTTTATTAAGTGCAAGATCATAGTATTACATTGCACTAGTCATTTTAATAACATTCATTGAAGCTTTATTGAACAACTGTACCACCTTGTTTTATGTTGGCTTTTTGCATCGTTTTATGTTTTGCTGCTCTTGAATATCACTTTCCAACAAGCTAATAACGTTTCCTCAAGCTACCATATTTCACTAGCTCTGTAGGACTTCAACAGATAAGGAATTTGCCCCTTATTTCAGCTAGGAATCAAATTGCGCAGAGATGTCCATTCTCTCCATTAAAATGATTTGGGCACCATTGAGATTATCAGATATATATTGTGTATATATACTGTATATCAGAGGGAAAAACCATAAAGTTTGGTGAAACTGTATAAAAACATGCTACCATTTATTGCAAATAATAAAAGATACATACCCACAGTAATTACTCACAAATTATGAATGCACAAACACTTCCATATTCACCCTGAAAGATGTTGAGACTTGATCAATAATGCTGTCATTACTTTGGCATCTTTCTACTCCAAGTGGGCAGCTGGGAAAAAAAAAAGTTAGACGCAGCTGCTAAGATCACTTTCAGCCTCTGACAGTGAAGCCAATTAGTGGCCTACTAGAATCACCTAATGGAGCAGAGCTTAACACAGCTGACAAGCTGCACACAGAAAAAGAATATTATCTTAAACAGCTTTAATGAGCATGTCAGAGAAACACAGGTTATTGATCTTACACACTTAGCCCTCCCAAGCATAAAGAATCACACGCTTAAACAGGGTAAGTTTAAAAGTAAGTAAAAGAATATCTTACTCATTTTATTCTTGGTTGTTACATCCATCTTCGGTGGAAAATGAAGTTCCTTGTATCTTCTGTTCTTTCTAAACTTAATTCACCCTACACTCTCAGCCCTAATTGCTGCCAAGAGCTGTGTGGAAGAAAAGGGGAATTCCAGGCCCACCACATGGTGCCTGGAGATGGAGCAGCACACAGCCGTGTGCTTCGCTCCTGGTGGAGAAGGAAGAGAAAGAGAGGAAGTGGGAGTGGCAACAAACAGCTTCTTCCAACAAGCATGAAGAGTTGCATCCTGGGAACAAACTCAATTTACATGCTAATTGAGGCATGCTGATTTGTTAACATTTCCAACAGACAGAAGGTATTTTCCACTGGGGGCTGGAAGTGCCCACATCCAAAACTATTTTGCTTTCTACATTAAAGTAAATTTCTTTTCACTTTGAAGTAGGAGAACTGGAAAGAGGAAAAAAAAATGGAGGCAGCAATTCATAGGATTAAAACACCAGTCTTAAGCAACTTTACTCCATATGTACCTCCTCCAGTGCTTATGTCAGGGTTTCTCAAATTTGGCAGCTTTAAGATGGTGGACTTCAACACCCAGAATTCTTGCTTTACAACACCCAGAACACCTTGCTGGCTGGGGAATTCTGGGCATTGAAGTCCACCCATCTTAAAGCCGCCAAGGTTGAGAAAGACTGGCTTATAACATACCTTCTACAGATGCCTGCTCTGACTAAGTCCATTAATTTTCTCTTGGCTTGTACTAACCATAATTTAGAACCCAAGCAATATGTTGATCTTCCAAATAACAAATTGTAAAGATTTCCTTGCTTGCTTTCATTTCCAATAATCTCAAGATTCTAGCCCCTAGAAACAAGTTGGACAATTTGAGATCCTTGGGATATATGGAACCTTCAGAAGCCACAGATTCAGGCCTAGAGCCACTACAAAAGCCACCACAAATGGTAACTTTCTTTGTGACAGAAAGAGAACATAGTTGACCTGGTATTTAATAAAAATCTTAATTGTATTTGTTTAATGGCATTTTTTAAATGTAAAATGAATCATATTTCATTTTTCTCCTAACACCATTGATTCATGTTTGATCAATTAGATTTATAACCTGCTCCATCTCTGTACCTCAAGGTAATTTACTCCTCTAAGTTTATCCCCACAAGAACCTCATGAGATAGGCTGGGCTTTAAGATGGTGATTAGTCCAAAATCACCTATCAGCCTCTGTGGCTGAATGTAGTCAGGAATCTGTGTTTTCTTCTCCTGGTCCACCATCTTATTCTCAACATCATACTATGTACCTTGACTCTGATTACTTTTTTGGAGTGCTGTTACTGTCATGGGAGTCAAAACCCAAGTGTAGTCTTTATGTGAAATATGGTGCACACCCCTGATATTTCAAAGTATTGCATTGCTATTGATTGTTAATATTATGTTTTGGATTTATTTTTTCTTTAAGGACCTTCTTATCTGAATAAAACTTGTCAGTTATTCCAGGTTTGTTTGCTTAAGAGAATTAGGTGGCAAGACTCTGGTATAATCTGGTTCATGAACATTCATCATAGACATGCAGAGCCTCTCCTTTCTCTCAAGAATTTACAGAGTGCTGAGTTAGAGATATTAACAGCAGACAGCTTTGTGTATGAATCAAGAACTTAATCAAAGGTTAAGGGAGATTACTTCAAAAGCCTTAGAGCTGCTTTATATTGAAGACTGTTTATTGACAATGAAGTGAGACATATGTGTGTGTCTCCAAGTGTGTATATACACATGCACACACATACTCACATGCACATAGACAGTGGAGAGATTACACAATTGATACAATAGGAGACCTTCCTAGAGAAGTGGTTTCAAAATGGATTTCCCACTCCTTTCAAGACTTGCCAAGATTGCAATCACTTTGTGGAAAGCCTGCCCGTGCAAACTTGTTTTAAGGCAAGAAAGTGCAGGTGGTCATTATGTAACCTTAGAGGGGGACTTTATGCTCGGTCCACTCAACAGTGTTGGCATACAGCAGGACTGTACAAATTTTGTCCAGCAAGGTCTGCACCAACATGTGAAAGGCCATGCAGGGCTGCACTGCCACAGAAGATTTCAAAAATGGGTGGAAATGAAAATTAAGAAATAATACTGTAAAATGATACAGTTATATAAGTATTAAATTTTCATTCATACAAACATGAGCAAACTCAAACCGTAGAACAATACACCATCTCACAGACATATTCTTCCCTATGTACAGACACATACATGCATATATGCGGATCTTTCAACTAGCAACAGAATCTGTGAGGGGATTTGGGGAAGATGCATGTGGTCACTGCATTCAGGTTGGATGGCTCTTCCCTCGGCTCTGCTGAATCCAGTGGACATTGTGTTTCTTCTTTATGGGGATTATTAAGCGTTTTATACAGTGCAAAATCTTCCTTTTCCATGCAGCTGGCATAGCCTGCTTTCCATCTTTTCATTTTACATAGGAAAGATTTTTGTGGGCCACAGAACCTTTTTAACATTAGTGTATATTTTCTGAAATATATTATGAAGCTGCCAGCTTATAGCTTATAGATCTGCTAAAGCCTGGTCTCCTATTCTGTGTTTTAAGGACTAGTGTAATCTAGAGGTCCTGCTGACATAATGGGAAGATGACTTGCATGGATGAATTAGTACCCTGCAAGCCATAATAGAATATCACCTCATGGGAAATGTATATCACTCAAATTGGTTAATAAATATGGCTGCCAGACTTCCAGAAGAAGCTGCTTCTATCCATGGACAACTTTTGATCCAGTGGAGACTTTTTGCCAACTGAAGGAAGGAATTCAGTCTTGACATTTATCCCCTATCCCAAGAAAATCTACATCACAGAAATGGGGGACTGTCCAGAATAGCAGTAGGGGTTGTGCTGGGGACTGGAAAGGAAAGAGACAAAAGTTTAGATTACCTTTCCCTCATTCTGTCAGTAGGAACTTTCTGAGCAGAATTCTGGCAAAGGATGCTCATACCAATGATGTAAACACTAGATTCAACCCAAAAATCAAATGTAAGGCAATTCAATGATGTACATCCTGTAAGAATCAGCTTGTTGACAGACACATTTTTTTATTGCAGTTTAAGCCTGTAAATAGAATCATAAAGCTAAATGGGACAAAGGTTAGTATACATAGTCCAATCTGATGACATCTTGATAGTGGCCATACAGCTTCTCCTTAAAAACTCATAATGAAACTTGTCCTATATATTCTGGCTTTGCACAGTCAGGAATTGTTCCTGAAGTTTAATATAAACATGTCATTTGAATCAGTTGCATTGGGGCTTACAGGAAAAGGTACAGGAAAACAAATTCAATCCATCCACAGTACAGCCTTTCAAATATTTGAAGATGGCTATCCTGTATTCTGAGTATTTACATTATTTAATTAGTAAGTATTTAGCCTTTTCTCCATCAAATGGCACTCACAACAGAAAACTGTAACAAGATTAAAGTTACAAATTAAAATTAAAATACAGTTAATAAATATAATTAAACATTATCAAACAGTGTTAATAATGAGCATAATCTGTGAAGAGCAGTGGGGCTTTATGCTGGGCAGGGGTCATGTAGACTAGGTTTTTCCTCTTCAGCGAGTTGTTGAATAATGAATGTGGGGAAGGAGGCTGTACTGGGCTGTTAGCAAGCCGCAGTGCTCTGGCCTTCCTGTCCCTTTGGGGGATGTTCCCCAGTGGTAGGAAGTCAGCAGGGCAGAAACAGGAATGGCAGCAGAGCCAGAATTCAGCCAAGGGAAGGTGAGCAGGCAGATTAACAGAAAGAAGCCCTGCTGAGAAGACAACCCCAGGGAGAAACAGGAACAGAGATAGAAAGAGAGCTTTATGAAAGATTTTTCTCAGCCCTAGGGGATCAATGAGCACCATGTAATAGAAATAAAAACAAAGAAGACTAGCTGAAAAACAAAGCCGCCATAAGGAGAAAAAACAATGTGAGATGGCAGCAGTGGGAAAAGCTTGGAGAATTGTTCCCCCCTTTAGAAAGAAGAACATTCCTGATGGGATCAGGTGGCAAGTCCATGCTGGCAGGTACAGTAACACAAATGTCTAGCACAGTGTTTCTCAACCTTGGCAACTTTAAGATGTGTGGACTTCAACTCCCAGAATTCCCCAGCCAGCATGCTTTGCCAAGGTTGCCAAGGTTGAGAAACACTGGTCTAGCATAACACTAGTAATGCTATAACCAGCCTCAGAATCCCTGCAGCACAGATGTGGATGGTACAAAGCAGAAAGGTTCTGAAAGCCTGAAACTCCAGAGCCCAAGTGCTGGCAAGGTGAAGAATTAGACAGGAAGTCATAGCCACCAATGGTCATGAAAACTAAATCCCTGACATCATCAAGAACTTTCAAGAAGTGAGGAATAGTCAGTAACATCAATCTCCACTGGGTAACCAGCCCTCTGGGACCATAGACTGACTGTGGGACAGTGTGGATGGAAAGGATAGGGGAGAAACTGAAGACGCCTAGGCAAAGTTAAAGGGAAAATAGATTGGGATAGTTTAATAGATAAAGAATAGTAGGAAAGAATATTGAAGTACATAGTGTTTAGAATAAAGTGCCATAATCAGTAGATAGACTATAGAACAAGGTTTCTCAACCAGGGTTCTGTGGAACCCTAGGGCTCCATGAGAGGTCACCAGGGGTTCCCTGGGAGATCACGATTTATTTAAAAAATTGTTTCAAATTCAGGCAACTTTACATTAAAGAGGTAAGTTTCATTCTTTATTTTCAGTTTAAGAACACTGTTAGTGCATATATACAGGCCTACACATGAAACAAACATAATAATTTTGTAACTTCTGCCCTACATTTGAGCCTGAATGTGCAGGGATTCCTCGAGGCCACAAAAATATTTCAAGGGTTCCTCCAGGGTCAAAAAGTTGAGAAAGGCTGCTATAGAATGTTAAATAGAATAGAAAGTAGAATTGAACAACACAGGATAAAAGTAAGAATAATTCCTGGGAATTAAAAAAAAAACACTTCCAAACCAAACGGAGAAATCTTTATCCAGAAGTATGTTCCTACAATAAAAATCTTAGGGACTTGTTCAGCCTCCTGATTGTCCTGATCGGGGCTGAATCCAGAATTACACTTGAATCTGAGTGTTCAAGGAAAGTGTAACTCCATCAAGCACTCACTGAATCTCTATTTCTTAATCTGCCTTTTGGCTGATGAGAAGCTCATGTTTTGATTCTCTATGCACAATTTTTAAATTGTCAGCAAGGCTTCGATGAATTGTTCTCTTCATATGTTTCTCAGATCTTTTGGTGGTGAGTGTTGCAAACCAAGCAACAGTGCTAACAGCCCTTTTTTTCCTTTTCTTTTTTATGACAAAGATCATCCTAAAAGGAGAAGTCACCTTAAACAAGTTGGCAGTTCAAAGAGTTCTTTGATGAGCACAGAAGTGCTTGCCAAAGTTGATATATTGAGCCTTGGCTGGGGAAGGAACAGCAGGAAACCCAATACTAGGTACTGTAATTGCACTGAACAAAATGTAAAGGATATTAAGAGTTGCTAGCTGAAGACAGGTTTGTTGGTCCTTAATGTATTCCTTCTACTAGACAGACAGAAAGTTTGATGTGGGTTTTCTTACTGTTCCATTTCAGTAACACAAGAATTCTGAATTCTGCCTCAAGCCTGGTTCCAGCATCTGGAATGATGAAACACATGTTTTATTACTTATTTATAAAGTAGGCGCCATAATCTCCAAGGACTTCTGATGCTTAATAACATAATACATTGTAACAAACTATACATTAAAACACACAGAGTGCAAATAAAGTAAAAAATAAAGATAACACATAAAAGCTAAGAAACTGTAACAACAAAATCAAAAACACAAAACAGCTCTCCCCCCCCCCACCTTGCCAGACGTCAAACGTTCCCTGGCCTGCTACTTTATCTAATTCTCAGCAAGTTTCTACAGAAGGAGATGCTGTTCCAAATTAGAGGACCCATAAGCAAGGAGCAGTATCTCCTAGCCTTAACCTCTCAGTTCAAGAAAATCAAGCACAACCAGCAGGTTTTCCTGGGAGATCCTTACTGGATGGGCAAGATTGGTTAAAGGAGGTTGTCCTGCAACAACTGAGGTACCAAGCCAAAAAGGGTGATTTTAGGGTTAGGGTTAGTGTATGTGTTGCCACTATGTTCAGTGTCATTAAAGTGACAACATCAGCCATTGTTGAAATTACGGAGTGATTCTGAACAATCAGCACCACTCCAACCGCCTGATCTGATGTGACAAAAGTGCCCCATGCTATTCTGAATAGAAAGTTGGTTAAATGAGGTTACTCATACTAAGTGGACCATCAACTCTTTGAAGAAGCATAATAAAAATATTTACCCATAGTTCTTTATCAGATCAGAGGAGTTATGGCATGGGATCCCCCAGGACTCTCTACTGAGCCATGTGCTCTTCAGTATTGATATTTAGGGCTTGGAAAAGAGATGAAGAACTGTTGCTAAAGTTGGCAGATAGCACAAAATTTGATGGATAACTAACACTTAAGAAACGGAAATAAATTCAGAGTGTTCTTGATAGGTTGGAACTTTCAGATGAGAATAGCAAAATGAAATGTAATGCAGAAAAATTTGAAGTTCCCCATTTTGGAAAAAGAACCAAATGCACATGAGTGAGGTAGGAGAAACCTGGCATTTAAGAAGGACCTTGAAATTCTTGGGCCTGAAGCTGTCAGCAATGCAATGCACAAAAGAGAAATGCGATTTTAGATTGCATGAATAAAACTGAATTTTTCATATCAAAGGAAGAAATAGTGACACTTTCCTCAAGATAGGTCAGAAGACACATTGAGTATTTTGTCTATTTCTGGTCACCAAACTTCAGGAAAGATTCAGATAAATCTGAAGGGTTCAAAAAATCAAAAGGTTTCAAAAGTGAGTTTGATTGATTTCTGGGGGAAGATTAATCTTTGCATTCATTCCACCATGCAACTTGTGAAAACAAAAAGTTCTCCAGTGTCATGGTGGGAGGAGAGGGGGGCTGGGTCAGAGGGTAGCAGGACTTTTAAAACATTTTAAATAGGAGGGACAGGGAGCCCAGCAGACCTCAAGGGAAGTATCCAAAGACGCATAGCTGACCTCCAGCACCGTGTTATGTATCCAGCATTAAAACGTTCCAGATAACACTGTACTTCACTGTTCCTTCTTATTCAGAAGTCAATGCCCCATTCAGTGGTAGTTTTGAACTGTAGATTGCCACAACTATTCTGCAGTCTTTCTTTTGAGGGTTTCCTTTCCTTGTCATTTGAACCTAAAGTAACAAGAGCTGTGAGGAGGGAGACAGTGGTGAATAAGTTAACAAAAGTGAGGGTGATCAAGCATTATCTAGGAAGCCAGGAGCAAGAATAGAGAATAGAGTAAAGCTGCTCACAGAAATACCGTAGAAAGCTGTTACTTGAGATATATGTCAACAGCCTTGCAGTTCAGAAGCCACGTAGCAGTTCTGGGAGGAACACAGTATCCCTACAAAACAATGCAGCAATGCTGTTATAATACAACTCTTATCTTTACCCCTGCTTTATCTTGTAAGTACAATAAGAGAGAAATGGATCCCTGTGCTTCATTAAAATGGATTCTGTTTCCAATTATCACTGTGCACAAAAGCTATCTTGTTACCTCTACCAAGATTAGTCATTCATTTGCTTTTTGGGGTGGAGTCAATCCATTGACAATATTGTCTGGCCAGGAATGAAGGGAAATCACACAAAAACACAGTTACCTTGCACAAACCCTTTTCTTGCCTACATGAAGTGAGCTTCTGGGAATCATGAGTCTGAACTGTGCTTAATTCATATGGATAAGAAACTAGTAATGAAGGTTGTAGGAATTTTATCTGATGCTTTAAAATTGCTCTGGGTATTTGATATATTACATGTTATGCTTTAAAAATGGATATTTCCATGAACATGGATGCCAAATAATGTAAAATAAAATGTTTATTTTGCATATAAGTCTATGAAAGAAGCATAGATTTTATTTCGGAATACTTTTACTACATTCTGATTCAAAAATTCCCATGATTTAAGAACACTTTTAAAAAATAAATCAAATAATGTGTATCCAGCAAAATAAAGTACGCATCCCCCAACCATTAGTTCTTTTGTGTCCTTTTTCTTCAGTATCCCTGCTTCTCTTAAAAATGGAGGGGCATACGTTGGAGATAGGCACACTTGCGGGGGGGGGGAGGCGGGGAGGCTGGTAGAGATATATATTGGGTACTTTCACAAAATAGCTACCTTAGAGAGGGCATAGCTTTTTACCAAATGGCTGCCACAGTGACCATTGCCATCATGAAACATCTATTTACCAAAATACAAACTGATGCAGTTGATCCTATCACCCCATCTAGTATACTCAAATAATTTCTTTCTTTCCTTCCTTCCCTCCTGGCATGTAAAAATGCTTCCGCAAAGGCTTTGGACTACAGACACCAACCATTTGTATTTTCTAAAAATGCCTTTGGGGCTTCGGTAGAGTTTAAAGATGTTCTTGCAAATAAGAATGCTAGAGGCTGGTGCTTTGATTTTACAAAAAAGGGAACATTATTGCTTTTATGTAGGTTTTTTTTTAATGTTAACTTTAAATGAGGGATAATGCCATAAATGTACACACCACATTTTATTTATTTTAATTTGCAGTAGTGAGACATCATTATAAATGTTCAAAAAGTCAGTTAGAAAATCTTAATCCATAGGTTTTGCATTCCCAACCAGAGTAAAGCAGATAATTCAAAGTCAGCATTTTTTTCTAACCCCAGCACAGCACTTACATTTAAAAATGTACTATATTAACTTAAATAATTGTAATCTATTACACTTTAGATTCAAGATTTAGCAAGATGCCTTCAAATGCACTTCGTAAAAAGAATGTTGTTGCTAGTAGTCCTTTATATCTGTTTTTACATGAGGATTTAATTGATGTGTGCTACTCTAAAGTTGCTTGATAGCAGTAAAGCCATTTCCAAAGCAGACATACACGTTATTAAATGCAGACATTTAAAGGTAAGGAGAAAGGAAATGAAGCAAGAGTCATGGGGAAGTTCATCATTTCCCTTGTTCTGCCACTGTTTCTTTATGAACTGTTGAAAGAACACTATTTCATGCTGGACAAAAATCTGTTTCTCTTACAGGGTATAGGGGTCCATGTCTGCAACACAAGAAAAACATGCTGACAAAAGCTTGCCTTTTCCTCTTCTTTTTTCTCTTATGCTGATGTTTGTCTTTCTGTTCATGCTTCTGTCAACACTGCAGGGAAAAGCATTGTGTGAAGGTGTTTGTAGGCAGTTCCTTTGGTATGCTTCCATGGATACTTTCACAGCCTGACCAAAAAGAAAAAAAAGATGATGAAAATATGTGGCCTTTAGAATGTGGGTGGTGTTAAAGTCATATTAGAGGCACTCACTCAGGAATGTAATATTCCAACAATGAGTTTTGATTTGGAACTACATTTGACTGAAGGCCAGGTGGGAGGCATTACAGAGACAAACCCAAGTTGAAGGGTCAGGCTGCAGACAAATTCATATTGTTTACACATGCACACATCACCTCCTGGAGTATTACACACCTTGTTCTTTGTGTGATCTTGGTTGGTTGACTACTCCTGGGGAGGGTAACCATGGTGTTGAATTGCCTCCATATGTACACAATGTGCCTGCCAGTGGACTGGTGGAGTCCAAACTCTTTGGAAATAGTTTTGTTACCTTTTCCAACCTTACGATTATCAACTGTTTTTCAGAGGTCCTCAGAAATCTTTGTTCGAGCCATGACACACTTCCACATAACTGTGTTATGAAGATCAGACTTTGATACTGAATATCCAGAATTCTGTTCTTTAAATAAGACAGGACCTCCCACACTCACACCTGAGTATCATCCCTTTGATTGAAACACCTGACTCTAATTTTCTCTTCAAATAAACTGATAATTCTAGAGGTTCACATACTTTTGCCACACACAAGTATGTAGCTTTGGATCATTTTCCTCAATAAATAAATGAACAACTATAAAGTTTTTGACTCATCTGTTTAATTGGATTCTCTGTATCTTATTTTAGGACATGTGTGGAGAACAGATCACATTTTAGGTCATATTTATGCAGAAATTTTAAAATTCAAAAGGGTTCACAAACTTTTAAGTACCATTGATGAGAAGACAGACCTGTCTTGTATTATTGAGACCTGGATGGGTGCAGAAGGTGTGTCTTCTCCTCTCTACATCAACCAAATTCACATGGTAGGAGAGAAGGGATAGTAAGTGTCATACAGGAGGCTCTGCAGGTAGATAACCAGAAGTGAGGTCCTCCCAGGGACAGGCTGGGAGTATCACTATTATAGTGCTGTCCCTGTTGCACAGCTGCATCCCTATCTGAGCTTCTGGATCTCACTACCGGATTGATAATGGAGTAATCAAGGCTTCTGGTTTGACTTCAATTTGTCTTTTTGGGGGAAACCAGCTCATAATTTCATGGGTATCATGACATGTCGACCATGGACTTAACCCTGGGGGGTGGGGGGGAGTGATAACTCTTTGTCTCTTGTTGTTTTTCTCTGATAACATCAAGTTTGCTTTGGTTCATGGTTCTGGCATTCCACACACAAATGGTATATGTATCTTTGCACCATTGAATGTTCTTTTTGCCTCAATAACCTCGTGAATCAGAAGAGGTTAAGAATAAGTGATCTGCCAAAAGTCACCCAGTGAATTTCATATGTCAGTGCGTAGATTGGAACATGGATTCCAATAATGCCAGATCTTAGTTGGAGTTCTCAAGCTACATCCTATTCATGAATTTTAATTGTCTACAATTAAGTGTCAGCATTTGCTGACTTGTTTTTTCTTGTCAGTGATCGTATTTATAAACCTAAGCACTTTGAAAATGTTTTCTCCATTAAAAAAAATGCTTCAGCTAGATCATAGTAAGGGGAGAGAGAGCTTTCAGCAATCTTTCTACCTCAGAACACTGTACCCTTGAAAATGTAGTCTTTCTAGCTAGTTATTTTCTACCTCATCTTGGATTAAGGGCTCAGTTTCTCATGGCCATCCATGGTTCTTAATTGTACTGAAAAATTAAAGGTTATTACCAGATATGTAAGCCCTATCCAACTGTTAGAAACAGGTAAATAAATGTATACCTATATAAACATGCATTTAAAAAGAGAGAGGCTTAACTTGTGACATCAGGGATAGAACACAATGCAGTAATAAAATGAGTTATTAAACAAATGTAGTGGTGAGCAATTTTATGTACAATTAGATTTTTTTAAATGAAGGATGGATATGGGAATTGTAATCCAGATTACCAAATCAGAGATAAGATGTACAACAACAAACAAAAAGAACTTTAATAAATGGTTGGAAGAAAAACACCCAAGGATTTTGATAAGAGACTGTTTTATTCATTTGTTTTACATGAATTAGTCCTCTTTGTTTGGCTGAACTCTATAATTAAATAAGTGAGTGAACCAGATTCATTTCACCTATATTTTTAATGTAGAGCATTTGGCATAGGTAAATTAAACCATATACCAAAAACGGTTATGAACCTGTATATTGCTTCTCTTTGATGAAAGATATATCTTATTCTTAAGAAGTAGAACTGCATGTCAACATTCTCAAAATGCTAATTTTCAAAAGTATGCTCATATCTCTGGAGTATTTAACAAACCTTCTCTCATTTAAAATGCAGAATTGACCAAGAATTTTTTCCTATGTAAATCCCACTGAATGGAACAAAAGCTCTGCAAGAATGAACAGGGAGCATTAATTAATCCTTGCACAGTTCCCATTCATTTTGGTATAGGTATTCCAAGAAAACTCACACCAGAAGATGTCCTAAGTGTTATGTAAAACATACATATAAGGAAACATTTGAGACTAGGCCACAGCAAATAGTTATTGACTTTTATTTGATCTCCATCTAAGTACTTTTACATAAAATATTATTTGATAATTTGTCAAATAAAATGGGTAAGAAAAGGGCAAAAAGATGTCCAAAGAATCAATTCAATAAAATTGTTGAACAGATCTTTCTGAAATACTGAGAAAAGTTTGGACTGATACAATATACAAGGGAAAAGAACAAGGAGTCTTCTGGCACCTTAAAGACAAATTCATTATCACTTTAGCTTTCACATTTCACAGGCCACTTTATTAAATGAAGTATAGTCCTGACAAAGCAATTATTATTTAAGTCAGTCAGAAGAGCAATCAAACCCCAGTTTTACCCTATACTATATTTTGCAAGCTGGAATCTCTAACCTAGAGATTGTCTTGCAAGTCAACATCCTGCTTTCCATGTTTCACCATATAGGAGGTAAAGGTAGCATCCTGACAAGGAGTTAGTGTCATAAAAGTCTTCAGAGTTACACTAGAAGGTATAAAAAAATATTGCAGGGAATGCTGAGATGAAAGAGGCTGAGGAAAAATGCATATAGGTGAAGGTTGACTGCAAGAAATGATAAAACACAATACTGTATATCCTCGAATATGTATAAAGAGAAAAAAAGCAGTTAAAAAGAATGTAATCAAAGAGAGTAAAGAATGGTTAAGATTGAAAGTGGCCAAAAATGCAGTGATTTTGATACACATAAGATCGTTGTTTTGAAAGTAGGTGAAAAGCACTCAATAATGAGCCACCAACAGATTGAATAAAATTAAAAATAACAGTAACGAAATGATCTGGAAAGAAACTGAAATGAAGGAATGCTGGAGTATCTTATAAATGTTTGCTTATAGTGTAACATGAAGACAGAGCAGTCAAGAAAAAATGGGTAATGCAAGCCTGGCACAAGTATGTAAGTTGTGTCATTTGTGTGATGATGTCATGGTGCACATATCATCGTTTGCTCCCCGCACACTCCCTTGTAGAGACCCATGGGAGTGACTATCATTATACTGTGTTAAAAAATACAACTGTGTACGGTTCCAAGAAGCCATCCAGCCTGCCTGCCTCCATCCCTCCTGGGCCTACCAATAGCTTTCTAACATAAACCACACATTTTATCTGTCTGTCAATCATCTCTCTCTCTCTTTCTCTTTCCCTCTCCCCCTCTCCCTCTTCTTCTCCCTCTCTCTGTCTACCTGTCCATCTATGATCAGTTGAAGATTAGGGGGTCTTCTTTGGTAGGGAATTCTAGAACCTGGGAACAGGCCCTAGAAAAACTGTTCTGAAGCCCAACTCATCCTTGAAAGGTAGTTGCTACAATAATAGTTGACAGTCACTACAGAGAGACATCCAATCCATCATATTTTGGAGCTAAAATCCAATGTAAATACTTAGAAAACATTTTCAGCTCAGTAGGACTTTAGAGTAAATATGCCCAGAACTGTATTTCTGGTAGTTTCATGTATCTAGATTTTGGCCTACTTCTAACTTTTATTGTAATGATGCTTGTGCGTGATAGAAATTTGTGAAGTCCAATCCCTACCGTGCATTTGTGATTGCAAAAACTGTTCCAAAGGCTCTGGAGCAAAAAATAATATAGTGTTGAAGCTGTGAAGGGCTTCAGTAGCTGAAGTAAACACATGAACTTCCCCACTCATGAACAAGAGTGAGTTTAGACAGAGGCATAGTATGCAATAGACATGTAAGTCTATCATTCCATATGAGGAAGATCATTGCTTCAGAACTAATTATATGATCAAATATAAACAGTTAGGACAAATTTCACATGACATTTTTCCAAGTCTCTTGTAGTAAAGAAAATAAGAAGCTTCTTCTAATGGGCCAAATCACTGGTCCATCTAATACAGTACTGCTAGCATTCACTGGCACTGATACTCCATAGTTTTGGGCTGGCGTTCTTCCAACCTATCTGAAGATGTCTGCAACTGAACCTGTAACTTGTGTTGTTTTTCCTCAGTTGCAGTCTTCTTTTATGGTTATTTTTTTCTTGGAAAAGCCAACAACAGTGAGTTCATTTTAATTCTAATAACTTCACTTCTAATTACATTTGGCTCATCTTAGAAGCTAAGCAGGATTAATTTTGATTAGGATTTGGATGGGAGCACATCTTAATCCCTGAGCTGTTGGCTGCAGATGGAGGTTTTTTTTTAAATCTCAGAAGAAGGCAATGGCAAACTGCTTTAAAACACTGCCAAGAAAAATGCATGGATGAAAATGCAAGAGTTGAACCTGACTCAAGGGAGCTTTTAATTTAAAATTGATGCTACACTGAAAATTATGGGGGTTGTTTTCCAAAACATTTGGAGAATACAAAGTTGAGGAAGGCTGTATGCAGAATTCTCTTATAGAGCTTCCATCCCAGTCAATGTATTGCAGTTTCTCAGCTAATTTGGCAGAGCTGCCCCCTTAGAATAAGTGCATGCTTTTTCTCTAAAGCTGCAATTGGCATAGAAATTGAGTAGAATTGAACAAAAATATTTGTTTCACTTCAAGAAACTGTCTTTTCCAAACTTATCAATTCCTTAGTTGCTGGGATGGTATTCTTTAGAAAGGAGGAAGCAAAATGCATCTTGACTGAATATCCAAACGTGAACAATGCTAGCTATTTTAAAAATCTGGTGAAACGGAGTGAGCTGACACTAACACACAGTTGGCAACAACTAAGATTTGGGAGAACACAGTTGCACCAGCCCCTAATAAAGAAGTCTGTATTTTCAGTCCAGGCAAAACGCCAACATCTTTACAATTACTCATTTTTCGAGTCCCTAAAGCCGATGGGAAATCATTGAAAGATGCTATTCAAGCTCCAAGTTGAAAAATACATGAA
This sequence comes from Candoia aspera, assembly GCF_035149785.1. NCBI lineage: Eukaryota > Metazoa > Chordata > Lepidosauria > Squamata > Candoiidae > Candoia > Candoia aspera. The sequence goes on along the minus strand of NC_086153.1, from coordinate 251,147,932 downwards.
GAGGATTGTTGCACAGTATAAAGAAAGGTAAGATCAGGAAGAAGATAAAAAAGTAGAGTGTTTTGCATCAATACAATAAATTACTCGTATTACAGAACAGATTACAGATATGTTTTTTATGTGCAACATCTACATACTGTACACAGAGTCCCATTTTATAAGTGCCTTTAATTAAAAACTATCAATTAAATCCAATCTAATTTATTTTTACATAGCAAACAAAAATTAGATTTTATAGATGAGGAAAATGAGAAAAATAGGGAAGGGGGTGCTTCAAAGGCCATATCATCAGGGATAGGTCAGCAGTGCCCATGTCCTTTGAAAACGAAACAGATGTTTCACTGCCTGGTAAGGAAAGTGAGAGACAGAGAAGCAAATGACTGAATAAAAAGAAGCAGGACAAAAAATAGTGCACAGAAGGAGAAACAAAGGGGGGAAATGCATAATATTTGGTTTCTGGGCAGAGAAACACATGAGTATTGTAATGCAGTTGATATATAGAAACCTGCTTCCGTGTGCAGATTCTCTGGTGGAGTAAAAGTCCTGGAGATCACAACACCGCTGATTTTCTTCCTTTTGTCTGAAAGGTGCATGGGTTGAGGAGCCTGCCTCGAGATAAATACGTAACTCTCTGTGGTTGTCTAAGTAGCAGCATACATCCCCCTAAAATGCAATCAGCTGCCTATATAAAAATTTAGGTAGCAGATGCCTAGAGATCAGTGGAAAGCATTTTCCAGAAGCATTAAGATAATGCTGTGGCATCAGTCCTTTGAGAATCACAAACTGAACTGTACATAATAAGCTAAGGACTGCAACTGGCACCTAGGCTGGTTGGCAGACCAACCATGGGCTGGGCAGTAGAAGGACAGGAATATCTTGCTCTGTTGAGGAAATTTTTGCATAACAGGTTTGCATATTTCTTTCATGTGGACTCAAATAGGTATAATTCAAATTGTTGGTGTTAACCTATAGAGCTTTGGACTGCAAGGTAATTTCAGGGCTGCCTCTTCTGAATAGAATCTGCCCATCCAGTGAGGTCTTTCTGAGAGGGAATGTTAGGGTCCTTACATTCTTAATTCTTAAAAGATTAAGGGGATGGGGCCCACAGGTCAACCTCAGTGGCAGCCCCAACGATGTAGACAGCTTACTTTCTGAGGTACGTTTGGCTTTTACTCAGTTGACTTCTCAGAAAGCTTTAAAACTAGTCCTGCTCAATAGGCCCTCAACCTCTCATGGTGCTTTTTTGTTGGAACTTTCTATCATTGATTATAATGCTTACCTAATGGTTTTATTGGGAGACAGAGGAAGCTTTTGTTATAAGTTGCCATGTATCTTATTGTTGAAGCTACCTGGAATCCTAGTGGTGTGGTCGTTTATACTAAATATAAATAAAGTCTATAATTATATTCACAGTATGATCATATCATTGCCCTATGATAGAAATGTTCATATAGCTTGACTACAGCTTTCAAATGTTAACTAGCTATCTGGAAAAAAAGTCAGTCATAAAGTTAATCTCTCTTTTATTTTCTGGGCTGCAAATTGATTGCATACCTTAGAAGAAAAGAAAATTGGTGGGAAGTTGTGGGTTTGGGTTTTTTTTTCAAATTGTAAAAAGGATTAAACAGGGCCCATTTGAGGTATTTATCAGTTGAGTTTTACCAATATAGATTTATACTTATTTAAGCATTTCTATATCACACATCAAACCAGATTCCAATGCGGTGTGTGTGTGTGTGTGTGTGTGTGCGGTGTTGTTAGTATTTGTCCTGCATGATTGCAAAGTCCGCTTTGGTTTGCACTGTGCTCCCCTGTCTTACAGCGAAGCTATCAGTGCATGAGGTGATGGGAGGGTGTTGTTTTCCAGCCAGCTGGCCACAGAATCAGAGGCAGATAGGGCTGAGAGGGAGTCACTGGCCCAAGGTCCCCCAGATGGCTTCCAGGCCTAAGGGAGAGTAGAACCTGGATGTCCCCATTCTTAGTCCTTCATGCATGAACTTGTACCTCCCCTATGAAGATAGACTATCTCATGACATTGATTTCTAAAATTTAAGTCCTGCATGTCCATTGTTGAAAAGTAACCCAAAGGGATTTGGGATTCTTCAGCTTAAGGATGGTAACCTCTGTTGCCCAGCAGAATAACAGAACACCCATTTTAAAAACCAGATTCTTTTTGAATATAAATGCAAACAATCATCACAGACAAATACCTGTTTATAAGACAAATACCTGTTTCTACAAACTGAAAAGAATGCCTGGTGCCTGATGTGATTGATTGATTGATAGATTGAGACAGATATCACAAAGAGAGCACAGTGCCTTTACCACATGGTGAAACTGTGGAATCTGCTTTTATAGGTTGTGGTAGCAGCTGCCAACTGATCACGAAACTGATGTATTTCCTCAAACTTCAGAATCAGAACAACCTTGTTCTCAACTTTTAGAGACATCTTACTGACTACTAGGAGAACAGAAAACTGAAGATGATAGGGCTTTAGTCCAATCCAACAGAGTTTTCTGTACATTTTCATCATTTTATTTAGTCATATGCATATATATAAATTAAACATTAATACATGTATGAATGTATTTAGTTATTCAAATAAGATTTTTCTATCATGAAACAGACTTAAAATTACTTCACAGAAAGTTAGTCCCTAATTGTGATATGTTATATTCTGCCAGGTAAATTTTCTTAGAAAAAGATATGATTTTTTTACCCTTCTTGTGTATCCCAGGACTGTGTGCAACCTCCAAATCCTCTTTTTGCAGCTCCCAGAATTCCCTGTGACTACGTCACTGTAATGGTATGTGGGAATGACCTTGGGAGACAGGAGGGAGAGCTGTAGACTGGATAACTGGCATGTAAAATGTATCTCAGCCCACAGAAGGAGAGATGGCATGGGAAACATTTCAGGAGGGACCCTCCCTAAGTTTCCCAGAGAGTAAAAGTAAAGGAGGGGAGAAATACTTTCAGTCTTGCAATATTCTGTTAATGTAACCTTAAAATAAGGATAGAGCTAGTACTCCTGGTTGTACTTCTTGTCTAGACTACCTCGCAGAGCTAACAATGACTGAGATTCAATAAAAGCACAGTTTCTTGACATTCTGAGACAAAATTAACATGTGGTATAGGCCCTACATAAGTTTAACCTAGTTTAAAATAAAACAAAGACCCTCTCACAAAACACCAAGAGGTCCATTTTCATGTGTAACTTTGCCCAGTTTGCATTACTACTTCAGACACTGCAGCCCTTGGGTTCCCCAGTGGATATTTACTGCAGTCCTCGGCCATCAGAAGGTTACTCCAAGGCTAAAGAACCTCCCAACTGGCAATATATTTCATGTTGGCTGACTATGTCATTCTCCTCTTCAATAGGCATAGACAGCAAGGCTTTTGAAAGAACATGAATCTGGATGGCGAGAGAGTGCCTGATGAAGGCTCTTTCCTATTTTGCATTATGTGAAGGTGCTCCACAGAGGGTGTTCTCTTGGGGGAATGCCATCCTCTGGAACAGCCTGCCGCTCAAGGCCTTCTGGGGTCTCAAAGTCTTCTGGAGGCTTGTAAAAACATAGGTTTTCCAGAAGACCTTTGGGACAGATTAATGGAGTCATGGGTGTCAGGATCTGCTTATTGTTGTTACTTTATTACTAATCATTATTGTTATATTCTTTTATTATAATTTATCTCTGCACATCACCTAGAATCCATCCAGACCGAGGTAAGAGATGACTTGCATAAATAAATGCATAAAATAAAACAAGTGACCACAAATGACTTGAGCTACAGTTAAAGGGCATTCAATGAATGTCAAATGGATGTGGGTTTTAAAACCTTTGTGCCCAGTAGGCGAGGAGGAAGGGGAGAAGGATCCATGAACCTTTGGTGATCCTCAAGGAAAGTGTGAGACTAGCAGGATTCCCTTGTGATTGTCACAATATTTGTATTATGGACATTGCAAGTTCTGTATCAATATGATGAGGAAAACTTGAAAAAACAATATTGATTACAAAAGAGCTATCTATTGCAGAGAGTGGTAATAAAGCAGGAAGTTCTTCCAGTCACTGAAAAGCTCTTGAAAGCTGCAGAAAACATTCATGACATTTTAAAGCAAAGGAAAACAAAAGCACTGTAGGCCACCATTCTGTCCGTGGCTGCTCAGTGCCCTTTTCCTCAGCTGTAGGCGCCTACTCAAAATGGAAGGTCAGTAGGCTTCTGCCCTTTGAGTCTCCTGGCTTTGTTATCTTATTACATGATTTTTAAGAAGACAAAGAGGATGGAGAAAGCTAAAGGCTCTTGCAATGTATCAGGAATGACCTTTTTAATCTTCACATATTATGAAGACAGGAAAACAAAAGCAACCACTCCCACTATTGTTCCAAAAACTTGTACTGGGACTGCAGTGCTGACTGCATTGCAAGAGAATTCAGAGCCCTAAGAATTAGGAAGGAAAGAATATTCAGATCCCCAATTTTTCACCTTAGGAGAAAGCAAAAATTGTCACTACTACTTACCTTAGTCTTGCTTACTTAGAACTTTTCTATTCTCTCTCTCTCCATCTCTGAAGCCTGTAAATAGTAAGGTCCCAATTCAAATCAGGGGCTTTTGAGGGCGCAATCTTTTGTTCTCTCAAACAAAATAGTAAAGTTTTCCAAAATCTGACACTTGTAAATATTTTCAGTGATCAACACAATAATTGAAAAATGTTTTGTACTAGAGAATATCTACACAGATATCTGCACATTCTATCTGCCCCCTTTCTACCAGCAAAAGTGTTCTGAAAAGAACTACTAGCAGAATAAAAATTCTGGATCCCAGCCCTGTGTTTTCAGTGAAAAATGTGTTACTTTCATTCATAATACTGACTATTTCTTCAAATTTCACTTGATTCACCACTAAAACTATAAAGTGAGAAAAATGAACAGACTGAATACATATTATGTCTATGATAGGTAGAGTGCAAGAATCCCTATGACCACTAAATATCAGCAAAGGGATAAAGAAATCACTTTGTGTAACCATCTAGTGGCCACCTGAACTTTGCAGCTCAGATCTTGTAGCCCTAAGTACAGTTGTATAGTTGATAGAATACTTCATGTTGCGATCTTGCAAAATATATTTATTTATCAGGCAGAAGCCCCTTGAGCTCAGTGGAATTTACGGTTGAGCAGAAAGTAAAAAATTACATTGTTAGAACAATCTGGTATGAGCATTTTGAAATTGTTGAGAAAAATTCTGAAAGCGGAGAAACAATTATATTTTATTTCATCATCTTAGAATGACTGACACCCTAAGATTCTTATTCTCACAAATGATAATCCTGTAATCATAAGAAATGTAAAGGAAGTCACAATGACTTGTGTTTTGACACTGGATCAACTAAGTCACTTTTAAAATAGACTATGTCGCATCCCTCCAAATGTTGTCTTCTTCCTCTATCTTTTCAGAGCTCAGTAAATTTAGCAAAAAAAAAACCATGGCACAAAAGAAATAAAAACCAAAATGGTTCAGGTGCACAGTCTCCATATATACAAGAATGCAGACAAACCATTCTAGAGTATTCCACAGTTTAGTCTGTATGTATCACTTATGCATTAATCTTTCTAAACAGAATTATGATTATATCTCTCTCACACAATCAAATTACTGATTTTAAAAAAATCAAGATTGTGACTGCAAAAACTGTAATCTGGGTGGATTGTTTTGGAAGACACAAATTTTGCATTTTTAATCCAAACCACAAGATATATATCAGTTATACTTCAAACATTCAGTTCTTCCTATCTTGCATGCAATTCTCCAATCAACAAACAAGCAAAAGGTTTTGATTTAAAAGGAACTGTACATAAAAATGCATACATTTGAAACAATGCACAAAATGAATTATATTAGGAAAAAGACATATACAGCATCATCCAAGCAAGGCCCAGGAGACTTGCCTTCTCTGTCTTAGCACCTGCCCTATGAAACAACATCTCCCCCAAGATTTGGATAGTTATGACCCTGTAAGCCTTCTGTAGGGCCTTGAAGATCTGGCTTTTCCCTCAGGAACTGGGCCAAAATTTTAGTGGAACACAAGGCATAAAGGTGGTTAGGTCCCCTCCCACCTCAAATAGTTTATTAGAAGGCTTGGTCACATTGTACTGTTTATGTGTGTTTAATTATTATGCTTTTTTTCTTATAGATATCTAAGATATTGTTTTTACTCCTATGTTGTTGGTTTGCCTTTATATATTGTTAGCCGCTCAGTCACAATGTTGATATGGGCAGCCATAAATCAATTAAAGAAATAAATGTGATAAATGCATTCAACCATACATACAAATGTTTGTGATATTTGTAAATGAAGTTCCTAAAGTGGAAACAGGTCACAATTTAAAATTTGAACAAAGGCAACTTGAAGCTGACTCATCCATTTCTAGTTCTGGGACACTTACTTTTTCTTAGAAAATATTTACTCATCAGTAGTGTCTTCACCTAGCTGTGTTTGCACATACATTCACATATCTAAGATTACAGAAGACAAAGATATTTATATATTTTCCCACAGTGACAAAAAACAATTCAGAACAACTAATTTTAAAAAGAAAAAATGAGCCATATATATTATGACTTCCAGTACGTTTGTAAATAAAGAAAGTAAGCGATTTCTCTTGTCTTCATCTTACAGGTGTGGAATGATCACTGAGAAGTAATGAATTTATAGCCAAAATGAGATTTAAATATATTTTGTTGTTTATTTGTTTAGTCGCTTCCGACTCTTCGTGACTTCATGGACCAGCCCACGCCAGAGCTTCCTGTCGGTCGTCAACACCCCCAGCTCCCCCAGGGACGAGTCCGTCACCTCTAGAATATCATCCATCCACCTTGCCCTTGGTCGGCCCCTCTTCCTTTTGCCTTCCACTCTCTCTAGCATCAGCATCTTCTCCAGGGTGTCCTGTCTTCTCATTATGTGGCCAAAGTATTTCAGTTTTGCCTTTAATATCATTCCCTCAAGTGAGCAGTCTGGCTTTATTTCCTGGAGGATGGACTGGTTGGATCTTCTTGCAGTCCAAGGCACTCTCAGAATTTTCCTCCAACACCACAGTTCAAAAGCATCGATCTTCCTTCGCTCAGCCTTCCTTATGGTCCAGCTCTCGCAGCCATATGTTACTACAGGGAACACCATTGCTTTAACTATGCGGGCCTTTGTTGTCAGTGTGATGTCTCTGCTGCATGCTTTTGATTACATTACAGGTAATCCTTCACTTACAACAGCAATTGGGACCAGGCTTGACCATATCACTTAGCAATGGCAATCCTGGCAGTCTCAGTTGCTGTCATTAAATGAGGACTGCACAGATCATTAAGCGAGGACCTCACATGACCGTGATTTCTGACTTCCTGCTGGCTTATTCCAAGCATCATATTAACTGACTTATATTTAAAACAATTTTTAAATGTAAATGGCAGTAGGTCTAGTTGCTTTCTCAAATCACAGCTGAAGTTGTCCTTGCTCTAGGAATTAATAGCTAATGGTCTGTTTGTGCCAATTCATTTTTTAAATAAGAATTTTATTAAGTTTCAAGCAAAGATAAAAGCTACAGAAAAACAAAAAAACTACAAAGAGAAAAAACTAAAAAAGTGTAGAAACACAAGAGAAAAAATTCTCAAAGTTACAAAAAGAGGTGACTTCTGACTTTTAACAGCAAGGATATACAAAAATTTCCATATCAATCCCTTACTCTATATTAAACCAAAATCACATTATTTCTATAAATCATTCTATTGGCACATTGTAAAAATCACAGTTATTCCCTCCCCTTATATTAAAAGAAAAAGAAAAAGAAAAATTTATATAAACTTCCTAATCAACTTCCCCCCAAAGATAACATTTATTTAATTATTTCCTTCCTACTACTATTCTATACATTACTGTCTATTATAACAAAGATCAAACTAAAAAACATATAAATTGTCTGCCATTGTACTTGGTAATACAACAATTTTAATAATCTTAATCATATTAAACCCAAAACCAGACATTTATTATTTTTTTTGTTATACCTCAATAATCTTAATCCAAATCATTAAAGATAAATGAAATCAGCCAAACCCTAAAATTAATCCAGATAAATATTCTTAAACCCTTATCCCACTTCAAAATAAACCAGAGCATTTACATATTCCCACAATGCACACAGAGCTCTTTTTTTAAAAAAAGATCAAACAGCCCAACTGCCCCCCTCAAAAACTCCGATTTCTCTTCAGGAGACCTCCCATACATAATAACCCCTTCTTTTCCATGGTGTTCCACCAGAAAATCAACTTCACTTGTGGCTTGCAACTCAATCTCTCCCTTAAATTTTTCCAACTTGACTATCCAGTCTTCATCCAGCATTTCAACGGAAGTCCCAATTTCACTCTTAGGAGAGACATTTTTGTCGCTGTTAAATTCCTCAGTTTCATCCATGACATCCCCAAGCAGATGACACATTTTAGACCTCATATTTTCCACAATGTCCTGGATACCTTGCATAAAAACTTGGTAGGAATCAGAAAGCATCTGTTTAAAATCCTGGTGGAAGTCAGAGAAAATCTGTTTAAAATCCTCCATGTCTCAAGCAGTAGATTATGGTGCCCCCTAGGAGCTTAACCAAGGAAAGTCGAAGATATGAAAGAATTCTGAAATGTGTTTACGTAAGTGAAAGTGAGATATGCAGACAGTTCCCCTGGGAAAGTAGAAGCAGAAAACTGAAAGTTCAAAACAGCCTATTCAATATGTAGGAAAATGCTAATATCTTCAAATTTAGTACAAAAATAACAACAGGGAGACAATTATTTACTCTCAGTCCTCTGTAATATTTGGATGGAAAACAAAGTCCAAAACTTAAAAACAATTTTTTAAAAAATTGATCCCAAAAATAACAAGAAGCACCAAGAGAACCCGCTTCTTCTTGCTATAGAAAGCCTCTCTTAGGGTACGCATACTTAAATATATATACATATACATATACATATACATATACATATACATATACATATACATATACATATACATATACATATACATATACATATACATATACATATACAGGGTGATTTAGAAATGGGGTGGCTGGTCTTAGTGTCCTTTTAAGGCTAAAGCACAGCTTGGAAATGGTGACGTCCCAGCCTCCTGGCTGCTCTTACCAGTCAAACACGAACACTGTTTGCAATCTTCTGGCTGGAGGCAGCCATACGGAGGACAGATTCCAGGTGTTTCCCTTTTTCTGGAAAAACACTCCTGGGCTTCAGGAAAAACCTGCCTGAGTCCGAAAAACCTGCCGCATTGTCAGTTCCGCCCACTGAGACCAGCTGTTCAGTTTGCCATGTCCCCACCGGAAGTCTGTTTGTGCCAATTCAGTATTACTCCAGAAGTCCCTGTCCCTGAATTACCGAAGTAGAATTAGTCTTTCAAATGCAAGTAATTATTTTCCTAGAACTACACAAATGTAAATAGGTGATTTGAAATAACAACTGTCTCAGTGAGACTTCTTGTAAAGCTATGACTTTGAGTCACAGTTGTGACTTCAGGGCCTTGTCCTTTTTGCCATCCAATCAAGAGATTCCTGTGATGGGGTTTTGAACTCTCATTGTTTTAAAACAACAAGCGTTTTCAATTTCTATTATTATTCAGGGCTAGTTCTAGAATTAGAATGTTGGTCTGACAGCACTAGTGTATAATGTATCCAATTCATTATTCAAGACTCCCTCAGCAGCTACAATTCTTTCAGCCTTTGTAGCAGCAGAGGCATCCGTGGTGGAATAGGGGGGTGTAAAAAATCCAACATGGCAGCTGTGGCTGCGTATGCAAGCCCTGTTCCTTTTCAGATCTTTCTAACATGTGCAATGCATGTCAAAAAAGGGGGAGAGGGTCAGTTGTGTGGTTATGGCTACCATCTCAACTTTTTTGACACCCATGCAGTGCCACCTGTGTGGCGCCCACCTCTATATGTCTACTTAGAAGTATGTCCCATAGATTCCATGATTCCTATAGTCAGTCAAGAGGATTAAAGATGAATAGTTTCTTAGATTACAGGACTATCCATTCTTTCAACTGAATTATGTGCTAATTGTCATTATATTAAAATGTATTTAAACACAGCCTTTCTCTGATTAATGTCTATGTTGAAAAGTATCATTTCTTGATTGGCTTGTTGACAGTAATCTCAACCTATGGAAAAACTGAATCTTCAAATGGCCATTAAATTAAAGAATTAGATCCCCTATCTGCCATGAAATGGATTATATGATGATACTATCTAATCCAGGGAATAGCATTTTTTTTAATATCAAGTAATCTATTGGCATCTGCATTCAGTGGGTCTTAAGCCAACAGTACACAGGTCAGAGCCAAAAACAATGGGGTTATCCATTCTTTCTCTAGCTGGTCCTCTTCTATCTCACCCTGTCATGTTCATCGTTTCAATGTTTGTATACATCGTAACGTTTCGCATGTCAGTTTTCTAACCCGTGTTTGCGGGTTGGAAATTTCCAGCCGTGCCAGGCTGTAATCTTCTTACTGCAACTGTGGAATGTATGTTTGGGTTAGTGACTCTGTTCAAGGTTACTTTCTCAGGCCGATGTGGGTAACGGTTGCTAACACCTGGGAGGGGGTGGTTGCTAGGAGGGAGGAAGGGCGGGGCTGGTTTTGAAGCGAGGGTTTTTAGTTTGTATTTTGCTCATTCTCAGCTTTCTTCGTATTTGCATACTATTCTTTCAATAAACCAGTTTTCATTAAGAACCTGCTTGTGAGGCTGAGTATGTCAGAATAGGCAATCATTACACACCCAGTGTAATTTGATCTTGCTGCATTGATTGCTTGCAGGGAATTGTTACAATTATTCCAAGGAGGGTATGAAAGTAGTCAGAGGGTTTCAGATTTGCCTTCCCCTAATCTAAACTATGCCATAACTCCCGGAACTCCAGATTCACAAAACATGACCTAAATTGCTCATAGAGTTGCCAGTGGAATAAATGAAATTTCAAATTGCCAGTAAAATATGCAGGTAAAATAACTACAAAACCATTGCACAGCAACTAAAACCAACTGTTTTTTTTAAATTAATGTTTTATTATACATTTGTTGAATCTGATGTTACTTTAATCACTCATCTTGGGAGGCTTTTGCCAGAAAGGTGGAACTACAAATATTTTAAATAAAAAAACTAGAGATCAGCAATATGGCACCCATAGACCATACCCTACCCTTCAAATTGACTGAAATCTTGCGATACCTCCATAGCTTCATGTTGTTTTCAGCTAGTCAGAAATTTGGTGTACTAGAAAGAATTGGAATAAATCTTACATTCAGTCTGTTGCCTACTCCCCACTTCCATGGGTTAAATCCATTAATACAAAGGCACTTCAGTCAATATATTTTAATTTATAATAATTAGAACATGTGAATTATGCATGTATGATAGTACAATTATAGTATGACATGGATATAGTATGACATAGAAATTTTTTTGTAGTCTTCTAGCTCACTATCATCTCATTTGTACCAGAGTTAAATCACATTTTATCTGGTTATTACGTGGGGGCGCTGCGGGTTAAACCGCTGAGCTGTCGATCGGAAGGTCGGCGGTTCGAAACCGCGCGGCGGGGTGAGCTCCCGTTGCTAGTCCCAGCTCCTGCACACCAAGCAGTTCGAAAACATGCAAATGTGAGTAGATTAATTGGTACCGCTTCGGCGGGAAGGTAACGGCGTTCCGAGTTGTCATGCTGGCCACATGACCCGGAAGTGTCTATGACAACACCGGCTCCAAGGCTTAGAAACGGAGATGAGCACCGCCCCCTAGAGTCGGACACGACTGGACTTTACGTCAAGGGAAACCTTTACCTTACCTATCATCCTTTATGTAGCAACTGTCTATGTCTGTGAACCTGAGCCCAGGATCAAGGAGAGGTCTTATCTGCTGTAATAACAGATTGTACAGGGCCTTAGTAAATGTGTTTTTCCTTGCCTCAGCAGGATTTCTCTTTTTTATATTTATTCATTTCTCTGTTCCAGATCAGATGTGTACTGGCCACTCCTATACCTTGCTTATGGCACACTTTAATTTTCTGAGATTATAAACTGCTATGTTATGAATTTGCATTAAGTGTATATATAATTAAATGTATACCTTTTCCTGATTTCCTCTGTTATTTTTTCTAATAGTGAATACCCTGAGACAATCGATAACTAAAAATATAATCCATGGAATTTAGTATTACAAGAAATGGTGTTTTGATATGGTCAGTTGACTACTCAATAAAGTTATACTACTACTGCAAGAAATGGTGGGAGAAATCTGACATCCCATTAAAAATATTTTTAATGGCAATGCTATGACACTCTTAGAAATGTCATGTATCTCTTCGAATTATACATTTTTGGTATAACTAAATGAATACTTTCCAGAATAAATAGCTGGTGCAAGCTTACTATTAGGAAATGGAGTATCTTCTTTAAAAGGTACTAATATTCCCATGCCACTTTGTATATTACCTGAATTGAGGTGGAATGGGAACTGATTTCCTTCATGCCAAGGTTCAATTTCCTAGCATTCCTCTTTTCTCTAGTACTATTTTATTATCTGGTTTGCTCAAGCTTGTCTTGTACATCCAGAGAAAAACTGTTATTCCCTAATAAACTAACCAATGAGTCTGAAATTTAGTTCTATGCGTTCCTTGAGTGGTGTTACCCAAGCCAGGAATTTAGAGCCACAAGTCCAGGAAGATCCCAAAATTATATACAAGATCTGCCTGGGGGAGTGCAATCCTTTCAAGAACTAAAGCTGAAAAGTCATCAGAACCAGAGTGTGATTGAATTCACAGCCCCTTAGTTTTGCTTGGTTTGAACCTAAACCTGTTTCTCCCCATCCAGACCCTAATAGACCTGCACTGAGGCAGAACCTCAACATTATCATTTGGTTGGCCAGGGATCAGGAATCATCTGCATATTTATTATATTTGACCTCATATTGTCAGGTGACTTCACCCAACAGCCTCATGTAGCTATTACAAAGGAATGGGGAAAACATCAAGTCTCTTCCCCATCACCACCATCACCAATTGGACTGACCATGGAGAAAGCTGGAGCACTGAAATATAGATCATTGCAGCACCTCTATCCCAGTCCCACCAAAGATCATCCACAAGTGCTATCAGTGCTGTCTTAGTATTATAGCCAAGTCTGACTGAAAGAGGTCCAGATAAGTAACTTCCTCCATGGCTCTCTGTGGCTGTCCGACCACATCCCCAAAATGGAAGGTTGGAGACCAATTGGAAGTTATCCAACACTATTGGGTCGAGTTATGGCTTCTTGAGGAGGGGACACACCACCATCTCCTTTGATGCTTGTGGAACTACACCCTTACTCAAGGATTAAGTGACCATGACATTGGACCCAACCACATAACACCTTCCTGATGTTCTTCACCTACCAGAGGGGACATGGATCTAATATACAGAAAGCCACCCCAACAGTCCAAGAACTCTGTCTACTCCCTCAAGACTCACATCCCTGATAACAAAAAAGGACCCTGCTTTAGCCAAATCAATAGGATCTGCCCAGCTGGAGTCCAATACAGAGTGGATCCAAAGTGATTTGTTTATCAGACACCTAGGCTATTCTTCACAGAGGCCCTTAAGATGAGTTTTTGACCCCTCCTTCCCTAAAAGGATCCAGGCTACTCTAAAAAGAGCTGCTGGATGGCATTTTGTGGACACGATAAGAGTGGAAAAATAATTTTGTTTTGCTGTCTTTATTGCTACAATGTAGACTTCAATATTAGCTTATATATGTCTATGATCAGATTCACTTTTGACTAGCTCCAGCAGTGCTTTAGGTGTTTCTTCCAATGCTTCATCTCCTGAAGCTCTTTAGTAAACCATGGAGCCTCCAAGATTGACATACAGGAAGAGTTCACCCAGGAGCCATCTGATCCAGAGCAATCGTCACCTACCCATTCCAAATGGCACCTGAGGCCTCTTTTGAACTGTCCATATGTTGTTACAAGAGTCTTATATCCAACACAACTATGTTAGCTTTGAGGTAACTGCTTAACAAGTTTCTCTTTCTTTCTTCCTTCCATTTCCCCGTTCTCTTTCCTTCTCTTCATATTTGTTATTTCCAGAGCATTGTATGAAGGAAAAACTATGAAAAATCCTCATTTTCAGATCCCCAGTTTAAAAGCTATTTTGCAACTAAGCTGTTTTGGTTCTGAAGTATCAGAATCTTCACCGTACAATATTCAGTCCTCTCACATCACTTAGCAGTTGCCTCTAGTGGACCCTGGTATACAACCCTGTTTTGAATTCTTCAGTGAAAGCTGGGGAACCCCATTGTTCTGATCCCTGCTCAAAATTTGTGTCTGTCATCATTGACCCTGGGTATAAAATCTTTTCTAAAGTTATCGCTGGTGACTATTTTAATGCCAAATTGGAATATGATGAATGTGTGCATCTACATGTATATATGGCAACATTACTCTCATCTCCACCCTTTTCGGTCTCAATGTTACAGTCAACAAGATCAAACATACTAGTAAAAAAATCATGCTATTTTCCGCTTTGCATACAAATTAAAAATAAAATTGGTATTCTTTGACTTGGGTGGTTATTCTGAGTTTCCCCTCCTATTTTAATTCACCACTTTGTTGCAATTCAGTGCCATGTGGCTATTCCCCATTTTCAAAGCATGTCAACCACACCACACCTCTGAAAAAGGTTCACACCTCCTTTCGCTTCCATGTGTGTGATGTGCACATGCAGGTTCACCTAGGCACATGTAGTAATCATTGAGTGTTGGGAGGACACTTTACTAATCAGTGCCTAGCGCTGCATTGAAAAAGGAACAAACTAATGATGGAAATGTCATCTGTCCTGATACCGAGAGAACTGTGTTTTGCTCAGGTTTAATATCTGGATTGCTTGCGAAGTAGTGGATGATTTATAAGTAGGAAGAGCAATCACTTTTGCTTGCTTAGTGGAAAAATACATTTGGCATTGCCTTCATGGAAGAGGAAATGCCACTCTCAAACTATATTCAACAGCATTAATCATTTAATTAGCAAATTATGTGAAAGCATGTGCTGCTTTAATGATAATAAATGACCTGAATAATGCTGGGTGGAATCCATTTACTGCCAGAAGATGTCTTTCAAAGAATGACTGGTATAAACCACAGAATGTTGTCTTTACTTAGGATAAGAGCTATTCTGTAAAAAGACCCTGGAAGCAAACTAATTTTTCTAACAAAGTTTTACAGAAAGTATTTCTCAATGAATGTGGCATTTCTGTAAAATGTAATGATTTTTAAAAATATATTCCTTTCTCGCATTTGATATACAACTTTTTCTCAATAAACTATAGTTCAAAATCAGGACAGGTAGTCTTTTCAAAGTGGTGGGCCAATTTGCAGTGTGAGGGCTTGGTCTGGGCAGTCTTCCAAAAAGGCTGCTCTGGGTACATTTGCCATGATCTCTTTGGTTAGTAACAAAATAGTTATCTAAGAAGGCGAAGTAGTAAGGCTGCTGACTTCCACAGTCCTTGTAATCCTCAGAACTACTATTTACCACCCAGTCCTAAATTAGCCTCGTTTTTTTCCTGAGCAAGTGGGCAGATTTCCAAACAAAGCATTGGGCTGCAGCCACCCACCACTATAATTTTCTAAAAACACATACAGGACAGACTCATATGAATAGGCAGTGTGCAACTGCTGGTAAATAAATCAATAAATTCACATGCAGTTTTGTAAAGAAAGCTGATGCTAGATGCTGTAGAAGCCAGTGTTTGTTTTGCAGCCTGCCAGGTGGAGAGAGAGAGAGGGAGAGATCTATGTGTCTCTCTGTGTTAATTAAAATAACCTTTTTAAAAAGTAAAAAGTCAGGTGAGATGAAGAATCTGATAAACTATGTCAGTAAGAGAAATGATTGCAGCAGGCAAATAAACCTGCAGGGTTTGTGTTACCTAGCCAGCCCCATTTAAAAACTTGACTATTACTTATTTCTTTCCTGAAATTCTACAGAAGTCTCTTAAAGACTGTTACTTAATGATAGAGCACATATTTTGAACCAGAAGATCCATCTTTCACCCCCTGGTATCTCCAGGTAAAGTGTTGGGTGGGGGTGGGGGGCAGGAGGCTCCAAAGAGCGTTCATAGAATCTCTGCCAACCTGAGAAGGCCCAATGGAGACAGAAATGATGCCCTGACTTGTAAAGGCATGGTATATGCCAGCCTTTCTCAATCTTTAGACCCTGGAGGAATTTTTCAGGCCTCAAGGAACTGCTGAACATTCAGGCTCAAATATAGGCCAGAAGTTACAAAATTATTATATCGTCTCTTGGGTAGGCATGTAGATATGCATTAACAGTGTTCTTAAACTAAAAATAAAGAATGAAATTTACCTCTTTAATGTGAAGTTGCCCGAATTTGAAATATTTTTTTAAATAAATTGTGATCTCCTAGGTAACCCCTAGTGACCTTTCATGGAACCCTAGGTTTCTACAGAACCCTGGTTGAGAAACCCTGGTCTGTGCATACAGTATGGTGCTCAGCAATGTTTTTTTAATCACCAAAATTAGTGTCACAGTAGCCACATCTATTTTTGATTTATCAGAAAGGCTACTAGGTATAATTCTCAGTGTACTTTGAAAGGCCTGAGACTGTCTTGAGATGCTCCATCCTTTTTCAGTATCCACTCATGTTGCACATGTTGCTCTCTGTCATTCTTGCCAAAAATTCCCAACCGTGTTACTCTTGTCTGGGTTACATCTGCCTCCCTCAGAGCTCATGGTGGGTGGCTGCTAGGTGGTTTGTCAATGTTCCAGCTTTCTGCATTCTTCCAGATCTACATATGAGTCCCTGGGACATGGTTGACAGCAGCTGTTGGAAGGAGGAGAAATATAATAACATCTCAAGCTGAAGATTATAAATAGTGCTTCTTCTTTGGTTTGGTATACTGTATAATGTTGAGGATTGCCCGGTTGTAAATAGCTCAGTAATTGTACTTAATGTGTTATTTATTTATTTAAAAGATTTATATGGCCGCCCATTTTAAGCAACTCTGGGTGGCTCACAACAACAATTATATAAATGGAACAATTGTATAAATGAAACTTCAACAAAAGATTTCAGTATAGACCGTTCTTGTTCAGGTTCCCAGTTATCAGCTCTCTCTTTCTTCAAGATACTCCCTGCTCTCAGTTTTGAACTTTCCCCAAATTAGTAAGCATTCTGTAACCACTGAACATATGTAGGTCACACTAGGTTATTTCTTTGGGATTCTTCACTCCCATAACTATTTTTTCTAACTTTTTAAAAATTATTTCTACAAACTTTAAGGGTTCCCTTGAATCTCTTGATAAATCCTCCTCTTGTATATTGGGCTAAATAAAGATGAAACTCAAAGAATGAGTTTGTTACTAATATATACTTCATAAATACAATGTTCATTTTGCATTTATGAAGTATAATAAATATTTATTGCATTTATATTTGCCTTTTCCTTCAAGAAACATATCCACCTTTCCCCTGTTGGTCCACATTTGTGTGACTACAACTTTCATCATTCCCACAGCATGGGCTTGGCCTTTTCTCGGCCAAGAGTTGTTTGCAAATGTTCCCCTTTTGTTTTTTCCCCCTTTTCTTCTGACTAGAACCTGTTCAAGAGGTCCTCTCCATAGATCTCTTAACAGCCCAATATGCACCCCGATATCAATATTACCTTTGACTGGAACATTTGCTGACTTTGCTCTCATGGTCCAGGAAGCAAAAGGGAAAAATAGGTCTATCACTGGGATGCATGCATTAGATAGGCAAAGCTTCCATGAAACAAGGCCATTTGGGCTGCCTTGGGATTACTGTGCATTATTACAGATTCTCCATTTTGTGGGGGTTGTCCAAATTCCCATCCTCTTCCTTATAGGTCACTCCCAGAATCTGGGCTAGAAGCAATCTTGGTATATTTTCCCTTCCACACTTCCCCTATTTGGCTTAAGAGAGGGCAGTTTGCCAAGCTTGCAAACAGCATAATTCATTACATAAATTAAGTAATAGCTCAGTATTCTCAGTATAAAGAACCTCACTAACTCTGGGAGTTGGTCTTAGGTGGTATCTTACGTATTACATTTCTTGGAAATGCAAATCATTCTTGTTTTAAAGTAGTAACATGGATGAGTAATTCACAGTACTAGACCAGAGAAACTTGCCATGCTTCTTGCAGGACCAAAATATGTCCATGACTTAATTATGTGGTTTCATATTACTTTTTCTTCTGGTTTTAGATGAAGACGCAGCTTGCACGAACTCTCCCATATTATTAAATTAAAAAAAGGAAGCAACCTTTATTACTTTGGAAATTCTCCAAGACATCTGGAATATATAATTGTCCAAAATGATCGCATTCCTTTCATTTGTTTTTAGATGTATTATTTACTTTAAAAAAAAATCGGAACAAACTCACATGAATACAGCATTTCAAAATGTCAGTACATACCTGAGTTCTAGTAAGTTGCCAACATTCTGTCTTATTCAAATCTATAAGGGGGTTACCTCAATGAAGAGGCAGGACTATGCAGATGAAGACAGGAACAAACACGATTCTTAGGTCCTTAGCCCTTAGGTTTAGTCCCCATAACACTGGTGTCTCTAAATGGATTTTCTTGTTTTTTCCTATATAACTAAATAATTGCCACTGATTCTGATGGAGAAAAATGAACCCATTTATCTGGGAACATTACTGCAATGAGCAAAAAATTATTCAAATACTATGAATTGCAAAGTATTTAATTACACTTTATATTAGTTAAGGTTTTTTTAAACATCACATTTGAATTCTGAAAATATTTCAGCTCTGTGCTAATTTCTCTGGGTCACCTAAGCCAGAGTTGGCCTCCATGCACTACAACTGCAGCATTGCCCATGTGGTTCAGTTGCATACAATACCTAAGGGTAAATAAAAACAGAGACGTATATTTTGGGGGAGATGGGCAGTAATTAAATTTGAATAATAAATAAATAAATAAATATTTTGCCAATGATAACATACTAAAAAGTTCCTTTCATTCTTAATGCTGAAGGCAGTTGGATTCTATCATATTTAACATTTGCACATGTTAGGGCTAGATATATGAGCAAACATAATAGTTCTCTTAATTAACATCCATTAGTTCAGAAGAATTTGATTCGATTTTTCCCACTGAAATTAACTTAATTCCTTCCCCTTCCCCTGCAGTAATTTTAATTTGTATTCATCATTCATTGACATACTTCTTGAATCTCCTGGTGATTTTTAAGTCAATCTTGTCCTTAAAATAAATAAAACAGGTCAAGAAAGACAGCTTAATCCCTCTGTGCACTCCCTTGTTATTTTTTGAGGTCCTCGTGATTCAAATTGCACTTAGATGAATTGCATCGACTACCTGACTGAATAATTTGTTGAACAATGTGAGGTGATTCCACCCTCTTTTTGTCAATATGCATTAACATGTCAGGAAGTCTTGTTCTGAAGGGTCCTTAACTAGCTGCTGGATTTCATGGAAATGTTAAAACGAAGTCATGTTACTTTCCCACTTATGAACAGGAATTAATTTTGTTCTATAAACAAATACAGCACCAGTTAACATTCCCAATGTCTAGCTCCCTGGATTGACTTATTTAGGGCCCCTTCTCCTTGAAAGCTGTTCCAATTTGCATAGGAGAGGTAGCAGGAAGATTGGAAAATACTTGTTTTTCTCCATCAAAGTTTCTTGTTACAAAAAAAAAATGGAATATTTAGATACACTTTGCTTTCCGCTTTCCCTTCATTGACAACTTTTTTTGGTCAGGGTCAGTGCAAAATATTTTGTTGTCTGAACCTGAAGAACAAATGGCACATCCAGTATGCATAGGAAGAACGACACGAACAGCAACAAATGTTGATCTTCGCTGTACAGGTCTTTTGTAAGACCTCAAACGAAGGTGCCTCTAGGGCTTGTCCTGCATACAGCTTATCCTGAAGTCATTACTTTGTGGCAGAGAAAGGAGGCATACAGTGGGATCTGGGACTAAACCATCGACAGCTTTTTAGATCCTTTTGGCAGCCCCCACCCCATCCTCTTCAAAGCTGGATGTTAGTTGGGTGAAGTTGGGTGGGATTTACATGTCAGATGGACGCCTTAAGTCTTCCAGTTGCTGAAGGCGCCCATTTCGTTCCTTACAACATTGAATTGCACCCCACTCCCAGAAATAGACGTCTGAGTACTCATGCCTGCTCTGCGAGGACACTATTTTGAGGAGGCTGTGCTGCTTGTTTCTTTAAAAAAATGATGCACATAACAGACATGTAATTATGTGCAACTGAATACTGGGTTTAGAAATAAATTATTAGCAACAGGTAAAATCTGCCAACTGAAACGATCTTCCAAGTAGTCACCTTGTTATAAGACTTCCTTTTTTAAAAAAAGAGATGAAGTTGGAGCCTGTAACATGAAAGTAAAGCAAATGAAACAAAGATTTCTTATGAATTAGGTAGCTTGTCATTTTTCATGATAAAGTTGTCACTTCTGACAGACCTCTGACTTCTTGCTGACTCCACCCTCACTCTCTAATCCTTAAATTTGCAAAAATATTTATATTGGTGAAAAGAACGGCACCGCCAAGTTGCAAAACTTTCACTCCGCAGCTCCTGAACAGATCTTAACTTCCAGGGTCCCAAATCAACACATTGTAAGACATTTATAAACATGCATTTAATCTCTGTGACTCATAGCCAGCTCTACTGGGAAGTTAGCTTGCAGTAAAAACAGCTATTCTGTTCTATAACATGCAAGCACATTTTATCTGAACTGGTGCATGTTCAGTACTCTAAAAGGATTCACATTGGTTGTAATTGTGCATGGATTACAGTGGCTGAATGGAAAATTGATCTGTGGAAACTTATAAAAGTAGATACTAATGTTGTGCCTCCTGAGCAAGCAATTTTTTAGAACAGCTTTTCCCAACCTATTTTCTTCTGCATACAGTTGGTTGGACTTCAGCTTCCATAATCCCCAAACAGCATTAGTCACATTAAGTAGTTGCAAATTAGCATAAAAAGGGTGGGGGGTGCACAGGGGTAGGGGTGGAGAGGGAGGGATGGTGTTATAGATTACCCATTTTCCCAGTAAGGAGCATGGAGATACATACAGATTTCCCTTATGTTCTCTGAAAATCTGACATAGAGGGAACTCACATAAAATGACAGACTGACTGAACAACTGGAAAAAAGGGGGGTGTGGGGCACCATGTTAAATTTTGTAACCCAAAGTCATTGACAGATGTGCTCATAAAATTTTAAACTCAAAAAGATTTCCTTCCATGTCTTGTGTTCTATGTACTGTAGTGAAAGCATTTTCCCCATCTTTTCTACAATTGGATTTCTAATGTGCATAGTTATCAAGGCAGACAAAGAGGTAGCATCATCATGGCACTATGATTTTTATTAGCATTGTTCATTATGTTGCACACAGTAGATTCACCTCAGTCCTAGGCCGAGGATCCTTTACCAGCTTTGGTGTGATATAGTATGTCTAAATTTGTTTCTAATGTTAGAAAGGTTCTTTTCATTTTGAGTAAGGAGGTTGAGCAACAGTTGATAGCTATTTTGACCCCATAGTAACAGCTATTGCAGGTACAGAAGTAAGTGGGAGACAGGATACATAATTAGAATAACTGCACAATGCGTGAATGAGAACAGAAAGGAGTTTTTGTGGAAATAATTCCAATGGTTTTGACGGGAAGAAGTCTTGGTATGTTTCCAGTTCTTTGGCACAAATTGACTCTGCTGGCATCAATTGCATAATAGGGATTTTTGTTTTCACATAAGGCAAATTTTTGGACAAAAATGATCAACTGTATAACAGCATATTCACACAATGCAAGGGATACTTGTAGTCACAATGCTACCTTCAAATTGAAAATAATTTAAATAGATTATACAGTTTGATGGCCAAACTGATGTGCTGTTCTGGCTAAGACTGACCTTGTGATCCCCTTTTCAACTGGTATCATAATATGATCATTCAACATTGTATTTCTCTAAGAATAACTGTACATTGATTTTTTATTAATCCGTTCCATTGTGTCTAATTCTCAGAGACTGCCTGGACAAGTCCCTGCAGTTTTCTTGGCAAGGTGTTTCAGAAGTGGTTTGCCATTGCCTTCTTCCTAGGGCTGAGACAGGGGGCTGGCCCAAGATCACCCAGCTGGCTTTGTGCCTAAGGCAGGACTAGAACTCACCGTCTCCTGGTTTCTAGCTTGGTGCCTTAAACCATTACACCAAATTAACGTATTAAGAGCAGGAGGGTGCATGGGGGGGCAAGGGAGAGATGGCTAATACAATCTCTTTGCCCTGTTCTGAACCAATTGAAATACCAGGATCATTTTCAAAGGCCACTGTAATGGCCTTTATAAGATTAACAGGATGTGAAGGATATGACTTGTAGGGTGGTCGGACCCTAAAGCACAGATCTAAGACTGTGACTATGCAGGCGCAAAAATGTGTGAGTGCATGTGCGTGCGTGTGTGGTGTGTGTATGTGTGTGTGCATGCCAGTTTGGTCTAGTGGAGATATATGTATGTATGTATGTATGTATGTATATACACATATACATACATACATATACACACACACACAGTATGTATGTGTATATATGTGTGTGTGTGTATATATATATATATATATATATACACATACACACATACACATACATACACAGTATATACACATACATATATACATACATACATATACCTCTCCCATTAAATTTAAACCAGTTTAATTACATGAGTTGCTTAGCTTTAAAGAATCTGTAAACAGGAGAGTGGTGATGGACCTGGGAATACTTTGTTATATTTTTCTCAGACCACCACAATACCTAGAGGTCTCTGGTGAAAGGGGATTTGCCTAAATATTTTGAAGATGTGAGGAATGCTGTTACATTTTAAGATATGGCAGAAATGTTGGTATTGAAGAAAGCATTTTTAGAATCTGTTTCTCAAAAGCCTAAAACCAAACTATTTCTGTTCCTAACCACATTTTTGCACCTGAATAATCACAGTCTTAGATCTGTGCTTTAGGGTCCGACCACCCTACAAGCCAAATCCTTTACATCCTATTAATCTTATAACGACCATTACAGTGTCCTTTGAAAATGGTCCTGGCATTTCTCTTGTTGTACTGGTTGGTTCAAAGCAGGGCAAAGAGACTGTATTAATCAGTCCATCCTGGTTCTCCACCATATTACACTAGTGTATTGTGAACTTCCCTGCCCTCGTTTGTTACTAACCCCCATCATCATGGTTGATTATTAATGCTGATATTAATCACTATAGCCCTATATGCCTGTGGATCAGATTACCTGGAGAACTGAGTTATAATTATCTCTGGAGAGCCTTCTTCAGTGTTCCGGTCAAAGGAGGTAGGGAAGTTGGCAGTTATAAAAAGGACTTTTTAGTAGTGACATCCAAGGCTTGACTGGAACCTAAATTACTGTCTTCTCAAAGACAGGCAAAGACATTTCTATTATTCAGACTCTTTTTGTCCTTCAGTTTAAAAAAGCGTTCTATTTAGGTCTTTCAGAGCTGCTGGGTAAAGTTTTATTCAGCAGATGTTTTAACTTCTTTAGGTGTTATCCTACACTGTTATGCTACATTAGGTTGTGTTAACCTTTGTTGTTTTAATTTTAAGCTCCATTTAAAACCCAGTAAATTTCAGATATTGTTATAAAAATATAATAACTAAATGTAAAGAACACTCTAAATGCTGATAGAAAAACTTAAACCACTCAAAAAAAGAAAAGCTTTGACTGGGATTTCTTTTATCCCAAGAAGGTTCTATTCTTACAATCATTTTAAAACAATAAAGCATTTTGGAAAATGACAAAACATTGCAAAATTGTACATAATTTTTTTTTAAAAGGTTGAGAAAGCAAAAAGAATTAATGAATTTGTTGAAGGTGCCCCAATGCCTGCCAAAGCAATGTATATTTTAAATTATTGGAGAAATGGTTTTAGCAAATGCAGAGGTGGATTTATGCCTATAAATAACACATTCAAATAAACAGTATGTTTATTAGCTACATTAAGCACTATAAATAAATTGCTCAGATAACACACGACTTTACAAACAACTCACATCTTGAAATGCTGAGGTGGCTGGGGAATTCTGGGAGTTGAAGTCCACACATCTTAAAGTTGCTGAGGTGGAGAAACAATGCTCTAAGGCAAAAAGAATCTCTAGAAGCTGAAATGACTTGGATGCCTTTATCTTTCTTTCATTCATACTATAGAAATGTACAAATCACCTGGACACAGTCTTTTCTATAGCCCAGGTAGTGCATATGGGAAATTTTCCAAAATGGTCATGATAATACTGAATGATACAAGCAGTGTCCACTACCACCTCACCCCAGCAGACCACAAAATCCAGAATCAAAACAAAATGCCTTGCAATCTTCAAAACAGAACTTTCAAACGCAGCTGAACACATCGACTCACAAGAAATTCTGTCGATAGACTAAAGAAAAAAGCAATCCTTACAAATGTCATACCAGTTATTCAAAGTACATGTTAATCACCTTCAAAACAATAATTAAACTTCCCATATATTGCATTCATAATGTATTTTATGCCCAACCATTGTGTTTCTTGTCATCATTCATGAATTATTTGATAGTGTTGTGTAACGTGCTATACATGAATGCATACACACAAACACACACATGTGATTTGTACAAAGTGAACTCTCTTTTTTTTTATTTGCTAAATATATTATCCATCTTTCCCAGGAGTTCCAAAAAGCATATGCAGTACTTCCTCCTTCAGTTTTTCTCTACAACAATTACCCTCTGAGGTACCTTGGTCTGAAAAATAGCAACTGGCCCAAAGTCATCCAATGACTTTTCACAGCTGAGTTTGGACTTAAGTTGGGGTTTTCTAACCCAATTCATTAATTAAGTTATAGTAACTAGTTATTTCTTCAGCAAATGATCGTTACCTTGTCGTGGTGCTGGAGCTTGAGCACCTCAATGATGCCATGAGCTAAACCGTGAAGGGCCACCCAAGACGGGAAGGTCATGACAGAGAGGTCAGACTAAATGCGATCCCTGGGGAAGGTAATGGCAAACCACCCCAGTATTCTTGCCATGAAAACTAAATGGATCAGTACAACCAGAGATATGTCGGTATACCATCGGAAGATGAGACCCCCAGGTGGGAAGATGGTCAAAATGCTACTGGGGAGGAACAGAGGATGAGTTCAACTAGCCCCAGACGTGATGACGCAGCTAGCTCAAAGCCGAAAGGATGGCTAGCAGCCGACGGTGCTGGTGGTGAACGGCAAATCCGATGTTCTAAGGATCAACACACCATTGGAACCTGGAATGTAAGATCTATGAGCCAGGGCAAATTGGATGTGGTTATTGTTGAGATGTCAAGATTAAAGATAGACATTTTGGGCATCAGTGAACTGAAATGGACTGGAATGGGCCACTTCACATCAAATGACCACCAGATCTACTACTGTGGGCAAGAGGACCACAGAAGAAATGGAGTAGCCTTCATAATTAATAGTAAAGTGGCTAAAGAAATGCTTGGATACAATCCAAAAAACGATAGAATGATCTCAATTCAAATTCAGGGCAAGCCATCTAACATCACAGTGATCCAAATATATGCCCCAACCACAGATGCTGAAGAAGCTGAAGTAGAGCAGTTCTATGAGGATCTGCAGCACCTACTGGACAACACACCTAAAAGAGATGTTCTTTTCATCACGGGAGACTGGAATGCTAAGGTGGGCAGTCAAATGACACCTGGAATTACAGGTAAGCATGGCCTGGGAGAACAAAACGAAGCAGGACATAGGCTGATAGAATTTTGCCAAGACAACTCACTCTGAATAACGAACACTCTCTTCCAGCAACCTAAGAGATGGCTTTATACATGGACTTCACCAGATGGACAACACCGAAATCAGATTGACTACATCCTTTGCAGCCAAAGCTGGCGGTCATCTATACAGTCAGTAAAAACAAGACCTGGAGCTGACTGTAGTTCAGATCACAAACTTCTTCTTGCACAATTTAGGATCAGACTAAAGAGATTAGGGAAGACCCACAGATCAGCTAGATATGAGCTCACTAATATTCCTAAGGAATATGCAGTGGAGGTAAAGAATCGATTTAAGGGACTGGACTTAGTAGATAGGGTCCCGGAAGAACTATGGACAGAAGTCCGCAACATTGTTCAAGAGGCGGCAACAAAATACATCCCAAAGAAAGAGAAAACCAAGAAGGCAAAGTGGCTGTCTGCTGAGACACTAGAAGTAGCCCAAGAAAGAAGGAAAGCAAAAGGCAACAGTGATAGGGGGAGATATGCCCAATTAAATGCAAAATTCCAGAGGTTAGCCAGAAGAGATAAGGAATTATTTTTAAACAAGCAATGCACAGAAGTGGAAGAAGACAATAGAATAAGAAGGACAAGAGACCTCTTCCAGAAAATTAGAAACATCGGAGGTAAGTTCCAGGCAAAAATGGGTATGATCAAAAACAAAACTGGCAAGGACCTAGCAGAAGAAGAGATCAAGAAAAAGTGGCAAGAATATACAGAAGACCTGTATAGGAAGGATAACAATATCGGGGATAGCTTTGACGGTGTGGTCAGTGAGCTAGAGCCAGACATCCTGAAGAGTGAGGTTGAATGGGCCTTAAGAAGCATTGCTAATAACAAGGCAGCAGGAGACGACGGCATCCCAGCTGAACTGTTCAAAATCTTGAGAGATGATGCCGTTATCTTTGCATGCTATATGCCAGCAAATTTGGAAAACACAAGAATGGCCATCAGATTGGAAAAAATCAACTTATATCCCCATACCAAAAAAGGGGAACACTAAAGAATGTTCAAACTATCGGACAGTGGCACTCATTTCACATGCCAGTAAGGTAATGCTCAAGATCCTGCAAGGTAGACTTCAGCAATTCATGGAGCGAGAATTGCCAGATGCACAAGCTGGGTTTAGAAAAGGCAGAGGAACTAGGGACCAAATTGCCAATATCTGCTGGATAATGGAAAAAGCCAGGGAGTTTCAGAAAAACATCTATTTCTGTTTGATTGACTATTCTAAAGCCTTTGACTGTGTGGACCATAACAAATTGTGGCAAGTTCTTAGCGGTATGGGGATACCAAGTCATCTTGTCTGCCTCCTGAAGAATCTGCATAATGGCCAAGTAGCAACGGTAAGAACAGACCATGGAACAACGGACTGGTTTAAGATTGGGAAAGGAGTACGGCAGGGCTGTATACTCCACCCTACCTATTCAACTTGTATGCAGAACACATCATGCGACATGCTGGGCTTGAGGAATCCAAGGCTGGAGTTAAAATCACTGGAAGAAACATTAACAATCTCAGATATGCAGATGATACCACTTTGATGGCTGAAAGCGAAGAGGAACTGAGGAGCCTTATGATGAAGGTGAAAGAAGAAAGTGCAAAAGCTGGCTTTCAGCTAAACCTCAAAAAAACCAAGATTATGGCAACCAGCTTGATCGATAACTGGCAAATAGAGGGAGAAAATGTAGAAGCAGTGAAAGACTGCGAAGATCACTGCAGGTGCTGACTGCAGTCAGGAAATCAGAAGACGCTTAATCCTTGGGAGAAGAGCAATGACCAATCTCCATAAAATAGTTAAGAGCAGAGACATCACACTGACAACAAAGGTTCGCATAGTTAAAGCAATGGTGTTCCCCGTAGTAACATATGGCTCCGAGAGCTGGACCATAAGGAAGGCTGAGCGAAGGAAGATCGATGCTTTTGAACTGTGGTGTTGGAGGAAAATTCTGAGAGTGCCTTGGACTGCAAGAAGATCAAACCAGTCCATCCTCCAGGAAATCAAGTCAGACTGCTCACTTGAGGGAATGATATTAAAGGCCAAACTGAAATACTTTGGCCACATACTGAGAAGACAGGACACCCTGGAGAAGATGCTGATGCTAGGGAGAGTGGAGGGCAAAAGGAAGAGGGGCCGACCAAGGGCAAGGTGGATGGATGATATTCTAGAGGTGACGGAACCGTCCCTGGGGGAGCTGGGGGTGTTGACGACCGACAGGAAGCTCTGGCGTGGGCTGGTCCATGAAGTCACGAAGAGTCGGAAGTGACTAAACGAATAAACAACAACAACAAACTAGTTATTTCCCATACCTAGTAGCCCCACTCTCCCATTAATCATAATATGCTCTGCATTAAAAGATGCATCCAGCCAATTAAGTAGGATCCTGAGCAGTACAATTGTTGCACTTCCAATGCACCATCACATCTCTCCTGGTTGCCCAGATGCCTGCTTCAGTACAGAGAACTCAGCTGTTGGATCAGATTATTATGTTCAGTATCTTTTTAAAAGGGTTAGACACTTTAAACAGAATCTTGAATTACAATAATAATTTGATACATATCTGAATAGCCCATTTCATGTGAACATGTGCATTAATACAATATCTTTATCAACTGGAACAGAGATTATTGCTAACTTATCTCCTAAAAAGCTATTTTGAGCCACATTTCCTTTGTAAGTGGTACACCAGATGAACAAATAATCAAGTGACCACCAGGGAATTCCAGGGCTGTATACCAGGATCCCAAAAGAAGGCAATAGGAAGCCACTTCCATGCAGTTGACAAGAAAACTATATAATTGCAGCCAAGATCCACTCATGAGTTTCTCTGCCTTTTATTCAGCACTTGGCTAAGATGAAGATAGTATGCTTCCTGTGACTCACAGTCACAGAACTACTATCTACAATTAACTACCTCATTTCTCTGAATTCATCAAGAGGGTAGTTCTCCATCTATCATTTGTAAATTAGGTGGCAATACTATTTTTCTAGTGCACCATAATGCACTAGAAAGAAGATTGCTATTCTGTACCCATAACTAAGGAAATGGAAGGGAAAAGACAGTGGTATGTATTCCCATTGTCCTAAACAAAGATGAAGAAATAATCTCAAGGTCAAATTGTGGGTCAGAAGCAGAACTGCAAGTAAGAATACCATTGCCATGCCTAGGGCTGTCTGCATGCAGTAGTACTTTATGGTAGTTCTCAAGACATGACTTTCGTCTTAACAATTCCTTCAGTGCAAGAGCCAATTGAAAGCCCATTATTAACACTGCAAGTTGAAAGCCAGCCATAATACCAAAGTACAGGGCAGAAAACTACCCATCAATTCTCCTTAGAAAAGGGCTCATTAACTTAAATTAAGCACAGCTTATTTTCAACTAGCTGTTGGGAAAGCTGCTTATGCTAGTGGAATCCAATAAGTAAGATGCAAAATAGCATGCAATTTATGGAATTTCTATAACATTTACAGATTGTTTTTAATGTGCACATTTTACACATAGATGAGGCCATCGTTGTTTCACTCGACTTTTTACAATGGTGTGACAGCCCTAGGAAAAGAGGATAAAAAATATTTGTCCAGCTAAGAGAAAATGATAAAAACTCAAACTCAATGCCATAGTCCTGAGTAAAATCTGGATCCCAGATAGCGCTTCTTACATTTTTTTTAAAGGTGGGGGGGATTGAGCAGATCTCTTTGATGTCTTGTGCAGCGGCCTTTCAACTTGTCCTAATTCTAAATCCAAATCAATAAAAAATCCCCGACCAGTTTGTGAAATATTTAACAGGCAGTTTTTCATTGATTTGGGGGATGGAAGCCAGTCATGTGAATCAGAATGCTGCAGGGTGGAAATCACATATAAGTAAGTTCTTTGATGTCATGTTCCTCGTTCAATGGTTTGAATCCATCGTAACATTTCCCATGTCACTTTCATGTTCCGTGTCTGTCATCGGCGGGGAGGGGACTTTCAGCCGTGCCGGGCTGTAATCTCCATGCTGCTATGCAGGAATGTGTGTTTGGGTTATGACATGTATTCAAGGTTACTTTCCCAGGCTGATGTGGGACAGTTGCTAACACCTGGGAGGGGGTGGTTGCTATGCTGGGGCAAGGGGCGGGATTGGGGGTGAAGCGAGAGTATTTGGTTTGTATTTCGCACACTTTTGCTCATTCTCAGCTTTCTCTGTATTTGCATACTATTCCTTTAATAAATCAGTTATCTTTAAGCGCGGGCTTGTGAGACTGAGTATTTTGGAGTAAGCAACCATTACATAAAGCTGAGAATCCATAAGTAAATTTTCCGCTAGCCCCATCCAAGTGATTGGTGAAGGGGAATGCTAGCGATGTCCGAACCCAGGCTGCAAGAGAGTGAAGGGGGTGAGGAAGAGCCAGACACCACAAAGGCGCTTGTGGCCCCGAGCTCCCGAGCTCAGAGGGCAGCCCGCCGGGATAAGCGGGGCACTCAGAGGGAAGACCAGGGTTTACCGTCTAAAGTGAGCGGCGCTACAGGGGATGACTATCGAACCGGGGAGGAAGAAGACTCCGAGGTCGAATCGCCCCAGGCGTCCTGGGAACCGGAGATCCCGTTGTCACCTACGGTAGTGGTGACCAAGGGGCCATTGGAAGAACCAGTTACCCCCACGCACATAAAAACACTGGAGGAAAAAATCGAATCCATACTTGCCATACTAAAGGAAACCCCCCGAGGGTCGGGATCCCCGCGAAAGAGTCCGGAGGAGATGTCAACCCGACAGCCCAATCCGGGGGCAAGGTCCCCATCACCCAGGGGCAGAAGTAGGACTCGGGCTTTCCGGCAAGCGAGAGGAAAAGAGTCGGGAGTGACCAGGGAAGGGTCACAGGTGGTGGGCAGGTGTTCGTTGGCTTTCGCAGAACCAGTTGAGCCGAAAGAGTCAACAAGAACCCCTCCGCCTTTCATGGTAAAGTTTGATGGCGATCCCACCAAGTTGTCCTTCTTCATTACCAATGCCAGGAATTATATGGAGGACTGGGGGCGAAGCTTTCGCTCAGAACATGGCAAAATCAATGCCATTGCCAACAAACTAAAGGGGAGGGCAGCGGATTGGTATGTACAGCTATGCCAAGCCAAAGCCATGGAATTGGAAGAATTTGAGGAGTTTTTGTGGGCATTAAAACAGCACTTCGAAGACCCCTTGGCCTAGGAACGAGCGAAACGGGCGCTGAGGAAACTGGCCCAGGGATCTCTCTCCATGGTGGACTACGCCTTGGAGTTTAAAGCCCTGGCTGGGAAGGTGGAGGATTGGTCCCAGTCCACTCTAGTGGAAATGTTCAAACAGGGACTGGAGACGGAGGTCCTCCGCTGGGCTTTGGGACGCGATGATCCGAAAACGTTGTATGGGTGGATTCAGCTGGCAGGCAATGCTGAAAATGCCCTAGAGACTTTCGCACATAACAAGGAACTGAAGCAAGGGAAGTCAAGTAAAAGTGCCCGTGCCCCGGGATTCCCAAGCCGGCCCAAACCGAAAAGTTGGGAGGAAGAAAAAGAACGGCGTTTTGCAAAAGGGCAGTGCCTAAGATGTGGGAAAGAGGGGCATCGCGCAGCGGCGTGCGCAAGAAAGAGATCCGAGGAGCGGCCAGGGAAGTCGTCCGGCAAGTCGCCTTCAGGACCAGGGAAGGTGAGGGCTGCCCGTGCGGAGGTCGATCCTACCGACAACCCATTCGGGGGAGAGGAAGAAGAGCTGGATTTCGAACAGCCGGCGGGAAAAGGCAACCACCTGCTCTGAAGGGCGCCATAGGGCAGGTGGAAGGAGATGGGCGCGACCACGATTCGGTGAGTGGGAATTTTCCTACCCTGACGGTCAAGGTGAAATTGGGATCCAGTACTCGAACTGTGGAGGTGTGGGCTATGCTTGACTCAGGCTGCTCGCGCTCGTTGATGCACCCCGATCTCATAGCTGCCTTAGACCTACCCAAGTTCCCGTTGAAGCGGCCCATGATTTTTACACAATTGGACGGGACTATGGCTGGGGGGAAACCGGTCACCCACTCCACGGGACTAGTGGCACTGCAAATGGGTAGTCATTGGGAGAAATTACCCTTCGTCATAGCACCAGTGGGGGGGCCATTAGTCATTTTGGGGATGCCCTGGTTTGTCAAGCAAAATCCGGTTATCAACTGGCTGCATAGGACTGTGACATTTGCTGATGGATTTTATAAGGTGCCAGAGAAGGATTTATTGGGAGACAATGAGGGTGGACGGGCAGCCACAACCACAGTACAAACGCTTGAGCCGCTTGAAGGGCTGCCTGCGCAATATCAAGACTTCGCAGATGTGTTTGGAGAAAAGGAGGCGGATTGTTTGCCGCCTCACTGAAAGACGGACTGTGCCATTGAATTTCTGCCCAATGTCAAATTGCCTAACCCAAAAATCTATGCTATGTCCCTGAAAGAGTTGGCCACATTAAGGGAGTTCATTGACAAGAACCTGGCCAGGGGTTTTATTGAGCCAGCTAACTCTCCGGTGGGGGCACCTGTTCTTTTTAGACCGAAAAAAGATGGTTCTTTGAGGCTATGTACAGATTTCCGTGGGCTCAATGCAGTTTCAATATTAAACAAATATCCTTTGCCCCTCATCAAAGATATGTTATCACATCTGGCCAGAGGTAAAATTTTCTCAAAACTGGATTTAAGGGAAGCCTATTTTCGCATTCGTATAAGGGAAGGGGATGAGTGGAAAACAGCGTTTAACTGTCCTCTGGGGGCTTTTCAATATAAAGTGTTACCTTTTGGTTTGTCGGGGGCACCTGGGGTTTTTATGCAGCTCATCAATGAGGTCTTGCATGACCACTTGTTCAAAGGGGTGTTGGTGTATTTGGATGATGTATTGATTTATACTGAAACAATGGCAGAACATATTCACTTGGTGCGTCAAGTGCTTGCTAAACTACGGAAGGCTGAGTTGTATGCTAAACTGTCAAAATGTGCTTTTCATCAGTCGCAAATTGATTATCTGGGCTACAGGATTTCAGAAGGGGGCATTGAAATGGACCCTCCTAAAATTGAAGCCATTGTCGCCTGGGAACACCCCCCCCCCCGCACGCAACGCCAATTACAAAGTTTCCTTGGCTTCGCCAATTTCTATTGGGCATTTGCCCAGAATTTCGCGGAAATTGCCCTCCCCCTCACTGACTTACTAAAAACTAAAGCTCAGGGGGATACGCAGCGTTCAAAAAATCCAGGCATGCTACTTAAGTGGACTCCAGCCTGCCAACAGGCATTTGATGCGCTCAAGCAGCTATTTACAACTGAACCCATCCTAAGGCACCCCGACCCGACTAAGCCGTTTGTGGCGCAGGTCGATGCCTCCGATTTCTCTATCGGAGCCCTTTTGCTCCAAGCTGACCACTCGGGCAGTTTGAAACCCTGCGCATATTTGTCTTGCAAGTTTACAGAGACAGAGAGGAGATGGCATGTTTGGGAAAAAGAGGCGTTTGCGGTAAAAGCAGCCTTGGAAACTTGGCGCCACTTACTAGAGGGGGCTTCTCACCCTTTTGAAGTTTGGACTGACCATAAAAATCTCGAAGCCTTAAGCACTAGTCGGAAACTCAGCCCCAAGCAACTCAGATGGGCTGAATTTTTCAGCTGTTTTGATTTCTCTCTTAAGTTCATTCTGGGGAGGAAAAACTTTTTGGCAGACGCCTTATCCCGCAGACCCCAATATTCCGGCCCTGCGGCACTAGTTCAGGGTACAGTGTGGACTGAAAAACAATTGGGCTTGGCTGCGGTGACGCGCAGTCAGACGCGCGCCCACCCAGCTCAACGGCCAGCCATTACTCCTCCTCCCAGTCCGGGACGTTTGCCAATTCCCTCCGATTTGCAACAACAGTTTCTGCTCCACCTGAAATCTGATACTTGGTTGCAGGCAAACTTAAACACTGTTACTTTTGATGGGGCCTTTGCCTGGAAAAATGATCGTCTTTATGTACCGGAGGCTTTGCAAAAGACGATCTTGCTGCGCTGTCATGATGATAAACTGGCTGGACATTTTGGGTACCTTAAGACCCTCCATCTCACCCGACGTCAGTTTTGGTGGCCAGCTCTCATCAGGGATATTAAAGCTTATGTAGCCGCTTGTCCTGTTTGCGCGGCAACTAAGCGCAAGGTTGGAAAACCACAAGGCTTGCTGCAACCTGTGTCTAACCCCGCCTACCTTTGGCAGGAAATCTCCATGGACTTTATAGTTGACCTACCCCCCAGTCAACGTAAAACAGTGATTTGGGTGGTCAAAGACTTCTTCTCCAAACAAGCGCATTTCATCCCCTGCGTGTCCATTCCCACCGCGCAACAGCTGGCCCGCCTATTTCTCGTACACGTGTACTGCCTTCACGGGAGCCCCTCCCGTTTGGTGAGCGACAGAGGTTCACAATTTACGTCACGATTTTGGTGGGCATTTATGAAACTGGTAGGAACCACGCAAGCCCTCTCTACGGCGTGGCATCCAGAGACTGATGGATCTACTGAGGCTGTTAATTCCACACTGGAACAATATCTATGTGCGTTTGTTAACTATCAACAAGACAATTGGGTAGACCTGCTTCCCTTTGCTGAAGTTGCTTATAACAACGCCGTTCATCAAAGCACTGGCCAAGTTCCTTTTAAAGCTGTATTCGGCCGTGATTTTGTCCCCATACCGGAACTCCCGCACCCACAATCTCTGCCTTCATCTCTAACTGATTGGGCACAGAATCTGACAGACCCTTGGCAAAAAATTCAACAAGCACTGCAACATGCCCAATCCTCATATAAAAAACATGCGGACGCTAAGCGCTCCCCCCAACCTCCATTTAAAGTAGGAGATAAAGTCTATCTCTCCACAAAGTTCATCAAATCACCACAGCCCTCCAAGAAACTAGGTCCTAAATTTGTTGGTCCTTTTCCTATTGTTGCACAAATAAACCCTGTGACCTTTAAATTGGATTTGCCACATAATCTTAAACGTTTGCATCCTGTTTTTCATTGCAGCTTACTCAAGCCATTTCTCTCGTCCGACCTATGGCATCCCCAACAATCACCTCCCCCACCCATTATGATTGATAACCAGCAACACTTTGAAGTCAAAGAAATTCTCAATTCTCGACACCAGAGGTCTGCCTTACAATATCTCATTCGTTGGAAGCATTTTCCACATCCTGAGTGGGTCGCCGCTCATGATGTCCGCTCTCCGGACCTGGTTGCTAACTTTCATGCTGCTTATCCGGCCAAACCGGCTCCTTAGCATTTTCTTTTAGGGGGGCGATATGTCATGTTCCTCGTTTCAATGGTTTGAATCCATCGTAATGTTTCCCATGTCACTTTCATGTTCCGTGTCTGTCATCGGCGGGGAGGGGACTTTCAGCCGTGCCGGGCTGTAATCTCCATGCTGCTATGCAGGAATGTGTGTTTGGGTTATGACATGTATTCAAGGTTACTTTCCCAGGCTGATGTGGGACAGTTGCTAACACCTGGGAGGGGGTGGTTGCTATGCTGGGGCGAGGGGCGGGATTGGGGGTGAAGCGAGAGTATTTGGTTTGTATTTCGTGCGCTTTTGCTCATTCTCAGCTTTCTCTGTATTTGCATACTATTCCTTTAATAAATCAGTTATCTTTAAGCGCGGGCTTGTGAGACTGAGTATTTTGGAGTAAGCAACCATTACATTTGATGCCACTGTTGTGGAATATTTTTTCCATTTCAGTTGATGTTTTCATAAATTAGGCTTCTTAACTGTCATCTCCCGTCACATTTTGTTTAAGATATATACTGATTACTCCTATTATTCTGTGACTATATTCAAGACAACCCTGTCCTAATGGATATTCTGCAAGGTGGATGGACTCAGTTACAGTGGCAATGGGTGCACCATTGGAAAATCTGAAAGACCAGTCTGGGG
This sequence comes from Candoia aspera, assembly GCF_035149785.1. NCBI lineage: Eukaryota > Metazoa > Chordata > Lepidosauria > Squamata > Candoiidae > Candoia > Candoia aspera. Next base: position 251,112,109 of record NC_086153.1, on the reverse strand, counting down.
GCAGAGTGTCCTGCAGAAAATCTATCCATGTGGTCACTAAGAGTTGACAATGATTTGATGGTGCACATAAACAAAAAAAATGATGTTCCAGACTGTTTTATCTTAGCTTCTGCTCCATCTGCATAAAATAAGATATGGCTTATTTCATCAGCCTCTTGCCAAATAAAACAAAGGGAGGGATACTGACCTGTCATTTGTGATTGAACTGCTTCACTTAATGATGCCAATCTTATGACACGTACCCCTTTTCTAAATGTTTGACCTAATTTCTGATCATATTGGCAACTTCTGTGGTAACTTTTTTTCTCTTATCTTCTCCATTAATTAATTAGGTGCCATAGAGTAACATTTGCATGGACATCATGACCTACCTTTAGTAATACTCATAGCTCTTCCAAAGACATTCCAGTAATCTCTTTGATCCCAACCATCCATCTTATCTGTTGCCTTTCTCTTTTTCTTCTTCCCTCAACTTCGCCAAGCATAATAATTTTTTCTAGCCCTTAATCAGCTTGTATAACATGCCAAGCATATGTGAGTTTCTGCTTGCTAATCATCACCTCAAGGCAGCCATTACCTTTGATTTGGTCCAGGACTGTTTAATTGGTTCTTCTTGCATTCTGGGTACTTTCAGTAACCATCTCCAAATGCTTAATTTAAAGGCTTTGGTATCCAGCATTTACAGCTCACTTTGCCACAATTGTGATCTATGTTGTGACTGAAATTTCCTTGTCCATGTACTTGCCTAGATTTGGCCTTGCCTTTCTCCCTTCCTCCTCCTTACTTCTCAGCACACCATCCTTTATCTGTTCTTAAGACCAGAAAACCAGGACTGTCTAGGACCTTCCCTTCTTTGCCATCAACTGCATATTCACTAAGCATGCAGGTTTCCATTATCTTTATCTTCTTAATTTTTAATATTAAACCAGATATTTCACTTTCTATTATTATGTTCACAAAAACCTGCTCTTTTTCATTTTCAGCTAACAAAATGACATTAACTGCATCACACAAATTGTTAATGTTTCAGTCTTCTGTTTTGATTCTCTCTGCTATCTCTTCTATTGCTACCATTCTCATAATATTCACTATGTCAATTAGAAATATATATGGACTAATGAGGTTTATCTCCCTCTCATATTCTGAACCACTGCATCTCCAAATTCTTCACTGCAACTCCAAATTAGAGTGCCTTCTTAATTATAAAGATTCCTCAGAAGAATGATTAGTGCTAGCAGTTGTTAGCTTTAATTAATTCTACATTCTGGCATGATTGACACAGTCAGTGCAGTCAATAAAACAATGATAAACTTTCTTCTTATGCTGTCTTGTTCTCTATTATTTTGCTTATGTTAGATATTTAATATAGTGTCCCTTGGGTTTTAAAAAATGTATCTGGTGTTGCTCTCATGATGCTCAATTCTTCTTTGGAAGATCTTAAATAAAACATTGCTTGCATGAGGAACAGGTGTTTGTGTATCCTGTAATTAATTACATTTTACCTTGGACTAAATATATATACAACACAATCCTACACACTTTTCTCATCTAAAATTCTCACTTAATTCATTGGGGCTTGCTCCCAAGTAAGTTAGCATAAGATTCCAGCCTGTAATGGTACATGGGAATGACCTTGGGAGACAAGAGGAAGAGCTGCAAACTAGGCAATGGTTGGATAAGAGGCTGCTGAATCTGCAGAAGGAATGGGGGCATGGCAAATATCTCAGAAGGGACCCTCCCTAGTTTCTTGGGCTGTAAAGGCAAGTGAGGAGAGATGCAAGATTCTGTTAATGTATGAAGTTAGAGCTAGTACTTCTGAGTGTGATTCTTGTCTGGACTACCCTGCAAGGATGGCACAAACTGAGCATTTTCAAATCTCTGGATTTAAGAAAAAAAAAGAAATGATGAATAATTTGAAAAATAGTTACACTATGGGCATTTCTAAGACTATTCTATTTAGTTTCTCTAAGCATTTGTTTTGTACAATTACGCTCTACACTGTTGTGTATGTATTTAATTCCCCACCCTTTGGCTAAGCTCCTAAGTTTATTTAGCAAAAGTTCATATTAAAATGACTTCTTGGCAAGTAGTAACATCAATGTACATCTCTGGGCTTCAAAAACTCTTCTTGAAGCGTGTTGTTCCAGAACGTAACTCTAAAACCTCAGCATTGAAAGTGAAGGGTGGGAGAAGCTAATTTGGATACTATGTGCCCTATCAACATTGAGACTGCAAGTGGGAAAAGAGCATTAGTCGGAACTGTACTTCCACATCTCTGTATTTGGTTATAACTTCACCCATGGCAGTTGTTTTTTGTTTGTTTGTTTGTTTGGCAGACTGTGATAACTTTTACGCAGGTTTCACAAGCTAAAACAACTTGAGTAAGAAAAGTGTGGGAAAGAGAGGCAGCAATGCTTCCTCCCATATGGCCTCAGAAGCCAGAGACTGCTGACTAGCACAGATCTTACATGAAGAACGGCAGTGTTAAATAGACAGCTCATGAACATGGCTGCCGTAGTCTGGGATATGTTGTTGTGGGAATGGGCTCTTGTACAAAATTATCGGGCACAAAGGAGACAAAGCCTATCCGTATTCTGTCCATCTTTCGCTGTCTTCCTTCCCTCACGCCATTCAAATTTCTTTATCTCCTGGCCTTCTTTTTAAGCTTTCCTCACATGATCCACAGAAAAGCAGAGAAAGCTGCCATTATACATTTTAAATTTTCCAGAAGTATAAACCATTAGAGACAAAAGAATAATGTAAAATGCAGAATGAAAATTGGGAAGAGCTTGATTGCAAACATCCGGATGACCACTAGAAGCAAATAGATGGAGTTTTCTATTCTTCTTTGCTGCCATCTAGATTTTTGCAGCCCTGCTATGGTGCCCCAAGTTTTGATGAACCTCAGATAGGCAATGCAGCACATTGGTGCCCACAGATAGCTTTTTTTTTTCATGCTGCTAAGTTCCTTCTTTACTTCACTTGTTTTTTATTGTTCAATTCTTTTACAAAAAAAATGGAAAGCTGACAATACTACATAAAAAATACCAGAGTACAGCAGCTTTTTTTAAATTTACAAACTACCTCTGGACTTCACATGAGCCTCACAGACAGTCTTAGGAAATACAAATGGTGAATAGCTGCAGCCTAGTTCCTCACTTGGAAATCTGCCCACCTGCCTAGAAAAAAGACAAAATTAAGCTTGGCTGGTAGAGAACATCTCAAAGATCTAGAGGGAGTGGTGGTGAGACAATTTAACTATTTGTCTTCTAGTAAAGGAGTGCTTTGTGACTGACCATGCCTGACCTGACAGCCATTTTGTTGACAGACAGCCCCTTCTCCTAGAAGCAGCCCCTTCTTTCCTGGCCATGTGAGTCATGTCATGATGCAACACGGGCTAAGGAAAATAAAGGACACACACAGAGAACCTTTTAGAAATCTTGAGAACAAAACAAAGAGAATATAGGCAGGCAGCTGTTCTGGTTATTTTCCCCCCAGTTAGTGCCAGATACAAATTAGGGTAGCACATCTGCTTTCTATTGCACTACATGGGCCATAATGGAAGGCAGATCCATACTGGAGGGGCAAACTTGATGAATTTAAAATGCCTTACCTGTTTTCATTTCCTTTTTAATTATGTAAGAAGCCAGTGGTGAGCATAAGGACCAATGGACCGGACAGACACTGGAGTCTTTTTAAAAGCAAAAACACGAGTGCAGGGTGTACTGTATGTGTGGGAGAGAGTTTTTGCTTTAAGTACATGGATAAGCAGGCTTTCCTCACTCTTGCACAGTGATCCCAATCTGGATCATACCCCATTTTCTTGAACATTAAAAAAGATACAAGCAGAAAATCATACAGAACAACAAGCACTTTAAATATCATCTAGTTTTTCCCTGAGTTACTTCAGCTTGGGAATTCTAACAAAAATTCATCAGAGTTGTCATCAGAAGTAAATGAAAACAAATTAATTCTGCGATGAGATGTAGCATGACACAAGTTCAACTACAGCACTGGAAAAATAATAAAATCAGTGGATAAAAAAAAAATTGTTAACATATTGGAAGTCAGATATTCCAGCCAATTTACTGAAAATAATCCACAGATCTCTCCACAGATCTAGTCTGTTTCCATTACAAATCTATGGCTGCTTCTCTTGCTTTCAGTGTTTGCATGGCATGAATAAAGAACAAGAAATAGAAATCTCATAAAATGCTAAAACAGATTTCTGGTGAGGTTCTTTGGCTTTTTTTTTTTTTTGCTTGCTTGCTTTCTTTTTGTTTGTTTTTTAATGGCAAAGACAATGCGTGTTGTCTTTCAGTAAGGAGTCTGGATCATTCAATTAAGTTTCCCCACTGAGTAGTTTATGTTCCACTGCCCCATATACTTCTTTTGTTTTCCAGCACCCCACAGAAGAGGCTGTAATTTAGCATGGCTTCCAGTTCTTTGCAGAATCAGGGGCAGAGGCACACTTCCAGCTTATCTTAGTCGAGCATCAGCCATCTACCGTTTCTGGAAGCAGAAATGCATGACATTGTTCTTAACCCACCTCCCCGCCACCAGCTAATGCAACCTCCACCCCCTGCTTCTTGGCTCTGCACCAACAGGAGCCTTTTCTATCTTGTGCTGGCTGGTTTGTGTGTGGTGCTTCAGTTCCTTGCAAATGCCTCCATCCAGTTGGCTATTGTGCCCCTTGGTGGGGACGCCCTATCCCTTCCAGTCACTCTACTGCCTTTTTTTTAATACATCAGTGGAATGGTGAAAAGCTGTTTTGCTGTTCATTCATGGGTCAGTGAAGAGATGGCTTTTTGAAAGCAAGCTTATTGACTGAAAGGTCCAAGATAAGGTTTTATTAACTAGGTGAAATTTACAGGAATTCTGTCACTTTCCCCTTCTAGCCCAAGTGACAGGAAAAATGGTAAAACCTTGGCTTTTTCTTTCCTTTTTAAAAAAAAAACCAGTCAGGAGGGTTGAAAAAGCCAATTTACTAATCATCAGCCATGGTAAAATAGTGCAGACAGAACACCAAGCCACCACCATGGCCTAAACCAAGGAAAGGGTTGAAACCTAGAAAAGGATTTCTTAAATTGGCTTCATTTCCAGCTGGTTTACAGGTAGGACACTGATTTGAGCCAAGTTAGTGCCTCTGCTCAGGAATATTGCATCATCTGCTCCCTGGTTTAAAGAAATACTTCTTTGGGAGGGCAGGGTCACCACTGAAGGAGTTCCTGCTAAAGGGGCAACCCAAGATGTTTGTGAGAATGTCCCTTTAAGAACCCCTTTGGATGGTCCCTTAGGGTGGGCCATCTTGTTTGTCTTCCCAAGGATGCAATGAGAGAGCACATCAATTTTACAGGTGAGGATTTGTTTATTTTCTTTATTTTATGAATTTGTTGCTTGGTGGTATGGGATGTGTAAGGGAGATAGTGAGAAAATTATTTCTAGAGTTAGGCCTGATTACTATTACTGCTGTAGTAATGGCAGAAGGAGAAATGATGGGAGGCTGCAATCTGCCATTGCAGAGAAAGGAGGGCAGGCTAGTGATTGGCCTCCCTTCCTTTCAGGTTGCAAATTAACCAAATGTCATGCGCTGCCTACCTCTGAATAATGCTCAGACACTGGTTCGGTGGAACAGGCTCTGGTTTATTCACAGCGCAGGTACAGCATCGGAAAAAAGCTGAGAGTGACAGGAGCGCGCCGGTGCGGGGTTTAAATACCCCGCGCCGGTCAGCGCCCCCTCACTCGCGGTCACGTCACCCCCCTTTGTCCAACACGTTGACCTGCCGGTGGGTGAGGGGTTGCGAGGCCCCGCTGGCGTTCCGGGATCGCCCATCATCGGTTTCTCTATTCCTCCGGTGATTGCTGTCAGCTGGGCGATCTCCGTTGTATTAGCGCTAATGGCTTGGGTGTGCTCCGCGATCCGTTTAGCTATTGTTTCTTGACCTTCAGTCGTTGTGAGTTGATGGCTACTTATCTTGAGCCCCTTCCCCTGTTTCCTTGCTATTGTCATGTGTGCCATTGCGCTGATGACTTCAGCTCAACGGCACTCATGACACCAAAGAAGTTTAGTTGACAACAACAGTGGCTCCTCCAGCTGAAGATCCTGCCTGTTAAAGCCAGGTCAATGAAGCACCTTCTTCCTTCTAGCAGAGCTCCATTGGTTCTTTGATCTACCAGGAGCTGACTGTGAGGAAGTGGATGGGCAACAGGTTAGAACACAAATGAAGGAATTCTTTAAACACTTTTCTCAAGTCCATTTAAGATCCTATCCCAAGGCAGTGGAAGCAACAAAGAAGTCCTATTTTTCTACCTCCACTGGGTCTCTATAAAACAGGTCAGCAATGATCATGGGAAAGGAGAGCTAGAATCAGCATGGCTCACTATGAACAATTCTCATTATTTGTTGTTGTAAGGTACTGTATTTGGGAACAACCTTGGGAGACAGGGTGAAGAGCCACAGCCAGGGCAATGGTTGGATAGGAGGAAGCTTAGCCCACAGAAGGAATGTGGGCATGGCAAACATTTCAGAAGGGAACCTCCCTAGTTTCTTGGGCTATAAAGGTGATGGGGAAAAATGTACTTTCAGACTTGAAAGATTATGTTAATGAAACCTTACAATAAAGTAGAATTAGTTCATCTAGTCATGCTTTCTGTCTGGACTACCTAGCAAGGCTGACAGTTGTAGACAAAGTCAACCAGATTCACCTCAGTTTAGACTTCAGTATTGGAGTAGATTATACTGTAGAGAGCTAAACTTAGTAACCAATGTCAGGTGCATATGGATTCCTTCCAGGCAACTTGTGGATATCAAGGATGTGAACAGGATAAATCAGGGCACTACAGTATTTGCTTATTCAACTTTTGCCCTTCCTGGCTGTTTAAACAAGCCAGATTAGGACTGGCCTCATGGTTAAGGGAGATGATTAATGCCTCCTTGAGCAAGAGATGTGTTTCTGCTTGCTTAAGCAAGGCAGGTAAAATATTTTTATTGAAAAAGACCTCCCTTGACCCAGAAAATCTTTCTAATTATAGACCAGTCTCAAATATCCCATTTTTGAGCAAGTTCATTAAGAAACTGCCTTCATAGCTCCAGGTGCATCCAGACACATTTTCTGGATCCATTTCAATTGGGCTTTCAGTCTGGATTTGGTATTGAGACTGCTTTGGTTGCCTTGGTGAATGACCTACACAGAAGCTTGATAGGAGAGTGGAGAGCTACTAATTCTTCTGGACTTCTTAGTTGCTTTTGATACTACTCACCAGTGTAGTTTTCTGGACTATTTGTCAGGATTAGGTTTTGGGGTCCTTCACATTGTGGTACTTAAGCACTACTGCTGAACACCTAGATCACTCACCTGCAATGTTCCTCAGAGCTCTATTCTGCCTCATTATGCTTTGTAACATCTACAAGAAATCATTGGGGGAGGTCAGCCAGAGCTTGGTGTCATCACTATGCTGATGGCAGGCCAGCTCTACAGCTCCTTACCATCTAACTCCAAGAAAACTGGTTCCCTTGAACCCTCCCTAACTTTGATAATTGACTGGGTGGGAGAAAACAACCAGATACTAAACTGAGATAAGACAGAGGTATTGTTGGCTAGGGGGAAAAAAACAAAGCAAAATACTGGACTCTGGGATTGAAGTGTTCCAGATGGGCTCCTACTCCCCAGAAAAAGCAGGTTTGCAGTTTGGGAATGTTCACATTCACCAGGTGACATTGGCTGTGCAAGAAGTGTACCAATATGGCTTGTGTTCCATTTATGACCCATTCCTGAGCTGGACAAACTTAGGGGCAGTTTCAATGAACTTGATTACTGCTGTGCACTGTATGTGGGGCAGCCATTACAAAGCATCCACAGACTGCAATTGATGTGAAATATGGTGGCCAGGCTGCTGTTTGGTCTTAGTACAGGAATCATAGGCACTGACTATAGGCTGCCTACTATGCATAATCCAAGGTGTTGGTAGTGACCTTTAAAGCCCTACTTGGCTTAAGACCTAACTATCCAAAGAAACAACAGTCCCATTATGAACTTGCCTGGTCACTCAGATCAATAGAGGTCCTCTTGAAGATAACTTGGCCACCTATAAGAGAGGAATTTCTCCTCTGTAGCTCCAAGGCTACAGAGGAGCCTTAGAGCCCTAGAGAGATGTGTTTGGCTTCCATTTTCTCAGCATTTAGGAGGTTGGTAAAAGCACATTCCCACTGAGTTTTAACTGTTGTCTTTAATTTCTAATTTAATTTAATTTAGTTTATGACTGTACCTATATTTTGGTTATACTGATTTTTTTTTAGTTTTGTAAGTTGTCTTGACTATCAAATAGAAAGGTGGGGCAATAAATAAATAAATCTATCCACTTTCTCCCATAATGAAAAATAAGCTGACTGACTGGATCCTTCATTTCCCACATATTTTATTTAATAGAATAGTCATTCTGAGATAGGAGAAGAATATACTCTGCCAACTTTTGTTTTCAGCCACACTTTCTCTTCTCTTTCATATGTCTCTGGGATCCAACAAAGAAAGCAAACAAAGAACAAGCTGGGAAAGGTAATAATCATGGTCTAGCATGAAAAGCCCTTTGATCTTTTCTGCCTGCTTTTTATAGCACTGTGAACCACTAAGCCTGCATATAAATTGTGGATTTGAATTGCCAGATTTGACCCCCAGAATCAGGTTTAGATTGCCAACTAGGCAAGATGGACATTTGCCAGAAGACTCCTTGGATTCAACTCTAATGTGGCCATTTTCAGAAGTGCTATGCAGAGAGAAAGGCTCTTTCTGATGCTTGTATGCTGAAGAAGTCTTGCTTTGTGTATAGAGTGGTAAAGAGAGTTGTTCATTTATGTAAAGAAAGTCTGTGATGTGTGAAATGGGGTAGCTCAGATGTGAGGGCCAAGTGGAACCCTACAAGATTAGACCAAAGGTTGCTCCTGCTTCCAACAGGCACTAATGAGGGGATGTCCCTAACCCATATAGCCAACATCTGCTTGCCATGTTGCTTCTCAGCAGTGACCCTTCAGTGACCCTTTGCTGCTGAAGCTGGAAATCATGAATGGAATGCATGGATCTGTCCTTCGTAGATTTATATAATCCTTTAAAAAAGCCCTCAGACTGCAAAACTGGACACACCTTTTAAGTATGCAACTTAACTTTTAAGCATGCAAACAGCAGATTTTATATTGATCACACACCTGCTAGTCCAGATTATCCCTTCATGTCTCTTAGTTTGTTGTTTTATATTTGCTTCATGCCAGAACTGCTGTGAAGTTTTAATCAAGAGCTACAAAAGAAAGCCAAGATTTCAGTGCAGGGCAGACTCCCAGGGCCATGCTGCTAAGCAACTGAAGTATTACTGCTATCTTCTTATGGGACCTCTTTTACTTCTATGTGACATGTTCTACAATTATGTTCAATTTTAATTTCACCAGTTGTTCTCCTAGTATCACTACCTTATTTTTCCACTCCTTTTTTGGGGGGGGGGCATTATCAATTGTGCAAAGTGAATATGAAATTCTACTGTCCAAAGGCTGGTTGGAAGATGGTTTAATTAGATAGCCTGTTAAAAAACCTAACTCAATGAATGCACAGCCTATCTAATCATATTTCCTCAGAAGTACGTAGCATTGAAACCAACATCCTCAGAATCATGTCCACAATTTACAAATTGCTTATTTATGCTTACTTGAAAACAGATCGTGCTGAGCCTAATTCCTAAGAAAATGTCTATTAAGTCAGGCTTAAAATTTTTAGCAGAAACATGTTGTGCTTGTACAAGATCTGAAGTACTTCTCCCAGGTCGTTTTCAAAAGTCATCCGGCCCTCATCAATACATTATTTACAAGGTCTATAAAATTTCAGAACATAACCCTTTAATGAATCCAAATCTCTAATGGATCATTATTAGGTTAATGCATTGATGAATCAGCATGATATTGTTTTGTAATATTTAGTTAGCTGGGTGCCATGAAGTCTGGTTTGACCTTTGGCAGGTTTACGGAGATGCCTGTCATCTCAACCCATCCCCAGTGACAACTTACAGCTCTTCCAAGTGTACCGCTTATCAATTGTTTTACCCTTTTACTTCCCTTAGCCTTGCCAAACGTAATGATGTTTAGTTCATCATCCCACTCACATCACACACTCAAAAGATTTAAGTTTCTGTTTGCTGATCATGAGGAGTTCTAAGCCTTTCAGCTAACCGGTTATCTTCGCATAGTTAAACCTACTAAAACTGTCCCTTACTTTGATCTTATATTCTGTGTTCTCTAGATTAAATCTTAATGGCACACCTACATGCTTTAATTTTAATTCAACCAGTGTACCTTACACCATTTATGCTGTTCCATAATCTGTACTCGGAAGTGTCCTACAGTCGATAGTCTTGTTTCCTACTATGTAACAGATTTGATTCCAGTATTGTGCATCTGTTGATGTCTGTGTGAGAAATTTGTGTTTATGTTGCTTAAAGCAGGTATTGGCAATGAACAAAGAATGCTCTTCCCGGAACGTTATTAACCTATCTCCTACATTATGTTTACCCAGTCAAAAAATTTCCAGTAATTTAAGATTCTATTTCATTTACCTTTTAGTAGTACAATGTCCTTTACTGATGCTGCATTTAGCACCTCTTCCAGTTCTAAAATAAATAAATAGTAAGTGCATTTACTTGCATAGCATTGGTGCTAACTGGATAGCCAGTCATCTAATTAGCAATTTACATCAAGACCTGGCCTATCGGTATACAAATGAAGATCAATCCTCTGTGAAAATATGTCTCTTTTATTTCATAAATAATCCAGTGTTATTGCAAATGAGGTTTTGATTCACCTCTGACTTTCCAAATCTGTGTTCTTTAAACTGTAGGAATAGTTTCCTACTAATCAGGTTCAGTATGGAAAATATACAGTACATCTTTAGCAAATGTTCAGGACCAACAGATGATTTATATTGCATACATGTAAAAACTTTTATCTAGCAGTAATCCCGAGTGAACTCAGTCAATTTTATTTCTGAAACAGGCATGCATAGGATCAGACTGTCACTTAGGTAAAAGAACAAGCTAAATGTAAAATTTTAACTGGGAAAACTGAAATGGCTAAATTAAACTACTTTCTTACAGCACATCTTTGTCAGTGCAGATTCTTCAGGTTGTTTCTTCCTAATCTGAAATACAGGGCTCCCTTCCTCCCCAAATACTGGGTACTTTTAGATTAAAACTGCACGGACTTGTCCAGGCAATCTCCGAGAAGCAGACATGACTGAATGTGAATATATATATATATATATATATATATATATATATATATATATATATATAGCCTCATTCAGGGAATTCTCCCTGATGTGATTCATTTTATAACTGGCCCATATTCTACCATTTTGTATCCATTTTTTTTAAATAACTGACCAAAAAAGCATGGAGGAAAAGAAGAGAATAGCAATGCAATTCTGCAATAGATGAAGACAGAATTTTTCTTGGGGAAGGCAGTTGATGAGATTCAGATGCCATCTGATTGCAGAGTTATTTGCTGTCCTATACAGCAAGTTCCAAGGAGCTTAATATACAGTGAAATCACTTCTAACCAACCATTGGTAGAATCTGGTTGGGGTCCTCTTTACTATGCTCTCAATACATATTTTTAAAAGCAAAATGGAAGAACTTATGCCAAATTGTTCCATGATTGACGCTCAGCTGAACAAAAGCAACTGGCCAATTGTTCACGCAGAAGATACTCTGAAGTACAAATAAAGCAGCAAAAATGGTTTGTGCCTCTTTTAACTCCAAATCATTTACTCCTGCTTAGAAGTAAATCCATAATATGAGTTTACTGGTGAGATTAACAACGCCGTTTGTTCAGTCAGATTCTTTTAGGGCCTGAAACTAAACCATGAGTGTTCAAAAAGTCACAACCCCCCACTGGCCTTGCGATGGTGTTATCTGTATGTGCAGGAGAAAGGGTTAATCTGTTCTTGTTGCATCACATTCCCTCTGCCCCCCCATCATCCCCACCAATGGAATTAATCCCATTAGTTGCCAATTTTGACATTTTAAAATAGGGAAGGAGTTAAAATGGTTTGAAAGTCTTGTTTCCTTCTTCTGTACAGCTTTAGGGATGAATGCACATACCAAGTACCTGGTGAATAAAATACACAGACACACCAATTTTTGAGAGGTTGCCCCTTCCAGCCTCCGAAGCTTTGCTCAAAACAGCATCAAATAAGGCACCGGAGCTGGCGCTGAAGAATGGCTCTTACTCAATGCTGACTTCAGCACAATTAGACAAAGTCAATCTTATTCAGAACGTTCTGCGTACTGCTTCTATAAATCTGCAAATCAAGCATACCAGAAGTATTAAAGCACAAGACTTCTTTAAAATAAGTTTTGGTGCAATGTAATTGCAATTTAAAGTCTCACTCAGTGAGCGTCCTCCCAAGCAGGTTTACACTGTCAATGTATTGTGAGCAAAGTACCTTCAATCTCCTGCATTTCATTCCCCATTTTCTAAGGAACACAACCAAACAAGCGTAACTGCTATGGTTTCTTTTTACCTTCTATGATTCACTATTAACATTTAAATATCCCTGCCCACCTCCCCACAAAAACCCGGATTACTCCCATGAACACCTGTGCATAAGAGATCTTTGCATCTGAGACATAAATTTCTTATTTGGACATTTGTTGGAATCCATTCCAAACACGCTGACAGCAGGCATTCCTGTGTACAAGTTATTAATCATCCAGATTGTTGCTACTATGTCTTCCATCCATATGTTTTATTTTGATCAGAGGATCAAATTAATTCTTTCAGAGCAAATTACAGTTCTATTTTATTAGACAGCTGTCTTTATATTGTGGGGAAAGGTCCAACAAGTTAAAAACTGTCTGAACTAGAAAACAGATTGATCTAATGAGTAATACTTTTAATGCAAACTGTCTTGCATTTGCAATTATGAATGTAAGGATTAGAAAATCCATTCAAAAATAAATATCTCAGATGTGAAACAAAAAAACTGGAAATTAAATTTGAGAGATCTGCCAACACTTTTTTTAAAGCTTGCAGTTAATGAGTGAGAAAGCAAGACGGAAATCTGCCCGTCTTGACTAGCTTCAGCAAATTTCAATGTCAAAGCCCCAATGCAGATGTAGGGTGTTTTGTTTTATATACACAATATAATATACTTTCCCCAACAGTACTTCTTTAGAGAATTAAGTATTAAAAAATACAGCTTTTCTTGCTTTGAAACGTTTGAAATAAACAAAATAAGGAATACCCTTTTTAAAAAAATTATGGAGAAAACTAGCTTTTTGTTTGTTTATACCAATATATATTTTCCGGGACTTAATTATTTGATCACAAATGACCTGTAATTAACCACCATCATGATTATTAGTGTATTGTAATGCACTTGATCAGAAACCGGAGGAAATGCAGGCGGAGTCTCTTAATCCAAGCATTTTGCCCCAGTGGGAATTCTTGCACCGAAGGCCAAAACGGGGGAGAAGCGCAGCTTTGCGGCCCCTGAGATGATGATGAGGAAGAGAACGGGAGGAGCGGCGGGAGGAAACTGCTACACAAGGGATTCGCACACGGGCACCGAGTCCGAGTCCTGGCTGTGCATAGAACTCAAACCCGTATCGGAATCCTCGTCCTCATGGTCCTCGTGGTTCTTGCCCAAACTCCGGGAGGCTTGCTCCCCCCAATCTTCCGAGGTGATCGGGGCCGGGGCGGGCAGTTCGTCGTCCGCGTCGAACGGGAGGTCCCGCTGCTCGTCCCCGTCCTCATCCGCCGCCGTCTCTTCGTCCTCCTCCACGTGGAAGGACTCCAGGGACTCGAGCAGGCGCCGGAGCTCCCGCTCTTTATCGGCCCAGGCGCGCTGCGTAAATTCTAGGTCCGACTTCACGGCGTCCAAGTCCGTGCTGAGGCGCAGCCCGATGTAGAGGCTAGTACTCAGCTGCGTCTTGACGCGCTCCTGCTCCACGTGGAGCTCGCCGCCGCCGCTCAGCTCGGTGGTGTTGCAGTCCGTCTCGGAGAGGCTGGCGCTGGAGCCCTTGGCGGCCGCGAGCTCTTCCCGGCGCCGCCTCATCCAGCGCTCGTTGAGCTCCTCCTGGATCTCGCCGGCCAAGTGCTCGATCAGCTCCTCCTGGCGGCGCCACTGCTCCTGCAGCCGAGCCACCTGCTCGCACTTCCGCGCGAACTCCTCCAAGTCCTCGCCGCCGGCCGCCGGCTTCTCTGGCTCCCCCGCCGCCGCCGCGGGCGACTCCACCTCCTGCTCTCGCGCGGGGGGCTCCGGCTCCCCTCCGACCAGGTAAGTGTCCTGCACGTAGTTAACCCCGTGGCGCTTCATGCGGTCGAAGTGAATCCTCGCCTCGTAGCGGTCGATCTCCCGGTCTAGGTCGCGGAGCCGCTTGACCTGCTGCCGGATGGTGTGGTCCTGGGAGAGGACGAGATGCACCAGAGTCTCCATCCGCTCGGCCGCGGGGGCCTCCTTGGCCGGCGGCTCCTCGAGCTGCGGCTGGCCCTTCCTCTTGTTGATCTTCGCCAGCTTGCGGAAGGCTTTCCTCACCACGCGCCGCTGCCGCTCCTGGCTCAAGGCCAGGCTGGCGCGGGCTGTAACCCCCAAGCCATGGAGGCCCGGGCTGTCTCTGCTGGGCACCACCCTGGCTTCGGCGCTCCTGGGTCCGGTGTTGGGCAAGGACGCCTCGCTGCGCACCAGCACGAAGCGCACGTTCTCCTGTTCGTCGCCCCACGCCGCCCAGAGCCTCAGGATCTTGGTCTTGTTGGGCAGGATCCTCTCAAAGCCCCGCCACTTCTCCACGATGCAGTAAGACTGTGGGAGCCCCGACAACATCCCCCCGCCGCACTCCTGCAGTGATGCCTGCTGCTGCTGCTGCTGCTGCTGCTGCTGCCGACGCCTGCGCCGCTGCTTGCTGTCCTCCAAAAGGACCCGCACCACATCCGAGCAAGTGGTTCGTCTGGAGAGGCCCGAGATTAACTTCTCCTCCTGGCAAATCCACACCGAGATCTTCTTTTCTTCCGGCTCCATCAGGGCACGGCTCCTCGGCGTTGGTGGGGCCCGCTGCTACTCGGCGGGGTCCCCCATAGAAGCGCTCACGAGAACCGCGCCGGAACAAGCTGCGCCGCCCGGGAGCCGCCAAGCCGAGGCATGGCTTCGACCTCGCGACTCTTCCTCCGTTCGCCTCCTGGGTGCTAAGAAACGAACCCGAAATTGCAGCGCTCCAGGTCGCCCTCTCTCAGCTCGGCCCCTTCTGCGCTCGCGCTCGGGGTGGCTGAGTTTCAGCCGCCGGAATCCCGGGGAAGAACCCACTTGGGAGTCTCAGCTCCGCCTCCCGCTACTCCCGCGAACCGCCTGCCTGCCAGGCACCTTCCCTTCTGACACTGCCCTCGCTCTGCTGCCGCGTTTTCTTCTCCTATCACGTGATTCCTCCCCCTTGCCCAGCAGCTGTGGTCTTTGATTCAAGACTGTCTTTCTGGTACTGTATTGATTCTCACTTCCCCCGCTTTAAAAAAGGGAGGGGGCACTACCTCCAACTATATGATTTCACACAATGGGTTAAAAAAAATCCTTGCGGTGGAATTTCCTAATGGGTTTTGGAGCCCCTTGGGAGCAGGGTGCTCCTGTTCTAATTATTCTCCAACCCCCCCCCCAAAAAAAAACAGTTTGGAAGAGAATGCTTCAAAGGAAGCAGCCAAAATCCAGTCCGAATTTCTTTCAGTTGACTAAAATCCCCAGCCCTGTAACTTAAAAAAAACAAAAAAAACTTTTTGCATGCCAAAGCATTTTGCAGATTAAATGCACAGTGAACTGTAAACCTGACTAAGCATTATTAAAATCTGAGGTTGCTGCCAGGATTCAAAGAGAAAATTTGCCATGTATTTCAGTAAAAGAAGACTGAACAGACAGTAAGTCTGTAGCCTTTCCTACCTGCTCAGACGGGAGGAAGCCCCGTTATTCACAGTGGAATTCACCTCCTGGTAAAACAGGGCTATGTTTTAAGTTTCAGTTCTGGAAAACATATATAAAAAGTGAGTTTTGTTTCTTTTTCCCTTATATGACAAACATTTCTAGTGCGTTGGAAATGTTCCTTTTATTTTTATTTTATTTATATTTATTTTGTATAACCACCCATCTTAGAGCAAAACTCTATGCAGCTTACAACTCAAAACTATTTAGTTATGTATTTATTTATTTAATTTCTATCCCGCCTTTAATATTTTTATAAATAACTCAAGGCGGCGAACCTACCTAACACTCCTCCCTCCTACTATTTTCCCCACAACAACCACCCTGTGAGGTGGGTTGGGCTGAGAGAGAGGGACTGGCCCAGCCAGCTTTCATGCCTAAGGCGGGACTATGTGCAACAATAAAGGAAGAAAGAAAAGAAAGCCAAAAACCGAAAAGCCAGGTGCAACAGCCACGCCTCCCTTCACATTTGGGTCTTGTGCTCTTCTGAAGGTTCAGATGAGGGGGGCTCTTGGATGGTGGGGAGGGTGTTCCGTAGGCAGGGGCAGCAATGGAAAAGGCACGCTTCTGAGCACCCGCAAGAAGGTGCCAACCCTATCTGCTCTGGCGGGACGGGCAGATACTCCCAGGGAGAGGCAGTCCTGCAGATCATGCTTTTCCCGTAAAGAAGTTGCTGAGTAATAACAGCAACATTTCTATAACATTTTAAGTGATTTGGCTTTTCCATCTATTGCAAGTCAATAAAAAAGGCTGAACTGAGGATGGGAGAAAAAAGAAAGAGGGTGAGAAAGAGGTACGAGAGGTCAGTAGAGCACCACACAACTCATAACTTCATAACTCCTTTTGCTGCAAGACAAATTCTCAGTGTTTGGTACCCAAAGCAGAGGACATTAAGAGCTGAGCTGTGCCAAGTTCCAACAGTCTGCATTTCAAGAGCAGTTTAAAGGCAATGGTTCATACTGATTTATGAGCCTTTATAAAACTGATCTAGACTAAAGGATGAAATCAGGGCAGATGTACTTCTTTCTAAAATGGACAGGAGCATCTTTTCAAAAGATTGGAACATCTCAAATGTACAAAATGTCAATCTTATTGAAGCAAGGAAATACCTAGAGTGCATTAGCTTTCTAGGTTTGAGGTGAGCGCATGTGCAAACAAACACCGATTAAAGCATTCTGCATCTGCATGTTTATGGGTTTAAAATACCAGTATGTTGCCTTTCAGGACAAAGCCTTCCCAAGGCAGCTTGAAAAATATGTTATAAAATAAACATTGACTATAGGCAATTTAATTAATTAAATTAAATGATGCAATATAGAAACCAATTTAAACAATGTCAGCTATAGCACTTGTCATAGAATACAGCTGAAGCAGGCTGTTTAAATCAAGATGAAGCCACAGGAACTTCTTTGGAGAGGCAGCTCCAGAGGTGTCGGTTCATATATGAAAAGAACATAAGGGATATTGACGGTGGCCCTCCAAGCAGATGTATAAGGGTACATCCACGCTTTCAAATAACCAAGTCCAAAACTTTAGAGCTTCTTCTCAAGGTGAAATATTAACTGTAATTCTGGCTGGCTTTTACCTGGAGGAAACTTAAATGCTTAGGCCAGTGTTTCTCAACCTTAACAACTTTAAGATGTGTGGACTTCAACTCTGCAGGTGAATTCTGAAGAAGAGATTTTGAAAAACCAGTAAGAATTTTAAAAGCTACTTGAAGAAATGCTGAAATAAAGGCATGTTTTGGAAATAAACTGATTCCTACCCCCCCAGTTGTTGGGCCCCGATGTTACTTCCTGTGAAAAGCAAACTCAGAAGACTAGGAAAAAAATGATGGCCCAGGAGATTTAGATGGGGGGGGGGGCTTTTTACCAGTACAATTCTTCAGTTAAACTAGAAGAGAGTTGGGAAGTATTCTTTTAATTAACTGATCACCTCAGTTTTCTCACCAGCCTATCTGATTAATGCAACAATAATGTGCTTTAGCTGAAAATATTGAAAAACAGGCAGAAAAAAATTCAGTATTTCTTTGTGGTAACATTATGACTGGCTTTGTTTTTAGGATATGAAGCCTAGATGACACAGCTGTTATCTCTATGATTTCAACAGAGTGCTATGCTGATCATGCAAGGGCATATCAGGCCCAATTCCATGTTTAATAATTCCAGTATAGCAAACGTTTGGCTGAATTATTAGAATTCACTGAGGCATATCATGATCTGATCCCCTGCATGATCTGTTGTGTGATTTGTAAATTTTGATAAAAGCTTAGCAGATTCCATAAACTTAGCCAGTTGCATTTAGGCAACAAACCTACATTAAATAAATCATGTCTTAATACAATGTATGAATCGGGTCCATCTCACATCTCTCATTTTTCAAGTCCTTCCTTCTATTTCTTCTACAAAGGCATTCTTGAATTTCTCCCTTCCTGTCTCATATTCCATAATGTTCTTGCTAAAGTGAGCCTAATCGTTTTATTTATATACTTACAGCCAGTATTGCTTTCCAGCATAGTTCCATATTGTAAACAACTTGGGTGAAAATGCATCCTTCCTTCGCTAATTCTGTAGGTGACCAGAAGACATCATCCTGCATGTAAATGGGAATTTCTTGGAAATTTCATTTCTTTTACACAACTATGAAATAGGCAAATCATCCTCTTTTGACAATGGGCATGCCAGAAAAGCTGCATAAGTATTTATGTACTGTATTTATATACCACCTTCCCTGCAGGACCTCAAAGCAGCATACATAAAAGTTCCCCTTCCCCCACTTTTATCATCACAACAACCCCCCAAGGTAGGTCTGGCTGAGAGTTAATGTCTGGCCCAACATCACTTGGGAAGCTTAATGACCAAGAGCTCATTTGCACCTTGGTCTTCTTAGTCATGGTCCAGCAGTCTAATCATACTGGTTTGGCAGAAGCAAATCCACCATTACTTATATCTGAAATTACGAGCATGGCTGAGCATGTTCTGTCTCATGAAACCGTTTTTAGAAAGAAACTGAAAGTGGTTCTTTTTGTTTGCAGCTTAACATTTGTATTCAACCTCCTCCTCCCACCCCAAACCCATAATTTTTTAGCACTGTAATGAGTCTAATGAGGTTTCACAAGACTGAGAACCAAGGCCAACGTGGTATTGCTCAACGCTTCATGTAAGTGAAGAACCCAGATAAGGAAGCTGTCTTCATCTGCAAAAGGGAGGTGGGAGGGCACTTAAACCCAAAACGGTGACACTATGGCAGGAATGGTTTCACACATCCCTTCCCCCCAGACCTGATCTTCATTTTCTACCATTTACATATGCCTATACAAGTGTATGTTGCTTTTGAGCATTCTTTCCAAGTTTTTTTTTTTAAAACAATAAAATATGCCTAAGCCTGCAGACAGCCTGAAGCATTTAATGTGGTTGGTACATCACTAAGAGCACTTAATTAACCCACCTGACATGCTTCCCTGGCAAGCTCCCACTGCCCCGACACTGTAAGTCTCATTACACTCTGCCAGGCGGCCACAACATTTTGCCTTCGCTGGCACAGACGGCACATGCCATAGCATGGATCTGATGATGCTTGTGACATGGGATTGACACCATTCCAAGTGAAAATTTTATGATCCAAGGGAGGCTTGATAGCAGGGAGGGTGTTCATAAAAGTGCTTGTTCAAGCACTTAGGAGTCTTCTCATGGGAGGTTGCTATCTTAAGATTGCACAGAAGGGGAGAGGAGCTTCCTCCTGTAGGCAGCTTCACATACAGCCCTTCTAACATGCTGATCTTAGAGAAAGGTTTCATCCAGGGCTGGGCAGTCTTTTAGGGACTGAGTGCGGCACTTGACTTTTTTCAGAGGAGAGGATATGATGACTGCAGAGTGGGTCATCGTGCCACATCATGCATCTGGGCGGAACTGAGATTTCCCCTTTTCTCTACTGGTTTAGAAGAGGATTTTTTAAAACACTGCAACGTGCCTATGTTAGGGTTCCTAGTACAGTTTTTAGGTGTTTCCCACCTGAAAATGGCAAGAAACACTGCTATTACAACCAGAGAGGACTCTGCCACCAAAAAATAAATAAAGAGTCTTGGGGCATGCTCACAGACCTCTCGCCTCCAGCTGCCCACTCTGATCTAATGATGCCTAAAGTTGTTCATGGTCCAAGCTAAAAAGTTAAAAGATTGATCAGTCTGAGGAGGGAAGATAGCCTAGGCCAGTGTTTCTCAACCTTGGCAACTTTAAGATGTGTGGACTTCAACTCCCAGAATTCCCCAGCCAGCAATGCATGTGTTGAGAAACATTTTTCTAAACACTGACACTTGTAAAGGATGTTAGTCAGCCTTTATGGGTAGCTTACAGACATCTCATCCCCCTACTTATGGCTACAGTCCAGTCCCTTGTTATGGCCTGTTAAGGCTGCAATCATAGAGCCACTTCCTGTATACTGGGAATCACATCCAGAATTTTAACTAGACATGCTACCTGTCTGGTATGCTACAAGCCATATTGCAATTAATGAAGAACAAGCATGTGCAGCCCTGTATTTAATTATGCTTGATTTTTTAAATTCACAATCTTGGGGGGGGGGGCTAAATTTATGTTTTGCTAAATAGAACCCTTCATACTTGTTAATGCAAGCCAAGGTGAACAGCAGCAGAGCCTAACACTTCATGGCAGTACTGCTTAGTGTTACTTTTCTGTATAGCAAGCCTATGTTCCATGTCTTTGTTCTTAATTTTATTTTATGGGTCTTCACATCTGTTGGTTTTGGAATTGCAAGACAAACATTGGGACTGAGCAGAGACCCCAAGAGGCCTTATAGGCTCAGTTACAGGCTGTTTCTTGCCTGTAACCTTAAAAAAACTGCCACTTTTCAGTGGAGTACCTATGAATCTAATCCTTCCATCAGTTGCCATGTGTGGAGTGGAACTGAAACAATGCTCTCCTTGATTTTGTCCCCTCTTTTGCACTCAGGAAAACCACGACTTTCCAAACAGCTTGAACTCAGAATATTAGCAGATTGTGTAGAAAAGTATTTGCTGTTATGGCAATCTGAAGAAACAGTATTGTTGTTAGGTCCTATAGTTTCCTTTATTTTTCATTCATTAACATCATATGCACAGTAGAAACTAATCTTATCTGTATGAATGGCCTGGAAGCTAAACCCCAACATAAAGTTACAATAATTGAACAGATAGATAACTGAGAATGCTATTTACAGTCATGCATAGGAGGTGGATTATTTAAGACTGGAGGAGAGCACATCTGCATTAAAAAGAATTATTATCTGAAAGTCCATCTACAATGGCTCCATTGCTTTCATCATCTGCTGGTTAGCCTAGTTTAGAGGCGAATTGTGTTGTATTAGAGGGCAAATTTCATATGATATAAACATATTCAATCATGTCTTACCCTTTAAAAAAACTCTAAAAAAAGACTTGTTTTTCCATCTTCAAATAGCTTCAGGAAACCATCCATCCATCCATCATCTGTCTATCCATCTGACTTTTATATTGGGGTTCACCAGGTAATGCAACACAGTCTTAGACTGATATGTTCTCTTATTCTTGTTTATGTTTCTTTATGCAATTAGAAAGTTTGTGGTCCGGATTTTAAATATTTATTGCTGAGGGTGGAGAGAGACTCTGAATTCAGAGTAAAGACTCTAATGCTGAAATTTCTTCCAGAAGCATCTAAATTTTCTAACACTAGAGAACATTCCTAAGATTAGAATTCCAATGTTGGAAAGGGACTAAAGGAGGCATGAAAGATAGATAGATTGATTGATTGACTGATTGATTTATTAAATTTCTCTGCTGCCCATCTCATGCACAATGACTCTGGGCGGCTTACAAATAATAAAAATGATGGCAATTCAATATGTTACCAAGCATGGTTGGGAGGAGCCTGGATTTGTGGATTCTGAATTCTGATGGTTTGGCAAGATGCACAGCCAAAATATGGCTCATTTTAGGCAATTCTAGACGGAAGGGGAGGGGGAAATCCTGGAGATTTCTAAGATTGTCCACCATTACTTTTTGATTAATCAAGAAATATCTCTTCTATAGATCAGGAAGTGTTTCTATATTCTATATTTTAAGGGCTCTTAGCAGCCTACGAGCCCTTAAAATAGATAAAATTTAATAAAATAACATTTCTTATGTTATTAAATTTTATTTATTGTAAGGGCTCTTAGGCTGCTTCAAACAGCATATGGCAATATCTTTGAAAAATATGCGTGTTAAAACTGTATCTATAAAATCACAGTATCTTTGGCAATATACTTCATTCAGAACAAAATAAAAAAACCAACATTATCACAGCCCAATATGCTATCCATAACTGTGTTCCATACTCACATGGTACAACCCTCAAACTCTGAAGCAACTAGGTTTTCAGCAACCTAAATTCCTAAATATTGGGAGTGGGGGCACTGATTTTATATTTGGTGGGAGGGGATGCCACTGGAAGGGAGTTCCTGCAGAAAATGCTTTGAGTCCCCTCCTTTGTCCCTCACAAGGAGTGGGAACTCTCAGCAAACACTCACTTGCCTTGGATAGGCAGATCCTACCTGAAATAAGTAGTCTTGCAGATAATCCAACCCCAACCCATGTAATATTTGACAGCAATATGAATTACTGGCCATGGAATTCTGGGAGTTGAAGTCCACCCATCTTAAAGGTCCAAGGTTGAGAAACACTGTGCTGAAGTCAAGTTTCAACCGTTTCTTCCATTATATTCTCCAGACACTGGATCAAGACTACTACTGTATCTCCCAGTTAGCTTGGGGAAGAGATAAAGAATTGGGTATTATCAGCATACAGATGGTATTGTGCTCCAGACCTTTGAATGGCCTCTCCCAGTGGCTTCATATAGAAGTGAAATAAAATGTGAGAATGGAGAAAAGGGAAAACTTTGGTGCACACTCTGCTCCTTTTGAATATGCATGCAACATAAGCCTGTGTACACAATGGACGAAGTTCATATTGTAATGTTCTGTCTACCATCTTGCCCATTTTGACTCTTCCCTTGTAGACATTGCTGCCAGCCAAACTAAAAGACCATATTTAAAGCACCATCTTAAAAAAAATGAAGAAGGGGCTTAGAAAGACTGATCCAAAGCTTCTTAATGCTCTCAGCCTCAGAAGTACATTGTCAGAAGTTATTTCCACATAGCATAACTGTCTTAGAAGGTGAGTCACAGATTGGCCTTGTATGTGTTCAGTCCCTCCACAGAGGAGGCGGACATTCCTGCTCTTCAAATTTCAAGGGGCTGATGATGCAACAGTTATGAAATATTTAATTCTGCTTTCCTATGCAGGTATATTTGCTTCTTTGTGCCATTTTTCCTTGTACAATCGACTTCGGCTGGGGCTAGAAAGAGCCCAAGGGCTTTGATGTGGAGAAAAAAAATGTGTATGCAACAATCCCAGAGGTTCTTTTCAGGCTCTCTGGCAACCTTGCTTCCTATTCATGCTGGAGCAACTGGGGCCCTGTATCAAGCTTGGCAGAGTTTATGGGTTCACACCTCTAACTTGCATGTACTCTCAAGTATAAAGTGTCACTTTTTAAAAGTAGCAATACAGCACAGAGAAAAGGCACCTGCTTTTATTATATTTAAATCAAAAGCCACAACGTATACTGCAGTCTTGAAACTGCTTACAAGTTTCATAGATGTTTTCCAAAACTGAAGGCTGTTATCCAGAATGTTAGGCTTGGAGGCCCTCAGCTCAAAACAAAACAAAACAAAACAAAACAACCACCATTCTGCCTTTCTGATATTTTGCAGCATCTGGGAAATGTATCGAAATGATTAAAAATGCATGGCTTGGATAGGAGGTGTTTAGATAAATAATAAGTATGGGAGCTTTGCCGCCTGTTTGCAGCTTAAAAACTCCAATATTTAAATGTATCTGGTAGAAAATATTTGCCCCAGCTTGAAAGCTCCAACATTTAAATTTGTCTAGGAGAAAATATATGTAAGTTCCCCATTCATGAGTCTGAATACATGATCAGAGATTTACACTTTTTGTGAACATAAACAAAAGGGTAGCAAAAATAAATAAAACAATAAATAAATAAAATTATAATTATTGTTGTACCAGAATGGTGATATGATTAAACCATTGATAAGTTCTAAGAGCATAAGGAAAGTCCTGCAGGATCAAATGTCTGCCTAGTCCAGTATCTTCCCACAATGGCTAAACATGCATGCCAGGTGAGTTGACCAACGTGGTAGACTGGGGACGGCAGTGGCAAACCACCCCACTCTATAGTCTGCCAAGAAAACGTCGCGAAATTGTCATCCCCCAAAGGGTCAGACATGACTCAATGCTTGCACAGGGGACCTTTCACCTTTCACTTTTCACCCTGTTGTGCACATGAGTCCCTGTTCCATGAATGAAGAGTGAGGAGTTGGATTCAGGAATAGGGACCGGGGAGTCTTATACGACATCCAAGCCAATCTATGCTTGCTGTAAGAAACCCCCAGGTACAGCATTCCCAGCAGATGGCCTTTGTTTAGAAACTCCCAATGAGGAAGAGTCCAACCAGCCTGGAATTAATTATCTATCTATCTATCTATCTATCTATCTATCTATCTATCTATCTATCTATCTATCTATCTATCTATCTATCTATCTATCTATCTCATATGCTTCTGTCCTGGCAAGTCACACCAACTAAGGTAGTTTAATTATTATTTTATTACAGAATAAAATAACAGAACAATCATTAACAAGAAAAACCCTCAGCCCCCTTCCAAACCTCCATAAAATAAAAAAGGACACTATATAAAGCTGAGACTCAAAGACATCCATGGAGGGACAAGGAGGGGCAAATGAAGGAATATGCATCATAATGCAAACTCTGTCCTTCATGTCCTCACCTGTGATATCATGGCTTTTCCCTTATTTATTCTACATATATGCTGAAGATACTGAGGGAAGCTGGATTTGAAGAAAATGAATATGGTTTTAAAACTGGGGGACGAAACATCAATAACCTGTGCTATGTTGATAACACTGCTCTGGTAGCTGAAAATGCAAATGATCTGCAAGCTTTTGTACAGCTAGTCCTTGTTCAGCAACCACAATTGGGACTGGCAACTTGGTTGTTAAGCGAAGCGGTTGCTAAATGAAACTGTGTGCTTATGATCTTACTTCAGTTTTCCTTTGCTTTACAGACCTGTGGAGGTCATAAATGCAAGGAATGGTTGTAAAGTTACATTTCCATCACTGTCATAACTGTGAATGGTCACTAAATAAGGCAGTCACTAAACGAGGACTAGTAATGACAGTCAAAGAGCACAGTGAAAAAATTGGATTAAATATAAATAAACTCATGACAACTAGTATGGCAATCAACCTTAAAAATATCAATGAAGATATTGAAGTGCTGGATAGCTTCTGTCAATTAGGATTGACTGTCAACAGTAAAGGAACCAGCAGTCAGGAAATACTCCAAAGAATTTTATGCCTACAAAGATCTGATTCATCCTGGCAATGGTTTTCCCTGTCACACTCTATAGAAATGATGGACCTTGGAAAAGCCAGATAGAAAGAGTATTGCCATTTCTGAACATTGGTGTTGGAGAAGACTCCTGAGAATACCATGGAGAGCCAAGAAATCATACAGATCATAGAACAAATCAATTCACACTCAAGGCACAAATAACCAAGATCAAACTGTCATATTTTGGACACATTATGTGGAGATCCAGCTCTCTGCAGAAATCAATAATGCTGGAAAAGATGGGAGGAAGGAGAAAAAGAGGACAACCAGCAGCAAAGTGGATGGACTCAATTACAATGGCAATGGATACACCATTGGAAGGTCTGAAGGACCAGGTTGGGGACATCTTGGAGAAAATCTATCTACGTACAGTATTTGGTCCCTAAGAGTGAACAGCAACTTTATGGCACATAATCATTTTTTTTTATTTTAGATTTTTTAATCCTGCTTTTATTATTTTTATAAATAACTCAAGGTGGTGAATATCCCTAACACTCTTTTCTCCTCCTATTTTCCCCACAACAGCAACCCTGTGAGGTGAGCTGGGCTGAGTGAGTGACTGGCCCAAAGTCCCCCAGCCAGCTTTCATTCGTAAGGTAGGACTAGAACTTAACAATTTCCTGGATTCTAGCCTGGTGCCTTAATCAATCAATATCAATCAATCAATCAGTCAACCAACCAACCAACCCACAACCTACGCAGGGAATCCCAGAGGATACCACAGTCAATGGTACTGAATACCACTGCACCTTCAGATTCCATTATGCTCCTCCAACCTTATGTACTTCCATTTCTCATGGCCCCTTTCTCTTCAGTTCTCCTCCACCCTGATCAAATCTAGTTGTCCTCTACATTTATTCTATCCTCATCCCCTGCACATTCCACTACTAACCCTCTAGTACCATCTCATGCCAGCTCCCAAAATCAAAAACCATCCCTCACATTCAGTGGCGGACCTATTCATCAGGCACTATAAAAATGTGATGGTTTCATGGTCAAACTAGTCTTACAATTAAGATTTTCAAACAAAGCAACTATTAGACCAGTAGATCTAGTCTTCTCTCTGGAGCAGAGGAGTACAAACCTTTGCCATCTTCTGTATGGCAGCCCTTCAGATATTTCATATCACTTCTCTAGCTTTTTTTTTTTTTTTGGTGGAGTCCTTGGTGCTCTCTGGGCCTTGTTGTTTTCTTGCAGACGTTTCATTGCCAGACTAGGCAACATCTTCAGTGCAAAGAGGGAGTGGGCCTTGCTCTCAGTTTATATACTGTGGCTTGCCCTGCTTGTGTTGGTGGGGGTGGTGTTCTCTCCCTGGGAGTTCTTTGATTGGGCTGTTGTTTGCTGCTTGGTTGATTGCCTGAGTTCATAGTTCCTTGATTAGGGTGTATTGTGCTGTTTGCTGATTCATCTGGTGTTAATCCTAGTGTTGATTTTTGCATATCTGGGTGTTGATTGCTGGCGAGGAGGTCTTCTGGTCTTCTGGCTTTTTTGGTCTTTTAGCATTGTTTTTTTAATCCATTCAATTGTGTCTGATTCCCGGAGACTGCCTGAACAAGTCCCTACAATTTTCTTGGCAAGGTTTTTCAGAAGTGGTTTGCCATTGCCTTCTTCCTAGGGCTGAGAGAGAATGACTGGCCCAAGGTCACCCAGCTGGCCTTGTGCCTAAGGTGGGACTAGAACTCCCAGTCTCCTAGTTACTAGCCTGATGCCTTCACCACTACAGCAAACTGGCTCTTCTCCTCTAGCTTAAACATGTCCAATTCCTTCAGCCTTTCCACATAATTCTTGCTCCTCATACCACTGACCAGCTTCACTAGTAGGCTAAAGCTGTCTCAGGCTGTCTATAGAGTTCTTAAAGTGCAGCACTGACAGCTAGACAAAAATCTCATTATTTCTTCTTAGTTTTCTCCCTTTACTGCCATTCAGTCTTGTGTTTAGTATTTTAATGCTGGAAGGAAGTATCTGGGCTACTGGAAGTGGTAGGTAAAGAGGAAAGGTTGGGATCATTAATTTTTCATGGTCCAGATGTGAAACAAAGACTTTATTGAACATTTAAGTAATTACCATCTAATGATTATGGGTTTAAAATGAACAGTTCTTTGGGCCCCTGCCATATGTTCAGACTGAGCTCAAACAGCTGTGAGCGAAATGGCACAGCCTTCAAGGCTTCCTAGACATGGAGGAGTTCACCTCTCAGGATTAACAGATGTGCAAGAATTGTTACAGCATTATTAGCCTAAGATATTTGTTTTAGAAAGCCTTCTGGCAAGAAGTTAAAAGGAAATGGAGTTCCAATGATGAGCAACTTCTTGTGGTGATTTAGCTACATGCTGCTCAGTGGCGGGGGGGAGGGGATTGCAGTAATTGTGCATTTGGTTTAAAGACTCTGGCTGGTGTTGATAACAATTATAGATCCATTACCTCTTTGGTCCCCTAAGATTTACATTGGAACAGGCAAATGAATTATATTCTTAGCAGCATATTTCTCCAAAGGATTGAACTAGTTAAAACAGGCATTAAAAAAAAAACAGTGCAGCCCATACTTTTTATTAGAAACTGCATTCATGGAAAGTCAGCAAGGAGCTGTCTTTATGGGGCAATTGTGCAAGCTTTGAGGTCCTTTTCCTTCCTTGACCTGAGAACTTGATTCAAGGCAAAACCTCCCAGGTGTTCTTTCCAGATCAAACTCTCTTCCTTTCATGAGCTCTTCTTCCACTCTCCTTAAACCACATAATGGTACTCTCTCCACCAGCATTGCTCCAAAATAGTGGCAGGAAGAAGAATGACTTTCTGGGCCAGAATACCAGGAAGATAATTGGGCAATAAAGCAGCGTTCTCCTAATCCCAAAGGATTTGGGAGTCGTGTATAGGGTGTGACGGCTGTTTTTCAAAACTGCTTGCCAGAAGGGATCTACAAAGAGTAGGATAAATAAAAATGTATAAATCCCATTTGAAAGTTAGAAAGAGTTTTTAAAGCTGGTTGGTCCTTTGAAGCATGCGGCTCCCTGGTTGAATCCACTTCTGCCAAAGGGCTGAATGTTTCAGTTTCTGTAAGTCTAATAAAGCGGGCAGTGCCTCCCATCTGATGTTTTAAGGCAAAGAGTAATGCAGGTTCTTCTTTCAAACTCAGTTCAGAGCGAGATTAGTCTGAGCTGAACTGGGCATCAAAGCCTACATACAGAAAGGGCAGGGCTTCCATTACGCTGCTGCAACCATCATCGTCTTGCCTTTTTTGGCCCTCCACTCCACCCCACAGACACCTGTGCTGTATCAGAAACACCCGAGAGCACAAAACACAGTAACACAAGTCAAGAAGGTTTGTCTGTTGAAATTAACAAAAAGAAGCTGTTGAAGGCCAAGATACATGCAGCTCAATCTCGGTAGAATGGACTTTCAGTGCAACAGATGAAATTATTGCTGCAATGTTACAGACTTCGCATAATGACACCATCATGGAAATGACACAATATGATGCAATTTGTGTCATTTGCGTAATGAAGTCATCACTCAAATGATGTAAATTTCCATGATGATACTATATAGTTTCTCATTTAATGGATCATCGGATACCCCTCCCCTCCAGTTGCTTATTAAATCAATTTATAAAGATGTTATTGCTTCACTTTCATTTTCACAGATTCAGCCTCTGTAAGATATAACCCATTGTTTGTATTCTTGGAACTCTTAAGCTCTTTTTCTCTCATTTCTGTTTTTTCCACCTCTTATTTTAGGACTTGTGAATTTTGAGTGAGTTTTGTTTTGATAAAAGCCTTCCCTGCATTTTGGCCAGAGCAAGGAGCTTCCTGTGTGTCAGTCTTGAGCATCTGCAAAGTTTCTTGAACAAGCTGCTCAACTTCTTGACCAGATTTGTCTGGGAATGATTGATTTTTGTATTCTCCTCTCATCCCATGGAGAAGACAACACTGTTGGATCAAAGGTCCTGCAAAAAAGTCCCCAGACAGTCTCTTCATTGACAAAACAAATGCATCCACAGATGCACTTGAAGGACCATGGAGCAGCCTGCCATGAGCATCCACAGTTTGGCTATCACCCTTGTCACCATCTCTCTTTTCCCCATGCTATTATTGTGTGCATTCTTTCTCATCATCATCACACTCCCAACAGCTTTTAAACTGCATTCCCCATTTAAGATAAGACTTGCATGAAGAAAACAGTGCATGGGACTCCCTTCTCCTTTTAGACCATACGTTTCAGCTTCTGCCTAGGCCAGTGTTTCTCAACCTTGGGAAAGAGAGGATACTCTTTAAGATGTGTGAACTTCAACTCCCAGAATTCCCCAGACAGCCATACTGGGAGTTGAAGTCCACACATCTTAAAGTTCCCAAGGTTGAGAAACACTGGCCTAGATTATTGTAATGGAGGGAAGTGCAAAGCAGCCTTTCATGATGGAAGGTAGTGTTTAAAACCCTCCATCCCTGTGTGGAAAAATTGGCTGGGGAGATAATTTGCAGACCTGTATGTTCACGAAAGTGCATGCAGTTTGGAACTACAGTTACTTCCCTGTGTGCATGCTCTTAACTGACTCTATCTCACTACCCATCAACCTCTTTAGAGAAAAAGAGTGTTCCAAGATAGTCTTGTATGCAGCCTTTTCCCCCTACAGCATTATGACCTTGTTTTTCCTGAAATATTCTGAAACAAAAACATGTATTGGCTTTGAACTAGAAAACATCAGGTGTGTGGATTTTTACTTAGTTTTTCCCTGCAGAATTAGAACACAGTGTTGAGAAGATGAGCAGACAGAAGCTAAGCATTAAGGAATAGCAGACTCCTGAGCATATCCCAGCCAAGGAATGATCAGCTCATAAATTCTTCCATGCAGACATCTACTCCTGTTATTCTCTCAAGCTTTATTTTTCTAATACTGATTGTCTGGGGAAGAGAAGCATTTTCATTAAAGGTAGTTGTTAGAAACTGAGAGGAAACTCTGCTGATCAAGTACGAATTATCCAGGGATCCAAGGAACGAATTCTAAGATGTTTGCAGCTTCAAGACTGTGACCAATCTCAATCAGTGCCCTACTTATATTCTGGAAGACACACATTTAGCTGAATGACAGAGTTAAAAACAATAGGCACAAACGTGTGTAGGGTGCCACAGCCTTCATACATAGAGCCTGTAAAGAACACACCATGGTGCTATTTGCAGATTCAAACCCTCACGATACAAGCTTGATCTGGTGAACAGGAAGCCTAGACTACTGTATTTCACACAAGAGGCTGGACCCGCAGGAGGAGACAAGGGAAGGAGGACAAAGCCTGAATGAGGAAAATGGAGAATTAAATATCTGTGTCCTGTCAAGCCATGCATCACTTCCAGCTCCAGTTAGGATTACCTTACTTTTTCTTCCTTTTCAGTGAAGGCTGGAAATCTCTTTTCAAGGAAGATAATTGTATAAATTGCTGAATGTTTGGCTTCCAGTGCCTCTGGCATACAGCAAGATTCACTTGCTTTTAGTCTAGCCTTTCTGTCCCTGTATTAAAGGATGGGTTTTCAAAGCGAAGGAGGCACATCACTGGTACAAACAGATTCTCCTCAGAAATAGGAGGATGAAGGCTAAGGGGAGAGGAGAGCAAATGGTTTCCCATGACTGCAATGATAGCATAACAAAACAGAGTATTCATCTTGGGATGTTGTTGACCTGTCATTTTGCTGCAGGCCTGAATCGAACTACCTTTCTAGGGAAAAGAGAAATGTGCTCCTGCGTCGTAGGCACAGAGAGCTGCGAAAGACTGACCTGTAGTAACAGGAGCCCTTTCTGTCTCTTCCAAATGCTAGTACCATATGCTATAGTGCTATATGGACTGTGGAAGAGAACTGGTTTGGTATAATGGTTAAAGGCATCAGGCTAGAAGCCGGGAGCCCATAAGTTCCAGCCCAGCTGGGCAACTTTGGACCAGTCAGTCCCTCTCAGGCATGGGAAGAAAACAGTGACAAGCCATTTAAAAAATGTTACCAAGAAAACTGCAGGGACTTGTCCATGCAGTCACCAGGAATCAACACTGACCTGAAGGCGCGCGCGTGCACACACACACACACACACACACACACACGAGTACAGTACTCTCGATGATATACTTGCAGCTTCCATGAGTCAAATCAAATGGGTGGCATACAAATTAGTAAATAGCCTTGTTTTGTTTCTTACTTTAGGAGAAGATGGGCTTTCTTGAGGCAGTTACTATACTGTAGCTTCAGCACATATCATCTGGTGGTCCTAGTTCTGATAGGTGGTTTTCGTTTTTGTTTCTGTTTTGGTTTTTAACATTTCTTTTTAGTTTTTAATTTTCGTTTTATGTGTCTTTTTTTCCTTTTCTTTGTTTGTAGTTTTGATGGTTTTCTATTCAGGTTATTTTTTTAAGTTAGACTCCGCTACAGTAAATGTAAATTCATTTTGCAGTTTTTATCTTTAACTTGATTTCTTTTTTAAAAAGTATTTTAACCTATGAAATCTTTAATTATCTCATGGAATGAATAGGGTTTAGTTATTTTTCTAAAAGAAGGCAGATACTAATTTGGGCAATTTAAAAATTGGAATACCTTTTTTGCAAGTAGCCAATATTATCCCATCTGAAAAAGATATTTTCAGAAGATGGATTTGTGAACGCTACATCAGTGGAAAATCAAAATCTATTAGAGATGTAGTAGCTAAAATTAACAAGCTTTAAGATTCATAGTGATACAAGAAATAAATGATCCAGGGATACTTTTTTAAAATATTGGTGATTAAATATCCTAATAATCATGTTGCATATGTTGATTATGATGATCCTACTTAAGATAATCCAGATATTTTGGATTATTACGTACATGTTTTGAATCTCCTTTTACTTGAGGTACAATATGAATCAGATAATTAAGGCTGAAGGCTTTAAACAAGCTTTCCAACATAAATGTTTCATAACATTTTCCCAGCTAAATTTAATTCTTATACATGGAAAGCTTTACTAGGTTAGGTGTACATTTTCACTATGTTGAGCTTTACTAGGTCATATATTGGAATTTAATTTGGTGAATATATAGCAACTTCTAATTTTTTCATTGCAAGAATATCCTTTTTTTTTTTCCAACTCCATATAAGAGTTGCTCCTGGCATGATGGTAGTGGTGGTGGTGGTAGTAACATTGATTTGAACTTTAGTTGAACAAATACATAAATGTAATACAACTCCTGTTTGCAATATCCAGTTGCATATTCCAGTAGCTGCATAAATTACTACAAGTAAAAGTCTTCCTATTTTTTTCATGATGATATTGCTCCCTCATTTTTGAAGGAGTTCTTTTTTATAAAATGGATCAAATCAAGATTTTGCATAATGTTTCATTGTAATTAGATGTGCAGATTTGATGGCTATCTGGGATGCATTTACGGTGTATATTTGTGGTCATATTATTGTATAAGAAGAATTTTAAAAATCTAAGCAAGAAAATTTGGAAAATAGAGTTATTTTTGAATACATATGTAAGACAATCTACACAGGAATTACACAAATAATTATACCAATAGTATACAATTATACAAATCTTTCATGTCTGCTAAATCTGAAACTCAGTATGCACTTGGTATGGATATACCCATTGAGTCATATTAAACAAAGATATTGGGAACAAGAGAAGGACTCAATAAACTGTTGGCCTCTCAACTGAAACAACTGAGACAATTATTATTGATAATTCCATTATCAAGAATGGTGAAGTATATAAAGTCTCCGATTTAACAAATAACAATAAAATGAATTAATAATCTTTTTTGTATTTTTATAGATCTTGAAAGATTATACATGAACAGGCAGTTCACTTAGCTGCAGCATTATTTCTTCAGGAATAATAGATACTATTATCCATGAAAATGGGAACTCTCTTGGTCCTGATGTTACAAAACATATTGACTTCTTGCCCTTATATTGCTTTAGGGTTATATTGAAGCTTCTTTGAAAATGCTTCCCCACCTCTTTTAATGAATGGTTTTTAATAACAAAGTTTGGTTAAATGTTAATGAAGAAATGTTGACAGTAAACCTGGCACAAAGATTATAGAGAATATTATAGAGAATATTTTAATACATATACTTAGAGGTATCCCTGAGAGTATTTCATGACCTTAAGGGGTTTGAAACAGATAAATTAATTACTTTTATTTATTTTTTTATTTTTCAAATTTCTGTTACCACCCATCTCTCCCAAAAGGGGGACTCTGGGCGGTTTACAATAAAATAAAAATTAAAAGCATATAATTTTCAGATTTTCAGCTTTACTTTTGGGCTTATATTTTGGCTTTTCTTTCCTTATGGATCAAGTTCAAAAATCTCTATCAGCACAAATAGTTATTACATAACCCCCTTGGTATTTGGTTCTCTTCTGAGTCCTGGTCTCACTGTGGTTGTAGCACTGAACGTTGTAAGACATATTTGGAAGTTGATTATTTATTTTTCAGATTTGTGCCCTTTCACTGCTGGCAAAGCCTGTAGTTGGGATAGAAGCATAATTTGGTCTCTTATTCCCTCTATAAACTTATACTTGAAAATTGTAGGCAAAGCCTTTTAGATTTATATGAGCTAATAAGGACATTAAGACCTTAGACCATCTTATTTCTGATCAAGTTTCAAAATCGCTTGAATTGCTGTAAGAGCAATTTGGATAGTCCAAAATCGTGGACTGGCATTAAGTCCAATTGAAGTATCTTTTGAGTTCACAATATCGTCCAGACTCAGTAGTGGCATCAGAAACCCGTGATTAGTATTAGGATTAAAAGTGTGTTAGATGATTCTAAATCCACAATCAAAGTATTGTTAAAGTGAATGTTGGTTACTTTGGAAGAAAGAATTCTAAATACCTTATATTAACAAATCAGTGGTTAAGGGTCTTAAGGGTGAGACTGCCCTTCAGACAGTCACCTCATGTGTAGAGTGCTGTACATGGGACTGCCCTTGAAGACCACTAAGAAATTGCAGCTGGTCCAAAACACAGCAGAATAAGCAGTAATGGACATGCCATGGTATGCCCATTGTAACATCTGCATCAGTTGGCTTCCAGGTACAATGCAAGATGCCAGTTATCACCTATAAAGTCCTTCATACCATAGGGCCTGGGTATCTGAGGGATTACTTGTCTCCTGTAGTTTCTGCTCTTCACAGGCATTCTGACATAGTCAGCATGCTCCATGTCCCATCAACTAAACAATACAACCTGATGGGATCCAGGAGGTGGACCTTCACTGTCGCAGTGCCTACCCTCTGAAACAGCATCCCCCTCCAAAAAAACATGTTGGCCTCTACCCTGATCACGTTTAAAAGGTAGTTAAAAACTGAGCTTTTTTCTCAGCCTTGGACTAGAATGGATGGCAAGCCTCTTATAGGATTCTACATGTTATTTGAGTGTGTCTTCTCTTTTGGACATGCATTTTTAAAAAACGGTTACATTTTTATCTGATATTTTTAACATTGTACACTGTCCAGAGTTTTTGTGGAATTGGGCAGCCTTATTAATTTGTCAAATAAGTAAATAAATAAATAAATTAGCAGATACATTTCTGATGCTCCTCAGATTAATTCAACAAAGGGGGGTTGTTTTTTTTAATCATGGAGGGTACATGTTTTCCATCTTTATTGGATACTTTAGGGAAGCTTTCAAAAGGTTCCAACTTCATTATATTGGAAGTGTAAAATACAAGGAGGGGTCATCTACCCAGCCAATATGGGCTTGCCCCATTTTTGTTTGTTTGACTTGACATTCGTGAACTTAATATAGTTTTGGAAACAGTAATATGGTTTAAAGATGTGAATGTACTTTGGAATTACTGTATATTCCCCAGATTTGGAATGTATCACAATATAAAGAATTGTGGACTTATAAAGCATGTAGTGAAAAATATTATTCTTTTTCAATTAATAGATAGTAATCTTTGAACCATGAGTGTAAATTATATAGGTTAGGTTAATGCAACTGTTAAAACTAAAGAGACCATATTATGGTATGTATTACACACACCATAATGACAAAAAGGAAGGAAAGGGAAGGAGGGAGGAGTGTTGTGCAAAATCCCAGGCTTTTGTACATACTTTCCAACATAGATGCAGGTTTGTTAGACATGGTTTGTGTCTTAACATGATTTTTGTTGTAATTTTCCTCCCTTCCTCCTCCTCACTGGCAGATGCCTGTGCTAGAAACAGACTGAAGATTAGGAACCTGTAACCATAGTCCAATATCCAGGATAATGCCTAAGGACATTATAACATGAAATCATGTTATATTGGGTTGTGTAAAGTTACTAGATGATTAATGTGATTCAAAAAGCTACTTGTTGATATGTGTATATGGGTATGAGTTCTATTTTCCTTAGTTATCTGCACTGTTGGAAAATATATATTGTATTTGTGGGAATATGCGGATGCCTAAAGCATTCTGCATTTAACAAATAGTTTATTCATCTAACAACTCACATAATTCTTTCCACCCACACCTCACTGCTACTTTTAAACATTTTGTGTTGTTTTGAATTGTGGATTTGAAAAAAAGGTACCATCCCCAATTGAAGTGACTGACATAGTAGAAAAAGAGGTCAGCCTAAGGAAGTTCTCTGATGTAGATTTGCTGCCATCTAGTGAAACATAGTAAACAGAGTGGAAAGAAAATGTTTAGAAACTTCTCAGCCTTGTGGCTAAGACTGAGTGTAGTTTCCTCTGTGCTTTAATTGTTGTACACTTGATTCTGCTCATCCCACATAAACCCACTCATAGAATTGTTTCATTTGACTTCACGGAGGACCTAAGAATTGCCTTGGTCCATCAACAGGACAGTCCTGTGATCCCATAGACCAGCATTTCTCAACCTGGGCAGCTTTAAGATGTGTGGACTTCAACTCCCAGTCATGCTGGCTGGGGAATTCTGGGAGTTGAAGTCCACACATCTTAAAGCTGCCCAGGTTGAGAAACATTGGACTATGGGATCACAGGACTGTCCTGTTGATGGACCAAGGCAATTCTTAGGTCCTTCAGTATTATGCTTCACCAAGGAGCATTGCCATTTACGTCTATGAGATAAATATCAAAATCTATCTTTACTCACAAGACACATCTTTTATTTTCTGTCCATGTAAATCTTTTCTTTCTATTCTATAACAAAACCCTCATTTAAGGTCTCAGTAGATGGCAGCACCTGGCTGACCTTGGCTAGGTTATAAGCAAGGCTGGGTACTTGGAGGGTAGATCTCCAGGGAATGCCAGGGCTTTAGGCTAGACCAAAAAGTCAAAAAATGTCCCAGAAGAAGTTAACGCCAAGCCGCATCTGTAGTGTTGCAGAAAAGACTGCATGGACATGACCAGAAAGTCACCAGTCAAGTTCAATGTGAAGATTTTATATCGCAAGCTAAGTTTTATAGCAGAGAATTATTACTGAAAAGTTGGTATTCAATTCAGTCAACAATTCAGTCCAATTAAATTATAGCTTCTAAATCTACCTTTTGTAAAAAAAAATTAGGGCATGACATAGGTGGGCAACTTTTTAAAAGATGCATTACTACATTACTTCTTTCAGCATGCCCTAGATCTACAAAAACTGAATGTAGCTAGGAAAAGGGAAAAGGACCAAACAGGGATATAGATCAGGTCAGGACAAGAATATACATGAATACTTATTCAATTAAATAAATACCCTCTCCACAGCAAGGACCAATTAGTTGCTTCCAACTAGCCTGGAAGAAGGACATCAATGTTTTAGCAAGTAGCACATCCATATGCTTTGCCACCATTGCCCATTTTTTAAAAAAACAAATGCATTTGCTCAATAGCAGGGTGTACATTTTGTGTGTGGGTATAAAACTCAATTATTTTGTCCCCAAGTGGGCTATTTCAAAAGATGCAAAAGAGTGCAACTTAAAAGTAACAGATACATTCCAATCTTTTCTACAATTTAAACATATGCTAATCAACCCATAAACTATACTGAGAACAAGCATGATGTAAGGTGCAGGGCTAGGAGTGGGAAAACTATAATTCTTCCTTTGGCATCGAAGCTGGCTGGGTGACTCTGGGTACAGTAGATCATTCCTTTTCAGCTCAGACCAGGGTCAGGCTCTGCAACAAGGTATCTGATGAAGCAAACCCCTCATCATGACATGCATTGATAGCTTCGCTGTAAGGACTAGGCCAGTGCAGTGCACTCCCCATACCAACACATGGGATAAATGTTAAGAACAATTCATAAAATATACCAGTGTTTTTCGAACTTGGGAAGTTTAAGAAGTAGCTGGGGAATTCTGGGAGTTGAAGTCTACACAAGGGGCTGAGGAATTCTGGGAGTTGAAGTCTATACATCTTAAATTTCCCAAGTTTGAAAAACACTGAACTATGCTATCTTGAACATTCTTCATTTGTCAGCTTTGCTTTCCTAATCCTAAACAAATCCTTTGTTTTCCTAAACTTTTGCTTGCTTGTTGAAACTCTGTATCAAACGTTGGAGGAGGGAGCTCTGGATACTGCAGCACACCAAAATCTCATTGGAGCTTCAGCTCATATGTTGCATATCCCTAGTCTATGCTAGGAGTCTCTGATCTTACTGGACAGGTGGGCATACTGGGAAGTTTGAGAGCATATTATTAGCACTTTCACAAAATAGTTGCCATAGTGGCCATGGCTAGTCATAAAACACCTATTTATTAGCAAATAAATTATAGGTAGTCCTCAGTTAATGACTGCCTCATGAGACCATTCAAACTTACGACATTGCTGAAAAAGTAGATTAATGACCAGTCCTCGAACTTATGGCCATTGCAGCATCCCTGAGGTCACATTATCTCAATTCGGGTGCTTGGCAACTGGAGCACATTTACAACAGTCGAAGCAGTCATGTGATCACCAGTTGCGACCTTCACAGCCAGCTTCCAACAAGCAAAGTCA
The DNA here is from genome assembly GCF_035149785.1 of Candoia aspera. NCBI lineage: Eukaryota > Metazoa > Chordata > Lepidosauria > Squamata > Candoiidae > Candoia > Candoia aspera. The sequence continues at coordinate 251,073,702 of NC_086153.1, read as the reverse complement.
ATGGGGAAGCTGGCAGGAAGTCATAAGTCACAGTTACATGACAAAGCATTAATGACTGCATGTGATTCACTTAATAACCACAACAGAACTAACATTGTAAGTCAGGCACGGTCACATGATGTTTCACTTAACAACCATATTGCATAGCAATGGAGTTGCCTGTCCCAATTGTCATTAAGTGAGGACTACCAGTAATGGGATTGCTTCTCAGCCTCCAAGATTTTTTCTACCAAGCTCACTTATTCTATTCAAGATAAGTGGACACACTTTGAAACAGGGCATTGCTTTGCAACTTGCTATCATTTTTATTTTCTAAAATAAGATGTGAGACCAGAGGCATCTTTGGGGGGAAGGGGTTAGAAAAACTCAAAGTGGTGGCATGGCTGTGTGATTGAAGCACTGCCCCTTTTTTACGTGCAACGAAGGCTTTCAACTGCATGGCTGCAGCCACCATGTTAAACAAACATTCTCCCTCCCCTCTCCCACAGATGCTCCTATGCAAAGCATAGAAGAAATTATAAGAAATAAAGATTACATCTGAGGGTGGCACTTTGCTCTGAAGTACACTAGCCGACCATTTGATTAAAAATACAATTTGGTGAGGCATGCAACCTTAGGACATCCAAGAATGTGTACAGGCACAGTGGCACCATAACACCATGCTGGGAAGACGGGTTTGGGCCATTTAGGAATATTCAAGTGCTGTGCCATAATCAGAAATGACATGTTTTTAGAAAAACTTTCATAGTCACAGTAATACTCTTAGCAAAAAACTATTACCACACCACAATGTTGCTTTTCTTTTTCTTTTTTCCTTTCTTGTTTGCCTTCCAAGTTTTATTTTAATTAAGGTAAAGTAGAACTGTTCTTCAATTACAGAAATCAAGAGTTAAAACATATAGTTACAATGAAGGCAAAGAGCTTGTACAATGGAATGTACATTTTAATACTTCTTCACCCAAATATTAATTTTCCTTATTCTCAGCCATTCTTTTTGTGGTGCTGTGACTTGAATTCGAAGACACTCTATGTCATTGTCTTTTTTCTCATCTTTCAACTCAAAACGTCCATTCCTAAATTTTCCTAGTTTTTTGAAAATTAGGCATGTTTGTCCATCTTCTGTATGGACTTTGAGTCTTCCCTCTTCTACATAACCATCATAGAGGATGTCCTTATTATATTCAGCTGACCCTGTGTAAATCCGAATCTTCTGAGGAACAATTGGATTTCCAAAAACAATGGTGAAAAAGCTATCTGCTGTTACATCCTTGCCCCAAAAGACACCATTTCCAGGAGGACACACATTTTCCGGTTCATAATTTAAAACACTGGGAATATTTGTGAAACACGAAGCAGTAAGGAAATCTCCCAAATCTCCAGAATCTTCTTCAAACTCTGGATCAATGATTTCAGTTTCAATACTGTGAAATGAAGAAACTCTCCCTACATGTTGGAAAAGAGAAGGGCGGAAGATTATGAGACTTTCTTGAGCCCGAGATTTATGAAACAATTCAAGGAGCCAGTCCCCAGGCAGGTCATGATAGAACATCAAGAGGAATCGGGCTAATCTGGTAAGGTCAGAGTTATGATAGAGCTTCCCTATGAAGCCCAGTCTGGAAAACGCGATTGTGGTCCACTGTTCCTTTCTATCCTTTATGTAACCTTGTATAATGGATACAAAATTGGTGGAACAAACAATATCATCTTCTAACATCAAATAATATTGGGATAGATTGGCACAGAAATTAATTAAATAAGCATAGTCCACATTTTGTTTGGCTGCATAGCCGATTTCTTCCCTGTTGCCCCAATGCTGGTCTTTCACATTCCCTAATGGAGGATAACTTGCTGTAGAGCTTTGAATAACAAGTAGTCTTCCTGCATTAATATGTTCGCTGAACCTTTCCTTAATTTCTTTGGCAGTTTGGACATTTATCTCAGAATCATTATTGGCAAGGTATATCACTAGGAGGATCTGCTTTAATTCTTCTGGAGAGCAGTGACTGAAAATGGACTCAACTGTCCCCAGTAAACGCTGCTCCTTCACTTTATAGATCGATGAGATTCCAATGGTCAAGAATCCTGGAGTAAAAGAGATAAAACAGATATCTATAGCATGGATAGAACATATTCTTTGTGCAGATTACTTCACATGAATTATTTTGGAAGCCCTGCCAGGTAGGTTATTCTTCAGTCTAAGAATAGATTCCCATCTCCAAATTGTGGATGAGATACAAGAATAGATATACCATATCTGAGCTGCAAAAATCCAGATTATCATTAGGTAAGAAAATTGTAACCCTTTGCTGACATCTAGTTATAGTCTGGGGTTTTTCTGCAGCCCAAATATCTTGTATATAGTCAAGGGGATGGATTTAGAAAACCGTGAATAGAAGGCTGTTAACATATCACAGCTTTCCTGACTAATATTTTCTATGGCCTCAGGGACCCATCAAAATCTGTTCCAGAGAAATGTGGAAACTGCGCTGTATCAGTGAAAGTGGCCTTCCTTCCAGTCTATTTACTTGTCTAAAGCACTGTTTCTCAATCTTAGCAACTTTAAGATGCATGGACATCAACTCCCAGAATTCCCCAGCCAAGAGTTGAAGTCCATACATCTTAAAACTGTCAGGGCTGAGAAACCCTGGTCTAAAGTGATTGAGAGAGTTCTGTGGCAGAGAATCTTTGATCACTTTTGGCCACTGTGTGTCATAAGCTTTCATGGATTTAGGAGGTGTCCTGGTCCCAGTTTCCACATGTAGACCTGTTCATGGCTGATCATAAAGCAAGCAGGGGAACAGGGCTTTCCATGGCAAGTCCCGCATGTGATGAACCTAGAGTTGTTGATTGAGCCAGCCTGGTGCTTAGACCAAGTCATACAATATATCCCACTGACTGTTTGGAGAGTTATTTGGGCAAACCACCATTCCAGAAATGCATTTATTAAAAGAGGGATAGATTCAGGCACAGCTATAGGGAGAATAGCCCATACTTACTCGTTTTAGAGGGAGGGGATCCAACAAGATATTTATATTTAATCGGTAAAGGACCTGAAGCACTTTCCAGTACACTGATGTTTAGATTCTGTGTTTTCTTCCAAAAGGGACACTCTGGAATGATTACCTTCTTTCTTTCTGTAACCTTAAATGTAGAAAATCATATTGGTTTTCCAGCGCCAGCTAGCTGCATTTGCAGTTGACTGAGTTTTATTGTTATCTTTAAGTTGGTATGGCAGTCTGTGTGTCCTGCAATAGCAGGAGGTAATTATTTTAACTTTTTTTCAGAGGTAGACAAGGTCTCCCACCAAACACTGGTAAGCCAGAATAGAAAAGTAAGCAGGGCCTGCTTTGCTTTCTCCATTACTGATTTATAATTGCATTTATTATTTTCCTACTTCATTTCTTGCCAATAATTCCACTAGTATGTTTCCCTTATTTCATTATTATTTCTTCTTGAACTTTTATATGTTTTATTTCATAATTTTATTATTTTCTTCTTATTATTATTTCCCCTATATTTCTCACTTCAGGGTGATTCCCGTTTTTTGATCGCTAACACGTTTTTAAAATGTAAAGCCACCTTCAAGTCAAACTCAGCTCCTGGTGACTTACAGAGACATATCCATACAGCTCTCCTGGCATGATGTAAACCTGGTTTGTTGTTACTTTCTTTTAGGATATTTTTTTCATTTTAAAATATTTTAGTCACTGAAAATATTTTAAATCAGTTAATAAACATCCAGAAAACCTGGAAATTGGGAGGATGCTTCTGGGGCTTCAGAACAGTACTCAAGGCAATCCACTGAAAGGTGGGGGGTTGTGTGTGTGTGTGTGTGCGCTTTCAAGTGAGTTCCAGGAGTTCAACTCCTGGAAACAAGTCCCTGTGGTTTCTTGGCAACATTTTGGAAGTGGTTTGCCACTGAGTTCTCCCTTCAGTTAAAAGCAAAAGACTGGCCCAAAGTCATCCATTTGCTTTTTGTACTTAAGGCAGGATTACAAATTCTTATCTCCCTACTCCTAATCCAGTGCCTTAACCACTAGACCAAACTGGCTCCTGTGGAAAACTTGCTCAGGCTTTATTGTTACAGATGCAAACCAGGTTGCTGTACATTTGAATCCTTTCCAGCAAATGGATGGGAATCCTTATTGACAGTTTAAGATTCAGTACAGTCAAGGGCAAATGTCTTTATAAAAGACATAGAATAACATCTAGGGACCCTCATCTGAGGAGTCCTACTAAAGGCAAAAAGTGGTCGCACAGTGCCTCCTGGTGGTCAATATAACTGAAAACTACCACACAAGGTATTAATTGTGTAAAAATAGAAAAATCCCTCCCTCCCAGGGGTATATAGAGGTCATGTATGACCCCGTACAGGAGGGCTTGACATAATATAACACCTGTATTTCTACTGGTCAGGGAGCGTAACAGAAAGTGAACTGTATATACTATTCTGGTAGCTTCTTAATACTAGCATCAGGCAGAAACATTATCCTGTATTTTTTCTTCCAGTTCCCATTTAATTTGATGAAAGAAAAACTGTTTTAGACATGATTTCAGAGGAGAAGAGGACATTAGAGGAAGTCTCAAGGGTGGAATGTGGTGTTCTTGACCTTTTTAAGTTACGGTCTGGCCAAGGGGTGTCTTTCACTGCAGGGTTCTCTCTCTCTCTCTCTGTTGGTTGCAGTCTCCTTGGCTTCCTGGCTGTAATTAAATTCTAAGGGAAAACATCAGGAAGAAAACCTCTCCCATGGGGTTTTTTTCAGTAGTGGTCCTTCTGTCATCTCTTGACAAATAGGAGAAGAATTCCTGCTTGCCCTGGAAATATTGTCCACCCAACTTCTATGTCCATACATTTAGTTGAAAGTTTCCACCTATGCCAATTTTTCCCTAGTGTTACTACTTATGTCAAATGAGCCTATGCATCACCTCTCTAACCCAGTGTTTCTCAACCTTGGTGACTTTAAGATGGGTGGACTTCAACTCTTAGAATTCCCCAGCCAGCTATGCTGGCTTGAGAATTCTGGGAAGTCCACCCATCTTAAAGCCACCAAGGTTGAGAAACACCAGTCTAATCACAGATGTTCTCCAGACATAACCTTAAACCTAAGCTTTATATTGGAATACTTCATAAGAATAATGCATATTTAATGTATGATTACTTCCAGTGGCTTACTTCCAATGGTACTACAGTGTCAAATACACATATTTCCTGAAAAGCCAGGCACCCTGAAGAATGCAAATCAAACAAAACAAAATATAAACTTAATAAGAACATACTAATGTTTCATTTTAATTTGCAATTGTAAGAATATAACATGTTAAAATTAACAGAAATAAAACCATGCAAAATTGGGTCCACAACTTTTTTTTCAAATACTTACCATGTAAGGTGTCGTTATGGAACATTTGCAATCCTTTTTGCCTTGCTTCCAAATCATAGCAAATAATATGAAGAGTCCTAGGAGAAAGCATAATCTAGAAATATTTCCACAAGTGCAGGTTAGGGACTTCCATACATTCTTAGATTTCATTGTAGTTTTTATTCCAAGACCCTTTAAATGCAAACAACAAGTTTTAATGATCTTCTACAGCAATAAAATACTCCAAAACTACAACTTAATTTAATACATTTTAATACACAGTTTAATTGCTGTTACTGAAGAAATCTTGAATAAATGAAATTTAAAAAATCCCAATCTTTTCTTAGTCAGATGCTCATTTATACCCACAAAATCTGATCATGCATATCTGCTTTTCTAAAACTAGGGAAATGAGAAGATGGTTACCTCCCCCAATTCTCTACTTTAATGCTTCCAAATGATGATTGGCTTTATAGTACAATATTTACACACAATTCAAAAGAGACAGTAAAAAAGCTAAGAAGGAAACAAGAAGACAGAACACATCCTCTCCAGCAGCCAACGCCCAGATAAGCAGGGATTAACACCAGACAGTCAGGCAGACAACAATACCCTAATCAAGGAACTACCAAGGAGAAAACCACACCCCCACCAACACTGGCAGGGTAAGCTGCTGTATAGAAACAGGGAGCAAACCCCACTCTCACCAGCGCTGATGGTGTTACCCAGTGGGGGAAAGAAATGTCTGCAAGCAAGCAAGCAAGCAACCAAGCTCAGAGGGCACCATGGACTCCATAGTACAATCTGTTGGGAGTGTGTTAGTTTAGAGAAAGCTTGTTAAAAAATATGACCAAGAGCTTCTCACATGGATAAGGAAGTCTATAGGTCAACATCAGATCTTACACAAGGATCTTGAATTTGGCTTACTGTAGATAAGCAAAGCAAAATAGATAAAAGCAAAGTGATCTCCTGTTAATGGGAGAGCTGCTAAGCTCCTTTTTCATTTGGCTCAAAAGATGGATCTCGGTGGCATTAGTTTCATGCTTGCTTGCTTTATTTTGAAGTGTTTTTTTTAATCCACTTGTTTAATATATTGTCCTCTAACCTTGCAACTTCAAGATTACAAAGCATACAACAATGCAATCAATCAATCTTTAATACAGTCACAGACCAGAATTACAAATTAAAAGAAAAAAAGAAATACATTGAAATATGTTAAAATACATTAAAAATACATTAAATGAAATGAACAAAACATGATAATATATTTACAGTTTAATAGAGTCATCAATGGGCAATCGAGGTCTGTGACCGTATTAAAGATTGGTTGATCAACAATGCAATTTGTTTAAAACAAAAGAAAAATAAAAACACAACTTCGCCTAAGTTTTTTTTTAATAAATATAAATTGCATCTTACAGATTTTTTTTCCAGATCTTAACTATGGATGGTTGTTTTAGATAGTAATTTTAGACTGCTGTTTGGGATGGTGTGTGTGTGTGTGTGTGTGTGTAGCTCTCAAGTTATGAGGCAGTGCATATCATCCTGGGGGAGACATTATAAATGAGGACACCTTATCCTCTGTAGACAAGAACCAATCTTGTGGTTGAGATAGAAAACTGGGCCTCTGATGAAGCCTTGAATGGGCTCAGCTACATGTTGCTAATTCTTTTTTAGGCAGCCCAAACCATTTAGTGTTTAAAGGCTGAAGCCAGCACTGTGATTAGGCTAAAACCCAAAACGTTGTCAATATAAACAGCTACAGAATATGTAATCTTATATATAAAGATGTACTTCCAAGCCATTCTAGCTGCCACACGCTGTACCAAGAGCAGCTTCACACATGCAAGTACCATATTGCATTACTTTAACTTGGGCATAACCAGGGCATGTTTCAAAGTGTTACTGTAGCTAAGTCAGTTACCTTTCTTTAGTTGTTTGTTCAATTTATATTGCCACCCACTTGCTATATAATCTGCTGCTGCTGCCAAGACAGCCTAAGTTATGGGCTTCTTAAGAGTCATCAAGTCCATTCATAGTGAGCACTAAGTCAATAAGCTGCCCCAGGTAGTATACTGGGTGTTTCAGGCAGAATATGTCCTAAACCAGAGTCAGAGTTACACCTCTATCCATAAAGGCATCTGCAGTGGGGAAAAGGAAGGCAGATGATGAAATTGTGTCATCCTACAAACTCCACCCTTCAAGTACTTGTTAGCAATGTCACAATGTGTCATGAGAGCCGTTGAGCTGAAGACATCAGCGCAATGGCACACATGACAATAACAAGGAAACAGGGGAAGGGGCTCAAGATAAGCAGCCATCAACTCACAAAGACGAAAGAACAAGATACAATGGCTAAACGGATCGCGAGGCACACCCAAGCTGTTAGCGCTAGCGCAACGGAGATCGCCCAGCTGACAGCAATCACCGGAGGAATAAGGAAACCGATGATGGGCGATCCCGGAGCGCCAGCGGGGCCTTGCAACCCCTCACCTACCGGCAAGACAGCATGTTGGACAAAGGGGGGGTGACGTAACCTCGAGTGAGGGGGCGCTGACCGGCGCGGGGTATTTAAACCCCGCACCGGCGCGCTCCTGTCACTCTCAGCTTTTTTCTACCACTGTATCTACACTACGAATAAACCAGAGCCTGCTTCAACGGAATCAGTGTCTGTGTGTTACTCGGAGGTAGGCAGCGCATGACATAAAGCTGAGAGTCACAAACTCAGCCTCGCCGAGCCCCACCGGACGACAACGAGCCGCGGGAGGAGTAGACGGCGAGAAGACCAGGAACGATGAGGCCGGTGCGACGCGGACAAGGGGGGCGAGCCGCACGGCAAGAAGCAGAGGAGGACCGATCGAGGCCAGAGGCACCGCGGACTCCCGGAGCCATGGACGCCCACCTGGCCCAACCCGAGCCTCAGCTCCAACCCCAAGGGGAGATGGCGACGGAGGCAACCCGGCCACGGGAGGGAGCAACATACCTCCCGAGACCAGCGGAGAACCCCGCGCCCCACATCGCACCCCAGCCACGGGCGTGGAGCGGCAGCCCAACGGCGGTAAGCACGGGGGAGGACGAAGAAGCAACCCAGCCGACGGCGGAGGAAGTGGGCCAACGGTCGGGAGTGCCTGAACCCCACCGGCGACCCACCCCCGCCGACACACCGATGGAACCGGCCCCAGCGGCGGCGCAGATCGCGGACGGGGACGCACAAGCTAGACTTGCGGCCATGGAGACCCAACTGAAGGAACTCCGGACCATGCTTCAGTCGTTGATGTCCCCTGTGCCGCCCAACGACGTCCCCGCACAGGTCCACGCCCCGAGCGAGGCGCCGAACTCCCACGGGCCAGAGGACGGTCAACAAACGGCACAGGCGGACGACGCCACAGGCCGGGAAGCGAGAGGAAGGGGCTCACAAAACGCCCGGGCCCCAAAGGACTTCCCCATCTTCTTTGATGGGAACCCCGCGAAACTGTCGTTCTTCATCACAAACGCCAGGGAGTTCATGGGGAGGCACGGACACTCCTATGACTCCGAAGCGGACAAGATCGCAGCCGTGGCGATCAAACTACAAGACCGGGCGGCGGATTGGTACGTCCAACTGTACGAGTCCAGCTCCCCCGCCCTCGCCAACTTCCACGCCTTCATCAACGAGATGAAGAGCTACTTTGAGGACCCACTAGCCAAAGTGAGGGCGAAAAGCGCACTCCAAAGACTTAAACAGGGCGCACGCACTGTCCCGGACTACGCCCTTGAGTTCAAAGCCCTCGCAGGGAAGGTCAACGATTGGTCCGAGACCACCCTGCTGGAAATGTTCAAAAGGGGGCTCAACCGCGACGTACTCCAATGGGCCCTCTACCGCGACGACCCAGAGACTCTACACGGGTGGATCCACCTCGCGGGGAAAGCAGAACACGCGCACCGCACCTTCCACATGGCAATGACGGAAGACACGACCAACACCTGCCAAAAGGTACCCGCGCCACACGGGACGGCCGGTCCCACATACCCAAGGAAGAAATTTAATCACGGGCCCTGCGGGAGGTGTGGAAAACTGGGGCACAAGACGGCAGATTGCTTCGCCAACCGACCGCCGGCCAGTGTGCCTAAACCCGCCCCGGAAACTAGCCTCAAACCACCTAACCCGCCGCCGCCCCCTCACCGCCGAATGACCGGAGCCACAGCGACACCAGAGGAAGGCTGGGACGCCTACTGGGGGGGAGAGGACGCCGTAGACCCAGACCAGCCAGCGGGAAACGCTCCCCGCCTGCCCTGAAACACGTTGCGAGGCAGGCGGTGGGACAGCAGTGCGGACCACCTTGACGGAACAGCGAAAGCTCCGTTATAATGGCGGCAATCAAACTCTCTGCCGGCAACGGAGCCACCACGGCCGCGGCACTAGTGGACTCGGGGTGCTCGAAAAACCTCATCCACCCCGACCTAGTCGCCAAACTCGACCTCTGCTGCTCCCCCCTCCCCACGCCGCTGGCATTCCACCAGCTGGATGGCTCAACAGCGGGAGGGAAACCAGCCACGATGCAGACCGAGCCGGTCACCCTGCAAATGGGCACTCACACCGAACGCACATCGTTCGTTGTCACCCACATCGGACGACCCATTGCAGTCTTGGGGATGCCATGGCTCGCGACGAACAACCCGCGCATCGACTGGGAGACCCGCACCTTCCTATTCGGTGACGGCGAGTACCGGGCGCCAGTTCCGGCGGGCAGAACCAACCCCACTGTGGGACGAGCAGAGGCGGCTACACAGGACAACGCAGCTACCACAGCAGACCTACCGGAACAATACGCTGACTTCTCCGAGGTCTTCGGAGAGGCGGAAGCTGACCAACTACCCCCCCACCGCAAGACGGACTGTCGGATTGACCTGCTGCCCGACATCCCCTTACCTAGACCGAAGATCTACTCGATGACCCCGAAGGAGATGGCAACCCTCCGGGAGTTCATCAATAAAAACCTAGAGAGGAGATTCATAGAGCCAGCATGCTCACCGGTCGGAGCCCCCGTCTTATTCCGGGAGAAGAAAGACGGCACCCTACGGCTCTGCACCGACTACCGGGGCCTAAACGCGGCTTCCCTGTCCAACAAATACCCCTTACCCCTGGTAAAAGATATGCTCGCCCACCTGTCCACGGGCAAGGTCTTCTCCAAGCTGGACCTTCGCGAGGCGTACTACCGCATCCGAATCAGGGAGGGGGACGAATGGAAGACTGCGTTCAACTGCCCCCTAGGCGCCTTCCAGTACAAAGTGCTGCCGTTCGGACTCGCGGGGGCCCCGGGGGTGTTTATGCAGCTCATCAATGAGGTCCTGCATGAACACCTGTTCAAAGGGGTCCTCGTCTACATAGATGACGTCCTTATCTACACTAAAACGCACGAGGAACATGTGACCCTAGTCAGACAAGTCCTCGATAAGCTCAGAAGGGCGCAGCTCTATGCCAAACCCGCAAAGTGCGAATTCCATAAAGCGCGCCTAGACTACCTGGGGTACCGAATCTCCGGAGACAGCATAGAAATGGACCCCGCAAAAGTCGAGGCGGTGCTGAACTGGGAATGCCCCCGCAACAGACGCCAACTCCAGAGCTTCCTCGGCTTCGCGAATTTTTACAGATCATTCGCCCGGGGGTTCGCGGAGATAGCCCTCCCCCTAACGGACCTCCTCAAAACCAAAGGGGTGGGGGACACCCGATGCGCCAAGAACCCGGGCACAGTATTGAATTGGACTCCCGCGTGCCAGACCGCATTCAATAAGTTGAAAGCGCTGTTCACCACAGAGCCAATCCTCGCGCACCCGGACCCAGAACGGCTGTTCGTGGTCCAAGCCGATGCCTCAGACTTCTCCCTGGGGGCCATCCTACTCCAAAAGGACCCCACGGGACTCCTGAAACCATGCGCCTACCTGTCGAGGAAATTCTCCGAGACAGAAAGGCGATGGCAGTCTGGGAGAAGGAAGCCTTCGCGGTAAAATCGGTGCTGGAAACATGGAGACACCTACTCGAAGGAGCCGCCCAACCATTCGAGGTCTGGACCGACCACCGGAACCTCGAGGCCCTCCGAACGCCCAGACGCCTCAGCCCAAAACAGGTCCGATGGGCCCAATTCTTCAGCCGCTTCAACTTCCAGCTGAAGTTCATGCCGGGTAAAAAGAACTTCCTGGCTGACGCCCTTTCCCGACTGCCCCAAGACGAAGAGCCCGCCCCAGACACCATTGGGACGGTCCTATCCGCTTCTCAACTGGGGATGGCCGTGACCACCCAGAGCGGCGCTCGGAGGCAGCTCGACTCTACGGCGCAACCGATGGCGGGACAACCTGTGACCAGACGACGCCAAACGCAACTACCAGGGGGGATACGCACGGACCTCGCCGCCGCCCTCAAAACCGACCCCTGGTTCCTGGCAAACCCTGACAAGGTAACAATGGCACAGGACCTGGCATGGGGGGAAGGCAGAATCTATGTCCCGGACTCGCAACGCCAAGCGATCTTGCATAGATCCCACGACACCAAGCAAGCGGGACACTTTGGGTTCCTTAAGACCCTGCACCTAACAAGGCGTCAATTCTGGTGGCCCGCGCTAAGACGGGACATGAAAGCTTATGTAGTGTCCTGCCCAACGTGCGCCAGAGCCAAACGGGCACCAGGCAAACCCTCGGGGCTTTTACAACAGGTGGCAGAACCCTCCCGCCCATGGGAGGAAATCTCCATGGATTTTATAGTGGACCTCCCACCCAGCCAGAAGAAAACGGCCATTTGGGTGGTGAAAGACTATTTTTCGAAACAGGCCCACTTCATCCCCTGCACATCGGTCCTGTCCGCACAACAACTAGCCAAACTCTTCCTCATCCACGTGTACAGGTTACACGGATGTCCCGCACGTGTGGTGACCGACAGGGGCACACAATTCACTTCTAAATTCTGGCGGGCCTTCCTAAAGCTGACGGGGACCCAACAGGCCCTATCCACTGCCTGGCACCCCCAGACGGACGGAGCCACAGAGGTCCTCAATGCCACCCTAGAACAATTCATACGCTCATACACCAACTACCATCAAGACGACTGGGCCGAACTGCTCCCGTTCGCCGAAGTCGCATACAACAACGCCGTTCACACGAGCACGGGGAAAACTCCGTTCGAGGTAGTCTCGGGGCGCGACTTCATCCCCATACCAGAGCTACCACAACCCCCGGAACCCCAGGTGGACGCTAGCGACTGAGGACGGAAGATTGCGGAATCGTGGCCAATAATCACGGCAGCGCTGAAGGAAGCACAGGCGGCCTACAAAGAGCAGGCCGACAAGCACCGGTGCCAACAACCGACGTTTCAGGCTGGGGATATGGTCTACCTATCCACCAAATTCCTAAAGTCGCCCCAACCCTCGAAAAAACTGGGGCCTAAGTACATCGGGCCGTTCCGAGTCACGCAGATAGTGAACCCGGTGGCAATACGCTTGGACCTGCCACACAACCTACGGAGACTCCACCCGGTATTCCACACCAGCCTCCTGAAACCGGCAACTACCTCTCGATGGCACCCAAGCACGCCACTGCCCTCACCGGTGATGATCGATGGCCAACAGCACTTTGACGTAAGGGACATACTCGACTCCCGCAGGCAACGGGGAACTTTACACTATTTGGTCAGGTGGAAACACTTCCCCCACCCAGAATGGGTGGCGGCGCACAATGTTAACGCGCCTGACCTGACCCAGGCTTTTCACCGGGCGTACCCCGACAAGCCTAAGGCAAGACTAGCAAACCGGCACCTGCATACCCCCTCCCCCGCGGGCCCCCCCGCCTACTGTGCCCCAAGGGAAAGGGCCCCCCCAAGCCCATGACTTGGGTGGACCTCCCCCCCCGGGACTCACCCCCCCCCCGCCCCGGGCCCACGAGGCAGTAACAAGCGGTCGCCAGCACCCTCCCCCCGCCCCGGGCCCACGGGGGAGTGGCAATCAAGTCAACAGTGCATCCTGGGGGCAACGCCCAGGAGCACACACAACAAAGGCGACGCACTTAGAATAAAAATAAGGGCCCTACCTGGAGCTGATAAGCACCCGACCAGCCACGCCTCTCTCCTCGCCGAACTGAGCCAAACAAACAGGGTGTGGCCGGAGCATGCGCACGCCCAGGGTGTGACCGGGGCATGCGCACTGAGAACACACCCTAGAGGGACACGTGGTAGAGGGCGGAACAAAGGGAGGGGCGAAAACACTCCGGCGGGAAATTCAAAAAAAAAACAAAAAAAAACCGGAAAGCCGGGGGGGGGCACTATTCGGACAGGGGGCAGTATGTCATGAGTGCCGTTGAGCTGAAGACATCAGCGCAATGGCACACATGACAATAACAAGGAAACAGGGGAAGGGGCTCAAGATAAGCAGCCATCAACTCACAAAGACGAAAGAACAAGATACAATGGCTAAACGGATTGCGAGGCACACCCAAGCTAGCACAACGGAGATCGCCCAGCTGACAGCAATCACCGGAGGAATAAGGAAACCGATGATGGGCGATCCCGGAGCGCCAGCGGGGCCTTGCAACCCCTCACCTACCGGCAAGACAGCATGTTGGACAAAGGGGGGGTGACGTAACCTCGAGTGAGGGGGCGCTGACCGGCGCGGGGTATTTAAACCCCGCACCGGCGCGCTCCTGTCACTCTCAGCTTTTTTCTACCACTGTATCTACACTACGAATAAACCAGAGCCTGCTTCAACAGAATCAGTGTCTGTGTGTTACTCGGAGGTAGGCAGCGCATGACACAATGCAAGTTCAAAAAGGCAGAGCTTGCATTGTGATATCATGACACAGGTTTTGTCATTTTGGCATGGTCAAGGTTAGGAACAGATGCTGTGTCTATCCAATGTACAGTTCTTCCATCTTGTCTATATTAAATTTTATTCACCCTCATCAGTACCAACAGGGATGTACAAATAGTGAAGGCAGAAGAGGCATCCGCCTTGGGAGGCCATAGACACAGGAGGGCCTGGGCTTCCCTTTATCCCAAATGTGACCCACTTTCTCTATCTTTTTAAAATTCAAATGGTGTGTTATTGTTGGGTAGAAGAACCTGACCTGGGATTCCCTTCCCTTTCTCTTATTTACCATCAGTTGCTGCAGCTGACAGAACTGCCCAGTGCTTGAGCCATCTTATCATATAGCAGTGTTTCTCAATACTGTGTGGACTTCAACTCCCAGAATTCCCCAGCCAGCCAATTCTGGGAATTGAGGTCCACACATGTTAAGTTCCCAAGGTTGAGAAACACTGTCATTTAGCATGGCTTCTCATACTTGAGATATTTTGGTAGAACCTTAACCACTTTTATATATAGCCTTATTTTTTTTATCTCATTTATCAAGGGTTATTTCTCAACTAACAAAATATTCACGGCAATAAATCAGCATTTTAGTATCTCAGTAGCTTGAAAGGTGAAAGGTCCCCTGTGCAAGCACCGAGTCATGTCTGACCCTTTGGGGGGATGCTGCTTTCGCGACGTTTTCTTGGCCGACTATAGAGCGGGGTGGTTTGCCATTGCTTTCCCCAGCCATCACCTTTCCCAGCAAGCTGGGTACTCACTTCACCGACCTCAGAAGGATGGAAGGCTGAGTCGACCTGAGCCAGCTACCCGAGAGAGAATCCAGCTTCCGCTGGGATCGAACTCAGGTCGTGGGGAGAGTTTCGGTTGCAATGCTGCCACCTACCACTCTGTGCCACAAGAGGCTCTCAGTAGCTTAGCATTCAGTAATCTAGAATTGTATTAATTTCATAGTTATTTGGTAACGTTAGCTCGGGTAAGTATTTTAGATCTTCTCTTGTAACCTAGTATTTCCACCCTTACAGTATTTTAGCCAACTGTTCCTTATTCCATACAATTTGCCTGGAAACGTTTTAATTTTTTTCCTGAACTCTAACCCTAAACATGGAACTAATGTATGTTTAAATTTGGTCACTGGCTGTATTACAGGTGTTTATTATTCTTATTGGAGGACTTTCTGAAAGGTTTGCCATGAGGCCCAGAGAACTCTAGTCATTCTGTTGCATACCAATTCTGCTCCCAGGATTTCATGTGCTTCCTTAGATTAAATGATAGAAAACATACCCCTAGGTCAGTCATATGCATATCTGGTGACACCTCAATCCATACTTCTGGACAATTTGTCTGAGCTGTTTCATGTAAATGTTGAAAAGAATAAGGGGGATAAGATGGAATCTTGAGCCCGAGAATTAAAATCTCTAGGCATCTCTTTATAGCCTATGATATTTCTATGCCTCCATGTCCATTCCAAGAGGAGTGGGTCACAACTGCAATTGTAAAAGTCATCTTCCAGCATCACCAAGATTCTGGGTTCTGTCCTAACTAAATCCCAAACAGACTGGAATGAGTGAATACTCAGAAATGGGAGGTGCAAAATTGGATAATTGGTCAAAGCCTACAGATCAAGACCTGGTTCTTCTGTCCTGCCTCTTTCAGGACCTCCAAAGCTACCTTATTTCTTCGTGAGAAATTTGTCACTTTGGAGCACTACTATAAGCTTTATCCTGGAAATTATTATTAGCTGGGAGGAGTATAACAAATATGTAAACCACAGTCTTCTAGCAGATTGTCAGCATTCCCAGTCACGTAAGCACAAAATTATCCATAGCGAGAGTAGATGATGGCATGGTTTATCCATCTCTAATTCTGCCAGAACTGTAGTGTGCAAGTCAGAGGAGGTACAAATATTTTATCTGCTCAATAGCGTATATGCAAACTTGGCCCTAAAGGTTTCAGTTCCTAACTCATTGCTCTGTGTCAAGTAGGTTAATGATCACCTGAAAGAGCTCTATTCATCAGTGTTGTACAGATTCAAGAGTGGTTAGAAATACTTTTTTTTTTCTGCTGCCATCAGCGCTGAAGAGTAAAATGGCC
Source organism: Candoia aspera (assembly GCF_035149785.1). NCBI lineage: Eukaryota > Metazoa > Chordata > Lepidosauria > Squamata > Candoiidae > Candoia > Candoia aspera. The sequence goes on along the minus strand of NC_086153.1, from coordinate 251,057,423 downwards.
TTTATCAATGTTCAGCCAAATTTTGCTTCTCCTACAAAATATTTCCATTTCATTATGCTTAACTCTTCAGAAAACTAAACACTCTATGGTTTGGATAAAAGCATGTAGGAGTAAACAGTTTGCTGAGAACATTTAGCAGGATCATGGCAGGTCCTCTGGTCAATTCTGAATTAAATCTCCATAGAATTATAAGGACATCCTCTGGATCTGTATGTCACTGAAAACAGAGCATTAGCATAGGATCCCTTTCCATCCATTGTAGAGGCAGCTTGCAACCCAAACCTGACTTGATTAATGATTTGTCCATGACAGCAAAACTCTCAAAAACTCCACATGGACAGATTGGACCTATTTTAAGTCCAATACAGATCAAAGTGTGTTATGGCAGCCACTAAATTTTGAACCACCCCATCAGGATAATGGCAGTATGGATGTAAAGTCCCACACATCTTATGTTTGGGATTCCTCAACACTGTCTCAGTTCAGTTAGAGTGACTACTGAGCAGTTGGGTGAATGATACAGCTATGTGTACATCTTGCTTCTCATATTCCAAAGCAGTCATTCAAAGCCAGTCAAAGCCAGTCAACTGCTGGTCAGAATATCAGGTGAAGAGATGGCATTTTCATCGACCATAGCTACCTTGCTACTGGACCCTGGGCCCATGACTGCTTCTGCCATATTGGCAGAGGTTTGTACTGTCTCCTTTGTCCAATCAGGTCTCTACAATTCTCCCACTCCTAACTTGAAAGTCTCTATATTTAACTTGAAGTTACTTCTGCCCCATGGAGAGAGGTCCCTTCTTCCCACACTTGGTGCTGGAACTACCAAGGCAACAAGATGGGTGATAAGTACAGAATGGAGTACATGGTATTTGCCATGAGGCAAGTCCAGGAGAAGCACATCGAGCAGAACAAGCCTCTTCATTGACCTGACAAAGGCATTTGACACTGTAAACAGGGAGTCTCTCTGGATCATCCTGGGACATTATGGATGTCTGACGAAATTCATGAAGTTGATTCAGCTACTCCATGACTGAGTGACAGGACAGGCTCTTTACAACAGTGATACATCACCTGCATTTGCCATTTCCAGTGGGTAAAGCAGGGTTGTATGCTAGCCCCAGTCCTTTTCAATCTGTTCTTCGCTTTCATGTCACATGCTGTCCAGAGTCTAAAGGAGGGAGTTCACATTAGGTACCAATTGGATGGCTCTCTCTTTGACCTTTGCCGCTTGAATGCATGGACAAAGTGCCTCCATGGAGTCCTCCAAGAAACCCTCTTTGCTGATGACTGTGCACTCCTGGCACACAAAGACAGTGACCTACAGTTGATGCTGAACAAATTCTCAGATGCTCTTCAGCCTATCAGCCTGAACAAGACTGAAGTACTTTACCAGCCTGTGCCAAATACCAACCCTGTAGAACCAAAAATCACTGTTGATGACAGCCAGCTAACAAATGTAAACAGCTTCATATCTCTTCACTTTGGGAAGCATTATCTTGAGGGATGGGTCTTTGGACAAAGAGCTTGACTTCAGGATCAGCAAGGCCAGCCAGGCTCTGGGGCGGCTGTGTACTAGAGTGTTCAACAAACACAACATCCATATCTCCACAAAGCTGTGGTTTTCCTTTCTCTCCTATATGGATGTGAGTCCTGGACTCTGTACCAATGACACATCAAGCAACTGGAGAAATTTCACATGTGTGCTCTCTGCTCCATTCTTGGCATTCATTGGCAAGACCGTGTCTCCATCCTGGAGGTCTTATATCATGTGGACTCCACCAGCTTTGAGTCCTTGATTATCAGAGCCCAGATGCAGTGGATGGGACACATCATCAGAACGGATGACCACCATATGCCTTGCCAGTTGCTCTATAGTGTACTGGAGTTGCGGAAGAGACCTTGAGGTTGTTCATGCAAGCACTGCAAAGACTCTGTGAAAGAAACCCTATGCCACTGTGACATCCAGCCAAGGAAACTAGAAGCTGCGGCTGCTGACAGAACCTGCTGGCAAGCCCTGTGCTATGAAGCTTCCACCAGCTTTGAAGACAGGCACTACCAAAAACTGATAGAAAACCATGAGCGGTGTCACAGAATAATACCCATAGTTACTGCAACAATGGACTTCCTGTGCCCCCATTGTGCTAGGCTCTGTGCTTCCAGACTGGGACTGCAGAGCCACCTCCGTGTTCACAGATGAACTGCACAACAGCGTGTTTTCTTTAAACCCAAAGAACTACCATGGTTTATATGGATCACTACAAAACCTGTAAGATAGATAGAGATATAGATGATAGAAAGATAGGTGATAGATGATAGAGATAGAGAGATTAATAGATGATAGATTGCAACACAAAAGTACAAGATCGTTACTTTTGCTGGCAGAATGAATAGTCTGGAGGACCAGCGAAAGCTGAAATTGGAAGCTACAAAGATCAGATCTGCTGCAGAGTTTATAATCCATTTTGGGGGGCTGCAATTCTCATCACAGCCAGCCAACAGTGTTGGCCTTGTTTTTTTAAGCATTGTCTTTTCTCCTCATCCCCCCAACTCAAGAAAGCCCTCACTTTGCAAATGGCTCATCTCACTAAGTAATTACCCAGTGATGATTCTATATGCAGATTTTGAACCAGCAACAAGTTTCATGGGAGCTCAACAGTCACTGCACCCCAGAAGCCACCAACTGCCATGGAATCTATCTGCCAATCAACAGGACTAGAACCTTCCCTTGGGTTCTTTTTTTACTGCTGCTTTTAAACAGTTGCTAAGTCCTAACCCTAACACATCTGAATTGTTGTAAAGTCAAAGTTGCTGAAGAGAAGTAGTCTTCCCCTCGCTCTCCCTGCCCCTCCCCGAACTGTTCTTCATTCTAAGTTATTGCGGAAGAGATTATGACCATCTATTTACTCTGACAGCACACAATGTGTTTTTGTAAAGGGCAGACCACAGTAGTAAAACCACATGTACACCTACAATTTTGCTTGGCTTTTACAGATCACATCAAGCAATTGTTTACGTTGCAGTTTGCTGAGTGTATGCTTACTGAGTCAAAACTAGCCAATACTCATTGTCGCAAAGTGAATTCAGCTACTGACCTTGATGTCCTGAGACCACGTACAAGACAGTTTTTAAGTTCCTAGTCAAAATAATAACATTTGGACATATGGGATCATTTAAACGTGGGTTTTTTGCAGTGTTAGTCTACTACACTGTCTTGCAGGGAAAGGAAATATAGGTAGCATATCTATATTAATAATCCCAGCTATGAAGTTGGGCTGCTTGACCTGCTCCAAAGTAGCCAAGCCAGCCTTATGTCAACTTGGGTAAAATAATAGGGTGAGCCATTTGACATGGGAGAGACAGAGTGATGTAGTGGTTCAGCTGATGGACTAGGAGTGGGGAATGTTGGCAGATTGCTAGGAAAGCCTTTGGCCCAGGAGAGATCAGAAAAGTCACACACCAGGCATTTCTATAAAAATAATTTTATTTACAGAAAGCAAACATATTTACAAGCTCTCAGTGAGAGCTGCTTAACTCTCTACATGCCTACACAGAAGGCAAACTGAAACCAAAACAAGCTCAGGCAAGTTCTTCCCCCCAGGTGCAAAAATTAACATCCGAAAAGGGGACAAATTCAACCTCTTCACCCGGCCAAACTGATTAGTTACCATAGTAACCTTAATCTGTACTAGAAAACGTATTAACAGGGAAACCCCATTTCTCATCCTTCCTTATATACAGAAGGCATCTGGGTAATCTTGGACAAGTCACTCCCTCCCAGTCTAAATTAGTATCAGCTTCTGTGATAAGCTGGCTGAAAAATAAAGCTCCTGTTGCATCATGCATTCATAGCTTCACTTTAAGAACTGCAGGGAGTGCAGTGCAAGTGGACCCTGAAAGGCAGAATATATGCTAGAAACAACAGTCATTTGACATAACTGCTTCACAAAGCATGGCATGAGCAAAGCCCCATCTCCTTGAAGCGTTAAAGCAGCTGCATCTTCTGGAAGCTGTGTGTGTTGCCCATAAAACTCAGGCACCCAAGATGGCATGGAGCTGGAAAGAACCTAGTCCCTGAATTTGAGAGAGAAACACCCCATAGCTTTGCGAAATGGCTTCCCCACCCCCTCTCCCCCACTAGATAATACAAACCACAAGTATGTCAGGCAAAGCAAAAAAGCCTTTATTAAGGGGATGGTCAAGTCTTTATACAGGGTTACCTACATTCAATAGATGTGAGAAAAGACAGACACCCTTATAAATAATATTTTGCATCTCCTTTTCCACCTCAGTTTTTCTTTCTTTCTTGCAGCTTTAATCAAGGACTTCAGAATACAGCCCTATTGTTCCTGAAAGGGCTAATTTTTGCACATCAAAGGAAATGGCTTTGGCTCAAAGGAAAAACATGGCTTCCTGATCTTCACTGACACCATACTAAAATGTTAATATCACCTTTATTAAAATGCCTATAATAAAGCCTAAAATTCTATATAACAAATGCTTTGAGGGCTTTCTCCAATTCTCTGTACATGTGTATACACAGACACATCTACTGGGACCACCAGCTGTAATGGGCAGAAGGAATAATCTTGAACAGGAGGAGGATCCCCTACAAAGACAATGGTCAGATAAAAGAAAGTGTAATCTGAATAAGTACCTCAAACAAGACCCTCCCTGGTTCTCACCAAGTTGGAGGGAGGGAGGGAGGGAGGGAGGGAGGGAGGGGGAAGCAAATTCAGACTTGCAAGGTTCTGTTGTTATAACCTTATAATAAAAGTAGTATTAGCATTCATGATGTTGGTTTCCTAGTCTGGTCTACCTTGAAGGGCTGACATCAGCTAAGAAAAGTGTCTGCCCATGAATGTTCCTAGCTAATCCTAGCAGAGCTACAGTAATGTAATTTCTTGGGCACTGCATGTAGAAGTACAGGTAGTCCTTGTTTAGTGAACACAGTTGGGACTGGTGACTTGATTGTTAAGCAAAGCGGTCACTAAGCGAAAATATGACTCTGCTTATGATCTTACTTCAGCTTTCCTTTGCTTTACAGACCTGCAAAAGTCATAAATGTGAAGATTGGTTGCAAAGTTACTTCTTCATCACAGTCGTAACTGCGAACAGTTGTTAAACAAGGCAGTTGCTAAATGAGGACTAGCTGTACCTTAGCAAGCCACAGTAGTGAAGCATTATGGAGCCATGCAAACTTTCTACTGTATATGCAATAGTAATTTAAAAACTTACAGTCTTTTGTGTCAACAGCTTTCTGTCTTCTAGAAGCTCTATTCCTGTACCCCACAGGGCCTCTGTAAGGCCTGCCTCCCTGAAACATTTTAATTTTATTGTTGCTGTTGAAGTAGATTTACAGTACACCTATCAACACCAAAGATCATTTGTGTGAAGAAGTCTTCAGAATAACCTTTTAAATGCCAAGTGACAAAAGCAGGCCTAACAAGGGAGTTTATACCCTTTCCAGTTGTAGGTTTTTTAAAAAAAAATAAGTAGAAGAAATAACGGCTTCCGTTCAATTGGAATCTGCTCCTTGGGTTTCAACAGAAGACCCTCCAAATGGTGGTCAGCCAACGACAGTTAATAAGCCAAATGTCAATGCTGAATGCACAGGTTTGCCCCATGGCCCCTGTTGAGTTTGCAATCTGAAATTTGGCCTCACTGTCTGTGGTTTTCAAGGATTTCAACAGATGCAGCCCATTGATTTAATGTTTCATAAGAACCCCTGCTGCAGCTTTCACAGCTTGTTCCATTGCCTTGGGAGCAAGGGCATAACATACAAACAATAGCCGTGATGCCACTCAGTAATTTTGTGGTTATAGACAACATCCAGCATCAGGCCTTCTGGCACTTCTGTTTTATCCCATCTGCAATAGAAGCCATTTTCTCCCCCACATACGTGAATAACATCCTTTCTTTTAGCTTTGTGCCTCTTTCTTGCTCCCTTTTCTTGACAATGTTTTCTTTTCTTGTAACTTGAATGCATTAGTCTTCAATGTAATCATCAGAAAAACATGACCTGCCATGGTTTGAAGAGGCACTATGCATTTTGAGGGCCCAAATACCTCCTAACATTAGATAATCTCATGTTATTTGGCTTCAATTGACTTTTCCCTTGCTAGGGTGCTATCTAAAACTGTTTTATTAATATAAATATTGTCATGGTTAACTAGCCAGGGACATGTGGTTGGGATCACCCAGCATATTAAGTCAAAATATACCAACTACATTTTGGCCTAACATGATGTGTGACCTAACTTTGTGGTTTGGAATCCACCCATCCATAATTGATGACAGACTGGTTCTGAGCCTTAAGAAATCACAGTTCAATAACCATGTCTCAGCATGTTCTGCAAACTCAGTCTGTATGTTTTACCCAAGGTAAGAATTGAGGTATTTCTGGCTTTTATGTTTTCAGAAATGGTATGTGTGTGTGACTGCTTCTCTGTCTTAGGAAGCTTTGTGTAATTACCTCTGCAATAAAAACTGATGACTAATATGTTCAGTTTGCACTTTCCATCTGAATACTGAGCCTAAGCAGAGGATCTCAAAACTGCAACATCAACCCAAAGTTTTGATTTCTTCTGCTTCTTCCCCATCTCTTGCAGTTTTGACCTGAATCTGAGATCAAACTCCAAAGATTGTCAATAGCATATTGAGAGATCCTTCTAAAGAAATTACCCAATTGTAGTTTTTAGAAATTATTTCATATTAATTAATTCTATTAATTAATAAGGGCTTTCACCGAAAAAGTGAGCTTCTATGAGCAACCATCTAATGCCAACCACCTATTTTTTCCAGTTGTAAGAACAAAGAATATACACTATGGCACCCTGAAGATTAACACGTGTGTGTGTGTATGTGTGTGTGTGTGTGTGTAATGCCATATGCTGTTTTGGACTTGTTTCATTCTGTTTTGTGCACTGTATGCTGGCACATATATTAGAACTCAGTCATTAGTTTCCTATCCCATAAAGTGTTAACATGGTTATTGCTGCTTTGAATTGGCACTTCAAGTATTCTTTTTTTTTTTTTTGCATACAACAGTGACAGAGGCTGGGTTCACATGATCCCACACCTGGAACATTGAACCACAAACTAGTCAACACATAGTTAAACTGGAGTGAGTTCTGTATACTAATATTTCTTTGGCCATCCCAATCATTGAAGCAATTCTAAGCAGTGTACAAAGATAAGCAATTTAAAACAAGCCTAAGCAAAGGCAATAATAAAAATACATAAATCACGCACGTCAGGGAAATCACAATGCAAAATAACTTCCTGTACACTAAACAGGTCACAAATCATGCTATTCAGGCCTGTTAAAAAACCAGTCAAGACTTTCCTGAAGGACAACAGGTTCAAGACTGAGCAGACTTGCTATTCAAAAGGGCAGGGGCAGTGACAGTGACAGAGAAGGCATGTCTTGGGATTCTTCACTGATGGGGTCCAGAGAATGCTGACCCTGCCAGATCTTACTGGATGGGAAGAAACAATCAGAGCAAGTTTACAGCTCAATGTGTTAACTCAGGAAACTGGACTAATTGAATGAACTATAGTTAAGTTACCATGAATAAGCATGTTATATAAACATAAATCAAATCAAATCTTTAGTACGGTCATAGACCAGCATATGTGTAAACATAGTTTTTACAGTATGTCATATACCCATCTGATCCCATTTCCAAATGACAATTATATTACAATATTTGTGTCTGATAAAGAAGGTTCTTCCCATACAATAATTGTCTCTGTAGCCATGGTAGTCAGTTGTATCTCTCTCTCTCTCAATTCATCCATCCATCCATCCATACACACACACACAAATATGCACACTCCCTGAAATTGATGCCACAATAAATTGTTGTATTGACAATGCAGGAGAAACTGTTTTAGTTTTTTTCTTTTGGTTGCCACAACAGATGGGCAAGGCTACTCTTAGAATCTGTGCTCACACAAGGTTTGAATGAAGATGGTGACATCAACATGAACTAACTAGCAACAGAACTAATGAGCACCAAACAGGCCAACATGAAAAAGGGATTAAACTAATGGAGACCAGACCTGGCTGGTTCTACTTTAGTAGCCAGAAAGTCATTCTTTCCATGTTAGCTGTGCATTGTGGAAGCTATGCTTCTTATATAAACTTGGGTTACAGACAGGACAATCTAAAACATTAGGTTTAAAGATGCATACATTCCATTGTACTTATTGTGCAGGTAAGAGTTTATGCAATCACTGCCAGATGCAATTGATAACCAGACACACTTTTTAATATTCAGACTGGTTGTATGTGTATTTTTCACCAGAAAGGTGACACCTCTGATCATCTTGAGTTCTAGCTGAAATTGCCATTCTGTGGCAAAGCCAAGGGTTTTACAAATGATTTCCCAAGATTTTGTTAATAGCATGATGAGGCACATTGTCTTCTACTGCCAATATTCCTTTTATTGTAAGTTTTTTTTAAAAAAATCAATAGGTTCTTGAGTATTAGTTCAAACGACTCACTTCAGAACACACTCCTTGTTTCAGGCAATTCCAGCTCCATTTCCCGATTTTGATTTCAGAGAGTTCTATGCCCCAGTTTACTGTGCATGACGAGTTTTGCCTCATTCAGAAGACCTGGGAGGCTGAAATTAGCAGGAATCAGAGTCAGGTAACCTTGATGGCCACTAGATGGCTCCATTTTACATGGCAAGTCATTCATTACCTCAGTGAAGGCAGCAAGGCCACTGTGCACACTTGATGCTCCATCCCAACTGCTTTAATAATACATATGGAGACAATTACTGTACGCTGTATCACAGTGAGCCAGCACTTCATTATACAAATGCAATTCTATTACAATCCATAATGTTTTTCAACTAGCAATGATATTAATCATGGTCTTTTGCATCTCAGACTACTCACTTGTGTAAATAGCTAATAATTATTTGCTGCCCTTTAAGGACACTAAAACCAGCTGTTTGCAACAGATGTCTCACTCGGCCTATTGGCCTGCCCTGTTTTAATCACTCGTAACCATAATGAAAAGACGCACTCTGGGAAGTTTTACAACCCCATCGGTTTGCATGAACAGGGTCTCTTGAATTACAGCCAGTAAAATGCATCCTGAATCTCCTAGGGATACCATGATGATGGCAGCTTGTCCTCAACATCACATAATCAGAGCTGTCATTCACAACAGATACTCTCCTTGACTGAAGTTGACCTTATGTGCAAGATTCTGAGAAGGTCCCCTGCGATCTCCTGCCTCTCAGCCCGCCCCCCACCCTCAAGCAGAATATCTAAAAAAGGGCACAAAGTTTACAGGGTAAATCTGCCAACATAGTTCTACTGGGATTATACACATCCCAAATCCGTGTGGCCCATGGCTGAAACTCAAGGAACTACATTTTGAATATATTTGGAGCCCGCCAAAGTTGGAAAGGCTGATTGTAGAGAGGGGCAACCTACAGCCCTGAAACTAATGTCCCTCTCTTCTAACAGCACTGCCTAACTTTGGTTTGCTGACTCTGATTTAGCTTGAAAAGAAAAACAAACAACCTCCCCACTCCCCAAAGCAGAGGGAAAAATGAACATCTTGATGCCATCCACACTTACGACATTGTCAGATCCAATGGATATCATTTCCATAGTTACTGTAACCCAGGAATACCCAAAGCTTCCAGCACCATGACCCTTTTTGGATTTTTTAGAAGCCCTCATGTTAATATATTTTCTACTACAGATTAAGGTTACTATGGTAACTAACCATTTTGGTCGGGTGAAGAGGTTGAATTTAATTGTCTCCTTTTCAGTTGTTAATTTTTGCACCTGGGGGGAAGAACTTGCCTGGACTTGTTTTAGTTTCAGTTTCCCTTCTGTGTAGGCTTGCAGAGAATATGCAGCTGAGATAAATCTCTCCTCTCAGCAAACAGCCTTTAAATATGTTTTCTGTAAATAAAATTATTTTTATAGAAATGCCTGGTGTGTGACTTTTCTGATCTCTCCTGGGCCAAAGGCTTTCCTAGCAATCTGCTAACAGGTTATGGGCCCAGTAAGCAGCCCAGTAAACCCACCAAGAAGCCCATTAAAACCCCAGATAGAATAGAGAGATCAGCTCCACACCTCATGCACAATTTAAAGGCAGGTAGCAAAGACATGTGAAGATTTTCTTTGGAGCCACCTGGAGATTTTCCAGCAACTGCTGGTCTACAGGACAAAGAAGCCAGCTGAGGTGACTTGCAAAAGAAGGAAGAAGCCATGGCTACCTCCCAGCCCTCAGCGATGCCTCTGGAGCGCCTATCAGAGACCAACTATTTGAATTGGGCCCTAAAGATGGAGATGTACCTTCGCAGAGAGAATCTTTGGCTGCCAATTGGTGAGCAACCCCCACAAAATCCCAGTGCTGAATGGCTGAGACAGGATGAGTGGGCTAGAGCCACCATTATCCTAGGAGTTGAGGACAATCAGCTAGTCCACGTACGAGGTATGCAGTCTGCAAAGCAACTCTGGGACGCTTTCAGAGACTTGTACGTAAAGGCAGCAGCAGGGAGTAGAGTTACCCTGACAAAAAGGCTGTACAAAGCCTACCTTGCAGAAGGAGATAGCCTTCCTGAGCACCTGCATTATATTAAGCAGCTGTTTGTTGAGTTGCAGGAGAGAGGAATGGAATTTACACCTCTCACAAAATCCTATATCCTCCTGTCCTCACTGAATGAAACGTGGGACACGCTGATTTGTACCCTGGAGGCTATGCCTGAAGCAGACCTTACCCCATCGTATGTTACACAGCGCTTACTCGCTGAATGGGAGAAGAGAGAGGAAAGATCCCCCCTATCTCTTCTGGAAAGCTGCAGTACCAGAAAACAAGGGAAAGGAAGCTGAGGCCACAGCACTAGCCAGCCAGCGATGCTTCACTTGTGGTTCAGCTGGACATTTGCAGAAAGACTGTGCCTTGAGACCCAAGAGTAGAAAGACAGAGAAGAAGAACACAAGGGCAACACAGAAGAAGGCTCTTCAGACAACCCAAATTGCACAGGTTGCTGAGAAGGGTAATTCTGATGTATGGGTGTTAGATTCTGGGGCCAATTGTCATTTATGTACAATTGTAAAAGCTGTCTTTTGTGTCAGTGTCTAAAACTGACAAAGTGTGTCTTTGGCTGATGGATCTATGACCAAAATTATGGGACAAGGTGACTTGTATTTATCCTGCTTGGGAGAAACTCTGAAAGGTGTGTTGTAGGTACCAAATCTACAGTTAAACCTTTTATCTGTGGCACAGTTAGCTGGAACAGGGTATATCATAACATTCAAGAAAAATGGTTGTGAGATATGTAAAAATGGGAAATTGTGTGCTACTGGTATGTTAAAAGACTCCTTGTACATTGTGCAAAATGCAAGGAAGCCAAGCTGCAAGGCTGCAGTTGGCAACACTCCATATCATGACCAATGTGTACACCTAATACACAGAAGATTTGGTCATGCTAATTTCATGTATATAGCACAAATGCCACAGCTGTGTGCTGACCTGAAGATAAAACCCTGTGATAAATACTTAGATTGTGTAGTTTGCAAAGAATGCAAAACACTAAAAGTTCCTGTGAGTAAGCACAGTGACAGAGTTACAACTAGACCTTTGGAAATTGTACACTCTGACATTATTGGTCCTTTTGCTCCAAGTCTTGGACAAGCAAGGTATGCAATGACCATCATTGATGATTTCTCAAGATACACATTTATCTACATCTTAAAACACAAAGATGAGGCATTTGAGAAATTTAAAGGTTTTGTGACATGGGCAAATGAAAAATTCCCTAGGCCTGTATCTGCACTCCAATGTGATAGAGGAGTAGAGTAACCCTTACACCCCTCAGCAAAATTGTGTTGCTGAAAGAAAGGGCAGAACCTTGCAAAATGCGATGGAATGCATGCTTAAAGATTCACAATTATCTTTTAAGGATTGGGGAGAGGCAATATCTACTGCCTGTTATGTACAAAACAGATTGTATAACTCTGTGATTCAGGACACTCCATTCCATTTGTTTTATGGTGTGAAACCAAAGGTAAACCATCTTAGAGTGTTTGGTAGCACTGCATGGGTTCATATTCCAAAACAAAGAGAAGGAATGGAGGCCCCACAACAAAGAAAGCCATCTTTGTTGGCTATGAACAAAGCCAAAGGAGCTACAGGTTCATAGTGGGAGAGAAATTAATTATTAGCAAAAGTGCTTCTTTTGCTGAGCAAAACTGGGGGAGATTAAATTCTAGCTCTCCAGTTGATCTGACCACCACAAGAGAACAGCAAGGACTTGCTGATGGTGATCTTTTGCCTGATGGGGACATCAAACCAGAAAAGCAAACTGAAGATCTGTCTGATGAGACAGATGCTTCTCAGGAAAGTGATAGGAGTCAAAATTTAAGCCCTGTATTACCTCGCAGATCTCAGAGGAGTAATAAAGGCATTCCTCCATCATGTTTTCAGGCTGAAACAGTAAAGGCTTTTCACATATTCACAGAACATGTGTCTTTAAAACAAGTGAATGCTTTACCACCTGAGATTGCACAAAATTGGCATTCTGCCATGCAACAGGAGTTAGCATCCTTGAAAGAAAATAAAACATGGAAACTGGTAAATCTACCTCCAAATGAACGCTGTCTAGGTTGCAGGTGGGTTTTCAAACTGAAAAGGGATGCTGATGGCAAAATCCAAAAATATAAAGCAAGGTTAGTTGCAAAAGGGTTCACTCAAAGGAAAGATTTAGACTTTGACAAGACTTTTGCACCAGTTACTAAAGGTGGATCAATTAGATTACTGTTAAAAATTGCTGCACTCAAAGGAATGTCAGTTCACCACTATGACATTCAAACTGCATTTCTCTATGATGATTTAGACCACAAATTATACATGCAGAAACCCCCTGGCTATGAAAAAGGGGAGAATCTAGTCTGTGAACTGCAGAAGTCAATCAGTGGGTTAAAACAAACTGCTAGATCCTGGAACCAAAAATTAGATGAAAAACTGCAGAATTTTGGTTTTGAAAAAGGAAAAGCAGATCCATGTGTATATATGAAGAAAGACAAACAAGGCTGTATGTCTCTCTGCATTTATGTTGATGATTTGCTGCTGTTCACATCAACAGAAAAACAAAGGCTTGATTTTGAAGCCTGCATGAAAAGCCATTTCACATTAAAAAAAGCCTTGCAACTGTAACAAATAATCTAGGTTTGGAAATACACAGGAAGAAGGATGGTAGCTTTCTGTTAAACCAAAGGGGAGATGTTAAAATAATGTGAATGGAAAGACATACAGAGTGAACAAAGCAAATTGGTTTGCATCTTATTCTGTAGTATAAAAAGGAGTGTTAATATGTTTTCTACTACAGATTGAGGTTACTATGGTAACTAATCAGTTTGGCCGGGTGAAGAGGTTGAATTTAATTGTCCCCTTTTCGGATGTTAATTTTTGCGCCTGGGGGGAAGAACTTGGCTGGACTTGTTTTGGTTTCAGTTTGCCTTCTGTGTAGGCATGTAGAGAGTTAAGCAGCTCTCACTGAGAGCCTGTAAGAATGCAGAAGCTTTTAAATATGTTTGCTTTCTGTAAATAAAATTATTTTTATAGAAATGCCTGGTGTGTGACTTTTCTGATCTCTCCTGGGCCAAAGGCTTTCCTAGCAATCTGCCAACATTCCCCACTCCTAGTCCATCAGCTGAACCACTACATCACTCTGTCTCTCCCATGTCAAATGGCTCACCCTATTATTTTACCCAAGTTGACATAAGGCTGGCTTGGCTACTTTGGAGCAGGTCAAGCAGCCCAACTTCATAGCTGGGATTATTAATATAGATATGCTACCTATATTTCCTTTCCCTGCAAGATAGTGTAGTAGACTAACACTGCAAAAAACCCATGTTTAAATGATCCCATATGTCCAAATGTTATTATTTTGACTAGGAACTTAAAAACTGTCTTGTACGTGGTCTCAGGACATCAAGGTCAGTAACTGAATTCACTTTGCGACAATGAGTATTGGCTAATTTTGACTCAGTAAGCATACACTCAGCAAACTGCAACGTAAACAATTGCTTGGTGTGATCTGTAAAAGCCAAGCAAAATTGTAGGTGTACATGTGGTTTTACTACTGTGGTCTGCCCTTTACAAAAACACATTGTGTGCTGTCAGAGTAAATAGATGGTCATAATCTCTTCCGCAATAACTTAGAACAAAGAACAGTTCGGGGGAGGGGGCAGGGAGACCGAGGGGAAGACTAATTGAATTTAATTGTCCCCTTTTCAGTTGTTAATTTTTGCACCTGGGGGGAAGAACTTGCCTGGACTTGTTTTAGTTTCAGTTTCCCTTCTGTGTAGGCTTGCAGAGAATATGCAGCTGAGATAAATCTCTCCTCTCAGCAAACAGCCTTTAAATATGTTTGTTTTCTGTAAATAAAATTATTTTTATAGAAATGCCTGGTGTGTGACTTTTCTGATCTCTCCTGGGCCAAAGGCTTTCCTAGCAATCTGCTAAGACCTCATGCCTATCCACCTGAATGCCTGTTAAATCCATTTGTCAGTTTGGACTTGCCCTTACCCCTCCATCTTCCAGCAATCTGTCACTAGTCTTCCTACTAGCCCACCCTGCTGTGATCTTCTCATCACCCACCCACTGAATTTCAGAGCCCCTTCTCTCCTTCCTTTCTATCAGCCTAATGATCCCCATTCATCTTCTCAGTCAGTTAGATCTTCCTCTGAAAAGTACTGTATTTACTTTCAGAATGATAATTTTTCCAAAAAAGTTGACATCCTTGGAATTTCTTCACATGACCTTGGTGTGGAAACCTCTGTGATTGTCCATACCCAGTGTTGTCCTGAGATCTAAAGGCTACCCAGCCTGTTGCAAAGGGTGGAACTGTTTCTCAATGTGGGAAAGCCTAGCCCTGACCATCTGTTGTATAACATTTCACATTTTATTTTTCTTAAATTTAGAGGCTGCCTGACTCCAAATGACTTTGGGCATTTCAAAGCAAGAACAATGAAACAGAAAAAGAAAATCATATACATCCAGAAAAAAAAAATACAAGAACAATGCCCCCCCCCACGCCAAAGGAATCAGAACCTACCCTATTCCAATCCCAGAGGGAACAGCAATATTTTCAAGGACTTTCAGAACATCATTAAGGTGGGAGACATGCACACTTGCGGGGTGGGGGGTGTTCCAGGGGTAGGCACCATGACAGAGAATATTTGCTTCCTAAATGCTAAGAGGTAACACAATTTAATTGAAGGGCCCTGGAGTGCACCCTCGCTGCCCCATCTTACTGGATGGGAGACAACGGGAGATAGGCGGCCCCATTCGCTGGTTTTGCAAATGATTTGAAAGAAGCACTTCCGAGCAAGTGCAAATCCGAGCGCAAATGCAGCACTCCCTATTATTAATACAGCAGCTTGATTTTTAATGCTTCCATGCAAACCTGAAAAAAACAACACTGCATTAACTGAAATGAGTGGATTCTTTAAAACGGTGACACCTTTTCTTCAGGTTGACGTGGAAGCCTGAAAAAAGTTGCACTGCTTTAATAAATAGCCGAGAGATACTGTGCTAAGTCCAAAACTTTTCTTCTTAACCATTTCTGAAGGAGGCACAGCAGTTACATCTGTAAATTGCTTTCAAGCATTTGAAGCAGTGCTAATTACAGTGTCCCTGTTTGAACATCCCTTTGCCAGAGATAGAAGAAGCTGAGGCATGGAAAGGGTGGCTTGCCTTAAGGGGATTCATAGCAAGATGGGATTCATACAGATGGTCCTTGTTTAACGACCACTCATTCAGTGACCGTTCAAAGTTACTATGGCACTGAATGAATGATACTTACAACTGGTCCTCAAAGTTCTGGCCATCTCAGCAACTGGCTTGCACTTATAACAATTGCAGGATCCCACGGTCACAATTGCCATCTGCGACCTTCCCTGCTGGCTTCCCACAAGCAAAGTCAATGGGGAAGCTGGCAGGAAAGGTCACAAGTTGCTCCGGTAAGTCACTTGCACTCTCCTTCTCCCAGCAGCAGCCACCGCTGGCCCGACCATGTCGTGCCTCACAGCCCACCCAAGCACCCTTCCCCACCTGGCAACTGCAACTTACCTGCCTGCCAGTCTGCTTGCGAATCACCTGGGACTCACTCAACAACCCATGATTCTCACTTAACAATGGCAACAGGGAGTGCCAGGGTTGCCATCGCTAGCAACACAGTCACATGACATTGTACTTTATGACTGCATCACTTAGTGATGGAAATTCCAGTCACAATTACCATCGTTAAGTGAGGACTACCTCTACCAGGGATATCCAAATTCCTAGCTTAGGCATTTTAACCATTCAGGCATGCCAGCTCCTTTTAACAGAGCATGTGGTGGAGCTCCAAAACTGTTAAACCCTCCATAGTAGACTGTGGGGTGGGGGGAAACAGGGCTCTGTGATGTCCTGTTCCATCAGGTTCATTCTGAAATCACATTAAGAGCAGAAGGTTATATTCTTGATCAGAGCCACTTCTGTTTGTATCTTGCTTTGATCAAAAGGGGGAAAAAGATACATATGTTTTACAGTATGAATTACAATACAATTTGTCATTAACAATAGGCACTTTTGTGAATGTTCCCGAAAGAGAAGAAGGGCTGAAGGGAAAAATTACCCTTTCCTACTTACAGATGGTCTTTCAGAAATAGAGGAATATATTGTCAGGTGCACCATGATGTTTATGACCTCAGCTTGTAGTCTGTAACTAAAGAGAACTTGGCTCGCTTTTGTTCACACACAAGGGTCTAGCTATTATTTAAATGGAAACATTCTGGAAATGGTTAGTAAGAGGTAAAAGTAAAAATTGTGAGTACGTTTTTCTATTGACAATTACTAAAATGGGTGATACTTCTAGAAAGACTTGCTAGTTCTTTAGAAATTCATCACTGCCAAGATGAATACATTTCTTTTTAAAAATTAGCACAGTTCACATTTTATGCATTTTACACATGGCAGATTTTCAGAATATCTAATCTGTTTGTTAATCATCTGTCTGGGGCAAAGAAGAGATATTTGGGATATAATTATTGTCACCTTTGTGTACAAAATCAGGGCTTCAGTGTTAAATAATTGCCACTTCAGCAGCATAAACTATTTCCTGCATAGGAACACTCCAATGAAAAATTGGTTTAAAATCCATATAAATTAAACAGAAATTAGTGAATGATAAACTCCAAAGGGATAATTTACTAGTTAATATAGTGCCTGCATATTTTAGAAAGCAAACCCAAAGTATATTTTTTAAAAGACTCCAAACTCCAGCCCAGTAAGTTCTGAGCGGAAAATAAAAATCAATCCGCTATTTTCAAGAGGCATTGAAGATCCTGGCTTCCACATGTTTGAAGCTCAATTTACTTTTCCATTAGGTTGGTACAATAAGCAGAATTTCAGCCGTGGTGGATAGATTGCCAGAGAAAAACGAAACAAAAAGACTTATTTCCTGCAATCCAAACCAAAGCTTAGATTGTGAACTTTGCACTTCTTCAGTTTGGTCGCCCGTGAAAGAGGAAAGAAAAAAATATACTGGATGGCCGTGAAGCACTCTATCAAAACAAAAGCTTTCATATCAGTGACAGGAGAGTCACTAGCTGCCATATGTCACTCTGATCTACATATGCTAACCTGAGCCTGGCCAATGGCGTGCCGTCAAACTCTTCCATGACCCTGTTGTTCCCTGTAATGAATGCCCCTTTGTCAGCAGTGCTAATGCTACGCAATCTGTTTGGCCATATTGCCACATATAGCCCAGCTTGGTGCAGCCCTGCACATTTTGCCACACAAGAGTCCCGTGCTGGATGCCTTGCAATCTGTTGCTTTTGAAAATTGGAATTCGTCTGTGACAAAGGAGGCCCTTCATTGTTATCCGTGTCAGGCATTCCAAGTGTGGCTCTTCCAACAGCAGCTGTCTCTGAGGCCCGGGTTGAAAATACACTTCCTGCCAACGGCTTGGCCTGTCGTATGAAAATAAATTGCAGGGTGAGACAGAGTTGTTTTGACCAGTCCCTTCAAGTGAGCATGTTACGCTTTCCAAGTCTTCAGCTACGTGGAATTCCATCCTGCCTTCATGACTGATTTTGTGACACCTTCGATCTGGTGCTATAACTTTTGCAGTCAGCACACTCTTTGGTTCCAGTAAATCTGGATATCTCTTACCGTAAACAGATCTATTGGGAATAATATATAATAGGAAGTGAAATTCTGCTGAAGAAAATTTAAGTGTTTGTTATTTGGGGGAACATTCTTGTATTATTTATTTATTTTATTTATGTCTCAAATTTGTACTACTGCCCACCTCACCCAAGGAGGGACTCTGAGCAGTATTAATTTTATAGTTCAGTTAATTAGTCAACCAATGAATCGATAGTTTGCTTCGTTCATAGGAATCCATTATAACAGTGGCATTCATTTTCGTGTGCTGGGGAGGATTGCTGAGGGTAGATTTGTTTACTGTTGGAACCACTTCGATTTTGCTTCATAATAAAATAGAATAAACGATCACATTTCAAGCAGGGAGTCATAGCTTTTGTTTAACACATTTTAATCTTGCATGGTTTATTTTTATGTTTCAAAAACTTCCTATGTGGAGAATCTGATTATGTATTTTTAAAGGTATTTTTATAAATATTTTAAGTATTTTTTAAATAGCACATTTTTAACAAAAATGAAATCAGAATGCCATAAGACCTCCTCACATACACACAATTGTCACAGAAATGGGAAGGTTAGGAACAGCTTGCCGGTTCTCATGCTCTGTCCTGCACTGTCATGGAGTGTAAAAAAGATTAAAAGGCGATGCTTCATCGAGTATCCCTACCGAAGCTGCTTCCAGCTCTAGGTTCAGTTGTGATCTAGGTTTATGCAAATAAAAGGTCTACGTAAAACAAGTCTCTGTTTTCCACATGGGGGATTCACTTATCATTTATTTACATAACTTTCTAGAGAGAGGCAAAGTGGCATTTTGAAGGAGGCAGAAAAAGTTGTGCACAGAAAACAAAGGCAGTAAAATCAAGGCTCCATCCCTAAACCCTTAATGCTCTTTCAAGAGTAAAAGATTAAAAACAACACAGCACAACACAACACAGGTTGGGCTTGTGCAACATACCAAATCAAAAACTAACTAATCAAATATTAGCCTAGAAATAGGTAGGGTTATAGTTACAGTGACCTTTATATTATAAAGAATGGTCCTTTATTTCAGAAAGCTGCCCTTTACTTTTCCCCCCCCAAAACTTGCTTTTATCCTTCATTTTGGTCATTTAACTTTTACCGTACAAATGGTACCACCTCATGTAGTTTTACACATTCGTGTGAAAAATATGGAAATTGAATTGTCTTTTTAAAATAAAGTTACACATACTCTTTGATTTTAGATATTTTTATTAGACTCTGCATTTTTTGTAGTTTTTCTTGGTTTTGCTCTTGAACTGTCCTTTGTAAAGCAATGTTACAAACAATTTTTTAATCCTTATGAACCTCTTTTAGATTTGCCCCCTTTTCAGGTTTGTCCTTTATTTTTTCCAAGAAAATATAGTCACTGTTTGTACAGCACACAGTAAAGGAAAAGGGACATTTCTGCATGCTCGTTTGAAGCCAGAATTATAGCAAATGACCTTTTGCAGACAGTAAACAATTATTTATCGGGCATCTGTAACGCATCCTATACCCTCGGTATCCTGCCTTCTGCTGCCCCTGCTTTCCAATATAGCTCACCTGCATGACAGGGGAAGCCCTTTCTAAAGGGGAGACACCTGCTGTAAAAGAAAGTGAATTTTGTCATGAAAAGCTGTTTTTGCCATGAAAGCATATTTCCCCCTTTGGCTTCCTTATTAATTTGTATTAAGCACATGCTGGCAAGCCAGGAAAGCCTGTGTGGATTCATAGCAGGCTTTACCACTGTCACCCAAGGGCATGTTCACAATATCTGGATTGGTCAAACACTGTGTGCTATACTGTTGCTTTCTCAGCTGTTTTCTTCAGCAGGGGCGTGGTTTGTAAAATTATGAATCAATACACAATCTGTGAATGACTATTCTGCCTTGCTAAATTTAATAGTTACTCATCTGTGGGCCAGGCTCTCCAAAGGCATCAGTCTTCTTTAGGTATTCATGGCTCAACCATTTCAAGACCCTCATTCACTGGACAATTCTAACAGATGCCTTTCTATTGTGTGCATCCAAAGTTGACCCAATGTCATGTTTCTTGCACAGACATACTGATAATTGCATTTGCTTGTGTGCTTGAGAGGCACTGCCCAAGGTTTTCGGAGAGGCACACAGTCTTGGGGCCTCAGGTTGTGTATCCCTGCATAGAAAGAACTTAATTGGTCTTTTGTGCCACTATAACTGAGATGGTTGAGCCACTAATTCCAGGATTCAAATACCTGTCTGGTTTCATTGAATGGCTACATTAACCATTTGATCACAGACAATTAGGAAATCCAAAGGATGTTTCAGCAGATTAAAGAGTGGAAGGAATGGCCTATGGAAGAGATGCAAGCTTTTATGATAACTTATTGCCCTCCATTAGGACTTCTAGATTGCTATTGCCTGCTCCCTAGCTCAGGTCAGGTCAGCTGTACTGTAAAGTCAATGGGTCCTCACATTTGCTGCTATCCTTGCACAATGACCACATAGAGTTGAGGCTTTCTAGGATCTGACATTCTCCTCTCTGACGGCCCAGCCTGTTGTGGGTATTCAGAATATTTGGATAATTAAGAGAAGTGACAGAGCTTCTAGCAAATACAGGGTACCTTCTAATGGGTTCAAACAAAACAAAAGACCTTAAAGCTTGGCTAGGAAAACCATGGATCTGTCCATTGTCATTATGATGTGTCCCCTTGGCATCTCTTGCCAGGATGAATCAAGGCGATCTGGCGAAGAAAACAAAGCAAATGCAAAAAAACACTAAACAGAAAAGCAAAACAAAAACAAGCATGCAAAACACATATAGGTCAGTGCAATTATTTCTCCAACATTACTCTAAATACATAGTTCTCACAATTATCATTATCCTGCAAGTGTGGAAAGAAACACTAAAATACAGAAATACTGTAGAACAAAGCCAGATCACCTTCTCTAAACTATATGGTTAGATCTGAAGAGAAAAGGTCAGCATTTCTGAAATTTTCCAGTGTTCTTTACTTCTTTGAAACACTATTGTTCCTCATGGAATGTAAGTCATTCTAGTGAAACAGGTTTGTTGAAACTCTATGCAACATTTCAAAACAAAAGAATAGGCTCATCCAATTATTACCAAGCTATGCAACAAATATAAAAGTAATCTCAAAACAAAATCAAATTTTAAAAAAAAGGTGTGAGGAGAGAAAAAAGCTCAGAAGTTTGTTGATGCATACTTTATTCAGGAAAACAATGGCAGAAGAGGGGTTATCTCCCCTTCCTGCTTCTGAACATCCCCGAAACTTCTGGATGGCTTCTGTGAGAAATGAAATGCTGGTCTAGCATGGGCTTTGGATGCTCCTGCCGGGCTCTGATGTTCCTATGCAGGAAAAATCTGCAATCAGTATCGGAGAGAAATTATAAGGAAAACAGCAGAAAGGATGAGAAAAACAGCAAGAAAGGATTTTGACCATTTTTAGTGTCACATTTTTAAAAAATTTCCCATGTGAGAATAGGGTAGAACTGAGATACCCAGCAATACACAACAATTGTTATGCCAAATTACTCTTTCAGTACAATCCCACAGATATGTTACTCAGACATAAATCTCAGATACCCAGTGGGGATGTCCCAGTACAGTAGTCCAAATTCATTCCTTGGGTGTAGTTTACATTTAAATGGAAATTGATTCATATTACGAAGCAGAGGGATTTTTTAAGCCTTTTTGGTCTCTGCATATATGGAATGTGTCTTTCCTTAATGTGCTTTTTTAAAAACAAGCCTTTGATGCTCCCTGTCCATGGCAACTTCACCTTATTAATCGGCTCTTTTCTACACCTCCAAGATATGCTTTCTTTATCTTATAGCAGCTGGGGGGAGTGAGCAGCGCAGGAGCTGGGGGGAGGTCACCTACCTCAGTGCTTTTCCTGTTTTTTTGAGGTGGGCTTGCTCTGGAAGAATTACTTGTGAAATTATTTTAGCATTATTTTAGAGTTTAGGCATTCCTGTCTTTCCAATCTCTTTATAGCCCAAGCAATACGTCTGCCTGCCCATTTTTACTGTGCTATTTCACCAGCTCTATGTCCATGTGATACTTGAAATTGCTTAATGTAATGCATTGTTATCCATATCTTGCATAGTTCCCCTATGGTTAAATATACATATGAGTGTGGAACTGGTGTTGTTTAGCAGAATTTGCAAACACTGGGCTTCTAATTCTGGTCAAATATTAAACCAAAACAGAAACTGTTCCATTATGATTGCATGGAAGATGTAGCCAGAAAACAGCTGCAGACCATGCTGAAATTGTTGTTCAGGAAAGGGTTTGGGGATGGTACAGTCAAACTATCCAGAGTGGTTTAATATGTTGTGTGAACATACCCTGTATAACTAGCAAAGTTATGTGTTCAGCCTTTCTAGTGTGGTCTTCTCTCAGTTCTCTTTCCATCTATCAGGAAATAGTAGGGGTTCTTTTTCTACATATATATCCTGCAAAATGTGACATTTGATTCAAGAGAATTCACACATTCTCTCTTGATACCATTATTTTGCCATCTGTAGTTATTTCCTGAACTTTATATCATGCCATCATGATCAAATCCAGCTTGCAGTCTACTGATAAAAGACTTATTTACAGCACAGAGGGTCAAGATCCAAATTCCCTGGTTAGACTCTGTATTCTAGTGGCTCAGAATCTGGGGATTTAAGTCCCAATCCTTCTGTGCCAGGTTGGGGAAAGCTGACTGTATATATTGCAGCATGAACCCCAAAATCCTGCCCAGAACTCTGATCACAGGATATTGCTTTTGATAAAAGGGACAAAACAAGTTGGTTTCCTATTTCTCCTGAAGACCTTTATAAATCTGCTCTGGAGAATTGGAGGGTTTGGAAGAGTTGCCATGGGAGATAGGATCACTAAAACCCGCCTGCCCCAGATGAAAGCCGCTTCTGCTGCAAAGACCTCTTTATAAACAGAGGGAGCCCTAATGTTTGTGGAACAGCAAAGTTGATACAACTCTACACTAAAAAAAAGTATTTCCATTTCTGAAAATGGTGGGCCGTAAATTAAAGGATTGGATTGAAGATGCGATCATCTTAAAGTATTCAAGAAGCCCCATCCTAAACAAATTTCCCAGAAGGCAGCATGGTGAATCACTTCCCTACTGTTGCAAGAAAAATAGGTAGTGTCCATACATTCCCTGAGATTTGGCTTAATTTTAGGAAGTCTTTATTTTCTAATCCTAAAAATGTTTTCTCAGAAATAAATTTCCCTTTTGGTGATCCTCTTCATACATTTTCCCCAGGCATTTCCGAAGATGTGAACAGGAACAAGACCAACTAACCAGCCCTTTGCTTGAGACTGTGTATGTTGAGCTGCCATATCTCTACGCATAATATCGCCATGTGATCCTTTGCCAAGAGAGGTCTCCATGCACACTGAATGGGTTCCAGTGGTAGCCTTCTGGTAAGCCATCTCTCGGCTCTTCAAGGTAGGCCAGGTCAGGAAACAGGCTCAGAAGAAATACTAGAAGCTAACTTTATTGATATAGGCTACAATAACAACACCTTGAAAACCTGACAGTGTTTCCCCTTCCCTCCCTCTTATATCAAAGAAAGTCAAGGTGGGGCAACTATAAGGTTCTTTTTCACTTTTTGTTTTGTTTTCCCAGACTGAGCTCCTGTTTTGCTAATAGTCTTCGCAGAACTTCTGCAGGGTCATTTCTATATTCTTCTACACAACCCCTTCACCACTATCCTGGAAGAATTTGTGCTCTATATAAGGCAATACAAAGAACAAGATGATAATGGTAACAACAGCACAATAGAGACTGCTCAACATGTATGACAGGGGAAAGATAAAGTTGGTGTGCCCTGTTCTTTACTGCCCATTGAAGGAAGTATCTGAATGGGATTAATGACCTTCTAAGCTTCTTTACCAAAACATTACTCTTGGAAGATGCTGTTCATAAGGCCTCAGTATATAATAAAAAGATCCTTTATTATAATGTGTTTAACATTTGTCTTTGTGAAAGTACTTATCTTGAGAAGATGAAAATCTCAGGGTAATATGATCTCAGAACACATCAGCCAAACGCTGCCTGCGCACCCATCAGGGACACCAGGTGTGTACAGATTCCCTCCCTCAGGGCCTAACAAGTGGCAATATTGAATCAAATTAAACAAAAGTGACAATGATTTTATTTCCTTTATTTCCAATCAATACTGTAGGAATACAAATTTTCTAGAAAGCTACAAAAAAATCTACCACTTTATCAAGAAGGCATCAAAATGTGTCACTTTGCAAAGACATGAACACCTGCAGTAACCGACACAAAAATAGCATTTTTAGAGTGATGAAATAATTGCACTTAACTGTCATGGATATTAAAGGTATCACACATATGTACCGCAAAAGCTAGAATACAATTTTTTTTTACAAAGCACTTTTATAAAAAAATTCTCTGCACACAAACCCTATAATTTTCATATTACTATCATACTAAAGATAAATTCACTTTAAAGCCAACACTTAAAACGTTTTTAAAAACAAAGAAGGTACCAGTACCTACACACAGACGACAAATACAAGAATACTGTACTGCCAAAAGGTTTGATTGAAAGTTGTTTTGAAAACTTCAAAATATGTTAAGACACAATTTGCTAAGGTTCATTTTTCTTTCAAAATAGAGCTTTCCCTCAATGCCTGAGCAAGAGGTACTTTGTCATCCAAGGCAGATCTGACACCCCTATTCCCAAAATAACCAGCAGCAGTACAATATTAAAGTAACCACTGACCATATATGAATATGCTTAAGTCACAAACCCAGTTTATACACATTACACAAATAAACCAAGTGAGAATTCCATTAAGTCATTTACAAATGTGAACGAATGCATGTGTGAAATAAAAACAAAAAAGGAAACAGAAAGAAAACTTTTACCTAAAATGTACTGATATTAAAAAATTAAAGGCTATTCAGGTTTTAAAAACGGTTATAAAATTATTTTGTCTTTTTCAGGCACATATTGTAGGCGTTTCTTCTGCAGTCAGGAGCCTGAAGGAGAGGCCCATGAAAAAGAACAAAAACAAAACGAGAAACAAAAATAAAACCATTGTGTGAGGAGGTAACAGGATGTATGTTCTCTGTGAATGCGAGTGCATTTTGGAATTAGTTGATATAGTGGAACAACTTTTTTGGAAACTCTCTCAGCCATAGTAATCTGCTCAGCCGGAGAGCAAGAAATCCAAAGTTGTATTATACTTTGAATTACTCAGTCTTTCTATTTGTGGGAACGGCCAGGAGAAAAAAAAAAAAAACGAGATTACCAAGTAGTAACCAAAATAATAATAGTAATGATAATAGTCATCATCATCATCAACCTGAGTAGAGGCAAAAATGGGAACCAATTTATGTTATTATGGTCATCCCACTTGGAGGAGGCAGGGAGTGATGCTTCAGTGCCTCCCCAGGTGCTCCAATACCCACTCACAAAGCCACCCAGCACTAGGGTGTGAGTACCACACGCAATTAGGTCACTACGCGCTGCAAACAAGGTGGAGTGTTTAACATATCCAGGAGCTTCCCAGCTGCAGCAGAAGGCAATGCATGCCATATATATCGGTCCTACAGAACAGGGATGGGCAACAGTTTTGAGCCTTGGGCAGATGTCCTTGGTATTTGCATCATGCCCAGGGAGCTGTAGAAAGTGTGGGCAGAGTGGGTGAGGCCCCACATTTCAACCTTTCTAGCCCAGAGCACCTATTCTGCCCCTTAAACCTCCTCCACCAATATGGGAAGAATTAGCCCATTTGGGGGAAGGATTAGAGGACTTTTAGAGGGCAAAGTGGGTGCAAGGCTTATGACACTAATTTCACCCTTCAATCCCCCACCCCAAAAATTGGATCTGCATTTCAGGCCCACCCACTTGGGGGACTGCAAATGGGGTGTTGTAGCCCATAGGCCACAGGTTGACCACTCCTGCAGCAGAACCACATTTGTTACATGATGTGATTGTATGGGCAGTATTAAAATCACATTGGTCTGTAACTGATTTTACAGACCACCAACTGGTCTGTAAACTGTCAAAAGATAGGGTCAGTTTAGAAAACATGCCAAACCATGATTTTTGTTTCCTGTACTCTAGAATATAAACAACAGAGCAGCAACTTTTTCAGGCAATCTTTTGGGATTGGAAAATCTTTTGGGAGGGAAAAGTAATAATGAAATTGCATGAAATGTCAGCCAATCTTCTCTCTTCCTCCCAGCAATTGTTTATTTGGGCTTCTCACCTATAACCTTGTGAGATTCATGGGGTGGTGAGATTTCACCTGTTTTTATTCTAGCATGTTTAATTTTGATGTTTAATAATGGGTGCCTTGCACTCATATATGCCATACTGCCAACCCTTGGTATAATCCAAAATATAATAGGCAAATCATGGTTCTCAGCTACTTCTCTGTTTATTGTATCTGATTGTTCACAGATTTGAAAGTTCACTCTATGATGCAACAGCTTCTGCAGGCTGCATAAGGGACATTTTTACTAAAGGGCCATCGATGTTGATGTTTTATCAAATATAGAATGAATAAAATATGAAGTCTTCTATGAGTCTGATTCTATGTACCTGGAAGATTGTGATTAGATTTCATAAAATTTGATATTACTTCAAAGCTGACTTCATACACTACAATATGGTTTGTTTTTATTTAGCACATTGTGGGATCCAAACCAACATGTTTTGTAAACCATGTGTCATGCTTTAATGTGTAGCATGAATCTAGCCAAATATGGCTTATTTGACAACTATGATCAAGCAAACAAAGACTTAATGAGTTGTTTTATGAACAAGTCCAGAACACTGTTAAGTTTTCTTCCTGGTTTGGCAAGATGTCCAAACTAAAGAAAATGAAGAATACCCTAAGAATTCAACCAGGGCTGTAAAATTTACCAGTTTGCAGCTTCTGAAATTCTATAAATCACCTTCATACTCTTGGTTGCTTTTGTTCAGTTGAATCATCTCTGTTACTTGAAGGTGATAAAAACAGGAAGATTTGAGTTCAAGGGAATTGCCAAACTGAATGGACTCTAGTAGTAAGTGAGAAAATAGATATCGAACTTGCAAATTACACAACATAGTGGTACAGTACCTAAATAAGCCATTCTAGAATTCAAGTAAGTATAAAATTACATTTGTAAAAGCTATGTTTCAACTGCAACAACTTGTACCATTTCTTTTTTCTCAGTTTTATACATAAGACAATAAATAAAAATGATTCCTTTGCAATAAAATATACTCCACCCACTTCCTTATATCTGTCTCAGCAGATATATTTAATAGTTGTAAATATATATAGTTTACTTTTGAGGCCAAGCAATCCTTAGTGGATTAGATGCAAGAAGAGCGTGAGGGAGATTTAAATCTTTGAGGTTCAAGAAAACCAATATGAATGCAAATGAAAGAGATAGGGGGAACAATCACAAATATTACCACTTTGTGCTGCACAGTAATTTTAATTTAAAAAAAAAACTATTAAAACCAGAATAGCTACAATCCCCTCTGCCAACTTTTGGTTTTACTGCTATCAGTTTTCTCATGTGTGTGTGTCTATGTGACATGTGTGTATGTGTGTGTGTATACACACACACATACACCCCTTCTGAATCAGTACATCAGTTTCAACGTTGTCAATGTCTCTTGAAATAAACATTGTTCTCCAAATTCACAAACTGTGTTAAATGGCACACTTTATTTAAGGAAGCTGCCTGTCTAGCAGTGTGACAGGAAGAGACTGAATGATACCAGTCCAAAGGATTTTCCAACAATATTTGTTACTCATTCTTAAAAAATCGGTGCCAAAAAGCACAGGTCAAATGACAGGAACGTTTTGATCCATGCTTTCCAATTTTAGGCATCTGATTGCTCAAGTTTGTAAACAAAATAAGTGCAAATTTAAGATAGAGAAGACAACCATCTTCACAGAACTAGTTACTACATTAATAAAATCACATTTGGCCTTTGCTTAATTTTCTGCTAATTATGGAGATATGTAAAATTGGATGGAGAAAGACATGGCAAAGGTGAAATACTGATTTTTCTTTTCAATGCTAGTCATCAAAGCCTCAGAAACAACAAGAGGGAGATTAGTTTCCAGCATTACGCACTCTTGTGATTTGAAAAAAGCATGCTACTATAAAAAGATACTCTTTGAGAATGGAGGCCTGTTAGTTTTGACTGTTTCCAATAAACCAAAGGCATTATGGTGATCTCTAAATATTTTTGGTCTCTACAATTTGTCATTATTATGGCAGCACTTTTCTAAGCTGGAACTTCAAAACCAAAGGCACTTGCATGCACGAGTGCAGAGTCACAAACGTTTAAGTATTTGGTCATGAGAATTGAAAAAGGCAGCATTATTTATACAATTTGCTTTCTGCAGAAAATTCTAGAGCTGTTAGGTTTCATTTTGGTATAAAGATTCCAACTATGTAGTAATGGGGACTGACTTGTCTAGGAAGGTATCTTTGACCAAAAGGTTTTTCTCTAGGAGATTATTTTTTATATATGAAGTAAACCAAATTAATGGACTACATATGATCAGCAAGATAGGCTAAAGGGTACTCCTACTATAGCACTAAGGCACTGCATATTGTAATGCTTTGGCAGCTTGGAATTAAGAAGTTCCTACGACAAATAACAGTAACGAGAGAGATGCTTCCAGCTTACAAAAGAGCTCACAGTTGCCAGGCAGCGTTTGGGGACCACACATTCCATACAAAACCTTTGACAGACTTAAGGCTTGAGGAAGAAACATGCACAAGGGATAAATCATTTACATCCACAAATACGTGACTGACAAGGCAAACAGTTCCCCATACATTTTTACAAAAACGAATGTCAAGAAACATCGGGACGCTTCAAACTGTATAGTTATTACATACATTGTGTTGCAGGCTGCATTATCAGAAAAAAAAGAACCGTGCTTGTTTTGCAAACCGATCTGTTTCACATGCCTCCAGGGGTTACCTGGAGATACAGAATGATCCTAATGTTTCAGAACTTTTTTTTTTCCTAAAAAAATAAATCCATCAAAACCAAAAGCCTCATAACAGTTGACAGTTAAAGAGAGAATTTTAGACCTGTAACACCAAGTGCTTCAAATAAAGGGCTACTTCAGCTGGGTAAGATGCAGTGCTTCTACTAGATACATTGCTAGTGTTAAAAACAGGTGAAGAGACCCAACCATAAATGTTCAGTTTTAATGCTCTCAGACAAAATAACTGACAGCACAATCCTGTGCATATCTACTCAGAAGTAAGTCCTACTTCGTTCAACAGGATTTACTCCCATGTAAGTATGTACAGGACTGCAGCCCAAGAGGTTCATCTGTCTTAACATCTATTAGTCAAAAGATCCTCAGTTTACCAAGCACTCCCAGACTCTTCTTGGCCTTCTACTCTATTGCTGCCGTATCCTCCTACCTTTGTGAATGCAAAGCTGAGGCATAAGTGGCTGTCTAGGCATCTTGGCTTTTCAGGTCTTACAAGTGTTTGAGGAACCCTGCAGCAATCCACTAGAGAGAGAGGGTGAATGTAGTCATGGACAGAAGACTACAGATGTTCAGATGTTAAGCACCATAATCGTCCTTTAAAACAGAAAATCTTCAGATGATTAGACAATTGTACCTTGATATACATCCTCGCAGTCTTTAATGCAAATGTTTTCAATTGTGGAAGATCTAAGTTTATTGACACAATGTTTAAAATATCATAAATACTATTTATTCTAACAGCTACCCAAAAATTATTTTTCAAAACTGTAAGGAACTGTGTGTCTAAGAGCAATAACTGTTGTCCTTCTGCCATACATGTAAAGGAGGAAAGCTCCCATATTTCATTCCAGAACTTTTCTCAATTTTCAATTTTGGTTAGCTGGAGGATAAATTTTCATTCTAAGGGCCTTTTCAGAAAAAGTCCTGAAACCAAAACTAAAGAAACTTATAATTAGAATGGGTATTGTGAAGCAGAACTGCCAGGTGCAAAAGCAGCCACAAAAAGGGGCAGGGGATGTAGTGACAAAATGTGCAAAGTGACATCATGATGGAAAAATGACAACTTATGTCCTTGTCTCAGATGTTGGAATGCAAGTATGTAAGGATGGAATTTGCATCTGAACATTGCTGTGCATGTGTTGTAATTTTGATGCAGTTACCTACTGCCTTGCTCCTAGGAGTTTCTGAAGTAAATCTGCTTCCACAAGTGAAGAAACTAAGACAGTCTGACTTGTT
Source organism: Candoia aspera (assembly GCF_035149785.1). Lineage (NCBI taxonomy): Eukaryota > Metazoa > Chordata > Lepidosauria > Squamata > Candoiidae > Candoia > Candoia aspera. The sequence goes on along the minus strand of NC_086153.1, from coordinate 251,026,972 downwards.
CTTTGTGGCTAATATTGTCATGTGCCAGTTCTACAAACCAACAAGCTGAATTATGGCACATACCATAAGGAGATGGCTTATAATCACAGCAGTTGTTTAAAACACGTATCTAACCATGCACCCCTCCTAATGTCAGATGTATTCATATAATCTTGATTAAGCCACATTTCAGCCTTGCTCATGTATGAAGACACAAACCACAAAAAAACATGTTACTGAAAGAGAAACAACCCCCACATAGGCACAATCTATTTGTGTGCCTAAGCAATCTGAAATATTATACACCTAAAAAGTCATACAGGCGGGGGAAGTCCAGATAAAGGGAAATTATAGTAGAGGAGCCAAAATGAATAGATTAAGGGAAGGATGTGTGTAGGAAGCTCTATGCAAATAATCTGTTCAAACCTTTGGCATGAGTGCTCTGCTCCTTCTCCTGAGCAAACAGAAAAATAGTGGACAGAAAGAGAAAAACATGGATGATGATCAACAAGAAGAGGGCTAGAGCCAGATATTCTGGGAAGTCTGCAAAAGAAGAGCTGGTCACAAACACAACCATCAGTGCTGGCTGGGTATTCAGAGTGTTACATAGTCCAACCTATCTGGAGGGGCATCAGGCTGGAGAAAGCTGCGTTCATCATCATAGGCATCAGGATGATTTTAAGAAAAATCTCATTAAGACAGAGTCTACCAAGCCACCTGCAGCTCACCAGATATGCATTCTGGGCAGCCAAGTGCTTGACAGTCCTCAGACTGATTCTGAATTTTCAGAGAGGCTATATGTGTAGGGATATAGCCATGTGCTGGCATTGTATGCAGAAGGCTCAGTCTTGGAAAGATTCTTAATTGATATCCTGGGGAATAATTCCCAGTCCCTACAGACAAACCTGAGCTAGGTGGAGCAATGATCTGATTTGGTATAAAACAGTTCTGAAATGTATTAAGCCCTTCATGTGGCTTCCACAAATAGATGATATTTTATACGTAGCCTGGTGGATCATGATGAGCAGGACTAGCTTAAGGAAACCATTCTGTCTTTTGTCTGATGTCAAATATTTCTAGGATTCTAAAGACATTGAAACAGATGAACCTTTTGTTTTAGATCTTCTATTGTTTTCTCAATTACAATAATTGTGGCTTTTACCTGACAATGTAATTACAAGATAGCACTTTCAAGCCCCTCTCCCTTATGTTTGCCAATTGGTAATTTTGGTGTTGCAATTTCTTGAGTTAAGAAAAACAAAACAAAACCATTTCATATAATATATAATCACGCACACAGGATTACATACACCGTAAATCTAATCTTTCAGTATTTGTCTAGTTATTGCAAAACGAGCCATCTTTTAATTAAATAATCAAACGTCCTTATTAGTACAAATATTTAATATCTTTTTAATGCACTAGATAAAATTAGTAAAAGGGAGGAAGTCTTCTCGCTTTGCAATACCTGCTTGAAAGTTTCAATGAATTAGAATATTAGTTTTAATATAGAGGGAAAGAAAAAAATATACTTTGCCTACTTTAAGGACCTGTCCATTCCCATCAGGCATTTCTTAAGGCTATGTTTGTCATTTGGCTTCGAACAGAAATTGAGTTGCAGTATAAAATAATTTAGTGATTTACATTCGTCTGTATTTTCCACAGTAATCAGTTATGAAGATACTTTTAAAAAAAGAATTTGTGTGCTAATTTATGCTTAGTCAAAATTCATTTCAGTTTCACTTGCACCTTAGAAATAGGATTTTATTAATTTAGACAAAACACCTCATAACTTCTTATAACTGCTGTTAAGCTTTTCCATGGCAATTGCTCTGTCTTACATTTTTCCAGCATGACAAATTAAAACTTCCACAAATTCTTAAATATAGTCTCCCTCCAAAATGGTGGCTTTTTAAATTTGAAGAACACTTTGTTTTAAGAAAGAATTTGTACAACTGTACCAGAATTTCACAGCTACAATATTTATCAACACACTCCAATGAGGTTTAGAAAAATGTTGGGGACAGCTCAGCCAAAGAAAACTGCCACTTAGTGTTGAGGTTGACAGTCTGTGTTTTCATAAGGAGTTATATTGAAAAGGTGTCTATAAATAACTGTTCAGTCCTTTACAAGCCTGTAGATGTGATGCTGTGCGCCATGTTCGCTGTTTGAAACTTCAAATACACAAGCCATGCAAAGGAGGGTTTCTTGAGTGTCCCTGTTTGTTACAACCTGTTTGGGTTTGTACATGAAAGAAAGAAAAAGAAGAAGAAGACACATTAGAGATCTGTATTTTCCCTCAGAGACACAAAAGTAAAAGATGTAATTTCAAAAGCAGACACCTTTCTTTATTTTGCATGTCAATAAATACACATTTCTGAACTGTCACAGCCTATTCAACAAGCAGACTTTAAATGAGATTTTTAAATTCTATCTTTCTGGCATATTTTGCACATGAGAACAAGGCAAGGTGGAATTGGTTCAGGGTCAAATTCTGAAGGAATATTTTTGGAATTTTCTTAAGGAAAATACTAACAGTTGTGTTAAACTGTGCCCCTCAGTTAATTAAAAAAAATTCTGAAGCATCCATGAACACAAAGAGGTGGGAATGTAATTGGTTCCCTCCCCTTCTGCAGCCCTCCTCCAAAATCTGCTCCAGTTGTTTTGGGATATCTTTGGGAATAGCATGGGAGCTTTCATAAAGATGGAAAGAATAGTTCACAGATATTTCTACTTTTTAAAAAGAAAGTATAATAGCGCAATTGTAGAACCACTTAATTTTTTAATAACCTGTTCCATCCTGACATTTGGAAATCTGAATTTCCAACCACATTTTAAATGGAATAGAAACCACTCGAACTCAGACTTCTGGAATTCTTATAGAGAAGAACTGTCCCATTCTATGTATCTTGCTTTAAAGCCCTGAGAGAGAAAGTACACACAGCTACTCTGAAACTCTTCTACTGAAGTCTGGACAGATAATGTCTTGGGCTATTTGAGCTTCTTCTCCACAGTTCTAAAGTGCTCAGAAAGGGGGTAGGTTTAGGAATATTGGAGAAGAGAGGAGAGGACAAAGCAGAGGTGTAGCAAGTTGCATGACAGGATCTGAATTATATCAGGTGTCCTAGTATCCAATCTTTCTCCCTAAGTTCTCAAGAACTTCAGGAGCTTCTGAAATAGCCTGCTGAAAATAGGTAGCTAACACTGAACATAGCTTGCAATGAGTAATTTCACAAACTAAACTGCCAAATGCCGTAAGGAAACATTACCTTCTTTGCACTTCGAACTAAAGAGGTGCCAGCTTCTTCCCCAAATCCCACTTCATCACTCAGAGTACTATGAGACAAACACATTGGGTACCCAGTCCAAGGAAAACTAAAATACTGAAACTCCATTGCTAATATAATTAATGGTCACATATTACTGTAGATCTGAAAGTGTATAATACAGTTACAGTAGATGTGAATGTCAGCATCTCATTCCCATTAGCTTTCACAGGTCCACAGTGAAGGCTAAGAGGAAGAAGCGTGGGCAGCTCGAAGTCTAAACACAAGTTTCTGCCCTAAAGGCACAAGTTATACATCAGCCTACTTCATATGGAATGTTAAGCTGTAATGCAATTTGCTTTTTTTTTCCATTTAGCATACTGTGCAACCATTCCATTATGCCTTGATTTCATATGTGAGGTGGGCTACAATGGCTTGTTCAATAAATCATGTTCAAAAATCCTGGGTTAGTATTGTGTGGAATTCAGGTTTTTGCCTCCTACATCAGGTAATTTTATTGAAAAACTGAATTCTCAGCACATAAAGTTTCAAATATTGGCCTATCAGGAAAGATTAAAATCAGAAGCCACCTTTGAAATATCACACTTCTCAGCTGAAGGACATGGCATTCCTAACTCATTCAAACAGATCTTAAGAAACATCTACCTAATCCCAACATACTCAAGAAAACAGTGAGCAAAGGGAAGAAAAATATTACCAACAAAATTGTAAAGTTTTCCAACACACTGTTCATCATATATTTCTCTGGTAAATGCTTGAGCTTGTGGATGAAATTGATCATATATTCACACATTGGGGAGCGGTTTATTCTAAACACAAACCGGCCGTTCTCAAACCGTGCATATTCAGTCTGAAAAGAAAAACGAAGAGAAAGTTGAAAACTGGAATAATTGAACTACATATTTCAAAAACTTATTTAGAAATCATTTGATTTTCCCATTAATTTAAACCACTGCTTAGATATAAGAAATTAAATATTGTAACAGCATGACATATTAGGGTATTTAGACTGCACCCACCAATAGAATTCACTTCCTCTCCCTCTGCAACCCAATACACACCTTCAGCTGTCTGATATGCAATAGATTGGGAAGACCCTCTGAAGCAAATCTAAAGGCTAGGGGGTGTGTGGGGGTGGGTGGGGGGAGATATAAGAAAGCAGGAGAGCAAGGGGAAGTCCCCTTGCATAAATTGAAGTTATTCATATGTTGTCAACTGTAGCTCTTAATTAAATATTTAATTCTACTAAATTAAACATACAATGGAGCTGAAATGTTAGTTTCTCATAAAAGATATGCTGGAAAATACTGCATTGTTTAATCCATTATCTTAAGCAGTGCTTTGATAATTTTATTATTTATTACACATTATAGACTTGTAAGACCAAGCATATCAAAATAAAATACAATAAATCAATATAAGAAGAGTGCAACACAATACCCATTTGATATACCCAGTAACTAATCCCAATTTAATTTAATTTAATTTAATTTAATTTAATTTAATTTAATTTAATTTAATTTAATTTAATTTAATTCAATGTAAGTTCTACAAGTCACAAATGTATTTTTAGCAACAGCTAGTGTTCTTTTGATGTTTGCCTGCCAAGTGGAGCTCCATATACAATATAATGGAAATGGGTATTTGATAGAAGGCCTTTGATGCATACTGAATCTATATCATTATCCGTATTTTATCAGCTAAGAACACTGAGGAATATCCAAATATTCCCTATTCAGTGTATGGAGAATTCTCAAAATTGTAAAAGATATTTTTTCATCCATAGCTCCAAGAATTTAGGTAAGAGTTATTTCTTAATTCTAGAGCTAAAAGCAAGTATATCATGATTTAGCAGAGGGAATATGTAGGCCAAAACAGAATTTTGGACATCTCCAGAAAGAGTGAAAAAGACTGTTACAGGGATACATGCTTACATACCTGAGAGAGAAAGAGGTTGCATAGTGAGCAAGCTACAATACAAAATACTACAGCTGTCAATCAGCCAAATCCTTTAAGGATTTTAAAGGGCACTCATGAAAGAAAATGCTAACAAGTTAGTTCAAGTTGAATAGCAGGGAGCATATTCTACTTCTCTAGTCACTTTTTCCAAAAAGATACCTAAGTACCTAGAGAAGATATACACCACAACAACTTTACATTAATACAACTGTAGTTTCATCAATTCAGATGGATGATTTGAAAGAAGACATTTTTTTAGATGACAACAATAGTCCCAACATTATTTTGAAATTCCTACCTCTACTTTTTCTACCACTTGCTTCCCAAATGAGCAGACTTTGGTGGAACAGGTGATTGTCATGTTTTCTGAACTTTCATATTGACTAGTTACACCATAGAACGCTCCTGTATCATCTTGGATGTTGCAGTTTAGATCCGCCTGTAAGGAAAACAGCACTGATGTGAGAAGCAATTAGCAACTGGCATCCTACCTTTATGCAGGCCATCCTTAAACCACAAAAAGCCCACTTACATGGAAAGGAGTATATCATCTTGATTCCCAGTGCAGGTATAAATTTGTTGTCAAGTGACTTTCCACTGCAATTTTGTGAGGCAGGATTATTTTATCTAAAGATTCAGAATTCCTGAGCCATAGAACATTTTGACTATTTTGATTATTCAGTTTCTAACTCAAAGAATTAAGAAGATATAGCTATTCAATGGGAAGAATATCTCTTTTCTCCTATCTGAACTGGATACATAAAAATAAGCCCTCCTTTGAAATGAAAAGAGCTAGAAATATATACTTTTAGCCCCATATTTGCTTGGAAATAAGATTTTAATGAGAACAATCAATAATTCCCTATGCCAATATGAATCCTATCACACATTGTTTATATAACCCACCACAAATGACAACCCCCCAAACTTAGATGACATGGGTACAGTTTAGATCACTGGGAATCCAATTTCTTATAATTAACTTAATTACAGCAACTTGTAAGAATAGTACAGAGTGATCACTGCAATTCTTGATTAAATTCAAAGGAGTGAAAATACAGCTACATGCTACATGTCACTGAAGAGTAAGGAAGAAAATTGCCTGTTCTTTAACACAGTCACTGAAAATTGCAGCCATGGGTTCATGCCCTTTGAAAACTTCTCAGTCACTCACTGAGAGACACAAGAAATAGAAGAATGGGTAACCTGTTGTAGTGTATGTATAATTACATAACTGAAAACAATAAGGACATAGGACTGGCATATGTTTGGAGAAAGTGTGTAGAAAGTTGCAGGAAAAATCTCCTATTCAAATCTTCCCAACACCAGACATGTAAAACATAGCAAGGGTGGAATGGCTTTATAATAAAACAGAACTATCCAATTTTTTTGCAAACAGACTTGTTTGGAGAATGTAACACCAAGATATTATAAAAGGGAGGGTACCACATAGATGACTGGCAGCATACTGTGATGGATGCAGCCAATCTCAGAGAACAGTACATTTGAGAGGCTAAAAGACATGTCTGTCAAAGAAACTGGATGTATGATAGAGATGTGGACAGAATAACAATTAGAAATCTATCCTGAGACTCTTGAGTACTTATTACAATTCAGGATTATCCCTCCCCTCAATTCCCTCTTTTCCACCTCACATTTCTCAAACAAAAGTGACCTACTCATCCCAGAAACTCATGGCTCTCTTTTAGGCTCAGCACCCAAATATTTTCCTTCCCAAGTTTCTCCTGCATTGCTGTATGTCAAGATGCAAGACTCCCAGTTATGTTCTACAACCCTACTCCCAGCACAAATACAGGTAGTCCTTGGTTAGCGACCATTCATTCAGCAACCAAAGTTATGATGGCGCTGAAGGAGGAGACTTTATGACTGGTCCTTGAAGATATAGCTGTGGCAGTGTCCTTCTGGTTACATGATCACAATTCAGGCACTTGGGAACCAGCTTGCAATTACAATGGTTGCAGCTTCCCATCGTCACATGATCACCATTTATGACTTCACTGCTGGCTTCTGATGAGCAAAGTCAATGGTGAAGCCAGCAGGAACAAATGGTGATCATGTGACATCATGCTTAATGACCGGTGAGATTTGCTTAATGACTGCAACCAGAACTGCCATTGTAAGTTGGTGTGGTCACATGACATTTACAACTGCGTCACTTAGTGATGGAGTTTCCAGTCCCAATTACTGTTGTTAATCAAGGACTACCTGTAATTGTTTCCTTTTCCCTCACATGTTATTTCTAATCTCTTCCCTTCCTCACCCCACTACTGTCCCACTTCTACTGACTTCCTTCTTTATCTGGCAGTTTATCTGGCAGTTTGGTCTAGTGGTTAAGTCAACAGGCTAGAACCCAGGAGATTGAGAGTTCTAGTCCTGCTTTAGGCATGAAAGCCAGCTGGGTGACCTTGGACCAGTCCCTCTTTCTCAGCCCAACACACCTCACAGGGTTGCTGTTGTGGGGAAAATAGGAGGAAGAAGTATTAGGTATGTTTGCCGCCTTGAGTTATTTATAAAAATAATAAAGGCGGGATAATAAACAAACAAACAAACAAACAGGTGTAGCTCTTCCTTTGTGGGAAAGGAAGTAGCAGGAGCAGATTAGAGTACAGCACAGCCCTCTGGCCACCTTTTATCTTGACTTCTCAAGAATGTGAGGCCTAGAGGAATTATGAAGAATAAAAGTGGATTGCTTTGTCTTGAAGCACTCTCAGTTTCACCCCTCTATTATAAAGTCAGAATGAGGGCTGGAGGAGATATGTGCAGTGCAGTGATGTCCAAGGTACAGCATTACCTCCTCTTTCCACCTGTATTAAAAGAAACAAGTGAAGCAAATGAAAAAGTGAAGCAAATGAAAAAGTGTAAAGTCAGCCCTAACTCTTGGTACTATCTGTCTTCTAGTATCCTGTTCATATGAATTTTGTATTGATGTTTATACTCCCACATTATTTTAATGCACAGATGTAGAGGGTACATAGGTTGGGATTTGAAGAAGATTTGGGATGGCTTTGCAGGTATTTCTGTCACTGATTAGTTAACTCCAAAGAGAAAGAAGTTGCACCTAAATGGAAGAGAAATATCATTACTGAGATTTTCTCATCAATGCATCTTTTTGCAAATCTACATAGGACTGGTTATCCAAAGACCAGACACTGAGGTCTGAATAAGTATCCCTAGTTTAGGCTCCAATAACATGTATCTTGTACAGCACTGCTCTAAAATGAAAAGGCTTTATAGATTGACCAAGTTTTTATTGTTCTCAATAAAATAATTTCTTCGATATTGAAATAATGATAATATACAGTGTGAAAAGGGACACAGTGGCGCTGCGGGTTAAACCACTGAGCTTGCCGATTGGAAGGTTGGTGGTTCAAATCCGCATGATGGGGTGAGCTCCCATTGCTAGTCCCAGCTCCTGCCAACCTAGCGGTTCAAAAACATGCAAATGTGAGTAGATTAATAGGTACCGCTTCGGCAGGCAGGCAACAGCATTCCATTTAGTCATGCCGGCCACATGACCATGGAAGTGTCTACGGACAAACGCCAGCTCTTCGGCTTTGAAACACCGCCCCCTAGAGTCGGACACAACTGGACTTAATGTCAAGGGAAACCTTTACCTTTACCTTACAGTGTGAAAAGCTTCTATAATATAATCTTTCTTTCCTACTTCCACATGTCTCATCATCATTTTATTTTTTCTAGTTCTACCACTAATATAAATTTAATATGGTGGAGTCTCATAATTTGCTAGGGACTCTTCCTAAAAGTTAGTGAAATCAATCTGCTGTCAAAGTTGACTAGTTGTTATATCTGAACATAAGGAAAGTTATTTTGCAAGGCAAAGTCACTCTACTGATTTTTAAAAACTTTATATTAAATGTAATTATTTTGTGGTGTATGAATCATCTTTCTATCTGGAATAGTTATTTTGATCACAACTGCAGATCTGGTTTTATCATTAGAAATATTGGCCTCAGTCACTGTCCTAAGTAGCAACACTCCTGAGGTAAATTATCATCATCATCTCCTGTTTTCATCATTCAGAAGCACATATCTTAGAGGCCTTGTGCTGAGGCAAAGACCATAAAACCAAATCGTATATGGGAATCTAGAAATGCTAACAGGAGGCCCAGTCCTCAAGAGACCTCTCTTGAATTTGCGTATACTGTATTAGACAACTATGATCCCATATCTGCCTTCCCTCTGGAGAAAGACAAGAAGACAAGAAGTGTCTTCAGAGCTTCAGAGAATCCTGGAAAAAATATATTTTCTAGACCCATGGCAGTCAGGATTCAGACCTAGACCTAGGCACAAGAATTAAACTGCCTTTGTCACCCTCATAGATGATTAGTGATAAGGTGCAGATGATAAGAGTTCTATTTATTTATTTATCAAATTTCGTCACTGCCCATCTCCTCCAAAAGAGGACTTTGGGTGGTTTACAATAAAGCTAAAAGAGATTAAAATACAATAAAAAATGACTATACTTGTCTTGCTAGACCTCTCAGCTACTTCTGATACTGTTGATCACAGTATCTGTCATGAGTACTGATGGTGAGCAGGAGGGGGCCCCTATCCAGGGGGGAAAACGCATGTGTAGTACTGAGTTGAGCAGCCTCTCAAAGAGACACAGAACAGACCTGCCTTGACTTTGGGGTTTATCTGTCTGGGTTTTTCCCACGCTTCTTCAGTTTGTTAGGATTTTCTGTCTAATGTAGCAGTAATAAACACTAGAGACCTATTCCTTGTCTCAGCGTGGTTCCTGGCTGTTAGGACAGTATCCTTCTGGAACAGCTAAGAGTGTGGGGAGTTGCGGGCATGATTTTATGGTGGATCCACTCATCCTCAGAGGTTCCAGTTAATTGTTGTGGGGGGATAATTGGGGGAGAGGTCAGGCCTTCCATTATTAGGGTTAGGGTTTCAGTTGGTGCAAAGTCCAGTGCTCCATATGTCCATGAGACAGTCTCATCACTGCCATGTAACACCTCTGCTGTGGGAGCTGCACTGGTGATCAATGTATTTCTGGGCACAGTTGAAGGTGCTGGTTATTATCTATGAAGTTCTATATGGCTCAGGACCCGAGTTCCTTCAGGACCACCTGTCCAGTACAGATTCTGTCCACTCAATCATCTCAAGGTTGAAAAACACTCCTTGATTTAGCGCATTTGGTACTGAGTTTGGATGAGTACTATTACGGAAGCTCAAAGAAAAGAACTTTCCATCAGCATACTTCATGAAATGAAATTTTAGGTTTTGGATGGTATTTTTTCTACTCCTTATATGTTGACTTGTACATTTGCAAAAACACTGTGTCCAAATTAAAAAGGGGATGGTGGAAGAAGAAACACCTAACATCTAAATCTAGTCCAAGATTTGAACTGTACCATGATCAAACCCAACTGGAAACAAGTAATTGGATTATTTTCTGCTTTCAGCATTTTTTAAAGGTAAGGGTAGTGGCAAATTATAGTCTAAAATCACAACACAAGAGCTTTAGTGTTAGATTTCCTTTTAATGCAAATACTTCAGCAACATCCTGGAAAATAGTACTGGCCATTTCCCAGGCACTTGTTCTCTGTGTCTGTTGATTACATATAATGCATTCATCCATCAATATAATGCAGCTTGTCAGTACGGAGTGCTGGAAATTTTACATATCAAGCCTATCAGCTGTTTGACATGATGCATGAAAACAGCTCCTGCTGAAGGCCCGCAGCAGGCATTAAAAGAGAGCTGGCTGAAAACAAGACCACTCCAAGTGAAGAAAAGACTAAAATCTAGAAAAAGAAGGCATTTGCCTGCATGTGTTTTACAATAGCCTACTTAAACAATTTGTTTCAGTTTTTTTCTTTTTTTTCCAGCAGCATTTGCCAAAAGAGACTGAAGTCCTTTTGCCATAAACAGGTGGGGAAAAAAACCTACACTGCATTTCCTGAGGGAGCAGCATAATTAAAAGACAAACTATTCAGTAGTTAAAACTGAACATGGAGGGTCATTTGCTGAACGGCACTAAGGCTTCCTACCATTACCATGAGCTGCGATGAATTGTCATCCAGATGAGCACATTGTGCTTCCCTCCCCTTCCAGTGAACAGTGATCAAAGGGCAGAGATTCATTCCAGTTTCTTTTCTTTTCTCTTTCTTTTCAAGTGCAGCATCTAGAACTTTGGCCCTGTTTGCTGCCTGTTTTGCATTGCCACACAGCTCAGTCTTTTGCTGGCTGAGCCAAGCAACTGTACTTCCCAACTGCTCTCTGATTCATTCACGAGAACGAACATGCTTCTACCAAGTTGGGAAAGAATTTTGTATTCAGGTCCTGAAGGTCCCTGGGCAGGAATGATCTTCTCTCGGGTGACTGGAAAGGGCAAGCAGCAGAGCTTTCCTTCCAACCCAAATGTGTTGCAAAACTGGGTCAAAATGACCAGGCCACATCACTAACCGCATCTAAGGCAGTTTACTTGCCAAGTCTTATTCAGTTATGCAATAAAAATGACATCTTAGGAGAGGAAACATCACAATGGCTTTTTTGTGAATGGAGACAAAGAATTGACATGCCTCCAAAGAGGGCAGCAGACATACATGAGGGACGTGGGAGGAGACCATGTGGCAGAGTTCTTTCTGAACACAAACTATACTGAATTCATTACCATTAACAATGGATGACAAAGAAACAGCATTGTATTTTTCAGGTCACAGCTATTTTACATAATAAGAAAAGGAATAAAGTTAACCATCCAACTCATGTTACTTTATCACTAATTATGGCATATATTTACATCTATAAAATGGGAGAGATTTTTGGACATGGTTTAATGCCCTTTTATTGTGCAGATTCCTTTATCTCTGTTTTACATTTGAATTTCAAAAATGCTTTGGACTTCAAAGCATCTTTAAAAGAAAAAAAGAAAAAGAAAACCACTAATTACAGCATGTGTTATTTTCTAGAATACTTTTTTGCAATGCAGATTCTTGAAAAGTAGGTATTCATTAAAAATACTTATTGATATTAATCAATAGTTCCTCATGGAGTTCTGTTCTCTGTTTCACAGGTGTGCTCTGACAGATATGTCTGCATTATTCTGAAGCAATACCACAATTATTTAACATTGTAATAGCATAATTCTAAGAATATTTACTCAGGAATGAGATCTATTGTGTCAGTGGGGTTTACTCCTGTGTAGATATGAATGGTACAGCTATCCATGCCAGTTACTAATGAATATATAAAACTGATCAAGGTTTATGTCTTGTTCTGCATCACTAAGTTAGCTGAAAGCATATATTCTTTTCTTTTAAATATCCCAGTCTCTCATTTCCACTACAGATGCACTTATTAAGTGGCACTCAATGGCAGATACTGCCAAATATTATTTTATCTAATATCTGATAATAATAAAGATAAAGATAAAAAATCACAATGAAACAGAATGAAATTAAACATATTGACAAAAGGATATAACTGGCACCCAACCAAATTATAATGAATCCTTCTACAACAGGTAAACCAGCCTGAATGACAAATATCTCAATAGTAGATAATATCTGCTGGATTAAGAACATTTGCCTCTCAATGGTAGGGTGATGGAAAGATTGTGGAGTCCTTAGTGCTCTCTGAGCTTTGTTGTTTGCTTGCAGATGTTTCATTACCTGACTGGGTAACATCATCAGTGCTGCTGAGTGTGGGGTTTGCTCCCTGTTTGTATACAGTAGCTTGCCCTGCCAGTGTTGGTGGGGCTGTGGTTTTCTCCTTGGTAGTTCCTTGATTAGGGTATTGCTTTCTGCCTGATTGTTTGCCTGGTGTTAATCCCTGCTCCTTTGGGTGTTGGCTGCTGGAAAGGATGTGTTCTGGTCTTTTTGCCTCCTTCTTAGCTTTTGAATGGTTTGTAAATGTGGTTTATCTCTGTGTGTCTATTGATGGCTGATTTGTCTGAATGCCAAGCTTCCAGGAATTCCCTAGTGTTTTTGAATTTAGCTTGATCTAGGATGCTCACAATTTCCCAGTTAAAATTATGGCTGAGTTTTCATTACAGGAGACTGGTAGTCAAATGACACCTGGAATTACAGGTAAGCATGGCCTGGGATAACAAAATGAAGCCGGACACAGGCTGATAGATTTTGCCAAGACAACTCACTCTGCATAACAAACACTCTCTTCCAACAACCTAAGAGACGGCTTTATACATGGACTATACCAGATGGACAACACCGAAATCAGATTGACTACATCCTTTGCAGCCAAAGGTGGCGGACATCTATACAGTCGGTAAAAACAAGACCCGGAGCTGACTGTAGTTCAGATCACGAACTTCTTATTCCACAATTTAGGATCAGACTAAAGAGATTAGGGAAGACCCACAGATCAGTCCACTAATGAGCTCACTAATATTCCTAATGAACGTGCAGTGTTGGTGAAGAAGACATTTAAGGGACTAGATTTAGTAGATAGGGTCCCGGAAGAACTATGGACAGAAGTTCGCAACATTGTTCAGGAGGCAGCAACAAAATACATCCCAAAGAAAGAGAAAACCAAGAAGGCAAAATGGCTGTCTGCTGAGACACTAGAAGTAGCCCAAGAAAGAAGGAAAGCAAAAGGCAACAGTGATAGGGGAAGATATGCCCAATTAAATGCAAAATCCCAGAGGTTAGCCAGAAGAGATAAGGAATTATTTTTAAACAAGCAATGTGTGAAAGTGGAAGAAGACAATAGAACAGGAAGGACAAGAGACCTCTTCCAGAAAATTAGAAGCATTGGAGGTAAATTCCAGGCAAAAATGGGTATGATCAAAAACAAAGATGGCAAGGACCTAACAGAAGAAGAGGAGATCAAGAAAAGGTGGCAAGAATATACAGAAGACCTGTATAGGAAGGATAACAATATTGGGGATAGCTTTGATGGTGTGGTCAGTGAGTTAGAGCCAGACATCCTGAAGAGTGAGGTTGAATGGGCCTTAAGAAGCATTGCTAATGACAAGGCAGCAGAACATGATGGTATTCCAGCTGAACTGTTTAAAATCTTGCAAGATGATGCTGTCAAGGTGATGCATGCCATATGCCAGCAAATTTGGAAAACACAAGAATGGCCATCAGATTGGAAAAAATCAACTTATATCCCCATACCAAAAAAGGGATACACTAAAGAATGTTCAAACTATTGAACAGTGGCACTCATCTCACATGCCAGTAAAGTAATGCTCAAGATCCTGCAAGGTAGACTTCAGCAATTCATGGAGTGAGAATTGCCAGATGTACAAGCTGGGTTTAGAAAAGGCAGAGGAATTAGGGACCAAATTGCCAAAATCTGCTGGATAATGGAAAAAGCCAGGGAGTTTCAGAAAAACATCTATTTCTGTTTTATTGACTATTCTAAAGCCTTTGACTGTGTGGACCATAACAAATTGTGGCAAGTTCTTAGCAGTATGGGGATACCAAGTCATCTTGTCTGCCTCCTGAAGAATCTGTATACCTACCAAGTAGCAACGGTAAGAACAGACCACGGAACAACGTACTGGTTTAAGGTTGGGAAAGGAGTACGGCAGGGCTGTATACTCTCACCCTACCTATTCAACTTGTATGCAGAACACATCATGCGACAAGCTGGGCTTGAGGAATCCAAGGCTGTGGTTAAAAGCACTGGAAGAAACATCAACAATCTCAGATATGCAGATGATACCACTTTGATGGCTGAAAGCGAGGAGGAACCGAGAAGCCTTATGACAAAGGTGAAAGCAGAAAGTGCAAAAGCTGGCTTGCAGCTAAACCTCAAAAAAACCAAGATTATGGCAACCAGCTTGATTGAGAACTGGCAAATAGAGGGAGAAAACATAGAGGCAATGACAGACTTTGTATTTCTAGGTGCAAAGATTATTGCAGGCACTGACTGCAGCCAGGAAATCAGAAGACGTTTAATTCTTGGGAGAAGACCAATGACAAATCTCAGTAAAATAGTTAAGAGCAGAGACATCACACTGACAACAAAGGTCTGCATAGTTAAAGCAATGGTATTCCCAGTAGGAACATATGGCTGCAAGAGCTGGACCATAGGGAAGGCTGAGCGAAGGAAGATAGATGCTTTGGAACTGTGGTGTTGGAGGAGAATTCTGAGAGTGCCTTGGACTGCAAGAAGATCAAACCAGTCCATACTCCAGGAAATAAAGCCAGACTGCTCACTTGAAGGAATGATAGTAAAAGTAAAACTGAAGTACTTGGCCGCATAATGAGAAGACAGGACACCCTGGAGAAGATGCTGATGCTAGGGAGAGTGGAGGGCAAAAGGAAGAGGGGCCGACCAAGGGCAAGGTGGATGGATGATATTCTAGAAGTGACGGACTCAACCTTGGGGGAGCTGGGGGTGGCGACTACCGACAGGAAGCTCTGGCATGGGCTGGTCCATGAAGTCACGAAGAGTCGGAAGCGACTGAACAAATAAACAGCAACTGTCTACGTGTTGTGAGATTAAGGAGTTTTCATTGAGTCGGCTGACTGCTAGTTGGTGTTCACAGATGACCCACAGTTCAACCCTGAGCTACATATATTCTCTTCTATTGGAATGGAACGATTGCTAGCCTAACCTCTCTTGGGAAGCCTAGAAATAGCCATAAAAAACCCAATTTTTGTTGTATTCCCACCAGATATGCTTCTAGCAGAGCTGAGAGAAGGGCTCTTCCACAGAGATTAAATGCAGACCAAATAAATGCATACCAAATAACTTGCTGGGGCTTGGCAGTTCTCCACAATATGACGTTTGAGAATGGGCTCCATAATGAGAAAACCATTCTGGAAAATAGCCTCTAATGCCAAGGCAGTTAGGAAGTGGCCTGAGATGTTGTCACTTGCTTCACTCTATGCCCCACCCACTCCTGGTCATGTGATCCAGAACAGACATATACACCCTGTCCTATGCTTCCTAGTGCACACGTATATACATAGATACAACATGAGCAGGAAACAGAAACACATAAATGCCATGTTGCTTCATTACATGGAAGAAAATACAAAGGCTGCCTATGGCCACCACTGGCAAAGACATGAGAAAGAGTTCCAGAAGCCATGCTCTGCATGGTTTCCCTGCCTTGTCTTTTTTTAATGTGTGTTCCAGTTCTTTACTATTTTCCCCACATCACAGATTAAACTAGGGATTATTAGCTGTCCAAAGCTGGAAGCAGTAAACCATGTGAAGGTTTTTAATGAAAACACAGCACTTAGGAGAAAGACAATTGTATGCCTATTTCCATGTACATTGGATACAATGGGCCAACCTTCTCCAACCTTACTGTTTGCTTTCAGCTTACATCGTTTTCTGCCCACAGTCAGCATAACTACTTAGAAAGCTTTAAAAAATTATCACTGTCTTCTAAGATAGCCAAAAAAATGGCATCATATGTTATTTCATTGTACGCTTGCCCTGCTCTAATATTCTGCAAAAACTAACATCACATCACATCTCTGACTGCTTCAGTTCGGTTTACTTACCCTGCTTAGGAGGTACAAATGTTACCTCTTCCAATCACCAGCACTGAACAGTCTTCTCCAGCCAATGAGTTTTACGTTCAAGTCACATTTTACTCTGAAGTTTAAAGTGGGGCTACATTACATTTCTTTCCCCAGAAATGAGTATGAGGAATTGGGAGTTTTCAATGACTTGTACCCTTTACATTTCTGACCCCAATCTGGCCAACTATAGTTACTATTTGCACTGCTAAGAAAAGAAAACAGTAAAAAGAATTTATTCAGGATCTACCTGGTGACTTTCAGAAGTGTACTACATGGACATTCTGGAAGTCGTAGCCCCACACCTGGAGGGCACTAGGTTGGATAGGATCCCTTTAAATACCACTCAGTCTGAACTTCTGCATGTACTCCCACACCATGCCAGCTGTCATGTCTTGTGGATTGTTCCCTCCTGGCCATCACTACTTGAGTAATTGAATAATTGTGTCATTCTGCTGTTTTATTCCATTTTCAATTTTCTGATGATCACCTCATTATGCATTAATAGTCGGGATGCCAATGTGCCTGGTTGCACTCAGCAAAATAGGTTAATCTAAGGTTTGAACAGCTAATATGATGTGTCAAATACTTTCCTTAGCTTAATTACTTTTTTTTAAATCTAACTTCTTGGCTACAGTGTCTCTTCCCTGAAATCTAGCTGCACTCTATTAGCACCTTCTGGTATAACATTCATCTTCCAAAGAGGGTTTCACATTTCAAAAATATGAAGAAAAGCAAAGTAGACACCTTATGACACTGAAGCACACTACCAAAGTAATACAGATCATAGATAATCCATTTTAGTTCACTACAATTTATGTGGGGAAAAAGGACAAAAGTCCTTAGGAACAAGACTGCGGGAGAAGTAAAATTGAAAGAAGGCTAGGAAGAAGATTTGAAAAAGTACAAAGTACCAAAACTCCAAAATGACAGGTGTTCTCTGCTGGGAAAGCAAGTCTGATTCTTCCAAATTGGGGCCTGCTTAGCCATTGACTCTCTATTCCATTCATGTTTTTGCAAAATCCAGTTAATGTGATTGCATGAAACTGGTTTTGCATAAATATTATTTGTATATGGAGAGGATGTACTTCTCAAAACATATTGCCAGAGTAATATGCTAAAAATAGCTGCAAATTGTCCATGTGTTTCCAGAACCAGTTGGGATTGTGAAACTGAAATCTCTCATGCTACAATTCTGAAAGAAAGACACAAAGTAATATATGTGATTTCAGTTTTAGAATAGGATCTCAGACCAGAGTATCTTATAACTGATTTGCATCATTACAATAGTTATCTTTTTGTAAGGACATTGGTAGAACTTGAAAATAAATATATCCAGGACTGAAAGCTTAAAAATAAATGTGTTAAATCAAATGGATGTTCTGTGACACTTGATAACTCTGACGAGACTTGACAGTAACAAATAATATAGTTATTGGATTATTGTGACAAATAATTTCAGGAGCTTAATATGGCATCTTTAGTATTTCTTCCCCCATTTTTCTTCACAACCACAATATCTTGAGGAAGCTTGCACTGAGAGACAGTGGCTGTTCCCAAGTTATGAAGGGAGCTTCCATGGCTGACACCAGATTTGAACCTCCCCTCCTAATACAACTCCTTAACACCTTAACTGCTATACAACACTGCCACTCTATTACAGCAGAAGTCCTTCTAGCTTAATATTCCATTCTGGCCATCCGGATCCCTCTAAAAAGTTCCCAAACAGAGGACAAATACAGTAGCCCCTTTTCTACTGTTGCTTCTTAGGAACAGGCATTTCCTCCAATCATAATTGAAATACAGTAGTGGACCTCTCTTCCATATACCTATTCTTTTAAAAACGACTTAAGCTACAGCTCCGCTGGCAGAACCGGCATCGTGGCAGTTTTTTCAGGCTCAGGCTGGTTTCTCCTGTAGCCCAGAGAGTTTTTCTGGATTAAGGGAAGTGCTTGGAATCGACCCATTTGTCCTCTGGATGATGAGTTGCAGCTAGGAGATCATGGACAGCATGCACAATTGACAGGTAAGACTTTGCCGGGAGGCTGGGATTTCACCATTTCCAAGCCACACTGCAGCCCTTAAAGGGACATTAAGTCCAGCCACCCCATTTCTAAAGCACCCAGTATGTATGTATGTACGTATGTATTTGTACCCTAAAAGAGACTTTCTACATTAAGGAGTAATGATCTCTCTTGGTGCTTATTGTTACTTTTGTGATTAATTTAAAAAAAAAAAATTTTTTTAAGCTTTGGATTTTGCTTTCCATCCAATACTAAGGAGGGTTGAAGGTATGTTATCGTCTCCCTGTTATTTTTGCGCTAATTTTGAAGATTTTGGCATTTTTCCTACACACTGAATCTGCCATTCTGAACTTTTACTTTCCTGGCGCTGCTTTCCCTGGGAACTGTCTGCTATCTTATCTTAACTTAGTTCAGAAATTTTCCATTGACTCTCACTTCTGCCGGTTAAGCATCTAGGGGGTGCCATAACTTACTGCTTCAGAAATGGGTGATCTTAGCCAGGCTTTCTCTGACTGTTGCTGAGATATCAAAGCAGGTATTAAGCAGATTTTTTCTGATTCCTGCCAAGTTATTCTGCAAGCATTGTGGAAAATATGTGGTCTGAAATGTGCCATCTGATTGGGGATGTTGGGGATGAAACTGAAGAATCTCACAGCAATGAAAAAGTCTCTCTTAAGAGCCAGATTTGGGCTTCTGCTGAAATCCTGGATGAAATTGACAATGCTGATTTAAAGAATTTAAACAGAGAAATTGAGCTGTAAGACATGAATGAATCTGACTTTCTGATGGAATGTTATGGAAAAGATGGGGTTATTATGTATGGGAGGTTTTTTGAAGAGAAGTCTGTGTTTGTGAGGGGAGCAGTTGGGTTGTTTGTTTCCTTTAAGAAAATAGCTCTGTGCCTATTATGGGGATATGTAAATGCCTTGGTCTATTTTGAAGTGGGTTAAGGGACTAAAAATATTTATTTGGATGGTCTTATGGCTTTGGATGACTTTACTTATTGTTAATGATTCGGATTATGATTGTTTATGTTTTTTGTCTTCAGCAAAGGATCGTTACCTTGTCGTGGTGCTGGAGCTTGAGCATCTCAATGATGCTATGAGCTAAACCGTGAAGGGCCACCCAAGACGGGAAGGTCATGACAGAGAGGTCAGACTAAATGCGATCCCTGGGGAAGGTAATGGCAACCCACCCCAGTATTCTTGCCGTGAAAACTAAATGGATCAGTACAACCAGAGATATGTCGGTATACCATCGGAAGATGAGACCCCCAGGTCAGAAGATGGTCAAAATGCTACTGGGGAGGAACAGAGGATGAGTTCAACTAGCCTCAGACGTGATGACACAGCTAGCTCAAAGCCAAAAGGACGGCTAGCGGCCGACGGTGCTGGTGGTGAATGGCGAATCCGATGTTCTAAGGATCAACACACCATTGGAACCTGGAATGTAAGATCTATGAGCCAGGGCAAATTGGATGTGGTTATTGGTGAGATGTCAAGATTAAAGATAGACATTTTGGGCATCAGTGAACTGAAATGGACTGGAATGGGCCACTTCACATCAAATGACCACCACATCTACTACTGTGGACAAGAGGACCACAGAAGAAATGGAGTAGCCTTCATAATTAATAGTAAAGTGGCGAAAGCAGTGCTTGGATACAATCCAAAAAATGACAGAATGATCTCAATTTGAATTCAGGGCAAGCCATCTAACATCACAGTGATCCAAATATATGCCCCAACCACAAATGCTGAAGAAGCTGAAGTAGAGCAGTTCTATGAGGATCTGCAGCACCTACTGGACAACACGCCTAAAAGAGATATTATTTTCATCACGGGAGACTGGAATGCTAAGGTGGGCAGTCAAATGACACCTCGAATTAGAGGTAAGTATGGCCTGGGAGAACAAAACGAAGCAGGACATAGGCTGATAGAATTTTGCCAAGACAATTCACTCTGCATAACAAACACTCTCTTCCAACAACCTAAGAGACGGCTTTATACATGGACTTCACCAGATGGACAACACCAAAATCAGATTGACTACATCCTTTGCAGCCAAAGGTGGTGGATATCTGTACAGTCAGTAAAAACAAGACCTGGAGCTGACTGTAGTTCAGATCATGAACTTCTTATTCCACAATTTAGGATCAGACTAAAAAGATTAGGGAAGACCCACAGATCAGCTAGATATGAGCTCACTAATATTCCTAAGGAATATGCAGTGGAGGTGAAGAATAGATTTAAGGGACTGGACTTAGTAGATAGGGTCCCGGAAGAACTCTGGACAGAAGTTCGCAGCATTGTCCAGGAGGCGGCAACAAAATACATCCCAAAGAAAGAGAAAACCAAGAAGGCAAAATGGCTGTCTGCTGAGACACTAGAAGTAGCCCAAGAAAGAAGGAAAGCAAAAGGCAACAGTGATAGGGGGAGATATGCCCAATTAAATGCAAAATCCCAGGGGTTAGCCAGAAGAGATAAGGAATTATCTTTAAACAAGCAATGCGTGGAAGTGGAAGAAGACAATAGAATAGGAAGGACAAGAGACCTCTTCCAGAAAATTAGAAGCATTGGAGGTAAATTCCAGGCAAAAATGGGTATGATCAAAAACAAAGATGGCAAGGACCTAGCAGAAGAAGAAGAGATCAAGAAAAGGTGGCAAGAATATACAGAAGACCTGTATAGGAAGGATAACAATATCGGGGATAGCTTTGATGGTGTGGTCAGTGAGCTAGAGACAGACATCCTGAAGAGTGAGGTTGAGTGGGCCTTAAGAAGCATTGCTAATAACAAGGCAGCAGGAGACGACGGCATCCCAGCTGAACTGTTCAAAATCTTGCAAGATGATGCTGTCAAGGTAATGCATGCTATATGCCAGCAAATTTGGAAAACACAAGAATGGCCATCAGACTGGAAAAAATCATACCAAAAAAGGGGAACACTAAAGAATGTTCAAACTATCGAACAGTGGCACTCATTTCACATGCCAGTAAGGTAATGCTCAAGATCTTGCAAGCAAGACTTCAGCAGTTCATGGAGTGAGAATTGCCAGATGTACAAGCTGGGTTTAGAAAAGGCAGAGGAACTAGAGACCAAATTGCCAATATCTGCTGGATAATGGAAAAAGCCGGGAGTTTCAGAAAAACATCTATTTCTGTTTTATTGACTATTCTAAAGCCTTTGACTGTGTGGACCATAACAAATTGTGGCAAGTTATTCGTGGTATGGGGATACCAAGTCATCTTGTATGCCTCCTGAAGAATCTGTATAACGACCAAGTAGCAACAGTAAGAACAGACCACGGAACAACGGACTGGTTTAAGGCTGGGAAAGGAGTACGGCAGGGCTGTATAATCTCACCCTACCTATTCAACTTGTACGCAGAACACATCATGCGACAAGCTGGGCTTGAGGAATCCAAGGCTGGAGTTAAAATCTCTGGAAGAAACATTAACCATCTCAGATATGCAGATGATACCACTTTGATGGCTGAAAGTGAAGAGGAACGAGGAACCTTATGATGAAGGTGAAAGAAGAAAGTGCAAAAGCTGGCTTGCAGCTAAACCTCAAAAAAACCAAGATTATGGCAACCAGCTTGATTGAGAACTGGCAAATAGAGGGAGAAAATGTAGAAGCAGTGAAAGACTTTGTATTCCTAGGTGCAAAGATTACTGCAGATGCTGACTGCAGTCAGGAAATCAGAAGACGCTTAATCCTTGAGAGAAGAGCAATGACAAATCTCAATAAAATAGTTAAGAGCAGAGACATCACACTGACAACAAAGGTCCACATAGTTAAAGCAACGGTGTTCCCCATAGTAACATATGGCTGCGAGAGCTGGACCATAAGGAAGGCTGAGCGAAGGAAGATCGATGCTTTTGAACTGTGGTGTTGGAGGAAAATTCTGAGAGTGCCTTGGACTGCAAGAAGATCAAACCAGTCCATCCTCCAGGAAATAAAGCCAGACTGCTCACTTGAGGGAATGATATTAAAGGCAAAACTGAAATACTTTGGCCACATAATGAGAAGACAGGACACCCTGGAGAAGATGCTGATGCTAGGGAGAGTGGAGGGCAAAAGGAAGAGGGGCCGACCAAGGGCAAGATGGATGGATGATATTCTAGAGGTGACGGACTCGTCCCTGGGGGAGCTGGGGGTGTTGACGACCGACAGGAAGCTCTGGCGTGGGCTGGTCCATGAAGTCACGAAGAGTCGGAAGCGACTAAACGAATAAACAACAAAATGTTTTTTGTATTCATGTTTTTTGTTTTATTAATTACAATGGTAGACAATTTATATGCTTTTTTATTTTTGATTTTTTATTATAGTAGACAGGAACATATAGAATAGTAGTAGGATGAGAATAATTAAGTAATTGTTATTTTGGGGGGAAGTTGATTAGATGATTTTTTTTCTTTTAATATAAAGGGAGGTAGAAATGGTACTTAGTGATTTTTACAACATGCTAAGGCATTGATTTGTAGAAATAATGTGATTTTGGTTTAATATAGAGTAAGGGATTGATTATGGGAAATCGCTGTATATCCTTGATGTTTAAAGTTGGAAGTCACTTCTTTTTGTAATCTATCTAAAATTTTTCTCTTGTGTTTTCACACTTTTTCAGGTTTTTTTGTAGTTTTTTGTTTTTCTGTATCTTTTATCTTAAAATTATTTTTTAAAAAAAAGAAAGAAAGAAAACCAAACACGCACAAGCACAAAACCCAGGCAATATTTGCTTAATATCTTACCCAAAATTTTACTAGGAAGAAGGCATTCTGGGGTCCTTTTCCAAACAGTTCCTTCAAGCCTCCCTTCTTTTCCGGGAATTTGTCATAAATCTGACGAATGTCCACTGATTCCAGCAATGGATCGCTATAAGAGTGGTTAGCGTGTCCAATGTGCACAAAGAGGTGTTTGTTATACTACAAAGTAAAGAAATAAATATGTTTATAGTTATAATATATTTGTAAAAGTTAGATGTACATAGAACACCTTTCTGTTTTAAGGAAATGACCAGTGCAATATCACATATGCAATTTAATAGAAAACAATCTGAGCTAGGTAACTTTTGGTCTGATATAGTACAGTTCTCATATTCTTAGGAAACTAACTACTGAATAACCCTCACATAATAAACTTCAAACAATGGGAAAAAATCCAATTTATTAATTTGTACCTGTAGCCAACATTATCACAATTCAGTCCCCACCCCACCCCACCCCCAGCTTCTTATTTCAGAATCAGGATTAGAATTTTATGACATCTAGACCCCACTTGAACAATTATGAACCAGTTCCAGTTTTCTCACCATTTGATTCCCCCTGCCCCCAAATCTTCCTTTCCTAATGGCCAAACTCACACTATCTCCAAGCAGAAGTAGAAAACTTTTCAATATTTACTTCTAGATTAGAGAGCCAGAGAAAGGGTATTTCTGTTTTAAAGAACAAAGTATATAGGTCAGAAAAGTAAACAAATGAATGGAGGATGCTAACACACAAACGAACAAGTGCATGAATGAATGAATGCTTATGGGCAAAAGCTTTTGAAAGGGCAGGCTTAATTTGCATACCGATCAGTTACACAAGAATTACAGTAATTATCATCCTATCCTGTAACTCCAAGTAATTACCATAAAGCTTCTGCACAAATATGGGACAACTGCAAAAGCAACAACCTTACTAAACTCTTTAAAACTCACTTCAAATATATATATAGGTAAAAGGCTTACAAATATACACCATGCTGTACCTTTTTAACAAAAATAACTCAATTCCAAAGTTAGACTTCATATTCCTTGTTTGAAAACACCTATATTGAAATATCCATAGGGATGCTAGCTGGATTATTTCTCAGTCTCTCTTTCTCCAGTAATTTTAGAATTCTGGATTAAGATGCTACATTAACCATACTCTGAGAACTTCAGACTGGTTTGATGTTGAAACAACACAGGATTGTCAAGTTGTATGCATACTGTTTATCAGTTCTGAAAAAAACCACTAGGAATTTACTTTAACATTTTTGTTTTGGCTTATACAGAACCTCCTATGGATAAGGTAGAGGCTAACAAAAATATTTACAGTCTTTTAAAAGAAGTAAAATTAATTCACTTGTATTATCTCAGAAATCTTTTCAGCCTGTGAAGGAAATCTTATGTATTTATTTATTGCATTTAGGTTTTATTCTTTCTTCTAAGAAAAACAAGGTGGCTATATCATCAACCAGCTTGGTTTACAAACCATGTTAAGCCATATAATTTACTTTGGTTAGCACGTTATCTGAACTCAGCAGTTGACATACAGACACACACAGATTATATATGAATGAATGAATGAATGAATGAATGAATGAATGAATGAATGAATGAATGAGAAAGCTATCTTTGGTCATACCAACTCTATAGATACCTGCGGAAGACAATGTCATCGGAGTCAAGTAAGACAACTGTATGGGTTATAGTAATTACCAGTTGTAGACTGATCATGAATATTCCACACTTGGCCACCATCACTTACTAAGTCCCTTACTGCAGTGTGATAAAACCCAGGACTTATCAGTTCACAGTTTCTACTCTTAGCAGTTATACCACTCCTAAATAGCTCTTTTAAGAAAAGAAAATCCCACAGCGGTGTTACAACCATTGCACACATATCGACATGCAGATTAATACATTAAAAATCACTTCTATTGTTGTAATGATTGCTATGTAGGGGATTTATACTCTTGGATACTTTAGTACAGTAAAAGACTTGGGATGCGGTCTTATGTACATATACTTAATAGTAAGCCCCACTGAACTATTAATCTAAATGAATAATGTCCCCAAACTATTTCAATTCTCCCCCTCCTTTTTTGACCTTGATGGTAAAGCTAATCAAAACACAGGAAACTTGCAAGGCTATGTACTATGAAGGACTCTGCTACTGTATGTCCATTTTGAACTGCTGCCTGTACATATTCATGTCCTCTATTCAAAATGTTTGGGGCTATATATGCATTAAAATTTGACTTATTGTGGGACAGTGAAGATAGTTTTGAAATAACTTTCGAGTGGTATGGATTTATTTTAACCATCTGAAGCATACCTTCTGAAAGAGAAAGATACAAGCATACTTTGCTTCTGCCATTTTGGCATAGCTTTTCCTTTAGATTTTTTTAGGCACACAGTAGCAGTAGTTTTCCATAAACTTTATTTACCAATGTAAGTAGATAAAACTGTCCCATCTGTGTGTAAGTAAACGGCAGCAACAAAAGATCAGAAAATGATTGCCATGCTATGACACGCTTGGCTTGAAATCATCACATGTATGTTAGCAGACACCAAAGCAGATTTTAGGTCAGAAGAATTCTAGGCATTTATTAGTGTGCAAAAGCCCACACCACCCATGTCTTAGGCTGGTTACTTCTGTTTTTAAGTCCAGGGAAAGCAGTTTAGAAAAATATGATTCAGAAACTAAAAAGATTTGCTACAGTAGACAGTGCACATTTTAAGTTTAAGTTAAAGACAGCTGTAAAGCTACTATACTTGTTTGCAGATCTTGCTGGAAGTACCAGATGCTGCAGTAGAAGCAGAAAAAAATCCAATATGTTTTAAAGGGACAGATGGTATGGCCTCATCTGACAATATTCTTAGAACATAAATGTTTTATTTTGACATTGCATGAACAATTATTTTCTTCTTACATTACTGTAAATGCTGTACTCTACAGAATGACTAATTCCTTTAGTCATGGCATGTTACTAATGAATGACAGAGAAAAACAGAAGCTCTACATGAAGTGGTTTCCAAGGAACGTGGAGGCATCTGCTCCTACACTTTGGAAATCACTGATATGGTTGAGAAGAGCATAGAAGATCCACATATGCTAAGTAGCACACATAAGCTGGGAAATGTGAAAAAGGGAGAAGACCAGCTAAATTACTCCGCACTACTTTCCTTCCAAGTTGATGATCAATAACAGAAGATTATACCAAAAGGATTCTTTAAAATGGTGATGAGAAACTGGGAAAGAGAGCCCAATCTACCTTCTTCCTCTTCCTCCATCCTCTCTGTCAGAAGTCCACATTTGCTTTTGTTCAAAATTGTCAAGGCACAGAAGGACCCCACTTGTTCTGCTTGGTGCTCTTACTTTTGACACACAAACTTCAAATGTCCACATTTCCCAATGAGATAACATGGTGTGCCTTGGTTGGCTGAGGCGGGAAGAGTGTTCGTTATTGGAAAAGCTCCAGGAACAAACCCCTTACAACTGAATTTCCAGTGCAAACGTATCTGGGTTTGAACACCATGAATATATTTCATTCAATCACAGTTCTTTCAATCTTGCATGTTCCAGATAAAATAACATCAGTTTCTAAGGAGAAATTTGCCCACCATAGTGTTCACTGTTTTCCATATGAAATCCTAAGCTGTTTTAATGTTGTAGCCATTGTTTAAGAGAAGGTTAAATTGTTGCACTGGGCAACACAGAAAGTATAAAGAGATTGACAATGTACTTCCATGAATACTTTCAAATGTATAGTCTAAAGTAACCCACATAGCCTCAAGATAGCTGCCTCTTACTAAACATTCTTGTATTTGAGGAATGCAGAAAAGCCATGAAAAATGGCTCTTGTCAAATAATACTAGGAGAAAAAAATACACAATCCGTTTAGGAATTCAGAGGAACCAAGACAAATCATTGGTATCTAGTGATGCTAACACAGTAAAAGCATTTGTTTTGCTTACTAACATACAATTAAAAAATGGCATTATGTTTTCTAAAAAAAGAACTATCACAATCAAAGCCCAACAAGAAGAGAAGAAAGCCATAAATATTACAAGTTTTTTTTATTATAGATATAAACAAGATTATCTATTGTATTTGTTTCAGCACATTCTACAGAGGAAAATAGAAATATAAGAATCACTCTTTATCACTGTTACCCTGATTAACCAATTCCATTGTTACCACCAAGAAAACCCATGTCAAAATGTAATGTAAGTGCTGTTCCAACTATTTTTTTTTGGTGGTATTTTAATGGTTATTCCAACAATAATACAATTTCAAAGCTATTTTAGAGATCCTTCCTGGATTACAGCCAGAATAATTTTCTGCATATGATGTATATAAAGCAAGAACATTTTTGGTTTTATTGTGCTTCCTACATACTTATCACTGTCACAGGAGCCCTAAGAAAGCCCATCATGGCTTGCAACATTTGGTAGTATACAACAATATTTCATCACTCATTTTTAACCTAACCACAATCAAATGGAATTTATGCAAACACTGCTGCAAAAAGTAAATTCATTAGGATCTGGAAATGTAATTATAGGAGGAGATTTCAATCAAATTCTGAATAATGAATTGGATTGATCTTCTAAAATGGAATGGGGGAATATGACATTAAAAAAAAATTATAGACCATGCTACTTTTATTGATATATACTGATATAAACCATTCAAGGCAATAGAACTAATATGTTAACAGATTATCCTAAGAATTATTTTGAAAAATGTATCTGACAGACTCTAGCTTTCTCCTGATTCAATTAAATGTGAGCAAAATAATAAGAGAGGGTGGGATACATATTGTAAAATATTTCTAAAAAGACTTCTTGCTCTATGCATTTTGACCATTACAGAAAGAAACTTCAGCTAACAGTTTTGTTATGAAAACAAATCCACATTAGACTTGCAAAGCATCCAAGTATTTTCAGGGTGGGAGAATTCATTATGACAAATCAATTCCCAAGTTCATTGAGCATCTGAATGGACAGCAATGGCCAATATTGTATTGAACTGACTTTTTCTTTGTGTGGCTTTTCCATGAAGTCTCTTCTTCTCAATAGGGTTCCTTAATGTGCCTCTCGATGCAGGCACAACATATACCTTCACTTCTTATTTATGCTGTGAGGTTTCAGCCAGCTTCTGACTCAGAAAACAAAACTCTTTCTAAGTCAAAAGGGGAAACAAACTTACCAGGCAGAAACCGGGAAAGCAAAACCCAGAAGTGACTCAGCAGTGCAGGAGAAGTTACAGACACTGATTGGCCAGTCTTCAGAGGAGGATTTGAATCCTCCAATCCGCGTGCACGAAAGGTGTGCAGAAAAGTGTGTGAAGGAGAAGGCAGCCCGATTGGCTGCAGAAGGGAATAAGCATGCAAGGGATCGGCATAAAAGGCAGACGCACGAAGAGCAAGCTGCCAGAGACAACCGATCCTTCAAGCTTGCAGCCCCAGTGGAAGAGTCCTTACCTGCATCGGAAGGGAATCCGTGCCTGTGTTTCCCATCATAGAGGACCTGTATCCTGCACATGCTGCCACAGAGGATCTTCTCCCTGCCGAATTCAGCACCCTCAGCCTCGTGTCCAGCTTCAGATCTCGCTGCTGCCATTCTGCATGTTCCAGGAGCGTTCCCAAGCTTGATCCTAGCTCTCAGTCGTGCCCAGAAACTCCAGTCCAGTTTCATCATGCTTCCAGCTTCCAGCCTTGCCCAGGATGTCCAGCCAAGTTTCATCGTGCTTCAAGCTTCCAGCCTTGCCCAGGATATCCAGTCCAGTCTAGCTGTGCTTCAATTGCCCAGCATTGTTCAGGAACTTCAGACCTGTCGTGTTGTGCTCCAGGTTCTCAACCTTGTCCAGGATCTGCAGTCCAGTCTAGTTGTGTTTCAAACTCCCAGCCTAGTCAAGAGCCTCCAGTCCAGCCTAGTCAGGTTCCAAGCTCTCAGTCTAGTCCAGAGTCTCCAGTCCAGCCCAGTCATGCGCCAAGCTCCCAGCCTAGCCTGGGATCTCCAGTCAGTCCAGTCCAGTCCAGTTTCTAGTTCTCAGCCTTGTTTCGAGTCTCCAGCCCAGTGTGGTCTTGCTCCCAGTACCCAGTCTAGCCTGGAATATCCAGTTCTGTCCAGCCTTGCCTCCAGAGCCAAGCCTTGCCCAGTGGTTCCAGTTTGGTCTCGCCTAGCCTCCACGTGTTGTTCCAGTTCAGGTGATATTTCAGATCACGGACACTTGTCTCCAGTTCCAGTCTTGCCACACGCCCTAGATTCATCCAGTTCCACAGTTCTGATCAGCGAATCCTGCCCTGCGGTTCTGCCACATGGTGATCCTGCAACCTTGCCTAGTCTTCCGTTGTTGCCTGGATGGTCTTGATCGGAATCAGCCCACCTCATTAATCACAAGGACTTATATTTGTAAATAGTTGTCTCAATAAAGAGTTGTTTTGATATTAACCCTATCCGGCCGCCTCATAGTCTGAACAGGACATATGCCATGCCATCTCTGCTAAGTCCCTCTTCAATTAAACGGGGAAGAAAAACTTACTATAACTCTCTCCTTAAGTTAGTCTTATTTCTGTTGATGAATTTCTACTTTGCCTCTCAAGCCAACCAGCTATTTCCTTTTCTCAGATTCTTTTTATTTCCAGTGTGGCTGTATCAGCAACTAGTAAATATATTCCCAATGAAACAGTCATAGCAATGGCAACATAACTGCTGTGCTAAAATCAATTAATTCCATGTTTTTTAAATTGAAGAGAATAATGGATTTTGACTGGAAGGCGATGAACAGGAAATGGCCAATCACCTATACAGGTTGATCTGGTAGCAATTTCCACCAGCAAATACCAGAACAATGTAAATACAAGACCTGAATCTTAGTGTTTAAAACATGTATATAATCACTGGTCCAGAGGACAGCGTTAATAGGCTCACTTAACACTGATATCTTAGCTTCTAAGAGACAAATAATCTTTACTTCTAAAGTTAAAATTATTCGGTCTTCCGAAGAGCAGCACTGAAAAATGAACCATTATTGTTTATGTTAATAGTTCATACTGTTGTGCTGCTGGCTTTTATTCATATGCTTATTGTTGTAAACATTCCTCTTAGGCAAGGTTACAGTGCTATATCTCTGATCTCCATTATTCTAAAAACACTGTCTTGATATCTCCTTGCATATATACTCATTGCCTCAGAGAAAACAGTTATATATATATATATATAAAGCTCCAAATAACTTTGCAGGCTATTGTAGTGCACAATCTTTTGAATAAAATTAATCAGCATGGCTGGCTGGGGAATTCTGGGAGTTGAAGTCCACACATCTTAACATTGCCAAGGTTGAGAAACACTGTTCTAACATAAACAATGACCTTTATTGTACCCATATACTGACTCCCTTTTCATCATGGAAAAAGACAACCTGGTTTTTGCTATCTGTCCCTTCTCTTCCAGAGTCATCAGGCAGCTTCAGCTTGCCTGCTCTGCCTACTATGCACTTCAGCATTATCTGTGTAAGAAGAATATTATTTGTCCCCACTCACCTTCTGTTGGTCATTTGATGAACACCCTTTTCAGGCATTGAGCCTTGGAGTAGCTTAATGGGGACCATAATCCAAAACATGGGCAAGGTCATGATATAAACCCAAAATGATTTAACTTCCATATTGTTAATATAATGACTCCAAGGCATTTAATAATTTTTACCTTCTGTTACTTTCAAAATTTCAATTCATTGGTAACTTCTGGGGAAGTATTTAGAAGCTCTATCTAAGGTTTTGGAGGACCATGTCCTATCCTGGGGAATCATAAAGGTTTAAGCAATGAGAGAAAAGAAGAATGTTGGTAGAAGAGATCAACAGAAATAAAGGTATGAGTGAGGAGAACCAGAGAAAAGAAGATATGGGTTGTCAAGGCAGAACATCATCATAGCATGATGCAGGTTTTTTTGGTTTGTTTGTTTGTTTTTTTAAGTATAGGGAATACCAATTGACAATGGATGGAATGAACAAAAAATAAAAGAATGGATGCTTTTTGGTGGGAGTCAAGTAGATAAATCTCTTGACAAGAATGATCTGAATAAAAATCAGCAAGATGACTCAGGAGAAAAGATTTGTTCAATCTGATATACTGAATGTGAGAGGATGATGAGAAACCTAAGTGAATTATCAGCAGGAGATGAATAGAGGTTGAGAGATCAACAGTGTGATCATCCCAGCAGAGGTGGTACTGATGAGGCTAGCCAAGTGATAACCATAGAGAACAACAGGAGACTAACAGCAGGTAGAAAATGATATAAAGAGGAAAGAAGGGGGTGGTTGGGAGGGTTCATAGGTCCTTCTATGCTCAAACCAAACCAAACCAATCATATTAGCAAGATATGTAAACCCAGCCACTGTAATTTGTAAAGTATGATTTATGCTCTAGGTTATATGTGAACCCAGCCATTGTCACTTATTCAATAAACCAAAGTTAAAAGAAAGTACAGTTTAGAATAACATGTGAACACAGCCATTTACTTACCAGCAGAGAGATTATGAAAATGGGTACAAAGCACAGACATTTGATTTCCTAATGAGACCATTTGTGAAGAGTAGTTTAGGTGGCGTGAAAAGAGAGCTAGACAGGTTTTAGGAGGTCAAGATCTAAGACAGAGAATTAAAGCAACTGAACTAAACAGAAATCTGAAAGTAAACTGAAAAAGATTTGCCAGGATGTAGCAAGTGAAAAAGTTGAGTTTGGACAGAATCTGAGAGATGTCTCTAAATGGTACAAAAAGTCCCATTTCTTATGTTTGATTCCAAATTGTTCAGTTTTTCTATCTTTCCTATATGCTTTTCTGCAGTTTCTAAAAACTGTTAACAGATAATGTTGAAATAATTTATTTAAAATTAAGATGAAAGATGGGGCGTAGCATAATGCATAAATATTCTGCATGTTAACATAGCTAATAACTGACACTGAAATCAATGTATACTTGGAAAAGTTTAACATATATTCTTAATCTTACTTTTTAGCGGAATATTGCTAAATATTCCTGCAGGGTTTTTTTTGGGGGGGGGGTGTTCACTGAGCTAAATTAAGCCAGCAAAAACTATAACAATAGGAAACTAGGTACAGAACTAGAATAAACCTTATGCTGACAGGAATTTATTTTACTAAGCTTATTTTATTTTATTTTACTTAATTGGACATTAAGGGTTGGTACAAAAATGTTCAAAAGCTGAAAAATCAAGCTCTTAACAAATATCTACAATGCTAAAAATTAAAAGACCAGATATATAATACTAAAAAAACCCTTAATATGAATACAAAACTGTTGAAGAAAAACAGGCATAACAATGGCTGTAGAGTGCATTTATAAAGGAATACTTTAGACACTTACAGAGTCGGGATCTCTTTGTTGCTCAAGAAAAGCAGAAAATTCTACCAGTCTGAGTTTGGTTGTTCCAATAGATCGACCTTGCCAAGCTGGAACAGAGGGTGCTGGAGCTGACGTGGGTTCAAATCCTAAAAAATAAAGAACCATCCTTATGAAGTCAACAATTTATTGGTTGTTCTTGACAGTAAATAGTTATAAGCTCAGTTGCTTTTCAGCTTGCTTTTAACAGTGCTAATAAATAGAGGTGGTATACTTGTAGAATCTGTTCTGATTTCAAAGCAAAAATTTAAATGTGCACTATTTTAATTTCAGCTTTTAATTTTTCTTTGTGAACCCATGAAAAGATTAAAGATTTTGTTGCTCATGGTCTTTGTAATTCCTCCATTTGTTAAAGGTGATTTTTAAAATATTGCTATGT
This sequence comes from Candoia aspera, assembly GCF_035149785.1. NCBI lineage: Eukaryota > Metazoa > Chordata > Lepidosauria > Squamata > Candoiidae > Candoia > Candoia aspera. The sequence goes on along the minus strand of NC_086153.1, from coordinate 250,993,661 downwards.
CACATAATCCCCTTTGGGAGCCAAAAAAAATATAAGAAATATTATAGTCAGTAGTATATCCTAGGCATCCATAGCCAGCTATACATGTACATATTAGGGCAAGACCAATACTTAAGGTTTCCTGGATTATCATCTGGGGGAGGCCATGGAGATGAGCAGGTGGGACCTGAGGTAGATGAGGGGGCAGATTCTGGCAGAATAACTAGCCTAAGAAATCCAAGGTAGCTATAAAGGGCTGAGCAGAGGTGATCAGCCCATCTTCCTGAGGGCAGAGGGCGCAATGCCCCTAGTCAAGCCACACCAGCATATGGGCTATATAAGAATAGCCTCCAGGCCTTCCCCCACCATTTGAAACAACTCTCCAACTCCAGACCTACGTTCCTGCCACTCTAGCTCCATGCCTTGCATTCACCCCTTTGGCTTAACATTTGGACTGGCTTGTGTAAATCTCTGGTGCCAAATTCCTGGACTATAATGGACAATTTTTTAAATTTCACCTCTACCTTTTTCCTGCTTACAGAACATAGCAAGTGATATTTCAAGGGAAATCCTAGCACTCTGGCTAATCGCTCCCAACTTCTCTCAGGAAATTTATGAAACAGCAATAGAGACTTGCAACTTGTATTTGCCTGGCCTTCTGTTCTGCATCAGCTGGCATGGGATACCATCCAACGCCTCCCTTTCTGTGCTGATGGAGGAGTTTGGAGAATCCTGGAATAGCTGTCCTGTGAATTTCATACCCATATCAAGGTTGTCCATCAAATACAGCTCAAGGCTTCACAACCACCACAATCCATATTATAGAATATATTATCAATCAGATTTTAGGTAAAACAGATTGGAAGTGACCCAGTTGTTGTTGGGCTGAGTCACTCCATTGTGAGAGATGGATCACTTCCTGCTAAGGTTTGAATTCGATGGTAGAGTCCAGGTACTGCAAATTTTGCAATAAACGCAACCAAGCATAAGTGAGATCTCACAGTTTTGTCCACTTACAGTGTTCGTGGTAGCACAGACACCTTACTTCTTAACCAGCACTGTCCTGAGACAGACTCAGCTAATTATTTTGTAGCCTTCAGTGATAGGTTTGTGAAGCACTTTGAGGATACAGTCACATCTCCAGTTTAGATACCACAATTACTACAGAACCAGAAGAGTTTATGTGCTAGACTCAGGGAGACTAATGTCTCTTTATGTGCTATCCTTTGAAAAAAGCAGTATATCACCTCTCCTGAAGAGGCACTTCTTGGATCTTCAGATTTTAGACAACTATTGTCCAGTTACAAATATTCCCTTCTTGGTCAAAGTAATAGAGATGGCTTTAGAACAAATACAGTGCTGAAAGATCCTGACTTATCTGCTGGGAGGCACAGGGAGGGTGCTACCATCCTGATTCTTCTGGATTTCTCAGCAGCCCCTGACACCACTGCTTATGGGATCTTTCTGGAGCAAAATATTATAGTGGGATTTATCCAGCAACTATTAGGAACCTGCCTTGGCCCACTCAGGGCTACATATGCATGCCTGAGATAATAATGCTTCATTCACCTAGGGAAAAACTGTCAGCAACACTAGGTGGACCTTAGCAGACTAGGTAATCAGCTCTACAGGAAGGCTAACATTACTCTTATTGAGACTGGCTATAACAACAGAATCTTGATCGTGCTTTATCACCTCCTCCTTCTTCTTGTAGTTCAGTGAATTAGGGAAGTGTCTGCCTGAGCTGTTTCTGCATGTTATCTTGTTCTGGACTTAGAAAACGCTTTAGCTCTTTTGGCTCGGTAGAGGTTCCTGCAAATCTCTATCAAGGTCATCTTGTTTATTCTTTACAAAAACTGAGCCATTATTGAACAACAGCTAAATTAACAGAGGTTGTTTGAAGCCCACTAAAATAAATCTATAATATATTCTCATTGGATAGCTCCTGATAGCTCCTATAACTCACTTTCTATAGATAAAGTAAAACTGGACAATACAAAATATCTCCTGTATAACCACATCGTGAAATGTAAACATTTGAGGTAAAAACTTCCTTATAGCACTGAAAGCATTAAATTCTAGACTGTTTCTTGCTAGAGTGGAATTATGGCAGACATGATAGAGGGTGAAATGGTCATTAATTGAAAGAATAACTCCCTGGTGGAGTAAGAGATCAGTGGGTCATTTGAAAGGCCCTAACATTCCTTCATTTCAAGGTTGAATCAACATTGGCAAACGGAGATACTCCATTTCTGAACTGAACTGAACTAGCTGAACTAGTGATCTCTGACTGTGGCAAGAAGCAGATTATGCAACACCTCCTATGTTGTCCTTACTAGGAGCAGATAGTTGCATACTTTATGACCTCGCTGAGGCCAGCTCATGTGCTGAAATATGCACAACAGTGGAAAGAAGTACAATTTGGTGAATAGACACAAAAGTAAGTGGGTTGGGAACTGGAAGCACTAGACACTGCCAGTGGGAAATTTCTGTTCAGCTCCATCATGTGAAGTCCTGGGGGTTTCTGTTTCTATTCTTAAATCTCTGCTGTTCAATATTATCTGGACAATTGGAATGCAGTGTCACTCTCTTTTCCACCTTAATCAGGAGAGATTATGGAGATACTTGATTAATTACTTAGAAACTGTGACGGATTGGGTGAGGGTCAAAAAAAATGAAGCTGAATCCTGATAAGGCCCAGATGCTGCTGATATGTGTTTCTCAAGCCTGGGAATTAGGAAAGTGCTGTTCTGGATTAAGGGTCATTTGTTCTAAAGGAGCAGTGCACAGCCTGATGGCTCACCTTGCACTGTCACTAGAAACACAAATAGTCTCAGAAGCAAGGAAGAACTATGGCCAAGCCTGGCTGGTATGCCAGCTGCAATTCTACCCAGACTAGCATAGCCTGGCTTCAGCGATCCATAATTTAATAACTCACAGTTGGATTACTGCAATGTGCTTAAGTGCAACTCTTGAAAACTTTCCAAAAGTCTCAGCAAATGCAGAAAGCAGCTGTCTGGCTGTTCTCTAAATGGGACACTGGTCCTTAAAGCATTACCCTGGCTGCAGGCACCACCAATTCAAACGACTACCTTTAGCCTATAAAACTCTAAATGGCTTAGGACCCAAGTATTTCAAAGATCAACTCTCACACTAATATGAAGCTCAGTGGGTGTGGCTTGCAGGATGGTGGCTAGGAGGGTCTACTCAATGGCAATTTTCTGCGGAACTACGGTTGGCTTTCATACTGCCTTCTTTTAAAGGTCAATCGAAGGCACATTTGTTCACTCAGGCATTTGCAAGATGACAACTGTCCCAAGACCAGGCTGCCTTCTCAGCTGTCTTTTAACTGAACTCTGTTTTCCATGCTTGTACTCCAGTCATTTTATTGTACTGTTTTATGGGAGTTTGTTTATTATTAATGGGTTCTTTTGAACTGATTCTGGAAGTTCCTTTAGAAGGAAGAGTGGAATTAAAAAAAATGCATGAAATAAAATACAATTTTTTTAAAAAGAAACAGCACTTGTTTACAGGGTCTGCATTTTGATTTTATTTCATTTCTTGTCAGCAAGGCCAGTTTGAATGATCCTAGCTGAGTCATTAATGCTTCCACCGCTCAGAATTCTGGAATACGCATCAAGCCACTGCTGTGCTCAGAGGCAGGAGCGGCTGTTACACAAGCCACATGCATATTCTACAACTACTGATGAAGGTGCAAATAATTATGTACACAAGTTCACATACATATAGACTCATTATTGTTAACTAAATAAAGAGGTTACCAAACTCCCCTGTGAATTTTGATACATGTTTAACAACTGCAACCAGCGCCAAGCTCTAAATATGGGCTGAGTTCCATTCACCCCCACCACAAACAAATGAATAAATGTTACCTGAAATGGGGGTTGTGACTGTAGGCTGTATAGGATAGGCCTGCTGAACGAATGGCTTTACGCTGAAATAAACCATTGGACAATGACATCACACACAATTGCTTACAATATTTATTAATAATAAGTATATTTTGTCTCTTTATACTTATTATTTAGTCCAGTGCAATAATATTTATTATAGATGTTCTTATACATTTCTTCTCAAGTTTATACACTCATGGTCTGAATTGTTTTTTTTTAAAGAAAAACCTTAAGAGATGCATTTACGGCAAATTGACTAAAACACTGCCCAAGTTCTGACAAGGAGCATTTGGTATAAGGTTTAGCTCAGCTGCCAGCAAGCCACAGAGCATTTGGATCCTTACTGGGAATCATGATTATCATCTGCATCACAGATCTGCCATTGTTCCTGCCTTTTATGGGTAACATATGGACACAGTTTTAAATTTGGGAGATTTAAGGTGGAAGGATTCCTTACTTCTTGCACGGTGAACAAGGGCCATGCAAAACTTCACAGGGGTGCTTTGCTCTGACAGCCACGTGGGCAAAGCAGTTCATTCTTCCTGCCTTGCTACTTTTACTTAACAGCCACGCTATCTCACTTTGGCAGTTCCAGTAGCCTAAAGAGGCTTCTCCACACACACTGGGCATGTATAGAAGTCTCTTTCAGGTACAGTAAGTAGCAGATGAGGCTTAGAGCAATGCACAATGCCTCACAATGCACAATGTCTCACCTTCTTGCCTTGAGGAGGAGGAATTGCATTACCTCTGAGCTGCAAAGTGACTTGTCAAGGCATCTGCAAACTACCTCCCACAGGCCTACTAAAGAGGTTTTTTTCCCCCCTCAGCTGCTCGTTGCTCTAATAAGGGTGCCAAGCTCACTACCCTGATTCATTGGTCTAATCAACACATGCACAAAGTCAAAATGCTCAAAGTGTGAACCAAAAACACTCATGCCTTTTTAGTAATTGATTAGGTAACTTCCTGGACATACAGTAAATTCTTCTTGGCACTGCAGTATGCATCTAAGTTGGGAGTGGATTTCTGGATTATAAATTTCTTCTTAAATACCTTTCAACCTTTTTATTTATTTTCTTTTAAAAAGTACCTATTTTTCAGCCAAGGCACTCACAGTAGCATATTAAGTAATATAAAATCATGATATATGCACAATGAACAGCCAAACTGAGATATGTCCACCATCACCCTTTTGCAGCCCTCAGGCCCCACTAGAAGAGATGGAGCCACAATTCTGTCCTTTCTTGCTACATTTTTAAAGTTAGGATGAGTTTAAGAAATGAAATGGTACCTAAGACTTGTAGAGGCCTAAGGAACTCACTTTACTCTTAAACTCTGCAACCCACCCATCCCTTATTTATTTATTAAATTTATATAGCCGCTGTTCACCCATTTTTTATTTCTTCTGGGGGGAGATGGGCAGTGGCAAAATTTGGTGAATAAACAGGTAATAAATTTTTTGAGTGTGACCCTTGACATCCTGCACAAAGGATGTCAAGGGACATGCCATAAGTCTTTGCATATGTATCTCCTTTGACCTAAATATTAAAGGAAGAGATCTTCAGTTAACATGTGGAAGCTGACAGGACCAAGCTGGACACCACATTAAATATATGTATGCATTTAACACAGGGCTGGACATTAGGTGGGTCCTATCACCTTATGAACTACACCCATTCCTGAAGCTATCCTACTACTACTTAGGGTAATGTGTGTGTTTTGGCTGTGTTCCTGGACTCAGCTATATAGAAGGAGGGAGCTCAATCCATTTACCAAAGCCTGAACTTACCATCCAATAATATTTTGTGATTAAAATGGCTTGAATCTCAAAACTGTGATTATAATTAATCACAATATATGTAGTCCTCGCTTAATTATTGTAACTGGGACAGGAATTTCTGTCGCTAAGTGATGTGGTCATAAAGCATGACATCACTGTTGCTTAGCGATGGCAATCCCGGCAGTCTCTGTTGCAGTCGTTAAGCAAGGATCATGGGTCTTTAAGCGAGGACCTCCTTGCAACTTCCTGCCAGCTTCCAAAAAGCAAAGTGAATGGGGAAGCTGGCAAGAAGTTGCAAGTTCCAGTCACAACAAGCCTTTCCTTGGGCAGCTGGTAAGCAGGGTGGGTGGGTGAGTGCTACGGACTGCAGGTGGGGAGTGGGTGGGTGCTGCAGTGTGAGTGGTTGGGTGGTGGTTGGGTGTTGCAGCACGGTGTGAGTGCAGGTGCGGAGGAATGCTGTTGACGCAGAGCGAGTGTAGCTGGTTGTGCGGGTGGGTGCTGCAGCGCAAGTGTGGCTAGGTGTGCAGGTGTGGGTGACCGGGGGTGAGGTTCTGCAACACAGAACAAGTGCAGGTGGCCAGGCAGTTGAGTGCTGTGCTGTGGATGCGGCTGGGGGTGCAAATGGGTGTGGCAGCACAGGTGTGGCCAGGGAGGGGGTGGATGCTACAGTCGAGTTCAAGTATGGCCAGTTGGGCAGTTGCCTACCTGCTAGAGGCCTGCACTGCCCTGCTGTCTGGGGACTCCTCAGAAGAAAAAGTGGCAGGAGTGGGAGCGACCTACTGGAGCAATTTGCAACCTCCTGCCGGCTTCCTGATTGACTTTACTTGTGGGAAGCTGGCAGGGAAGGTTGCAGATGGCAATCATGTGGGACGCTGCAGCTGTTGTAAGTGTAATCTGGTTGCCAAGCGCCCAGATCATGATCATGTGAATGTGGGGATAATACGACGGCCGCAACTTCCAGGACCAGTCATAAATCCTCCTTGTTCAGTGCTGTTGTAACCTGGAACGGTCATTGAATGAGTGGTCATAACCCAAGGACTACCTGTAGGGTAGAAATGTTTGGGGAATTTCCTAAATTTCAGGAATTACTGTTTTTACAGAAAAGTTTGATTGTGCAAATACCATATACCAGCTGGCTTATTACCTTCTTCATTTATAGAGAAAGGCGCTGAATTCTATTGGAGAGGTAAGCACCATTTTAAATATACAAGTAGTCTTTGTGTAGCAACTTCAGTTGGGATCAGCAACTCAGTCATTAAGCGAAGCAATCACTAAGTGAAACTGCAACTGTGCTTATGATTACTTCAGCTTTCCTTTGCTTTACAGACCTGCAAGGGTCATAAATGTGAGGGTTGGTTGCAAAGTTACTGTTTCATCACCATTGTAAGGGCGAAGAATGGCTAAATGTGGCAGTCACTACACAAGGACTACCTGTAAGTGCAATCAGGCAAACATTCCAGTAATTAATAGATAGATAGACAGACAGACAGACAGACACATACTACCACATGTGCAAACAAACATACAAAAACAGAGATGTACAGTATGTTTCTTGATTTCCAACTTACTCCTGAGAAGATCCGGGCTGTCCTGTTTGTAGCATCCCAGGCCAAAACTAGATTGGGGTAAAAGGAAACAGAGAAATGAAACACACAGATTTAAGATACAAAATTTGCTTTCTTTAAAGCACATTATTTAACCACAAAGATCTATAATGGGAGAGGGGAAGACCGTTTTATAGATAAATTAACTAATTTACGCATACATTGCCAATCACTTTTGGGAAAAATATTTTTGTTTTAGCCAATTAACTTACTCCAGGTGCTCCAGGGAACGTCGGACGGGGAATTCCTGGCAAACCCAACTTATTGTGAATCGCTGTCGCAGATACTATTTGAGCGGAGGACATGGCTGCCATGTGCTGGAGTGCTTTGTCCTTTGCAGTCTGATCCTTTAACATGACAATTACAGGCACTCATTAATACTCTGGACCCAACAAAGCACGCTGAGCAAGCATAGTTAGAAAGCGTATGTGCTAAAATTAAACGGCACAGTAAATGTGAAAAATATAAAGCATATCATGCAGAAAAATGTAGCTTGGAGGATAAAATACATTCCAATTGCATCAGGGCAAAGTTCTTTGCTCAATATTATTATGCTTAATTCTGAAAAAAGATTCTCTACTGCAAAACAGTAGGAAGTGAACTGAATCAGAATTGAAAACTGGGCTGATGTCCTATTTTCCCCTTGCACGCAACGAAGTAGGAAAGCGCCTGTGTGTTTTTGCTGAGCCCAAAATGGAACTCTGAAGCAGCAACAAAGTCTGATTTCTAGTTCAGAATAAAGACTTAGTTTACTGTAGCAAAAACATCTATACCTGTAGACTGTAAAATAAATTCAAATCCTTGCACATTAAGACTTCACCTGATTTCATTATTCTCAGGGCAGCCTGAAAGCTACTTTAAAGGCTACTGTGCGTTCTATGATTTTTAGAGCAAGGAGGAGAAAAAGGCAGCACTGCAATGTGTGACTCAAGAGTTTGCAAGGGTTAGAGCAAGCCTCATTGGAAGTGGCTGAAAATGTAGCAGAGGATCCAATGACTCCAGCCAAAGTTAACTGCATTCAGACCCTGCCTATTTCTGTAGGAAATCTTTACATATGCACTGAATTCTTATTCTCAGGGCTTAACCACACTTCACATAGGCTGGACTCTGCCTTAAAAGGTTGATCTGTACAAAAGGAATCATAGAATAACTTGACCAGAGACTGGGAAATGTTCTATTCCAAACATTCAGTTCAGATTAGCAGTGAAGGATGTCTAGAAATAGACAGAAATGGCTAGATTCCCTCAGGACACCATTACAATTGTGGGCAACTGAAGCAAGAATCAGGATCTGAGAAGTTAGCACATTGCAGTAAACCATAATGTAGTTGGTTTAGTTTTGGATAAGAAAGCTGAGTGAATAAAGCATGGCTTATTTTAGGACAATGAATTATAGTCCGAAATAAGAATTTGTTATTGGCTTACTGGCTGCAACTCTATATTGGCACAATGTGCGAATAGGGATGCATGATTTGTGGGGTTCTGTCTTACTCTTGGCTTGTCCTCTGCCTAATCCTCTAATCAATCCAGAGGGCACAAGAAAAGAACAGCTAAAAAAGAGGGGACACAAGCTGGGAATTAGCTAAATAAGCCATAATTATTTTGCTCATGTAGAAAACTGATCCTGGTGCGTTTCTGGCTTGTTCAATAAATAATACATGAACACAGCCACCTGTTGTCTCTTAGCTCCTAAAGTAAAAAAGGTGTAGGACCTGCCCTGTCAATCATGCAAAGGCAATCAGCTATGTTCCCATAAACTAGGTTTGGGTTGGCCAGTCTTGAGGCATAGAGCTCAACTAGCCTAAGCTCCAGCTTTGGACCAATGGACCAACAGGCTTGGATTCTGGTTTAACAGTCCCTAACAAATTATGTCAGTAGCTGTTACACGGTAAGAGTTGCTAGTTTAACATTTATTTTCCTTCCTATGTCATAGGCTCAGAATAACTGTTTTAAAAGGGAAACTCAAAGCTAAACAAAGGCATGCAAGTTCTACGTAGAACTCGAATAATGCCAGTGCGGCTGATCCCTATACTGTATTATATACAAGCGCACTGGGAATGCACATGTCTGAAGAATGGCAAATCAAGCTACAGGACTATGCAACAATGTAAAAAACTAACCTTGTGTTCGAAAAACAAGTCTGATACAGAATTTAATTCAACTTGGAAACCATTTATAAATTACAATTCTACATATGGACTAATACTGTATCTGAAGTTTGAGTTTCTCTTAAGGCTTTAATACCTATATTTTTGTTTGATTTGTCAAATAAGGGCAGAATTCTAGGATTAGACAGAATTTTTTAATTAATTCATTATTCTGACTCATATTAAAGTGGTTATTGTTAATTATTGAATAACAACTTGATTTTAGAAATGTTCTAAAGTGTTAAACACAAATTTTAATATGGAGGACTAATCTTAGTTCTATTTTTAATTTAATCTTACACTGCTTATAATTTCTTTTCTTTGCTTTTCTTCTTAACTGTGTTTTTAAATCTGTACTAAAATAAACACATACATTTTGAAATAAGAAAGAAAAGAAAATGTGCATGCTTGGATGTACTGCTGCAGAGAGCCTCCAGACAAAAGATTGGGGGTTCACATAATGTGGAGAAAGCCAGCTGCCACAGAGATGCATTTGATTGATAGCATCCATGCATTTGTGTCATTCACACACAGATTCCACCTGTGTTGGTCCCCCATTGAACGGTGGTATCTTTGAAGTTACAAGCTGTGCATGAATGGACTGAAATGGGGCAATGTTCCAAACAAATGCTAATGGAGCACTGATTTATTTACAAATAGAAGTTATGTCATATTCATTCACATTTTTCTCAGGGATCATTTTCTGGCTGCAACTGTATAAGCAACAGCAAATTTGATTTTAATGGAATTGAGGTAATTTACATTTTACTTCAAAAGTTTAACACTGTGTGATAAATCATGGTTTTAGGAACTGCTCAGCTTTGGATATAAGACTGAATAAGGAAGAAACAGAAGCACTAAGAGGCAAACCTATGATTACAAGCAAAGTTGCAAGCATGCTGGCTAGGAATGCATGCCATCCAATATGGAATACAGATTCACACAAGTATTCCCTTGAAAGCTCATACAAAGTAATGAGAGGTGAGCAGCTTCTTAATCTGAACAGCTCCTTTAGAAGCAGCATAGGCTAACAGTATAGTTAAAGCTAGCTAAAAAAAAAGAATATATGTATATATATATACATATATATATATGCGCGCACACACACACATATATATATACATACATACATATACATGTATCTCTGCCAAGCATAGCTGAAGTACATATTTGTTTTACTGAAAATACTTACCATGCTTGTTACCTGGGTGTAACAACAAAAAGTTTGTTAAAATGCTTCTGTATAAGTGCAATTTCTTAGCAAAATAGGCTACAGCAAATTAAAAAATGGAAGGTATTACAATAATTCAGTATCCACAGGAATGTTACAATTTTCACCAAGGAACTGATTCATCAAAAGAGAAAAAGGATTTAACATAGTCATGTTGACCACACTAATAAAATTAAACACCTTGTTTTGGCAACAGCGAGGTCTTCATTAGGCTTAGACACTGGTGGTGGAAGCTCCTGTATCAAAAATGAGATGCTGCCTATTTTAAGCCAGCTTACTCGGGTGGGGTGGGGGAAATCTGATGGCAGGGGAGCAGCTGTTTCCAGTAATGTTCTTCCGTTCATCCCGCGCAGAATACGAGACAGAAATCTGATCAGGCGTTAATGTTCCAGAAATGGCCCTAACATTTGTGGACGCGTCTGTAAGCTGCTCTTGCAGACAGAGGGGAGCTGCTGAGAACAGCATGGCCGCAGAAGAACCAGAAAATGCACCAGCAGGGAAGCAACATGGTGAGAAAGTACCTATTCAGAAGGCTGACCCAACTCTCTGACCAATTTTGGTGCCTAAGCTTTTGGATCTCTCATTATAATTTTAAATGCTTAGGAGTCTTTTTCAGAGTGAAAAATAAATAGTATTAGTTTCTAAACCACAACATCTTATTTTCTATACTCCTACTGTAGACTCATTACAACCAGAGCCTATCTACCCAGAATGTTGAGTGCCAGGGTCGAGCCATGGACATTCATCTCAGCACCTAAGTCTCCAGAAAAAAATAATGGGGCTTTTAATTATTATTATGCCTTTATATCTATCTATCTATCTATCTATCTATCTATCTCAAGGCAGCATACATACCTAATGCTCCTCCCCCCTATTTTCCCCACCACTACAACCCTGTGAGGTGGGTTGGGCTAAGAGACAATGATTGGTCCAAAGTCACCCAGCTGGCTTTCATGCCTTAAGGCAAGGCTAGAACTCAGTCTCCTGGTTTCTAGGCCAGCACCTTAAACACTACACCAAACTGGCCCTCTAGTATTTTCTAATAATCATACCATGTCTAGCCAGTCAAGGGGATTCATAACAACTATTAATTGGAGAAGCAAGGTCATACACACAGATTCCTTTTCATGTCTGGAGAGTGTAATGGTTGGGTTCTTACAAAACACTAAGCTTGTGTTTTTAACCTTGGCTTACTAAATAAATCACAGTTGTCTGGGGTACTGACCAAACTGTAATCCTATTATTTGCACATAATTCTAAGCTGTAGTAGGTGGGCTCCTATATCATGTTAAGCCAGAAGTAAATGTACCATGTTATGGCTTAATATTATATGTGCACAAAGCAGCCTGCTTCACAACATTTCATTCCTAGACTTATTACGCTGGATTCAGATTCTGGAAACCTGGCATTGCTATATCTTTATGGGTATGTGGGAGCTAAGTAGTAGAATTTGTAACTTTAAGAAAAGATATGTCCTACCAAGTAACATTTGTTGCTATGCCTCTGGTAGTTGGCTTGCCTGCTTGCTTTCTGGCATAAAGAATCTTTAGCAGAGAATGCCCTTGTTTGTTCTAGAACCACTGATGACCACCATCCTCTCTCCTTTTGGATGATTCCTACCTTATCTGGGGATATATGCAGGAGTAAGCAGCCCTCCCTGTTTTGTAAGTAATGAAAAGATTTGACCTTCTCTCTTAACCTGCAGTTACTTCTGGGTTAAGTCCTAAGAAGTGATTAAATCACTCATTAAAATGTTATATGACATTTGAGCAACTAGTGAAGAAGGCTACAGCCAATTAAAAATGGATGGGGAATTTAGGCAAGGAGATTAGCAGTAATTACCTAAACTGGAATTTGGCCAAGATACATGACTTAACACCTGTATTCTCCACCTCTGAGTGCACTGGGATCTTTAATGAACACAAGTAATCAAGACCTTGACTTCCTAAGAAAATGTGCATCTATTTTCACTGTCAGTTATGCTGCAGTGAATATGAAACAGCTTAATTAGAATAAGATGAAATTATGAAGTTGCTAGTGCAAATTTGAATAGAAATTTGACTTATGAATTATTAATTTAAACTATTAAATCACTAAATTATTAGTTTGACATCTTCCTTAAAACCTGGGAGCAAAGTAGCATTTCCTTGGACAACTCATGAAAATACATTTTTTTCTTTTTTAAAGTGTTTTTATTTTGTTTTTTAGTCCATAAATGTTTAAGCTCTACTAAAACAGTTGCTTTGGCCAAAGTGATCCCCATGCTTCCTACAACAGCACAGAGGGACAAATATTCCACACCCTGTTGCCCAAAGAAAATGTACCCCCAGTGAAATCAGAGGCAATATCACACAATACTTTCCCATACTACTCTGGTCTCTGTCAATCCCATCCTACTTTTCAGAGAAAAAAAGAATTAAGTTGAATCAAATGTATGAAGCCTGACCTTACTAATCCATGAATCAAAAAAAAAAAAAACCCACCTGCTGATGGGTTATGATTTCATTCAAATACACCTGCCTTGGGAAGATTTTTGAAAGGATTTAGAGGAGATAGGAAAGATGCCTAGCCTGAGGGAAGTGTCTACAGCTCCATCATGGCATTGTCTGCCCACTCAAACTGTTGCAACTTATCTACAGTTCTTTACTTGTGTTCGGATTCACACGTAATGTGAATACTAGAAAAAAAAGGGATCAAAACAGCTGCCCTAGCTCACATTGTGTATGTAGTGGACTGATATTGAGATACGGGTTTTTCTATGTACTTATATTAGCACATGTATAGATTCTCCTATGAAATTGGGGACCACTGATACCTGATACCTGCGGGATTTTTTTTTTTTTTTTGCCTTTTATCATAAATTACACTATTCACCAATATTGTATGAATTTTAAGTTTTGTGCATAACTGGTGATGAAAGTGAGTAACCATAATCTTTCATTATACATTGTAATACAAGAAAACAGAGGATAATAAGTGAGCTGTTTAGAAGGTAGAATTAGAAATATATTTGATTAGCAAAGGGGTTTAATGCTTATAAAGGTGTTTAGGGGCAGGAGTCAAAAAAGAAACCTACAAGTGAGGTCTGAAGGCAATGATATATTATACAGTAAGCATCTTATTGTTGGGAACCTGATTCTTCTGTAACACATTAGTGCCAACTGTCATTTTTAATAGCCCCCAACAGTCCTACCCTCTATTACTAGTGGCCTTTAATGCCATATGTATTTGTGCAGCATATAGGATGCTGGTGATCACCCCTTGCTGAATTCTTTTTGCATTACATAAAATACAATGGTTGCAGTTGTTAAATTAGGCTGATTATTGTATTTTCATTTCTAGTGGTTTTCAAGCTGTAAACTACTGAAGAACACTAAGCTATATATCAGCCTTAAAAGTCTAGTCACTGCAAACACCATAATCCCCAGCCCAGTAATGGGACATGTTACGTGGGATGATAAGAGTTGTAGTTCAACGTAACAGGAGAGAACTAATTTGGAGGAGGCTGCTTTATGCAGTGTATTAGTGTATAATATAATCAAATCAATTTTTAATGAATCAGATTCCTAGGTTTCCATTGCTTTTGAAAAAAATACCAGAAAAACAAAATATGACCAGTAGAACTTATTCCATTTTTTAAAACCATGGCAATATTTACTGAAGTTTATATAACAAGAAATTCAAGGTTTTTACTGTAAAACTATTATTCTCCCTCAAAGAATTCAATCAGTCCAATCTGCCTTTAAAAAATAATTTTGTATTCCAGGAAGATAAAAAGGATATTTAATTTAAGATTTCAAAGCATATACTGGTGTGTAAACATACACACACCAAATTTATTTATTTACTTATTAATCAAATTTATCACAGCCCATCTCCCAAAAGGGACTCTGGGCAGTTTACAATAAAACATAAATATGAAAAATATAAAACTGTAAAATACTATAATACATAATAAATAAATAAATAAATAAATAAATTCTTAGTATATATGTTCATTAAAGCCACACAGAAATTTAACTACACATGGTGTTTTTTTAAATGAACAAAAGTTGAACAAAAAAATAGAACCTGCAATTTCTTTTTAAAATAGATTTTATACTGAAGCAGAAAATATGAACATAGTTTCCTAATAAGTAATTTCACAAATCTTATCCCTGCTCATACACTGAATTGATTTGAATAACCTTTGAAATTATTTGCTACAGCTCAAAAAAGAAGAAGAAGAAGATAAACAAGCCATGGAAGTATACAATTGTTCTGAACAAAAGACAGTTGAATAATTGTAGCCATGATCTCCAATTTGCTTATTATCAGAGAAGACAGTGGAAGACACAAAAGCTGGCTATTTCAGCCAGCAATAGCCAATGCTGAAAAAAAGAAAGCACATTCAAAGCTGTCCCAACTTGCTGCCTAATGAGGAGCAATTAATCCATCTTATTGTATTTCAAAATGCAGAGGACTCCATTCACATCAGAGAATTTTTCAAGGCTTTTATTATTATTATTATTATTTTTAATAAAGAGAAGCTACATAGAGCTATCTTTAGCATCCTGTCAACAGTATTTTCTTTTTACATGCAGGCAGCGTGGAATGCCCACTAATGGATTTCAAACCGTTGCATACATATGAACTGTAGGCATTTTTTAATTTTTGGCTTCTTTTAATGAATTGCTAATGGATACTGAAAACCAAGCAAAAACATTAGTGAAATGTTACTGTACACCAGTGCAAAAGGAGGAGCTGCAGCATTTCCTAGGTGGGTGAAAAGAAGCAATCCAACATTTCTGAATCCATCATTGAAGATATTACCAACTGAGTTCAAAAAGCTTTACCTCCTAATGGGAACATTTGCACACACAGGTAAAAATCCTGGGTCTGGGTAATTGTTTCCACAATAAGGACAGAAATGCAAAGAATAGTGATGTGCTCCTAACACTCAGCAACATGTACTCAGGGCCTCTGACTGTACTCCTTCTAGTACATATTCACTGTGTATCTTTCAGAAGACTAATCAGTCACATATAAGAAGAGTTGCTATATAAACTGCAGACGAAAGGCTTCGTTCAGATCACCTACTAAAAGTGTGAAAGTCAGAGATGGGTCTATATATTTAATCCCACTATGAACCCCCAAGTACTAGCTCTCTATCTACATTGACAATTGTACTCTTATTAAAGACTCATAATTCAGAAAAGAGATTTTGCTTTCTAATGACTGAATGTAGTTATTGATACTGCGATATAGAAATGTTATGGCTGTCCCCTCTTCTCTTTTAATGCAAGCTTTTTTTTATTCTTATTAATGGTTTTAAATTTTTCAATGTGTTTTAAATTTTGCTGTTTTTGTTGTTATTTGTTCAACAGCAAATAACAACTTTAAAAAAAAGAAATACGTTGCCTTCAGGCACCAGGTATGCCTATCCTGCTGGCACGGTGGCTACTCTTCCTTGGCCACCGCTTGCTCATGCTGTCTCTCAACCTGATGGAGCTATGAGCACTGAACAAATCTTTCTCCAGGTAACCTTAAAGCATATCTTGAACAACAACGCCTCACTTTGCAGCATCTTGAACATGGAATTATCTGCAAGGGTAAAAGACATTTCCACCACAATGAAGCAGATGGGTACACTGCTTTGAGTTGCTTCACTAGTGCACTTTGTGTGGAATTGCAACAAGGTGCCACGGTTTCTCTGTACTTTTGAGGAGATGCATCAAATCATCTCACTAAAGGTTTCCCCAGCCATCTGAGCAGGCAACAGCTGCTCAGCAATGCAGCATTCAGGTGTGCTAGGCTGAATTATATTTAGCAATGCTAAAATATAAATTATTTATATTCCATGGAAGTTGTTCGTGGAACACTAGTATTCTGCAGAACATTAAGAAACATTTCAATAGAAGTTATCTATGGAAAATATTCCAAATTGCTGTAGTTGATTGGTTATTATTTACAGCCTTCAGATTAGATCTGATAGCTTTTTCAGAAACTATCCTTCAGTAAATCATGCTGAATAGACAAAAAGAACTGTAAGTAGGAAAACTCAATAGAATGTGCTATGGAGTTGAGCAGAGTTTGAATTTATCTTAAAATCTGCATGGTACATATAAAAAGATTATCTTCTACTGCCCATTTTTGTCCCCTGTCCAAATACCCCTTCAAGTTTAGAAGGTTAAGGTGCAAAGAGAGTCTTTCATATGAAGTTATAATTCCAAAGAAACCCCGTTCCTCTGCTCTTTTTAATTTACTGGATATAGTCCCAAAAGAATGATATAAGGGGACACTAATCCTTAGAGGACTCAGGTTGTGCCGAAATAGTATCTTTTCATATTCTTTCTGAAGCACACAGATGGAGAATAGACTGCCTGCTATCTCACAATTCCAACTATATTATAACTTCATTGCCATTTCTTCTACCAACCTAACTTTCTAGCCTCTCCAGACATACTATATCCTGATTTAATAGAATCTTAATCTCACACTTATTTTGATGCAAGATCTAGGTGACAAAATTCCATAAGCAGATTTTACTCTACAGAATTCAGGTAACCCTATATTCAAATCAGTACAAGACATTCCCAGTTCTGTAGCATCTATGGGCATAATATACAAACCCATATCCAGCCCCAACCCCCCATGGATCCAGGTTTGGAGGCTGGGCCCCTCCTGATTTAGTCCTCCACCTCTTCCTTAATCAGAGGATCCATTTTTCTTTCATTTATTTAATTAAAAAGATGAATTTTGGCTGGATGGATACACTACCCTTGTCCCTCAAAACTTATTTTACTGTGGCAGCCTGTCTCTTTGCACTGATGTATGTCCTAAAATTGTGACAATGGCAGAAATTCTAAAAATGCAGCAGCAGATTCTTTAAGAAGGTTCTTTAGAATCAGTACTTTCAGGACAAAGGATTCCTAAGCTTTCAACAGTAGATAGGCAACAAGTAAGTTCCCACTGGGAAAGAGGGCTTGTAAGTATGATTGGTATTTGCTCTGCAAAAAGCTGCATCACCACCACCACCACCACCACCACCATCAAAAGGAAGTGCAGAAATAAGAAATAAGCACATTTTCTAAAAAAGGGAAACTTTACTAATTTAAGTGTGGGTGAAAAAAACATCTTTTGGTTTCACCATAAAACAACCATGACAATGTAATTCCAAGAATTTAAGAACAGGAAATTTGATAGGTATAATGCAAAAAAATATATATTACTGAATTGATTCTCATCAAAGGAGGCTGCAGGTGCCCAGTTTTAATTTAGGTGTGTGCTTGAAGTCAGTACACTGCTTTAATTTTCCAAGCATGAGCTAAAAAGCCTTCTTTTAGTAATTAGATTGGATAGTTTTAGTCTGAAACGCTACAGCCTTCTGTATCTCTGCCCCCTGGGTTAACAAGCAATATGTTTAAGTTGTCTTAGTTCTTCACCCAGCCCAACTAGTCAGCCAGTGCAGCTCAAAAGCCAGCCACCAACAGCCATACAAGCCTGCCAGCATGCTGCCCGCAGCAGAGTCAAACCAAAAGCTCCTGACCAATAGGACAGTTATGAAGTCAGTCTGTGGTTGACATTTTCCTGTTCCACAACTGTGGCAAGCACCACTCACAGTATTTACTATTTCAGATAATGCAGCCTTGCCCAACCTGGTGCCTTCCAGATTTGTTGGACTACAATTCTCATAATTCCTGTCCCAGCCAGGATTATATAAGTTGTAGCCCAACATACTTGGAGGACAGCAGTTCTTGGGAAGAACAGCACAGAGCATTCACTTGCTGAAATGTGTAGCTTTCAGTTGAATTATTAAGGTATTTTGACTAATTTTTTTTTAAAAAAGAATAATTTCAAAAAGGATAGAAATAAAAGCAAAAAACTCCACTTTGCCTGTCATTTTTTCCATACCTTTTCCATTAAAAATATTCAGTAGCTCGCTAATGCAAAATTTGCATTTATAACAGGTACAAAATGAAGCATTGCCTACTGTTTTTGTTTGCTCTTAGAAATCAGAAAGAGAAAAAAGATCATCCCTCTTTCATTAATTTCAAGTGAAATGATGCACAGCTTCTCCAGGATATACTCTTTAAGACACTACCAAGCTAGGATCATGCAACCCAATCTTCGTTCTGTGTCCTCAAAAGCTAGCCTTCCTGTGCTCTGTGGACCTGCAAGAGGAGAATCCAAGACTTCCTCTGTGGAGCCCACATTTATCACATCTGAGCGAAGATTTCCACATCTTCATGGAGTGCAGATAAAGCACATGCCTAACTTTTCTGGAGAAGAAGCCAATGAGACTTTCATTTGGCCAATATAAAAATCCTAACACGAGTGTGGAGGCTTGAACGATTTGTCAAAGGTAGACACTCTGGAAATTGCAGATGAGGATAACATTGCTGGAGGCAGAGTGGGAATTTAGCTGCTCTCTGAAAATGTATCTTTAAAAAAAAGTACAGAAGAACTGGTATATTTAAATCTCAGTTTTTACAATATGTGCTTGAGCACATACAAATATCTCCTTTTATTTAACTACAGTGTTTTTCTTTTTTCTTTATTTTAACTCATATCACAAACCCTATCTACTAATGAGATTTTAAAAACAAAAAACAAGGACATATTTCCCTATGAAGTTGGCATGCAAACCGTGAACAGCATTCCAAGGTGTTAAAATAGTTTAATATAGATGCTACTGCAGAAATCAGAGGGAGGGAAGGAGATTAAACACAAAGAAATGTCAACAGCTACCACATGCAAGGAAACTAGGTTACAAGAATCACAGCCCCAGGCATTCCTCCAATCACCAGGGAACACAGGAAG
This sequence comes from Candoia aspera, assembly GCF_035149785.1. Lineage (NCBI taxonomy): Eukaryota > Metazoa > Chordata > Lepidosauria > Squamata > Candoiidae > Candoia > Candoia aspera. The sequence goes on along the minus strand of NC_086153.1, from coordinate 250,974,208 downwards.
TGAAACGCATAGCAACCACAAGCCCCAAAGCAGAAAAGCGCATACCTTCAGCTTGGAATGAAAATCACGAGATTTCCTTCTGGCAAGAACCTGAATGTGACTAGACACCTGCAGGGTAGGGGAAGGGAGGGAAACAAAGGAAAAGCCTGTAACCATGGAGATGAAAAGCCCCCTACAACTGGGCAAGCCAAACGTACCTTAATGGCAGCTTGAATTTCTCGAACTTTCTTCCTGGCTAAGACCTGTATGTGACTAGACACCTACATCGTTTGGAATTTTAAGGGGGAAAAAAAAGGGAGAAAAAAGGGGGGAGGGAGAGAAGAGAAATAAAAAAAAAGAACACAGAAATCAAATTTATGCCTGGAAAAAAAAAGAAAGAAAGAAAAAAACAAGAAAGTTTCTTTGGGGAAAGTATTTTGCATTGTCAGTAAGCTTTGCTATTAAGAGATCGTATTTCCCAGCCATGCACCATATTTCTTAGCACAGACATTTACCAATGCTGGTCATCACTGCAGTGACTTAAGTGAAGAAAAACTTTTAGACTATTTAATCTTGTGCTCTTTTCTTAAAATCTTTCTGACTACAGTTTGTGTAACTGTAATCTGATGATATACAGATTTTCAGATGTTTTTCAAAAAGTAAACAAATTAAAGTTCAATTATATGGTAATAGTAGATATACATAGACACACACACATACAAGCACAATAGTAAGCAAGTTTTATCTCCTCCCCCAAAATAAATAGGTCTAAATTCAACTCAGTAAATATTGCAAGCACTCAAATGGCCCAAGAACACTTCAATTAAACATTTTTATAAAAACAGACATACTTATATTCTTATTGTAGTTGTTACTATGATACATTTTGTTTCAACCTGAATACATTCCCAGCATGATAACCATTCTAGCCAACTTGTATCTAACCCAACTTCATGCCATTGTTTCACATCATACTGAAGAAAAAGTTTTATTTTGGGAGAAAATTCTATTCCAAAAAAAAAAAGGTCAGGCACTGTCATAATGGGGAATTAAAAATAATCACTATACTGCAAGGCTGGTTATACCATGAATATTAGCTTATACATATCTTACATTCCCCCCGCCCCCCAAGGATCTTAATGCAGATACATAAGGATTATCTGATATCCTTCGCTGCAGTCTTTGAAGGAAGGCTAAATCATAATGTTTATCTATGTTACTTTTAAATGAAGATCTGAACTAAGATTTTCCTGATTTGATCTACACTGTGCTCTTATGAAGGGCACCACAATGTTACTAAGTACCAGACTAGAAAAGATTTAAGTACAGTTATATTCAGAATGCAAGTATTTTATAATAAAATTATGCAGTAAGAATTAAATTCCTATTAAGTTCTGAAAGGGCAGAAAAATAACACAATTCGTTCCACTTTTTTTTCCTCTCTAAAGCAACTATTGTACCTCACAATTCTCCCTGGCTGTCTCCAGAATAGATATTTTGCAAACATTAAAACTCACTCATTTACAGGGAAGAGCAAGTATTATATGTATCATTTTGTAATAATAATCAGTTGTTGCCAATTAATTATAATGTCCGTCACATATCATCAAGGTTACTAAATTTTAGCATTCACTCTATGCCTAAAGATTACAAATAAGATCATTGGTTTGATGTTCAGATTTTCTGCATTTCTTGTTTTTTTATTAAGTATGTGTTAGTGGTTATTGTGTTGGGTTTTGTCATTACTATAGTCAGAAGCATAGTGTAAAAAATGGTGCTTATGGTGAGAATTGAAGTGACATATAAGAATTATTAAATTAGCTCAATGGCAATTAATATATGACTGAGCTTTTAATTGGAATTGTATGTTTACTTTATTTGTACTTTATGTATTTGTATTCTATTTATTGGGTATATTTTCAAGACTGAAAGGCAAGGCATGAAAATAAACAACTTCTACTTCACTTTTATTCTTTCTTATTAAAAAAAATTAAAACGTTTTTGTTGGCCCTAGACTCTGTCCCTCTTGAGCCTAATGGATAAGTTGATCCAGCTTTCCTGAATGCCAAGCATTTTCTGATCTGTGGAGGCTTCTGATCCAGTGTACACACATCTCATAGTGAGTAATCCCTTCTAATGGGTAAAAACTGGAGACATTCTGCACTCTGAGCAGGTCTAATATCAACCCTACACAATTAAGAAACATTTGAGATCCAGCAACTGTACCCCCTTGTTCGAAACCATTCTTATAAAACATTTTTTAGGGGAGAAATTGTTCAGGCAAAAGAAAACCTGCAAAACTTTAATTTGAGAGATTACTGGATGAAGGGAAAGTCACTAGTCTTAAATGTATCCTCAGAAACCATATTCAAGAAGTTAATGTATCCTGCTTCTGTACATTGCACTGATATCTTACATTTCCAGTGTAATGACAGAGAGAGTTCACTATTGTAGAGTGATTGTTCCAGTAACATCTTGCCTTTCTTTCAGATCTTGGGGCAATCTCATTCATTTTTTTCCTCACAGCAGGAAAAGTTAGGCTGAGATATATTGATTGGCCCTATCTTCCAGTGAATGGGAATTTGAGCATGGTTCTCCAGTCCTAAATGTTCAATCATACTCCAGCTTGGCCCATTGCATAATACAATCTTAGAACATACTAACTCTTATTACAGGCATCCACAGGGCATGGGCAAAGGTCAAGATCTGCCAAGAAAGTGGAAGAGGTGTCACAATCTAAGCCCTGCCCCTTTTGGATGTGCATGTGACATTAACACACAATAGGAGGAGGAAGGAGTATTAGGTATGTTTGCCACCTTGAGTTATTTATAAAAATAATAAAGACGGGATAAAAAAATCTTTTAAAAGGTGGGGGGGGTAGATCTTCGATCTTGACACTATACCCTCCATCTTGCAGGTTTTGATACACATGCACTTTGAGGACACCACCCCTCTGTGGCTATTCTTGATTATTCAGTTTTTTCTACTGTGTATCTAACTCAAAGCTTTGGTAATATTGCTATGCTTTTGAATAGTCAAGCAAAAACAGTGGCAACCATTGTGTGAGAGAGAGAGAGAGAGAAAGAGAGAGAGAGAGAGAAAGTGCTTTTTTAAAAAATAGGTAAGCCCTAGAATCTGGATTATCTGATTCTCAGATGCAGGTTAAGTGCAACAAGGAGGCCCAATTTGATTTCAAAAGCAAAGCAAAACAAAAAAGCAAAAATGAAAACAAAAAGCCTAAATAATAACAATAGTTGTACTGTAGTGTAGACAACAAAGAATGCTGGGTCACTTATTACCAAAAATTATACCTTTCAGTATAAAATATTTGGTTATATTTTATAACCTACAATAATCTCAGCAGTGTCTTGTTTTCAATTACATAGTAGAAGTTTAATATATATATTAAATATATATATACATTTAAATTAGGACATATTCAAGAGATAAATTGTGCCCATTCCTGGACTGGGAGGCTCTGCTCACAGTCACTCATGCCCTCGTGACCTCCCTTCTGGATTACTGCAATGCGCTATACATGGGGCTGCCCTTGAAGAGCATTCGGAAGCTTCAGCTGGTGCAGAATGTGGCTGCACTGGTAGTAAATGGTGTTGGATACTCAACACATGTAGCACCACTGCTACGTGAGCTGCATTGGTTGCCAGTGTGCTTCTGTGTGCAATTCAAGGTGCTGGTTGTCACCTTTAAAGCCCTTCATGGCTTGGGACTGGGTTACCTAAGGGACTGTCTTCTCCTAGTTGTTTCTACCCGTCCAATTCGATCTGGCAGGTCGGGTATGCTGCGGGTCCCATCAGCCAAGGAGAGTCGATTGGCAGGAACTAGAAGACGTGCCTTCTCTGCCGTAGCGCCTGCCCTCTGGAACATTCTCCCTACAGAGATTAGGATGTCCCAGACGCTGTTGGCCTTGTACGGCTTTGTAAGGCTGTGAAGACCTGGTTATGTGCCCGGGTCCGGGGCCCTGAGCATGTGAATGGTCCCGTCTCTTGGTTATATTAACATCTACGCACCGCTTACTTGGTGGCCATGTGTATTTATTTTGTAATTTAATTGTTTTTAATTGAAACTGTTTTAATTGTTTTATAGTTTTTGTTGTTGTAAGCCGTTCTGAGTCACTTGTTGAGAAAGACGGCTATAGAAATCGAATAAATAAATAAATAAAGCTCTTGCTTGCATGCAGGTTTGAAATTCACTCTCTAGTATTTTCAGATAGCTGTAGAAAAACAAAGTCTAGTTTAAATTCCCGAAGAGCTGCTGCCAATCTACAGGGTGTACCAAAAGCCAGGGCCCATAGACAATTTATTATATAAATTACTGAACATTAAATGTTCAAATTGGTTGCTGTTTTCTTCTTAACACTTCCTTACTCTTTTACACATGATCTTTGAACTTCCTAAGTACAGGAACGTTTTCTGTGAAAAAAATTAAAAAGTTAGTAAAACATATTGTGATTGGCCTGTGGTGCCTGACTTTTGATACACCTTGTATTTAGAGAGAATTCTAAACTAAGTGAATCAATAACTCTAAAATTCATTCCTAAACTGAGCTCTATGTGTGCACCTTTACTTTGATGCAGAACCTAATTCAGACATTAGAGAATCTAAAATCTTAGAATCAAAAGGGGCAGTTTAGGCCATCAAGACCAACCTTCTGCTCCACACAGGATTTCAAATTAAAGTATCCATAGCCCATGACTCTCTAGCTTCTGACTGAGCTCATCTAGGGAGAGGCCCCACTGCTGGTTTTTACCACTTAATGTTATTCTAACATTAAGCTGGAATCTGCCTTTTTGTAATTTAAATCCATTACTGTATGTCTTGCCCTGAGATTTACAGAGAACATGTCTGAATCTTCTTCTGGTAGAGGTATAGTTTTCTCCTTGGTGGTTCCTTGATTGGAGGATTGTTTTCTGCCTTATTGTTTTTCTGGTACTGATCCTGCTTATCTGAATGTTGGCTGCTGGAGGCTGCTGAAGGAGATGTGTTCTAGTCTTTTTGTTTCCTTCCTAGGTTTTTTATTGTCTCTTTTGAATGGTGTGTAAATGTGGTTTATATCCATGAGTCTATTGATGGCTGATTTGTCTGAATGCCAAGCTTCCAGGAATCCCCTAGCATTTTTTGATTTAGCTTGGTCTAAAATGCTAATAGTTTCCCAGTTGAAACTGTGGTTGAGTCTGTCCATGTGTTGTAAGATTAAGGATTTTTCATCATGTCTTCTGACAGCAAAGAGCTAGTTGGTGTTTATGGATGCACTCTGCTAGTCTTCTTCCTGTCTGTCCTGCATAGCGGCTGTTGTATGTTGTGGATGACCTCTGTTTGTTCTTCTTGTGCTACTGAGTCTTTTGGTTTGCTTAAGATGTTTTGGAGGGCTTTAGTTGGTTTGTGTGTTACAGCAATGCCATGTGGTTGTAGAAGTCTGTTCGTTGTTTCTGAGATGTTTCTGACAAACAATCAGGCAAAAACCAATACTCTAATCAAGGAACCACCAAGGAGGAAACTATACCCACACCAACACTGACAGGGCAAGCTGCTGCATGTAAACAGACAGCAAACCCTATGCTCACTCACACAGATGATGTTACCTAGTTGGGTAATGAAACGTCTGCAAGCAAACAACCAAGCTCAGAGAGCATCAAGAACTCCACAGATCAACCCTGAGCTACAGATATTCTCTTCTAGAGGATTTAACTGTGTTTACTTGAATGTCAATATATGAGAATATACCATGGTTCCAAAGTACATACTGGGGAACGTATACAGTACTGTCTGTTCTGTATACTGGATCTATGCTTCTTATGTGTATTTACATATCCCACTTGAGTTTAACATCTGAGCATAGTTATAGTAATTAAGGTTAAAGAAAGTTTGTGTAGATGTTTCTGAATTAGAAGCCTCATAGAAATTAAAATCAAGGATAACCTCTGGCCCTAAATTGATTCAATGTACTCTGAATCTTGCAAATCTGTGTAGCAACTTCACTAAAATTCCAGTATGTAACTTGTGAGAACACATTTGAAAATACATGTACCCTTGCCACTTCTAAACATGGGGAAGTTTTAAAAACTCTAAGTCATAGGAACCACTGATTAAAAATACTCAATGTTGTAATAAAATTTAGTATTCCTTTAAAAATTAAGTCTGGAATTCACTTCATGTTTATCCTGTAATGTTATTATCTGTCTGGACTTTGCACAAATTTATCATAAAAATGTGACATGGAAAATATTTCTGATAATTATACAGGCTTGAAGTGATCACATAGCGGTGTTCAAGAAAATAAATAATAAAAAAGAAAAGAAACTTTGACATCACAGGTGTCCTGTTCAGACATTATAACTAGGGCATTTAGTCATTGCATGAGCAATGGAGATAAACTCTCACCAGCTTCTCCCTTCCAAAAACTAGAGATACATAGCCAGAGGAGGCATTTATACAACTACATCAAGAAGACCTTTGTCTATAGAACTGTATGGGCATTTGCCTCCATATGATCCAATTATCCAGACAGATGGTAGGCTCCTCTTCATTGAATGTGTTCTAGGAGAGATTAGACAGCCATCTGTCCAGGATGCTCTAATTTGGATTCCTGCACTGAGAAGGGGGTTGGACTCAACGGCTCAAAAGGCCCTTTCCAATTCTATGATTTGATAAGTTCAAATCCTGATTGCACAGGTTTTGAATTCATGTGGCATCCAGGATCCATACAATGGATTTCTTCTAGGTGTCACTGGCCTGACTTTAGAGGGAACATGGGTCATCCTTGCCACTCAAGTGGAGGTCGTAAATGATCTCTTTGTAATACCAGAACAGGGCTATGATCAAGTGGATATTCTTTGTCAGGCAGAGGTGAGATAATTTTCTCTATGAAATTCCAGACTGCTCCCATCTGACTGATTTTTTGCAAATTGCTAAAAACCTGGTTGTTCCCCCAGACCCTGGGTTAGGATGGTGGTTGAGCATCTTTGGATTTTGGCATATTTTGGTCATTTTGTGTTATTGGATTGGTCTTCTGTTCAGTTTTATTCTCTTTCTTTGATATTTGTTCTTTTCTTTTTAATTAGCTTTTAATTGTAAGCTGTCCAGAATCACTGTGGAGTCAGGTGGCCTCGAAATTGAAATATTAAATTAAATTAAAAACACTGGCAAAACCCTCATTTGCTTTTTCTATCCTTAGCCAGCATTTCAGTCCTCAGTCCTTCCTTCAAAATCTGCTTAAACATATTTCTAATACTAGAGAAAATGCTTAATATACTAATAAAGTTCTTGAACATCTTAGAGAATCCTTGCAGAAATTCCAGTTGCTACTTGCTAATCGTGGGGTAAACTTCCCTGTTTTCTTCTTTTGTCCTTAGACAGTGTGTTGTGGCTCTTTCTATTTCAAATGTTTTACACAAAGAATTTGGCCTGGTCTAGCCTAAAACCTTACACTAGGCATATCTCGAAGAAAACATGCATTTACTAGTTATTCATGAAGTTTTGCTAATTTTGAGGCACTGTTCCTTTTTCTTTTAAATATCATGTGAACTCTGATTCCATTCAATAAATATATTTTACTTTTTAAATGTAATTCTGTGCCTTGAAGTTTCTCAATATCACTGGATCCATTCGTTTGAAGCCCAAATATTTAAGTAGATCTTAAACAAGTTCTAGCTAATGCACTTAGTCAAAAGGAAGAACTAAATTATGTTGCTCTGCAGAAAGTTATTATAAGTGCTAATTCTTTTGAGATGAGAACAATAAGCTGGGAACAAGCCAGGAGTTTAAGAAAATACAGATCCATCATGCCAACTCAGCAACGTATTTATTCTGAAATTAATAGATTAATACTTCCAGACTACTTTTCGGATATAGGCGTTTTAAACCTGCAAGTGTACTGTGTGCCTAAGCAACTGACACTGAAGTGATGAATGGTATGAAGAGCACTATTTTTCAGAGCACAGCAATTGTAAATACCATTGTGTACCTAACCAGAGAAGCCGAGGCAGCTGCTACTGCTGAGACTGCTGCATTCGCACATTCACTGACAAACATCTTCTGTCCTGCAGGATCGTCTTACCTGTTTCCTGGTCCGTGTCTTTCCCGTTCTAAGTTTGATGTATCTGGCTATCAGTTCATTCCTACCTGAAATGAATATGAATTCACAATGAAGACTAAAAGTAACAATTCATCATGAACATATACACGTCAAAACAATGACTTAAAATAGATGCAATGAAAACATGGATCAGGCATATTTCTGAAGATAAAGGTTTGAGCAAACATCTGTTTGCATAATGAGATTTCCCCATCTTTTTGACCCTCTCCTGTTATTTTGAGATGGAACTAAGGGAGAATCCATTTAGCAAATGATGCCTATTTCACAGGTAAATAGATACCATTGGATTTTTACCCTGGGTTTTGTCCAAAAATTGTACTTCAGCTAAAATAGTACTGGCACATGGAAAATTATTTCAATATTTTAAACTACATATAGGTAATCTTTGCTTAATGACCACTCCTTCAGCGACCATTCAAACTTACGATGGGGCTGAATGAGTGGTAGCTATGACTCGTCCTCAGAGTTCCAACTATCACAGTGTCCCCGCAGTCATGTGATCACGATCTGGGCACTCAGCACCTGGCTCATGATTCTGACATCACAGAGAGCAGCAGTCACGTGATCATGATTTCCGATGTTCACTGCCAGCATCCCACAAGCAAAGTCAATGGGAAAACTGGCAGGAAGTCAGAAGTCACAGTCACATGAGGTCCTCACTTAACAACCTGTATGTTCCTCGCTTAATGATGGCAACCAAGACTGCCAGAACAGCCGTCACTAAGCGGTGCGGTCACATGATGTCACGCTTTACAGCCGCGTCGCTTAGCAACGGCAATTCCAGTCCCAGTTGCCATCGGAAAACGAAGACTACCTGTATTAGAAACAGAGAAAAATGGAAATTCAGACAAAAGCAGTTCCGAAGTGGAGCAAAATCCTGTGACATAAGCATCATCTGATTATTGAAAATACAAAACATTTAAGATTTAAACACAAAGTTATTTTGATGGCTACTACAGCTCAACTTAAAACAAGTATGGGAGACCAGTTGACTTTTCTTCTCTATTCCTAAGTTATGCTAACAATAGCATCCTAAGATGCTATTCATTTTTCAGAGCATGCATAGCAAACGTTGTGCTTTATGAATTCTGTGGTCAATACTGCAAAGAGGTAAGTTGATAACTTTTACTTGCCTACCCTACCTTCCCTCCTGTTTATTTAGCATTGTCGTATCACTAGCTACCAAAGACTTTCAGCACCTTACAATAAAATACCATAGAAAAATCTGAAGAATGAAATGGAAACAATCCATGGTCAAGAATTGTGTTGCCCCTATTTATTAATTTATCTCAGTTGTGGTGGAGGACAAGAAGGGGAGGCCCAGATGAAAGAATGCACAGTCCTACCGGTCACACTGTTCCTTAGTTGGTTTCAACAATGAATACTCTGGCCTCTCTTCTTCATATTGTAACTTCCTACAAAGTATCCTCAAAGGCTATTAAGCCTTATCACATCCTCTCTAATGCATAAAGAAGATGTATGGAGGAGACATCATGTCACTAGTCCCATTCCCAGGTTATTAGCTGTTTGCTCTGCTGCATCTGCCCAGTGCTCTTGCACACAGAATTGAACATAGGTACTGGGATTCCACCTGTGTAGAGCACTACATGAGTATTTACTTTTTCAGATGTTTTGCTGTATGGAAAGCAAAATATTCAGATATTGTGGCATTACCTCCTTCCCTCTTTCATATGTTCACTCTGTGTGGACCATAAGGTATAAAAAGCTCCCATTTCCATAGTTTTAAATTTGACTACTATTGATTTTGATAGCAAAGGTAACATCTTCCAGATGCAAGGACCTAGATCAGAATCACATACCTTTAAGTCCCAATAGTGTAGGCACCTCCTAAAAAAAATATTCCAAATGCCACATAACTGCGGTTGCATATGGAAAATTCCTTAAATACATGGAGAACAATCCTATCGATTCTTGGATTACATTCATTCATTTATTTATTTTGATGCCTTTGAGTCAGTGTTGACTCCTGGTGACTGCCTGGACCAGTCCCTGCAGTTTTCTTGGCAAGATTTTGGAAGTGGTTTGCCATTGCCTTCTTCCTAGGCGCTGAGAGAGAGGGACTGGCCCAAAGTTACCCAGCTGGCTTTGTGCCCAAGGCAAGACTAGAGCTCAGGGTCTAGCCTTGTACCTTAACCACTACAATAAACTGGCTCTCTACATTTAAAATTAGCTTACAATTTATATTAAAACACATTTAATTTTTGTCTTGGCTCTGACCACTTGTTCATGGTGGCCCTCAGCACTAAAGAGGTTACACATTCTACCATCTGCAAAGGGCTAGGTATTAACTACTGGCATGTGGTTCTCAGTAAGTGAATTTTGATAACACTTGACTCTGAGATTAGCAGGAAGTGTTACTGAACAACTTACAGTTGTAATCAAAATTATTCAACCCCCATTGCAAATCAGGTTGATTGTCAAAATGTACAGACTTTCAGCTGTTTGCAATGAACAAATCAAACAAAAGCAATTGAAATAGCTGAACACAACGAGTGCTTCAAGTGGTGTCCCCAAAGTCAACTGAAAATGCAACTTGTAATGACTTCTCCAGTCTCAAAATTACTCAACCCCCTGAATAGAATCTGTCACAACAGCACACATACAGTATGCAAAACAGGTTTGTCTCAAGCACACCTGATGCAACTAATCAAGGGCTTCATTAGTTGCACCAGGTGTGCTTGAGCTGGAACACATGAAATACCTGAAGTGGCTAGGGGTTTTTTGAGTGTCACGTTTGACTGCATGTTAGAAATACAGTATGGCTAGGTCAAAAGAATGGTCCAAAAAGGTAAGAGAAGAGATCATCGCCCTTCACAAACATGGAACAGGATACAAAAAGACAGCGAAGGCACTGAACGTTCCTAGAGACACCATTGGAAGCATAGTTCGCAAGTTCAAAGTTAAAGGAACAGTGGTTACACTACCTGGACGGGGCAGAAAAAGGAAGCTGTCAATGGCTGCAACCAGATTTCTGAGAAGGCAGGTGGAGAGAAACCCTCAAGTGACTGCAAAAGACCTGCAGCAAGACTTGGTGGCAACAGGCACTGAGGTTTCAGTGAGCACAGTAAGGCACATACTAAACACAGAAGGTTCCCATGCCAGAATTCCAAGACGTACACTGCTACTGATCCAAAAGCACAAGAAAAGTCGACTCCAATATGCTCAAAATCATATAAATAAGCCACAGAAGTTTTGGGATTCTGTTCTGTGAAGCGATGAAACAAAACTGGAACTTTTCGGCCCAATGGATCAGCGGTATGTCTGGAGGAAGAAGAATGAAGCATACACTGAAAAGAACACTCTGCCTACAGTTAAGCATGGTGGTGGCTCGGTGATGCTCTGGGGCTGCTCTGCATCCTATGGCACTGGAAACCTGCAGCGTGTGGACAGCAAGATGGATTCATTGAAGTATCAGAAAATCCTAGGAGAAAACGTCATGCTGTCTGTAAGGAAGCTGAAGCTTGGGTGTCATTGGACCTTCCAACAGGACAATGATCCTAAGCATACCTCAAATTCCACTAAGGCTTGGATGCAGAAGCAGCCCTGGAAGATTCTACAGTGGCCATCACAGTCACCTGACTTGAACCCCATAGAAAATCTCTGGTGGGATTTGAAGAAGGCGGTTGCAGCAAGCAAACCCAAGAATATTACTGAACTGGAGGCCATTGCTCATGAGGAATGGGCTAAGATTCCTCAGGAACACTGCCAGAAGCTGGTATCTGGCTATGCATCTCCTTTGCAGCAGGTCATAACAGCAAAAGGGTCCTCTACTAAGTACTGAAGATGCTTGCCATGAATGGGTTGAATAATTTTGAGACTGAAGAAGTCATTATAAGTTGCATTTTCAGTTGACTTTGGGGACACCACTTGAAGCATTTGTTGTGTTGAGCTATTTCAATTGCTTTTGTTTGATTTGTTCATTGCAACAGCTGAAAGTCTGTACATTTTGACAATCAACCTGATTTGCAATGGGGGTTGAATAATTTCGATTACAACTGTATCACCACAAATTCAACTATCCACAGTAAATAAAATTAACAAGGGGGTCAAACAGGTAAGCTTTTGCAAAATTCAAGAGAGTCTTTTCTTTTCATATCTTGGATGATCAGCTCACAAAAGTATAGGTGGCCAAGCAACTGAAAGTGGGTTCATAACTTGGTGGAAAAAGTGCATGGGTATACACTTCCAGTCCATACTTTTGGTTTAACTTCACTCCTTTGTCTTTCTATCAGAATTATGTTTTATTATATAGAGGTGATTATCTCTAAAAAGAGGACCATCTTCCCAACTCTGCCTAATCCAGTGTTTCTTAAACTTTTTGCTTTTAGGACCCCTTCCCACTTTTAAAAATTATGGAGGACCCCAAAAGAGCTTTTGTATGTATGGGCTGTATTTATCAATATTTACCATATTAAAAATGAAATTTGTTTCTTCCATTGTAATCATTCACTGGAATGCAACATTCAACTGTCACCAACCTAAGAATTCCTATTTTCATATATACCAGTATCATAGATGATTCCAATTCATATTTTTTGACATACATTTCGGCCCTTTTATTCATAATCAGTGTTTTTCTTTTTATTGTTGCTTTCTATTCATGAAGTTGATACTTTTGAGTATTATTTTCAATACATCAGGCTTCTCTTATTGCCCTTCCAAGTGAACTTTTATCTTTCACAATTTTAAGTTTTAAATAGTATGGATTTTATCAGAATTCTTTAGAGGTGCTTTGGGAGCTCAGATTTTCAAAAAATAGCATTAAATGCTTAAGAAAGAATGAAAAATAACAGATTAGTGCAAAATAGGCCTAACAACATATAATTATATAAGACAGCAGCAAGACACAGCATTTTAGTATGCTTAATCATTTCAGAATGCCTTGACAATACATGAGGCACTAAGGTCCAGTTCAAAACTCAAATTGTGTCTCAAACATAGGTAATAAATTTCATTCAACTGGGCTATCATTTTCCAAAGAAACCAGCTTATTTTCAGAGAGAATGCCAAATGGGTCAATAGTACAACCCAAAGCCTTGGCAAAAATTGCATGATTCTGTTCAAGGGGATTTTAAAGGGCATATGCTATTAAAATTAAGGTTGGAAAAATATTTTCAAATCTGAGAAGCCCACCTCCATTCTGTAGTTATGTTAAGCTACTACTCAGCAAAAACAGCAAAGCATTATGTGGCATCTTAAAAACTGACAAAGCTTTTGTGGATTAAGGATTAATAGTCCATTCTATGAGATGTTTGCATTTTGGGGGAAAAGTGAAAATAAATTGTGAAAGGTGAAAGGTCCCCTGTGCAAGCACCAAGCCATGTCTGACCCTTTGGGGGGACGCCGCTTTCGCGATGTTTTCTTGGCAGACTATAGAGCAGGGTGGTTTGCCATTGCCTTCCCCAGTCGTCACCTTCCCCAGCAAGCTGGGTACTCATTTTACCGACCTCAGGAGGATGGAAGGCTGAGTCGACCTGAGCCGGCTACCCGAGAATCCAGCTTCCGCTGGGATCGAACTCGGGTCGTGGGGAGAGTTTCAGTTGCAATACTGCCGCCTACCACTCTGCACCACACAAGGCACCTAAATTAGGGGATGTTTATTCATTGATAGGTACCAGAATTGTTTTCTGTTTCATTTGTTCTGTTCCAGTTCTGATGAGATATATCACTAAAATCTACTATCCACTTGAAAATGCATTATTAAATAGGGAAAGTCTTCTATGCTTTTTTGGAAATATATTCAATAACATATGCATCAAATTCACATGGCAGGGCAACATAATTTTATCTTCAAATCCTAGGTCCGGCCCTTTTGTTATTGTTGTTTTGCTGATTTCCAATACACGTTCCAGCGGTTTTTCAACTAGTGATGTTCGAGGGATGGTCCTCAACAGCATTATTTCAAAAAGGCATTTTCAGCCAGCAACTAACACCAGAATACAGCCTTCAAAGATTTCAGCATCTCAAAGTCGAAGAAGATTGAACTGCATAGCTGTTTCTAATGCCTCTGTCAGAGGAGAAAAAAAAAAGACTCCCTTTCAAGCATTTATGTGTGTGTATCGAGTTGCCATGGTGGGGGAGGAAGACATTTTAAATCCAAATTAGCAAAAAAGAAATCACTTGTAGGTAGTCAACAACTGATTAAACAGTTTCCTCTGCTTAGTAAGGGACCTGCTATTTAAAAGCCATGAGCAAAATCTATTTTAAGCCTTTAAAAATAGTATAGGCAGGTGTTAAGTCATCCCCACAGCAAGTTTTGAAAGTTGTCCCCTTTCTGAGCCTTTCGGAAGAGCAGGGAGTGAGCCTGGGAGATGGGGCAACCCTTTCCAGCACAGGCTGTGTTTTGTTCAGACAAGCTTACGCCAGAAGGTCATGTGACATAGGCCAAATAAACAGCATCTGGGGATTTTCAATTACAGACCTTCACCCAGCATGCCTGCACTGTAATCTCTACCAGATGAGGCTCAGGCCTCACTATTTTCAATAATTCACACACTGTGTACACATAACATGACAATAAGGGCATTCATGCAACCGCCTGATTCGCACATCAAAGCTCCCAAATGGCCAGCTGTAAGCATGCTTACTGTTGAATAATTCATTCTTTTCACAGGCTTGAAAAAACGCTCAGCAGGGCTTGGCAAGCTTGTCTTCTTTCCTGTGTGGTATGCTAAACTCACATTTTGAAAGAGGTACAACCCCATTCTTTAAAAAAAAAAAAAAAGGAAGAAGAAAAAGGAGCTGGAGCTTCAATCATTTAAATGCACATTTGCAAATGGTTGTTCGTAATTACACACACACACACACACACTCAACAATATAAACTACAATTCCATATAACAACCAGAACAATAAGAAAGAAAGCAGATACAAAACAACTCTATTTTCTGAGGCAGGTGTTTAATTTAAAACAACAACAAAAAGCTTTTTCTTGAAGGGCTTCTCCTGTATAAATGAACATGTACCAAAAAACAAAAACAAAACAAAACCCTGCGTTACCTGGAGCCAATTTACAAGCTCAAGAAAATTAATTTTGATAGATCCATGTAGTTTGTTCTATAACTCTACCTTTAAATAAATGCTTCCATTATCAAGAAAGGCAAATCACCAAACCATTCCCTTGGAGCCAACCTTCAAAGGGCTAGACTGATCATTTCATTTTGCTCCTTTGTGCTTTATTAGGAGACTTTTAGGCTTTATAAAAATTGCACAGCTATAATTTTAATTGCCAGACAGCATCCTTAAACAGCCTTTATGATGTTTACTGAATTATGGTAACTTTGTTTCCCTAACCTACCAAAGCAGGCAATCCCTCGCTTCATTATATCAAGTTTTCTTATCTGTCAATCAACCCTAAAACCAGCAGGATCAGCTAGTCATGACCTCCCCTCGTAGCAAACACATGCTGCTTACCAGCTGTGGGCTGTGCATTTTTATACCCTTTTCCCTATCGCTTGGAGTGGTTTCCTCTTAATCACAATAATCCTAAAAGTGCTAAAACATATCAATCGTCTTCTAAGCCCTGCCTACAAAAGGCAAATGGGCTTGTCCAGGAACAGCTGATACTTCATTCAGCTGCAAATCGGATTTAGCAGCTACAAGAGATTTAGCATACTTGGAGAAATATTGAGGGTCACTCTTGCACAGTTAAATTAGCAATATCCTTCTGCCATACTGTTCTGTCTTTGAGGGGGGAGGTTGCATTTTCATTTTTTTCACATTCCTTAGTTGAACTGGAAGGAAACGGGTTTCTTTTAACACTACCGTTCTGACAGTCAAATATACAGTATATTTGATAAATTATGGTCAGGTCTTTCATTATGAAAGCACTCATAAAAAAGGCATGAAACGCCAGTGTGTTTTTCCTGTCAGATAATAACTACAGTTTTTTTTATAATATACCAGAACTTTTCCATTTACTGTGCACTTAAGGCAGAAGTCATGGAAATTTATTAGTTACTACATGAAAGGTTATCTAGGATACTACGTGAGCTGATGAAAATGATATATGTCACTGTCTTTTTAGAAAACTGGATTTGGAATAAAGACAAGATTAACAGAGCAGTTTCTGAAACTAGGAGTGCCAGCCATCATAATGCTTGGCTTTTTCATATTTTGTACTCTATCGTTCAAGACAAAATTGCTTTAAAATATAAACAAAGGAACTTTTTCTTCTTCTTTCGTATCCAGATCAAACCTTAAGCTGCCAATATGATGCCACCTTCTTGGCTTTGTCACTGGCCAAAAACAAGCCATTTTCAGTGCGTGCTATTGGTAACAATCGGCAGGTCAGCAGGTGGGCCGGATTCTGTATCTCTCCACGTTCACACAGCGTGTTGTTACCCGTCAGCAACCCCACTTGAGCATATTAGCCTTACACTTAGGCACTCCAACCCTCGACCTTCTCAGAGTCCTCCAAATAACATGAGGGAGGTCGAATCCCTCAGTCATATCCTCCTCTTACCAGAGAACAGATTTGGAACTCACTGCTTCCCAAATTCATTGTCTTTGGCCAACACTAAACTATGTCATTCATCATGATTCTATAGTTTGGTAAACTTTGTTCTCACTGCAATCCAACCTAGTGTTGGATGTATTTAATCCTAACTACTGGAAGCATCTTTTTTTTTTTTTTTGCTGAATTATTCTTCTGCAAATCCGTCTTTCAATTCAACCTTGCCACTCTTAGGAATCAAGTTGGAATTTTGGTTTAGAAACATCTCAGCTTCTTCAATAATTGATTTAGAACTTCACTACTTGTGACAGCATTCATTTTTAAATTAATCAAATTAATCAAAATATGGTATACTTACCTACGGAATATGAACTATATTTTATTCTATTTAGAAATTAATGCAAAGGAGTATCTATTTAGTGATTTCTCACAAGGAAAACAAACACACACACCCCTCCAATATTAGGAAACTGCAACTTGGCATCCATCTGTGCCCAGTAGAAAATAAATAGATAGACAGAGCCTATATTTGATTTTAGAAAGAACACAGCTACAGCTTTTACTGTTATGGTAAGATAAATAGTTAAATACAAATCATATATGTATCATGAGCTGTATTTTACTTTTTGATAGTTGATTATACAGAGCATCAACCTATTTTAAACCAGTTTTCTCCTCCAAAGAATTGGGAAAAAAAAGTCCATCTTGGATAGAAAGCCTTAAAAATGGAGACAATAGACTGACTCTTGTCTGTCATGCATGATGGATGAGTTAAGGGGATTTAAATAAGTATTTGCATCATAATAGGCTAACATTAGCAAAATACAATTTTGTAGTAGGTGGCTTTAGTTCTAATTATTCAGCAAGGAAAAAAGAGGCCTTTCTTTTTGAAGAATTATGATTATCTTACCATTTTCAGCTATAAAAGTTTTCTTATCCAAATCAGTCTTCCCTACTCTGATGCTCTCCAGATGTGCTGCACTCCAATTCCCATAGCTACACTGGCCAAGAAAAATGGCATGGGAGTTCAACATATATGGAAAGCAAGATATTTGGAGAAGTTTGTTCAAATACCTTATTACCTCTCATAATTAGGCATTTAAAAGGTTAAGTGATTATCATACAAATGATAATCTAGAAAATGAACAAATTTATTTCAGTTGCACTGTAGCATAAAGTTTGGTCTAGTGGTCAAGGCAACGGGCTAGAAACCAGGAGACTGAGAGTTCTAGTCCCGCCTTAGGCATGAAAGCCGGCTGGGTGACCTTGGGCCAGTCCCAATCTCTCAGCCCAACTCACCTCACAGGGTTGCTGTCCTGGGGAAAATAGGAGGAGGAAGGAGTATTAGGTATATTTGCTGCCTTGAGTTCTTTATAAAAATAATAAAGGCAGGATAGAAAATAAATAAATAATAAACAATAAAAGTGCTATGGAGGCATAGTAATTTAATTTAAAACACAGTAATTTAAAACTGTGGCATTAGACAAGTGTTCTCTTCTACTGAAAAAAGTGAAATATGTACATACATAACATAAGTCCATTCGTCATGCTGCTGAGGAAAAATCAATATCTTCTTGAAGAATAAATTCAATAAAATAGTAAACCATACATAAAATTGAAATATATGAACATACATTCTTTTAGATTAATTCTGTGCTTAAGAAGTACAATTAGCATATCAGTTTTCACAAGGATAAAACTACAGAAATTAAATATGCTAAGAAAATAATCACATGTTTTTCACATGAAAATATTTATATGAACTAATAATATCAGAAATTAATTATACTAAGGCTGCTATCCAATATGCATGCTGGGCTTTAGCTTCCAGTGAGACTTACTTCTCAGTAGAAATGCCTACCAGCATATCTTCCTCTTCCCTTACAATTCAGATATACTGTAAAGTTATTTTATTTTTAGGGGTTTTATATCTTCCATTTTGTTAAAGCCATCAAGCCAGTCCAGAACAAACTTAAAATAAATGTAAAAAAATTAAGGTTTTTATTTTTCTTGTTTTTTCTTTTATGACTGTTACTTGTGCTTCATCTTGCAGAAGTGCAGAAATAGTGACTCAAAAGTGTAACTGTAACACCATCACCAATTCAGCATACAGCTTTGTCATACAAATGCAGGCTTCTTTTAGACTGATAATGGATATAAAGGATTTGAGAAAGAGATGGCCCTTTTGTCTAAAAATAAAAAATAATGAAAATAAAACGTTGGGCTTATCACACAAAAATGTTAGACCCATATAATTCTAATTCTATGATCATTAGAATCCATTTTCTATGTCTCAAACCCTTCAATTTATTTAACATTAAATATATGGGGCATGTGCCCACTAATAGATGCAGAGAGGTATATGAATTTGCCTAGTGTTGTATAATAACTCTAGACTCAGATTACACACAACAATAATTTCAAGGGCCAAGTAGACGGTATGTCACCACTGTATCAACAATGTTTATGTCCCCAAACTCTAACCTGGTTTTCTCAAAGGCTACAAAGGGAATACATTGTTCTGCCAGAAGTACGACTTAAACAAATATATATGAAATATATATTTAGAATGAAGGCATTTGGGTATTTTTCTGTATTTACAAATACAAAGGATTTGGAGAAATATGACTGACAATACCACCTAAAAAACAACAGGGTATAAAAATTCAGAAACATTACAGTAGATAAGCAAGATAACTTTGATCTTTCTTCAACTACTTAAATAAGGAAAATGGGCTGAATATGGTTGGTTGTGGAATGGTGATAAATGCAACATATGAGGAAGAAATTGAGGCACAACAATACTTCAATCCTGCTTGGAATCCTGACACTAATAAGTCTTGGCATGATTGTTCAGCACTTCTGATGGCTCCAGATTAGAGAAGGGAGCAGTAAATAGGTTTCCTTCACTTGTATACACAACTTTGAAACAGCAACTGAAAAAAGGACTATACACATTGCTTCATCTTCCAGAGGGACAGCTGTATTTGCCTTTTGCCACCAAGAAAAAGGAAGAAGAGGAGAATACACCCATGTACACACAAACAGGTGGAGAGGGAAAGAGTAAAAAGGAAAGCATGGTCAAAATATACTTACCTACCAACTGCAGCTCTGCTCCAGCATTTGCCTGACCATCAGAAAATCTCAAAGTAGAGGGAGAAGAGGCCATGCACTCAGCCTGCATTTACTTCTCCCCAGTTTCTAATATTCAGGCAGAAATCTGGACACAAGTTCTAGCTTTATTGGCTTGAAGACAACTACAGCTCTCTGTGTGAACCAGAACTTGAATAACGGCTCAATTACAGCTACATTTGCACACTTGGTAGAGTTCCCTTTGAGATTTTCTGCCTGAATGCATGGAAGTCATAGACAGGTAGGCCAAGGATGCATATTTGGTTTCTTACCAGGGAGCTCATATGATCCAGGCCCAAAGTTTCAAGCAGTAACTCTATAAAAGTTCTGCTGAAATATATGAATGAGATTTAATGTATATGAGAGAACATACGAGGTAGGAAAAAAGAGGATGTCCAGTTTTGTTTCTGCTCAGTCTCTTCCGACTCTTCATGACCCAATGGAAAATAATTCCCTGGGATGTCAGTCAGGAACTGCTTTTTTATGTTTTTGTAAGCTAACGCTTGTGAAATCAGTATTAGTCTCCAGTCCCTTTGTCTTCTGCTGTTTTTTTATTGGCCTTCTCACATTAATACTAACAAGCAATGTGACATTACATTCATGAACAGGGTACCCACCAAGTGATTCTTGGTAGTGATGGCTTTCTCTCCAGATTGCCTTTCTTCTATTTACATAAACTGTGAATGTATGAAAAGTGCATCACAGCGCTTTACATCTCAACATAATGTGATATAATAGCATTAGCTTAGCATGTAAGTCCATATTCTTTGTAGTTGGGGGAAGGGGGAAGGCAATTTATGAGCAACCACAGTAAAAAGGAGTCCAATAACTCTTGTGGCATCCCTCAAAGGCATGATATAATACACTGAATGAGCACTCAAGAGTAATGCTACCCTAGACATGGCATCTCTCCCACTCACATTCTATTCAGCGTACTGTAGCTATCATAGCCCCCGCTTAGGCTTTAAATCTTGACAAGAACAACTGATATTTCAAGATGACTAAAGGATTCCATTTCAAAGATTTAGAAAAACATTGTGATGGTGATGAGAGGAAAACTTGTGGAAGGATCAAGAACAGACAATGGAATGTCTACAGCAGTGTTTCTCAACCTTAGCACCTTTAAGAGGCATGGACTTCAACTCCTATAATTCTTTTGGGGGAGATGGGTGGTAATTAAATTTGAATAATAAATAAATAAATAAATTCCTCAGACAGAATGGCTGGCTGGGGAATTCTAGAAGTTGAAGTCCATGCCTCTTAAAGTTACCAAGGTTGAGAAACACTGGTCATGTTTGCTATAACCAGTGTATGAGCTAACCTGGAATTAAATGCAAATTAATCTTTAGGCAAATGTTTACACATACATTTGTCAACACGGTTATATAGCTCCTCTCACCTTTACTTTTATAAGCTTTGTTGTTGTTTCTATAATGTCCCAAGACACAGCTCTCAAAAGTACTGTTTTACCTCTCTGAATTCCAGGCCATATTCATCTTCACAAATAACATACATAACACAGTAGTTTATTTTCTGGGGAAAAATCAAGTTGATGATGACACTTTGGTATATCTGCTTGTTACAGGGGACAAGTTATTGCTCTGATGTTAAGCCACACATGTTTAAATGAAAAAAAAAATTAAAAGCTTGCTTATAGTAGAATGATAATGTATTTCAGCCTTGTTGAAGAATATATATGGAATTTCAGGCTTCAGAATTCTTACACAGCATAGCTTCATTATCTCATAATGCTTTTATCCAAACAAGCTGGGAAGTGCTTGTTGAAAACATATTCTGCATACACTACTAGCCTATTCTCAGTCCTATGTACTTATCTAAAATACTGAGAACTAAAATACTGAGAATTTTACTTATCTAAAGCACTGAGAAATACTGAGAAATTCAACAACCTAGTTTTTGAAGGGAAAGAGAAAAATCACCCAGAATCAAAAGAAACAAATATCTCAAGAGCTTAAATCTGAAATTCACAAGTTGAAATTAGAGGCGAAAATACATGCTACAACTGCCCACAAATTTGACCACAGTATTTGTAGCCACATCAATTACATGAAGTGAGAAAAAAATCATTTGAATTTGAACTTTATCATTTGAATCAACTACTTCAGTTTGGACATAATACTCTTATTTTGTGTTAAATGGATAAACTCCTGGCTTATCAGCTTTTTCTTTGCTTTTCTCTCATTTGTTCATGAGGAACAGCGGCATTTAAAGTCACAACAGTTTGTAATGATGCTGGAAACCACACAAAAAGAGGTGCTAATGGAGAAGAAGGGAGAAGGCATGGACAGGCTTAAAATCTAAACATCTCACCTCAACAATATTATTCTGGAATCAGGCCAGTATCACTACATTTCATCAATTCTTCTCACAAATAACGTTTGTCAGAGTTAAGGAAATCGTGTAATGCCTTTGTGTGACATCTTTTGTCTTATTAGGGAACAACTGGAAGAGCCAGTAAAGGGATTGCTGTTTTCAGGTGCCAAGCCTTCTTTCTTCATAACATTGTATTCTGGCCTACATCTTTTATTGAAAACAAGCTAGTCTGGATAATACAAAGAGCAAGATTTCCAATTACACTTTTGTCAAGCTGGATTGCTTTGAACAAATATAAGGCTGTTTGTTATATGGCCAGAACCAACTGAATCTACTACTCTTCAGCCCAAAGGACCTGGAAACTGGTTATAGTCAGTGTACTTAAGAATACAGGATGACCCATACTAGTGAAATTAATTATTTTATAATAAAGAATTAAATCAACAATTAAAATTGGAACATGAATTGATTTTTTTGTTCCTTCAAGTCAGCTCCTGGTGACTGCCTGGACTAGTCCCAGCAGTTTTCTTGGCAAGATTTTTGGAAGTAGTTCTCACTGCCTTCTTCCCAGGGGTGAGATGGAGTGACTGGCCCAAGGTCACCGAGTTGGCATCATGCCTAATGTGGGAACAGAACCTACAATTTCCTGGTTTCTAGCCTGATTCCTTAACCACTACACCAAGCTGGATCTCTTGAACTGAATGCAGAAACAATTAAGAAAGTACCTGTTATCAACATCCACCTTCCCATCAGTAACCATGAAACAGCAAAAATTAATTTTCAGTTAAAGGCAGAGAATTCCTCAAAAGCAACAGTACTCTTTTGACAGCCAACACTGAATAAGCTGTTGTTTTAATGTTGTATTATGCTCCCCACACAAACAAAGAAAAAGGAAGGCAAAAGGTAAAGGAGTAGGTGTGGATGGAGTGAAACACATGTGGTAATAGCTCACTATCGGTGCCTGCTATCAAGCTCTAATGCTTATCACAGAAGACATACAGATTCTTGTATTTTACAGTTACAGTGAGGTAACGTTGCTCTCTAACTCTTTAGTCATGATGGAAAGATCCATTAGAAAGTCACAGAGTAACTCTTACTTTTGTGAGCATATGAATAATTTAAGGATATGACATATGAAGAGCTGTATTGGATCAGGCCACAGGACCATCTAGTTGAGCATTCCTCAACTTTGGCAGAATAGCCAAAGGATGCCTCTGAAAAGTTCACAAGCCTGGAATATATTCAGATAGCCCTCTTGCACCATCACTTCCCAGAAATCAGTATTTAAGTCAAGTGCCTAGGGTTCAGGCATTACCCTCTTTTATTCCAGGCTAAATAATTGGTTTTGTCTCGGGGAACTGCTCCGTTGCTCAATCATTTTGATTGCTCATTTTGGACCTTTGCTAGTTCTTTCTTAAGTTGTGGTGCCTACAGCTTCCCACAATATTCCAAGCATAGCTTCCCTATAGATTTGCATAAGAGTATTGTTATATCAGCAATTTTATTTTCAGTCCCCATCCTAATGATTTCAAGGAAGTGATTTGCCTTTTTCCCCTCTCCTCACAGACCCCCCCTCTTTTTAAAGCACCAGCTATATACTGTGTTGATATTTTGACTGAGCTGTCTACTATGACTCCAAGATCATAGTAGTCACAGACAGCTCAGATCCCATTAATGTACAAGTGAAGTTTGGAATCCTAGTACCAACAGGCATCACTTTATACTTACTTACAATGAATGGCATTTGCCATTTGAAGTCCATTACCTCTGTTAAGAAAAATCACAGTCACTTTTTGATTCTACCATACTGAACAGTTTGGTATCATTAAAAAATATAGCCACTTAATGTTCAATCCTAACTCCAGATCATTTATGTGCAAATGAAAAAGTACTGGTCTCAACACCTATCCCTTGTGAACCCCACTTGATACATCTCACCAGCATGAGAATTGCCTATTTATTCCTATTCTCTACTTCCTGTTTTTTAACTAGTTACCAATCCATAACAGCACTTAACCTCTTATCCCAGGGCAGCTGAATTAGCTCAGGAACAATCAGTGGGGACTTTATCAAAGGCTTTTTAAAAATCCTAGAATACAACATGTATTGGTACACCTTTATCCATGTGCTTTACACACTCAAAACTTCAGGAAGCTAGTGAGACAAGACTTAACTTAACAGAAGCCACATTGGTTGTCTTTCAACAAGCTCATTCCTCTGTGCTTGCTTAATTTCCCTTTAATAATACTTTCAACCAAATCCCCCAGAACAGATGTTAAACTATCTGCCCTCTACTTTTCTTTACTTATTAAAAATTAGAATTATTGGCTGTTTTCCAAACCTTGGAGACAGATGCTGAAGTCAATAAAAGTTGTATAATTTTAGTAAAAAGATCAAGAATTTCATATTTACATTCTTTATTAACTCCTAGTGGATAGAGAGGTAGACCTGGGAATTTTTTCTTAACTTGCCAATTTGGCTTATAGAGTCATTTCTCATTACAGGTAGTCCTCAGTTAATGACAGTAACTGGTATTGGAATTTCTATCGCTAAGTGATGCGGTTGTAAAGCATGATGTCACGTGGCTGCATCGCTTAGCAATCCCCGTTGCCATCATTAAACAAGGATCGCAGATCATTGAGTGAGTCCCAGGTGGATTGCAAGCAGGCTGGCAGGCAGATAAGGTGTGATGCAAGTGCGGCCGGGATGGCTGTTGCTGGGCAGGGGAGGGTGCGCAAGTGGCCTGCGAGTCATGGAGCAAGTGAGGCAGGGCCGGGGTGGCTGCCACCTGGCAGGAGGGGGTGCAAGCAACTTACCGGAGCAACTTGTGACTTTCCCTGATGGCTTTCCCATTGACTTTGCTTTGGGGAAGCTGGCAGGGAAGATCGCAAATGGTGATCATGTGGCCGTGGGACACTGCAACCGTCGTAAGCACAAGCCAATTGCCAAGCATACAGATGGCGATCACGTGACTGCAGGGGTGTTGTGACAGCTGGAATTTTGAGGGCCGGTCATAAGTCTCCTTCTTCAGCACAGTAGTAACTTTGAATGGTCAAATGAATGGTCAGTAAGCAAGGACCACCTGTACTTTAATTTGTGTCAGTCTGTCCAAACTTCCTCTTGAAAAAGCCAGTTCAGGCACAAGCATCTATGCTAAATCCTCAGTGGTAAAGAGAGAAACAACAATTTTGTTTCAGTTTCTGTGCTATTTCCTTATCCTCCTTTTTATGTGCTATCAAGTCAAGGTCAACTCATAGCAGCCACCTAGACAGACCTTCTCCAGAATGATCTGTCCCCAACCTGGCCCTTTGGGTCTTCCAACAGTGTGTATCCACTATTGTAACTGAATTCATCCCTTTTGTTGCTAGTTGTCATATTCTTCTCTTTCGTTCCACATTTCCCAGCATTATGGACTTCTCCAGAGAGCTAGGTCTTCATCTAATGTGTCCAAAATAAGATAATTTAAACTTAGTCATTTGTGCCTCAAATGACAATTCCAGATTGGTTTGTTTTATGATCCATTTGTTTGTTTTCTTTGTTATTCATATTATTCTCAGGAGTCTTCTCCAACACCAACATTCAAAAGCGTCAATATTCTTTCTATCCTGCTTCTTCAAAGACTAACTTTCACTTCCATAAAATGTCACAGGGAAAACCATTGCCTGCACAATTCTGATCATTGTAGGTGTAGGGCAACTGAATATCTTTTCAAAAGCCATCATTGCTACTGTACCATGTGCTAGTCTGTGGCAAATTTCTTGACTGCTGATTCCTTTCCTACTGATAGTTGATCTTAAAAAGCAGCATTACCTACCAAATTACATACCATACAAAATGCTATGATGTTCATAGCATTTTCATCAGGGAGGCTGATCATCATGTACATCACACATTCATCTGTCTGTACTTTTTAACAACTGTATATCTGACTGCTAGGAGCCTCCCTCTTCTGGGACTATAGCTTATAGTCTTACAGTAACTCTGCAAAAATTGGGTCCCTTCTAAGAGTTCCTCTCCCTCTTTTTCAGCTTGATGTTCTCCTATCCTGGCAGCTTCATTCTTAATGACTCCTGAGACATCATAATTGTAGTGGGATGCTGCTATCTCACCTCAAAGGCCTTTGTCACCAATCATTGTTTCTTCCTGTTTCTTCCTCCAATTCAACTACTGTATCAAGGCCTTAAAGGAGTAAATATGCTTCTTGAGAGCAAGATGCTCATTGCTTCTGACTGCTTAGTCATACATATGGCACTTGGCCTAATATACTGAATAATCCCAACATCCCTGCTGGCTTTCTGATTGCAGTTATTTGACAGGATTTATTTGGATGAGCATCAAGTTCCTTAGAGTATCATAGGGAGATGCTCTCTGGCGTCCTCGTGCTGCTGCTGAAACTGCATAGATGCTTAGCTTGAAGTCTACTTCCTTGCAGTTTATAAAGAAGTATAAGGAAGTTTGCATAAATGTGCGGGTATATTTGTACATACCTTTCCAATAAGTATGATGCACCAGCAAATAAATGCTTTAATACTTAATAATAGAGTCATTTACACTATTTGCTATTTATTAGTCAGTTAATCCCTTTCAAGTCTGCATAGTTTTCACTCAGTTCAATTCATATACATGACCACGAACTAGATGTAGTAGAACATTAAAAATCTAACTTGTTCAAAAATACTTTTTATCAATAATCTCTGACAGCGTGAAGAGAGTCAACTGAAATCTTGTCTGTGGCTTTACTATCAAAGCTAAGCACTGAGGAATATCAGCTTTCTCTGTAAAGTATGCCTAAATCTATTGTACCTGTAGTCTTCAGCAAGTTTTGCTTCATTAACTTTGCATGTCAAGTTCATACACTGGTAAAATGAAAAGGCATGCATATTAAAAATTATTTTTTAATGAAGTATTTCATCTTTTAAGGTGAACACTAACAAGGTTGGTGATGCAGTAATATGCCTGCTACACTTTAAAGCATTTTAAAATATATAAATACTTTCAAATTGTTAAAATAAAATTGATATATGGGCAGCTTTGCTATAGTTTTTAAGCACACAAATAAGTTAAGAAACTGAACTGATATTAGCATGAATTGCATCTTTGTAGTGATGGATATATCTAAATTTCTATCTTCACCACATTACATTAAGGCATCTCAATATCACTTGCAACTTAGGTTAACTCAGGAAAAAAAACCCGAGTGTGGACATGTTTATGTGTTCTATTATTTAAACCCTACTCGTGCAGCTGTTTCCATAGTTTATAAATGTTTCATTTAAAATATAACCATTTTAACACTGGTACCCCATTTACCTCATCTTACCACTATTCTGACTGGCTAGAGTCTAATGTAGTCTACACCGTCTGGTCAATTATAGCATGGACGCTGGGGAACAATTAATGCCATCTATAAAAGCCTGAATCATTCTGTCAATTAACTAGAACTAACTATGTCATCAGATATATTACTAGTGAGCAAGTCTATTTGGTTGCAATATGTCTTGGAGGAGAGCAGTATCAAATGAATCACAATTGACTTGGACAACTGCTAGCATAATTTCAGAAGATGAAAAGACAAATGGGGTAGTTATTAGTGGTCCCCTGAGGAATTACGGCCAATTGTAATGTGCTAAGCCTGCACTAGCAGGTGCCCTCAGCACAAATCAGGAAGAGGGTTAAATCAATATTTTCAATTTCTTTGGATCAATTCAGTGTTTGAACAAGATGGAAACTTGTTAGCAATTGGCAGAATGTGTAAATGAAAAGTCAAACTTATTATTTGTTAAAAGGGAACGGGTGCACTGCATCATGCCCTTGGCACAAAGTAACGCTTTCATGATCTACTTGCTTGGGCATTCGCTGAGAATCAAGCGGTTCTTAAATTTTAATAGAGTGCAAAAGGTTAGTTGTATACACGTTGACAATTCAAGAGCTTTAAAAATGATTGAAGTGTCAATGGGAATGTTTTTGAGGTGTGACAACAGAACAGTTATTAATGATTACTGCAAGAACCAGCAAGAAAAAGAAATGTCTGTTTTAAAGCAAGAGTCCTACTAGGAACACAGCATAATAACTTAAATACTTTTCTACAGAAAATGGAATTGAGATAATAGAAGTTTTCTTCCTTTACCAGTAAAACACTATAAGCAAGCCCTTTCATTCACATAATCCCATTAAACACTTCTGAACTTTTACATCTGTGGTTCCTAAGGCTAAGACATCATGTAATTAATTTTAGTTTTAATTAAAATTGACCCTAAGTGTACAAAAGAGCATCACATTCTGATAAAAGGTAACTAACACAAATTCTGAACAGCTCTATTCAGAAATAATCTCATTAAGTTAGCACAGCTTACTTTCTATGAATTGGGAATATGTCTATTTATAATTACATTAATGTGTTATTTTATTTTGTATTTCATTTCAAAGTTCTAACAAGAACTTTGATTATGTATAGTAAAATAAAAAGCTGACAGCTCAACTGCAAATTTTAAATATGATAGAATGAGGTTTTCCCCACTCCTTCTGGAGTCACCTATTTCTCCAGATAGGAAACACAAAAAGACAAAAGTGGATATATGAAAGGAACCATGACTTTCATCATGGAAAACAAATACATAAAAATAAGCATTTCTGCATACTAAAGTGATTCACAAAATAAAGAGTTGAGGTGTACCCTAGTGTAACACAAAGCTGCATTAATTAGAGTTTGTCTTCTTAAATGCATAATGAACTATTCGCAGTAGACAAATATCAATATGTTTCTCTTTTTTTAAAAGGGAAAATATTGGGCTGGATCTTGAATTGTACAAGACAGAATCCTGCAAAGCGGCTTGTGACTGTGTAAGAATTAGCTTGAATGGCAGTTCCTGCTGAATCACCTGTGAAAAAACGTGAAAGGTCCCCTGTGCAAGCACCAAGTCATGTCTGACGCTTTGGGGGGATGCCACTTTCATGACATTTTCTTGGCAGACTATAGAGCGGGGTGGCTTGCCATTTCCTTCCCCAGTTGTCACCTTCCCCAGCAAGCTGGGTACTCATTTCACCGACCTCGGAAGGGTGGAAGGCTGAATCAACCTGAGCAGGCTACCCGAGAATCCAGCTTCCGCTATCAAACTTGGGTTGCGGGGAGAGTTTCGGTTGCAATATTGCCTCTTACCACTCTGTGCCACACGAGGCTGTGCTGATTTATCTACCCTGCTGCAAACCTACTGCTTTCAACATCTGGTCTAAAAGTTTGGGGAACGCACCCCAAAAGTATGAGAAGTGATACTGATGCTGTAATCATCATCCAGATGAGAGCAACTAATGGACCCATGCCCATCCATTAATGGAAAGACTCTACATTCGTAGAATGGTAACTGTAGAGTTGTCAAAAATGCTCTTAAAAGACCATGAAATTCAAGAAGTATAAATGTTCAGTTGTAAAGAAACCTGAAAAGCCACCCATTTTTTTTTTTTAAAAAGTGTTTTTAATGAACATGCAAATAAGGCTTAATTCCAAGTTTAAAACGTACACAGTGGTGGCAAAACTCAATGTTTCCTTAGTTAAACAAACGTTCTTCTGAGTAATTTGGACCTGATAATTTTACCCTTTGCCACTATCAGTCATCTGTCAGGTGCTGAGAAATGATTAAAATAATTAGTGTTTCAGCCACTAAACACTAAATTCTTAGTGTTCCACATGGATACCACTTCACAGAGTGATCATTCACTGATGCTTCAGAATGTTGCTCATTTTCAGAATGAGCAGGACCATCAAAAGAGGGACACAGGAAACTGCTCTATACTAAGTTAGATCACTGGCTCATCTAGCCCACTACTGTTTTCAGGAGAAGTGCACAGAGTTTTTCTGGACAGCTGTTTTGAATTTGAAAAGGCTGTTTTGAATGCAAAACAGCTGTTTCACACTCAGCACCAGAAAGGGATCAATGGCAATTATATAACAATAATCAACTTTAAGTATGATGTTCCAACAGGGAAGAAATGGAGCCAGAAGAGAGAGAGAGAAACACAGAGGGAGTGGAGGTGGGGTGGGAAGAAAAACCTTGTCTTCCTGTAGCAATCAACATGGTTCTTGCCTTGCTGCTTGTTCAACTGCAAGACAACCACACATTTCACTAATTAAACAGATAAAGATTCTGTCAACTCCATTAGCTCCTGAGGACTACATGGACATATCCATGGATATTTCACAGTATGTTAAAGTGCTTTGCAATTCCTGTCTTCCAAGATTTTTTTTTTAATTTCTCCATCTAGCCTAGAGTCCTGGATATCTTGGAGATCTCCCATCAAAATACTGACCAGATCAGACTCTACTTAGCTTTCTTAAGAAGCAAAGTTGACCAAATGCTACCACTTCCTCTGGACATTTACAGATTATCGAAGCACAAACTAATATTCAGTTCAGCCTTGTAAAAAATCATATTTAAAATTTCTGACTGTCCAATAAACCTACAGATAAAAAGTATTTCCCTTAATTTGGGAGATAAAAATGTTGAGACAATTGCATCCTCAGCTATTTTTACATTTGTATTTTGAGACTGAAGTAGACCTCTGAATAACATCACTGTTATAATTTTATATTTTTAACCGCTTTGGATCTGAATAACATCCATTAGTATAGATTCTCCTAACCTTTAAAATTATCAGTTTATCAGGCTCACATTTTTTTGCACTGGGGTTCAATAAAAAGAAAACCAACAGGGAAAAATGTCAAATTTGAAACTAGCCCACGCAGTGGCCTTGAAAAATCAATAGCTTGTGTCTCCTACTCTGCTTAGACACACCCGTTTCTATCCTAGAAAAGCACACAACAGTATTCTATTCCTAAACCAAAGAGTTAATTGACTCAATTATCTACTGTACAAGAAGCTATCAAACAAAGGCACAGAGAACAATATGAACATACAGCTCTTTAACAGCATTACAAGGGTTTACTGTTTAACAATGGCAGTGATCAAGGAACAATTGGAACAACTGTTTCTTCCAGTTGCCACATCATAGGAAGAATGCATAATTTAACTGAGAACTGCCTGTCCAGTCATAAAATGCATCTTCTGTAGAATGATAAATTGGCTTATGTTAGGCTTTTACTAAAGATTTAATGAAATACAAACATATTTTTATTCTTTTGTAACTGCCAAATGAACAGTTCCACTTTGTCACAGCACAATTCAGATTTAGTATAATTGATTTCACCAAGACCTAGATGAAAATAAGTATATTAAGGGCTACCACTTTCACTTTTAAAACAACTTGCATGATACATAAAGCTTATTTCAAAACAGAACACTGGAGACTTGCAATTTAGAACATTACAATAATGCATTAAAAAGTAATCTGTTGTTTTGCACAGATAAAGAATTAGAAACTCTGCAAATCAGTAGAGAATTAAGGCTGATACCACCATATAATGAGAAGTGTAACTTCGCTATAAGATTAAGTTTCTCCAAATGTGGTTAGTGAAGGATTTTGGTGAAGACTTTTTTTAAAAGTTCAGGTACATAAATTATCATTTACAGTACCCTCATCTACATATTTGTGACCAAACTAGAAGACCGGTTAGAGAAGATTTTCCTTTGTAGGAGTTACAGTATGTCAGCTCTTTTTCCAAAAAGCCTTTTTCTCTACATGGATAGTTTTCTCTTTAATAACACTTTTCCAGTTTTCAGAAGAGAGGTTAACCTAACTAGTCCGTAATTTCCCGTATCCCTCAATTCCTTTGCAAGATCCTCCTAAAATCCACCCCTCTTCTTTACTGCATGCTTGAATTTGCGTTGCCAAGTTTGTTCTCATCTTTCTTGCTCTTCTCTGACACTGCTCATTAACCATCCCAGCAGCCTCTTGGTAATTTCTTTTTAAATCTACTATCATACATTTAGTCAATTAGTTAAATACCATTGAGTCAGGTCCAAATCCTGGAGATTGTATGGACAAACAGTCTCCATCTTACCTGATCACCAGTGACAATCTAGAATGTTTTCATTCCACTGAGCTTTATGATCCTGTCCATGCACTTTTGCCAATACAGTTCATATTCAGTATTCCATAAAACGTATGCTAAGAGCTATAATTTTTTTGAAGTATGCATTTCAACTAAATGCATAGTAAAAAGCATACAGAAAATAAGCATCTGGCAAAAAAGAAAATAAAAAACCCTGAACAGTTTTACAGGTTTGCATTATTGAGAAAGATTTCCATGCCTCTTTGCCAGCAAAGTATATATTCTTGCTTCCTAGTAATTACTATCTGACATACATAACAGGTATATAAAAATGCTGGCATTTTTTTGCTTTATAGAAATAATAATGGAGTGAGAAAGCATACAGATTCAACAGCAGGGACCTCAGACAGAATGCAACTATCAACAGCTTAGCATAAACTAACATGTTCTAAACAATGTCACTCAGAGAGCTGATTAACTCAAGATCTTATAAGGGAGGGAGAGTTCTGATCTGGCATGCATAACTGAGACCTGAATGGGCACAGAGGGGATGAGCCAGATGTGAAACTGTTTGCGATGATGGGCTTGAGGTGTCAGGTAGTAGTGCTGTTGC
This sequence comes from Candoia aspera, assembly GCF_035149785.1. Taxonomy (NCBI): domain Eukaryota; kingdom Metazoa; phylum Chordata; class Lepidosauria; order Squamata; family Candoiidae; genus Candoia; species Candoia aspera. The sequence goes on along the minus strand of NC_086153.1, from coordinate 250,941,619 downwards.
TGTGGGCCTGATGGGCTTAGAAGAGGGTATGCGTGTCTGCATGGTTACACTCAGTGTGTCCTCTTGATCTTGTTGAGTTTCAGGATGCATTGAGTTTTCATTGCTGGTCATTGACCAAATAAATATGATTCATTCTGGGTTTTTTTTCATTCCGTTTTCATCTTTGGAGGCACTGTAAAAGTTCCACAATCAACAGGAGAAAAGAGCATGCACAGAGTGTACACGTGTAACTAAGCTTAGCAAGCCTTCAGTGAAGTATATTATTTCAAAAAAAAAAAGTTTCTTGTGCTGATGCTTTACTTTGATTTTGTTGGCTGCTTGAACATTCGTTCTTCTGACATTTTGAAATGGTCTGCTCAGTTTTAGGAGTTCATTATACTCTCAAGCATTCTGTTGTGCTCTATTTGTTGGTGGAGAATTCAGAGTGCATTTAACAATGCAAAAAACAAAACAAATAACCACCCTACCCTACCTGGTTGACCTGATAAGAATAGATGTGTGTGTGTGTACTCTGTTCATGCTTTTGTGCAGTGTTAATGCAATTCATGATGCATTTCACTGCATAGACATGTTTGAACTTATTGTTTCATCAAGTGTAAAATTTTTAAAAGTTGTTTTCCTGAGCAAAAATATGTGGAACACTCATGATGCTTCCTTTATTTGGTGTACTACTAGCTTGCAAGGGCTGGCAGCTAGACAAGGATTTTTTAAAAATCTTTTCCAGGGTGTGACCTGTCTCCTGGGTAGTTTGCTCTTTCTTTCTTTCATGAATGTTCTTGTTCTATTAGGCAGAAACTGGAATTCTTTTTCTGGCACCAGATTGATTGATAAATTTATTTGTAGGTGAACTTTTAATATTGGAGTGTAAAGCAACAGTCCATGTTTTTGTCTGCAAAATCAGGTTTAGGTGCACATAGATTAAATTCAGAAGAGCTTTATTTTAAAGTAGTTTTCTATAGAAATCTTAGCAATGCTAATGGGTGATCAGAAATCATGTTATGTCCTCCTGCCCTTTAGGTGTTAATTAATTTCAAAGGAATGTGTGAGAGATTAAGATTTTTTTTTTCTTTAAAGAGAAAGACAATTTATCTCACATTCCTTTCATTTAACATGCCTCCAGGACCAAGAAAGAAGGATACACTTGTACTTGAATACAAAGAAGATGGCATAAGAAGAAGATAAGTAAATGCTTCCATAATGGGAATGGTTTTTTCCCTGCCAATTTTTCTGCAACCTGGCTTGCTGGTAGCAGTCAGCATGAACTGCTATCCTCTCTATTTTTTGATCCTGGGATGAAGAGGAGGAGGAAGTGAGCTCAAAACAAAACACATTTACTATTTGTGCATTCCCTTAGACATCATACAACTAAATCAGACTGGTATATTCCCAAGTTCCAAATCATCAGGAAGAAAAAGATCCAATGAAAAATGATGCAGCAGGGAATAGATATAACAGTCACTTGAAGTCTTCAATGAATATTTTACTTCTTCCTCTTAAAGGACTACCTTCAACTCAGATGAATAACCAACTGATATCTTAAAAATCTGCTCAAGAACGAATTTGGTGTACTATCTGAAATAATCTTCTCCCACCCAACCTGATGTCCTCTAGATTTAGAAACTGTAGTTCAACATACTTGGAAGATATGGTTAGAGAAGACTGCTAATTTGAAAAGTCTAAGCAACTGAAGGAGGTAGAGAGACCAGCGGGGAGAAATTAGGGTCCAAGTATTGGATTTGTAATCATTATAATTTTTTTGTCTCTTCTGTAATGTGTGTACATGTCAATAAAAATTAGCATAAGCCATAATCATCTGGCTGTAGTATCAATGCACTGTAAACATCATTAAAAATAAATCTTACAGATTGCTCAGCAGTAAAGTCAAAATGCCACTCAGGGGTATAATATCTATGCAGTTTGCACAGCACTTTTTGCTCTGAGGATTTCACAAATACACTGCTAAAAGGTATAAATTAAATGGGCCCATGCAATAATTACACTTTTACCTGTGTTCTTTAAAACACAGAGTGAGTAATACTTACATCGTTTTAAGCATGTATTTTGGCAAACATCATGAAGTCTAAAGGGCTCTGGCACTAAGGGCCACTCAAGAACACTCTCAGTGACTGGCAATGGCAAACGATGTTCCTTTTGAGTGTACTTCTCTCAATGCAAGCGTTATGCACTAGCACGTCCTACAGTAAAAATCTGGGGCTAAATCCTGTTTTATTTTACCCAAAATAACCACAGAGTATGAGCACTAGGAGTACTCCAAAAGTGAAGGGGCCCTTACCAAAGTGTTGCTATACTGAGCACCCTGACCTCTGGAAACCTTGTGAACTAGGCTTTGCCTCTTGTGGATCTAATGACTCCCCTCTGCCTCTCTGTTTTCAAGTCACTGAAGACCTAAGTACAGCCTAGGCCAGCCTTTCTCATCCTTTTTACCTTGGAGGAACCCTTGAAATATTTTTCTGGCCTCGGGGACCCCCTGCACATTCAGGCTCAAATATGGGCCAGAAGTTGCAAAATTATGTTTGTTCCATGTGTAGGCCTGTATATGTGCATTAACAGTGTTCTTAAACTGAAAATAAAGGAATGAAACTTACCTTTTTAATGTGAAGTTGCCCAAATTTGAAATAATTTTTAAAACAAACCATGATCTCCCAGGGAACCTCTAGTGACCTCTCATGGAACACTAGGTTTCCAGGGAACCCTGGTTGAGAAACCCTGGCTTGGGAAGACTAGAAGTGAAGAGAAAAATTAAATCAGCAGTAGCTTCTTCACAAATAACCCTCAAGTTAGTCTGGCCACTTCTTGATGCTCTGTGAACAAGGAACATGGGACAATGATGGGGCCTTTTGAGATCTGAATCAAATGAAATTGATTTTTAATTTTCAGAACCAAACTTATGTTTTAAGAATTCTGTCAACAAGGTTCAAACAAACCCTGCATTAATTCTAGACTAGCAAGGATTGTTTGGAGCCATACATCTGACAGTCTTTCTTTCAAAATGTGAATCAAAGTTTGCTTTCAAGAATCCATATTGGGCTTTTCTCTTTATTCATCTCAGACAATAAAAGCTGGTATATGACTTGTTCATGGAAAAGTTTGCTAGACAATAAGTAAGAGAGATACTATACATTCTCAGAAGATACTCTGAAGCTGTGAAGATAATACACCTGCAGTTCCTGATAATTAGAATGAGAACATAAAACCCTGCCATTTATTTTTCTTTAATAGTGCATACATCAGACCATGGAGGAATACAAAACTTGTTAGAACTTCTCAAAACTTATATAACTAATAGAAATAATCTCAGGAAGAATTTATACAACTTGACCAACACCACAAGGACAGAGGCACTGTTTGACAGGGAGCTTACAAAATTTCCCTCCGAGATACATCCTACACTGGATTCATTGTTCCCATACTATTTTTCTCTAATACTTTTCTTGTATTGATATAGTGAACACAATTTATTTCAATATCACATAAAGTGTGTTGTGATCTAGTTTCAGAAACTTTGAAAGTTAGTAGTAACTTTGACTAGCTTTGCCATATTGAAAATCAATACATTTTAACAAACAGTCTCATATTTTGTTTTATTTGGTATATTGTTATATTGTAGAACTATGTTTTGTTTTTTAGATTTTCCTATTTAAAGAGAGAATTCTTGAGATTTCAAATGAAACCTGCATGACCTTGCAGTCTTGGAAGATGGCTTTGGTGCCAAGAACGAACATATGGATAGACAAATGCATAATTTGGATACTGATAGGTGAGTCCAGACGTAAGAAAACCAATTAAGAAGCATAGGATGAAGCAAAAATAATGTTTTGGTCTAGCAGTCCATAAACATAATGTCAGTTTTACTTGGTAAGCCCTAAGAAATAACCAGCAGCCAATGATAATACAAAGTAGTAGCAAGCAGTGAAATTTGGGGTTATCATCAGAAGCACAGTGGCCAACCATATCATAAAATTTGTTTGTAAATATGCTGATACTGAAAAAAGAGCAATTTCTTCTTCCTGGATATTACAGGACATACTACTGAATTCCTTTTAATATTGGCCTTAATCCTGTCTTCCAAGTTGGAGAAGCAGGCAATTCCATTCTTTCACTTTCCTGAGCTAACAGAAGAACTTTTCCTTTTCAGAACTTCTTTTCTTAACTTTTAGAGTTTTCCTTTGCTGCCTTGTCCTGCAGAAAATCTATCTGTGAGGTTGCTAAGAGTCAGCACCAACTTGATGCCACATAATCGATCAATCAATCTTCTACCTTGGTACTTTCATCTAAAATACAGTACAGTTTTAGGCTTCCACTAGATATATGTTCTTTTATGCTTAAATATGCTTATACTGGGAATGAGATAGCAAGGACAGGGATTTAATTTTTTTCATGAATTAAATTCATATGCCTTTTGCCACTGAATATGTCATGATTAGTTTCTGATTTATCATTTACTATGTAATCTTACTTCAGCAAAGGATCGTTACCTTGTCGTCGTGCTGGAGCTTGAGCACCTCAATGATGCCATGAGCTAAACCGTGAAGGGCCACCCAAGACGGGAAGGTCATGACAGAGAGGTCAGACTAAATGCGATCCCTGGGGAAGGTAATGGCAACCCACCCCAGTATTCCTGCCATGAAAACTAAATGGATCAGTACAACCAGAGATATGTCGGTATACCATCGGAAGATGAGACCCCCAGGTCGGAAGATGGTCAAAATGCTACTGGGGAGGAACAGAGGATGAGTTCAACTAGCCCCAGACATGATGACGCAGCTAGCTCAAAGCCGAAAGGACGGCTAGCAGCCGACGGTGCTGGTGGTGAACGGCGAATCCGATGTTCTAAGGATCAACACACCTGGAATGTAAGATCTATGAGCCAGGGCAAATTGGATGTGATTATTGGTAATTAAAGATAGACATTTTGGGCGTCAGTGAACTGAAATGGACTGGAATGGGCCACTTCACATCAAATGACCACCACATCTACTACTCTGGACAAGAGGACCACAGAAGAAATGGAGTAGCCTTCATAATTAATAGTAAAGTGGCGAAAGCAGTGCTTGGATACAATCCAAAAAACGATAGAATGATCTCAACTCGAATTCAGGGCAAGCCATCTAACATCACAGTGATCCAAATATATGCCCCAACCACAAATGCTGAAGAAGCTGAAGTAGAGCAGTTCTATGAGGATCTGCAGCACCTACTGGACGACACTCCTAAAAGAGATGTTATTTTCATCACAGGAGACTGGAATGCTAAGGTGGGCAGTCAAATGACACCTGGAATTACAGGTAAGCATGGCCTGGGAGAACAAAACGAAGCAGGACATAGGCTGATAGAATTTTGCCAAGACAACTCACTCTGCATAACAAACACTCTCTTCCAACAACCTAAGAGACGGCTTTATACATGGACTTCACCAGATGGACAACACCGAAATCAGATTGACTACATCCTTTGCAGCCAAAGGTGGCGGACATCTATACAGTCGGTAAAAACAAGACCTGGAGCGGACTGTAGTTCAGATCACGAACTTCTTCTTGCACAATTTAGGATCAGACTAAAGAGATTAGGGAAAACCCACAGATCAGCTAGATATGAGCTCACTAATATTCCTAAGGAATATGCAGTGGAGGTGAAGAAGAGATTTAAGGGACTGGACCTAGTAGATAGGGTCCCGGAAGAACTCTGGACAGAAGTTCGCAGCATTGTTCAGGAGGCGGCAACAAAATACATCCCAAAGAAAGAGAAAACCAAGAAGGCAAAATGGCTGTCTGCTGAGACACTAGAAGTAGCCCAAGAAAGAAGGAAAGCAAAAGGCAACAGTGATAGGGGGAGATATGCTCAATTAAATGCAAAATTCCAGAGGTTAGCCAGAAGAGATAAGGAATTATTTTTAAACAAGCAATGCGCGGAAGTGGAAGAAGACAATAGAATAGGAAGGACAAGAGACCTCTTCCAGAAAATTAGAAACATCGGAGGTAAATTCCAGGCAAAAATGGGTATGATCAAAAACAAAGATGGCAAGGACCTAACAGAAGAAGAAGAGATCAAGAAAAGGTGGCAAGAATATACAGAAGACCTGTATAGGAAGGATAACAATATCGGGGATAGCTCTGATGGTGTGGTCAGTGAGCTAGAGCCAGACATCCTGAAGAGTGAAGTTGAGTGGGCCTTAAGAAGCATTGCTAATAACAAGGCAGCAGGAGACGACGGCATCCCAGCTGAACTGTTCAAAATCTTGCAAGATGATGCTGTCAAGGTAATGCATGCTATATGCCAGCAAATTTGGAAAACACAAGAATGGCCATCAGACTGGAAAAAATCATACCAAAAAAGGGGAACACTAAAGAATGTTCAAACTATCGAACAGTGGCACTCATTTCACATGCCAGTAAGGGAATGCTCAAGATCCTGCAAGGTAGACTTCAGCAGTTCATGGAGCGAGAATTGCCAGATGTACAAGCTGTGTTTAGAAAAGGCAGAGGAACTAGAGACCAAATTGCCAATATCCACTGGATAATGGAAAAAGCCAGGATGTTTCAGAAAAACATCTATTTCTGTTTGATTGACTATTCTAAAGCCTTTGACTGTGTGGACCATAACAAATTGTGGCAAGTTCTTAGTGGTATGGGGACACCAAGTCATCTTGTATGCCTCCTGAAGAACCTGTATAACGACCAAGTAGCAACAGTAAGAACAGACCACGGAACAACGGACTGGTTTAAGGTTGGGAAAGGAGTACGGCAGGGCTGTATACTCTCACCCTACCTATTCAACTTCTACGCAGAACACATCATGCGACATGCTGGGCTTGAGGAATCCAAGGCTGGAGTTAAAATCTCTGGAAGAAACATTAACAATCTCAGATATGCAGATGATACCACTTTGATGGCTGAAAGTGAAGAGGAACTGAGGAGCCTTATGAGGAAGGTGAAAGAAGAAAGTGCAAAAGCTGGCTTGCAGCTAAACCTCAACCAGCTTGATTGATCACTGGCAAATAGAGGGAGAAAATGTAGAAGCAGTGAAAGACTTTGTATTCCTAGGTGCAAAGATTACTGCAGATGCTGACTGCAGTCAGGAAATCAGAAGACGCTTAATCCTTGGGAGAAGAGCAATGACCAATCTCGATAAAATAATTAAGAGCAGAGACATCACACTGACAACAAAGGCCCGCATAGTTAAAGCAATGGTGTTCCCCGTAGTAACATATGGCTGCGAGAGCTGGACCATAAGGAAGGCTGAGCGAAGGAAGATCGATGCTTTTGAACTGTGGTGTTGGAAGAAAATTCTGAGAGTGCCTTGGACTGCAAGAAGATCAAACCAGTCCATCCTCCAGGAAATTAAGCCAGACTGCTCACTTGAGGGAACGATATTAAAGGCCAAACTGAAATACTTTGGCCACATAATGAGAAGACAGGACAGCCTGGAGAAGATGCTGATGCTAGGGAGAGTGGAGGGCAAAAGGAAGAGGGGCCGACCAAGGGCAAGGTGGATGGATGACATCCTAGAGGTGACGGACTCGTCCCTGGGGGAGCTGGGGGTGTTGACCGACAGGAAGCTCTGGCGTGGGCTGGTCCATGAAGTCACGAAGAGTCGGAAGTGACTAAACGAATAAACAACAAATGTAATCTTATGTAAATAAGTTTATTGTTGTAACTACAGGACATAACATAGGAATGCCATAAAATACAGTAAAACAACAGTAAAACAATAAAATAGTGAAATTATAAAAGAGTAATAGAAGTATTAACTGTAAAAAGGTTACAACAAAATAAAGCTAAAGCTACAACTAAGAACTTAAGTATTTCTTTCGAAGTTTAAATGATAGCAGAGCAAAAGTAGCAACTTGGTTGCTGACAGTTGGAAACACAGAGGATAGTTCAATTTTTCAAGGTCAGAGCTCTTGAGTTCATCTGCCATTAATAATTTGGCCCTGATCTCATTGTAAATGAGGCAGTAGAGGACATAATGGAGAATGTCTTCCACTTGACCAACACCACAAGGACAGAGGCGTTGTTCAACAGGGAGCTTACAAAACCTCCCTTCGAGATATGCAGAGGGCACAGTCTGCAGGCGAAGGGATGCTAAAGCCCTTCTCAGTGACGCTCTGGTTCTGCTAACCAGATACTGGTAGAGGCTTTTATGTTTTTTTGTAATGATGATACCAAGATGAAAATTTGGATGATTGTACTACAGTGGCATCTTTATTAGCATCCCTTTCAAAAAGCCAATCTCTAATATTTCCTCTATTCCAAAATCTAAGTTCTCCCAAAGGTGGTAGGGAATGCATTTATAGAATGAGTAACAAAAATTTAGTCCATTGATTCCCAGCTGTGTAATGGAGAAAACAGTCTGGCAAGATGGGATTCTTGAAGGCTTTCTAGCTTCTTATAGTGCCTCAACAATGCAAGATGTATTCTAATAGCAATGGAAGGTAGCCCTACCTCCATCCCTAAATAGGCAGAGAGGGTGCCCTGGGAGAGGCCCAAGATCTTCCTTATGAAGTTGTTTTGGACTACTTCCAATTGGGCAATGTCCTTCTCATCCCACCCCCAAATTTCAGCCCCATACAACATCTGGGCTATCACGTTGCCTTGGAATATTTTAAGTGTAGGGGCTACTAACTGCCCTCCTTTAGAATAAAAAAAAAGTCAGAATAATGCCTACTGTACACTGGGCAGTTGTCAAGACAGTAGATAAGTGTGCTTTCCATAACAGGGACTTATGAAAGGTGATGCCTAAGTATTTAAAAGAGGGACATTGCTCTATTTGTTGGGCATTAATTGTCCATCTGTGTTTAATATTATTTTTGCCAAAAACTACCACCTTTGTTTTCTTATAATTTATCTTCAGTTTTTCCCTTTCACAGTAAGCTGGCCCATAATCTTCTAAGGCCAATCTTGGTACAGGAAATAAGAGCCATGTCATCAGCATACATTAACATTGAAATTTTCTGTCCATTGAGTGAGGGGGAGAAAAAACTTTGTGATTTCATGGCCACTACAATACCAGTAATATAGAAGTTAAATAAGAAGGGAGCAAGTAAACAGCCCTGTTTTACTCCTCCCTCCAATAAGTTAGGGTCTGACAAGGACCCTTGTGGGCCCTTTCTCACTATAGCTGTAATGTCAGTATGTAGTTCAATAATTAGTTTAAGAAGGCGCGTATCGATACCTGTCCTAGAAAGTTTCTCCCATAGTTGAGACCTGTCAGTGGCATCAAAGGGAGAGGTAAGGTCAATAAAAGCGACACAGAGTTGTTTTGCGTGCCCATTGGTGTATTTCTGAATAAGGGCCTTCAAAGTAGCACAGTGATCTACTGTGCTGTGTCCTTTTCGAAACACTGCCTGTTCTGGATGGATGAAAGAGTTTTGTTTCTTCCTCCCAATCTTCTAATATATTCAGAAGAAGTCTGGCACAGAGCTTAGAAGAAATACTTAGCAGACTAATTGGGCGATATTTGGCAGGTTCCTGCCAGTTGCCCTTTTTAAAGATTGGGCATATTATTCTTTGTTTCCAATGGGGAGGTACAACACCTGTTTTATCTATTTCTGAGAAGAGTCTATTCAAGATGGGGACCCACCAGGAATCATTCATCTTATATACCTCTGGAGGCATCATATCCTCTCCAGGAGCTTTTCCAAGGGTCAAGGTTGAAATCAGCTGCTTACACTCAGATTTTGAGACAGCTGGCCACTCTGGTAGTAATCATAGTTCAGTAAGGTCTGTTGTTGACTCAGTATATCGGCAGTTATAAATGGAGGAAAAATATTGGGTCCAACTTTGTGCTGAGATACATGCATGGGGCATAGTAGTGTGTGTGGAAATACCCTTAGCCACGAATTCCCAAGATTTCCTCTCATTTTTTAAAAAATTAAGCTGAGGCCAAATTCCCTCCATTGATCCCTATAGTAGGATAACTTCTTAATCTTTAATAATTCCTTACATAATAATTATAATTTGATCATTTTACTCACTTAACTGTTCAATTACTTCATAGATTATTTAAATGAATGAATGTGAGGAAGTTTATTAAACTTTTGCTGATTTAGAGAACGTGTAAGATAAAGAGAGTATGCTTAAATTATGGAATTTTTTGCACAAATATGCTCGAGAGATTATAGGATGCAATGAAGAGTACTCAACTAGAAATCAATATATCAAAATGAAGGTAGTTGCTTGACAGGGAAAATTGGGTGAATGTTGGAAGTCATACATAAATGATGAAAAACTAGAGCAAGTAGATGAATTCATGTTAATGGGTTTAATGTTTATTAAAACATTAAAAAATGGATGGAGAAATTTCATGATATGCAAATACTGGTAGAAAGTAGTGGTTAGTATTTTGTTTGATGAATTAATTAATCTTCTTAAACAAGAAGAGAAATAGTGAAGAACAAATGGCTGCAAAAGTGAGTGACCAGTATGAAAGAAGTATGTTGAAGCTGTTTCTCTTATAGAGAAAATGAATTAGGATCTAATTTACTAATGTAACAGAATAATTTTAGGATTTAACAGACTAATATCTACTAAACCAAGGCTTTACTGCAAAATGATAGGATTATGCTAATTGCATCATTATGCAGATGAGGTACATTGACAGAAATGTTGTCAATTCAGATTTAATGGATACCTTCCTCTAAAACAGTACTAAATTGAAGTTTGCTGTAAGTTAGCCCAATTAACCACTAGTCTAGACCATTCACACTTCCCCCCCCAAAAAAGTATTACATGTAAACAAATGAATTCCTTAGATGCAAACAGCAGAAGATGCCACTGATTTGCCTTCATGTCTGCAAATCCAAAGCTAATCTGGGCTGTCCAACAGTCTGTCAGTGTATTATCCTTGGTTCAAGCCACCGCTGGGTAAGTGTGTGTCCAATTAGTTGAAATGAGCTCCAGCATTGGAACTTCCAGTACCCAGGGGGAAACTTACTATGCAAACCAGCTCTAATAAACTGCCAAGTTGTTTCCATGAAATATTCTTCCTCTCTTTAACACTATATTTTGCTGTGGATTTATCACAAAGCCTTGATTGGAGTATCTATAATACAACCACCTGATTGCAACTAAGGTTACTTTCTCAGTCAATGCTTCTCTGGCAAGAAAGATTTGCCCAGAAAGGAGGAAAGGGATGTTTTGCTTATGGCACCTGGATTGCGGGTGATTGTACATTTTCTTTCAGTATACTGCTTTGTAGCTTTGCTTTATTAGCAATACAAGAGTCACAAAACAGAGCTCCATCCTTGGCATCAGCATATAGTGCATCTTTGTTATAGGCTGGTTTGGGAGAAAAAGTCAAAGCAGAACAGCAATACCCCTGGGACACTCAACCAATACCATGGAACAGCATATACAGGTGGCACACAGCAGAGGATAAAAATACAGAGCAGCTATACAGTGATGCAGCAGAGAACATGGCAGCTATATATTTATGCGGTATTAATGGTTATTTCTACTACTATGGGGTCACCTACATTGCCAGAGAACCCTATACAAGTTCAGTATAGTGCAGTAAGCTTTAATCATGGCATTTCAATTAAAATTAAATATAACAGTATAGCCTTTCCTCAGTGTAGAGAATGCCTGAGCTCTAGGGTCATAAAGAGCCATATTTATGATACTGATGTGTCACTATTTCATTAAACTGAAGATGAAAAATCTTGCAGCAATGCTTTTGTTTTTTATGCTTTTAGCTTCATGATTGTTTTTTTGCCTGACTGGCAACATCAGGATCTAAAATACTACAATTTGATATCACATACTTTAAATACTATTTTAACAGGTTATTAGATGAGAGAAGCATTCTTTATTTAAATTTGCACTGCACAGTATGCCTAGCTGGTATACTGGTCCCCAGACCTGATTAATCCTACTAGAAAAACTCAGACATAGTCGTTCTACTGGCAGTAACAAAATCCTAATGTGAATACAGTTCAATCCAGATAAAGTCGCAAATGTGTAATTAAAGTTCTTTTTGACAGTTTAATTAAATGAGCATTAAACTTTTTTGAAGTAATCTAAACTATTTCATGCACAAAATGGTAAAGATGAACATTTGGATGCAATTTCAATTCCCATTCTTTAGCAAACAAACAAAAGAATTTTAAATGATTGAATAGGTGCCTGAAATATTTCATTTGCCGTGCGTGTGTATGCATGACTGTGTGTAAAGCAGGCTCCAGCATTTTAAGGGTGACTGCATTTTACCACCCAATGCCCTTTTTCTATCTGTGACATTTTCATTAAGATGACAGGTATACATTATGTCACTGCAACAAATGACAGCATTGTTGGCTGTTAATAACTACGCTGAGTGGGTAAGAAACAGCGACAGAAAAAAAATCCCTGGGGACAAAGCCTCATTGTGATCATTAAACAATTATTGCAACATGAAATTAGACAGAGTTGTCAGGCAATAGCTCTGTTTTACTGCGAGGGAAATGAGGGCAGATCTTTTCAAATATATGGAACAAATCCAAACCTCGCAGGCTGCCTATAGGAAGGTGTAGGGTTTACATTTCGGTGAATAAGAGCCTACTATACTAGGAGTTCATACAATAGACTGTCTAGTCAAGTAAGTAATCTTTACTGAAATTTTTAAACATTTAAACCATTTTAAAATAAGGAGCATTTGGTCATTGGTTTATTTTATGTGAAGAACTGGCACACAATTGGTGGTAGGATTTTTTAAAAAAAATGGCAGAACATCCATTAAAATATTTTCACATGTATCTGTTCTATATATGCACATTTTTGCTGTCTTGTACATTGTCTCATGTGGAAGGCAATAAAGATTTTATGGGAAAAATCAGTTATGATTATTACAGTCATGTCTTAGATGTTAATCAGGAGCCACATGATTGTATTTTTTGTTATTTATATTAAAAAAAAATTAATCTGTTCAATCATGTTCAATTTTCAGAGACTGTCTGGACAAGTCCCTGCAGTTTTCTTGGCAAAGTTTTTCAGAAGTGGCTGCCCTTGCCTTCTTCTCCGTAGGGCTGAGAAAGAATGACTGGCCCAAGGTCACCCAGCTGGCTTTGTGCCTAAGGCAGGACTAGAACTCACGGTCTCCTGGTTTCTAGCCTGATGCCTTCACCACTACACCAAACTGGCTCTCGTATAAAAATATGCCTTCTAGTGTTGACTCCTGGCAACTGCCTGGACTAGTCCCTGCAGTTTTCTTGGTAAGATTTTTCAGAAATGGTTTGCCATTGCCTCCTTTTTGGGGTGTGGCCTCCTACATGGCAAGGACAGGTGCAGCTGTCATCTTAAAAAAAAAAAGTTGCACCCTTTCATAGTGAACTTTACCTCCTTAGCATCATGCCATTTACTCAGATTCTTAGGAGTCTTAAAGTCACTTAAAGGTGTTCCTTCACAATTCTGTGATCCAAATTTACAACTAGCAGCTGAAAAATAGACCATTTATAAGAATTTCTTTTTGCAAGGAACGATTATTACGGCAGTGGAGTGCTTTTGATTTGGAGGCCAAAAGATGTGGAGACACAAATGTAGAACTTCTTGCACTCCTTAAAGCAATTGTGCCTTTTCCTGGGATTGTGCAGCTGTCTTCTGACGTTGCACTGTAATGCTGGGACTGCAATCCTGGTTTAAAAAGTGGCAGACAGGAGCTTCATTTGCACCTCATGAACTCTGAAGCATCATTTCCTCTTCAGATATTTGAAGCACTACACAGCCTTAATAGCTATTTTTTTTATAAAGCATTCAAAGCTAAAACAAAGCTTTTGTTACTGCAGCATTTCAGTGTATTTCCACATATAAAGGTGCAAAGTGACATGACATAGTTGCATATTCTAATTTCTACATTTGATTCTGATTCTATTTATTTTCTTCCCTCTCTTCACAATGGAAGAGAAATAACAACTTAGAGGGGATATTCTGCTATTCAGTAAATGATGATAGCAGATAAGAAGCCTACCATGATGTGGTATTTGGTTTTCCTTGAATTTCTGTGGGTAAATTTATATATTATTTTTCCAATCATAAGTATTTTATAATCATCTTACAGCAAATAGGAATACTGATCCTGTGAATAATACACTGCATATTCAAATATCTCACAATTAAACTGCTTAACTACTCTTCCTTAAAACATGGTATCCACGAAGTGGTAAATTTTGTCACTGTCAGAAGCAAAAAGTTTATAAAAAGCACAAGGTTGGGTGCATTTATTCAAAAGAAATTACAGCACTTCTGAATTATATTTTTAAGTCAAACGTTCACTCTGACTGCAACTAGAAAAACTTGCCAGTTCTTCTTCTTACAAATATACAAAGTTGTGTTTTTTTTAAAAATGTCATATTAAATAGGATAAAATGTATCTTGGAGCTCCAGTATTCCCAAAGAAAATTGATTTAAGTAATTTAACAAGTAGATTATGTCAAAGGAAATGCAATAATACCATGAATATTGATGCTTACCAAAAATTCATAGAATTTTTGAAAGCTAGAAGAAAATGTCGAAAGATATTTTTAAATATAAAGCACCATTTACCAGGAAGACAATGATCCCCTCGCTTTTGACCTCCCACACTTCAGCATGCTGCCTCCTACATTGTTGCAAAGGGTCACCTAACTCTCTGGAGCAGCTACAAGAGGGTTACAAGGAAAATGACAATTGCAGAAGATACCTTCCTTTCCCATTGCACTGACATAAAACTCCACTGGATGAAAGAATGTGTTGCCTCTGTTGTTAAACAGGGCCATGCAATGCTTTGTACGGGCACTTCAGGTTGAGAAAGCTTTTGACAGAATCACCCCATCAAAATAAATTGACAAACTGAAATAGAGACTTGCATCAATGCTGTGAATCAAATCAGATGCCTGCAAAACACTTTGCAGATTCCACAGATATTTTATTACTTCTAGAATTGTGATAGACAATATTCAATGTCGGAACGTCACTTCTATATTTGGAGAATGCTGAGTGGGTGAAGTTGTGTAATGAATTCTTTAACACGTAGCAAACTCTGTTGCTGCCTCTGATATGGTGGCTATAAACTTTGAGGATAAAATCAGCAGTTCAGTCTATAGAAGTGCCCTGGACATTAATCAGATTCTTGTCCTGTTCAGACTATGGAACCAGGCAGAGTAATATCAAAAACATTCTTTATTAAATAACTATTTACATTAATTAAGTCTTTAAAGCAAGAACTGGATTCAATTAAGCCCAGCTGGGCAACGGCAAGACCACCAGCAGGATTGCCCAAGGAGCTGTCAACAAGGCAGCAGAACAGGACTCCCCAACAGGAACTGGAAGGCTGGAAGAGACTGGAACGCAAGGTATTGCTGAAGCTGAAGACAACAGGTCTCAAACTGGAACAGTACTTGAGTTACGCAGGTGCTGGAACACTGGATTGGGCTGATCAGAGCCCCCTGGACTCTTCTGAGGACTAAGGACCGAACTGGACAGAACTTGACACCCCACGCTAGACTGGAAGCCGGTAACTGGAGTCTCAACACAAGACTGAGAACTGGAAACAAGACTGGACTAGGCTGGATTCTCTGGACTGGAGACTTGGAGCAAGACTGGGAACTCAGAGCACGGCTAGACTGTGATACAGGTTCACGACGAGATAGGTGTGAAACTCCTGAGCAATGTTGAGCACCCGAAACACGGTTAGACTGGAGCAAAGATCCACTACGAGACTGGGGATAGAAGCGGCACGGAAGAACGGGAGCTAATCGACGATCTAGGAGCATTGCAAGGCTGCACCCAAAACTTGGAGCAAAACCGTGGAACAGGGGCATGGCAAGGCTGTACTAAAGTCACTGGACTCAGCTGGGACCTTGGAGCAGGATGAGAAGCGCATCTGGAATGCACACAAGACGACTTCAGAGATCCAAAGCTGGATGCAAGGCTGAGATTGCTGGGGTTGGCAAATAAAGGATCCTCGGTTGCAGCAAGAGCAGGATTCATGTCCTCTTCAGTAGAGAGCAAAGGCGCTGATTCCTCTTCAAAAACAGACTGTCCTTACTCATGACACAGACGCTGTCTCCAATGCTGGTATGGACTCTTCTGCTGAAGCTGCAGGCTTGCAGGATCGGTTGTCTCCGGCAGCTTGCTCTTCGCGCATCTGCCTTTTATCCTGATCCTTCGCGCACCTGGACCCTTCTGCAGCCAATTGGGCTGCCTTCTCTTTCGCACGCTTTTCTGACTGTCGTTGGCATGCACTGATTGGAGGATTTGAATCCTCCCCCGAATCCTGGCCAATCAGCACCTTGGACTCTTCCCGCACTGCTGACTCATCCTCAAGTTTTGTTTTCCTGGTTCCAGCCTGGTAAGTTTCTATTTCCTCCTCTGATTCAGAAGTTTCGCCTTCTGAGTCAGAGGCAGGCTTGATTCTAACAATTCTTTTGGATGAGTTTGCACTTTTAAGGCCTGTAGATACAGAAGAGTTGCTATGTAAACTATGTTTACCCAATCCTAACTCCTTATAGCCTATTACATCAAATAGGAAGTTTAAATAGGTTTAGGAGTCTATAAATTCCTTCTTATATGAAGGTGTAATTCCAGACCCATTAAAGGTCCTGAAGAAAGACACTGCTGGACCTAATAGATCCGAACAATTATAAGCCTGTGGCCAAAATCCCCTTCTGCGGCAAGTTTCTCAAGTCATTGGTGGCTGATTAGATCTAGATACTCTTAAATGGATTTTCTAGATCCATTCAAAGTTCACACCTGGTTTTGGCACTGAACCGCCTCATTCACCCTGTGAGATGATCTTTACCAAGAAAGATACAGAGAAATGCAATCCTATGGATTTTTCACAACCTCTCAAGGGTTTTCAATATCAGCTACTGTACCCTTCTGGAGTGGTTATCCAAACTTGGTGAGCTGGAAGAGTTTTTCAGTGTCTCTGCTCACACCTGAATAGCCATTTCTAGAAGGGGATATGTGGTCAAACCCATTCTATTTATTTTGTGCAGTTTCATGAAGTTCCATTCTCATTGCCTTGGTGTTTAAAATCTACATAAAGATGTGACTGAGATTATTCTGAAATGTAAAATGTCATCATTATTCTGAAGATACACAGTTCTATCTCTTTTGAGGCCCAGGTGAGGCAGAGGATGTGCTGTTCCAAGTGAGGCACTGCCTTGCTGTGGTAATAGACTGGATGAGAGTGAATGAACTGGAGCTCAATCCAGACAAGACAGAGGTGCTGTTAGTAGATGATTTATCTGTCCAAGTGAATGGTATTCAACCTGTTCTGGAAGAAGTTGCACTCTCCCCAAAGGATCAGATGTGTATCATGTGGGTGTTTACAGATTCATCTTTTAATTAGAGCCATAATTTCCTTTGTGTCACAAAGAAACTTTAGCTTAGTAAATGTACACCATTTATAGATGTATTTGAATAGAGTTAGTCTCATCTCAAATGGCTCCCCATACTGGAGAGTGTTATAGTTTATATTAATGTTTCAAGCATTATGATGCATAAAAATGACAGAAAGGAATAGAAGCTGGTAAGAATTACATAACCAAGGGAAGTTTTCCATTGCACTGTCCTTGAAAATGATTTTACATGGTATTTATGCATTTAACATCTATATATTTATCGGTACTAAAGTAGATTTACTGATCTACTTCAGTAAATCAAATAATTGGAATTCAGTTAAATTAAAAATGAGATAATAGTATTTCTGTCAACACAGCTCACCACACATTTTAACAAAAAATAGAAACAAATTGCCAGAATCTTCTATAATACCCATAGGCTATACCTTCAGAGTTCCATGTATAGAAATATAGTTGTGCTAATTAAACTAATTACTCAGAGTGCCAAATATCTGATTATGAATCAGGCAGAGAAAGGTAGCTGTAGTGTTTTCACCCTCCTCTCCAAATCCCTTAATTAGACCATTATTCACATATCAAAATTTCAAAAGACACTCTGTCCAGCTTCATCAACTTTCCCTTCCAAGATTGTCTTTCCCAGAAATACTCTGGGAAGGAATTAGGTTAGTAAGGAAACTTGATAACAATAGAAATGCTTCAGGATTAATTAGAACTTGGAGCTTCTGAGAACATGCTCTAGATTGTTTATTGGCATGGAAAATGTATTGAGCTGGAAAATATTAGGGACTATGTTTATATTTCCCATATTCAAACAGACTTACCCCATTTTACAATTCAGTTAGCTTATGTACTTTGATATGAGAAGACCTGTGTTCTCCTTGCAAATAAATCTATTCCCTGGTTCAATCTTGCCAAGGTTGTGTAATACAAGAAAACCTGGTGTAGGATCCAAGTGCTAGATTTCCTACTAACTGCCAGGGGCCTGGTTGCTCTGATTGCTGCCAGACAGCAATACTTAAATGTGGTGGTGGCACACTGAATTTTTTTAGGCCTGCAGGTAATTTATTTATTGTTTGATTTGATGCAGCCCAACTCCGAACAACTATGTTTAATGCAAATTCTGGATGGAGTTCACTCCTGAATATTTCTTACATTGCACTAGAAAATTAATAACATTTAGAAGCTTTTTGGGGTTTTTATGCAAATACAGCTGTTATCTCTTAATATAACTGAACAAAAAATGAATTATAATTGCTGCATTACAGGGTCCCCAAGCAGTCCAATGCATACAGATTATTTCAATTGAGGTAGCAGCTATGCACACACAAAGTTGTTTTTATGCAGATTTGTCCTCCACCGAAGATGATGGGACAGCCCCAGAGAAGAGAATATTGAAGTGTTTACTGAAGCTTTTGAGTGCTTTAAAAATTGTTTAACTCAAATCAAAGTATGCACAGTTGATGTTTAACCCAACTTTAAAGAATTCTTTTAACTCAGAGCTTAGCATTTCAGGTGTGCTTACACTGGGATATTTTAGTAAGCTGAAAGATTACTCTCATTCTCTAAAAACAAGATGGAGTTTTAGCAATATTTACATTCCAACTTGTACAAGGAATATGGAAATGTTTATTTATTTTTGAATTAGAAACTCTACTTAATAGTTTTAGCATTTCAAAAAAAATTATAACAGGGAGAAGGAGCAATTCCTTTCAGACTGTTGCATTCAAACTTTCATCGGTTCCAGACAAAAGCTACAAACCCCTAGCAGATGCATTCCAGCGACATTTCAGGAGCCGTATATTGAAGCCTGATACAAGGATGTATGTTTACATATGATACATATGTATGTATGTTTAATGCAAACGTTTCACAATGTTATTTAACTGTAAACTTATACTTGATAAATCTTTACTCATTTACACTTATTGAAAAATTCTGTTTTTGGTTTGTGTCTGTGCAATAAATATATCCTTTTGTTCAATATTTTATTTATAAAACAGGTAAATTCTAGAATTGTTCCGATAGAATCTCCTACAAGACTGTCACCCATTTGCCAAAAGTCTGTTTTCTTCTCCTCTGATTTAGTATGTATTCATTACACTAAAACTCTTTGTAATATTTTAAAACAATTGTAATTCACTGAAGCAAGAGGACAGGGTAGTATAACAAGGAGAAAAAAGCTTCTTAGAGCAGGATATATTAAGATGTTTCTCTGCACTGTCAAAACCTTTCTTCATTTTCTATTAAATAAAAATATTAATGACAACTTGGAATATTTTTTTAAGCAAATAGGAAAATCCACATATTTATGTACTGCAGGTGGCCACAGGGCTCCATAACATGAGAAGGAAGATTAAATGCATTTCAGTCTCTTAAAGTAATCATTGTTGTTTAGTTCCACCAGACCCAGGAGAAAAATATCTCATCTATCCATAACTGTGTGAAAATACAACTCTAGAAACTGTTTAGAGAAAATCAAATCAACCATTTGCTTCCATATAAATGCAAAATGCACTTGTATGCATCGATACAAATGGAAGGCAATGAAAATTTAGTATTGGGAGAGCCTCTGAAATGTTTCTAAGAAAACGCTGTGTGCCTTTTTTTGATTACTAAGCAACCAGTCAACATCTTAATGTAATATTAAAAGACAGTTCCAGCTAATCTCACTTTTTTTTTTAGTTGTGTCTGACAAATTTAGCTTTAAGATGAATTAGAAGGAGCTAGTCTCTATCTTTTAAATGGGCTTATAAAAGAAAAGAGAGCAGGCTGGTTATTTGAGAGTAGTGAGTATTAATGTTGAACATAGGAGAGCTTTCTTAGCCACCCTCATTGACACAAAGTAGACCATTTAAGAACAATTCTTGTATTTCATTGAATTTGGTAATTTTTTTTCCAGAACAGGATTCTAGCTATCACTCCACTCACTTCATGGCCCTCAGATCAGGTGTATGAGAATGAGCTATATTGGCTCTGCAAAAAAGAGAGAGCATCCAGGGCCTTGACTGTTGGGCCAACTGTACCAACCAGAAATTGCTCACATCCTTCTGGAATCCATTTGCTTCTGAAGGAAGACCACGTGAGTGGATCACAACCCTTGCAGAGAAGAAGCTGCAAACCTCGTAGGAAATTATTAGGCCAATGCAAAGTTATGAAATGTTAAAAATCTCCCCCCCCCATCCTCCTCCTCTTCTTGCCCCACTGGGGGGAAAAAATAGAATATGAACTCACACATGTTTTGGCCATTGGCATGTTGGGTAGGGCAGCATTCAGAGAGGCGTTTGCTAGAGGAAATAGGATTCTATAAGGGTGGATAAGACCATTTTCAGCTAAGGGAAGCACCAGGGAAGGTACTTCATATCGCCCTTACACCTTGACATTCTGCCTTCATAGACTGAAGTATTTTTCCTATCTCACATAACTTAATGTTGGAACAACTTCACAGCTAGCATGGTGGCAAAATAGGTAGTCTGCCCTGATTAGCCAATATACAAACACTCTCTACTGATATTCAGATTAACAGAATGCCTAGGGAAGTAAACGAAAGCCCTATTTATTAATAAGTGTCTACCCCAAGGCATCAATCTAGCTCTTAGTCAGGAAGACTAGATACTTGCCAAGTCTGCTTCGCAGGGTGGAGAAAATGAGATTCCAGTCCAACATAAATACTCTAAATAAACAAACATTGCCTCAGAGCTACACATTTGTATTGTCCTTTACAACAATACAGCAGAGGACTTTAGCATTCTGCTTAGTTGCAGAAGCCAATTCAAACACCTGTGTGATTGGTCCTGGGCCATATAACAAGAATGTGACAAAAGTAGTTTGAACTTTAATTAACACAATGCCAAAATGTCACTTCAGTAACTGTATAATGATAATGAAAGTGTGAAACAAATTTCATCATGAGGATACTATCTAAAAAAACAGAGGAAGTCATATATGTGTGTAATCATGGGTGAGCAAGTGTCACACAAAAGGAGGTATTAGAAGGTTTGTAAAAAGGGGGTGTTTCAAGACAGAAGTAAAATACAGACCCATAATTCATTAGCCCAATGTCATGTTCACTGTTTCAATGTGCACTGTACATCGTAATGTTTCACATGCCATGGTGCTGACACACGTTTCTGTTTGTGTGGGAGGGAGCTGCTGTGAAACCTTGTACCAAGCTCTGTATCTTGTTCATTTCAATGGAATGTGTTTGGGTGATGTGCTCTGCCCAAGGACTTTTCCCACGTACCATCAGAAGCCGTTAGGAGCACCTGGGATTGTAAGCTTGGGAAGATTCTATGGGCGGAGGGATCTCGTTTGTACTGAGGGTTTTTAGTTTGCATTTGGCGCGCTTTTTCCATTCTCAGCTTTCTTTGTGATCCTGCATACTATTCTTTAATAAATCAGATATCTTTGTGATCCTGCTTATGAGTCTGATGGTGTTTTAGAATAGGCAATCTTTACACCCAATTATATAGAGGAAAGCATACAGGTAGTTCTAGCTTAGCGACCACAGTTGGGACCGGCAACTGGGTCGTTAAGCAAAGTGGTCACTAACTGAAACTGCAACTGTGCTTATCATCTTACATCAGCTTTCCTTTGCTTTACAGACCTGCAAACGTCATAAATGTGAGGACTAGTTGTAAAATTACTTTTTCATCCCTGTTGTAACTGCGGTCATTAAACAAGGACTACCTGTACAAAGAAAAGGCTCCAATGAGGCACTAGCCACAGCTATGCAAAACCACTTCAGGCTACCCTAGGAATTAGAGCTGAGGATTAAGGGGAGTGCCTTTAACCATCATTTATTTCTCTGTATTACTATAAACATAATCTCTTGACTGCTTGACTAATGTTTATTTAAGGCAGTTTAGATACAGAATGTTAAAAATCTTATTACTAAAACCAGATTCCAACAACAAAAACTTCTAACCCTATATCCAATAATGATTTGCATGCCAAATTGAAAAAAAAAATCTATTATAGGATCAGGCATCATTTCTTTCCCCTAAAAATCATTTATGAAGTTCCAAATTACAGCCATGTCCTAGCAGTTTTTAAAAGCCAAGATCGATGTAGAATGCAAGTTTAAGCCTCAGCCTTCCAAAAATGTGTTCAGATTTTCAGGTTGTACAAGCTAGAAAAATGTGCCACAATAGCAACAGAATGCAACACAACTGTTCACTGACAAATTTTATGTAATCCAGATCCCAGCTGGTCAATACTGTGTGGAAGCCATCTGATTCTCAGAAACCCAATGATTTCTTCACACTACCACCAACACTGTCACAGAGTAGATCAAAAAGTGGAACTTCGCATTCTCTGCATTACTTCATGCTTTAATGGTTGACTCAACCATTTCCTAATCTTCAGGTTCTGGTTTGCCCATTTCTGTAACTTACAGCAAATAAATCATAAGTCCAGGACACTCCAAAGATAAAACTGAACAACTTGAAAAAGCAGCAATACAAGCTAGTGGCATATACCCTTTTTTCCCAAGGGTTCATATTAAAAAAAAAAATCGAGAAACTCTATCTAGCATTTTGAGTCCATTTCCAGATAAAAATATAAAATCTAGTTTAAACTTATCTTATTGCTAATGAATAAATCATTATGTCCTTCAGATGGTTATGGCAGAGATACGTCTATAAGTGTACTTGTGGAAAAAGAAAAGAGATAGATGCCAATGAATTATTTTTTTTAAAAAAATACTATTGTATATATTTCAGGTATAGCTTTCTAAAACAAAAGCTTATGAAGAATGCAATTTTGAAAAGAATAGCTGACAATTAACCTTCCTTGGCACTCAATAAAGGAGCTTTCGAAATGGTAGGGTTCTCCAAATACGTTTTTTTTAAAGTTAGTTATATTGTGTGGGAATTTTGTTGTTGTTTGGTGAATGGAAGGTGCTCTAATTGCAGAGAAGCAGGCCTGTAAGACTGCTAATTGTTCCATGTCCTTAAAAACAAGGGAACTTTCAAAGGTCAGACTATAGTCTGTACCCAGGAAGGGATGAATAAAAGTCTATTAAAATGCAACGCAATCTTGGTAAGCCCAATAATTTAAGGCTTAGTGTAAAGCACGGCAAAACTCCAATTTCTGTTTTTGTGAAACTTTTTTTTTAATGTTTCTGGTTTCACGCAGCCAACCCCTGTTCAGCATCTTGCTGCCATGGAGTTTTTTTTTTTCCCCGTCTTGACAATTCAATTCCATGGACAGGCATGCTGCCAACAAAAATGAGACCCAGCTCAGTGAAAAGCCCTTCAGGTAAACAGTGTGATAAGCTAAACTGCAAAAACTGGGCAATGTTTTTGGACTATGAGGCAGTTGCTATGGAGACAGTTGCTAATTAACCGCATTCAGCCAAGAGAACAAAGGGTTTTAAGGGCAGACAGGACTGTATCTTAGAGTGAGCAATGTATTACTGTACATCTTAAGCAATCTGCACATCTCCCATATCTGAAATACCTGAATCTTTGCTTCACTTGCAAAATACCTTAAGAAACACATGAGCACTTCCTTGGAGTTTAATCAGATTTGGCTCATCGAGAGGAATTACTAATCAAAATATTATAAACATTGAACAAAAACGCACTTGGTCAAGAAAGCTTTAGATGAACATCTAGGTTTATTCAAGCAACTCCTTGTTTCTGTACTAAAACTAAAGACACTACTTCTATATCCACGAATGTATTAGAGTTTACAGCATCCTAATATTGTATAATTTAAAGTATTAATTCCAGAGGAAAGCATCATCTTGAAACAAATTTGCTCTCTATACACAGCAAGCTAATTGTTATGTTTTGAGTATTATTAGAGTTCCTATGGGGGAAGGACCAAAAACACACACCCCAATTTAGACAGGAATTCCATCTATATTCTGAGAATTGAATCATTAAACTATAAAACTTATTAAGTCCAGGTTGATCTAATGGACAGATTATTGCTTCTGCAGATAGAAAAAGTAGATTCAGATCCCTATTGAACCATGAAACTTAGGTTAAAGACTAGTCAAATCCCTTTTTCATAGTTTGCTTTACCTCACAGAGATGCAATGAAATAAGATGTGAACCCTCACTATCCTGCTATAAACTCTTTAGAGGAATCACATGATATAAGCAAATATATAAAACTGTTTTGTTTTGGACTCTTTGCAAAGTTTTATAGATGTGCCAATACTTTTTTTTTTTTTTTGGAAACTAGAAAATAAAGGAAAGCATAATTTTAAGGACCACAGGCAGTGGAACACTGGTATTGGAGGGCATAAACAATCCCATCACTGCCACTTCCTGGATATTCACTAAATGCATGAGCAAATTGGACTAAACTTCCCCTGTTTTACATCTAGTTTTAGACAGCATTTTATTCTGAACTTCTGATGATGAAAATAGTTTATTTCTTAATACAGGCTTGAGTATTTTTTACAGTGCTTAGATTTTAACAAAAACAATGATTATTTCTGGTGATATCAAAGCGGTGGATAGCTTCTGCCTTTTAGGATCAACCATCAACAGTAAAGGAACAAGCAGTCAAGAAATACGCTAAGGACTACCACTTGGTAGAGCAGCCATGAAGTCCTTGTAAAAGATATTCAAATGCCATTATGCGTCTATACCTACAAAGATCAGAATCTTGCAAGCCATGATATTCCCTGTGACACTCTGTGGGAGTGAAAGTTGCACTTTAAAGAAGCAGGATAGGAAGAGTATTGATGCTTTTGAACTTTGGCGTTGGAGAAGACTCCTGAGAATATCACGGACAGCCACGAAAACAAACATGGATCATTGAACAAATCAACTCAGAGTTCTCATTCAAGGCACAAACGACCAGGCTCAAATTACCCTACTTTGGACACATTGTGCAAAGACCCTGCTCTCTGGAAAAGGCTCTAGTGCTGGGAAAGGTGGAAGGAAAGAGATGAGGATGACCACCAGCAAGGAATGGACTCAATTACAGTGGCTATGAGTGCACTATTCAAAGACTTGAAAGAAAGTTAGGGATAGATTGCCATGGAGAAAATCTATCTATGTGGTCGCTAGGAGTCAAAAACGACTTGGTGGTACATAATCAATCAAAGCGTATTTTTATATTTATTTATTTATTGAATTTATATAGCTGTCCATCTCACTTGCATGTTTAATATTCCCATCAAACTTACTTTAATTGTCAAATTAAAGGTTATGAAACAATAAAGTAAGTGCACAAAGAAAGATCTGAAACCTAGAGAGGTAACTCAGTGGGCAAAAACCTTGACTGCCAAGTGCTGAAGACAAAAGTCAGCTGTGATCTCAGTCCAGTCCTGCAGGGATGCATATGTAGTGAGGGTGGCAAGATCCATCCAAGATAACTTTTGCCTGTCCCATTCATCCAGTGGTTTTCCCACCAGCTCTAATTTTCCAACTGAGCCCCTTCCCTATCAAACAGATAACCCAAGTGAAGCCTCCATATAATTGGATGAAATATGGTTCTGGGGAATACAGAGGAAGCTCTACTTTTGAGCTTGGAGACATACCTGACATTTGAACAAGATACTCTGCTCTAGCAAGAATTGTTATATATTCTTATGCAATCACTGGTCTCAAATTAGTATTTCTGGGAGACCAAAGTCCTGAAACATTCCCACCGTTAAAAATGCTAAATTCACTCAGCCATGCTAACTGACAATCTTTGGTGTGTGTTTTCAGGGAAGCTTGGGAACTTAAGACTGCTGCCCAATCAGTCGACAATATATTGATAACCCTACTCACCTTCAACCCTACTCATCTTCCTTAAAGTGCTTGCATAGTTTTCCAGCATTACCGATGGGTGCAGGCAGAAAACAATCCATTTAACCTTTTCCGCCTTCTGCTGAACATCTGCAACAGCCAGTGGCTCAGATTCTCTTGATGAGCTGAATTTACTATGTTAGAGGCATGAGGGGAAAGCTATTACATTAAGGTAGCCCTCTTTGACTTCCAGTGGGAACGTGGTGTGCAGCTGTGCCTGCAAGTTCCACAGGCAGAACTGGCATTGTGGCAGTTTTTTCTGGCTCAGGCTGGTTTCTCCTGAAGCCCAGGAACGTTTTTCCGGACCAAGGAAAACACTCAGAATTGACCCATTTGTCCTCTGGACAGCGAGTTGCAGCCAGGAAATCATAAACAGCATTCGTAATCAACGGGTAAGACTTTGCCAGGAGGCTGAGATTTCACTATTTCCAAGTCACACTGCAGCCTTAAAGGGACATTAAGTCCAGCCACCCCATTTCTAAAGCACCCAATTTATTATTTTTTTTAAAGTATTTGTACCCTAAGAGAGGCTTTCTACATTAAGGAGAAATGATCTCTCTCGGTGCTTATCGTTATTTTTGTGATTATTTTTTAATTTTTTTAAAAGCTTTGGATTTTGCTTTCCATCCAATACTAAGGAGAGTTGAAAGTATGTTATCATCTCCCTGTTATTATTTTTGTGCTAATTTTGAAGATTTTAGCATTTTTCCTACACATTGAATCTGCTATTCTGAACTTCTACTTTCCTGGCGCTGCTTTCTCTGGAACTGTCTGTTATCTTATCTTAACTCAGTTCAGAAATTTTCTATTACCTTTCACTTCTGCCAGTTAAGTATCTAGGGGGCACCATAATTTACTGCTTCAGACATGGAGGATCTTAACCAGACTTTCTCTGACTTTCACCAAGATATTAAAGCAGATATTAAGCAGATTTTTTTCTGATTCCTGCCAAGTTATGAATTGAAGAAGTTAAATGGAGAAATTGGGCTGTAAGTCATGAGTGAATTTGACTTTCTGATGGAATGTTATGGAAAAGATGGGGTTATTATGTATGGGAGGTTTTTTGAAGAGAAGTCTGTGTTTGTGAGGGGAGCAGTTGGGCTGTTTGATTTCTTTAAGAAAATAGCTGTGTGCCTATTATGGGGATATGTAAATGATCTATTTTGAAGTGGGTTAAGGGATCAAAAATATTAATCTGGATGGTCTTTTGGCTCTGGATGATTTTACTTATCATTAATGATTGGGATTATGATTATTAAGGTTTTTTCTTATTCATGTCTTTTGTATTCATGTTTCTTGTAGTATTAATTATAATGGCAGACAATTTATATGCTTTTTATTTTTGATCTTTATAGTAGACAGGAATTTATGGAATAGTAGTAGGAAAGGAATAAGTAAGTAATTATAATTCTAGAGCGGAAAGTTGATTAGGTGATTTATACTTTTTTTTTCTTTTAATATAAGGAGAGGGAGCAATGGTATTTAGTGATTTTTATAATGTGCTAAGAGGTTGACTTGTAGAAATAATGTCATTTTGGTTTAATATAGAGTAAGGGATTGATTATGGGAAATTGCTGTATATCCTTGATGTTTAAAGTCAGAAGTCACTTCTTTTTGTAATCTATCTAAAAAAAAATTTCTTGTGTTTTCACACTTTTTTTAGTTTTTTTGTAGGTTTTTTTGTTTTTCTGTATCTTTTTATCTTTTTCTGAAATTTAATAAAACTCTTTAAAAAAAAAAAGGTAGCCCTCTTCTTGGTCTGATTCATGTAAACAAAATTTTCATGTAAGAGAGCATTCAGTTTTCTTTGCACAATCCTTCTTTCATTAGGACTTGCTAGGATTTTCACAGTGAAACAGTCTGGATTAGAAATCATTTGAAGTTCAGTCATGAATCTATTTTTCAGCCACACTTTTAATCCAAGCCTTAAGGCAGGGGTAGGCAGTGTAACATTCTCTGGGTGTTTTAAATCACCACTCCCTTAAACTTCAGCCAGCATGCCCAATGGCAAGGGATTATGGAAGGCCATACTTCGCTTACTCTTGCCTTATGGCACACACCTATGGTTTAAGGAATCAGGACCAAGACAATCTCTTCTATACAGTACAGGTTTGCTTTTCAGTTTTCAAAAAAGGTAACTGCCGAGATGTTGCAAGATCTTGGGGATGTGGGATTTGGCACCAGGGCTATCGTATGCCAGTTCCAGTGGACCAGAAAAGGTTTCCAAATTCCACTGATCATTTTTTCATGGTGATGTGGAGTGATAGTTTTTTATTTGCATATAAAATGATGTGTATTGAGGGAAAAACCCTGAAATGTATGTCTTGACTTTTTTTTTTTAAGGAACATATAACAGAGCCCAAGATACCAATAAAAAGGCAAATTACCTCACTGGTGCATGTTTTGCACCATTTATGTAGTTTTCCTACAGAGCAGACAAAATGTATGGCCTTTTGTGCATCATGGGAAAACTAATTTCACATAAGTACATTGCTATTTTTTTAAAGTGGAGGTCTTGTTTTTCAAGTTTTTTTTAAATGAACAGCTACTTATCCATCACACTAAGAAGCACAAATGAGGACATAAATGTTTTTGAGTTGAGGATTCGGTTTTGGAATAGAAAGGCTTGGCTCAGTGGCTCTTAGCAGGCAAACCTCATCTAGTTTTTCTTAATAAATAGTGTTTTCATGCTGAGCTCTTTCTAGATCATAGACAATGTTCAATATGTGGGATATATAAGAACTAAGGCAAGCTGTGTGCACTGGGCGCAGGACCAAATGCTTCCAATACTTTTGGTCCACCTGCACAATATTTCTAATATTCTATCAATAAAAAACTTATAGTGGATGGCACATTTCTAGCATTTTAAAAATCTCCATAAATATTTGTTAATCAGCTACTGATGAAAAAAAGTTCAATAAGCTTTTTACCTATAAGAGATTCCAAAACATTCGAAAATATGCAATTGTTCTGCCTGTTTCACTGGGAAGCAGTCAAAAAGCTCACTCCTCTCCACTCTTCCAAAACAGTCTGGTTCAGACAAAAAAATTAATGGAACTGAACCCCAGTGAACATATATGATTTGGACCTGTAGGCATATCCCCTAGACCACTGGAACGTTGATAGCAGCATGTAGTGAATCAGATGATGACAAGGCAATGACACCTGATAGGGGCTGTTCCCTTTTTGCCACATCTGGGTGGGAGTAAATAAGTTTTGGATGTTTAAGGCTCTTTCAATGGGGGAAAAAAAATTTCTTCCTGTGATTGGAGCCGTATCTAATTCTTGACCCTCAGACTGGGCCAGATATCTTATTCTTGAAACCTGACCATTTTATTCCGACTTCGACTAATATACTGACTTAAAGCATGACTACTGCCTGGCCCCTAGCAGTTTAGACAAAAGGCTGAAGTCTGATTTATAGCTTTACAAGCAAGTACAACAGTAACTGTCCTAGTAATTTACAACCAGACTGTTACTCCCTGCAGGAAACTAGTTAGGCAGTGAAAAAAGGGTCCTCTGAAGATGAAGGCCTCACAGACTGTATGGAAGAAGGTGGTGGTTTCTGCACAAGCGGCCATGCAGGTCTGGAATTGCATGTGAGAGCTGCTTCAAAGGAGTAGGAAAGAAAAATCTTGGCTATGTGGTACTATAGAAGTTGCTTATTATGTGGTTGTCCCAGATTGTAGTAAGGTGCATGAAAGCAAGGAGAAAATTGAAGGCCAATATGTGTAATGGTCTATATCAATATACCCTGGCCTGTCCAAAGAGGTATGTGCCCACTGATCAGTACCATGGGAAGGCAGATACGATGGGGTCCAATAGTCCTGTAAGAGAATGTAGTTCTATATGAACATATAGCACCAAGCAAAATTATGGAGATACAACCCTTGAAAGCAGAGTGGAATTGAATTATGACCTCAGTGGTATAGAGTACTCAGTCTTGGCCCTCTTATTTCACAAAAGCTTAGTTCGAAGAATGAGATCCCAAAGGAGTTCAGTCCTGAATCTCTCCTGAGGTCACATCTTGGTTCTCAGAAAGACCTACTGCTGCAGTCTGGACTGTATGGATTATGAGTCTAGTGACTCCAGAATTGTTGGTTGTGGAATTGGAAAAAAGGTGGACATAATAAGGAATTCTAAGCTGCCAGGGGCAGTTGGGAGTAGGGTCAAAATCAAGAGTTTATTGGGTAAATCAGAAGTTTATTGGGTAATTTTATTTAATGACATGGCAGCAGCATGGGGATTTTTCATAAAAGGTGGAGGATTCAAATAGCCTTGAAGAGAGGGAAGAATATGTACAGGTTACCCTGGTATATAGTATGGATCATAAAGGAAGACAAAGGGAGGGCTACAATAGCTTCTGAGTCTGTTGCCTCAAGGGCTGGCTTCCAAAAGTACCTTACAAACAAGACAAAAAACTGCAGTGAGCCTTTTTGATAAGTGCCTGTCAATGCTTGGAAAAGTCTACTGCATTGCCTTCTCCAAGGCAGAAAAGACAATGATTATGATTGGAGTGGGCAGGGAGCAATTATTTCTGCAATGCTGGCACCTGCGCAAATGCCCTTTAGGCTCCTAAGATCTAGATCAGATCGCTTGCAGAAAGAGGACAAAAAAAAATGAACTAGTCTTCAGTGAGGAAAGTACAGATCAGAAGATAGAAGAAAAGAATAATAAGAAAAATAGAAAAGGTTTAAAAATTAATATGGTCAAGAGCTCAAGGGCAAACATGTGATGGCTGTGGCAGCTGAAAACTAACTGAAGGGACTCAGAGGGAGTTACACTTAATCATGTGATATGCCTGGAGAGTGACTCTCCCAACAAATAATTCTCTAAACTCTGAACATGTCTCTATGCATGCACATATTTGTAAATTTACATATTTGTAAATTACAAAGGCCAAGCTAAAGAAGCCTGAGTTAGTTGTGTAGGCCTGAGCAGCAAGACCAAACTTTATTGGCTTGAAAGAAGGGTTTAAACAACAAGGGTTTGGAAATCAAGAAAAACTAGCTGGACCAACCAAGAAAACCATTTTTTGAAAAGCTGTGCATACAGGTCAGAGGAAGGAACAGTTGACCTTCTTGTTCTTTCCAGCTCAAAGACACCATAGTATGCTGGATTGGAAATGACACCTCTGAACTGAGTATACAGTTCCTGTTCCAAAACTATTTTAGATGAACTGTATCTTGTTTGCACTGAAAGAGAAATTCCACAAAACAGCGTTCAAGCATTTCCTCACCTTCCTCATCCCCAGATCACTCATATAGTATGTTTTTATTTATTTGTTTTTCAAATTTCTATTACCACTCATCTCTCCCAAAAGGGGGATTCTGGGCGGTTTACAGTAAAATCAAAATTAAAAGCATATAAATTAAAATATAACAGACCAAAAAATAAAGATAGAATAGATATAAAATCCAAGAGGTGAAGATCTTATTCGTTGGGGAGAGATCTATGGTACGAGCCACCCCTAAGAAGAACTGGTGCCACTCCCACCCCAGGCGAGGTGGCAGAACCAGGTTTTCAAGTTCTTCCGGAAGGCTGGGAGCGAAGGGGCCTGTCTCACCTCCGGGGGCAGAATGTTCCAGAGGGCGGATGCCACTGCAGAGAAGGCCCGCCTCCTGGACCCCGCCAGGTAGAATTCCCTTACTGGTGGGGTTCATAGCATGCCCTCTCTGCATGACCGGATGGGATGGGTCGATGTTAAGGGGATGAGACGGTCCCTCAGGTAACCTGGTCCCATGCCATGTAGGGCTTTAAAGGTCATAACCAGCACCTTGAATTGGACCTGGAAGCAAACTGGTACCCAGTGCAGCTCACGCAGCGGTGGTATCACATGTGCCGATCTTGGGGCACCAATAACTGCTCACACAGCTGCATTCTGGACCAGTTGAAGCTTCCAGATACTCTTCAAGGGTAGCTTCACGTAGAGCGCATTGCAATAGTCTATGTGGGAGATGACCAGGGCATGAGTGACTGTTCGAAAGGCTTCCCAATCCAGGAAAGGGCATTACTGGCACACAACATGGAGTTGTGCAAAGGCCCTTATGGCCACGACTGCCACCTGCTCTTCGAGCAAGAGTCATGAGTCCAGAAGGACCCCCAAGTTAAGCACCAGGTCTGAATGGGGCAGTGCAACCCCATCCAGAAGTAAAGATGATAACTTTCCGGATACAGAGGAGCCATCAACCCACAGCCACTCTGTCTTACCAGGGTTCAGTTGAAGCCTGTTGTTCCCCATCCAGACCCCCACAGACCCCAGACACTGAGGGAGGGCAGCCACCGTATCAGTTACCTCACCCAGGATGGAGATATATAACTGAGTATCATCAACATATTGATGATACCTCATCCTGTAGTGATGGATGATCTCACCCAGTGGTTTCATGTAGATGTTGAATAGGAGAGGAGAGAGTACCGAACCCTGCAGCACCCCACAATGGAGGGGTTGAGAGTCAGATCTCTCCTCTCCTATCACCACCAATTGGGACTGGCCCTGGAGGAAGGAGGTGAACCAGCCACCCACCCCCAACTCCCTGAGCAGACCCAAAAGGATACCATGGTCGATGGTATCAAAAGCCACTGAGAGGTCAAGAAGAGCCAGAATGGATGCACTCCCTCCATCCCGCTTTCACCATAGATCATCCATTAAGTGCGACCAATGCAGTCTCTGTCCCAATCCTGGCCTGAAACTTGAATGAAAGGGGTCCAGATAATCTGTTTCCTCCAGAATCCTCTGGAGCTGCAACGCAACCACTTTCTCAACCACCTTTCCCAAAATGGGAAGGTGGGAGACAGGGCAAAAATTGCCCAATATAGTAGGGTCCAGGGATGGCTTCTTGAGGAAGGGGTGTACCAGTGCCTCCTTAAAGGCAGCCAGAAACATCCCCTCCCTCAAGGATATATTAACCATCGCCTGGACCCAACCACAAGTCGCTTCCCGGGCTGATTTTACCAGCCAGGAAGGGCATGGGTCAAGGTGGCATGTGGTTGCATTTGCAGTCTGGAGGATCTTGTCCACTTCCTCAGGCCCAACAGGATCAAACTGTTCCCAGATAACAGGGTAAGTACTTTCCCTTGGCATCTCCCCAGACTGTGCCTCACAGAGTCCAACCTAGAACAGATCTGAGTGATTTTATCCTGCAGATGCTCAAAAAACTCCTCCGCACGGCCCTGTAGGTGGAACACCGATTCCCCCTTACCCAAGAGGGATCAGGTAATCCTAAACAAGGCTTTCAGGCAGCATTCTGCGGACACAATAAGAACGGAGAAATATTGATGTTTCACCACTCTTATCGCCACAAGGTAAGCCTTAATAGCAGCTCTAGCTTGTGTCCAGTCAGATTCGGTCCTTGTCTTCCTCCAGCAGTACTCTAGACGTCTCTTGATCCTCTTCAAAACCTGCAGCTCCTCTGTAAACCACGAGGAGTGCTGTGTTGGATGGGGCCAAGAGAGGTCTCACAGGCGCGATCCTGTCCAAGGTGCCCCAGCCACCTCCCTATTCCAGGCTGTGGCTAGGACCTCCGCTGAACCATGCAGTAGATCCTCAGGAATAACCCTCAGCTCCTTCCAAAACCCCATAGGGTCCATCAGTCTCCAGGGACGGACCAGCCAAATGGGTCCTGCCTCCCTGCAGAGTGGAGCAGCACCAGAGAATCTCAAGGCCACCAGGGTGTGATCTGACCATGACAATGGGGGCAGATCTAACTCTCCCCTCAAATCACATTGCCACTGCTCCGACAAGAAAACCAAGTCCGGAGTGAGGTCTCCATCTCGAGTCAGGTTCCGAATAATCTGGGACAGGCCCATGGCTGCCATGGTGGCCATAAGTTCCTGAGCCACCTCTGAGGCACGCACCAGGGATGGCAGGTTGAAGTCCTCCAGAGCCATAAGCCTGGGGAACTCCACCACCAGCCCCGAGACTTCCTCCAGCAGCTCAGGCAGGGAGGTTGCCACGCAGCAGGGAGGCTGGTACAGCAGCAACACTCCCAACTGCTCTTGGGAACCCAACTTGAAGAACAGGGTCTCACAGCCAGCCACTTGTGGAGCAGCGCCCCTGAAGGCCACTAGAGGCTCTCAGTTCACAACCGCTATCCCTCCTCCCCTACCCCAGTGTCTCGGCTGATGCCACACCTGAAACCCGGCTAGGCACATTTCCGAAAGGGTTACCCGCCCCCCCACCTTCTGGGCCCAGCCAGGTCTCGGTAATACACCTCTGTGTGCCCCCTCTTCTGTGATTAAATCACAAATGAGGGGGGCCTTGTTGTTAACTGATCTGGCATTAAGCAGCAGCAGCCGGAGGCCGGGACCCTCAAGGATCTGCTGACCAGGGCCTGGGTCTGAACAAGGAGGGCCAGAACACGCCACCGGTAACAACATTTGCCTAAATGCTGAGTCTGGGTTGATAACTTTCTTGAACATATTCCCAAAATCTTGATATTAGTTTGCTTCTCCCCTAAAGCCTCATAACTGAAATAATTGGAGGCTTAGATCTTCTAAACTTTATACTTGCTGCAACAAACAACATAAGTTAAAGCAGAGAACTCAACCTCAGTAAGGAAAAAAAAATAATGCCTGAATTATTTTAATCTTAAATTCAACAGGTTTCTAACATATCTTTTAGAAGTCCTAGACACTTCTAAATGTTGCTAGTTTCCAGCTAAGCCAAGAACAGTATTACCTTCATTCATATTCTTCCACAACTTTCAGACAATAAACTCCAACACAGCCCAATTCACTGTTATTAGAGGCAGTGCTGAAGTGGGTAAAATGAACAAAGAGATTCCCTTAAAACCTCTATGGCAGGAGTCAACCATCTGGTGCTCTTCAGATTTTTTGGACATCTGTCAGCATCCCAGCCAGAATGGCCAATGATGCATGGCCAGCAAAAGATGGCTGAATCCACACAACATGCTAAGTTATAATTCATTGTTGATAAAACACAATGACTAGGTCCATACAACATGCTAAGGTAAAATCAAGCAAACCACATTTTGGCTGAGTGCAATGTATGACTGAGCCCTACATGAAGGATCCAACAGACTGCTGAACAAGATTCTCCAATCTATGTGCAGAGAAAGGCAGTAACAGAAGCAAGTGAAATAGCAGTTCCTGTGAATCCTACACATACATCACAGCTTAATGATAATTCATAAGAAAAATAATTAAATAGGTAACTGTTACACAATCATATTCAAATTGCTAGTTAACCAGAAAAATGCATGTTGTGAAAAATGGGATAAAATTATATAAACAACATAAAAATATTGTAATAAAAAGAATGCTACCAGAAGCAGCTACATAAACATTTCATTTATCCAAATATTTAGAACGGTGATCAAGCTTTTGATATCCAAGTATATAATTTTGGCCGACATATTATTACAGCTAATATTCTCTAAGTCAATGATTCCCAAACTGTATCTTCAAAGGTCCACCAGGTGGGTCCACCACTGTTTCTTCTGTTTCTGCCACAAACCTGAAACCTAACCCTCTCATCTCAAGCTCTTGCTTCCTCACATTCATCACCACTCAACTGGTTTGCAAAAATGAATCCGTGGCTGAAAACTGATTCGTCAAAGATACGGTGATAATGTGAGTGGCAGGATGAGTACTAAGTTCAGGAAAGTAACAGCAGTCTTGAGGGCTGTTATCAACTGTAAGTCCACTTATCTGTGCTAAGTGGCCCTGTTATCTTACATATATATATATGACCCCCAAAGAAAAGTGTGAATAGAAATTGGACAGTGACTATCTATAATTGGTTTTCATAGGGATAGAGTTCCCATCATCCCAAATTCCTAAGTGCTCAGAGATTTTTACTGAAAAACATTTTGGACAAGCACATTTATGCTAAGAGTTATTATTGTAGCTAGGGATACAAAAAAGAATTCAAATGGTAACTAAATACTTCATTTTGGATTAAATTTTGGGGTACACAATTTAGTTTCAAAAGGTCTTTAAAAATGGAGAGGATGAAATGGCAAACACAAATGCAAGTGTGATCAAGATCTTCTTTCCTGAAAAACAGGAAGCTTCATACTCTTGAAGACAAAATGTAGGGAAGGGTGTTTGTTTAATCTGGTGATCCCTGTATTTTCTGAATGTTTATATATGGTGCTTCATGACTGCAAAAAGTCTGAGAAACACTGGTCCAAGTAGAATATAATGGATAATATGCTGGGTTCAGTTCTTTAGTCAGCTACTAATGTGACTGGTGGCCATAGACAAATCTCTCTATCTGCTGCCCAGCCTCACAGGGTTGTGGTGAGGATAAGAGAGGAGGGGGAGAGAAACTGTGTGAAGTACAGCCAACAGAGGGACTGTATGCATAACATATTAACATATATGCATATACATATACATGAATGTTACAAAATCCCATACTTAACCACAGGTTTGAAAAAAAAATGTCTAGGCAATTTGTGTATTGCAGCTGATCCACCAACTATGACCGGAGTGGCCCCATCACTGGAGGATATTTTGTGTATGTTGCTGTGAAACAGAAATTGCAAGACTACATCTTTGTGCAATGATTGCAGTAACAGTTGGATAAACATGCAACCCAATACCTCACATCTGGTATTTCAGCTCTCTCATTCGTACTTCTAGATTCAGATATATTTCTCCTTTATAGTGTGCAAACTTTATGACTTACATTGTTATAGCAGCAGTATAGAAAGAAAAGACCTTTACGTTAAAACCAGCAGGGAAACCCCCCCATATATTTAACAATGCATTAGACAGTTCCTTTAAATATGTTCTCCTTTGGGTTCCAAAAGAGGACACGTATAAAACATCATAGGGAGAATTCTGGCTATGAATGAAGTTAAAATGACACCTCCTCAGTATTAACGCAAAATCTCTGAAAACTGAACAGAATAGGACTGAATTTGATGGGCTGGGATAGGACAGCAGAAGAAAAAGTTGAAAAATTGGGTTGATGTAGCTTGGGGAAGAGATTCCAGGAAAAAAAA
The DNA here is from genome assembly GCF_035149785.1 of Candoia aspera. NCBI lineage: Eukaryota > Metazoa > Chordata > Lepidosauria > Squamata > Candoiidae > Candoia > Candoia aspera. The sequence continues at coordinate 250,904,549 of NC_086153.1, read as the reverse complement.
GTCCCTTAGGAATCCCTACAGTAGAAGCAGGGGCAATGGCTTAGAATACTGCTCCATTCAACCCCCACCCCGGCATCGCTCTTGGTCATGTGACCCAGAGTGGAGCTATTATTGAGTTGGAAAGAATTCCAGAAGCCACACTCCGCATGTTTTCCCTAACTTATTTTTTTTTCTAATCCAATGGAATGTTGGAAAGAAGTTATGTTAAGGGGGTTCCGACTTTTTCCATCTATCTGTCAGGTTGATAATGTTCCAAAACCTGGACAAAACCACGTGGCATTTGGTGTGTGGGAGAGAAGCCAGCAACAGAAAGATTGAGTTCAAAAATAGGCTGGGTCGGTCTGGAGGCTATAGAGAAAAAAAAACCTACTGAAATTCTCCCAATGCATCCCTATGGAAGGAGCCGTTGGGCAGCGACTTGGAAAGTTGGTGACTGCTCCATTATAAGAATCTCTCTGTCCCGCTCCTGATCTTGGGGGCTGGAGAGGAGTGCATGCAGCCCATCATGTGCTTCCCATTACACATATAAACATACATAGATGCAATACAAGGGAATACAGGAATCAATATACAGACACAACACAGGTAGTCCTCGCTTAATGACGGTAACTGGGACCAGAATTTCCATTGCTAACCAGTGCAGTCATAATGCGTAAGGTCATGTGACCACATTGCTTAGAGACAGAAATCCTGGCAGTCCCCACTGCTGTCATTATGCAAATATCATGGGTCATTAAGTGAGGACCTCCTTGCAACTTCCTGCTGACTTCCAAAAAGCAAAGTCAATGGGGAAGCCAGCAGGAAGCTGCAAGTCCTGGACAGCTCACAAGCAGACTGGCAGGCTGGAAGAGGCTACTGTAGTGCTGCACAAGCATGGCCAGGCAGGGGGTGGCTGCTGCTGGGTGTGGGAAGACACACAAGTGGCTCCCATGACACTGCCCAAGCGTGGGCAGGCGTGCACTATGCAATGTGAGCAGGGAAGGGTGCTTTGGGCAGGCTCCTCAGGAGAAAAAGCAGTGGGATCAGGAGTGACTTGTGACCTTCTCTGCCAGCTTCCCCACTGACTTTGGTTGTGAGAAGCTGGCAGGAAAGGTCGCAAATGGCAATCACACGACCACGGGACACTGTTGTAAGTGCAAGCAGGTTGGTGGATTGTGATCATGTGACCGTGGGGGTGCTAGGACAGCCAGAACTTCAAAGACTGGTGGTAAATACCACTCGTTTAGTGCCTTCATCACTTTGAATAGTCACTGAATGAGTGGTCATTAACTGAGGACTACCTGTATATTACTTTATTACACAGAAGAATATATTGACTCTTCCTTGGTCACTATTCATAAAGGAATTGGAAAGATTTATAGAAGCTATTTTCTCCATGTTTTCTCTACTTCGTTATTTGAGAAAAGGCATGTAGGCAGTAACTCCAGAATCAAGTACAAAAATTCACACTACAAGTATGGTTGGAATTTCTCAAAGTTGTGTACCCTTCTAAAGACATCACTTTATGTATAAGTTGTCCAAACTAAAAACATATCATGTCATGGGAAGAAGGCCTAACCTTGAGGAACAGGAGGAAGGGCTGAAACCAAGACAATGGTTAGATAAAAGAAATCTGAGTCCAGGCCAGAATTGTCACCTGAGAAAGCAACTCAGACAAGACCCTCCCTAGTTCTCACAAAGATAAAGGGAGAGGGGAAAAGCACATTCAGATTTGCAAGATTCTGTTACAATAATCTTAAAATAAAAGTAGTATTAGCATGCATGACTTTGGTTTCCTAGTCTGGTCTACCTTGGAGGGCTGATACATGCACACATGCAACAGCTGCCTAGGTGCTCACATGTACCATCAGTGTAAAAACTGAAGCTGAAAATAAGTTGGGTAGTTTAGCAAGACAATGATCTGAAAAGTACCTTCAAATCAACCATGAAGTACTTACAGGAAAGAAAGATAAAAGTTTTGGAATGACCTCCAGTCTCCAGACTTGAATATTATTGAAAATCTGTGGGGAGATCTCAAACATGCAGTATGCAGAAGGCCTAAGAATATTTCTGACCGTGAAGGGTTCTGCAAGGAAGAGTGAGAAAGGAATCCCTAGAAGCAAGAATAGAAAGATGCTGAGCTGGCTACAAGAAACATTTGGAAGCTGTTATTCCTGCTAAAAGAGGTATTACAAAGCACTGGCTGAAAAGGTACCCAAATTTATGAACCTGCCATATTCACTCTTTTTCTTATTTTGAATCTGTAAACAACTGTACATAAATAGTGAGCATACATTCAAATTTGCAGAGATACTATAATTTTGTATCCATGTACATGTAGTCCTCAACTTACAACCACAACTGGGACTGGAACTTCCATTGCTAAGCGAGGCAGTTGTTAAGTGAGTCACACCCAATTTTATGACCTTTTTGCCACGGTTGTTAAGCTAATCACCACAGTTGTTAAGCGAATCACCACAGCCATTAAGTGAATCATTGTAGTCATTAAGTGAATCCAGCTACCCCCATTGACTTTGCTTGTTGGAAGCCAGCTGGGAAGGTTGCAAATGGCAATCACATAACCCTGGAAAGCTGCAACCGTCATAAGTGCAAGCCAGTTGCCAAGCACCTGAATTTTGATCATGTGCCTGCAGGGATGCAGAGACGGTCACAAGTGCGAGGACCAGTCACAAGTCACATTTTCCAGAGCCATCACAACTTTCCATGTCGCTAAACGAATGGTCATAAGTCGAGGACTACCTATAGTTGTGTCAGCTTTTGTTCCATATGGGTGTCTAAACATTTGATAGAACTATATTTGTTTTGCAATATGATCTTCAGTCATTCTCTCTATATGATCAAACCATCACAACATACTTTTGTTGTGCTGCTTACTCACTTTTGTATTTACTCAAAATTCTTTCTGCATTCATACATTCTTGAACCAATCATTTCTAGTTTTAGCACACACACTTAAGTATCTCAGGGCCACTGCATTCATCTTTTATATTTCTCCCAACATACTCACTCACATAACATTTTACTTTTCTGTGCTGTAAAACTAGACTTGCTTTATCTAAGGATAAATGACAGCTGCACTTCGACAACATCAAGAACATCTGTAGTCCTTGTTTTTACAAACTTGCTCAAATATAACCTACACCAAAGCAAAAACATGAACAGGCAAGTATTTTGGCAATAGGTAACTTCATAGCCACTACCCAAGAAGAAATTAATTATCAAGAAAAGTAGGCCAACAGTTTGATCTAGATACAAATGCAGACCAGCCAACATCTTTGATCTTCAGTATACTAGTATAATGTATTTCAAAAAATACCAGCTTTTATAGATAATACCAAAGAAAAGCCAAACAGTCACATTCAGAGAAAGCGTTTAATAAATATTTCTCAAAATATGAAATAGTGTGAGTAGAAGGTTTCAATATATAACAAAATCTTCATAAAGGTTCTATTAATTGCTCAGTTTACGAACAGCTACCATTCTCTCCATAAATTGCTGGCTGCTTTTCTTGATTGCATGTGAATTGCTAGTATTTAAAGATCAGTTCTTCTCAGCTATATATGTACAGCTCCAAAGGAATACAATATGAAAAAAAATTGCACCATCTACTTTTTTTTTCGCCTCAGAATTCTAAGCCACACCTTTTAAGGAAAATATGAAAAACCTCAGATACAAGCACCAGATGAGTTTGGGCAGGTGAGGGGAGCATTCTGTGTCAGCCGTCTCTACGTTCATTTGGAATTAACCACAGACAAATCTGAGGAAAATTACTGCTACAATCTACAAATTGCTTTCCTACAGTATCTGCAAGAGCCATTTTAGTGGATGATGATGTGTTTACCTTTTGACTCCTATGTTCAAATTTGTATCACATTTCTCCAATGAAAACACCTATGCATACATTACTTACATGTAAGTCAGTTTTGTGGTACAATAATACGGGACCACGATTCTCATCCTGTTATGGTACTGTGACCTCATGATAGATCTGCCCTCTGACACTACAAATGAACAGAATGCTTTAAAACTGGCTAATTTATGAACAAACAGCCCTAAAATGTGTCATACTATCAACACAAGGAGGATGGGAACCCAGATCCTAAGTCAATCCTTACAATATAGCATAGCAGTACTGCAGCCTACTGAAATCTGTCTTTGCACACTTCCATCTGTGCATCTAACATGGGAGGGAAAAGTTGTACATGAAACTTTTCCACATATTTTTTCCCACCCCAGGGCAGGTGTGGAGGTATTGAGAGTCAGTTTGGTGTAGTGGTTTAAGGTATTAAGACAGCAACCAGGAAACAGAGTTTGAGTCCCACCTTCGGCACGAAGCCAGCTGGGTCACTTTGGGCCAGTCACTCTTTCTCACCCTTAGGAAGAAGACAGTAGCAAATCATTTCCAAAAATCTTGCCAACAAAGTCAGGAGTGATTCAAAGGGGTGTACATACACACACTACATTGCGTTGTTCCAAAATCCCATGAATACTGGAAGCTAACTTGTGTATATTATACAGTTGCCACAAATAATTTCTCCACTCCACTGCTTATTGAATCATGTCTCCCAAATTAAACAACAGAGCAGGCCTGCACAACTTGTAGAGAGGAAAGGGCCACGCTGATCAATTAAAAATAATTGCGAGCTGCAAAGAAATATCTTGCATGCCAATCAGTTGTTCAGCGGCTACGGGTTCAGCAGCAGCAGCGTTGGACCTGGTGGCAGCAGCAAGGCCTGGAGGCCTTAGAGGCACTTAGCAGTGCATCTTGTGGGGTGGTGGCAGCAGTGAATTTATTGACTGTTTAAAAAATGCCAGCAGTCCTGCAGGACTGTTGTGCAAGCCTGCAATAGAGGACACCAGAGCAGTGCTCAGTATTAAACTTGACCAGAAATGCTGCTCAACTAGTTTAGAATGGCTTGACTTGAGAATTTTGTCATTTTGCTTCTGAGCAAAAAATAAGGAATAAAAAAGAGTTGGGAGTATGTGAAAAGAGATCACCTGTACTATTCTCAAAGCACTGTCCCCAGACCTGCTATAGATTCACACCTGCAACCAGAACACTTGCCTCCAGATCCCATGATGATACCGAAGCTGGCAACCCTATATCTATTTGTGAAGAATGGCTCAAATTATTGAAGTTGTACACCATGGGGAGAAGGAGCTATTACTGTTATCACCTTTTCCAGCAGTCCCAGGAATGGAGATGAGCACCAGTTTCCATGTATGCAACAGAAAAGATACTGACCATAAATAAATTCTTATTCTTATTCTTCTTATTCCTATTCTTATTCTGCCCTTCAGATACTTGAAAACAACTACAGGTAGTCCTCGGTTAACGACCATTCATTCAGTGACCGTTCAAAGTTCCAATGGCACTGAACAAGGAGACTTACAACCAGTCCTTGAAGTTGCAGCCATTGCAGAGTCCCCACAGTCACGTGATCATCATTTGCAACCTTCACTGCCAGCTTCCAATAAGCAAAGTCAATGGGGAAATCAGCAGGAGGTCACAAATGGCAATCACCACACTTAATGACCTCACAGGATTCACTTAACAACCACAACTGGAACTGCTGGAACTAATGTTGTAAGTTGGCGTGGTCACATGATGTCGCACTTCATGCCCGCATCACTTAGCAATGGATTTCCTGATCCAAATTACTGTCATTAACTGAAGACTACCTGTACCATGATCCCCCAATTATATCTTCTCCAGGCTAAACTTACTCAGTTTACCATTCCACATTAGTTTTTCCTTCCAAGCTTCTTATCATCTTGGTTGCTCTCCTCTGGATACACTCCAATTTCTTAATGCCTTTCCTAAATTGTGATGCCCAGAACAGGATGCAATATTCTAAGTGTGATCTGGCCAATGGAGTATGGAAAGGAATAACTTCTTCTGATCTTGACACTATATTTTTGATTGATGCAGCCTAGGATTGCATGTGTGTGTGTGTCTATGTGTGTGTGTGTTTTAACAGCTGTATCATATTATTGGCTCTTGTTCAGCTTGTGATCTACCAAGATAGCCAGGCCCTTTTTGCATGTATTGCTATGCAATACGGCTACTGCCATTCTACTTCCTTTGATTTTTCCAACCCACCAATGTATGCGTTTTGCATTTGTCCCTGTTGAAATTCATCCTGTTGGTTTCAACCCACTGTTCTGGCTTGTCAAATTCTCCTGATATTGTTGTTTACCATTGCTCCATTTTTATATTGTAGCCAAATGTGATAATCCTGTTTTCTAATCTCTCATCAAAGACGTTTATAAATATATTAAACAGCACAGAACCTAGAATGGAGCCCTGTGAAATGGCACTCAAAGATTTATAGACACATCCTCAACTCCACCAAGAAGGACCAAAGTTCTCTAGATCTCTTTGTCCTCCAAAATAAACACATACTAGCATGCACAGGGAGAAAAAAAATTGCTACCCAATCCTTCACAATTTTCTACAGACTGCAACTCATTCAAAGACTGTTTCAATTAAAAAATTAACTGGCAGGATTTTTTTAATAGTTCATAGGCGAATGAAATTAAAGTGTACCTTCATCTCTGAAAACTTTAAATACTGTCATACCTTTTCCATAAACAAAGATAATATACTGTCCAAAAGTATCTGGTTTATTACTATTATTTCATATGGCATCTGGAATAAATACAATGTATTTATATTAAAGTCCAAGGAGAACAATTTTATTATTAGGACTATAAGACTCTATTATAAAACTGTAAATTCTCAAATTCTGCAAGTACTGCACAGCTTGAATTTTAAAGAAATTTTATCCAATGAGAAAGAGAACATATGTTCTGGTAACATGATTACCTTTATTTTCCTAGAATATTTTTATTGCCTTAAAAAAATCAAAATTCACCTACAAGCTGGAAATATATTCAAGACATCATAAAAATGACAAATCAGATAATAAGAATGCCTTTTGAACCCACACTACAGCACTAGATTAAAAAACACAGTCACCATTGTATAGCACCCTTACGTAGCTGTCTTCCGTGTCTTATTTTTTTAAAAAAAACTTTATTCAGTGGGAATTTTTTTATATTGTTTACTGTCAAGAATGGTTTTCTGATCCAAGTTCTAATAAAAATGGTAGCACAGGGAAAAATTCTTCATATGCCTGTGCTAAGAAAACTAGGAAAAATAATGCTACATGCATATCATTAATCCATCAAAAGACATTATTGTATAAAGGAAATATTTTTTAAAATTAGTTTGTAACAGCCAGGCACTCAGCAGTGTTTTAATTACACATGCCACACTTTTGTACATACTTCTGTATATGCTTCTTTGGGGAATGTTAAATAATTTTCCCTAATTATCAGAAACCCCCAGTACAAAATGCTGAACAAAAAAAGGTGGAAATGTATCAAGGGAAGCCAAGGGAGGCTGAAAACCTCTAGTGTTTGATATAAATTGGTGAGGGGGAAGGGGAGGGAGAAAAAACAATCGAGCCAGGAAAGAGAGGTCTAGAAAGTTTCTGCCAACAGCAGCTGAGATGCTTCATCACCAGCCTATTTTCCAGACATTCTGTTTCATATGGCTTCAAGGGTCACATGACAGCTGCAACCTAATGCCTTAAGGTCTGTTTCTGCCTCTCTGTGACACTGACAGGCTGTGAGAGACTCCAACCCCACAGAAAGAATGTTCCCCCCTTTTTCCATTACATCATCCAACCAGTCCTGGGGGAGAAGGGAGAGATTCACAGCTGGTGGCAGCTGCACTACCATCTGCTTCAGTTTGCTTGGCAGATTCCTACTGAACCTCTTCTGGGGAAGCACGCCTGTGTCTCAACACAAAACACCCCATTGTGCGAAAAGATATTCACAGATTGTGGAGGAGCAAGTTCTTCACTAAATGGTCAGAAACAGAGGCATCAGGTAAGGATTTCTGACCGCACGGAAAAAGCCTACTGCACAAAAGACAAAATTGCTAAACATGCCGTGCGTACGGGAGAATCAAGAGTGGCGCCATAACCTGCCATCTGCTTGCCACAATGCCAGGGTGAAAAAACTACAGTCAGCAATAATTTTGAGAAGGGAGTGGGGGCAGGGGAGAGAGAAAGGGAAGGGAAAAGCAGCTTAAGTCTTCAAGGTCAGAGATTAGCGGGAGCAACTTGGAAAAAACTAAGACTAGAAACAACTTAGCCCTAGATGGGAAAAACTTCAAATATATTTATGAATGCTGTCAGCACGTCTGATAATTTATGGGAACCTAGCTGGAAGGGAAGACTTTGCAGTCACTCACTGATGGGGGGGTGGGACTGTGGTAGTCAGAGAACTTCACCATAAACTAATAGCACTAAAGGTGCTGGCTGGGGAATTCTGGGAGTTGATGTCCACACATTTTAAACTCGCCAAGGTCAAGAAACACTGTCCTTGTTCTTTGTGATATGTATTGCCAACCACTAAGCTGGATTTCAGTTGTAAAAAGTGCTTTCCATATTCAGTAAGCATGAATGCTGCTTGCTTGTCTTAGTCACATTACACCCTTGGAGTACGTCTAAAACTTTTGTGGAAGACTTCAGAACTAATGCAAATTCCCTGTTTACACAACACACATTTCAGGTTTTTTTTTTAACCTAGTGACAGAGGAATAAGAAGTGGGGGGAAAGGTGGAATAGTGCACAGGCACGAGCAATCGACAGTTGGCTGTGCTATTGCCATCATAATTCACTTGTTAAAAAAGCTACTTCCCTGCAGTAAAATGGCTGGGATTTTGGAGGACATGTACAATAGATCCCACCACAAACGAATTGTTTAGGTTCCTATATAAACAACAGACAAGACCTCTGGTTTCAGGAACACTCATATGAGCCCTCACCACTTTTGAAGCATCTCACATCTCTACAGAAGAAGCTTCAGGCAATGTTTATGGCACTGTTTTCAAAAGTGGCTGGATTGGTATGACTTACCATACATCTTGCCCTCATCAGACAATATGATTTTCCTCCTCCCACAAGGGGGATATATAGCTAGGGCCTCCTGAAAGCTCTGTTCAATATCTGGGCTCCAGACCCCTTCTGCGTCATTGTCAATCGGTTTATCTGCAGAATCACTCATTCTTTCAATGTCCTCGGCAGGACTCTCGCTGCCGCTCCAGCTGCTGGGCTCAATGGTGGTGGCTGGTTTCTCCAAGCCTTAGCCTGGAAGCTTTAAGAGAATAAACCTAAAACAACAAAGAACAGTTCCAGGTGAATTTTTCTTGGTTAGTTTTAATAACTGATACAACAAAAGCACTATCTATATTCAGAGATGTGGCGAATTAAAGAAAATGAGTCAGACTCTACTCTCCTTAAACCACCTAGTACCTATAATTTGATCTGAAACTAACAAGAACTGTAATATATTTATCAATACACATGACATTTTGGAATACACTGCTTACACTGACTTAATAATTATAACGAGTTTTAGAAGTTTAGGTCTAGTCCCTATTAGAACAAAGGAAACATTTCTCTTTTAAAATTATTTTAATTCATCTCAGATGACCAAGGGATTTTGACACAGATGGAAAACCAGTATATCGCACTTTCTTTATTTTACCTCTGAATGGCAGTTTGTGACTGAAGAAACAGGAAAGTGACTAAACCTTTAAAAATAACTCAGATAATGCAAACAAAGGACAACTAGACCAGATTTTGTATCTGTATCAACTATGGAACAAGAGATGGCTCTTGCTTCAGATGTGCAGTCAATTTATTAAGAAATAATCTAACATGACAGCACCTGCTAAGTCCACTGGGCTCACAGACATTTCATCGTTTCTCTTGTATTTGTGGAAAATGTACTGCTGATATAAAGGTGTGCTCTAGGCAAAAATCTGCTGCATCAGTAGGGCTTCACAGTGGTAAGCCTACAGAAGACAGTGCAAAAGCACCAGGAATGAATTTATCTCAACCTGCTGAAGCATTGCTGATTCTTATTAGGGACAAAACATACATGGATAGACTAAGACTAATGTAAAAGATAGCTTCCAGAAATGTTTGCTCAAATTTTCACACCCTTTTTGGAAAAAAAAATCCAGATGAAAGATCTGGGAAGAAGTAGGAAAGTTTTTTTCCCCTCTTTTTTCAGGATACAGAGGAAAATATGAGAAATAGACCAGATCATTTGTTTAACACTGCTGCATATTTTGAATTAACCCTCTGCAAGCGATGTAGATTTGCCTCAATGAAGAGACGTGTCCTGGAGAAACATAATTCTCATTGAAGCAGAGATAAATTGATTTGCTCCAATGAAGCTCTTTATGTTCTCTTGGCATTTCAATTCCCACCTGCCATTTGCCAATGTCAGAAGCAGATTCCATGTGCCTGTCCCAAAACCTCCTTGGGCTTTGGTGAAGGCAGACCAAAGAAGGTGGAGCGTGTGTTGAGGAGGTAAGCTGTGAGGGGCTGCAAAGCAGAGCAAAAGTTGCAGCATGGCATGGACTCCTCCTGAGTGAGAACTCAGCAACAAACTCCTACATGGGCCAAACAATACTTAGTGTACCAGAGAGCTACTGGCCACAACAAGCCTACTGGGTACAAATAAGTTCTCTGGAGCTGAACAAAGCCTTAAACAAATTCCTCATTTGCGTGAATGCTGATATTTTACAGATGCAAACATCCTGTTTTGCAACAAATAAATAGCTTCTGTTTATTTCCAGAGAACTTGGTGATGAATCGCTTCAAGCTCAGCTCAATGTATGAAGAGCCCATTCTGCTAGTTGCATTTTAATCTGGAGTGATTCACCGGTATTGTGCAAAAGTAACTTTTGCATCATTCAGTTTTTAAATGGCTATTACACTTTTATGAGTGAAAAGTCAATATTAAAATGTTTCTATGTTCAGTTTCAGGGTGCTTTTTTAAAAAAAAGTATAAATTATTTATGTACACCACAACTCAAACCAGGTGGATAACATAGTTGAGTATTTTTAATACAAACTAAACAACCTATGACCCGTTGGGTCATTCTTCTTTCAACATATAATATAGGCTTGTGCTGTTTCCCCTCCTGCCACAACCCTTGGGACAGCCCGGTGAAGCCTCCTCCTCCTTGGTTGACCCAAAGAACTGTCTGCCACTTTGTGGGGGGAGAGGGAACAAAGGGAAAGTTGAACCATGAGGTAAACTGCACCTGGCAGGAAGAGGGCTTACCCATTGACCACCAATGACCCCCAGCCAGCCCTACCTCACCAGCAGGCATCTGAGTCGCTCCCTCATCCTTCCCTTGCCACCCACAGCCATAGGAGGTTTCAAGTTTCAGCCTTGGTTCCAAAGCAACCAATGGCTGCTTGGCCATCAGGGCTTGCCACCAGCTGATTGGGCGCAGGGGCCAGAGGGAGGCAGGAAAGAGGTTGAGGATATGCCCATGACAATCAGGTGACCTCAGCAGCACAGCAGCTCAGCAGCCACAACTTTGCCAAATTTCAATCCCATGGGAGTAACGGGTCCCGGATTTTGGACGCATTCTGTATGTTAGCCCATTTGAGGTACCTTGGTTCAAAAATGCCCACCATTTTTCCCAACTAAAGGTTATGAACTGACACAAGAGTTTTAGTATATAGATTTGCAAATGCAAGATCATAATGTACCTCAGGTGAATGTACATTCATATTAATTGAATTTAGATTCCAAAAGTGGAAAAAACACTACCTTCAAACACAGATCTAAACAGCTTCAGCTAGTTAATTTGCATAAGAGTGCTTTTGATCTCATAGTAGAAACCTGACAGTCTTTAAAACAAATAATTTAAAACAATTTTGTTTTTCATTTACTGTGCAATCCAAATATTTTCAGAGCATCTAATATCTTAGGTCTTCATCCTCTACAGTCTCCTATCTCTGCCTTAGCTTTTTTTTTTCCCTTCTAATATTTTCCCTGAAATATTTGGATTCCTAGGCTGCTTCTGGAAATGCAAAACATTAATCCCTGTCACAAACAGATCCACTCCATTCTCCATCATTTCTTTTGCATATGTTGCGAACTGGACCTTTATGAGAATTGGGGCTCTCACTTCTACATTCATTTCAATTGCTGGATTGGACCCCTAATAAGCCACACTTCAATCACATGCAAATCACTGAGGCTTGGCTTGCTAATAATTAACTTGTCCTATTTATTTTAACATGACTTCGTCGATATGTAACCTATTGTTAGCCAGGCAGGTCGAACTAGCTGGTAAAAATAGCTCAATCCCCATTGTTTGCTATCAGAAAGGATAGAAAAACATTTTGTCATCCACATCACCTTTTTGTTTTGGGAACGTCTGGGAAAATAATGTATCATTTTTAATTGCTTTAATTCTTTGAAAAGCCTACAAGGTGGGGCAGAGGATCTTTTTGGGCCATCATATTGCTAAAAAAATGTTCAGGTTCTCTGTAACTAGAAAGTTTTTAAATCATTGCCAAAACTGAGGCATTCTCACAAAAGGAAATTATATTTTTTTATACAAAAAGTTTATGTAAGCTGACTTGTTCTGGATATTCCTGTTATATTTCTTTATATTTCAAATACAAAGAGGTAAGTCCAGTAAAGCATAACTAAAAGTTCTATTTTCTAATGTTCTCACTTGAACAAATGCTTTATCTAACTGGTTATAGCTTCAACATATACAAATCAGTGTGGTTTATGACCTGGTCTTATTACCAGATGCTACATTTGCTAACAAACACACAGACTCTACCTGCAGAGTAACATGTGTTTGCAAATCATCGTGGCAAACACTTGGCAAAGATGTTCAACGGTATTTAACCTGATCAAGAAAATTATTTCCAATTAATAAAAGCTATCAACTACAGATTTTTATATCATTTATTAATTATTTAACAGAGCCCAGTTTCTGATTCTTGCTTTATTAAAAATCCTTAACTGTAGCCTCAGCAACACTTAGTTAAAAGCAATATTAATAAATTAGAATAATGTTCAGTTTAAACGCAAAGTTTGCCATTTTTATCATTAGGTCTCTAATTACTTTTAGCACCCTGCACTGGGATGCCACCCATTCTGGGGGAAACCCACAGGCTTGAATAAAACCAAGGATCAGAAGCACCTTTTTGTTCCTGCAAAGTAGAATCAGGTAATGATGTCAGTTTTCAGATAAATGGCTTTACAAGCCTCTTATTTTAAGGGTCCAGAGAAACAAAAATAAATCATTTTTAGGTGCCTTTTCAGTACATGTCTTAAAGAAGAATTATTTTAGACACACACACCTTTTGTACCATTAGACAGAGAAAACAAAAGCTATGTAATTGATTTAAAAACTGTTTTGCCTAAAGATTGAAGCAGGATTGTTTTAAGAGCTGGATTTTTTATTTCCAAAAAAGAAGAAACAACATTTACTTTTTCTTCATTCCAGCAACCTTGGAGGGGGGGGGGGTGTCCATGTCTGCAGTTTACTCCCATAATTCAACAAAAACTATAACTGATAGAAACATGGCTTGAATAACAATCATTTATTTCCCTCTTGTCTGTGTTTCTGTAATTTGACCTAATGCTGCTCAAGCACGTGGGGTTCCTGTTACAAATCTGAAACAAGCAGAAGAGTCTAGAACACGCAAAAGCTTATATATGAAAATGGCAAACATTATTAGCACTGATGGAAGTCATGATACACTCAAGGGGCATTTCTGAACACTGAAACCTTGTTCCCACAGTTCTGTCAATCGCTTCCAAGGATAATTCCAGCCAATGTGATTAAATAATTTTAAACATCAATGAAGCATTCCAGTTTGCAGTTTCTTCTTCAATAGAATTAAAATATGACAATAAAGGAGCAAATAATACATTCTACACAGTGTTTTCCTTATATAGTCTTCACAGACGTCCTCCAATAGTTTCTGGCTGTAGTACATTTCTATTATGTGGAATTAAAAAAAAAAGTTTCCTTCACTACACCAAAAAACTTAAAAGGGTTCTTTTCATTTTTTCCCTTCTTGTTTGTTTAAATAATTTTCAACATGGCCAACTAGCTAGGAATTTGAGGAGCTGTAGGGCCCAAAACATCTGGAAAGTGCCAGGTTGGGGAAGGACTCATGTTGCCAAATTCCAGATTTGATTTGCATTTAGGAAATATTTTCCACTGACTCCAAAATATTCCTGCACTTTGAAATTCATGACATGAACAAATGTAAAGCAGATAATTCATATGAGATAGTCTACATCAAGATATATTTGAAGGACTGTGTTACATTTTCAAGGCTAACATTTAGGCTCTCAAGGGCCGCAAAAAGGCCCTTGAAGAAAACCCTACACTCTTCTTCCTCATCACTTCCTTGTAAGTATTTAGCATTCTTTTCTCAAAGCGGTATGGGAAAATTATGGAAACTGTTCCCATTTTTCATAGGAAGGAAATAGGGTTGTACAAAGATCCCTTCTATTATAGTTCCTTAACTGCCATGGTAATTGCCATGGCAGAATGAGATGAAGTGATTGTATCACAATGCATAGGATTAAAGAGAGCATAGTTCAGATATTTACTCTTTCCTCCAACACTTCATGGTGATGCTCTACTATGCTGCAAGAAAAAAATCTGAGTTTTTGTAGCCTCTATTCCTACTCTTGTTCTTATCCTACAAATGAAGGATGGTGATGACATGCAACACAGTCATGTGGATCATCACTAAAGAGATCCCCAAAGGGACAGTAAGCAGTTATCTGTCTTCTTGTAGGGCCAGAACATAATGCCTGCTCCTGTAATTGATTAATGAATACCTTGTGATCAAAATGAACAAATGGATTTATTAAGAATACACTTTTGGCCATGGGTCTTAGACAGATTCTAGAGGGCAGATGTATACAGAGCACAAAATATACAGTCCCAGATGAGGCACCCCAAAACCAGCAATTTTGGCCCACAACTAAGGCCCTTCCACTTGGTTGTGATAATGTTACTACATAAGGAGGCTGAAAGAAAAATATTACCATGGATTAATGAATATACATGAGTATTCCTGAAATGGCTGGCTTTTGACATTTTACCTAAGCATGCAGGAGCATTCAGGTTTTCTGAATTACTATGCATTGGGCAAATGTAAAAATCCTAGAGAAGAGCCATAAAGGTGATGACAACCACCTAGTATGCTTGTCACAGTTGGGTTGGGAAGTCACAAAAAACTGTGCAGAACAGCTGCATGAAACACACATTGGAAAGGGCAACTTATGGCACTTAGCCAGGAAAAGCTTTTGGAAAGTGTAAGCCAGTTGGACCTACCATTGTCCACTCTGAACAGGTGCAGCCATGCACAGATCCAGAGAGAACAGGTAGGACTGGGAAAAGACCAGTACAGAAGAATTAAAAAGACTTTACATTGATTTTGCCATATATTCAAGGGACATTTTTACTGGTACTATAAAAATGGCTGAGAAGAGGATTGCCAAGGGACATAAAGATAAAAAATGCAAAGAATGACTCAAAGCTTTCTAGGCAAAGAAGACCTTTATGCCACGGATAGCAGTTGGGAAAGACACAGTAATTTGATGAAAGAGGGTTCTAAGGACAAGCGATCCTGTCTATACCGTGTACTTCCCTGTACATTTGAAAGCACAAACTATGGTTTAGTGCTGAAATATGATTGCTGCAAAATGAGTAGATATGATCTCTGAACTCACCCACAAACGGTGCCCTGGGCTATATCTCCCTAGCAAGACAAAAAAACTAGATTCTGCTGCTAGCAGCTGTCCACAAATCCCAATCTACGCTTTGCACATGGGTGGGAAAAGCCTTCCAGCAGCAGGTGCAAAGAGGTGCAAAAGCTCAGTCTTACACTTGATAGCTATATAAGCCTTCTGGCAGCCTGCCAACCAAGTGGGTCAGCCATGCTTTGAACCTGCCAGCTGTATTCAATATTTCAAGAACAGGTTGCTACAGCAGCCCTTCAGCAAGTTATTTATTTCCACAACAATAGGATAACCAAGCCAGACCTCTACATACCCTCTACATACCCTCATTAAAAAGCACAGTTAAAGAAAACAGAATAGATTCAACCCATATCCCAACCCCCAAAACAGTTTTGCAGTATACAAAGAAAACCAAATGTATCAGTCCTGTAAAGCTAAGGAAAAATATCCAATCCGTATATATGTTTAATAATTTAAGGATCACTACTGGCAATGTAGTAATATGCATTAAAGCTATGCAATGTTTTGGAACTGATTTGGAAATAGTGTTTTGGAATGTACAAGAGTTCAAATGAAGCATCTGTTTGTCTCATTAAGGGAGCTGTGTCTTCTTCCACAATCATGCAGCTGTTGCAAGTAGAACTGTTGATATATTACCATAGAATAAATAAATATACTAAATAAGAAATGTTTTATCTGCTGATATTTTATGTACAGCATTCTGTGCTAACTGAATCTCTGTGCATTTAATTCTATGCCATATCTGAGCTCTTAAATTCATGTTAAAATTGCAACAGATTTTCTTTGGTCCAGATGAGCAGACACTATGCCCTAGACCAGTGTTTCACAACCTTAGCAACTTTAAGATGTCTGGACTTTAACTCCCAGAATTCCCCAGCCAGCATCTTGAAGTCCAGACAACTGAAAGTTGCTAAGGTTGAAAAAAACTGCCCTAGACCATGCTCAACACTCCACTGAATCTAGTTCAGCAACTTCAAACTGCTACCTTCCTGGTGTGTTGTGGATGCAACTCCAGGAACTTCCAGATCAGGTAAGAATTCTGGGGGTTGAAGTCCTGGAGGATGCCACTTGGGGAAGGCAGGTCTAGATATTGCAGGCAAAGACAAAACAAAACTAACAGCAGCAGCACTATGCAAGCTATTTCCTTTCCATAAATCTGCAGGCAATTATTGAACTTCGAGTTGTGGGCCTCCTGATAATCTTTAAAAGTACCCTAGGACTCTTCCAGAAGATACTATGAAGTCCATAACATTAGAAAAGCTCCAGGCATTTCATCATCTACCTACAGCCTTTTTTTGGACCCTGGAAACATAAGATCATACTGCTAAAAATCGGTGGCAGACCAACAAATACTGGAAGTATGTTTTCACACAGATCTCCAGTGAGAAACCAAAGAAGAAAGGCACATGAACCATTAGACCAGCTTGACACACCTAAATATGTGAAAAACAAGATCCCTCAACAAAAAAATATCAGAAACATCAAGCACATATGGGGTATCACAGTATCTTGTTCCATCCACTGTGTTCTCTGGTACATATTAAAAAAAAACAAAAAAACGAAAGAACGAATGGCAAATGGCTTCAATGTGGTTTTCAACCCTGGCTCTGCAGCACCTTTCGTAATCTGGAATTTTGTCTTTAGTAAGGTCATCTTATATGCAGAGACACTTAAAAAAACATTTAGAGAACAAAGCCAATAAAAAAAGATTAGGCATTATTAGAGTGTAATTACCTACCAAATTTAATTAAGTCTTACTTGGTTAGCTGTACCATGAGAGAGAAAGAGAGAGAGAGAGAGAGAGAGAGAGAGAGAGAAATGTTCATTGATCAGGAAATAACATCATCTTCATTAGCTGCAAAGGTACAGTCCACTAATGATGTGCTCCTAGGAGATGAGAGGGTGAATTCATGCTTTCAGCAGTAAAAAGATTGCCTCCAAAAATCCACTGCTATTAAATTCTATGCTTCTTGTTCTCTTTTACTTTATCCTGCATTTTCTTCTGCACGAACTCACCAAGGGGCAAATAGGTTATCAGCTTCATTCAGGGGCACAAATACATCATGTGTAGTACTAGCAAAATCTCCCACAATCTTGTACCCTCAGCATGTAGATATTCAAACCATGGGTAATCACAGAGAAAATTCTAGTATTACACCCCCATTAGGAACATTGATTTACTTGAGCAACTGCCTTACAGAGAAACCAACTCATAGTGCTGTGATTTTAAAGTGCTGTTTTTAAGAATCTCCCCTTCTGCAAACAACAATGATATTCACCAAACCCAATATCATAGTTTATGTATTCTGCCTACATTTCCCTTGCAGTTATCACTTGTCAGTGAACCACCCTCTGTCACCAGCTCAGATTTATGTGGTCAGTCTTGTTTCATCTCCTCATTGCTTATGTAGTTTAGCTCTGTTTTCAAGGTATCGGCTTACTATAAAAATAACTCTGTTGGCATTCACCAGGATTGTGAAACCTTGGCGACTCAGAGAAAAGAGACAACAAAAAGGCATTGCAGTAAATAAATAAATGAAGCAGCAAGGAAAGGACAAAGGGGTTCCAAAAATCAGCCGAAGACTAAGAAACAGAGGCTACTTGATTAAATTTCTACCTGTCTAATTCCAAGGCTCTTAGATACTTCTTTTTCCTAGTACTATCCCTCATGGCTGGGATACAAATGCAACTCCTGCAACCAACTGTGCAGCGCTCAAGTACATATAACCATGTTGGATAAGACAAGTGACGTCTCTATGCACATTATGAATGAGAGAGAAGGCTTGAACATACTCACAATTATAATATTAATAATCGTCAAAATGGAGAGATGCTGCCAATAGTTTAGGTAGCTCCTTCCAAATATTAAAAGTATCTCTTCCTTAAACAGGTTCTAAGCCACATGAGTAATATGTGTAAATCTGTCCTACTCTAAGGCTTTATCCTCACATCCCCTGAAGGCAACACAGGACACCCTAGTAACCTTTTATATTCCGTGTTCTCATGACGTTGCCTTCATCTCATCTCCAGACCACAGCTGAGATAACTTAAAAGTTGTACAGTATGTGTTTCAGTTTTCAAGTAGTGTTCTCCCTCTTCTCCCAATACAATTTTTGCCATGGACAGAATCGATCATATTTCAACAAGAATGTGGTTGGTGACCTACGCAGTCCCTAAAGGCCAGCTAATGCTGCTGCAGGCATGCCTCCTCCACTCCAGTTGCTGGGAGCTGCCCTCCATGGCAATTTTGGTTTGTGCTGGAGGACAGACTGGAAACCTGGCTTCCACAAAGTCATCTCCCTGACCAGAAACTTCTGCAGCGCTTGCCAGGTCTTATGTGGGTTCCTTATATGCAAACATTTAAACTTTTTCAAAAGAGTATTAAACTTTTTTAAAAAAAGAAGTTTAATGCAATTGGTAGTAGTTTTTTCCATCAGAAGGTGACACTTGATGGGAGGAAAATTGAAGCTGTGGAATCCACTAATCATTTTCTTTAACTGGTTCTGCATTAAACCAGTATGGTCAGCACCACTTGCCAGCTTGAGAAGCAATGCACCTTATTTGGCCTAAAATTTTTCTGCCAGCTCACAGGCTGGAGGAAAACACTGGCTGACTGGCTGTGCATTGGGACAGGAGTGATTGCACCACCAGGCTTAGCTAGCATTAGAAAAAAGGAAAGAGTTTAAAATTAACAAGCAACTAATTTAACAATCTGTAAATTGTTCACAAGAAGACAGAAACAATTTAACAGGGACCTGCAACTTCTAAAGAATAAGAGAAAAATAGGGAGTCTAGGAAAATGTGAATTTCTTTTAGATTATCAACCAAATAATCAGGAATGGAACAGGAATTCCATCTTTGCACATTCCAGAATAAATTGCCTGCAACTCATACACTACTGCATAGTTCAGAATACAGCTATCCCTTGAATTTAGCCCTTCTCCACATGAAGCATCTGTCTCAGCAAAACAATTGTATATTTTCTAGTATGTATTTTGGAAAAAAAAAACATTACAAAATGTGTGTTTCAAAAGTGTGAATCTAATTGCAATTTTTATTTAGACTTTGAAACAGTAGAAACAGTAGAACACACCTATAAATGAACAGATGAGGAAGTGGAAATCCTTGAATGTGACTTGACCAGACAAAGGAGCTGCTGATCCACTGACAGTGAAATTAATGCTAAATATAGCTCTATTAATATGGACTTGAACTAATACATTCTGAAAAGGATACGTTCTATTTTCAGTGATTCTATAAATAGATGTGATATCTTTGGGAAGGAGACTTTTGTTTCAATCTAGAAACAGTGAACTTCTGATCAAGAGCTATGGTGTGTAATTATCTAATAGAAATAAGTTTCCAATCTGAAGTTATTGAGAGAAAGTGACTGAAACAGAGAAAGTGTTAGCTTGAGAACTAGGAATGCATGTTTGAATTAGGAAAGGTTGTTGGTTGTGAATGAGCGTAGAAAAAGGAGAAAAGTGGGCAAGAGGAAAAACCAAGCTGCAATAAGAACAAGGAGAGAGGCCAAAAGAACTGGGGTCTGTTGTGGCCACTGGCAGCCAGAGAATGGTGCCTAACAGTGAATTCTGTCTGGATGGTGTGGAGATGGTGGTGGTAGCAGTCTGGTGGTGGCTGCTAGAGGCTAGTGCTGGACAGAGGTCCAAGCCCCTGAGATAAAAGCCCTGCAATGCTGTTCTGGTGATGGGTCCACTCATATAGCATGAACATTGCCAACTGCCAATAGTTGGAGGAGAAACACCGCAGTTGCTGCAGTAGCCAGGCATATTTCCAAAGATGAGGGTGGAAAGAGTGACTACTAGAAAGAGTCCTACCATTATGAGGCAGCCCACAGCCACACAGCCACAGAATGGGAGGTAAGGACTGAGAAGTGGAAAGGCACTTAAGTACGGTTCTGTTCAAGATATGAAGAAGACAATTTGTTTGTTGGAAGGAGAATGTGAAGAGCTGAAGTGGGTGAACTGGTCAGAGTAGTGATGGAATTGTTCAGAGCTGGTAAACGAATGGACTGGGGGAACTGTTGGATGTAACAAGCCACCCTTTGGGTGAGAGGCAAAGAATGGCAGTAGAGTAAGTAATATCCAGCCTACTCCCTCCTTACTATGTTCTTAAAGAGCCTTGAAGGCATGGCTCTTCAGGAAGGCATGCTGCCCCATAAACTGTGGCATATCTAGCTGATTGAACTATAGTTGTTATTAATGGTTTTGTCTTAAATTATTTTATATTGATATATCAATATATTGATATTTTGCAAGGTGCTTGGAGTCTCTGGAAATGGAACAGCACACCAGTTGAAATAATAAAAAATAATTATAAATAACTAAAATAAAGTAGCCCAGATCCAATGCTTTAATTTTACAGCAATTTATTTTTTCTTTCAAAAACCTCATTTAAAATAGTCCCCACTATTTTTCAGGAAAGGGAGAGGCAGGGGAACATGGGATTGCAAGTGAAAGGAAGTTAGAAGAAGAATGATTGAATAAATAGCCTTCACATCATGCAACCCATGGCTACAACCCAATGCCAACATTTTGCATGCCAATTATGTCACATATACAGGAGTCATTATCTCAGATTATTGATTTGGGTGAAGTTTATCCTTCACTGCAAGATAAATAGCCTCATGAACTTGTACATATTAAATTTGTATAATATTTACTGAACAGTAGTTGAATTTACTTAAAAACATGATATAATCCATTAGAGGTAGAATAATCCATTAGAGGTAGAATATATTTAGGCTAGTAAAGGTAAAGGTTTCCCTTGACATTAAGTCCAGTCGCGTCCGACTCTAGGGGGCGGTGCTCATCTCCGTTTCAAAGCCGAAGAGCCGGCGTTTGTCCATAGACACTTCCGTCGTCATGTGGCCAGCATGACTACACAGAATGCCGTTACCTGCCCGCCAAAGCGGTACCTATTAATCTACTCACATTTGCATGTTTTTGAACTGCTAGATTGGCAGGAGCTGGGACTAGCAACGGGAGCTCACCCCGTCACGCGGTTTCAAACCGCCGACCTTCCAATCGGCAAGCTCAGCAGCTCAGCGGTTTAACCCGCAGTGCCACCACATCCCATTTTTAGGCTACCTTTTTACAAAAAAAGTAGTAAAATCAGCTGGTGGTAAAAAGTACATATCTGCTGATTTCAGACAAAGAAGCAATTCTAGATCATAAACTAAACCAAAAACTAGATTTATGATGGAAATATAAGCATTAGAGCTACACACACAACTACCATTGTATTGATGTTCTTGTGTGACTTCCTACAAGTACTGTATAATATTATGGATTTTTCACAATGCAGAGAAGTAATTATCTGGCTGTTCTCTTAAACTTATCAGTTCCTTTGTAACTACACTATTATTTGTAAACATTTCAGATTCCAGTTATAAGAAGAAATACAAATATTCCTTTTGTGCTTATATCATTTTATCTACGGCAGCATATATTCTATACAATGTATGTAATAATAAAGATACTTTCTATATGATTAGATACAATATGAAAACCTCAGTTTAGGAAAAGCATATTTTACTGAATGTGAGTAAATGTCTATTTGGATCAATGAGTCACTAATTTCTTTATTATTTATACTTCTTATTCTGAAGACTGGACAACTCTTGCCTTCCACATATCATACATTTATAGACTGCATTTGTCACAGATATAAACATTCTGTTCTATCTAATGTGTGGGAATGACACTCAAGCATGTGTGTATAAGACCCTGCACATGTCAATATCCATGTATATTTATCTATGCCTATAAAAGAACATCCTGGTAGGAGATGAATATTATCTATGATAATTTAAAATGGAATCTTCATCATTGGGAGGCAGGATACAAGGATGCCACAGAACTTATATATGGACTACAAAGCAGCTACTATAGCCCATTATTCTTAGAGGACAAACTTCTGACTGGGAACTAAAATAAATGGAAATCTGGTCTGATCCAAGAAATCAACTGCTATGAAAAGTCCTAGATACTTTGTTATAATATACATGCTTCACATTCTCATTTTATTTTCATTTGAGTACAAAACATACCAGTATATATTAAAAATATATAATATGTAATAGTCTTCCAAGTTGATATTATTTCAATTCTATATATATACTTTATGTGTGTGTGTGTGTGTGTATATACACACACACACACACACAGTATATATAGTTTTAAAGACTCAGACAGATATCTTAAAAGTAGGCTTTAAAAAAAGGTTCTCCTTCTTCAAGGAGGAGTAGCTACTCCTAGGAGTAACAATATCAAATTAAACTAATATTCATTAAGAGTGGCACAGAGATACTCTAAATACAAGAATAATCTGCATATTGAAGGCAACCTTGCTTATATCCAAGTCTACAGAATGATCATTCTCATACAACAATCTTTTAAAATTGAGATTGTTCTTTCAGTGCAGTGCCAATCCCCAGCTCTGTACCGTACAGCAACTCTTAATGGAAACATGTATTTTACATATGTGAATACCGCTGGGAATAGAGACATGATTTTACAATCTGAAATGTGCTTTTTTTAAAAAATAACTTTCTTGATAGTTTTGAATCCACCATGGCCCAGTAAATGTTTAATCTCTGCAACTTCTTCCAAGAAAACTGCCTTTTTATTGTCATGGAATTTTGGCTTTTACAGTTGGCTCAGCATGGTTACAACTGACTGATCTGCATCAGGAAGTTTCCCAGGCATGATTTAAGAGGTTTACAGGGGCCTCTGAAATTTTACTGGACTTCTTTATCCCATACAATGATAGAAACTGCAAACATCAGCATTAATTATTCTTATAATTCTAGTGAAACACATCCTACGAAATTCCTATCTTTGAAACTATGCCTCAGTCTAACAAAACTATGGAATACACCTCTTTTTCAGCAGCCTGCCTGTCTTACACATGTAAACAAAGTTCACCTTAAACTCACAAGTTCTGCAAATAATTACAATCAGTGCTAACAAGGGAGAAAAGGTTACCAAGCCTTCATCTCTATTACTGGGAGCTTCCTAGAAGTTTCAATTGATTTTCTACTTCATTTGTTCAAAAGTTCAGTTGTTAAACCATCAAAGTGCCATATCTATACGTGAGTCAAAAGTGGCTACCCTATGCTTGTAAGTCCCATGCAGCTCCTAGAAGTTAAAAAATGATTCAACCTAGGAGAAAGTTTATACATATAAGAGAATTGGAACTGTAAAACAATTGCCTCCCTTTTCCCTCTCCTACACATACTAGATCTATGGGATTTTGGATGACAGTAACAGAATTAGCCAAAGCATCAAAGATAAAATGGTGATGGTTTTACATGGATGAAGGTGCTGGGAGAAGAGACGTGTGGCAGTGAAAACAGCATGAGAGGAAGAAGTGGAGAATTGAAGGGAGACAATATAGGAGCAGTGATGATGATGAACAAAGCAACGTTGACAGAAATAACAAAATGTAACATCCAAGGTGGTGGCTGATACATAACTGCAGCAAACTGCAAGTGTCATATCGTTGAGGTTTCATTAACAGCCTCTGGTAATGACTTAAAAGGTTTACATATTTGAACCAGACAATAGTCCCTGGAAACTTACTGTAGATTCCATTATTCACTGCACTATACTTGTTTTGGACAGGGTATCTCTCTTAAAGCTTGTCAGACGGGTAACATTACCACTTCGTTGTCATTTTGTGTCATGCAGCTCTCTTAATTAATCCTTCCAACTATCCATCATGAAATTTTACTTATTTGAATTTGAGCCTGAAATCAGAATAAATCAGTTATCAGTCAAAGACCTCTTTGGTTACTTAATGAATAATCTACACAGAGAACTAGGCATGTTCTGTTGCACAGAGATGATGGAAATTACAGCTCAAGACATCTGGAGAACACCAGATGGAAAGGCAGGCCTATAGGCTCCTCCAAGCTATTTAACATCTACATAAAGCATTTGAGGAACGTGATATGAACTTGTCTTTTTATATTATATAGAACATTCACTTGTCCTGCTAATAGAATAGGCATGCACACTTGATCCAAACTCTATCAGCTAACTTTTTTTTCATGGGGATTTTGGCTGAAGTAACTTTGGCACAGGATTTGAGAGTATTTTTGGAAGCTTTGAAAAACATCCCAAGCCTCTGGGTTTTATTATTTAACAGAATCCTTATTTCTACATATCAAATCAAAACAAAATGGTATTCACTCAAGTTTTCACTGTACAACAGGACAACAAGAGCAGCAAAAAAAAAACCTAAGGTGCAACACATCAAAATCTTTCTGAACCTTGGTGCAGAAGAAAAACTGGAGCTTTCTAGAATTATAGCCAATCACAGTTTTTGAGAGAAGGCAACACGAACTGAAACCATGGGGTGTTTCTAAAGGTCTTTGATATGGGTTAAAATGAATTAATAGGGTTCTCTGACAACTATTACTAGTCTCTGCTCTTGCTGTTTAGTGTATAGTTTAAAAATATAATACATGATGTGTTCTTTCAAAGCTTTAGTATAAAATCATAAAACATGTTGCCTGATCCCTCATGGTGACATTCTGCTGCCTTCTAGGCCTTTACAAAATACTAGATTAGGAGTGGGGAACATATGGCTCTTCAAGTGTTACTGACTACAGTGCCCATCTGCATCACCCAATATAGCCAATGTTGAGGGATCAGGACACTATTATTATTATTGTTATTATTAAACTTTATATGCCGCCTGAACATCTGGAGGGCCACATATGTTTCCCACATTTTTCAGGATTCACCTTTCCTGGATTTGCCTCTAAATCTATGGACCTTTCAGCAAGTCTGTTCAATCAGAATTTTATTAAACTACACAAAA
The DNA here is from genome assembly GCF_035149785.1 of Candoia aspera. Lineage (NCBI taxonomy): Eukaryota > Metazoa > Chordata > Lepidosauria > Squamata > Candoiidae > Candoia > Candoia aspera. The sequence goes on along the minus strand of NC_086153.1, from coordinate 250,879,058 downwards.
CTGACATTGGGAATACCAGTTGGGGTCAGAATGATCCATATAACAGATACTGGTAATTCAGCCACAATACTTCCACTAATAATAATAATATTATAATAGTAATAGTAATATACAAGGATATTATTACAGAATTATTTTATATTTTAGGAAACTTAAAATCCACAATTCCGCAGATTTCATGTTCTAAATTTGTTAGGTTAAGTAACACTTTGGTTCATCAAATTAAGAAGTTGTGTTCTTACTCATTTCATCACCAGAGAGGTTAAACGTGACAAAAAAGATCTTGTTTCTTTTCTAAGAAAGCTCTTATGATGGAAGACTGAAGCAGGGAATTTTACATGCAGGTATTATATTCTCATTCAAATTAGTTATTCCAGCTGAGTGTAAGTTAGAAAGAGAAATTTTCTGCAATTTTATGTTACAATTCTGAATACATGAAGTAAAAAGCAAGCAAACATTGCATGTTTATACAAGCACCAATTTGAATGCATCATCACAGAAAACAGGGATATAAAGTCATGTCCTTATAAAGTCAACTTCAGTTTGTCCAGCAGAAAGATAAAGAGCGCCTTTTAAAAGCATCCTAGACATATTGCCAGGAAAATAACTACATGTTTTACTAGAGAAGAATATATTTAGAGGGAATAAAATACACTATGTTTTGCAGAAATGGATACCATATACCACTGACTGAGGCCCATGACTAATTTAATACCATTTTCAGGTCATTTTCCAGATGCAGTTAAAATCACCCTAAACATTATCAAGTGCTGCTTCAAGCAAGCATCTCACCAAACAAGAAGATGGGCACCTGCTTATATTGTTGGGGTTCTTGGCAGAGATGCCACCATCAAGATAATGTGTGAAATAAATTAGCATTAGCCCTGAACTTGCACCAGTGGCAGAAGACAACCCCCAATGGTTTAGCTCCAGTCTATTGCCTCCTCTTTGTTGGTTGTCACTCTGAATATTATGTGCGAATCCCTTTTAAGAAGTCCAGCAATACAGCCGTAGCGGAGAAGAAAGGGAGGAAGATACTAAGCAAATATATCTGGCATAAGGGAACATGTTGGGGCGGGGGGGAGGAGAGAGATGTAAGGGGCAGACCCATCATTCCTTGTTCTTTGTAAACAAGCAAGCAACCTTTGTGGTTACTTTACTGCCAAACTTGCAGGCGCTAAATAATCAGCGCTGGCTGATCACTTTATACATGATTTAGGCCAATGATTAGCTTCCTTATAAAATTAACTGGGCAGGATTTTCACTTCTAAGTGGTATTACTGTTGAGACAGCCAGCATTTACCAACGTGAACTAAACTTGCTCCAAATGTGGATATAACTCTTACTTAGACACAAGAGGATCCAGTGCTTCATGGTTTGATATTGTAAAAAATACCTGGACCTTTAAAGGGGGGAAAATGGAATGTTAGCCATGAATGAGAATTTTCTCTCTAACCTGTCTGAATTTGGGCCTGGATCAAACATACATATAGATTCCCTCCATCCCACCTCATTTATTAAGAGTTTTGATTATATCATGCCTGGACTGCAGCAGAAAAGGTGATTATGCAGTCCTTGAAGGACTTCAAAGGTTGCCTTAAAATATATCAATTCTCAGCCTTTGAATTGGCTCTTTATCAATAAAAAGGAAAGACTGGGCAATGTGATTCTGTGTGGTCAAGGTTCGATTTGTTGTTTAAAAATTGATTTGTAGTACTTTGCCTAAAAATGCAACCAGTCTTGTACTGTAGAAAACGATATATATTTGCTATTTTAATTTCATTCTTTCTTCACAACCATGTTAGCCTGTTCACCCTTAGTTTTCTATACTGTATCTAGTCTTGTTTGAACTGGTTGAATTGTATTCACAAGGGGTGGGAGGTACTGTTACTTATCACTTTTAAGAAAATTAATAACATTTATGCTAAAAATCCCTCCAAATTCAGCGACATCCCAGAATTTCTCGATTCCTGAGAAAAGGTAAACAGACACAACTGAAAACAACGCATCTGCTGTAATACAGTGCAATGCATCTGCTATAATACAAGGAGACATGAAAATATTTTGTTTTTATTGTATTTCAATCTTTTTTAGCTTTATTGTAAACCGCCCAGAGTCCCTCTTTTGGAGGAGATGGGCAATGATGAAATTTGATAAATAAATAAATTTCTACTTCTAATATTTATGGTGGCTCATTCACAATTCCAAATCATATCCATGCTTATTGGATAAGATTTTCTTTCTTCCTTCCATTTCTTTCTTCCATATACACTAGTCTAAGCCCATAATTTTTATTGTAATCCGCACAGAGTCCCATAATTTTTATTGTAAACCACGCAGAGTCCCTCCTTGGGAGGGAGATGAGTGGTGATAAAGTTTGATACATAAATAAATAAATAATAAACTTACTTTGTTTTGCTTGCTTCTTTCCTTCCTGGTTATCTAAGCGAACTCTGATAGTTCCTTTCTGTCCTGCTAGTTGGTGTTTAATGTTATAAAAAGCAGGCAGTACTGTAATAACTTCAGCAAAGGATCGTTACCTTGTCGTGGTGCTGGAGCTTGAGCACCTCAGTGATGCCATGAGCTAAACCGTGAAAGGCCACCCAAGACGGGAAGGTCATGACAGAGAGGTCAGACTAAATGCGATCCCTGGGGAAGGTAATGGCAACCCACCCCAGTATTCTTGCCGTGAAAACTAAATGGATTAGTACAACCAGAGATATGTCAGTATACCATCGGAAGATGAGACCCCCAAGTCGGAAGATGGTCAAAATGCTACTGGGGAGGAACAGAGGATGAGTTCAACTAGCCCCAGATGTGATGACGCAGCTAGCTCAAAGCCGAAAGGATGGCTAGCGGCCGATGGTGCTGGTGGTGAATGGCGAATCCGATGTTCTAAGGATCAACACACCATTGGAACCTGGAATGTAAGATCTATGAGCCAGGGCAAATTGGATGTGATTATTGGTGAGATGTCAAGATTAAAGACAGACATTTTGGGCGTCAGTGAACTGAAATGGACTGGAATGGGCCACTTCACATCAAATGACCACCAGATCTACTACTGTGGACAAGACGACCACAGAAGAAATGGAGTAGCCTTCATAATTAATAGTAAAGTGACGAAAGCAGTGCTTGGATACAATCCAAAAAACGATAGAATGATCTCAATTCGAATTCAGGGCAAGCCATCTAACATCACAGTGATCCAAATATACGCTTCAACCACAGATGCTGAAGAAGCTGAAGTAGATCAGTTCTATGAGGATCTGTAGCACCTACTGGACAACACTCCTAAAAGAGATGTTATTTTCATCAAAGGAAACTGGAATGCTAAGGTGGGCAGTCAAATGACACCTGTAATTACAGGTAAGCATAGCCTGGGAGAACAAAACGAAGCAGGACATAGGCTGATAGAATTTTGCCAAGACAACTCACTCTGCAGAACAAACACTCTCTTCCAACAACCTAAGAGACGGCTTTATACATGGACTTCACCAGATGGACAAAACCAAAATCAGATTGACTACATCCTTTGCAGCCAAAGGTGGCGGACATCTGTACAGTCAGTAAAAACAAGGCCTGGAGCTGACTGTAGTTCAGATCACGAACTTCTTCTTGCACAATTTAGGATCAGACTCAAGAGATTAGGGAAGACCCACAGATCAGCTAGATATGAGCTCACTAATATTCCTAAGGAATATGCAGTGGAGGTGAAGAATAGATTTAAGGGACTGGACTTAGTAGATAGGGTCCCGGAAGAACTATGGACAGAAGTTCGCAACATTGTTCAGGAGGTGACAACAAAATACATCCCAAAGAAAGAGAAAACCAAGAAGGCAAAATGGCTGTCTGCTGAGACACTAGAAGTAGCCCAAGAAAGAAGGAAAGCAAAAGGCAACAGCAATAGGGGGAGATATGCCCAATTAAATGCAAAATTCCAGAGGTTAGCCAGAAGAGATAAGGAATTATTTTTAAACAAGCAATGCGGGGAAGTGGAAGAAGTCAATAGAACAGGAAGGACAAGAGACCTCTTCCAGAAAATTAGAAACATTGGAGGTAAATTCCAGACAAAAATGGATATGATCAAAAACAAAGATGGCAAGGACCAAACAGAAGAAGAGAGCAAGAAAAGGTGGCAAGAATATACAGAAGACCTGTATAGGAAGGATAACAATATCGGGGATAGCTTTGATGGTGTGGTCAGTGAGTTAGAGCCAGACATCCTGAAGAGTGAGGTTGAATGGGCCTTAAGAAGCATTGCTAATAACAAGGCAGCAAGAGACGACGGCATCCCAGCTGAACTGTTCAAAATCTTGCAAGATGATGCTGTCAAGGTAATGCATGCTATATGCCAGCAAATTGGGAAAACAGAAGAATGGCCATCAGATTGGAAAAAATCAACTTATATCCCTATATCAAAAAAGGGAAACACTAAAGAATGCTCAAACTATCGAACAGTGGCACTCATTTCACATGCCAGTAAGGGAATGCTCAAGGTCCTGCAAGGTAGACTTCAGCAATTCATGGAGCGAGAATTGCCAGATGTACAAGCTGGGTTTAGAAAAGGCAGAGGAATTAGGGACCAAATTGCCAATATCCACTGGATAATGGAAAAAGCCAGGGAGTTTCAGAAAAACATCTATTTCTGTTTTATTGACTATTCTAAAGCCTTTGACTGTGTGGACCATAACAAATTGTGGCAAGTTCTTAGTGGTATGGGGATACCAAGTCATCTTGTATGCCTCCTGAAGAACCTGTATAACGACCAAGTAGCAACAGTAAGAACAGACCACGGAACAACGGACTGGTTTAAGGTTGGGAAAGGAGTACGGCAGGGCTGTATACTCTCACCCTACCTATTCAACTTCTACGCAGAACACATCATGCAACATGCTGGGCTTGAGGAATCCAAGGCTGGAGTTAAAATCGCTGGAGGAAACATTAACAATCTCAGATATGCAGATGATACCACTTTGATGGCTGAAAGCGAGGTGGAACTGAGGAGCCTTATGATGAAGGTGAAAGAAGAAAGTGCAAAAGCTGGCTTGCAGCTAAACCTCAAAAAAAACCAAGATTATGGCAACCAGCTTGATTGATAACTGGCAAATAGAGCGAGAAAATGTAGAAGCAGTGAAAGACTTTGTATTTCTAGGTTCGAAGATTACTACAGATGCTGACTGCAGTCAGGAAATCAGAAGACGCTTAATCCTTGGGAGAAGAGCAATGACAAATCTCAATAAAATAGTTAAGAGCAGAGACATCACACTGACAACAAAGGTCCGCATTGTTAAAGCAATGGCGTTCCCCGTAGTAACATATGGCTGCGAGAGCTGGACCATAAGGAAGGCTGAGAGAAGGAAGATCGATGCTTTGGAACTGTGGTGTTGGAGGAAAATTCTGAGAGTGCCTTGGACTGCAAGAAGATCAAACCAGTCCATCCTCCAGGAAATAAAGCCAGACTGCTCACTTGAGGGAACGATATTAAAGGCAAAACTGAAATACTTTGGCCACATAATGAGAAGACAGGACACCCTGGAGAAGATGCTGATGCTAGGGAGAGTGGAGGGCAAAAGGAAGAGCGGCCGACCAAGGGCAAGGTGGATGGACGATATTCTAGAGGTGACGGACCCGTCCCTGGGGGAGCTGGGGGTGTTGACGACCGACAGGAAGCTCTGGCGTGGGCTGGTCCATGAAGTCACGAAGAGTCGGAAGTGACTGAACGAATGAACAACAACTGTAATAACACCTCACTCCCCACCCCCCAAGTAATGGTAACAGGGAAATCATGACACTTTCTTTACATACAATAATAAGAGGGTTTCTTTTACTTTAGCTAGAAATATCATGGGGAAAAATATCTACTTTTCCACACACAAGAAGGGAATGAAAGGTGGTTGGAATTTAGCAGAAAGTACCTGCTACAGACTTTACTGCTAGTCATGGATAAAAGAAGTTTCTTTTCCTCTCTGCCACATGAAGAACAGAGCGGCCCATGGTTTCACCAATAATGGTCTTGCTAGTATTCCAAATATATTGGGAGTTGCAGTTTCCAGTATTTCCAGCCAGCATGGACACTGGCCATACTGTTTTTTGAATTCTAGCAGCTGAGAATACCTGAGGGAATGGGTTTGAAAAAGATAAAAAAAACATCTGAAACTACTAGAACAGTGTTTCTAAACCGTGGCAACTTGAAGATGTATCAACTTCAACTCCCAGAATTCCCCAGCCAGCAAGACTGGCTGGGGAATTCTGGGAACTGAAGTCCACACATCTTCAAGCCACCAAGGTTGAGAAACGTTGTACTAGAAGCTATATGAATTGTAACTCAGAACTGCGAAGCTTTCTGATTAGGACTTCAACCTTCATCCTATGCTTCAAATTATTTTCTACAAATAGAATCAGAACTATAGCTTCACCTAGAACAGTTTACACACTTGGGGTGGCTTTTAGATTAAACAAATTTTTTAAAAATTGAAAAACTTCAAGTATTTGGATGTCCTGCATTTAGCACTATCTTGAGATATTATCCATGAGGAAATATTGTAGATTAAACATGCTCCCACATAGACTCATAACTTTTTTACTTTTTTTCATGCACAGGGTAGGCATGATTAAAGGAACAATTAGCAATTTTTTAATGCTATGATGCAATGTTAATTAAAAATGCTACACTTTCTACCTTTTTTATTACACATATATTACTTGATTTAATCTGAAACCCTTTTTGGTGGTGCTTAGAAGTGATCAGCAAGTGTCATTCTATGAAAGTTGGGAAAACACCAGCAAAAGGGTGGTGGTGGTGGTTGATGGATGCTTATTCGTGAAAGAGGTGAATTCCAGAAATTCTTTCTTGTCTCATGAAACATGGATGGAATGCTGCTTTTCAGAAAACTCCTCTCAAGATTGTCCTTCCAAAAAAAAGTCTTGTCATATAAGGGCCTAGTAAGTATTCTTATTATTTCCACTACTCATAAAAGCTTTAAAAGTTATTTTTATTACCTTGGAAAACTTGAATTTCTTATATGTATGCCAAATTTGATTTCACATTTAGCAAACTTTGTTTTGCAAAATTTACTTGCCTGAAACGAAGTATTGCACAAAGCTGTTAAACAAAATATTGGTCTAACTAAGCCTTTCCATGTTTAATTATATTCAGGTCAGGACTGTGTTTTCGCAACTACTACCGTTGTGAACAGTTCCAACACTGTTATTCAATTGCACAGTTGTTGTTGTTGTTATTCTCTCTCTCTCTCTCTCAATAGCAAACATACCGTATACTTTTGCCTCCTATTTTCCTCAGAACAAGAGCCCTGCGTGGTAGGTTGGGTTAAGAGAGAGTGACTGGCCCAAGATCACCCAGCCAGCTTTCACGACAAAGGGAGGCCTAGAACTCAGTCTTCTGGTTTCTGGGCCAGCACCTTAACCACTACATCCCTAGTAGTTTGAAGAGGCTTGTGTCTTTTTGTTTTAGCAAATATTAATATGAAATAGCTTGCTATGCCAAATGTTTAGCTCTATCCACTCTGCAGTAGTTCTGATATACTTCATACATTATTACTAGCATGACCATTATTTGATTAGCAGAATCTGTATCAATATTATATTTCACTCACAAATATTTTATAGATAAGATACATATACTCAGGTGCTGCCATCAGTATCAGTTCCCAAATTCTTTTGTACAACTGCACAGCCAATCTAAGATAAGTTACTAGCTTGAAAGCATAAGTTGTAGACTTACATAGGTATATCTATTAGCTTCACTTCAAAATCAATCAGACTTTCCTCCTGTCTCCCCAATTTAAGCCTCCACTCAAAATACACATGAAAATGTGTAATGATAGGATTAGAAACAGAAATTCCACGTACAAAGTTAACTCAGTTTAGAAGGGAAATGGCACATTCTAGCTTCCTTGGAGAGAGATTTCAAAGATCAAGAGACAAACATGGATCTACACCTGAGTTGTTACAGGCACAGAATCCACTTGCAAAAGGTATTCCTAAAGCTGAACAGAACTCATTTTATCTCCCATCCTCACTCACAGGACTATCAGAGGATATTTTGTATCACTGAGAAGGATAAGGACTGTGCCCATCTTCCATATTTGCCTAGGCAGACAGGGAAAAGGGAACAGAAGCTCCTTGCATGGAGAGCAAAGGATTTTCATTCCTTGTAAGACCCGAATATGAAGCCTGAATACATGTTGGAGAAGAGAGGAGAAAAAGTAAGGCTCAATGGAGATCTCACTACATAAACACTTGCCTCCTTCAGCCATAAGAGCCAGTTTGGTCCAGTGGTTAAGGTGCTGGGCTAGAAACCAGGAGACTGTGAGTTCTAGTCCTGCCTTAGGCATGAAAGCCAGCTGGGTGACCTTGGGCCAGTCACTCTCTCTCAGCCCAACTCACCTCACAGGGTTGTTGTTGTGGGAAAAATAGGAGAAGGAAGGAGTATTAGGTATGTTCACCGCCTTGAATTATTTGTAAAAATAATAAAGGCAGGATAAAAATAAATAAATAAATCATAAATCATAAGAAATGAACAGGGTGAAATCTACCTTTGTTAATCACTCTGAAGAAATAACCCTTAAAGGACTGATGACCCTAAAGATACACAAATCTTCACTACTGTATGAGAAATTATACAACTCAACTTTTTACAGTGTTCACAGAAGGGAAACTCAACAAAAAAAAGCCAATTAAAAGAGGTTTTGTTTAACATAAACAAGCTGCTGCCTTAGCCATATGTCTTTGTTCTTGTAAATGTAATCCCCCTATTTGATACCCTAGACTGGAGACTTTGAAATTCCTCTTAAGGATAATAACAGTAGACAGCACTTGAATGCTCCCTTTGAAGCACACACTACACAGACTTTACTGCTGACCTTCAATTTTCAACAAGATTAATCCCAGATCTACAATTGAGGTAGTCTAAATGTGATTATCAATCACAGTTGGTTTTTTCATTGTTGCTGACCGTTTTAGAATACACTCCAAAATGGCAACTGGCTGGATATAAATTACCTGTTCAACATTGCATTAATATTTTATGCATAATAAAATGTAAAGGGAGAAAGCCTCTTGCTCCCTCTACACATTTTTATTTGCTTTGGAGTAGACCAAAACATTGCTTGCCTTGCTCTGTACACTGGCCAGTGCATGGCTGCAATATTCCAACAACAGTCAAGAGACAGACATGTTCCTGTATCCCTTTCAAAGGTGAGTTTGTTTGTTTGTTTGTTTGTTTATTGCTTGGTAAGTTGTAGCTGCACAATGAATAATTCCTGAGAATGCAAAATTCAGGAAGAGTCATGTCTGAAATTGTAAGATTATGCAAGTGAATGGTTACTGCAAAGACCAAAACAGAGAGACAGCCAGACAGCCAGACAGACACTAGGATGAGAGTTTTCTAGTTCTTACTATGCTATCCTATTCCCAAACCTAATTTAATGTTCCAAAAGGAAGATTTAACATGACTCTCTATCTGCCAAGGAAGGTTAGAGCAAAAAAAAAAGAATATAAACATCACAAAAAATCTCTACCCTGCCAGCTTCCTTTCATTATCACCTGGGGTTGCCAACTCACACAGAATCCAATGCTGCATATATTTCCCCTCAACAAATATAAATACACACACACACACACATGCATGCATCTCTTTATATATAGGCCACATTAGAAAAAAAAAAGCAGGGCCAGGACAAAATATTAAATATTAACAGAATTAAAATGAGTTACCTATAAAATAAGACAACCCATTTACAAAATTAATGTAAATTCAATCTGCTTACACACATACTCAGAAACCATTGAATGCAGAAGGATACACGTAAGAAAGAGAAAATAGAAACCTGGGTTAAGCACTATAGGTCTCTGCATGTTTACTCTGTAATAAGACCCATTGGATTCAGGAGCTCTTACTTTCAATAAAATATGGATACACTGCTGCTATCGAGGAAATATATCTTTTTAGCCAGCCTACAGCACACATGTTGTTGGCGGGGAGGAAATTGGGGAAAAATCCTTGGGATACCAACCTGATTTCCACAAAGAACCTGGCTGATAGAGGCATATGTTCAAATGATTTCTGCCGCTTCTTTCCCAGGTAAACATACTCAGATCTTCTAGCTCCTGTTCAATCAGCGTGTTAGCTTCATTCTCTTCTTGTTCCCTGCCACCTGTAGAAGCTGCACTTCCACAGTAAAGAGCTGCTCTGTCTATTGAGACTTTCCATCATCTGAGGATCTGGATTTTTAAGAGTCCTCAGTTGCCTCTCAGCTACAGGTAGTCCTCGATTTACGACTAACGATGATTCAAAGTTATGACAGCCTCAGAAAAAGTGCTTTATGACCTGTAGTTGCACTTATGACTGTCATGCCACCTCCATGGTCATGTGATCGCAATTGGGGCACTTGACAACTGGCTCACATTTACAACCGGCTGCAGTGTCCTGCAGTCACGTGACCATGACTTTCAACCTTTTTTGCTGGTTTCTAGCAAAAAACGTCCATTGGGGAAGCTGGATTCGCTTAATGACCCATGATTTGCTTAACCACCATCATAAAAACAGTCATAAAATAAGGGATCCAGTCATGTGGTGACTCAATTTATGACTGTAATGATTTACGATGGAAATTCCAGTCCCAATTGTGGTCACAGGTCAAGGACTACCTGTAATGTGTTTGCTTCCATCCCCAATGAAGGCAAAAGCTCCCCACCTTTCAGTTACTTGCTTTCACTTCTGTGCACCTCTCACACTGCTCCTCACTTTCAACAATAGCTTTGTCTATTACTGTATTCTCACCTAATGCAAGGTGACCTTCCTCCCCCATCTCCCACACAAGTTAAATACTTATTAGGGGAGGGGATCTCTTCTTCAATGCAGGTAAACACAGCATGGGCTAACTGTTGTTGGAATCAGTGTTACACATTACTAAACCTGGGGATGGAGTGTGGTATAGCATATGCTTCAAGATGCATTAAGTTCAGGATTCAACTGGATTCTCTAATTAAAGAAATCTCAGGCAGCCCAGCTAAAACCTTCACTTTATTCCTGAGGGAACCACTGTCAGTCAGCGTAGACAACACTGGGCTAAATGAGTCAAAATCCTGTCAAGTGAAAGTCAGCATTATATGTCCTGTATGATTATAGAAACAGTTTCTTCTTTTCAATGGTTCCCTGGCTTTACATTATCCAGGAGCTATACTATTCCTTCTTCCTGCAAAGTCCAAGTGGTTTGAGATTTCCTTATAATGATTATTTGTAAAAAGAAGATTTGGTAACTACAGCCTAGTCAGCTTGACATCAATATTGGGCAAAATTCTGGAAGTGAAAGTTGGTTTCTTAGCATTTAGGGGGAAAAATGCATTGCTTAGAAGGAAACAGCATGGGTTTATCAACACAATATCATGCCAAATCAATTCAATCTTCTTTTTTTTTTACAAGAGTCACCACTTTAGATGACCACAGGAACACCAAGGACGTAACGTACTTTGATTTCAGTAAAGCATTCCGCAAAGTCTCCCATTAGAGCCTACTGAAGAAGATGACAAAAAGTAGGGTGCATTTGCTCCCATTAGACTGATACAGAGTTGATCCAACAAATGTTCTCAACAAGAATATAACAATGGTTCCACATCAAGTTGGAAGGAAGCAACGAGTGGCATACAGCAAGACCCTGTGATAAATTATTTGGACGTGGGGTTAGATAATATTTTATCAAATTTGCAGATGACACAAATATCAGAAGAATAGTGAACACTTTAGAGGACAGTATCAAGATTCAAGAGGAGCTTCAGAAACTGGAATGACGGACCAAAACCAGCAAGATAAATTCCAACAGGAACAAATGCAAAGTCCTACATTTAGGTAGGAAAATCGGAGGCGGGGGGAGGGGTGACCATACTGAGCAGCAGCACATGCAGCAAGGATCTGGGTGTCTTGGTGAACCAAATGTGAACATGAGTCAACCATGAGATGCAGCTGCAAAAAAAAAACTCTCAAAGAAATCCTAGTCTGTATCAACAGAGGTGCAGTGTCAGAACAAAAGAAAGCACTGTTCCTTTTTATCCTGTGTTGGCTAAATTATACTTAAAATACTGTGTCCAGTTCTAGGTACTGCGTTACAGGATGAAGATTAAGAAATTGGAGCATTTCCAGAAGAGAGCAATCAGGATGATAAGTGACCTGGAAGGAAAAATGTATAAGGAACTATTGGAGGCACTGAGTATAAAACTATGGGGAGACATGGTAACTGTCTTCAACTATGTAAATGACTGCTACATAGAAGCTGGGGCAGAACTGTTCAGAATTATTCCAGAAGACAGGACAAGCAGCAATGGGTTTAAATGACAATATGTGCCAGGCAGCCTTACAGACAGGTGGTGGACTCTCATCTGCTATTCTTAGTGGATTCCTACTAGGCAAAGGGTTGGTCCAGATGATACCCAGTAACTTGTCTTATACTTATAGACTATGATTTCCAACTAATTACACCAGGAATCCCACCTATTCTATATGTTAATCCCATGGTTTGAATCCTCCTCCTTTCATCCCTTTGCCCCCTTTTCAAGTCAATTGTCATGTGACTACTCATTTTCCAGCTTTCAAGGATTCTGCCATCTCTCTCTTGTTTACAAAGTATCTTTCTCTTGCATAAGAATAATAAATTCCTACCTCACTAGCTTCAACCCTTACATGGAGTGTGCCAAGGGAAAAGTTTAAGGTATTGGGAATGCCTTACTTAAGAAGTGTGTGTGTGGTTAAACCAAAGAGGTAGGATCAAGAATGAATGTGTGCTAAATGAATATAGGTTGGATACTAAAGGTAAAGTAAAACCTTGACATGGTTCAGTCATACAGGGAGAATGAAAGATGACTCAGGACAAATGTATGAAGAAACAGTGAACAGGTTGAGAGGAAGGGGAAGACCAAGAAAGTTGGGTTGGCTGGAGTTGATGAAAGCCTCAAAAAGAGAGAGCTAAAGAGGTTAAAGAACAGGAGTCAATATAGGAATTGGCACATCCATGAGATGGAGGCAAGAACGGTTTTCAAAGACAGAACGATATGAGAGGCATAATGAACAGAGTTGGCGTAAAATAGATTGATTTACACACATATCCTTTCCTTTTCTCTTACCTCATCTCTTCGGTTTCTTTTATTTGCTACTTCTTACTCTTTTTCTGCACTTTGCATAATGCTGCTTACCTTGAGAGGGAATTGTGTGATGAATATGTTGTTCAAAGCACCAAAAATGCAATTAGAACAGCTTGAAAACTGCTGAATAGTCATCAGCTGAGGCAGCATACAAAGTGTAACTGAGCCTTGCTGCCATCACAGCCCCCCGGAAATCTAGACACACACACAGAACAGAATCAAGGGCAATGTTAGGCTAAGGACTTGATCTTCCCAAAACAAATTAAATTGCATTCACCCAAGGAAGGCTGACCAAGAGGACTGGATTTAATTCCAGCTTACTCCCATGTAACTCGATATTAACCAAGGGAGTACTGACCCCTTTACTGGAGTTTAGTGAGAAGTAGCAATAGAGCTGAATGTCCTAAGCATTTTGGATACATTTCACTCCAAAGTTCCAGATAAGCTCTCCCAGAAGTGTCCTCTAGAACTGGAGTAATATTAGAGAACATATAGGCTGGCCATGGTTATGCAACAGTCCTCCTGGCACCATCATTTACTATCATGGGAGAGCAAGAAAGAGGATGAGTGAAAATTTGTCAGTAAGGCACGACCCACAGTATCAAAAAGTCTCCCAAATTAACAGGGCTCTGTTTATTTTCCTCAACCATTTCCTGTCATAGCTTGTCAAAAGCAATCAAAACTGTTTTGTTCTGAAATCTCAAACAAATAGTTCAGAGATAAACCAAAATGATAAGTTTGAGTTTGTGTTATAGTGGTTATTATGTTATATAACGTAGTTTTACACCATGTTCTATACAAACACATCACAAAGCAGTTTACAAAATAGGTAATGCCATAAGAGAAATAAATTAAAATAATATAAAATGATACAAATTAAAAAGATAGAGATAAAAGAAAATAATAGCAATAGACATATTCATCCAATATCATACGCAGAAGGTAAAATGGTTTCTCAACCAGGGTTCTGTGGAACCCTAGAGTTCCATGAGAGGTCACTAGGGTTCCCTGGGAAATCATGATTTATTTAAAAATTATTTCAAATTTGAGCAACTTCACATTAAAGAAGTCAGTATCATTCTTTATTTTTAGTTTAAGAACACTGTTAATTCTAGACATAGGCCTACACATGAAACAAATATAGGCCTACACATGAAACAAATATAATAATTTTGGAACTTCTGGCCTATATTTGAGCCTGAATGTGCAGGGGTTCCCTGAGGCCTGAAAAATATTTCAAGGGTTCCTCAAGGGTCAAAAGGTTGAGAAAGGCTGGTCTGGTGAAGAGATGTCGTAGTTGGTGCCTTAGAAATTGCATAGGACAGAACAGTCCACAGTGTTGAAGCCACCATGGAGAAGGCCCATCTTCGTACTACCACGAGATAGCATTCTGCAGGTCCTGGCCCACTCAAAGGACCTCTCCAATGATCTCAGTAATCAACAGGTCTGCAATGGCAAGGACAGTCAACCAGGTATACTTCTCCCAAATTGTTTGGCATCATGCATTATAAGCAAAACCCTGAACCTGTTTACCCATCAGTTGAGTAAGCAGGGTATACTTCACCTCTCCAGATATTTGTTCAGAAAGGAATCCAAAACAATTGGATAGTTCATTGTCAAGATTATTTCAACCAAATGAAATCGAACAATAGGACCAAAGCAAGGCAGACTGACCAATTCTATCACAGCAGTGGCCAGATTGGGCTGATGGCAAAGATTTAAGTCACCATGTGGTTTTCACCAAGAAGCAAAATTCAAGGCAAGAAAGTATCACAATCAACTAGGCAAATGGATGTCAAGGATCCTCTCCAGGTCAGTCTCAGGGAAACAAAACTTTTTCCCCCCATGTGCCACAGCAGGTTGTTACCTCTGTTGTTTGCTCTTGGATCTTTAAGGGAGTGATATTTTTATCTTATTCTTATTCTTCAATTCTGGCATAGCAAGGATCCACCCAGCCTCAAATTGCTGATAGAAATGCTAACCTCTGCCCCAGATCTAATTATTGCAATGATCTCTATGTGTGTGTGTATGCATTGTGTATGATTTAGTTCACACATTAGCAATCGTAGCATAGCAAAATACAAATTAGAAACGGAAGTAGTGATTACATGACTTCCTGTAATCCTCAGCGATGAATGAGAACATGGCTGGAGATTAACTGGACTTCCAGGACATTGCAGAAATATTCCACACTACTAGAAGAGCACTTGTTTACATAAGCTGTATTGACGCATGAGTACCAAAGACACTTGTTCATCCATGAACCATCAGTTGCCTGCCCATTTGAGCTTCGATATTTAGCAGTTCTAAGCAGACAACTTGCTGAAAACCTGCCCCTCTTCATTAGGAACATCAAGATTAAAGTTCTTACATCTTATTAACTAGAATATGCCTACATAGACAGTACAAATAAATTACCTGAATTCAAAGTACTGGAAAAATGTAGCAAAAACTCAGCCTTGCTTTAACAACTAATTGTGCCATCAGAGTATAAAGGCTCCTGTCATGTACATAAATAGACTGGTGAATATGAACTTTAATATGTAGTGTTCCATATAATTGCTTTGCCTTTGCCTAATATATCAACTAGATGAAAATACTGCCATATTTGCATGAGAAATGTAAGGGAAAAAATAACAATTTTCTGCAACGTTCACTACACACACATGCACAATTATTAAGAAATTGTAGAGAAGCCAATACACATCTTGATACAACCATACCAGCTT
Organism: Candoia aspera; assembly: GCF_035149785.1. Classification (NCBI taxonomy): domain Eukaryota; kingdom Metazoa; phylum Chordata; class Lepidosauria; order Squamata; family Candoiidae; genus Candoia; species Candoia aspera. The sequence goes on along the minus strand of NC_086153.1, from coordinate 250,863,174 downwards.
TACAAAAGTTTCTAAACTAGCTGCAGCTAATGTAACTATTCATTGTGCTGGCAAAATAAATCTGAGATCTAATGAGAGTCCTAGAACTGGAAGTCTGTTTACTTGTGAAGCAATCAATATAATGCAATCAATTATGCTTCTTCTGGAATGATCATAGTCTTCAGTATGAGAAAGCTATGCAGGATCAACTTGAAAAACAAGTTTAACTCTTGCCCACAAGCTAATATTACACTCTCCAACACACCTTTCTAAAATTTCTTTTGTGCATACAGCTTGTGCAATCCAGTTCTAGGCAATTATTTACAATTGAATGTTATGCATCTTCTTCAAAAAGCAATTTTATAACTCTACATTTGGTTTACACCCAATTTATAGTATTGCCATTTCTATAATGATCAGTGGCTTTTCTTACATTTTTCCTTTTTTCTCACAGAAAAAAATGAGAATGTAATGAGAAGTGATGAGAAATTTCAAATATCACATAGCACAGACACTCTCCTGAAATATTAGAACTTCCACTGCCCATGCTGATCCAAAGTTCGTGGGAAATGTAGACTCAAGACCCATCAGGCCACAACCAAGTTGGTAAAGGCTCAGAGAGTTAGCATCATGGACCTTTCCATGATTTTTATTTCAGTCCAGCTAACGTTCTGCTCGTAGATACCTTTGAGGAAACAGCTATGACTACATTGCTTTGTACTTTCATTCTCAATTAATACAACGCAGTGACTGTATTTATCTCTGTGTGTATGCACAAAACACTTGTACAGTATACACAGACAGGTGATCTCTGGGTCAGGAGCCATGTCCAATTAATATATTTTTTGCTTTTGGGTGCTAATTAATGCCACTCCGAAGAAGAGCCTGTCCATAAATTACCCATGCAAACAGTAAGGAAGTATACACTGCAATTACACAGGCTAGAGCTTCACCATGAAACACTTGTGGACGGTCTGTAATTAGCCTGCAGTAAGAAAGAATAGCCTGCGGAAGACTGCACAAGGAAACTTTGATTCAAGGGAAAAGAAGTGGTTCTTTCAGGCTATTAGTGCGCTGCATTAATGCAGTTGACTGAGCAGACAAATAAAATCCTGCGTCCTAGCAACTTTTGCAGATTTCTTTGCAAAATGAATGCATCACAATAGGTAGAGGCATACAAGCAGCTGTATACTTCCACTTGTGAACAGCAGCAGAGAACACATATGGAATCAGAACAAGTTTCCGATCTCTTCCCTTCATCTTTACTATACAGTTGCTGTAAAATGGCAGGCTCTGGCAAGCTCTGCGCCAATCCCACCTACCTAAGACAATAATTAGAAATGCAAAGTTATATGTGCATAACCTGAATAGATATTCTTAAATCATCCAAATCCCAAGTGCTTATTTTCAGCTAGGAAACGGAAGCAATACAAGTGGTAGCCTAAGTAATATTTCCCCCGGGGAGATAGAGAAATCCAATTTCTTTCCTTATACCTGAGAAACCAAAATATGAAGTGCATATACAGCCTAATTGATTAGTTTCATAACCATCTATCTATAGAACATTATTCTAAAATTGCACTTCAAACTCAACATAGTTAATCAGCTTCCACAATTCTTTCAGTGTTTTACATCTAAAATGGCATGGATTATCTTTTGTGAAAGAAAGAAACAACAAGCACCAGGATCAAGAAATGGGACTCCAAATTTAACATCATTCAATCACAACCATTCAATTGGTATGTAATGTCTGATATGTAAACCCAGCTCTCCCTTCGTTCACAGGGTCAACACTTGCCCCAGGGGGTGACTGTGCAAGATTTCTGTTGTATGATTACCACTAAAAGCAGAAAGACCCACTAGCTAAAACCACACCTCTCTCATAATTTGCCTCTTTGAATTATTCAATGTCTATTCCGTAACATGACTGTATGAGTTAAGAGAAGAAAACCATGTGGAATTACAGCTTAGTCATCCATTTAGACATAAACTGCCCTTTGCTCCCTGCGTGAATAATTCTACGGATTCATTACCAAAGAATAGAGCCATCACATACTATAGGAGCCTTGAGTGACTGTAAAAAGTGAAGGATCCTGGAAGGTGGTCAACACAGCAAATTAATCCACTGTCTCCTCTTAAAATGAAGTATATAAATTGAATTTTAAAATGACTAGTTGCCTTAAGAATCTGTATCTTCCTACTATAAATGCCATGCTGAGGATCAGCCTGATTCACCAGATAATTTACCACCATCTGGCCATATCCACTATTTTATGGCTCGCCATATGCACTATTGCAACCATGCTCTAAATGGATAAGCCCTTCCCCACAGGCCCCCAAAAGTTGGGGACTTTTAAACTAAATGAACTATGCCAAAAGGGTACTAGTGAGGCATTTTGGAATTATAGCTAATCCTCATTTAGCAACTGACTTGTTTAGTGACCATTTGCAGTTACAACAATGATGAAAAAGTAACTTTGCGACCATTCCTCACATTTATGACCTTTGCAGGTCTGTAAAGCAAAGGAAAGCTGAAATAAGATCATAAGCACAATCACTTAGTGACCGCTTTGCTTAATAACCAAATTGCCAGTCCCGATATGTAAAGCCATTTCACTTGCCGATCCATGGAACAGCATGACACACCATCGCAGATGACCCCTATCAGGAGCTTTGAGCTGGGGAACCACAGTGTAGGATAAAAGCAGACTGATGTGTCTAGAATGAGAGTATTCATCCACTTATTTTTACATGGAGCCTAACTTTCACACATAATTTTCCAAGCCACCAAACAGCTGTGTTAATGTTGCCCAGATGAGCTAAGCAGAATAACTTTGCTACGCTGCTGACTATTCTTTCCTAAGTAATTTTTCAAACAAAGCAAAACAGAAACACATTTCCCCCCATCTACCCTTTCTCATAAATGAAGCTGCTTGTTTACAAGGACATTTCTTTTCTCAGACTGCGTGTCCAAATTGTAGCTGCCCAATTAAACTGCAGGTTTAATTTACTCAGAAAGTAACAATTTCTCCTTCACTATCAGCCAGAAGTATAAACCTATTTTCTGGGTCAAAGAAAAATGCATACAATAGAATGAACAATTCCTCTATCCAGAGTGTCAAAGGAGCCTCGTTGCCATAAAGTCCATGGGCTTTATCAGACAGGTTACCTTGGAGTGAAAGTTATGTCACATAATCCTCAGTTCTGTCCCACACTGTACACCATCTGGAGATAAAGTCAAACACTAAGCTGATTTCCCTGTTGTTATTTTTTTAAGGGCCTATTTGGATTGAATATTGTATGCCATCTGGCAAGATAAGCTGTTTATTCACATCTATTGCATGCCTGCCTGCAAATCATTCACAAAACCAACAGCACAGACCTTCATTTCTCAATTTAGGGAGGTTTCAGGAATTTAGAAAGTATATTTTATACAAATCCACTTACAGAATTATTCAACCAAACAGCATCAACACACCTTCCCAGAGCTCTTTCTTGAACACAGGATGTTGCATGGATCAGGAAATGGATGTTATGACAAACACAAGTACTAAAGAATCTAGACAGCTCCATGTCCCCAGATAAAATAGCCTTTAATCACATAATAATTATTTGTTTATTTATTTATTTATTTATTTATTATTTAATTTCCATATCTGCCCATCTCAACAAGTGACTCTGGGCAGCTATAGAAATTATATATATATATATATATATATATATATATATATATCCTTATAATAGTTTATAAGGAAGAAAACCTGGTGAAAAAATGAAGCATAGAAAGCAAAAATTCCAAAATAATTTAAGAGACCAATCCGCAGCATGCCAAATTCAACGGACCATTTATTCTGTTCTCATTTAGATATTTTAATCAAACCTTCACCAAAGTATCACCAAACTCAGAAGAGAGCCAGTAAGTAAAATCCTCAGAGTCTTTGAACAAAACATTCTGCACTGTATGTTTAAAGTCTATACTTTAGACTTTACTGTTTAGTATATTACTATACTAACCGCCCAGAGTCCCTCTGGTGGGAGGAGATGAGAGGTGACAAATTTGACAGATAAACAAACAAACAAACAAATAAAAATATTTAAAGCTTTGATAAAAATGTAAATATGAAATGCATATTTTAGTAATAGGTTTCTCTAAAATTAACTTAATTTCTGTTAATATTAAGAATATCTATGCTTAGAATATAACACAGAAAGAATCAAGTCCAGTATATGGCCATCTGCTATTTGTGCCTGAGAGTGCTACCTGCGTAGCTTGTCAGTTCCATTTTGACATACTTCAACATACATTTATAAAGAATGTACAAACCATCTTTAACAAGGCCTACTAAGAGAAATCCTCTGCATGTTCACTTAGAAATAAGACCTGTTTTGTCCAGTCATCTTTCCCCTGCAAATGTAAATAGAATTTGCTCATAAGAATCCATGTAAAATAAAGCTAGCTTTATCTGTTTCAGGAACAATTAAAAATCAAAAACATGTTCCTTCATTTCAGGCTGGCCTTATAACATGCAGTTTCTCTGCTACAGAAAAAACACAAGATGTGCTATCTTGTTCCACAGCTTGAAATGGAAATCCACCTGTAACTTTGCTTACTTACTCTCTTGGAAGCCAGTTATAAAATTGTTCCACCTTTTAAACTTCATCTTACCTATCTATAGTGATCAAGGGAATATTTTCTTTTTCATATCTCATGATAATTTAGCATGCCTCTGCAGTGGCCTGCTTTGACCATCAAATCATAGCCTTTTAAATAGATGCATTTAAGACTTTCCCCCGTGTAAATTTCTTAACCATCTCATTCCTTCTAAAAAGCTATAGACTCATTTGAGTTGAATGGAACTCCTGGTGGCTACATGGATATATCCATGCACTTGTCTTGGCAACAACGTGGAAGTGATTTCATTTTTCTCAGGATTTCCTTTTTATTTCCCCGTCTAGGCTACTGCCCTGGTATTTGCTAGTGGCTCCACCCTGATTAGGTTTTCCAAATGCTGTGGTCAGCTCACCTGAATGAGCTATTTCTTCTAAGCTGTGATTTAATCACCTGCTTAGCTCCTAAATGTAAATCATGAATAAGAAGCAAGATTGGAGTATCTGTCAACTTTTAAAGCCAAGATATAAATACCTAAACAAAGCTACAGTGTCCTTGAACAGAGATGAAAGTTCACCTTCAGAAGGGGCAGTTATCTCTTAAAAGACCCTCACAATAGGAATGCTGCTTGGCAAGTGAAAGGAAAAAGACCTTATTTTGAGACACAGTCTAAATATTCCTGGATCCAAAGTTTGAGAAGAAGTTATTCTTTTGGAGCAGAACCATGTGGAACTTTCACACAGTATTCAAAGGAAACCTGTCATTATGATCTATGTTCTAACAAGGAACTACCCTAATCCCATTCGCCTCAGTGTGACTTTCTACCAAATATCAATTCTAGCTCCTATTCAGAATGAGTTCATCCATACGTTTCGTATAGATAGCATATTCCCCATACAATAAAATCCTGATTTAACAGGGGTGAATGGAGGAGCGGGATGTCCATTAAATCTCAATTTGCATCAATTTGCATAATTATATAATTGGTGCAAAAGGCATCATTTGCAGTAAAACCTCAATTATGGACAAACCCTCAGTGAAATCCAAACAGAAAATTTGGCTATTATATCCAAAGTCCACTAAACTGAGGGTTTACCGTGCTAAATAAACACCCTGAATGCACATTAGACACATTCGTTCACAGGCTAAGTTAAACATGGATTTGCATGATGGGACTAAGCCAAGCACAGTCCATGCTTCTCTTGTCCTCTTTTTCCTCTGCACAGTTTGGAGGAAGCTTTTAGAAATCTTTGCTGAAATACAACCGTTTCTTATGCTAACTGAACAGACAGCCGGTGGAATTAAAATTAACTGTGGTTAGTTTCACAAGGTTGCGATCCAACTATACTTGTTTAAATTATCACTATGGGTAGAATTCACTGCCCCTCCTGCTGGCAAACGCATGCTTTCAGAACTGTCCTAGAAGAATGGGGAAGATTCAAGGGCACTTGGGAGAGCAACCCAGACAGAATCCAGTTGAAAAAGCATGGGGAAATCAACTCATGCAATTCTGGATTTAGCTAAGCAAGCCATGTTCAAACTGTATCTTCTGATGCTAACTAAAACTGGTGCAACCAAAATTCTGATCAAGACAACTACGTTTAACTAATGCCACATTTATCTAAAACACAAATCTTATGCTTGAGAACATCTCCTTTTAGCCACACAGAAGGAAAAAGATGTAAACAAGCCTTATAGAGTTCACTGATGTTTGTGCTAACCCTGGTTTAACCAAGCAACATTAAATCATAGCCAATTTCTGGATCATTTACTATGTTATGAACAAGTCAACACTGGCTGGATTTACATATAATACTAAACTGTAAGTCATGGTTTACAAGCAAAAAACAAACTACTGTGGCTTAGTACAATGGGTGAATTCAGCCATGGTGTTTTTCAACATCTTAACAGTAAATTCTTAACCACTGGGGAAAATAAAAATCACACCGCTACAGTGAAATAAGGAGGTTAAGACAGCATGGTCTTCTTCTGTATTAGTAAGATGAACATCAAAAACTGAAGCTGTTATACAGGTAGTCCTTGTTTAGTGACTGCCTTGTTTAGCTACCATTCGCAGTTACAATGGTGATGAAAAATTAACTTTGTGACTAATCCTTGCATTTATGACCTTTGCTTGTCTGTAAAGCAAAGGAAAACTGAAGTAAAATCATAAGCACAGTCAGTTTCACTTTGTTATCACTTTGCTTAACGACCAAGTTGCCAATCCCAATGGTGGTTGCTAAATGAGGATTATCTGTATATAGAATTTGCCGTTATTTTCTCTGTTTTTTCTTTCACTATTTTGCTTCAAAAGGAAAATCCACTAGAAATTTGCAACAAATATGATTCCATAAGCTCTACTGAAAAAGGAAAAAAACCCCAAGGAGTAATGTTTTTTTAACTCACAGTGGGAAAATATGTGGCTGAAAGGATTGAAATTTACACTGTTATAATCTTAAAGATAATTTTTACAAAATGATGTACTGTTGGTATATGTCACCAGAGAAACTGTCTGGAATGTATAAAGGGCACTTCAAATGTATATTGGAAATGTGAACAAGAAGGGACATTTTATCATGTTTGGTGGACATGTAAAAGAGCTAGAAAATTCTGGATTCAAATACACACACTGATTCAGAGGATTTTAAAGGTTAATATACAATTGAGACCAGAGATCGTTCTTTTGGGACTGGTGGACAAACAGTTGGAAAAAAAGTTATAGAGCTTTGTTTTTGTACATGATAACTGCAGTGAGATTATTGCATACACAAAGATGGAAAGATTCAGCATTACCCACAATGGAGGAATGCTTGGTGAAGATGATGGAACTTGCTGAGATGGCTACATTGACTTCTTAGATCAGAGAAAAGACAATAACTACATTTATTGCTGACTGGAAACCCCTTATAGACTTTTTATGTGAAACAGAAAAAAATAAACTTATGATGTATGGTTTTGATGATTAGACAGGATAGATTATAGAAAGAAGAGAGTTATGTTGTAACCATAGAGTAAGAAGTAAATTTGTAATTGTACTTATAACTGCTATAAAGAAGATCGGAAGCTACTTCTTTATATCTTTTTTCTTTCTTTTCTATTTTTCTTTTACCTTTTTCCCCTTCTTGGAACTTTTAGCTTTATCTCTGATTTCTTTTTCTTCTTCTTACCTTATATTAGTTTGTATTAGTTTTATCTTCCTTTCTGAAAAAATATTTAATAAAAAAAATTATATATTACTTTTTCACCAGTTTATCCAATTCATGGTCTTAATGCACTTAATCAGCCAGCACTCTTACAAGCAAAATCAAAGCATGTCAGCTTATTCATTTCTCTTCAGGAGAAATGAGAAAGAATCCAGATGAGCAGATAAGACAATATATAACCATGTAAACACTTCTCTTCTGTGGAAAAGCCAGTTCACCTGCGCAGAGAGTGAAATGTGAGTGTTTTGTTTTGTCAAGCCATCTGTGCATGAAAAGCCTTTGCTTGTCTCCAGTGTCAATATACCATCAAGGCAAAGGATTTGCCAGGACGGATATACCTGCCTTTCCACCAATTGATTCAGACTCCTGTGGAACTCACAACATTTTATCACTCCCTGGCCTGTGCTTTGATCCTTGGAAAACTTCCTCTTGCAGCCATTAAGAAGTTTTTAACTGGCCTCTTGGGAGCAAATTATAAGCTGAATCCTCAGTTTCTTTCATTGTAGGTAAAAGGGACTTTCTGCATAGTAAACAAGATTGCTTAGATGCCAGCTCTTTGCTTCATCTGGTAGGGATAAGGAGACCCCAGATTCAAGCACACAGGAGATCCTACTTCAGGTACTACCAGAAAGGACAACAATCTCTTTGTGGGGAAGGGAATGAAGGTGTTCACCCTTTGTATCACCCATGTCAGTAAAAACAACTTGGATATGTGTATTCTTCCACTGAAGAGGTAGCCTGGTCCAGACCCTTTATTATTGTGTGGGTTAGGTCTGGCTGTTCAGTAGGTATATTGGGTTGGAGAATACATTATGCTGTTGCTGAATGTTATATTACATCCCCAGGTTTAATAAAGAAGAGCATTCATTCTACTTCCTGGTTTATGTCACTGCTGACAGAAGAGCTGATCTTGCCCTGTAAAGGAATTAATGTTGCAGCAACCATCTGAAATGAAGAGCTGCTTCTAGACATGGAAGCTCTCCCCATGAACAAAGACTCTGATTTTTCAGGTTCTTAATCTCATGGAGTGCCCATACAGATAGAACAGGCTACCAATTATAGATGGTCACCATTTCATGGGAAAGATGATCTCTCCTCCCCTATTAACACTGACTGGGATCGGCCCTGGAGGAAGGAGGTGAACCAGCATAAGACTACGCCACCCACCCCCAACTCCCTGAGCCACCCCAAAAGGATACCATGGTCAGTGGTATCAAAAGCCACTGAGAGATCAAGGAGAGCGAGGATGGATGCACTGCCTCCATCCCGCTCCCGCCAGAGATCATCCATAAGCATCCATGCATGCTCAATGGAATTTTCCTTTACTCACTTTCCTTTCCAATCCTTCTCTGCCATCATCATAATGTGGGGTGCACAAAAGAACAGAAAAGAGTATGTTCTGGTGGTGAGTTTTGCATAATAGTAATAGTTTATCAAGACAGAAGAATATGTGTACTGTCTTTTTCCAAAGATAAAACATTGGCTTACACTAAATCTTAATTGAAATACTGACTAGTTCAGTTCTTAAAAGATACATCTCTCTTTCTTTCTTTTTAATGTCTTCAAGTCAGTGTTAAGTCCTGGTGACTGCTTGGACAAGTCCCTGCAGTTTTCTTGGCAAGTTTTTTCAGAAGTAATTTGCCATTGCCTCCTTCCCAGGGCTGAGCGCGCATGACTGGCCCAAGGTCACCCAGCTGGCTTTGTGCCTAAGCCAGGACTAGAACTCACAGTCTCCTGGTTTCTAGCCTGAAGCCTTAACCACTACACCACACTCGCTCTCAGTACATGAAGAGTTTCCAATTATTTGTCTACTGGTGTTAGTTTTGTGGTGTGAATAGATGGATGCTCTGGATTTCCTTCTCAATGGAAATGAAGGGTACTTCAGTGCAAGATCTTCCAAGAGCATTTAAATACCACTTCATGATTGCTGTACAGCAGCTCACATCAAAATGCCTCTGACAGAAAAATACTTTCTCTTTTATCTATGTCATAAATGTAAAACCAGAAAGCAAAATATTAAAAAAATAAGATATAGAAGTCACTGGGAGTCGAACATAAATGCAGCATTTTATGTTATATACTCCTATACCAATTCCTAGAATTTATGTTTACAAAGAATGATGCTTATACTCTCCCTTTACTACTACCTACTAATCAAATATTGGTCAGAGAACATGAGTCTTTTTGGGTGTATTTTGTCAATACTACAGACTCCTAGATAGCAAGCTTTTTTTCTCCCCAGTTTTTTCTTTCATCAAAAACGGAATTGTTTCTCAAGAGGGAAGAATGTAGCAAAAAGAAAAGGCAGGAATGCTTTATGCTGTTTCTACTGTACAACGAAGATCTCTCCAGTTCCAAAATAAAGCCCCAATTGCTGGTTGCCCGCAGATAGTATGGAACAAGGCAGGATTTTAGTGAATAGAAACAGTACAAAGCAGACCTCTGTTTCCACCATGCCCATTTTTTAGAAATGATAGGATTGTGTCTTTAAAAAAAAAACCACTGGACAATTTTCTCAAAAAAACCCCACCTGTATTATTTTTCAAATTGTTTTTTATGCTACTTGATCCAGCGTCATCATTCTTATTTTAATATGTTAACTTGTTGCTAATATTTATCTTCCATGGATCCATTAATTTATTTTGCTACCTTATTTTCCAAAATACCATATTTAATCAAGGATGGACTTAGGCTGCACTTCATATCAATAAAAATAATCAGATTTCTAGATACCACATTGTTTCTCATCTTATATTCATTGTATTTTAATTTTATCTTTCTCCCATATTTTTCTTAAATTATCGCTTCTTTTATTTAATGAAATTTAAATCAGTTTGTTACTAAAGATAACTCTTGCATTATCACCAATCCTGTGGAATTATTTTTCTTCTAAAGTACCGGAGGAGCAAAGCTGGTGCATTTCAGGAGATTTTTTCATAAGGTATCTTTTTATAATAGTTTTCTTTAATTGCTAAGTGCTGATATTTATATTTTTGAATAGGTTGGGCTTTTTTTTTACCTTGTAATACTGTTGTTTATGCTGTTGTAACCACTTCTGGAAATTGGTTTACAACAGGAGAATTAGAGAAATGGAAAGCAATGTTTTTATATTTTAAAAGAAATTCTACTGCTGTTCAGTTTTCATCTTTTCCCATTTTTTCAACTATTTCAAAGGTTTTTATTAGCCAATTTATCACTAAATTATTTGTATATTCCAGCTCTGCTCAAAAACCCAGTATTCTTTAATTAAACCAACACATAGCGATTCCTCAGATTTCAATAATTCTTTACAAAAATTATCTTGACAATAATCAAATTGGAACTAATTTGTCTCAGTTTTTCTATCATATATAACCTAGATTAATCTAGCAGTTCATTTAAATGAATTTAAATATTATATAGAATCCACAGAATATATTTCTGTATGCAAGGATCTGACCTAATATAATCCCATATAAAATCAATATATTTTTTCTGGAATTAGTTATATAAACCTATTTAAGTATACAAGTAATATTTCATCAGGGTAAGCCCTACAGTTCTGCCTCCTAAAACTGTCACTAATCAGAGCCAGACTTTTTTTTCCTATCCAGTCTCCATCCAGCTCAATGCTTTTCTGCATTTCTTGGAAATATCCTAAATTTGATAATTCAGGATTTCTAATTCAACCACAGTGAAATAGCAAAAACTCAAGAGTTTTATGCAATTAACTGAAGTTGCATAAATATCTGCTCAAGTTTTAGATGGCTGAAGAAGTAAATCTAAGCCATATGCTCAAAAACATGTTTGGCTAGACTTATACAAATAGTTGTAACAAAAGGAATTATATAATGTATTTCTCTTTCTTAATTAAAAAGGTCCATAATTTAAATGGACAATAAAATTTTCAAAGTGTAACCAAAATATAATGAAGCCACATTCAAGTTTACAGTCTCCTCCCTTCTATGCTTATATAATTCATGCTGTCATGCTCCCCAATCAAACATTCCCAGAACATCTGATTGAACTCACACGCATGAATGGAGTTAACACGCGTTGGGACTTGTGGGTCGGTATATCCCAGCTCTGCTCAACAAACCCAGTATTGAAACATGCCAGGAGTGTGAAAGCATCTTGTTTGGACTATCACTGGCATCCAAGGTCAAGCTGTCAAGCCGTTGGAGACATCTGCATGGAGCTGAACTGACTGGCATGAAGAGGGCGGCTGCATGCCCGGGAAACAGGGTGGGTTTGAATTCATTGGGTTGCTTAACTTGGGGAAAACATGGGAAGTTTCATTCACAACTTTTTCACTGCTCTCCATTAAAGGGATTTCTACTATATTCACATATGAATCTAATTTAATGGCAGGTTGAGTAATACAGTCATTACACACGCATTCATTCATTTACTGGTTAAGAATCATAGAGCTGCCATATTTTTCAAGCAGCCACAGAGATGGGAAGACCTGAGTAGTCATATCTCTCTGGTTTTTGTGTGTTCCCTTAACAGCATTGAGAGTGTAAAGACAGACAAACCATCTCTGTGATAAACTGGTATAAGCATCACAAGTTACTTTTGTGCAAGGAAGATGCAGACATTCTAGACTAATAAGAACACAGAGTCATTCTTAATCTCCACTCCAACTTCCAAAGATGAATTGAATGAAGCACTCTATTTATTACAATTAGGAAAAGAAAGAAGGAACAGAACAAATATGACAATACCTCAACCCTGCATGTGACTGGTTTGTCATCATCCTGACCTTTCACCAACTACGTTGTTTCCTACCTCTAGTTTTGCCAGTGGACAGAACCTCATCTTGTGCTTTCTACCCTTCCTGTTCCTGCTTCCTTCTATGCCCTCCTCTCCACTGGAAACCTGCATCTTTTATTCCAGTCCTATGCCTTGTTCCTCTGACCGTCTGACACCATTTAGTCCAGGGTAGGTGATCTGGGCCCACCAGATGTATTGGACTTCAGCTCCCGATCAGCAGTTGCTGGCCAGCTGCATTGGGAGTTGTAGTCAAAAAATATTTAGAGGTTTCAGGTTGCCTACCCTTGAATTAACCCCTGAATTGGGTCATGGTCAGGTTTCAGATGTCCCACAGCTGACAGATGCTCTCAATCTGTTGAGATTTTGAATTTCACAGAGAGATACCACCTATTGATTTCTTTGTAGAGGGATATTTCCAGCACATTGTGTTAAATTTGTTTCATGGCAAAAGAAATGCAACTGAAAGTTTTCTTTAGAATAAGCAGGTAAACTAGAGATGTGAAAAATATCTGCACTATCCTTCAATACTATGTAAGTATAATATTTACTATACTTTAGTAAATAGCCTCCTTCAAAACTATTACCGTTATCAGCAGACTCCCATGGCCTCTTTAACTACTATTATCATGTCTTTCATTTTTATCCCACATTTTTTCTGACAACTCAAGGCAGCTTCCCTGGGAGTCTCCTCTAATTTTATCTCCACAACAACCAGCTGGTGAAGTAGAATGGCTTGAAAGAGAATGACTGGCCCAAATGCAAGGAGCTCTGTGGCTTAGTGAAGATCTGAATCTGAGTCTGCCTGGCCCATGTCTGACTCCTCAGCCGCTACACTGGCTTCTTGTTACCTTCTATCCTACTTTGAATAGGGTTTTAGTAGTAGGAAATGGCAGGTGTAAATATTTACACTTCCATCCATGCAAGCTGAGTTTCTTCATCCCAACATGTCCACCTAATCTTTCTTACACAATCCTGAGAGAGCAACCTAGTGAGGTTTGCCAGAAGTCAACCCATAAACTCCAAGTTGCAACCTAAGAAAATTTACACTTGCTTTCTCTCCCTCTCTCCCAACATGTTTACAAATTTGTCAAGCTTTAATTTTTTGGTTCTTTCTTCAGACTGAATGAAGACATGCAAAACAGCAAACAATAAACGCTGGCCTTTATTACACTCATTTCATAAAAATAAAACAAAGGTTCAACTCCCAATTTTTATTTTAAAAAATTAACTTCTACTATAAAATGATATAAAATACCTTTATAAAATCTAATGAGGGCCTAAGGGGATCCTCAGCTGTTTTTGAATCAGTTTTTGCTTTCTCCTAAAAGAAAGGACATTTCTGATTCAACATCTAAAAACTGCTGCTGCTTCTTTTTTTTATCCCTGTTTCTTTATTCTAGGAGGAAATTGTTCAGGTAGCTCAGGTAAAAGGCGGTCAAAGGTTTTCCTTTAAAAGAAAAAGTAGCTAATCCAACTGAACTAAATGTTACATTCATAAGCATATAAATGCAATACAGCAAGATACATTCCCTTTGAATAACCTCATCATAACCATCTCTGTACAAAATTAAAACACTGGTTTATTCTTAATGCATATTACTAAATTAGATGTTGTGACAAGTGCTGCATTAATTTTTTGTCCAAGTAATACATTGTCCTACACTTTTCAAAGTAGCTGCTCAGCATAATTATTACATTTAACTTGTAGGGTGGCAATTGCTTCAACACAGCACCTGCCACTAGTCCGCCACATAATTACATACCACTGACCTTTCTATAAAAGCATCATGGAAATGTTACTAGAAAACCCAATTGCCTTTTATACAAACACTGAACTGTAGCTATGGCAATTCCCCTTCCTCTAAAAAAATTGTGTTTATGTAAAGGAGGAGCTAACTAATTGCACCTACTATAATTTTCCAAATCTTGAACCGTTTCACAACATTTGCAACAAGTTTCTGCCATCTCAAGACAAAGTGTAGGTCACGATATGTACACAGATGGATGTAGAATTGAAAATATGCCCTGAAGTCATAATGATGGGATTATGCAGGATGTCATTTAAAAGCTATTCACCAACAATGTCTTTCCCTTTTAGCCAGAATCCTACTGTATAAATTCAGCTGGGGAAAAGGGTCCATTAATTCAAATTGTGAATGTCGCTACACTAGAGTTGTAAACGTAAACTGAAGGAGCTAACCTGGTGAGAAAAAAATTAAGCACTATTTGCAAGTAATAGTTACAGCAGGTTAACACTTGCAAGGCTGTTTGAATGACAGTGGGGATTTAGCAAGTCAGAGGGTAAACCTACACCTCAACTGAGACTCCATTTCTAACACAGTGGGAGATTTAGAGCAGGCTTCTCCACATCGGTTGGACTACAACTCCCATAATCCTCACCCAGACAGAACTATTGACCAGACCATCTTGGAATTGTAGTTCAATCTACCAGGAGTGTATTTATCCTCAATCACATTTTTCATTCTACAAGAACTAGCATTGTCCTGATTTCACTCACTTCTGAAGCTACAAGCAGGTCAACTCCTCTTAGCCTTAGTTTTTGCTCTGTAAAATGAGAGCAAAAAATTACTCAATACGATCATTATATAAGTGCCTCAGCTTAGCATACACTAAAGAAATTACAGTAAGAATGATCTGCCCCATAGGAATCAAAATGGACTAAGCACAATTAAATCTAAATTTCTTACGCCATACAAGGAAGTAATGCATGGATAATAATCGTTTCATCCCACTGCTTTTATTGAGGGCTCGGTAATACCTCTGCTTAAGATTACTATTTCAAGTTGAGTGACCAAGTCTTACAGCTGTCATGCAAACATGCTATTTTTAAAGGTGCAAAAAAAAATGTGTCCCTGACATAAAGTCTCCAGCCATGGCATTTCTAGCTTGACACAGGGCAAGGAATCCAAGAACCTACCTCCAAACTTTCAGAGAAATGCAGCTACACAAGGCTACAGTTAAGGTTGCAGTGCAAGGAGGAGAAAAGAAGAGTGGGTGATACGCTGAAGGTGACCGGATAGGGAAAAAAATCAAGATGACACCGATAGTATGTGTGACTCTAACCCTAAGTTCCCTTTGCATTACAAGACACAGAAAACAGAGTCACTTCATTAATGGCCCTGGAAAGGTAACAAATCCACTGGGACAGGGTTGTGTAATTTTGCACACCTTAGAGCCACACTCCTCTCTCATTTTTGCCTTGGTAGCTTCTCTCCCTGTCTTCTTTGTCTCCAGTGCTGCACAGATGTTCATTCTGCATACAGCTGGTACACAAGATTCCAGCCTTCGTGAATAGAAGGCATTTGCACAGGGACATCTTACACTTATGCTCCTATACAGAAATCACTCTCCAGTAACTTAGGGTACAGCTAGACAAACACTTTGTGTTAATTCAGGATTGTTGTTCTACCCCGCTCTATCGTTGCATACTATCTCTGATTAACTTCTAACTCAGCTGTACTTGAGAAAGATTTGCAGTGATAAAGCTAGAGCCTGAAGCCTACAGCTTTCCACTGGCAGGAATTCCTGCTTTGTTCCTCCTCCCAGCTCCTGAGCTCTCCTGGGCCCTGACCACCAAGCTTTTCCAACCCAGTGGAGGAGTTGTTTTGCAGTTCCTCTTCACTCAGACCATTCATTTTTTCTTAACTGATGAGCAAAGAGTGAGGACAGACATGTAGCGCTGGCTAGATGCCTTATTTTTTGTACTTCCTTCTTGGTCAGTTGAAAGGAGCACAGCATTTTGTGAATGGTAGCAATTAGGACAATTGCAGGCCAAGGTGAACTGGTTTCTGAATGAAAATGGTGTAAGTGCCTTTAGGTTCCCAGTGTAGACAAGAAGTAAACAAGGAGGTAGAGACATCTGGTATAATCCAAATCATGATCCTATCTTCATGGCAAGACAGCTATCTACAACACTGAAGTCCTCAATATTCTGACGCAGTGCATCTCCTAGTCATCTCCAATGACTTCAGCAAAGGACTGTAAAACACATTTACAGCCACTTCTTGTTTTGCAGCTACCTCATTTAGCAACCACTCACAAATACAACGGTAATTAAAAAAACATAGTTTTCCCACCACTGCATGCACTTACAACCACATTTCTGCACCAGACAACAAAAGCCTTCAGTGTGAAACTGACTAAGGTCTGGTCAGTTTCAGGCAGCAGCACCAGGGGAGGGGAGGGTACTAATCAACTAATTAAGGTCACAGAGCTGAGTTCTTAACATGCATTTAGCACTTTTCAGGGAAGTGCTGCCCTGTGGAGAAAACAGCTCAGGAAGAGACAGCTTGTTTAGGGAATCTCTCTGCCCTGCAAGGAAGCAAAAAAAAAGGGGAAAAAACAGGTCAGGCACAGGACACTATACAAGAGAACTTTATCTAAATGAGAGGGCAGCAACCAATGATCTTCACAGCGTCTCTCTTTCTCTCTGTCACATGTTCGCTTAGCAATCATTTTGCTTCCTATTTAAGGTACCGACTGTGGTCGTTAAATGAAGAGAGGGTCTATAATCTTCCTTCAGATCTCCTAATACACAAAGATCACCCGATACTAAATAATACAGATACATTTTAGAAACTTAAAACCAAAACTCTTGGTTTTAATCCTAAGGAGGATTCTGCTTCTGAGGATCTCAGAAGCAGAATCCTCCTCAGATGAGGGAGGATGAAGCATTTGAGGAACCTGACAGGCTGGTGTCTACATAAACATGACTTTTATGACTGCTGACTATCCTCTGCATGGGTAGCTCGCAAAGGATTTTGTACAATATCTTTGTGCACAAGCAAGTGCAGAAAATTAACAGTGCAGATCCTGGACATTGCCCTCAGCCGCCATCACTTGATCAAAATGCTGTTAGTGGGAAATCCTTGCATGGCTAACGAAATGCCTTGATATGACAGCAGCAGACCTGCGTATTATGCAAAGCAGGGATGACTGATTCAAAGCACAAATGGCCAGCAACAAAAATGCCATGTCCTTGCTCCACATATGCCCAGAGAGTAAAGTTTTGCTTCCAAAAGTTTCTTAAAACAGTTACTTTTTTCCTTTGATGTGGTTTACATTCTAGAGGGAGGCAGTTGGGGGAAAGCACAGATGAGGACTTTTATTTTCCAGACTTGTTTTCATAAAACCAATCACATAAATGTCATACTATGTACATCCACATGCATAATCTTGGAAAACTTATCTGACCATCATGCTCCTTGCAACATGCTACTGCAATGTTCAACTTATTTGAAAGAACTCTGGCAGTGGAGATTATCTTTAAAATCCAAAACCCAGCTCCTCTCTGAGCTTCATTTACAGTTTAAAGCTAGAAGAAATACTCTCAAAACTTGACACCTGGAATACATTTGATCGAGGCAAATTTCAAGCAATGTTTTATAACAGTTTAGGTGTCACTCAGTAGGAGGCCAGGATGCATCATGAGCAATGTGGATTATACGTAGGTCTGGACAATCATTATTATGTTTGAATCATGGAGCCTGTACAGAAGAAGCAATAGCTCTGTTTCCTGCATTCCTTCTAGCTACCAGGCATCAACCTACTCAGGGATAACAATGTAAGATTGGAAGATCCGCTGGGAAGAATTGCATCAGCCATTCCAACATTATTTCAAGTTGCCATATAGGATTTTCCCAGACAAATCAAATCAAGTACTTAGCAACTTACTTTTTTTTTTCTGGATTTCTAAACCAAACTGCAGAAACTGGCTCTGAAACAAAATGTATCTTGCACAGGATTTGATTTACAATTACCGTTGGGCCAAGACATCTTGCCAGTCATCCAAAACAGGCAGGCAGGCAGGTAGGCAGGCTGGCTGGCTGGCTGGCTTGCGGGAAACCAGCTTGGGGAAGGGTGTGATAGACTGCACCATTTACTGGAGGAAACATCAAGTCTTGAATCTTCCAAGTTGAATGGCAGAATTCAAACATACTCAGAAATGCTATCTTTTGACCCAGAAGCACCATTCCACGATGCTATGTGCATATACCTAGGCCATGATTTCTCAAAGGGGAAAATAAGCCCTTTTTATGTGCTTAGGGACATCATTCTTCTGTTGAAACCATTTCCAGTTATGTCTAACTGGAATCTACTAACAGTATCTTGGATTGAGACTAGGGAAACAGTCCAGCCTTCTGGCTAACTACACAGCCTGGGTGAGTGAGATTTCCAAAATTTCCAAAAGCATGTTATATCCCTTTTAGTCTCCAAAACTGATTACAAGTTCCATCAGAGCATCTGAAGTGAGTCAGCTCACATATCTGCACAAGACTTTGTAAAGCAGATTTTACAGATTATATGAAATGGGGAGAAATTGAATTTACATTAAAAGGACAAGCAGAAAGAAAGGAAAATCTAAATCTTAGAGCCAACTTCTGGAGTTTTTTCCCCAAATCCATGTTGAAAAGTAAGCAGTCTGTGTCTCAGATTTCGCTGTATTATAACCGCACCTGCTTGAGTCTAGCACCTGCTTGAGTTCTGCACCAATGCCGGCTTCTGCATGTCTAAATATGATTCATTAGGTGAGTTTACTGTTTCAGTGGCTTGAACCATGCACAGGGGACAAGGATTTTCTTTTCTCTCATAGTCATGTGTTTTCCCTTTCTTCCCCTATAGCCACACAGAGAGCACCTTCATAAAATTAGAAAGGAATTGTAGTTTTAAAAAAGGATGGAAATAGTTTTTGCATTAACTACAGTGGAGGAAGAAATGCACAGATTTGTTGTCACTGGCTGCTCAAGACAGATCTTTCTGATACCTGCTCTTCTGATTTTTTAAAAACAGAAATTTTAAAGTTAAATTTGACTATAATTACTTATTTCCTCTTCATTCCAAGACCGAAATCCAAACGCACACTTACTTCTGCAAGAGCATAGAGAAGATCAGACTGAAAGCATTCATTGTGTTAAATGGGGGCGGGGGGGGGGGGTGTCTCTAACAGCCCGAGGGTTAGATAGCCTCATAAGACAGCTCCCAAACGGAAGCATGAAGTCAACATTTGGGGCCAGCAATCTTTCTCTCCCCAAACCTCCACTCCTTGGAGACCATGATCTACCCACTGAGGAAATTTGGCCAGAACTGAGGGATGAAGAAGATTCTCCCACTTTAATCCTTGCATTAGAAAAAGAAGTGGGGATTCCAAGTAAGCAAGTGTTCTTCCCAGCACTTAAATAGTACCAAATAACTATTTCTATTCTAAATTGCTATTAGTTTAGGCATCCTCATTTACTTCTAGGGTGGCTCAATACACATCAAACGAAGGATTTCTGGAAATAATCTTCTTTGCAACTACGTTTTTGTATGAATTGTACTCTAGGGAATGTCACAGGCCAATAGACTGTCATAAAAACACTGGAAGTTTTGGGTTGGATGTAAGGACTCTGTTTAGTGCAGAGACAACAGTGCTCTACGTTCATGAACATGATATGCAAACTAACCAATCACAATTTCAGAAGGGAGCACAGTGAAATGTAAAAAGAAGCATCTTTTTACCTTTCATTTAACACTTTCATTTTGCATAATCTGAGCTGCTGTGCTTTTATGTCTCAATATAAGTTATATTATGAATATGGTAAAAGGGATGGACAGGCCTACACTGCCAACTCAGGAACATGATCTTCAACCGAAGTAAGCTTCTGAACTGACTTTTGTGAATAAAGCCCCATTTTATTTAATTAGTTTTTAGATTTCTAATCTGTTCCTTCCATCCTGAGATAAACAACAATAATTCAGAGGCTTATCTTGACTGCTGATCTTGTTCCTGTACTCAGACATGTGCAAGGAGTAATAGGTATGTTCCCCACCTTGAGTTATGTATAACAATAATAAAGGCAGGATAGAAAATAAATAAATACAATAAAATACACCTCTCTTCAGCCTCATTCATAGTGTATGATGCAAATGTCCCACAGGGACTTCCCAAATTACACAATTCTTTCACCACAGAAAAAGATAAACATTAAAAAGATGTGATACTGATACACATGTAGAATGTCTTCCTTACATATTTCTTTATAAGCCTGATGGGAAAGGAAATGTCTGTCCAGTCCTCCATGAGGAACAAGTCTACCAGCCAGGGCAAGAATTTGAAATTGGCCTAAAATGTGGTCCTATGACCAAACATTGAAAAACAGTCTCATCGTTCTACACAGAATTCATAGTTCTGTCATGATTGTTCACAAGCGAACCCAGTTCATTGGGTGTTACAGCAACTGACTTCAAGATGCATTAGGTAATACTGTAATTCCTGACATTTATCCAGCTCAGTATGATGGGAACTAAGCTCAAGTATAACTGCATAAGTTATATTAAGGCTCTTTACTACTATTGTTTTATTTATTCATAAATAAAATGTATAGAATTTATATGGCCATCCAACTCTAACAGTATGAGTGCGTGGGGTATAAATTTTTTTTAAAAACCAACTAAAAGTCAATATTATCAGTAGTAATCACTAATACATGACCTTGCTCACTTACCTATTCTGATGGAAACTTACTCATATTGGCTCCAGCACTTGGGAAAATAATATTTTAAGCCTTTCTAAAGGCCAGCAGGGTAAGGGCCAACCAAACATTTGGGGGGCCGGGTTCATTCCAAAGGGCAGTACTGAAAAGGTATGCCATCTGGGTCCCATCAAGTGGCACTGTTTCAAGGATTTCTACATCACTTTGGCAACAAATTTGATTGATGCATACTGATTTACAATAGCCCCATTCTTCCACAATATACAAAAAACAAAGGACCAAACTTAGTTAACGGTCATTTCTGGTGATTTTGCTAAAACAACAAACAAAATAGGCTGTTTTCTGTACACTGGAATTCACTCCTGAATAACAAAAATGAACACTGTGCCTTCAGTGTCCTTGGTGGAAAATATTAAAAAACCTCCATAGTTCTTATGATAGTGAGTTTAGGTGCCCATTTTCACACATGCCAGACCAATGCTGTCATCAAGACTGCTCTTTGTTACTTCCTTCCCAAGGATCCTTCCCTTCCTTTTGGTAGTTATACAACCACTCTAATTAAACATTAGAGATTCAGCCACGGAGTGCAGTTCCATAGAAGTAGCAGAAACTTACACACCATCCAAGTTTTGAACCTTGCTGCTATCCAAAATTAGCCGCCCTTCATTTCAGTTATTCAAATGACTGGAATTTTTATTATTAATCCCTTTCTATACTTCTTTTGCTTTGAACAACCAACTTACTTATCCTTCTCTTATTTTCTGTTGTTCTTTGGCGCATTTATTTATTTGGATTTCGAGGCCGCCCAACTCCACAATGCCTCTGAATGGCTTATAATTAAAAGAGAATTAAAAGAAATAACATATATCAAAGAAAAGGAATACAGTTGACCAGAAGACCGAGCAAACTTCCATGGCTGAAGATGGTTTCTCCTTTCCTCTTCCGTCACCTTAGCTGGTACATCATACTGACTCTAAGATGCAATGTGATTCCATTATCTCTAATAAGATGTTAATATGCAGTGAATTTGCAACAAGGAGATGCAACAAGAAGCATAGATTTGAAAATTAATGCATCAAACCCTCAGGTGGTTGAGCTAGTCAAGGCAAATGGAGTGATTGCAAGCTATACATAAATGTCAAAAAAAACTAGAGCAAGCAGATGAATCTGCATACCTTGGAAGAATGTTTACTAATGATGAAGAAATGGATGAAGTCATTTGAAGATGTACAAATGCTAACAAGAAGGTAGTGTGTCGTATATGGTCTACTGTTGCAAGGGATGTACATTTTCAAAAGAAGTTAAATGGCTGTACTGTATATCTGCCCACTTCCACATATGAAAGTGAGAGTTGGGTCTGATAGGGGAAAGTTGGAGAGTTGGATGCAGCAGGAATGCAGTACTTAAAAAGAGTGTGTGGTTAAAGAGGAAACAGAGTCAAGAATGAATGGAGCTTGAATACAAAAGTGAGTGCCAAAGTTCAAAAGGAGTGTGTTGAGGTGGTTTAATTATATAAAGGAAAGAAATGAGGATAGAATTTCAGAGCAAGTATACGAAGGAAGAGTTAAGAGGAAGGGGAAGACTGAGAATGGCTGGGTGGGGTTGATAACATCCCCAAAGAGAACTGAAAAGTTTCGAGAAAAGACGTGGCTGGTTTGCAAAGATAAAAGTTGTGCAGAAATATGGCGAATGCTGTTGGTGTAAACTAGTTTCAGCTATGCTTCCTTTTCTTCTGATCTCAGGCTTTCAGTTTTGCTTGAACACCCTGCATAACAACTTGCCTCAGAAAGGAATAACATGAAGGGCATGTCCGTATTTGTCAAACCTATTGTCTTCTGCCAGTTCTATACTGCTTTCATCAGGCCTTATAACTGAGCCACATGTTTAGAAAAGTGACAGGACTAGCCCTCTTGGACTTCACTATTTCAGGAGGGCCATGGGGAAGGAGCTATTATAATATTCTCACACAGAACTTATATATTAGTAGAAAAGCAAATAATAGAACCCGTATCCTTAGCTTGCTAGCCTATGTTTAAGGAATTTTTAACATCAGGTGCATTTAAAATAAAGGCATCTCACCTCCTCTGAACAGTAGATCTCACTGTTATACCATATGGCTATGATGAACATATTGGAGCCCTCCAACAAAACAGTGCAGTATTAGAGGTTCTATGATTCAAAGATGTCTAAACTTAAAAATAAAATAAAAATCACTTTTAAGTTTTATATATCTAATGAGTGCAGAAAATGCCTCCCGCCAAGCATTCACACAAAAATTAAAAGGACTGTGGTTTGAGGAAAACTCAATGAAAATAAGATTAAATTAAATTAAATTAAAATTAAAAGTATACAAAAAATCTCTTTATGTAAATGCAAGGAAACATTTCTTCAAGTTTGCTGTATTTTGTCTAAACATATTTGAAGACCATGCTGCTTTGAAGCTGTTAATAAGATAAGCTGCTATAGAAAGCTTACAAATCCATTTAAATTGATTTTAATTAATGAATCAATCACTAGCCGCTGATGACTGGGTTTACAGACAACGAACAACTTGATGCCTCAGGCTTCTAATTCCCACCTGAAATCCACATTATAGTGATAAGTTGCCTCTTGAACTGACATCAAATTTGCTGCTTCTACTAAATTAAGGGCATCTTGCACATATCATTGAGAAGCACACATTTTAAACATGTCAAATTGTACGGAACTTTTTACTGTCAGTAAAGAATGAAACACATTGTTGGTTAATTAACAGTATATTTCTGAAATTTATAATATCTTCTTTGGGATAATATTCTCTATTATGCTCTGTAAAATACAGGGTTCTTTGTATACTGTTTGACTATACATATAATTAGAGCTGTGCAAAAACAAGGCTTGCCATTTAAGATCAAAAAGAATACATCTTGTATTTTGTTTTAAAGGACTTTTGGTTGTATTGAAGTCTGTTTTATTTAGTTCTCTGGTGCTCTGCTCTGGGATCTTCTGGCAAAAAAGACCATAAAATAAAATAAAATAAAATAAAAGTTACTATGCACTCTTCTACAATATGCAAAAAGGTTTCACTCTTACCACATTCAGAAACAGATACAAAAATAAGAGTTGTTTGTCCTCACAAATCAATCTCAGGCGGGTCAAAATCCTAATCTCTGCATTCATTTGTTAGGAAGATCTTTTAAAAGATCCCAAGTTGAATTTCTGTTATCTCTGACTTACCATATATCAAGTATCAGACCTACTTTCATTTTCTAGCTGGAATCATCAGGGCCTGTGAGGAGGCTGGGAAAGGAACAGAAGACACAATAGATGTAGACCAGTGTTTCTCAAACTTGGCAAGTGTAATATGTGTGGGCTTCAACTCCCAGAATTCCCCAGCCAGCTGGCTGGGGATTTCTGGGAGTTGTTGAAGTCCACACATCCTACACTTGCCAAGTTTGAGAAACACTGACATAGACAATCAAAAGATATACGGCAAGTCAGTTGGCAGCTAATCTAGTAAATGGCAACTCAGCCCTGGTGGCAAGAACCTGTGAAAAAGAGTTTCAAATTATTCAGAGACTGTGCCTTAATTGAATCATTAAAAATAAGGGTGAGAAATCCCCATGCAGCTTTTAAGATTTTATATTTATTCCAGACTAGCATTAAAGATACTTCACTGAAATGTGTGTAGTTCTTGCTTCTTTGATCCTTGCTTCTTTCCAGATTAGATGGAATATGACCATGGCACCAAGTGATTCCAATGAACTATCTCAGGTGTTTTTCATTCCCCCTATCCACCCAAAATTTTCATTTGAGCTCCTATTTACATAATAAAGGCTGGTTTTCAGGATCCAAATGTTTCTAGTTTGAAATATAAATCAATAGTAGCTGACCTCCAACTCATACCCTCCAATAGGGTCATGTTCCATATGCTATCTGCCAGATGTTCAGCTGTCCTTGTCCATGATTTGGCTACATCCTCTCAGTCATTATCATCATCAATGTTCAACTGGTGTCACAGAAAAAAAACCCAGTTATTTAGTTACTGTGACTGAGTATATCAAGGTGCCTGAGCGTTGGGGGGATAAAGGCTGTGTTTCTGCTACATGCCAAGGGGGGTGGAAAAAAGGGGCGAAAAAAAGATAGAGCCAGAAGGGCACACCTAGTTGGATCAGATGAAAAACATGAGTATGTAAATCAATTCTTAGTAAATAATTTATTGTAAACTAATTTCCAAAATCAAGTCCTTAAGTAATAAGGTTTAAGCTAATCTCCAAGTATTATTTTATCTATTATTTGATTTAATCAATTCTTAGTATAATTTGGTTAATGAATTATTTCAACATTTTGTGACATTTAGCTTTAACTGAATTCTAGTAATGTATGTAGTGTTTGTTTTCTAAATTCATTCTTTAAAATGAAATACATACATACATACATATATATATATATAGCAAAAGAATACCAAAGAGCACATCCAAACTTTTACAGTAGGACAAATTAATTTGAATCATCAGCTTGCAGTCCATTGGTCCTCTCAGGAACACAGATATTCTCTCTTGGACATTCTTCTGAGTTAAATATTAATGCAAGTGGAGAAAGATTCATGGAATGGCTCCATGGGGACCAACTTGGGGAGGCCATACGGAGCTATTTTTAAAAAAATGATGAAGCTGGAGGCAAATGGTTGTTCTGCCATAACCCAACTGCAAAGTGCACTGTCCCTGAAATGTGGTGATAGCAGCAACAATTTTTGGCAGCACATTCAAATACCAAAGGTAGAGAAAGGTCATATACTATCCCCTTAATTCTCTGACCAAATTTCTGAGCCCAAAGAATAGTCTGATCAGGGGTAGACAGAAGATAAACATGGGCATGGGCATTTCAAAGGGATGTTATGAAAGGCAGAAAGGAGAAGAAACATGTGATCTGGGGAAGAGATAATTTATTTGGGAGTTACATCTTGGTACAGAGATCTTTAACCTGATTATCCTTGAAAGTATGGAGACTTACAAGCACAGAAGCCTTCAAAAGGGAATAGACAGGTCCTGAACTAATGTCCATAGCAGCAATACCAACCCACTGTTTCCAGCTTGGCTTACTGCCTGTATTTCTGGCCTCTCTTGTTAATGACCTTGGAAATAACTTCCTGACCATGCTGTGCCTGAAGACTGAACTTGTGCTGACCACCATTTATTCTGTCCTTCCTTTGGCCTTGCCTTCACCTCTGAGTGCTCTTTTGAGAGCTATGACTTCATTTTTTCCCCTCTTAAAAGCTGTTCCTGGAAGAACCTCCAAAGCAATGTGAATGATGGCATGGAATGTAGGGAAGTTCATGGAATGCATGGAATGTATGATCATTAATAATCACAATATGATCATAAAGGATAGTAAGGTATGAAGGTCAGCAAAGGCAGATGCAACATACTGCATGAGATGTCTCTTCCACACTCATATTCAAATAGCCTGTCTTTCAAAAATGCTTCCAGCAGCAGGAATTCCTCTACTATTTTTCCAGATTTGGATGATTGTGCTTCTCCATGATTCAAAACTGAGGGGAAGTAACTACATGTGAGCCACACAGTAAAATATATCACAAATTCTTACTTCACTGAGGGTTACAAGAACCCAAGATGTACATAATATTCTTTGACCTCAAAAGAAAAAGAAAAGAAAAGAAACCCACTTACATCATCATAAATCTATTGTATTTTGAAAGCTTTCATTTTGGAACTTAGAATGGCAAGAGCCAAACAAACAAACAAACAAACAAATAAATAAATAAAAAGCCTACTGGCTTCAGAGTATCATTAACAATAAATGTTGCTTTTAAACCACCACCACCCCCAACTGGTGCATTGTTTTATAATTACTCTACAGTGGTCAGGCAACTATCAGGTCACTACACAAGGCGCAGCATCTAAATGTCCTAATCAACCTAAAACCATTGTAATGTCAAATTTATTTTGGCTTGGAAAATTTCAGGTTGGAAACATACAGCACAGAATAAAAAGAAAAGCAAAACTCTTAATTCAGTCAAATAAATCTGTTTTGTACAGTATGTGTGAGGAAAAAATATTAGTTGTTGTTTATTCGTTCAGTCGCTTCCAACTCTTTGTAGACCACAGTACAAAATTGCATTTACTGAATCCAAGTCACAAGACAGGTGGCTGTTCACCTACAGAGATGGATTCTGTAGCCCCTGAGGCTGAGTTAGATAGCAAGGTTTAGCCTGGCCTTGGCTATATTTGAGCCAAGCACAACCAAAGCTAGGTTGAATTTTGCTATCAAGGGAAGGAGAATGGGGAGGAAGAGAGTGGCTTATTTCTTCCAAGGTTTTTCTCTGTTCTTTACCCTTTTGTGTCTTTTAGTCTGGTTCCTGCAAAGCTTTTTCTAAAAAAAAATTTAAAAAATAAAAACTTTTTGGAAAAGAGCAAAAAAGTATGAGTTAAAAATGTTCTATTTTTTTTTTAAAAATCCTTAATGTTTATTCTTGAAAAATCCAGATAGCAGCTCTGATTCACTTTTGCAGATGCCACAGTATCCAGACATTCAAAATCAAGACCACAGATCATAAACAGCTTTAGCAAATGGAGCTGAAGGCCTTTGTTCCTCAGACAAACGTCTGCCTATTGCTTACAAAAGCAGCATCTACTAACCACTGACCCTGATATAGCCAGCACTAGGAAAGGAAGTTATTCAACACTGAATTTCCTGCTTTTGGTTGTAGCCAAGAACTGAGAAGCTTGTAGTGGTTTCAGGAACTGAGTCATCTAATGATTCATGAGCAAGATACTGGTTTTAATGCGCTCCTAATCATAAGACTCAAAAACCTGACATCAAGCCTAAATGAGACTTAATTCATAGTTTAAAAGCAGAACAGAATCTATGTTATGACTGGGATGGGGGAACCCCTAACACTTCAATTTATATTTGCTTTCAGCTTCCTTTTTGATATATTCATTCCCATTGTGGTGTTTTTATCTAAAACCCTTCTGAAAATTTATTTAGAGACTGCCAAAATAAAACCCAACTAATCATTCAAAGGTTGCAATTGAAACATAATGCTGTTTTGCTGCATGCATGCTGCTTTCCAAGAAACAAATGACAGGTGGGGTAGCAAATGCTTTTATGGAACAACCCCCCCAAAAAAAAATTAAAAGGAAAAATAAACTTGGCAGCCATGTTTTTAATCAAATCCTCTGTTGCTAATGTCAATGTGCAATATTTATGCAACTCTGATTTAATCAAGGACCAACTGACAACACCAAATGGCAATTCTATGGCTTTGCAACAATCTGCCAGAAAACAGAAACTTAGCACAGAAGTATCCCCTTTCTGAAGGTTGGAACTTACCCTCTTGAACACAGGGAGAGGTCGAAGTGCAGACACAGAATTCCCAACTCCTTCCACATTTGAGAAGGAAAAGTGAATGGTCTTGTCTGCAACAATACCGTCCCCCACTTGATCTGAACATTTCTAGAACAAAGGCACTTAGCAGGCCCTGCTACAGTGAGGCCAGGAAGATAGAAAAGGGGAGAACTTCTGTCTTCTAGATTTTACACAATATTGCAAGCACATTTAAAAAGAAACTAAGAAGGATAGAATGCTGGAAAAAAAAAAAGTAACCATTGACAAGAAAAGGCCAAAGTGCAATTTGAAGCTGGCAGTCATTTTATGGCTTCAGTCCTACAGCAGATTTACTTAGATGACGTCAATGGCTCCAATCCAGCTTGCTTTTTTTTTTTTTTTTGGTAGCATTTCCCACTTGCCTCTTGAAGCCTCCACAGTGCTATAGAGCAAGAGACCATAATCAAAATTCCCTTTGTGAAACAGAGTTTACCTCAGGGCACACAGGCCTAGCTGGCTGAATCGAAGGCTCTTCACCCTGTACTTCATGCCTAGCAATAGTCTACAACACCGTGCTCTCCTCGGTGCAGAAGGAACACTAGAAGCAGCCTGCTGCAATTTAAAAACATGTTTTCATTTGCTTCTCAAAATGTTCACATTTTACTTAATATTTCAAAACTATCACCTGTCATGACAATAGACGAGCCAGGCTAGCGGCTCATTTAGACCAGGAAATGTTCGTACACTCTTGATGGTTTGAATACGCACAGCTCTAAAATATATGCCAAAATGTGGCCTGGCTAATCCTCGACAATACTTTGGTACCAAGGGCCTCAAGCAGATGCTTCAGCAAGAGGTGATGGAGTGCCGCCTGCTCAGCTCCGAAACAGAAATGCATCATTTAAAAAAAAAAAAAAAAAACGCACAAGCAATAACTGATTTAACTGAATTGCATCCAATTTAGGAAAGATGTAAATAAAATATAAACATAATATTGTTATATTTAGAACATAAATATAAATACATCTTTTACACGCACAGGCCTTTAAATTGAATATCTGGCATATGGATGGCCTGGCTTTCAGGCACAATTCTGCTTACCCAGTCAAATATTCAAGAACACCCAGTGAGTTTTTATGCCTTTTCAATCAAAAGTGAATCCAAGCAGTTTACAATAAATCATACAATACATATAATATTAATAAATGACACCATCATAACTTCTAAAAAGGAGATAATTCATTCCTGAAGGTAAAGGAATATATATTCTGAAGTTGACTCTTAATGCAAAAGACTGGGCCTGCACGTGCTACATGTTCATCAGGCTCCATAAAACATGATGTTAAGTGGACAACCTGCAACCATTCCAGAACGTACCTCTTGGATAATTCAAATCCAGGCAAGCTAGAATGCTTCGGTTCAAATTTATGATCATTTCAAAATTAGGCACTGTGGTATCTCCTTATGCACTCACTAAGGAGGAAGAAGCATTGATGCGGGACTTTTGAATAAAGATCGAATTGTTCTTTGAGATATATTTTCCAAGCATGAAGAGTAATGGCAGCTAAAGTGAGGACAAATTTTATTTGAAATGATTCTATTATTCTTAGAAGTTTAAATACTTCTGGATCAGATCAAAGATTGATCTGCATATAAAACAAGTTGCATTTCAGGAAAAAAAAATAATATGAAAGTGCTAGACTTCATCTTCCAACTTTGCAACCTAACCTTTATTTGTATTGTTTTATCATACAGAGAAAAGGGGAGGGAGGGAGGGAGGGAGGGGGGAGGGAGGGAAGGAAGGAAACTAGAAGACATATTAAAAGAAATAAGACAGTTTTTACATAACAGATTCAGTCTTGACCACATGGAGCTATCTTGATCAGTCCTTTCATTGTGTTGATAGAAAAACAATTCATACGTAGAGAATTAACATGTCAACAAGCCAGGGCTTTGAAGCAGTGTAAAAAAGTCTCACCATTGCAGCAAAATTTTTCTAGCTCTGCTTAGTTCACAATAAATCTAGAGTTTTTCATAGATTGACAGATTCCATATAATTTAACATTACAGTAACTTAACTTTTGCTTTTAGGACTGCGCATTTCCCACATTATTGCTATAGGCATTGACTTTCCCAGCACAATCTGCATTCCATCTAGATAAAACATAGTGATCATATGGGTAGGTAAATGACCATGCCTGTCAAATATCCTTCTCTCCATGTTTAAAATGACAAAATCACACACTATTAGTATGGCCCTTTCCAAAGACAGCTTTTCAGCACAAGAGGATAACAATCAGTCCTTTGAGGAATGGGTCTCTTTCACCTCATTCTGGGATACTTTCTTTCTTTCTTTCTTTCTTTCTTTCTTTCTTTCTTTCTTTCTTTCTTTCTTTATTTACTTACTTACTTACTTACTTACTTACTTACTTACTTACTTACTTACTTACTTCCCAGTCTGATCTACATCTCTGAGATTTCCTCTTGGACTCCCATTCAAGTACTGACCAGACAACCAAAGTTAGCTTTTTCAAGATGAGCCAAGTCACCTTGGTGTTGCCAACTGCTGTGATGCATCAAACACTGGACAACTTCAAAACACCACCTGGTTTTCTACAGCCTACACCTTTACAGGGACCAAATTGTGTTTCAGTGATATACTGTAAAAGTTTTCTACCAAAGGGTGTTCTCCAGATGTATTGATCTTCAATACCCATAGTTCTCAATTAGTATGGCCGTTGACTGGGAAGTTGCATGAGAAATATGAGCACAGTAGTACCAGACTGTTCTACGAATTAGATACAAGTTTTGAAATTATTATTTCATTCTGTTTTTCACTGCAGTGTGATCTTTGGTGGTGTTAACTGCATCCAGGTCAGGATTAGATAAATCCAACAGTTGAAATTCCATATTTTAGAAACACAGGCCAAACTCCAAAGTACATCATTCAGAATGACTGAAAGATATGGGAACATGGAAATGTGACATTTTTGGATTCCCTCCACAAGATTTTTCCCTTTTAATTGGCAAATACTTTTTCCAAAGTCTCAAGAACAGTTTCCCACAAGTTAGAACTAAAAGCCCATATTTCACATAGAATCTAAGGTCTGAATTTGGGGTGGCAAGGTTCTCTGATTCTCACACTGGAGAAAGCTGTTGGGTCAACAAGAGACAGCTGACAGTGATCTTCAAGGCCGGGAAATGAGCAGCTTCCTGGCCATAGACTTGAAAGGCAGGAGAAAGGGGCCCTAGATTTAACCCTGTTAACTAATGTAACTGAAGGGATGGATTCCTGGATGCCATGAGATGAGAACTTGTTTATATGTGTGGCTTCCTAATTCTCTGCAATAAATTTACTTAGCTAACCTTCTTGTCTTTGTCTGGGAAGGTGGAGAATGGAGGGAATTACATTGCCATATTTGCTATGAATCTTTGACAGCAGGTTCTCCTTCTCACTACTCACAAGACCACGAGAAGGCAGCATGTGTTCAAATCTCTAGATTAAGCAACAACTACAGAACTTCCAGCAATTCCACTGATAGTGGATCAATTGCAGTGTCTGGCTATTAGAACCAAGTTGCAACTCGGATGGTCCTGTTAACCCAGAGGATATTATGACTTTGGCAACTTCCTGAACCAAAAATGATTCTTCTCCAAGCATGATTCTCTCAGAGTTCTGTTTAGGAATATGTATTAAGGTTAATGGAGGACTGGTACAAGGATTCCAACAAGTTAATTATTTTCAATTTAGAACCATTATATCTCTGCATACGTGAGGGCGGAGACTTCCGAGTCTTTTTCTCATAGCCTTACTATGCCCTGGAGAGGAGGCAGCTCTCTTCACTGATAATGGGGAAGGACTTCAGCTAGCTTACACAAATACCTGAATCTTTATCTGTCTGAACACCAACTGTCTGAACACCAACCAGCAGGTGGAACAGGAACAGTAACTCCAGTATCACTCCTGGCTCAAGAAACCACAGTCATTGCTGCAGCAGCAACTTTCTGACACCAAATACCTGCCTTCCAAAGCTGACAAGTATGATGGGAATCTTGGCAGATTTGTTATTTCCTTGCTCTATGCAAATTACACAACTCACCAAGTCCTAAGGAATTTCTAACCAGTTTTGTATAGGATTTATAATCAACCTGGCCAAGGGACCTGCAAAATGCACAACCCCACCTCTAATACAAAACGGCCTGGACTTGGACAAGTACTACAGTTTTGTGACACTACTGACAGCTACATTTGGCAATTCCATCAAACAGGTGACTGCCAACCATAAAATCCAGAGCCTAAGATAGGATAAGCACACTGTATGAACGTATATGCCTACTTTTCAATTGTTAGCTGTAATGAATAAAGTTTATAACTAATATGAAGAGAACTATCAGATGAAATACAGGATTAATTTAATTTAATGTAATTTAATTAATCTATTTGAAAGGGCACCTCAGAGCCTTTGGCTGTTAATCCAACTAACCATAGGTATGAAGACACAAGGAATTGCAACCAAGTAATGATGGGAAAGGAGGGCATCATTACACTGATGCATGATATGTCTATGTTTGTATTTTGGAAAACCTGGTCACTTAACAGGTGAATGCCCTGCTGAGAATCCCCTTCCAGCCAACTGCACTGCTCACTCATTTTATCAAGAAAAGGGTCCCTTTAAGGGAAAATTTCAAGGCCCCAAAAGGTTTCCTTCTATTCAAACAAGCATTTACTTCTTAACCCTCCAATATCCAGGTCCACACTGTCCTTTGTGGTTCAGGCTGATGTTTCTGATGTGTTTCTATAATCTGCCCCAGAGTTTGATGACAGCAAGTTCCCCTGTGCATTTTTCCCAAAAATACCTACCAAGAGAGCTAAAGTATGATATTTTTACCAAGGAGCTTTTGGCTGTCAAAGATGCTTTTGAACATTATCATCATCTTCTTTAAAGTACCAAACACCCTACAAGGTTCCAACTTCTCACAGTCTTACACAGCAGGTCACAAGGGCACAATTCTTTTCCCATTTTAACATTCTTACCTCTTACATCTCCTGGCCTGCAGAATAAGCACTCCAATGCCTTAGCCTATAAAGTGGATTACTTCTTGTTCTATGATCCTCCCACCACATTCATTCTGTACCTGGAAATCTTTATCACCCCCCTCAGCACCTGCCCTGCTGTGACAGCTGGTTGTCACAATGGCAAGAAGGCTAGCAGCTATTTCCAAAACCACCAACAGGTGCAGCCTACCCCACCTTCACAAGAGACAAGCCTCCTCCCCAGTGAGAAAATGAATCTGAACATTTCTACATTAACTTGACTGCATATAGGTTTCTCATTTGAAAACAGAATACTCACTGCCTCTAATGAATATTATTAATCAGAGGTCTGAGAGACTTTGATGAATTGTTTCCAGTCCAGGTTGTTACAAGAGAAGTTGACATCTATCCCACATATGTATCAGCTTGGATAGATAACCTTCAGAGTACCTCTTGTCTCCCCCCCCCATCTTTTCTTGGGAACAGGGGGTGGGGGGGACCACTTCACAACCAGCTATGTCTTCCTCCTTCCTTAAGAGAAGAAGTCTTATAGCTGTGCAACAATAGCCGGTCAGGTAGATATTTAGGATTATTTAAAATCACCTCTCTTCTTCTCTGTGACTTTTGATGGCCTTCCATTAGAGCAGATATCAAGGCCTGTGCTTCTTCTTGCCACAGGTGTTGCCATGCCAAGAGTCGTGTCAACAATGTGCTTGAACTGTTACACTCCCTCCCTTCTGCAGCTTCAGATTTTATTTCTGAGGTAACCACATATCAAGGTCCTGGATGTCATTCTAGTAATGGCTGAACTTTTCTCTATGATTGCACATTTCATTTCCTGTCACAGCCTCCCCTCTATTCCTGAGACTATTCATCTGTTTATTCAATAGCTTTCTGGAAATCTGGTTTACTCAGTCATCTCATTTCTGACAAAGGTGGGCAGTTCACAGCACGTATTTGGAAAGCTCCATTTCACCTATTAGATATGTAGCTCCACTTACTGTCCTAACAGTCAGGAATCACGCTGAGATGAGGAATAGGTCTCTAGTGTTTATTGCTGCTACATAAGACAGAAAATCCTAACAAACTGAAGAAGCGTGGGAAAAACCCAAACAGATATACCCCAAAAGTTAAGGTGGGTCTGATCTCTGTCTCTTTGAATGGCTGCTTAATTCCTCAGTACTACACATGCGTTTTCCCCCCTGGATAGAGGCCCCCTCCTGCTCGCCATCAGTACTCATGACATCACCCTCCCCTCCAGATTCACATTCCATTTCAGCCCCCTCCCTTCCAGAGGTCTGATAAGAGTCCATCTCTCCCTCCAAGCTCCCATGAGAACTGGGCAACAATGGAAATTCTTCAAAGGAAAACTCCTCCAAGGACGAATCAGTGCTGCTCTCCAGGTCTGATAGTGCTTCTGGCCCAGGTGGCTGCTGCTGGAAAATAGCTAATTATTAGAAGATTCTTCCCCCTTCCCCCTTGGGAAATGCAAGCCCGAAGTGGAGGGGATAATTTTCTTTTATCGTGAGTTTATTGAGGGAACTGAAATCGTGTACCACTCTCATGGGTGCCTCCTGGTTTGTCAGTGCCAACGGGTCAGGCTTCTTTGGTACAAAGAAGGTAGGAGCAGACGCTGGGGAAGTAGATGGTCGGATGAAACCCTTTTGGAGATTAGAATCCAAGTAATCCTTTAAGGTGGCTAGTTCCTTGGGGGACATGGGATATTGTTTCCTTGCTGGAATCTTGGCTCCTGGTATCAACTCAATGGTGCAATCACAGTCCCTATGGGGGGGGTAGTGCTGTGGCCTCTTGTTTGCTGAAAACGTCTGCGAAATCTGCATATTTGGCTGGCAACTGGACCCCCGCTGCTTCCGTGGCTTTGTTGGTTGCTGGAGAGAGGAGAGCGGCTTGAATCTTCTGGTGCTGGCATTCCTTAGCTGGGAAGGAGATTGCTCCCATAGTCCAGTTCAACAATGGGTTGTGAATCTTCAGCCAAGGTGTGCCCAGGACTATAGGCACAGTAAGTGATGCCGTAACATAAAGTTGGATCCACTCAGTGTGGTCTCCCGTTGTTAGTTGCAAAGGTTCTGTGAACCTTCTAATCAGCCCTGCCTTGAGGGGCTGGCCATCAATGGTCTCCAGTTCTATGGGACGTGGCAATTCTATGGTCGGGATGTTGAAGTCTTGTACAGTCTGTACATCAATAAAAATTGGTGGAAGCTCCGGAATCCACGAGGGCCTCTAGCTTGACCTGGTGCTCTGGGTTTACGTGCATTATGACTGGTAAGTAGTAAAAGGATTGCCTGGAATCCTCGGAATGAGCCCTTCTTGATTGATGGTCTCCCTGCTGAGCTCTGTGGAGGGAGACCGACGGAGTTTCCCTGGTTGGAAGTAGAGGCGGAGGTGGCTCTTGGTTCAGCTGCTTGCCCTGGGGCTCTTACGGAATTTGCTTGGCTTCTCGCTGGGCAAGCTCTCGCCATGTGCCCCTGGACTCCGCAGTAGAAACAGAGGGCTCTCTCTCTCCTTCTCTCTCAGCCTCGGAAATGAGCCTCCTGCTCGCCTCGATCTGCATCGGCTCCTCTGGTCCTGAGTAAGGAGATGCTGCGGAGAGAGCTGGAAATCCTGGAAGCGCCCTGAGGCCCCTGCATCTGTCTGAGCTCTTCTAGCCTGGCATCTATGACCACAGACAACTGATATAAACCTTCTAAGGTAGCTGGTGTTCCCTGGCGCACTAATTCATTTTTAATTTCTTCATCCAGCCCCTGTTTGAATTGCCTTTCAAGGCACTCTCATTCCAGTCCAGATCTCCTGCTAACAGCTTGAAATCAGCAATGTAGATTCCCACTCTCATGTTGCCTTGCTTGAGCTTCTGAATTTCCTGGCTGGCAGTGACCTCTCTGATCGGGTCGTCAAAGTGTGCTCAGAACCCTGCCAGAAAATTCTGGTAGTCATTGAGAATTGGGTCATTGTTCTCTACCATGGGAATAGCCCATTTGGCTGCTGGGCCCTTTAGCAGATTTAAAATGAAGGTGACTCTGGTTCTGTCTGTGGGAAACTCTGCCGGTCTGCTGTCGAAAAACATTGTGCACTGTGTGAGAAAAGTTCTCAACTGTCCTGCTTCTCCTCCAAACTTCTCTGGTAGACTGCCCTGGGATCTCAAGACTACTGGCGGAGCTGCTGCTGCTGCTGCTGGCACCGGTTGTGAGTTAACCGGAGCTGGTTGTTGTAACTGCTGTAGCATAGCTGCTTGTAATGTGTTGACCTGGAGATCTACTTGTTGTTGGTGTTGTTGCAGGGCTGCTCCCAATTGTTGGATGGCTTGCCGAATTTCCTGGTTTTCCGAAGACATTTTCCCAATGTCTCTCCTTTATTTTTCTTTGTTCCTCCCTCTTTCAATGGGAGGAGTTTGTTAGGATTGATGTCCTAACAGTCAGGAATCATGCTGAGACAAGGAATAGGTCTCTAGTGTTTATTGCTGCTACATAAGACAGAAAATCCTAACAAACTGAAGAAGCGTGGGAAAAACCCAGACAGATAAACCCCAAAAGTTAAGGCAGGTCTGATCTGTGTCTCTTTGAATGGCTGCTTAATTCCTCAGTACTACACATGTGTTTTCCCCCCTGGATAGAGGCCCCCTCCTGCTCGCCATCAGTACTCATGACACTTACCTTCTGCATCATCCATCTGTAGATGATGAAATAGAAAGGACAAAAGCCGAATTCAAAGTGCTTTCTATCTTCTAAAAATGTCTATAGCAGCACTGGATTATTTTATATAGACTTTGTTCAAGAAGGGCATGGCAAGCAGACAGACAGTAGTAGCAGCCCTGACACTGTGGAGTATGTTCCCTTGGATATACGTTTGGTCCCCTTACTCCTTTTAGGAAACTTCTCAAAATTTTCTTTTTTAAAGAGGCCTTTAATTATCTTAATGCCTAAAGAACAGCCATCTTATTTATTATTTAATTATTGTTTATGCATACTGGGAAATTGTTTTTATGTCAACATACTTCTGTACACCATCTAGTGTTGTTAGATTGGGGCACTACAGGAATTTTATTAATATATATAAAAATAAATAAATGCCATCTTGTAGCAATACCCTCATTTCTAGCAAGAAAACTGGCCTGCTTTTTTACCCATGGCCAAGTTCACTTATAATAACTCAGTCCATGCCTCTACTATGATATTGCTTTTTCAGGCCATGTATGGCCTGAAATGCTATCTAATCTTTTCTGTCCCTCCCCATTCCAAAGGCCCTTCCAATGATTCCTCAAGGATCAGTTGGGTTATGGCAAGGTCTCCCACTAATCCTCTGCTGTCATCACTATGAGTGCCCCCCCCCATTAATGTTGGAGACCCTGTTGAGCTTTCTACCTGATATCATCCTCCATATGGCCATCTAAAAAGTGGGATACTAAAAGTATTGGATTGTTTTCTATATTTGCAATCAATCCAATTTTAATCTGCAGTTTCTACTGAAAATACTTCGTTTTCCACCTTTCCCTCCTGGTCTAGAATAACCTTGTGCCATTTGTGCACTTTTCCCTGACACCTCCTATCTCAGTAGTGGTGGGGAGAAGTTACAGTGCATGAGGAGCAATCTAGAATGCTTGATTCTAGAAGCTATTGGGAGATTGAAAGATCCTGGGAAGCAACATAGAATGTACATGTTCCCAGCCTCTTTGACAGTTCCTTTTGTGATATCCTACAAACCCAATCCTCCTGACTGGCCTTAGGTTCTGAGGGAGAAGAAGACAGGTTTAAGGAAGGAGATGGAATGACTTTACAATGACAATCCTGTCTACAGCAAAACGGGAGAGTTCTGGAATAGGAGGATCACTTGACAAAAATGTAGAAGAGACTGCATGGGGAAAACACTTTCCAATACCAACTGAAGAAGAACTAGAAAGAGTTAGGTGGTTCCTTAGACCCCGGAGTTACTTTCCTAGTTAGAGAAAAATGGGGAACTATTCAGTTAAGGTTTTAAGGTTAGCAGCAGTATTTTTCCAATGTGTGTGTTTTATAGTGTTAGAGTAAAAGCATGTATTCATATAGCTATAAGTGAAGGGGACTAAGTAATTGGAAGCTAAGTTTTTCCTAGGATTTCTGAATGCATGAAGAAGAGTCCTCCTTTTTTTTTTAGAAAACTTTATTAAAACATTCTCAAAATATACATAAAAACTAAAAAGATTGAAACAAAGAAGCCTACAAAGAAAAAAGGAACAGAACTAAAAAGGTGCGAAAAAACACAAAACAAACTACTACAAAGTGCCTTCCAACTTTCTACAACAAAGATATACATAAATCAGTATCAATCTCTCACTCCAATTCATATTAAAGTAAACATTATTTCTATAAAGCATTTAAATTCTCATTATTACATTCCCTTCTAAAACAAAATTACCTCCCAATTAAAGAAAAACATATAAAACCCTTCAAACATAATTTGGAACCTAATATAACAAAAACTACCCTTCTTCACTATAATTTGTTCCTGTCTGCCAACTAAACTAACATTAACCAAAAATGTAAGAATTTTCAAAACAGCATAACCATTTATCCAAACCTTTAAGAAACCATCCTGATAAACACATTTAGACAATTATCCCACTTCAAAGTAAACCAAGGCATTTACATGTCTCAGTATTATGTACAGAGCTAAGAAGAGACCTCCTAACTATGACTGTATATGCAGTAATACAGTTAGTTTAATATAACTGTATCAGAGAGGGGAGAGAAATTCCCACCAGCACTCACTGCATATGCTTTAAAGGATTTGGTGTGCTCAGTTCTTACATTAACAGGTGAAAGCTGCTTCAAATGTTCCAAGTCCTCAATTCCGATAGGCAAGGGTACTAAATCAGAAACATCTTTGTATCTTTTCAGTGACTTCACCTGAAGGCTTAGGATTCTAAGCAGCTTTCTCCAAAATGCCAAGAGGATTTTCCAAGGCTTTGAATATGAACCTTTCTCCATCAGGAGCATCATCCCACATCATTTCATTGGTCTGCAAATATCTTACTTTCTAGTAAGACTTGTTATCCCTGCACAGAAAAGCTTGAGACTTAAGAAACCTATACTGTATCCAACATTCATTGACCAGGCCCTAGAGAATGCTGGACTTCTTTTAAAAGAAGACAAGCTGGAAGATCGTAGAAATACATATTACAGAGATCAAAACACAGAGAATTATGGCCTTCAGGAATAGAAAAACAGATTATTTGGCTATTTTTAAAACTCAGTTTTGGTAGAGATGTCAATATGCAAGTGCTACATAAAATGATTGTTCTAATCATTTTCAAAGTAAGAAAAAATAATGGGCAGGGTGCTTCTAAAAAGTGAACATGCTGAATAGAAGATTTATACTTATCTCATTAACTTTCTCAAACATGTCTCCTCTAAATATTTCTTTCTTAGATTAATAATCTAAAATTGGTTCAAAAGTTTTATTTCTTTTACTTAGTAGGGGACAGAGATACCTTCAACTGACCAGGTTTTCTCCAATGGACTATGCAGATAAAACTAAGTATTTGGAAAATGTTGCCATGGGACGCATAACATGAGAGAGAAAGCTCATAGTAAACAGCAATCTAATTTGCATAAAGAAATAATGTTTGGATTGGAAATCAGCAACTACTGCTGAAAATGAGAATGGTAGCAGCAGGTGATACATTTAAAAAAAGCTTGGAAAAGGAAGTTGGAGGGGGGCACATTCACTACCATGGAAAATTGAAATGGAAGTATCAAAAAAATAGTGATCCTAAAAAAGAAGAAAACTGAAACAGAAAAATACCCTTGAGAAGGTAGTACAGGCAAGCTGGGGGGCTGGGGAGACAAAAGAGAGTACAGTGTATAATCTTAAACAAAAAAAGGTGATGGGTCAAGGAAGAGGATCCCAGGGGCAATGAATGTTTGTCAGGGTCAAAGGGCAACAGAGGAAGATCTTATTCTAAAGTCATTCAATTAAAAAAAAAATGGAAGGCTATTGCAACCAATATTTTCTACACCAAAAAGACAGAATAGGCAAAGAAAAAATCCCATTGCATTCTGTGCCTGTTCTAAAACCTCTCACTTCTTCAGAAGTCTAGAAACAAATCAAATGAAAGACGTAAGTAAGACAATGTTTCGAAGATTTGTATTAGTCATGTCACTGCACTGTTTTCAATTAGTGTAGTTATACTCTAACAAATATGGAATCCATAAAAGCTTTTTTATCTCAAAAGAATCCTCAGAATGCTTTATAAATTATATTTATTGTTTTATTCTGTTAAACAGAAACATTTAGACACTGTGTGTTTAGGCTGCTTGCATACAGGTGGGTTACTTCCTTGGCCAGTCTTAAATATGCTTTATATTCAGTATTTTACCAATAGCTTACAGATGACAAGAGTTTTTACAGTTGTTTTGCTGGGCTGAAAAGGAAGCATACTGATTTTACAACCAATTCCCAAGTTTGGGATGTATCCATCAGGTAATGAATTTACCTTCTAGTTCTACTTCATTTTAAGCAGAGATGCACCCATGCAATTTCAAAAAGAGTTCCTCTGGGGTGATCTTTGAAAAAGATGATCCGATCAGGCCCAAGATTTGAGAAGCAAGTTATCTCTCCCCCAGGAGCGTCAAAAGCATTCCAGGTCGTTCCACCACACTTGGACAGAGCCCAGAGTTATCTGAATACTGCAACTAATCCATAGTTACCAGCTAAACCTTAGCCAGAATACATACATACATAATATGCCTGTTACTACACAATATTTAAGCAAATAAACAATTCCAATGAAAGGATAACCCTGGTTCCTTCCTGAAACATTCAAGGAACATTTTCACCTGGAATAGCCAAGCTCCTTGGAAATCCAAACGTGAAATGTATAAAACTACTACTGATCAGCTAAATTAACTGATAACTTATCTGAAACATATACAAGCCATATGGTGCCAAAACTTTTGTCTGTGGTTAACATAACAACAGAGCATGGCAGAGTTCTACTGGAAGCATTATTTGACATAACCGTCAATGGCATTCCTCCCCGCACCCCACCCCAGACACACAGAGAAAGAAACAAAAACGCTCTAAGGCAATTGCATGCACATCTATTTGCATTTTTAAAAAACAGGTGAACAAAGAGTAAACCAGATGTCAACTTTCAAAAGCGAGCTGTCTGGTTTGGGAGAGTTAACAGAGGCAGAAAAACTGCAAGGGCTCACAAGGGAGACAATGAGCTTCTCTCAAAACATTCTGGCCAAGGGGAGTGGCTATTTAAAACACTTGGCTTCCTTTATTCCAGCATGGTCGAAGTGGATTCTGCTCTTACGTGCCAACTCCAATGAAGTCATTTTGTTTCAGTGAGGTTTTCTATGCATTTTAGCAACCCCATGTGCATTGTAGCAAAGAACAAAACATTTTTTTTTTAAAAAGAGCTTTCATTTGCAACTGCAAAAGCCCATATAGAAATTAAGTTAATGCTCTGATCTTATATAATGCTGAATAAATTATATCAGTTTAGGCAAACTGGAAATTATCATCTTCTGCAAGAACTTTGGGAACATTAAGAGCAAATTAGAAATTACAGTCTTAACTAATGCCATAAAGGTAAGGTGCAAGAAGTAATAGATAAGAATGATTTACAACTGGCCTTCCATAGAAGCCATAGATTCACATCTGTTTTACAATGGAGAATTATAAGGATTTTTTTTAATGCTATAATTATTTTCGTTGCTGTCATGTTCTCAAAAGCATCTTTTGATGACAGCAATTCAGCTGCTCAAAAGCCTTCACCACACAACATATATTAATACACAGAACAGTCCTTTTTAGTATTTAATTCGACATGAGCTGGATTTCATGTATTTCCAAATAAATTCAATTCAACCATGTTTGGATGGTAAGAGAGAGAACATACAACACATAAAAAACGGAATTAAAGGATCTCTGCTATCATCTGATCTGCCAATAAGAGAATTTTTAACATACTAGATTTCTTATTGAACTGAACATATTTTGGGTTATCTTGAGGATACTTTTCATACTGAGTTAAAATACCATCTAGAACTCCTTCCAAAAGCTAGGACTACACTGAATTATAATTAGAAAATTCTGTGGATAAAGCAAGGCAAGAGAATATAGAATATAAAGCTGCAGAGAATATAGGTTCAATATGTCCTCACATAATTAACATTTCCCATCATTAGTAGTAGCTTTCAGTTTATGTACTGATAAAATAATTGAACTCACTGATACTGGAGATCAGTGGAAATGGAATTATAAACACTATACTAATAATCTTTTAAGTTTTGGTCCTGGTAACAGAAATAGTTGTCAAATTGCCAAAACATTAGGCAGCTCTGTATCTTTTGCTGAAACAAATACAAGAGAAAACCAAAAACTGTTAGAAGGTTACTTAGCTTTATTTGGCTAAATATAATAAAGAATTAGGCAATTTTAAATAATCCTACTGTAATTTCTATTATTTCAAAATAAATGGATTGATTTTCACAAGACCCTTTTTTCTTTTCCTTCAAATTCTTCTTCCTACTTTTCCTGTAAAACCTGCTCCTTGCATTAAAGCCAGTAGGCCTTACTGGTATTATAGCAAGTAGGTATTATAGGGTTCCATTCTTACCTTAATACCCTTTTCCAACTAATATAAAACTCAGGTGCAAACATTTGCTCCCATGTATTCCTGGTTACCCAAGCACTGTCAAAATGTACATTATAATTGCTTAGGAACAAGGGTTTCTTTTTCCATGAATTACACAATAACATACCTTGTGTGCTACATAATCACATAATTCCATTCAATTATTTTAAGCTACAAATTAGTGATACTCACTTTCAATAAAAATACACTTGAGGTTTTTAAAAATAACAAAGTTCTTTGGGGTATGGAACTTCTTCCTATGAAAAATGTACTTAGTAATGATGCCCATATAGTCTGTCTGTGATCCTAGACACAGTTATTTGTGAGTAAGCATTCCCATGAAAGCGTCTGTTTAACACTGAAGATTATTTTCCAGAACAGATTTATCATCCAAAAATCCTCCTATAACAACTAATCAGGATTTTGTAACACCACGGTCACACACAATATGCTCTACTTTAGAAATCCCAATTAAGTCTTTCCACTCTGAGCAGCATTATGAGATAGGATCCTGGGAGCCCAATCATAAATCCAGGGCTCCAAGCCAACCATGATGGTACATGCCAATAGTGCAAGTTGTGACATAGGAATGCTAGTCCACCAAGTTGGCATGCATGGGTTCCAAAGTGATTTTGGAGCTTCAGAATAAAAAAGGTACATTTGCTTCTGATTCTAAATTCTAATTCTCACCATCATAAAACACTAGCTTGAGATCACTTTGCCCTTGTTCAGGAAAAAAGTGGAAGTCTTTATTGTATTAAGGCTTCTTATCATCTTCAAGTAAGAACTTCATGCAGAAGCCAGTTTCTGAATGCACAGCTAATGCAGATTCACTTCTGAACATGCATCCCAACCTCCCCCCATTCCATCTGCTCAAGAAGACTCCAGTGATCTATTAACTAGATGTGTCTTTGATATGTGAAGGGATTATTTACAGACTTTGAGATCAACTGGTCATTACACAGAACTAGAGTTAGATGCTGGTATCAACACCATAAGAGATTAAAATCCACCCATCTAGTAGTTATTTGCTTGAATTTGGTAGGCAATCTTAAAAAG
This sequence comes from Candoia aspera, assembly GCF_035149785.1. Taxonomy (NCBI): domain Eukaryota; kingdom Metazoa; phylum Chordata; class Lepidosauria; order Squamata; family Candoiidae; genus Candoia; species Candoia aspera. The sequence goes on along the minus strand of NC_086153.1, from coordinate 250,819,073 downwards.
GTCCTCATTTTGGTTCCAGTTCCAGGACAGTAAATCATGGAGGAAGACAACCTACAAGTTAATTTCTGCTTAAATACATATAACTATGCAGAACCATACATGAGGAAGATTTTATAATATAAACCTTGCTCACAACTCATATCCACATTGTATGTTTAAGGATATTCTTATTTTCAAATTACTGTCTAGATCATAATTCTCAAGAACATAAAAATCCTAAAGATCAAATCAACAAAAATTTGATTGCATGACAGTAGAAACAAACAGACATCCCATGTTAATATGAGAGCCCTGATGCAACAAATATTTAAATCCTAAACTAATGAAGCAGCTTTAGGAAACAAGACATCAAACCATTTCAGATAAACAGTGTGAAACTCATAACTGTGCCAGAAAACCTGCTGGGTTAAAAACTTAAAAATACCCTTACAAGATATCCATTCCTTACTGGCATGGACATTACAAGCTGCATACCAAGTTTCACAATATGGAAATAAGACCAAAATATTTTAAAATAAAATCCATTATTTCCACAAAAAGTACAGATCATACAGGATTATAGGAGGATAATGGCTACCCAATTACACTTTTTTTTACTATATAGACATACACACATATGTATAATTTTTCCTTCAACTTTCCATTGCTCAGAAGAGGTTTTTGCAATTTGGTTCTAGTACACCTTTGGGCAGTTCTCCTTAACATTTTCATGTTCTTTAGCAGCCAGAATACTAATTCCACCCCTTCTTGCTTTAATGCCTGTAAATACAGCCATTTTTAAAAGTTTTTTTTAATATAATTTAATTGCTGAAAAATTTAGCAATGTTTTTACTTTTTACAAACATGGTAGGTCTTAACTGTCTTCATTTTTCTAATCTTAACTTTCATTAGCAATGGTGAACTACCATAAAATGCTACCTCCTTCAAATTTAACTCATCATCTAGGCAAAAGGAAAAAAAATGTTACTTTCAAATTATTAAAGTAGTTTTCCAACCAACACGCATAAAAAGCCACATTCTTCAAACACTAAAAATCTTCCAGCTGGAATTCACTGAGGGCCAAGTTCTTAGCTGTGCTAGAACTGTTCTTTTCCACTGTTTACTAAACTTTCTTTTAAAACCAACACTTCTCTCTAGTCTCTTCCTTGTGATAACTTTAGTGAATATATTTTGGACTCAAGTACAGTATTTCAGACTCAAGTACACATATCTAACAGACCGTGCAGTTGCTTTTGATAACTTTTCATATTTTCAGCAGGACTGAACATCTACAATTATTTTTAACAGCAATCATATCTATCCAGATATTATCATTCCATTACTTTCATTTCACATAAGGGGAGAACATGGGATCACAGGGCCAAACTATTTTGCTAAACAATGCACCTACAAGTGTTGAAAATATTTAATGCAATTAGGAGTGCAAAGTTATAACTCACGTTATCAATAAATCATCATGGTATAAGCATACATTAAAATAAAATATAAAGAGATCGAAAATGAATTGTGGAGAACTGTGAAAATACTAACAGAGTACCTCTCCAACACAGGAATCATTTCCAAAACTCAGATAGGCCTCAAGTTTGTCCTCCTGACCTTTTGAAGAGAAATATGAATTCTCAGCATTCCATTTGAAAAATAGGCATGGGCTGCTGTCTGTACAGTGATACAGAAGTAAGGCAGTGTAAAACAGCCTTTGAATTATCTGGAATCTTTTTAACACTGTCAGTACAGTCTAATGTCCTTGCAGTGGTATTCCCCAACTATTTATAGAAATGGCAATGCACTATGTACCCTAGGACAACCGTTCCAAATTTAGGAACACATTTCTTTAAATCTTGCATGAAATAAGACCAGATTTCTATTTACAATTTGTGCTCCTAGTGCACTGTAACCAATGCTCTTTTCCTTTTGTGAGCCCCTGTCCTTCGTTACAATTTCCATATCCAGATAAAATGTATTCTAAGTTTAGCTAAGCATGATAGTTTTCTTTTCCTTAACTGCCTTCAGTACTCATACTTATTTACATTTGTCTTACAAAACTACAGCTAAGGATGTTTCTTTAACTAGATTAATTTACAGATTAAAATGTTTGGTGTTCCTGACAGAGTTTTAGCTGAGCTACTTTTGTTCACTGGCTATTTTAAATCAGAATCAACGTACATCATACCTGAAGTCACATAGTCCATTACATGCACCAGGCTTTGTTTTTTAAATTTAGAAAATATTTAGCAAGAAAGGGATTTTCACACTCTGAAATTGAAATATATAGCCACTGACACTCAGAAATAAAGGAAGGTAGGTGCCCATCAACTTTGGAGACATTTATTGAGGGCCATTTGATATGGAGACATATCCCCATATCCAAAGGAGGTAGTTACTTCTAATCACTTAACAACTCTCCTGAGAAACACAGGTGGACAGGTTTTTCATTGTTTCATAAATATTTTAATACTGTGATAATGTTGGATGCTTTTGAAAAAAAATCAATCCAGGATTGTATAGATTTCTTGTTCCTCTGTTCCCCCAAATAGATCAGAATAAGAAACCAAGTTTGGCTAGTGAGCTATACCTCGCTTTTTATATTTTGTTTTGGATTTAGATAAAACTAATTTTCTCTCCCCCCCCCCCATGTAAGTGGACTTCCTTTCTTTGACAGTGTGAATTGTGGAACAAAAGAGTCTCTTTTGGCCAGTAGCACTATTAAGGTGTTGGGAGGGGATGCCCAAGATCACTGTAAAAGGTTAGAGGAAAATAAACAAACATTGGGCTCCTACCGAAAGGAAGTTTTCCAGGGACAATCTCCGCGTTTTGTCGGAACTGTGACTTTGTTGTCTTTTTTTGGATACAATGTTTCTGCTGACTCCGGAAAATTTTCCACTTGAATGTGCAATTAAGCAGCAGCAGTTCTGGAGAAAGCAAAGAAGCAGCGAAAGAGAACATTCCTTCTTTCATCTTTAAGGAGGGATAACAAGGGAGAAAGGGAAGAAGAAGAAAAAAAAAGGAAAAGCAAAACCTCAAAGCTCTAACAGCCAGCTAAATCTCCGATCCAGCCACTTTCCAAAGCTCAGCGCTAGGACGAGAAACTCAAGGGATGGGTTCATTTTACTATGCAAGGCCTGATCTGCTCCCAAGTTATTCCTTCTCGACGAAAAATGTGAAAAATGCCAAAGATTTGTGCGTGTGTGTGCGCGCGCGGGAGTCTGTGTGTGTGTGTGCGCAAGAGAGAGAGAGAGTGCGCGCGCGCGCGCGCCAGGCTGCAAAGCAGTGACTCAGGCAACTAAATTAAAGCAGCAACAGCAATAAGGCGCAGAGGGCGAGAGGAACGGCGGCCGCCTGTTGCAGCTCTGGCTAAATACCCAAATCAGGCTAAACTCCTCTGGAAACAGCTTCGCCTCCCCCTCCCCTGTCTCCCAAGGCTACTTTGCCTGATTTTCGCTTTCCCCCAACTCGTCTCCCCACTGTTCACCTGCGGAGACAGAGAAGGGGGGCGTGAAAAGAGGGGGGCCATCGACACGATTCTCCCAAGTAAATAACAGAGGACCGGCCCCCCCACCGTTCCCTGCCACACAAAGCAAAGCGAACCGTAAAGAGAAGCTGCTCCCTCCAGCCTCCACTCGCCCCTCCACGCACACGCACAAAACTTACCTCCACTCCACTCCCCACCTTTGCAAACACCACCAGCCTTTTTTGCAAATCAATTTCAAACTTCTTCCAGCTTCCCCTGGGGACTTTTGGCTTGCTTAATGTCTAGCCTTCGTGTTTTGCTTGTTGTTGTTTTTGATGTTATTTTTTTTCCCTTAAAAATTACTGTGTGTGTGCGTCTTGGGCTCTACAGCTTGTTGGCTTGCGGGATTATTGAAGCCCTTCAAGTGATTAGTTACTGCCCCCAAACCGGTGGTGGCAGGGCGGGCTGGGCTTTCGAATGGGCTTGTGCAGCGCGAGCGATGCTAAGAATGTTCGGAATGAGAAGAGGAATGAAATGAACGCGAGGAGCGGACTCTCTACAGGGGAGGCGGAGCCACGGCCCGCAACAGCCAGGGGATGCAGAGGGGAGGAGCCAGGAAGCAGCTGGTGACCTCATAGGAAAGTCCAGGGGAGGAGGGAGCGGGCGAGGGGAGGGGGGATCAGATCACATGGGGAGGGGGAAGAGGGGGAAGAGGGGGAGGGGGAGAGGTGTCTTCGCGAGCCACCTCAGTCGCAGGCGCAGCGGAGCAGCCTCTTGAAATGGGATCTTGCTCACATGCCGAGGCACAATCGCGAAGGCGGAGCCGAGGCCGCTCGGCTGAGCCAGGATCGCTCCAGCTGCCGCTCCCGTTGGGGGATGTACAGGAGGCGGAGAGCGAGGATTTCAGCGCCCTGGGGAAGAGCAGGCTGATGCAAACTTTCTGGAGCTCCTCGGAGTGCGCGCTGGCGAGAGGTGGAATTTGTCTGAATCAATCGCAGCGACAAGGAGAGGAGGAGGAAAGAGAAAGAGAAAGAAAAAGCCGCTCAGTTTCAATTAAACACAATGTAACTCTTCGGATCTTTGGGGAAGAAAGCGTAGCTTCAGGAACAAATAATAACGATGCCTTAACTGCGATAGGGGAAGTAGGATGGGCGAGAGTTTGTTTATATTCGTTTGGTTTCTCAGGGTTTGATTATATATTTATATGTATATTTATATTTTAATCTCAAGCTCGGCAACCCGTTCACTTTTGAATTTGCTCAACGGCTGCGTTTGTGCGATACCACCTCGCGTGTTCCCCTTCCCGGGGTGAAATCGATGTCATTTCCCCCTTGCAGAAGTGTGCTCCTTGGGGATTCTCGGTAGCGAACTACCTCAATTAACCGTTTGAGATCTGGATGGGAAAGGAGGCGACGTTCTGAAATCGGGAGCGGTGGGGTCGTGATTTGGGGGAGACACGGAGCCAGAGCAAGGATGGGTCACCGGCATCACGCTTCACCACAAACTAGGCAACCATTTTTATGCAAACCTGGCATAATCATGGGTTTAGTTTATGGTTCGGTGTGTCCTGAAAACGCAGAAAAAATGGTTAAATAAATCATAGTTACCATGGATAAGTGTGTCATGCAAACACAGGCTACCCTAGGTAATTGTGGCACTGGAATCTCCTGTTTAAAAAATGCCTTTTTTCTTCTAGTGATTTTCCCACTAGTAACTTACTGCATCTTCAGGAGTCGTCTAACCATCATTAGGCTCTTCCTCACATTCACCTGACCTGCTAACCATATTTAGAGGACATAGCCTCATGCTGCAGCTTTTGTCTCATCCCCAGCCCACCACAAAGGCAGCCCAAATTCATCTTCGGCTGTTCCCATTTTATAGTAATGCTTTCTATCTCCTCCCAACCCAAGCCTCGGTGTCCGCACAGTACACAATACCTCATTCACCATCTTGGTCAAGAGCTGGCATCTCCTGAGCACCTATTGGCTGACTGAGGCTGTCATTGCCCTCCATTTTGGCTTGGGCTTCAGAAGAGACTGGACCCTGGATTTCCACAGAAGGATCTGCCTACTTAATTCCTGACTTATGCTTCACAAAGCACCCATCAGACATTATGCAGGCTCCTAATATACATTGGTATACTGCTCTTCTGGAAGACTGCTAGACTTGTTGCTAAACATATGTTTTACAATCTCTCAGAAAACCAGTAAACATGACTGTAAAAAAAGGGCTGCTTGTCAGTGTAAACTGGGAAAGAGGTGTGTCACTGGTTCTGTCCTCAGTGAGTTCACTGCTGGGTTTTCAGCTGCTTTTGCTGACAAGATGACTTGAGTGGAGGTGCTTTCCTACTGCTTGTATTATGCTGAAGGAAGGCAATACTGTTTTGCCTGTTCTATGGGATATTTCTGGGTTCTGCTGACCATGGCCCTTGGCTGCCAGCATTGCCTTTCCCTTGCAAGACTCATCAGTTTGGGATATTAGGGAGTTGGGGTGAAATTGACCGGAGTTCTACGAGTTTTCCCTTTTAATTCAAGTGACAGGAAGACTATTAAACCCATGTCCAAAAATAGCCCAGCTGACAGGATGGGTCTGGGATGAAGAGAGAGAGAACTCTGTTGATGCACTTCATGAGTGGCCTCCTGCTTCATCCCACATTCTTCCTCCACCCACCAAACTGTCAGCCAGGATATTTTGGGAACAGGTCTACTAGAAGACTGGTAGCCCTGCATTCAGAAATAGCTCAATTGACAAGTGATGAGCACAAAGCACCTCTGCCCCAAGACCATTTTTCCACACTTTAAATGAGCAAATGGTAGTGGTTTATCCAATCACCTGGTAACAGGCCACTTGTAAGCCCCATTGCTGAAGCAACTTAGCACTCAGTTGTTGTAGCATGAATTATGCTACCATACTTTTCTGATTCAGGGAGTGCAGGAATGCACTTGAATATGGCCAGGAAGAAGAGCCCTAAGTCACTAATGGGAAAATGGCCAATATTATAGAAAGTTGGAGGTTGTGCTATGCTGTGTTAAATATATTTAACTGTAACCTATCTAGTAATGGCTTTGGACACAAGGGATGCTTCCACATAAACTGTTTTCTGTAATTGCAATCCTTCATATTTTAGACTTTGAAGCAGTAGGATAGGAAGAGTATTGATGCTTTTGAACTTTGATGTCAGAGAAGACTCCCGAGATGACCATGAATAGTGTAGAAAACAAACAAATGGATCATAGAGCAAATCAATCCAGAATTCTCACTTGAGGTACAAATGACAAGGCTCAAATTATCACATTTTAGAGACATTAAAGGAATACCTCTAAATGAATAAACAACAACAAAGGAATACCTATCTCTCTTGAAAAGTTTAGAGTGCCAGGAAAGGGGAAGGAAAGAAAAGAGGGGGATGACCAGCAAGTTAGAGGGACTTAGTTAGGGCAGTGATAGATGGATAATTGGAAGACCTGAAGGACTAGATTGGGAACAGACCCTTCTGGAGAAAATCAATGTACATGGTTGCTAACAGATGATACCAACATGATAGCACATAATCAATCATTCCTCATTTTTAACCCTAGGGGGAGGACAGAACTGGCTTCACAAAAGAAATGTGGTTTGATTTTGGCTTAGCATGTTCTAGAAATGCAGCCATTGGGGTTTATTTGTGTACTAAATAATGTGTTTTTTAAATGTTTTATTTGATTTAGGTTCCTACTATCAGTGAACACAGCCTGTTGTGATTTATTCAGTCAATCATGCTTAATCAAAATATGACTTAGCATGACAAAAGAAGGTTACACAAATTGCACTGATTTTATTTCTGAATGTGTTACAGCCTTCTCAGCCGATGCCAACCAACTGTGTGACATGCAGCCCCCAGAATTCCCCTCTAGCCATACTGGGGAATGCTATATTAAAATAGCATCTTATCCTTAAATGTCTGAACAAGGAAGGTTCAAATGATCTCCTAAGCCCAGAATGGTTCCCATAAGGGTATTGAATTGTGGCAGCCAACTGATGAAATTATTGTGGCACTGTTTTTTTCCCCTTTATTAAACAGGTGACAAAATAAGTGTGCCAAGAGGCTGATAGGCTTGACACACCTACTTCACTAAAAGACAAAGCAAACAATTCTGCTCCCTATGGTGATGTCACTGTTAGATCTTGGAGCTCTTGGGCAAAAAAAGAAGAGAAGGATTACATTGAAAGTGTGGTCTTTGTTGAAAAAAGTTTGGCTGTCCTGCCACATGCTCTTTGTAGCAATCAGAGTTCCGACTCAAACAGTTCTTGCTTGACGGAGATCCTCTTAGCCCTCACTAACAGTTAAATGGCTTGGCACTCCGAACAGAAATCCCACCCCCACCCCCGGTCTCTTCCGCTCATCCCAGTATATATTGTTCATTGTCATGAATGGGCACATCCCAAAGTTATATCACTGGAGCATTTTCTTTGCTTACTTCCAGTTCTGCATGTGGGTGGGGGTGGGGTGGGGGGAGGAACCAAATATCTCTATCCCTATCTCTGGCGTGGGCTGGTCCTTGCTTACTGAAGCGACTAAACGAATAAACAACAACATCTCACCATAGCTGTATCTCTATTCGTCCATCCATCCATCCACTGGAGTGCAACAAAAGATTCAGTTTTACCTGAGCAGGTTGAAAGTGAATTGAATTTTTTAAAAGTCTGTTTTAGTAGCTTTTGGATTTGTGACCAATAACGGTGTACCAAAGACAGACAAATCATGCTAAGCTTTAAGATGGCTCAGTGCTATGTGCTATGTGAACCTGGCCATTGTGATTCACAAATCAGGTTTTATGGCATAGCAGATTGCACAAACTTGGCCAGTTAGTAAATCATAGTTAAAACACACCACAACTTAGTCCAGTCAGTAACTGTATTGGCATGACTTTTGAAATCAAAATCTTCCATTGACCATAAGTACATAGCTGGATTATTTCGTCCACTGGACCGCATCAGTTTGCCGTGTTGTTGACACCCCAACAGACACCATTTTGCACATTTTAAAAACGAGTTGGTAAACTAGGTTTATTAAAAGTTAGAATGTCCTGCTTCTAGACTCCCAATATTGGGGTGACATGTCAGCATGTGCATGTTCAACTGAATGTTATAGCTTTGCATATCATGGGAACCTAGTCTGTGTACCATTATGGATAGAATTAATAAGGGAGTCCTAGCTGGGTTGACACATATGAGGCCATAAAGGAGCTTTGGGGGGTTTGCTTTATTAACCCAGACACTGCAGTTGGTAAACCATGATGTAGTATGATATAATAGACCCAGGCAAGTATGGTTTATTCAGTAAACCATAGTTAAAACAAACCTTATTTTAGCATAATATGTAAACTGACTGATTAAGAACTTCTTAAACTATACTCCAAGAATGGCTTATGCTATCCAAAATCTCTTCTAGTTAACATGACACCAGAGGCCAAATTATGGCTCACCCAGAAGCAAGTGGCATGCTGGTATATGCTGTTTTAAACACACCCACTGGTTTTTCCCACAACTACGTACTCTTCGTGAGTTTTTGAAGCATATCAGAACTAGAGAAAAACCAAGAACAAGAGAATGGGAGTGTACGGGGAGGGGTATCCTCCTCTTCCCCCTCCCTTTTCCTTGTGCCTTGTATATTTTAGATGGCAAGACTAAGGATCGGGATACTTTTCTGATACTTGTAAACCACTGTGGGAGCCTTTTTGAAAACACAGGTAAAGAGGGAAATAGAAATGTTTTTGATAAATATATAAATCCTGGCTTCCTTCTGTGGCTTTATTTAAGAGGAAGTCATCAGAATCGCTGTTTGAGATAATCAGCTACATAAAACATGGATCAAAGAGTTTGGTTTGCTGTTAATAGTGCCCCCTCACAGGAGGAACCAGAGGGCAGGATCAGAACAGGAGGCTGCAGTATGTTTTTTATTTATTCACTGGTGACTTGTTCATTCATTTGGCTAGCAATGTCATGTAGATGTGACTCTGAAAGCAATCAATCAATCAATCAATCAATCAATCAATCAATAGCCTTTTGTTAAAAGGGTGTACCTGGATTCAAATGACTTCAGTCCAGCAGGAGTAGCACTGAGAATTTGAAAAATATCCTGACACTGGAGAATCAGTTTTACTCTCTGAGTGCTGGGTATAATCCAGAAAAATAATCTAACCATGGAAGAATGTTTTCACACAAAGATTGACTTGGATGAAAGTGAGTATATTCTCAAAGTTCTTGGTAGTGGGATCTACATATCACACTAAGCCAAAATGTGGGCTTACTTGGCTGTAGCTCAACTTTGTATTATGTTAAGGATTTCTGCTTCTCAGCTCTTTCTGAGTTACGTGACACAAGGGTCAAATGATGGTTGGTTCACACAAGAATGAATGGCCTACTGGTGCTTACTGGCATCTAGCCTGGCTTTGTAACCATGATTTCATGTGGACTCAAGGAATTGTGGTTTATTCTGTCAAGAGAAGTAAAGAAAGCCATGGCTTTGCATGTTGTACAAATATTGCCACTATCTTTACTGCACTGTAAATTTAGGAAACTGTTGGGTTAGTTTAGAATTGATACTGACCCCCGCCCCCAAAATTGATCTAGACAAATTGGTTGAAAAATGGGTGAAGAACACAAGGTTCCAATATATTTAAGAAAATCAACCCATAAAAATAGTGAGCTATTCAACTATATTTCATTAATGTGATTAGAAGCAAGTAAAGGGGTTAAAGACAATTTGGTATAGTGATTAAAGGCAGGCACTGAGCTATAAACCAGGAGACCATAAGTTGTAATCCTGCCATAGGCATAAAGCCAGCTGGGTGACTTTGGGACAGTCACTCTCTCTTAGCCCTGGGAAAAAGGCAAGGGCAAGCCACTCCAAAAATCTTGCCCAGAAAATTGTAGGGATGTGTCCGTGTGGTCACCAGGAGTCAAGACTCACTTGAAGGCACACACAATGGGTTAGAAAAACTGAAAGCAAGCCTGGTACCAGTCTTTGTCATAGCACTGGAAGGGGCCATTGAGTCCGTAGGCCTAGCTGTTCAGCCTCTGCTTCAACACATCCAGTGAAGAGAAACCCACCACCTCTCTGGATACTTGGTTCCATTGACAGACTACTCTATTGTTAGCCATTTCTTCCTGACATTCCTACAGAACCTCCCATCCTGTATCTTAAATCTATTGCATGCTTTCTGAGAAGATGGAGAACAGGTCTTGGCCTTCCTCTGTGTGGCATCCTTTCAAAATTTCTATCATCCTTGATGTTAATAGGCTGGCTGGGTTCCCAGGAGGAGTTAAACAAATCTCTTGGTTTTTGCCCCCCAATAAAGCATTGCCATACAAGTTATGGTAAACTGTGATGCCATAGAACTGAAAGCCCAGCTGAAGCCATAGTAAGAAGGTGTGAAGATTGTCATCAAACAAAATTAAACATTTTTTAGAAATCTAAAATAACAGCACAGGCTTGTCCTTCAGCTGAAGTTCCCTTTGGTCAATTCAGTTAGGTGAAGTTCACTCAAATTTTTTCCATGTAATGTTGGTTGCCTGCAGATATCTTAATGATTTTTTCCATGGCATGTGGACCTTTTCCCCAGCCCCAGCATGCAGGTTCTGGGATAAACAGCGTCTAATCTTTACAGATACCTGTGGAGCATTTCTGACAGATTCAGTGGCCCCTCAAAAGACAGAAGATGCTTGCTGATCCTTAAAGTGGAGCACATCCTTCTCATGAAAAACTTACACTTCAGGATTGACTTGTGTGTATGGGCACTGAGCACCCATTATCCCCAATTTTGTGGGTGTAATTTTTGTGTTCATAAATTATTTCGTCCACTATAAACCACAGGTACTGCCAGTGGCTTCTGATGTCTAACAGCTTGTTAATTCACTCAGCAAATTACTGTTAAATTCATTGTGGTTACAGAATTACAGGCTCAATTTATTAGAGGTCAGTGCTGAAAATCAGGTGCTAAATGAGCTTTGGATGGGAGCATTTTAATTGAATTAAATGTCCAGTGGAACACAGCCATTTCAGAAACCTCATCACTGATTACCACTTTATTCAGATTATCTGGAATGCTGGTACTTTTTGCTCTAGTTGTTCTTTATTTCTGCTCTGGGATGGATTTAGAGCTATTCATAACTAAAGCTCTATACACATCATGATACATGAAACCAGGCTAGAATTGTTGAATTCATATGTTATGGTGTCTAAACAAAAGCATAAGCATTCATACAACAGTACTAACAATATAATGTGACTTCAAAATTAATAAATATTATTTTGAAAAAGAAAAGAAAGGTCTGGGAACTTATAAATGGAACTACTTAAAAAAATTACCATATTGCTCAAAAAATTTTTTTTTTGCCTCTTTGTTGTAAAAAACTAATTCAGTTGTTGACAGAGAACACGTATCAACAGTTCATTGCATTCAAACCAGGTATAGATTTTTCTTTGAGTGTTGCAGTATATTTATTTTAGCCAGTTCTCCTACTCCAAAAATCCACAATTTTTGATGTCTTCATAGATAACAAAACACTAGGGAAATAGCCAAGAAGAACATGCATCTTTAACGTACAACAATCTATCCAGAGTCACATTAACGATCCTGTTGATTGCTGCTCCAAATATGGCAACTACAGGGTAAGTCACAGGCATCCAGGGGTGGGATGCAAGTAACAAAACATGTCATGGTGTCACAGTGCACATTTCTCTATTTAGATGAAATCTCATTTGCCAGATAATTCTAAACCATGTGATTTGCTGATCCAAGTCCTGAATGGAATTTCCAACAAGACATTTGCAATCAACCCATATTAGATATTCACTGACATATCCAACATATTTATTTATTATTAAATCTGAATACTGTCCAACTCCCAATGACTCATATACAAGCCATATTTTTTGTTTTGTTAACCCGGTTTTAAAATCACAGGAAACTAAATTAACATTTAAAGAAACTCCACTGGTTTACCAGGACAGGGCATTCAAGCATATTATTCCAGAGGTTGCACAAATAACTAATATCAATGTCATCCACTTCCTTCAGCTTCCTGCACAAAAGGGTTACTGGCTTAGAGGTCAGAATAATTCTTCCCAAACCTCTAACCACTGAGGAATATCATAAGCAGCAATAGCATCTGGATCAAATATATCAAAGAACAAATACAAAGTTGAATAAACTGCCAAGAAGCAATCTGAAATAAATTAGTCATATTTTAATCATGCAGAAGTTTTTAAAACTGTTTCTTCACTTGATCCATAATAAGAATATTGTGGAAGGCCCAAATTACCTTCCCCAAAACAGACTTACCCACTATTTTCAAACAAAGTTAATACGATAATCTACGTTTTTCACGGGTTAGATATTCAAAACATTTTCATTAGACATAGTATTGCATTACAAACTGGTCTTAAAACAAGGATTTTAGTGAAGTCAAATAACCAGTCTTGAGTTGAGCCAAAGAAAGGTCTGAATTCTGAAGTTCCTCATTGCAGCCAGTGACAAAACTTAGTACAGTATAAATATCCAGTGAAATGACTGAAAACGTTGAAGTTAAATCATGTCCTGACAAGCAGGAACCACGCTGAGACGAGGAATAAGTCTCTAGTGTTTTATTACTGCTACAGTAGACAGAAAATCCTAACAAACTGAAGAAGCGTGAGAAAACCCATACAGATAAACCCCAAAAGTCAAGGCGGGTCTGTTCTGTGTCTCTTTGAATGGCTGCTCAACTCTGTGCTACTACGCATGCGTTTTCCCCCCTGGATAGGGGGCCCCTCCTGCTCACCATCAGTGCTCATGACAAATCCTCCTGGATTCAGACCTAGATGACATAATGTATGTTTTATATTTGCATCTCCTTTTTCTAAGAGCCCTTTTTTCCATGAATGTGTAGTGATGTTCTGAGGCTAACAAGTGTCTGAAGACCAACTAGTAAACGTCGTTGCTGGGTTTACATGTCAGGCCAAGGAAAAATGTGGTTTATTTGCTTGTGGCTAAATGTATTCTGTAATGCCAAACAATTGTGATATCTACAACAAACCATGGTATACCACAATCTGTGGCATTAGTCACTAGCTCTGATGCTGCATCACTTCTAAATATCATTAGATCCTAAGTCCATCATTGCCAACTTCGTACACTCCAGATTTTTTAGAATACAGGTCCCATCATTCCCAGGCACAATGAATATAAATGATGGGTTCATTGGCCCAAAACAGGCAGCTATGCAGTAGGTCAAAAACAGGTACCCATATAGCAGAATTAATACTTCTTACTGTTATTCTGTATTTTAACATCTAAATAATATCTATTTCAAACTGCCCCCGTGACTTTCAACTTGGACAATGGCCATTCATTCAAAAGGAGCAACCAGATTTACCCAGGCTTAATGCATAGTCCAAATCAATTCCTTGGGTGTAAGAAAGAGCACCTTAACCATAACTTGTTTTGCCATAGTTAACTCATCTCCAGTATGGTCCAGTTTATCTTCTCAACCAAGATGGTGGGAAGCATTCTGTGGTTAATTTTCACTTTTGTCTCTGGACACCGAGGTGGGAGGCAGGAATGGGCATGGAATGAGAGCCACTCCCTTTGCAGTGTCTCACCTGTTCATACGTTACCCAATCCAGCAGGCATGTAGAGAATAAAATGGTGACATTAATAGACTGGGAACCTTAACCTTCCATACCCTCTCTGTAAGAGCTGTGACCCTCATCTGGTCTCCATGTTGTTCCCTTGTTGTCAAAAAGCAAACTTCAAAGCAGGAGATTTTTTTCTAGATGGCTAGAATATGAGCCAAAATGTAGGACAACTAGCATATCACACCCAGCCACAGTTTAAGGCATCATCTGACATACTCCATGGGAAAAGACAGTAGCTTTGACTTAGTGTGTCATGCAAATGCACTCATAATCTCATCTATGTTAATAGCTTGTCCGTAAGCAGATGTATCATCTAAACTATTAAATTCCTTTAAGTGTTATATGCTATTTTATACTACTTTAATAGATGTTTTTTCTTAGGGATTTTCTGATATTTATATTCCATAAAGGGAAGGCATTTTAAAACGAAAATATCTAGAGCCTGTTATTAATTTCATCTAAAATTATACTTTAAAAAAAGAAGATACTTATTTAGGCATTTGGAGTCCTTAGGATACTTCAAACTGAAAGCCTGTCTGTTCACACCACCTCCCAGTCCCATCTTCACATCCCTTTCTGTGACTTTTCAGAATCAGGAGGAATCCTACAGCATCTGAGATCTTTGAAGGACATAGTGCAGATCTTACAGATAAGCATCTGTTATGGGTTTTCTATGTAGGCATTATTAAAAAAAAAAAAGGAAATTGTGTCTATAATTTAAAAAGGGGGAAATGGACCATAGACTCAATAGAAAAATAAACCAAAGATGCTCAGAAAATAAAGCAGTCAGAGAAAAAGACAGCTTTTGAAAATGAAGAAGGAAGAAGAAAGAATGAAGCTCCAGTAATCCACAATACACTTTGGAGAAAATCTGTGGGAGAAAAGGGTATTACTGAAGATGTGGTCACCATATATATTTATGTGTATCATTTTGTTATGTATAAATAATATTTTAAACAAAGAAAGCATGAGCAATGGGAATCCATCCTACACCCATTCCATGTAAAGGCTTCATTGGATGTTAATGGAACTGCCACATTTGTACGGAAAAGGTGTGTGAATGATTATTTAACACAGCTCTTGCCCCAACTCCTTGGGACTGAAAGAACCCACTATTTTTGGAGATGCATTTCCAGAATTGTCATGTTGAGAAATTCTACTGAAAAATGACTTCACTTTTTTTTTTTCTGGTAGTTTGAGGGAGAACTACCAGAAAAAAAGAAGGATTAACTAAAAGTTTTTTGAATCCTGTGTGTTATTTCAGGGACCAGGCATTTGAAGCCTATGTGGGCAGAGATTATGGAGAGCCAGAAGTGTGGGAAGGCCAGCTGGTTTTTCTATAAAACAGCAGTTGGAGACCCCCACACAAGAATGAAAAACAACATCCGAAAGAGTGACTACAAACATTTTTGTTCCCTATTTTGTTCTTGTTTTAGGCACACATAGAAACACAGTTCTGAAAGAGGCCATCTAGATAGCATTATAGCAACCATTAGAAAACCGATCTAGAGTGTAGGATTAAGGCCAGTATTTTTTAATCATGATGTTCATGGAAAAATACATTACATTAATTTTAATTTTTCAGTGCAGCCAGATCAATTTCTGGGAAGGACCTATTGAAAGACAGACCTTAGAAACAGAACCACAGAACACATCTGGTTGCCATTTACAGCTCATAGCTCAAGTCACTCAAATATACTGGACAAAAACACCACTCTTTCTCTGGCACTGGATGGCAGACCCATACTTGTATACAGACCATCACACCATCTGAAACCAATATTTACAAGCAACAAGAAACAATGGTACAACAATGGGAACCAGACCCTGCCACAACCCTGATGTCTACTTTGTGTCCACATTTACACCAACAACGTGTCATAGGCCCAAACAACTTTACACAGATTAGAGGCACCTTCATAGATGTTCCTCCTCCAAAATGATATATAGGTACTCCTCGCTTAATAGCCATTCATTCAGCAACCGTTCAAAGATACTACAGCGCTGAACAAGGAGTACTTATGATGGGTCCTCATAGTTGTGGCCATGGTAGTATCTGCAGTCACATGATCATGATTCAGGTGCTCAGCAACCAGCTTACAATTATAACATTGCAGCATCCTACGGTCATGTGATCGCCATTTGCGACCTTCTCTGCTGCTTCCAACAAGCAAAGTCAATGGAGAAGCCAGTAGGAGGTCACAATTGGCAAACACATGACTGCAGGATGCTGTGATCATGCAGTATCTGTTGGAAATGTTGACAAATCAGCATGCTTCAATTAGCATGTAAATTGAGTTTGTTCCCAGGATGCAACTCTCCATGCTTGTTAGAGGAAGCTGTTTGTTGCCACTCCCACTTCCTCTTTCTTTTTCTCCCTCCTTTTTCCACTGAGAACGAAGCACATGGCTGTGTGCTGCTCCATCTTTCTGGGTGCCATGCAGTGGGCCTGGAATTCCCATTTTTTTCCATGCAGCTCTTGGCAGCTATAGGGCTGAGAGTTTAGGGTGAATTAAGTTTAGAAAGAACAGAAGATATAAGGAACATCATTTTTCCACTGAAGATGGATGTAACTGAACCAACAATAAAGTTACTAAGAATCTTCTTACTTATCTTAAACCTACTTTGTCTAGGCATGTAATTCTTTATGTTTGGGAGGCCTGAGTGTGTAAGATCAATAACCTGTGTTTCTCTGATATGCTCATTGAAGCTCTTTAAGATACTATTCTTTTTCTGTGCACAGCACCTCTGCTGTGTTAAGCTCTGCTCCAATTCAGTTGGTCCTAGCTGTCCACTAATTGGCTTCAATATCTGCCTAACAACAGCAACTGGGACTGTTGGAACTGCCATCGTAAGTTGGCGCAGTCACATGACATTGTGCCTTATGACCATGTCACTTAGTGATGGAGTTCCTGGTCCCAATTACCATCAGTAAGCAGGGACTACCTGTATCCTATCATCTGCCAGCAATCTCTCTCTGGATTCTATGTAGGACAGACAAGTCAGACTTCATGCAAAAGGTTCAATGGACACAAGTTTGACATCATGGCTCAAAACAAGGAAAAAGCAATATCAGAGTATTTTATTTGATTACAGATTTCAAAGTTGCCATTTTAGAACAAAGAAACTATGCCAGCAAAATAGACTGACAGACTGTGGAATTCAGCTATATCAAAAGGCTTTAGGCTATCTCAGAAAGTCTTAACAAACACAGTGGGTTTTAAACGTGTGTGTGTGCGCGCCTTCAGGTCAGTCTTGACTGCTGGTGACTGCCTGGATAAGCCCCTGCAGTTTACTTGGTAACATTTGCAGAAGTAGTCTGCTATTGCCTCCTTCCCAGGGCTGAGAGAGAGTGACTGGCCCAAGGTCACCCAGCTGGCTTCTAGTCTAGGGCAGGACTAGAATTCAGTCTCCTGGTTTCTAGGCTGGTACTTTTAACCACACCAAACTGGCTCTCTTTTAACATATTACAACTGCTACTTAATGAAGTGGTTGTAATCTGCAATACCATCCTTTCTTCCCCCTCCTTTGCCTCATCCTCTTTTCAAATACTAAGTAAGTTTAACCATTCTGTGCATCTTACGAAGTAAGCTACTTGCAAAAGCTTATGCTTTTCAATAAAAAGTGTTAGTTGGAAAAGATGCTGACAGACTTCTGATTTTTATTACATTAATTTTAAAACATCATCTGCATGATAAGTAAGAAATCTTATTCGGGTGCAGGGGTGGGTGGATGGATGTCATATTGTGCATTTTCCATCCCAACTAAGAAGACTCTAACTTGAGAGGCAATGTATAGTGGTTAAGATTCTTAGACTAGAAGTGGGAGAGACCCAGGTTCAAATCTGTTCTCAGTCATGGAAGTTCATTGTGACCAGCCACTCTCCTAACCCCAACCAATCTCAGAGTTGTTGTGGGGAAAAATAGGAGGGAGAGCAATGCATGCCTGTTGAGTTCCTGGAAGAAAGGCAAGATATAAATCTAATGAATGAATAAATAAATTTCATGACGTTCAAAACCAGCCCTCCACAAGCAGCTGTCCACAAAATGAATTGAAAAAGGTCAGCTTCCCCCATAAGAAGCAACTAGGAGGTGCTTATTTTAATGAAATTCTAATATATGGATATAAGCAATATTTTTTCTCTGCTGGGCTTGATATCCATATCCAGGATATTTCATTACATTAATTCTTCTGGTATAAATTGGGCACATTCATAGAAGCCTCAATCAGCACAAAGTTTGCTGACTGGGTGTTATGGAAGTTACTGTCCATATGGCCCATGGAGGGAACCAAACTGGAAAGGCTGAATTAAGTATCTGTGGTTAGAGCCTATTTTTTCCCCCAGAAACACTGACAGTGGAGCTAGAGTTTGGGAAAGAAACTCCTGATTATCATACAACTCTTGATACATGAATCTGTTGGAAGTGTTAGCAAATCAGCATGCCTCAATTAGCATGTAAATTGAGTTTGTTCCCAAGACGCAACTCTCCATGCTTGTTAGAGGAAGCTGTTTGTTGCCACTCCCACTTCCTCTCTCTCTCTCTCTTTCTCCTTCTTCCGCCTACTGAGGAGGCAGCAAGCATGCTGCTCTCCTCTGCCTCCATCTTGGGCCTAAAGCCATGTGCCTAGCCCTTTTCTTCCGCACAGCTCTTGGCAGCTATAGGGCTGAGAGTTTAGGGTGAATTAAGTTTAGAAAAAATAAATGAAGAAAGAAACTTCATCTTTCCACCAAAGATGGATGTAATTGAACCAAGAATAAAAAGTCAGTAAGATTCTTTTTACTTTTAAAACCTACTCTGTCTAAGTGTGTGATTCTTTATGCTTGGGAGGGCTAAGTGTGTAAGATCAATAACCTGTATTTCTCTGACATGCTCACTGAAGCTATCTAAGATAATATTCTTTTTCTGTGCACAGCTCCTCTGCTGTGTTAAGCTCTGCTCCATTAGGTGGTTCTAGCAGGCCGCTAAATTGGCTTCAGAATCAAGCTATTCCCTTTTGTGGTAAAGAGTGTTATACAAAACACAGAAAAAGAGTGAAGTAGCAGGCAAAAAAAAATTAAAAACAGAAGTGATTCCAAGATTTGGGCATGGAGACAATCAAGACCTTGATCCATTGTCTGGAAATTCTAGACAACAGATCAGAACTTGTCAGTCTCTGCACCCAAATCCTGGTTTCATCTCCTGGATGACAGTCCCATTAGCAAAGCAAATATACAGGACACCATAAGCTGACTATGATTAATTACAGATCCTGTACTTGGGCATTATGTAGAGTTATGAGCATTAGACATACTTCATTATTTATTCATCCATTCACTAAAACTGATATACTTTATCAAGTGTGAGTTTTTCAGCCAAGTACTCTATTAATTAATTTAAGGATTAAACAGCTAGTAGAAGCAATGGCCACCACTGACTTTAAAAAATAATTTGATCCCTCTGTGGTACAGGGGATAGGCTAACCCTTTTGGCTTGCAGGCTTGTTTGTTTCAAAGTTGGAGTGGTAGCATTATCTGCTTGAGTAACTGATGAACCCTCATTGCTCTTGCCAATGATTGAGGTAATAATGGGGCTACTATCCTTTGTGGTGGAAAAAAAAGCATGCAGAAAATCAGAGAATGAGGAGGACAGTCAAATGGAGACTGAATATGTATTTCTTTTTCTTTGAAGGCCTGCCTGCTTCGCTGGAAGTTTGAAGGTTGTCTGCTGTTCTAATACAAAACTGTCTCTTTTGTTGACATTCATATCTACAACAGGAATTCTCCAGTCAGAAATAAGCATCCATGAATATAATGGAGTTTGCTGTCAGGTAACTATGCCTAAGATTGCTGTTTATAAACTGTGGCTGAGTTCACATATTGTGCTAAAACAAAGCAGAAGTCATCCATTGTGTATTTTATACAATGTGTGTATTTTACGATTTCTGGCTGACCACAGATGAAGGCTGAATGCTAGGATAGGCTGATCAGGATCTGGTCCAGCATGGCTTATTCAAGTTCGCGAGTAGAACCACAGATGTCTGTAACAAGCCATGATGACATCACACACACAATCACATCATTGTATGTGTGATATCATTTGTCTCCGCCTTCCCCCTGTGAATGCCCATGCTTAGATGTGAGAAAGAGTGAAGAATCAAAAAGATAATCCTTCTTAAACCCACATAATAAAGAGAAGAAGATACACTATGCCTCATACAGCATACTGAGAAATTCTGTCAGGTCATTTCATTTTGTTTCCCTCTGTTACAGTAATAATGATCTGTGTCAAACATCTATGGCAAAGAAGGCAGCAGTAACATTTGGTTCAGGAGCACCGGATGTGATATTGGGGAAAGGGGCTTATTTGTCGGTACATTACCTAGATGATTAAACATTTACCAACATAAACAAGGAAATAATAGCTCTGGCAACCCTTATTCAATTGAAACACAGCATGAGAATTCAGGCTTTTAAAAACTATGCCAGGCAATGTAATTTTATCCAAAAGCTGGGAGCAGACAAAGAAATCAAATCACCTCTGATAGAGAAATGAAAAATGTTGTTAACATGCAGGCAGTCCCCAACTCTGAACCTTGTATAAACATCATTGCAAGAATCTGAATGAGCGGAAAATAATTTATTGTCATCTTTTATTTCCTGCCACATAGTAGCTGCAAGCATGCATATGTGCGTCCGTGTGTGTGTGTGTGTCTGTGTGTATACACTGATATATCTGTCTAGCTAGCTACACACACACATACAGACATATACAACAAACAAATCTATGTACACAAAAAGGGCTTTGATGCAGGGCTGGAGATAGAGAATAAAGAGCAAGGAAAAGCTTCTTCTAACTGTTGTTCATTAATTCTCCAGGGTCTATCAAGTAAAAACACTTTATGGGAAGAAACACACCCTGTACATCAGACATCTTACCATGCCCCTGCAAACATTTCCTGGGAGGCACTTGAGAGAGCCATGATAAGTAATGCCATCAATACCATAGCAAGATCCAGGTGGCTTCTACCTCCTGACATTTTGGAGGGCCTTGAAGACTTGGCTCTTTGCTCAGGCTTTTGGCTAGGGGGAGCTGAAGCCCCTTCTGAGCAGTGTTACGTTGTTTCCCAGTTTTGCCATTTTTTCCTTGTTTTTAATATTTTATTGTTGTTTTTTTCTGTTTTTTACTTTGTGAACAGCCTTAATTGTTGGGAGATGGGCAGTGTACAAATGAAACAAACAAACAACAAGGCTTGGCACAAGGTAGCTTAAGGCACTTTATTCCACATGCAATAGTGTCACAGAATCATAGATTTGTAAAGTTGGAAGGGGACACTTAAGCCATCAGGTTCAAGCTTCTGTTTCATGTGTAAGTCCAAGATAAAGCATCTGTGTCAAATGGCTGTCCAGCCTCTGCTTGAACACATCCCATAAACAGGAAATCACCACTTCCCTGGGTAATTATTCCACTGTTAAGATGCTCTTATTTTTCCTACCATTTTTCCTAACACTCATCCAGAATCAACTTGTTTGTAATTTAAACTTTATTTATTTAAGTATCCAATTTATACAGCCACCCACCTACTTGAGAAACTCTGGGCAATGAACAACAAAAACGAAGAATTACAGTAAAACAAACAAAAAGCAACTAAAATTGCATTAAGGCTCAATAAAAACACAAAGCACTGGCCACCTACACCCATGCCAGGGTTCCCAAACTAACATCTTGTCCATAATGCCTAGGGGAAGAGCCTGGTCTTCACAGTTTGTGAAAGGCCAGTAGTGTAGGGGCTGTCCATATTCAGGGGGAGGCTGTTCCTCAGTGACAGTCTCCTGATCATCCTCATTCCCTTTCTGTCCCAATTTTCTGAAGCCTTTCTAACATTTGGCCCAGGATATAATGCATGAGGCGGGAAGCTGACCAGTGCAGAATTAAGTGGGTCAACTGCTTCCTGTGTTTTAGAAACAGTATCTTTATTGATGCACCCTAAAAATGCAGTTGCCTTTTTTCAGCCAAATCACAGTTCTGACATTTATTTGTTTGTTTATTTATTGGAGAAATTTATATAGCTGCCCAACTCACTCACAGTGACTTCAGGCAGCTTACATAAATAAAACCCCAAATACAAAACCAACTACACCCCCATGCCCCTGGCGACAACAATACTTCCAAACAAACCACTTGATGGGCTCTGTATCAATCCGGGATCCCCAGGCCCGGTGGCCAAACCATGCCTTCAGGGCCTTTTGGAAGAGTATTAAGGTGGGGGCCAGTCTTATCTCCATGGGGATGATGTTCCACAGGGAGGGAGCCAGTTTATATATTTAGATAAATATATAATACATGTATATAAATATATTCCATTTACAACAAATAAAGTTGAATTTGTCTCTCTTAAAGCTCACTGAGCAAGCAAACAGAGAAAACAAACAAGTTTGGCTGGGAAATTCAGCTGTGGATAAGGAAGATGCAGAAGAAAGAGGAGGAAGAAGAGAAAGAAAGAGCCAAGGAAAGGTAGAGGCTGTTGACTGATTACAGCTGCTGACTTGTTTCCCGAGTGCTGCTGATTACCCATTGTGTGTGACTGGAGCATTGCTTCCTGCTGACTTAGTTGAAGCTGCATCAGGAGATATATAAGGAAGCCAGTACCTCAGAAAGCCAGCTCACTGACTGACTTCTGGTGGGAACATGGCTGACTGAGCAGCTGTGTCCATGGGCTCTGCAGACAGAGCTGACAACACACGCTTTTTGGGGGGCTCAGCAGGCTTTTTCCTGGAGCCCTGAGCTTTTTCATGAATTAAGAAAAAGCTCAGAATCACCCCATCTGCTCTCCTGAATGCCATCTTGCAGCCAGAGAACCACAGTGTTCGTGACAATCTGGTAAGGGCTGATGGGAGGCCAGGACACCATCATTTCCAAGCTGCGTTTGTAGCCTTAAAGGGACAGTAGGTTGAGCCACCCCATTTCTAAACCACCCAATTTAAATTTTTCTTTTAAGTGTATGTACCCCAAGAGAGGCTTTCTACATCAAGAAGAAGCGGACTACAAAAGCCATCAATTGGTGCTTTCTACAATATAAGGACGTTGCAAAGGTCAACAAAGAACACATCTCTTGAATCCACTCTTTAACATCTGAAATCTTATCTTCTTTCCAACTACATAAGATACTTTTCTTTGCCAATCTCCAAGCTTGATCAAGCCAAAGTTCTTCATAAAATGTCAAATTCCATATTTTTGGAATTTAATGCAGAATCATGTTTACATCTTTAACAACTATGTTCTTCTCCCCAAATTTTATTAACTTGAATATTAATTTGGAACTAAAAAGGAACCATAAGGAAACATATAAGTCAAAGAGCCCTCTAACTGTTAACAATGCCAGTACAAAATGTCTGATGTCCATCCCTTTGTAAATATTTCGGGGGGTGGGGGGGTTAGTACACACTAAACAAATTTTTCCAATTAACATCCTTAACTCCTTATACACATAAGAAGTGTATTTAACATTTCTTAAAACTTAGGCCTACTGATTTTCCAAAATCAAATATTCTAATTCCTTGTTCCACAAATCATAAATCTTATCAATATTAACCTTCATAATATATGTTTAAATTTCTTATAAAAATAAATTGTCAGTTTTACTTCAGATACAACTTCTCTTAAACATTCAAGTATTTCAGATGACCTTTAGTCTGCTAGAGCATTTGAACTATTGTTGTGACAGTACATGTTGTAATTGTAAATACGGACAGTCCTCTACTTATGAACTTTTGAGTTACGAACTTTTGCTGATACAAACAAGCCTGTTTGGAAACCCAACTCCATCTCAAACCACCAATCTCCAACCTCCCAGAAGGCAGGAGAAGGCAGGAAATGGTTAGTTTATGGCATGCTGCATACATACCCTTGGCAGCACCCATCACATGTTGGGAGGCTGAGCATGTGCCATTTTGGACATGGTGTTTTGTTTGCGGTATCCTTCATCTGTGTGCTGTAGTGACTGAGTTACAGTATGCTTGCAGTTAAGCAGAACAGTGATAATGGGTGCTAAGAAGAATCAATCCATCATGATGGAAATGAAGGTTGAGATATTAAAGAAAGTTGAGTGGGGGAAGATGACCAACGTGGCACCTGCTTATGGCGTGAATCGTTCCATGATCAGAATGATCATTAAGAACAAAGAGAAGATCATGGAACATGTGAAAAGTTCGGTGCCTATGCAATTGATGATAATCAGCAAGAGGAGAGGAAAAGTGATGGAAGAGATGGAGACACTACTTGGCATGCGGAGTGGTATGTGCCTAATGCTGATCCAGAAGGCTAAGAGCTTATTCCATGACTTGCAACAGAAAGCTGGTGAAGGTGCTGCTGAAGAGGCGTTTGTTGCAAGTCATGGGTGATTCCAGTGCTTTAAGGCTTGCGTGAACCTTCATAATGTGAAAGTGGGTGGTGAGGCGGCGAGTGCGGATGAGGATGCAGAGAAGGAGTTCCCGGAAACCCTCAAGGACATCATTGAGGAAGGTGGTTATTTGCCCCAGCAAATATTCAGTGTGGATGAAACAGGGCTTTATTGGAAGAAAATGCCAGGCAGAACGTACATCAGCAAGGAGAAGACTATGCCAGGCTTCAAAGCTGCAAAGGATAAGCTAACTGTCCTACTAGGTGGCAACACTTCTGGTGACCTGAGCCTAAAATCACTGCTAGTCTAACATTCAAAGAACCTGCAAGCTCTCAAGAACATCACAAAGGGCTCACTTCCTGTTGTGTGGGAGGCTAATCGGAAAGCTTCGGTCACCCTTCTCATCTTTGAAGACTGGTTCTTTCACCATTTCATCCTGGAAGTGGAGACGTATTGCCTCAAGAACAACATCCCCTTCAAGAATCTGCTCATTTTGGATAATGCCTTGGGTCATACACCTTACTTGGACGATTTCCATCTGAACGTGAAGGTTGTGTATCTGCCTCTGAACATCATCTCCCTCCTTCAGCCTATGGACCAGAGGGTGATAGCAAACTTCAAGAAATACTATCTTCACTGCACTTTTAGGCAGGCAGCTCAGGCAACTGAAGGGGACTCCTAGATGACCTTGTGCCAGTTTTGGAAGTCCCACAACATCTACAAGGCTATTTATTTATTTATTTATTATTTTTTATCCCACCTTTATTATTTTTATAAATAACTCAAGGCAGGGAACATACGTAATACTCCTTCCTCCTCCTACTTTCCCCACAACAGCAACCCTGTGAGGTGAGTTGGGCTGAGAGAGAGTGACTAGCCCAAGATCACCCAGCCAGCTTTCATGCATAAGGCGGGACTAGAACTCACAGCCTCCTGGTTTCCAGCCCTGCGCCTTAACCACTAGAGCAAACTGGCTCTCTATCAAGAATATTGATGAAGCCTGGCATGAGGTTACCCCTACGAACATGAATGGAGCGTGGAAACGTCTGTCCCCTCAGTTCATTGATGACTTTCAAGGGTTTGATGTGGTGGAAAAGGAGTCACAGGGTGTTGTCAGCAACTTGAGGTGGAGTTGGGTGGTGAATAATTAATTAATTAATTAATTAATTAAAACAAACTTGGTTGCCCTCAGCAAGTTGCTTCAGCTCGACCTGGAGGAGGAGGACTTTGATGACCTGTTAGCTACACACACAGAGGAACTCTCCAATTAAGACCTCATTGAGCTGAAAGCCAGTGAAGAGAAGAGAAAGAGGAGGAAGAAACGATCAAACCACCAAAGAAGTTCCAGACCAAGCTGATGGCAGAGGGGTTCAGCTTGACCGAGAAAGCACTGCCATTGTTCAAGATGAAGGGCCCTAATGTCGAGTGCTTCACCAAGGTGTCTGCAGCTGTCCATGATGCAATCCACTGCTATAGCATCATCTATGAGGAAAAGAGGAAGACCACCACCCAAACTTCGTTAGACCGCTTCTTCAGGAAGGCAGAGAATCATGCCGTATCCACTCCGGAGGATGAGCCTACACCATCACCGTAAGGTAAGAACTGTACTGTGCATGTTTTTATATTTGGTTGGACTTAACAAAACGGACTTATGAACAGCCTCTTGGAATGTAACCTGTTTGTAAGTGCAAGACTGTCTGTAATACTAGGTAGATGATTCAAGTGAATTACATTCTACACATAACCTCTCAAAACATTTTAAATACTCATTGCTAATTAATTGATTCAATACCTTGTTCAACCCATATCTTCCAGAAAATATTTAACCCCATCTTCAAACCCTGAACTCCATAGCATCTATATTTTGTGTCAATCTGGGTCAAAATTTAGCTGCTTCCAGTTAATGCCCAAATATATCTAGCAGCTTTCAAGGATTCCAGTGTCTCTGTACAAATGCACAGGGTATAGGAATAAATAGGAAAAACTAAAAGTCTTAATGCAGGAAGGCTAACATTAGAGAGATATATAAATGGTTAACAATCGGACCCAACAAGTGTGTTTCAGTGGCTCCATGTTAAGCAGGAAAGAAGTACTGAGTGAAGTACCACGTTCTAGGCTCTGTGCTACTCCATATATTTTAGTCATTGTTCTGCGTTGGTCAGACTTCACCTTATATCAAGAACCCTGCAACCAGTTCTGGGCCCCAAATTTTAAGAAATACATTGACATACTGGAGTGTTTCCAAAGGATTGCTAACAAGTTGATAAGGGGCCTGGAAGGAAAATACATTTGAGGAATGGCTGGAGATATTGCATATCTTTTTCTATCTGTTGAAGGAAAGATGGTAGGGAACCAAGATAACTGTCTTCAAGTATCTCAAGGGCTGTCATGCAGAAACTGGGGGAGAACTGTTCAGTGATGTTCCAGAAAACAGGACAAGAAACAATGGGCTTAAATGACAAAGATATTTCTGTTGGACATCAAACAATGTTTGATAAATAAAGCTGTTCAACAATAGAACTGATTGCCTTGGGAGGTGGTGTATTCTCCATTGCTAGAAGTATTTAAATATTTACATTAAACAAATTGTAGTTTAGCACAATGCTTTGGACAGGTCAGGGAAAAGTGATTACATGTGTGGCAAATATTATATAAATTGAATATATACACAGTCCCAGCCCTCTGAACTGCTCATTTATACTTAAGATACTTTAAAGTGTACAATTAATATTATTATATCTGAAGCATCCCTACATAATCTCGATTCTCATGCAGTATCAACCTATAAATGTTCATACTTACATGTTATATTGTCCTTTCTTCAAGTCAGTTCAGGGAGTACACTGATTTTTTTCCCCCAAAACAACTACATGAAGTTGGTAAATTTGGGATATATTCCGGTAAACTACAATATTTCCACAACCCTTTTGAGACTGACTCCTTCCAGGATCCATTTGCAGAACAATCCTATTTGCTCAGAGCATTCTGGTGAATCCAGTACTGTGCTGGTGACACAAGTAATGTTGATGTAGCTTCTGGTTTGGTAAAAAATTCCTCCCATTGCTCACAGTGGACAGGAATTAATTCAGATCAGCCCAAGGATGAACAGCAAAATATCTTATGCAGAATTACTGTCTGCATAGCACATGTGAAAGCAGCAGATGCTGATTATCTTTGAACAAGGCAAGTACAGTTTAATGCCATACTGTGTCCAAAATATGTTGAATTGCTCTTCAAATCCAGCAATGATAGGGGAGGGGGGATGGACTACAAATGCCATCTCTAAATGGCCCGCGTGTTGCCATATGTGAAATGAAGGAATAGAAACATACATCTTAATCTGTAATCTCCTCTATTTTTGCCATCCTTTCCTTTATTTTTTGAAGCTGTAATATCCCTGGCCAGTGGTATTATCAGACTTCAAATGTGTGGAATGGTGCCCATCCATTGTTTGCAGGAGATCATTTTTTATTTATACCTGCATATGAATGGGGACAACAGGAAAATAATCTGGTCCTCTGCCTCTATCTCCAGAGATCTGATTTCATATCAATATGTATTCTCTAGATATAAAATCCATATGGATTTTACTTCCTTTTCTTTTCTTTTTATGTTTTTTTAAATCCTTTTTTCTTTTGTTTTGCAACGATTTGAGTGCTAGAAGGGCTGTTTGCAGCTTAGCTGAAACTAAACGTTTGTCTCCATAAGTATGAACCACCACCTATATAAAACGGCAAGATTTGGAACGGCAAAGGAAAAACTATGGTATTTCCTGCATGCTTTCATCCCAATTCCAAATAGGTAGAAATTCAAGGAAATACCATAGTTTTTCCTTTGCCGTTCCAAATCTTGCCGTTTTATATAGGTGGTGGTTCATACTTATGGAGACAAACGTTTAGTTTCAGCTAAGCTGCAAACAGCCCTTCTAGCACTCAAATCCTTGCAAAACACCCTGGAGACACTGTGTGTTTAGCACTTTGAAATTGATTTCAGTGCAAATACACATGCTTAAACTTGGGTGGGTCAAACATGGTGCCTATTGCATTTTTAAAAAACCATGACAAAGTAAAGAGGAACAAAGAAGACAACCAATCCTATGATATGAATACGGTCTGCCCTATGAGCACAAAGGGCAATGTTTTGGATAATATTTTCTTATTTATAGCTTGTTATGCTAAAATCATTCTACATACACGCAGTCACATCTGCTATCGCCATCTAGTGGAGAGGTAAGTTAAGAATACAAGGGTTCTTAGCCATTAGGCTGAAACAAATTCCTGGCTCTTCAGAGTTCAGTAAAATATGTTAAAACCTGATATTAAACACTTTCTTATATCAAACTCCTACTTTTTTCCCCCTGTAGAAAATAGATGTTCTGCTTCCTAAAGCGTTTACTGGCAATCACACAGACTGAGTCTTCTCAACAAAGCATGCCATTTGCAGCCTCTCAGACTTAATTGGCACAATGGCAGGAATGTCATTTTCCAATGGTTTGGAATGGCAAACATGACATAATGTAAAACAGAAATAGGCTATAAACAGAGGAGGAATGGGTTACAAAATTAATCTGATGCTTTGCCACCCAATCCTACAATGCATAACAATTATTGGACTGTTGGGATTTGGGAGACTGTCTCTGCTTCCCGTTTTTGGGAATCAGAGGAAAACAATTTGAGTGGCTAGTCTGGGAAGAGCTAGAGGCAATGAGAGGCTTGTGCCTAGAAGCTGCTGTGGATCCCTTCACCAGCACCATCTTGCTCTCCTTCTCGTGGAGAGCATGGGCGCCATTTTGCGAGGCCTTGCTGATATGGATTTTGTCATCCAAAGGGCTCAGAGATTGTGTTAGGACTGTGTCGTGGATGGCAGGTGGCCTCCACCTGTGAAAGGAACTGTTTCTTCCTTCCAGGTGAGAGCTGGTTGGGGGGGGCAGTAGTGGGGGATTTGCAGGGTATGGATAGTGACTCTTAGCCAGCTGGTGCAAGTGGCTGGTATGGGGGGGGGGGAGTGGATGGATGGTTGATAAGGGACAGTGATCAGAGTTCCTGGTGGCACTAAGAGCAATGGCTGAAGTGCCTAGGGACTTGGACCCCCCCCCCCTTTGGTTGTATGGTTACTGAGTTTGGTGGTAGATGTGGGGATCCCAGCTTTGGAACCTGGGAGGCCTGGGTGGGGGATGTTGAGGCCTTGTGGAGTCTAGAGGTGGGTCAGTACATATCAGTGGTGATGGGTATGGGGCAATGTGTCAGGAGACGGGGCAAGCCATTCTTGGGAAATGTGATCCCAGTGTCTTATACCAGTTTTGCATTCCAGCCCTATGTACTCAACCCCATTACCTGGTCAGCAGACTTACAGAGGCCCTGGCTTTTGGCTGCTGCTGCTGCTTAATGCCTGGTCAGTCTGTAATAAGGCCTCCATATGTAACTTGATCACTGAGGAGAGGACTGACCTGGCATGTATTACTGAGACCTGGCCGGGTCCAGAAGGAGGAGGGGTCCCCCTCTTGTAAATGTGCCCAGCTGGGTTTAGGGTGTGGCATCAGCTGAGACTCCAGGGTAGGGGTGGGGGTGTGGTGATTGTCATGGGAGGGCTTCCAGTGGCACTGCTCCACAAGTTGCCAGATGTGAGACCTTGTTCCTTAAGTTGGGCTCTAGGGATCAGTTGGGACTATTGCCACTGTACCAGCCTCCCTGCTGCCTAGCAATCACCCTGCCTGAGTTTCTTGACTCCATCTCAGGATAGGCAATGGAGTTTCTCAGGCTTATGGTCCTAGGAGACTTCAATCTGCCTTCTCTAGGGGTGGAGTCTGAGATAGCTCAGGAGTTCATGGTCACCATGACAGCCATAGGCCTATCCCAGGTCATCCAGAGCCTGACACAGGACAGTGGTCACATACCTGATCTCGTTTTCTTGTCAGAGCAGTAGCAACATGATTTGGAATTGGGGGAGCTCTCTGTGGCTCGCCTGTCATGGTCAGGTCACTATCTGGTAGCTGTGAGATTCTCAGATGCTGCCCCTCACTGCAGGGAGGTGGGACCTATTCAGTTGGTCTGCCCATGGTGACTGATGGACCCTAATGGGTTTGAGGGAACTGGGGTTATTCCTGAGGATCTGCTGCATGGTCCTGCTGAGGCTTTGGTTGTCAGCAGAAACAGGAGGGTGGCCGACACCTTGGATTGGATCGCGCCCATGTGACCTCTCCTTTCCTATGGATCCCATCACTCTTTATGATTTACAGAGGAGTTGAGAGAAATGAAATGGGTTAAGAGATGTCTGGAGCACTGCTAGTGGAGAACAAAGGATGAACTCAACTGAAGACAAGTAAGAGTTTCCATTAAGACCTACCTCATGGTGATAAGGGCGGTGAAGCATCAATATTTCTCTGTCCTTATTGTATCCACAGATAGCCACCCAGCAGTGCTATTTAAGGTGACATGGACCCTTTTGGGCAAAGGGGGTCCTGAAGTTCACTTTCTGGGCTATGCGGAGGAATTTGCAGAGCATCTGTCAAAAAAAAAAATGCTTGGATTTGCTCCCAGTCGGATGCCAATGTTTATATAGGTGCCAGGGAGGTGCCTCAGGTGCAGTCTTGCCCAGTTATCTGGGAATGGTTTGATCCTCTTGGACCTGAGGAAGTGGACAGGGTCCTTAGGACTGTGAGCTCAGTCATATGTCCTTCCTGGCTGGGCAAGGCCACCTGAGAGGTGACATGCAGGTGGGTTCTGGCAGTGATAAATTCATCCTTGTGTCATAGATGGTGAGCAGGAGGGGGCCCCTATCCAAGGAGGAAAACACATGTATAGTTTAGAGGCTTTGAACTGTCCTTCAAAGAAACTCAGAGCAGACCCGCCTTGAGTTTTGGGATTTATCTGTCTGGGTTTCCCACGCTCCTTCAGTCTGGTAGGATTTTTGTCTACTAGAGCAGTTAATAAACTCTAGAGACTAATTCCTTGTCTCAGCATGGTTTTTTGCTTAAGTTAGGACACCTTGAGGGAGGAGGTTGCTCCTTTCTATTTTAAAGAGGCGTTGGTCCACCTCCCCCCTGCAAGACGCCATCACTAGACCCCACCATACTAAACAATTTTCGTCCAGTATCCAACCTCCCCTTTTTGGGGGGAAGGTTGTAGAGAAGATGGTTGCGCAACAGCTTTAGAGGATCTTGGATGAAATAGATTATCTGGACCCCTTCTAGTCAGGATTCAGGCCTGGATATGGAACAGAAATGGCATTGGTTGCAGTTTTGGATGATCTCTGGCAGGAATGGGATGAGGGTAGTGCATCTATCCTTACTCTTCTTGACCTCACAGTGGCCTTCAATATCATTGACCATGGTATTCTTCTGGATCAGCTTCAGAGGTTGGGAGTGGGCGGCACCGTATTGCACTGGTTCACTTCCTTCCTCCGAGGCCAGTTCCAGTCACTGTTGATTGGGAGTGAGAGGTCCAGCTCCTGGCCCCTACTATGTGGGGTTCCACAGGGCTTGGTGTTCTCTCTACTTGTATTTAACTTACACATGAAGCCACTGGGTGAGATCATCTGTCACCATGGGTGAAATACCATCAGTATGCTGGTGATACGCAGCATAACATCTCTGCCCCTGGTGAGCTAAGTGATGCAGTTGATGTCCTTTCCTGGTGTCTGGAGGCTGTGGTCGTCTGTATGGGGAACATCAGGCTTCAGTTGAATCCTGGCAAGACTGAGTGGCTTTGGGTTTTGGGGCCTTCTGCATCAGGGGATTTACCATCTTTGGTGCTGGATGGGGTTGCACTGCACCAAACAAACCCAGTGAGCAATCTGGGGGTCCTTTTGTACTCAAGACTCCTGCTTGAAGAGCAGGTGACAGTTGTAGCCATAAGGGCTTTTGCACAGCTTTCTGTTGTGTACCAATTGCACCCTTTCCTAGACCAGGAGGCTCTAATCTCAGTCATTCATGCCCTAGTCATCTCCCAAATGGACTACTGTAATGCACTCTACATGGGGCTGCCCTTGAAGAGTATCTGGAAGCTTCAGCTGGCG
The DNA here is from genome assembly GCF_035149785.1 of Candoia aspera. NCBI lineage: Eukaryota > Metazoa > Chordata > Lepidosauria > Squamata > Candoiidae > Candoia > Candoia aspera. Next base: position 250,786,575 of record NC_086153.1, on the reverse strand, counting down.
CAAAATGCAGTGGCAGGGGAAGTTATGTGTGCATCAAGATCTGTACATGTTACAGCTCTGCTATGCAAGCTGCATTGGTTAGCAGTTTGCTTCCAGGTATAATTCAAGGTGCTGATGATGACCTTTAAAGCCCTACATGGGATGGGGCCAGGTTATTTAAGGGACTGTCTCGCCCCAATTACATCCACCTGTCTCATCAGGTCTGGCAGGAGGGGCATGTTGTGGGTCCCATCAGCAAAGGAGCTTTGTTTGGTGGGACCCAGGAGGAGAGCCTTTTCTGCTGTGGCACCCACCCTTTGGAAAATCATTCTCCCCAAGGTGAGGTTGGCCCCAACCCTGTTGGCCTTCCAGAAGGCTCTCAAAACTTGGTTTTGCCATTGGGGCTGGGGATCCCAAGGAAACATGGAGCCCATTAAATGCTTGGTATAAGCTGATTGTACCCTTCCCTGTCTTTTTGTTATTATAGTTTTTAAATTGTTTTTAACTGTTTTCATGGATAAATTATATAGATAGTTTAGCTTTTGTTTTACTTGAGTACACTGCCCAGAGTCACATGCAATTGAGATGGGCAGCTATATATATTCAAATACATACATACATACATTTGTTGTTTATTCGTTTAGTCGCTTCCGACTCTTCATGACTTCATGGACCAGCCCACGCCAGAGCTTCCTGTCGGTCGTCAACACCCCCAGCTCCCCCAGGGACGAGTCCGTCACCTCTACGATATCATCCATCCATCTTGCCCTTGGTCGGCCCCTCTTCCTTTTGCCTTCCACTCTCCCTAGCATCAGCATCTTCTCCAGGGTGTCCTGTCTTCTCAGTATGTGGCCAAAGTATTTCAGTTTGGCCTTTAATATCATTCCCTCAAGTGAGCAGTCTGGCTTTATTTCCTGGAGGATGGACTGGTTGGATCTTCTTGCAGTCCAAGGCGCTCTCAGAATTTTCCTCCAACACCACAGTTCAAAAGCATCGATCTTCCTTCGCTCAGCCTTCCTTATGGTCCAGCTCTCGCAGCCATATGTTACTACAGGGAACACCATTGCTTTAACTATGCGGGCCTTTGTTGTCAGTGCGATGTCTCTGCTCTTAACTATTTTATCGAGATTTGTCATTGCTCTTCTCCCAAGGATTAAGCGTCTTCTGATTTCCTGACTGCAATCAGCATCTGCAGTAATCTTTGCACCTAGGAATACGAAGTCTTTCACTGCTTCTACATTTTCTCCCTCTATTTGCCAGTTATCAATCAAGCTGGTTGCCATAATCTTGGTTTTTTTGAGGTTTAGCTGCAAACCAGCTTTTGCACTTTCTTCTTTCACTTTCATCATAAGGCTCCTCAGTTCCTCTTCACTTTCAGCCATCAAAGTGGTATCATCTGCATATCTGAGATTGTTAATGTTTCTTCCAGAGATTTTAACTCCAGCCTTGGATTCCTCAAGCCCAGCTTGTTGCATGATGTGTTCTGCATACAAGTTGAATAGGTAGGGTGAGAGTATACAGCCCTGCCGTACTCCTTTCCCAATCTTAAAACAGTCCGTTGTTCCGTGGTCTGTTCTTACTGTTGCTACTTGGTCGTTATACAGATTCTTCAGGAGGCAGACAAGATGACTTGGTATCCCCATACCACTAAGAACTTGCCACAATTTGTTATGGTCCACACAGTCAAAGGCTTTAGAATAGTCAATAAAACAGAAATAGATGTTTTTCTGAAACTCCCTGGCTTTTTCCATTATCCAGCGGATATTGGCAATTTGGTCTCTAGTTCCTCTGCCTTTTCTAAACCCAGCTTGTACATCTGGCAATTCTCGCTCCATGAACTGCTGAAGTCTACCTTGCAGGATCTTGAGCATTACCTTACTGGCATGTGAAATGAGTGCCACTGTTCGATAGTTTGAACATTCTTTAGTGTTTCCCTTTTTTGGTATGGGGATATAAGTTGATTTTTTCCAATCTGATGGCCATTCTTATGTTTTCCAAATTTGCTGGCATATAGCATGCATTACCTTGACAGCATCATCTTGCAAGATTTTGAACAGTTCAGCTGGGATGCCGTCGTCTCCTGCTGCCTTGTTATTAGCAATGCTTCTTAAGGCCCACTCAACCTCACTCTTCAGGATGTCTGGCTCTAGCTCACTGACCACACCGTCAAAGCTATCCCCGATATTGTTATCCTTCCTATACAGGTCTTCTGTATATTCTTGCCACCTTTTCTTGATCTCTTCTTCTGTTAGGTCCTTGCCATCTTTGTACATACATACATACATACATACATACAATGTTTGATGCTAGCATATATCTCTGTTTTATGCAGTGCAATATTAGTGAAATGGTTGTCAAGGTGAAGAAAATCAGCACGTCTTGGTAGTTTTCCTTAAACAAAACCATCCCTGTAGTGTTGGTATATATTTCAATCCACAAAACCACCAGAGCAGCCTTCCCCAATTGGATGAGTTTCAGATATGTTGGACCATAACTTCCATTATCCCGAGATGTTTGAAAATGCATTGGTCCAGAGGACCAAACTTTTGTTATAGATACCCTTCTAAAAAAGATTAAAACTGACTGCTAAATGTATACTCAAGCATCTTCAGTATTAACTAATGCTTGATGTGATCATCTTTTCGCCATGAAATTGTATGTCTCTCTATGTGTGTGTGTGTGTGTATCTTACATTTCAGTATATATATTTAAGTCACCATTAAAAAAAATCTTCTGCTCATAGTTTGAACTTATAATGCTCTATGAGTTCAACTATAAGTATACATGCAGACGTACACATATGCTTATGCATACATATAGAATTCCTGAGATGCATCTCCAGAGGACTGGAAGGTTTCCTGAGCAATATGGGATGGACCCCAAGGGGATTGCTTGTGAAACCTTAATAGGACACCCATCTTGGTTACTGAGCACTCCTTCAAAAGTAGCAGGACTTAGTACTTGGAGGAAATACCAGAATAGCATGGCTATAGGCTAGACTGGGAAGTTGACAAATGTCTTGGAAGAAGGCAATGGGAAGTCAGTGCCATGTTGTGGCCCTGAAAGCTAAATGCCTGCCCAGTGGTGCCACATTGTTGATGCCACTCCCATCATAAATCTTGTCAATGGCCTTATTCTGTAGTCATCTCCATGTTAATATGGATATCTGTAGGAAGAAGCTGTCCATGTGACTGGAAGTCCTGTATTATTGGTTACCTGATATGGAAACTCAGTTAAAGCAGCTGCTTCTATGAGACCTTCATGGCAGGCTTCTGTGCCAATGCAGAAACGTAAGTTGGTGATGCCACTAATGAGACTTTCTTGCTGTCATTGTGTTAGGACCCTTGCACAACAAAAGCTTACATAAATAACAAATAAACAGTATACATTCAATACTTCCCGTAGAGATGCTGATCATGGTAGCTGGACTTGAGCTGTGCAATGAGAATATGCCTTTGGTTTTGGTGCTAGTTTGTCTGAAAGATTGAAAATTGTATACTGTACTTAAGAGTCATTATGAAGCTTTAAAAAGGACATCTTTACACACAAGAAATGGAAAGAATTTACAGTAGTGGATACCATCATTCTCTGCACACAGAAAGTAGCCTTAGATATGAAGGGGAAAAGATCAGAAAGAAAGCAGCAGCCATTTGTTTTTTTAAGTGGACTCCCAAGGTAAATGAGACTTCCACCCACAGACTGGGCATTTTAAAGGAGGGTTTGGGTTATTTGCAGGGCATCCTAGAATGCCCCATCTTTGGTTTTCATGTCTCTCATGCTCTGTTCAAACTACCAGCAACAGTCTTCCCATAAGAATGTGGTCACTTGCCAAGCATTCTCATGAACAGTTCCTTAAACTCCTTGGCTCTAGTACAAACATGAAACAGCAGCATTTTTTCCTCAGAAAATATGCAAAAATGTGACTTTCTATCCTCCCCTCCCCCCCAGTTTTCATTACTTAAATTCAGAGAATTGCTTTTATTAGAGCAGGAGGGCATGACCTGAACCCCCCCCGCCCCCCGCCAGAATTGTATGTGCCTCCTTGCACAGCCTTGGATGCAGTTCTACAGAGCTCCCAAGGTCACTGCCAAAATGTACTGTACTTTTGAATACAACAAAAGGTGGAAACCATTAAATACATCAGACGTAATCAGAGCAAGAAAATTTACCACTCTAACCTTGTGCTGGCTCTGCCCAGTTTTGGGAATGTGACTCTCAGCCCTGAAGGCAAAAAACAGGTGGCCTTCCTTCCCTGCCGCAAGTAACAAAACGTTGTTGATTGCAAGTGTTGATTTTCTGCTGCACCAAACGGCTTGATATAGTGGAATGTTGCTGGTGCTTTGAAAGTCAATGGGATGCTTCCATTTCATACAGGGATTGTGTATACAGCTATCAAATCATCTTTTAGAAAGTCATTTGGGCCTTATGTGCTATTTATATCGCCATCAGTGCAAGGCCATGCATGTTTACACAGAAGTAAATATCACATCAATAGAGCTTACTCTGTAGTAACTGCTGAAGTCTGGGATTTGATTGATTTGTTAGGATACTTTCTTTTATACAGAATACTTTGGGTGCAACAATATTGCATGAAAGTCTAATTTAAATGTGCAACAAAAGATATTTGCCACTAAAAAGTCAACCCCTGAATAAAGCCTGACCTGCATAAGATCATTTTCCACCACTATAAACACTGGATGAGAATCAGGACAGTAGAGGTCCGGGGGTTCAGTCAGTCCTAAGACAGGGTCTAAGAGTGACATGAGATACCTTTTTTAAAAAGTATCTTTTTGAAGACATTGTTACAGGTTTACACAGCATTAAACCTGCTTTCCATAATTTAAAAAACAAATGCCATATGGGAGGGGGTTTGATTTTCTTTTGCTAAAGGAAAACTTCTCCTCTCCCCCATCTACAGCTACCAGCTGGGAGAGACAAAACATTTTTAATGCCATTAACTGGGGAGATCAGCTACCCCTAGTGCTATATATCCTACTGAGATGTACATTTCATCAAATTCAACGAGTTCCCAGGTTGGAATAGAGATTATAGCAGTCCTTTCTTAAGTAACAAAGTATTCTGGAGGGGAGGCTGGTAGAACAGCTAAAAAAGATTCCATCCTACAGCAGGTCTTATTTTTTTACAATGCCTGAGGTTCTCAGAATTTGAAAGCTAAGAGTCAGATTTCTCTTTCAGGTAGATGTGAATAACATCCCCAAATCTGATGTGAGTTGAACAAAAGGCAATCAATACTCTGTCCTGTGAGTCATTTGGTGCCATTTAATCATTGATTTAAACTGGGAGCTTTGCTTAAATATCAGTGACACAGTGCTGCTATTAAAAAATGATAGCACAATAGGGCCTTTAGAAGGAGGGGAGTGATGCAACAACAGTGTTTTCTAAATGTTTACATATCTAAAATGGCAGGCTAAAAGAAGTTCATTCTTTCCGTACAGCTAACATTTTTCAACTACCATTCTAAAAGTATTTCCTTTCACTTCTTGTGACATAATATTAACAATTGGAAAACACAGTCATTATTTAGTTTAGGGCCCATTGCAAGCTTGGTGTGCTTATACATTAGCACTTCTTACCTTTTACTGTACTGAAAGGCCAGGTACATTTTTATAAAAAAGGGAAAGAGCAAGGTATTTTGATCAAAACTGGCTTAGTAAGTAGTAGTTACCGTCTCCTGGCCCCAAGGACTTTCTAGTATCCTGAAATAAGCTGTGTTACCTTGTTCAGAAGAGGAGTGCCAACCACACTCTACCACAAGCTTCATGAGGACAATCCTTTAGAATGACACTAAACAATGATTTCCTGTATTTCACTATGGAATGTGTGCAAAAAGGGAGATAGAACCTGCACCAACAAAGCCATAATTTCTATTAGGTTTAATTCCCCATGAGTAGATTCCAAGACATTTCCTTCTGCTTCCTTCTGATTCGGGTTTTATTGCAGAGGCACACACTGAAGCATTTAGTAAGCCATACAGAGGTAAACAGAAATTTGATGACTATTTGCTATTATTAACTGGCCTGATCCAAATGCCTGGTTTCTTTAGTGAATTTCCTATTCCTAGTTTCTTCACTTAACATTAAAAGCAAAAGAATGCAAGGCCAACATAAGCATGCATTGATTCAGAGATATAACAGGAGGGGCATCTGCAACAAGGGGTGTCAAGCCATGGTTCCCCAGCTTTAAATCAAAAGCAGTTTTCTTCCAGCCCAGCTTCAGTACCAAAAGTTAGCAGTTAGTGTGTAAGGCACCAGAAAAGGCATTTAATTCTATCTTTAACCACTGCTCATTTTTCTTTTTCCTTTCGTACCCAACAAATTACATGTGGCTCCTAAACAACTGGGTAAAACAAATCCATTGTACTGAATTTGTTCTGAAAATAGGTAAGATTATATTCATTTCATTTCATTTCATTTCATTTCATTTCATGTTTCTATTTTTAGTGAGGGGGAAGTATGTTGGTGGCAAACTGATTAACACAATAGAGAATACTGCTTTTGATTAGGGGCTCGGTCATGGAATCAAATGGCAAAATTAACTGTTGTGGCCTCATCTTTTCAATTCTGTTTCAGTGTTTTTCGAACAAGCACTCATAAAACTCCATGGAAAGCTACAACTCATCTAATATCTTTTGTTTGTAAAAGGCGTTTGTGTGCAGGCCAAGTTAATTAAAACTAACTAGTGAGGCAGGGTGATTTATATGTATATACACACGCGTGTCTGTGACAGAGAGACGGACAATTTGGACACCATAACTTAACATGTAAATTATAAGTTAATTATTAATAGAAAGCTAAAAAGACAGTATGCTCAATAGATTATGTTGCATGCCTGATGCAAACATCTATATCTAGAAATCCGCAATTCCCTTTTTTTCCTTAACTTCAAGACGACTAAAGCATATAATGTTAATAGTTATGATTAATAAACAGAATTCAGGTTTTAAAAATTAAATAGCAAAATATCGGGCTTGTCATGCTCAATATTGTAGTATGAAAGAGAGGGAGTTTAAGATGATCATCCACAGACCACCTTCTCTGTAAATATCATCCCCAACCCTGCTACTTTTCCAAAGCATCAACCAGAATATTTTCCCCCATTGTTCTTCATAGCTTTGCAGTGTATGGAGGGGGGGAATTTGAGCGTTGGAGGGTTGTACTAAAGTTGCAGCTCAGAAGGGTTTACCTGGAAGTCTGATATCAATCTTGCAAGTCTGAAAGTACAACTCTTCCCCCCTCCCATCTCCTTTACACCCTGAGAACTTAGAGGGGGTTCCTTCTGAGCTTCTTTCTCCACCCATTATGAAGTTGCAGGCTATGGCCTCTCGTATCTGACTATTCCCTAGGCAGTATCTCTTCCCCACCCTCTCCCAAGGTCATTCCCACATACCATTACACTCAGGAACTACTGGTCTCCTCCCCCCCCCCCCCATATATGACACCAGGGGAAACTGTTGTACCTAGTTCCAGCTTTTTTTACCTAGTCCAGAGAACAAGGACAAGCAAGGGCCCCAGGCAGCATTCCAAATGGACTTTTCTTTTCTTGAGATGCCAGAGATGCAACTTTGGATAACATGACAATTAAATGGATACATAACTGCTTTGCAAAATGCTAATTATTATTACAAACAGGAGGGAGCTATCAAGTGAGGCACCACAGGTTTCAGTCCTTATTCCTGGCCTTCTCAACATTTTTAGTAATGATGTGAATCAGGAGTTAAAGGGAATGCTTATCAAAGGTGGATGGCACAAAATTGCATGGTAGAGTTCATACTCTGGAAAATAGAAATAAAATTCAAAATGAAAATTATAGGATGGATAAATAAGTGAAAAGTATTGCAAAACAATGAAGAGTCAGCTGTACAGTTTTTACTTACACACAAATCAAATGTAGTTTTAAGTTATATCAGCAGAAGTATAGTTTCCAGATCACAGGAAATTCCACTTTATTCTGTTTTGGTTAGACTTTACCTTGAGTATTGTCTCCAGTTCTGGCCACTGCACTGTAAAAAGAAACTTGGGAAACTGGAACAGATTCAGAAAAGGCAACAAAGGTGATCAAGGGACTAGAAACCAGGTCACATGAAGAGAAATAGGAGGAATTGGGGGAACATGATAGCTTTCTTCCAATACCTGAAGAAAAAAGTTGGGTGTGTTCTTCAATATTCTAGAGTACAGAATATGCAATCATGGATGGAACTACAGATCTAGTTGAATATTAGAAAAAATATCTCACCAAACCGTTTGACAATAGAACCAATTAAGCAGGCAGGTGGTGGGCTCCCCTTCACTGGATGTTCTTAAGCAAAGGCTGGGCAACCATCTGTCAGGGATGTTTTAATTTGGATCCCTGCCCTGAGCAGCAGGTTGGATTGAGGGCTTAAATGACCCCTGCCAACTCTTGGTTCGGACCTTTTATTTACAATGCTTGTATTTTGCCACTAAACTACAACCCTACGCCTTCTGTGGCTCTTATTTATTGGAGGTAAAGAAGAACTTCTCAAGCATCCTTTCTAATTTACAGATAGGAACTAACAAACAAAAGGCAATTTATGCGGTGGTATGTGGACATGATGGAAGCAAGGATGGTTTACAAAGATACAAAATATAAGAATTAGAAATTGTGCTTGTGTAAACTAGATTTAGCTACATTTCCTTCTCTGTTTCTTAGATGATAGATGATATTATTTATATTTATATTTATATTTATATATAGGAAAGAGAGAGAGAGAGATACCATAGGCATAGGGCCTTTTTTAAGCCGCTGAAAAGCAGCTGAATGTTCATTTGAGCCGAACTTCTTTTCATATCCTCCATTGACAACTTTTTTTCTGTCCATTATAGTCAGTGGCCCAGTAAATGGTGTGAGCAGGGAAAGCCCAATATTGATAGAACTCTTTGTGGTATATTTTAACTGATACACTTCTGATCATTTCAAATATTGAACCATATCTTGGATTACTCCCTCCCCCAAAAGCCCTGCATAGGCAGCACTAGCTATGATAGTCACTAAGTTTCTTCCAAACTAAGTTTCTAGACAAACTAGAAAGAATAGAAAGCAGTGTGTAACTGACCCAGTTGTTGCTGGATGCTGCAGAAGGTACAGATTCCATAAAGAGTGTAAAAAGCATGTATAACATTCAACATAAACTTATCTGGATACAGGAGATCTATCATGAATGCCAACTTGCATTCTGCAGTGTGAAAGCTGGGTAGACCTGCCTCTTCTGAGACAACTGTTAAGTCAGGTATTTGAATGATTATCAGTATTTACCTTTAACACTAAATTATTTAATTAGCCATAATGGAAAAACATGGAGCTCCAAAGTAAAAAAAAAATTACAGAATACATTTTAAAAGGTTTAACTTAATACATTTTGAGGAATTGTAGTTCAGCAATTCCTGGAAGGCATCTGGTTCATCAAGTGGGCCAAGGCTGATTGCCCAAAGATATCAGTAATAATGAGAGATATGTATCCATGAGAGAAGTTCAGTCCAAGATACCATTATCTTTGGTACCAAATACTATAGGTGACAAGCAGTTAGGAGGCAGAATGTGCCACTCCTTCAAGATGTTTTTGAACCTTTCAAGATATTTCTGTATCACTGTTACCTCTGGAAGGGTATGCATTACCAAGTCTAATTCTCTCTTCAGCCTCCTTTTCTGGTGCTTATAAATATCCCAGAGGAAGTTGTACTTACACTTTTTTAAAAAGTTGAGTTTAGTTTTTTTCAGTTTAATAAAGCAAAGCAAAACCTCACAGAGGATAACAGTAAATCTTGAAGATCAAGACATCTTCAAATTCTAGGGAGTATCCAGTCAAATTTCTATGCTCTTTGAACACGTATTCCATACCGTGTAACACAACATTTTAGAACCCTCTCTTGCTTAAAAGAGAAAAAGTTTGCTATGTGACACAACTGATCCATTTTTATAAGGAAAATCTCAACCATTCTTGGGTGTGTAGAATTAATCATGTGGGGGAGAAGGCTGGATCTGGACCACAGTCAGCTATTTTTACATTAGTTATTAATATTCTATTAAATAGGAACAACACATCTGATAATATAACAGAAATATGTATCCAAATAACTACTTTGCTATGAATAATTTCACACGTCGCCATCAATTACAATTACTAGATTTTTATTATTAATACGTATGATGAAGCCATCTTAAAACTCAAAACATAAATTTATTAAGAAATGTTACTCAGTTGGCAATTGAAGGTGGACTGATCTATTAGCAAAGTTGAAAAGCAACATTTAAAATTGCATAGATGACAAAGAATAATGTGTACTAAAATTCAAATGCACAGGACCAGGAAGTTTTAAACAGTCCATTAACATGATGGAAAGCAATTTCTGTAGTTCTCAGGTTATTCACTGAATGTATTTCCAACACCAGCCCAGAATAGAGTATTTTTCCCCCCATACCAAATGGATTTCAAAATGTATTCAAATCTAATCTTATAATCAGAAGAATTTTGCTGATTTGTAATTGACTTCAAATATGTATTAAATTAACACATGTACACAGTAGCAACAGTTACTCCACCATGCTTGCTAGTTTAGTTCAGTGGGTTCAATGCTTATTGATTATACCCCACCCAGTGCACAGGAGGAGATGTTAAGTACCTGCTCCACATTCCTGATTCTAACCTCTCAGCCTCATTAGATGGCTTCTGAAAGAATGGAAGCTCTTAGGCATGCCCGTTTACCTGTAACTGGAAAGAACAGTCCATTAAAAAAAAAACCACCACACACACACACACACACACACACACACACAATTTCAGCTGTTGCATGCCATAGTGTTTTCTGTTTTATAGTACAAATCCCATATATTTCTGTTCAGAAGTAAGCTTCATTAAGTTGAATGGGACTTATTCCTTACAATATGAACAAACGCTTTTGGCGAGGAAGCTACAGCAAATGAAACGACGACCGAAGCTTGCCGCAATGTGCTTTAAAAACAGACATGACATTCTGACTAGTGAAATACAAACATCATTTTGCTGTGTGGCAGGGTAGTGCTGAACAAATAAAAGAATGAAAAGAATGGAGAAGATTCATTTGGAACCTCAATAAAAAGGTCAGTGTTAAAAATAGTCAAAGATCAATTACACTGATTAAGTGTCTTTTATCTTAATATCTATGCAAGCAATATCAGTTAGCAGATTGGGCCTATAAACCTGCTGTATCAAAATCCTCACTAGCATGTGTGTGTGTGTGTGTGTGTGTGTGTGTGTGTGTGTGTATCTATCCATCTGACATTTGTCATCTATCACCTATCACTATATCTATCCCAAGATGAACTTACTGGCAAATTATTGTGGCAGAGGGACAATGGACAGAAAACAGGATAAACACACAAGCTAATTCCAAAAGTAGAGTACTTTAGGCCATTTTCATACTGTCCTGGTTTCTCATCCCCAATCCTCAAAAGCAGGTTCTGCCAACTTCACAATGCTGAGGCAAAGAGTAAACAGTCACTGCCCATGAACAAAAGACTCCACACAAAATGATGAATTAAAATTTACATACCCCTCCCTATGTTGGGCACATTCATCTGGTAGAATGTAAAATAGTCTGAGTGAATACTCTGAGAGGAAGGTGCATAGCTATCAAGTTACCTTTCTCTTCAAAAGATCTGCAAGGGCCTTTGAAGCCCAATAGTTGTGAGGAGGTTTGAGCTCTGCAGAAGCTTAATAGGGCTGTAGCATTTTAAAGAAAGTTTTAGTTTTACTGCAGTTTCAAATACACTCTAGCTGAGCCAGAATTAAATTGGCTTAGTCCTCAAACCCAGCCAAGATTATGGTAGCACAGATGTTCAGAACTGCTTTCAAACTGGAACAATGTTCTTGTCAGGAGGTGTCTTTAGCCTATCTGATTCTTTATTTATTTATATGATTTATATGGCTGCCCATTTCACAATAGTCACTCTGGGCAGCATACAAACTTAAAACAACACTGAACCATCTAAGCCATGACACCTGAGTGTAAAACAATAAACCCAAATCATAAAAGCAACATTACCAGCAGAGCTCGCCTAACCTCCTGGCTCAATGCCTGGGGAAACAGCCTGGTCTTCAGTGCCTTACAAAAAGCTAACCAGGTTGGGGCCATCTGGACTTCTGGAGGGATGCTGTGCCACAGGACAGGCACTGCCACAGGGAAGGCATGACTTCTGGGTCCAACAAGATGACACTGTTTGATGGAAGGGACTTGGAGCATGTCCTCCCTATCAGATACGGCGAGCTGTGCAGAAACAAGAGCTGATCCTGCAAATAGCAAATGTAGGGCTTTATAGGTGATAGCAAGCACCTTGCATTGTACCTGGTACCCTACTGGGAGCCAGTGTGGCTTGCACAGCAGCGGTGTTATACAGGTGTAATAAGAAACACTAAGATTTAATTGTGCAGCTGCATTCTGGACCAGCTGCAGCTGCTGAATATTCTTCAAGGGCAGCCCCATGTAGACCACGTTACAGTAATCCAAACAGGAGGTGACTAAGGCATGAGTCACTGTGAGCAAGGCCTTCTGGCCCAGGAACAGGCGCAACTGTTGCACAAGACAAAACCGTGCAAAGGTCTCCCTAGTCACATCTGTGAGTCCCGGAGGACCCCCAAATTGTCCAACAACTCTGACTGGGGAAATGCACCCCCAGGCAGAGTTAAAGATAGAAAGTCTCCAGAGCCTGGGATGGGGGGCTTCAATCCAATAGCCACTCAGATTTGCCAGGTCTGGACCAAAGCCTATTTCTCCCATCCAGATCCCCACAGCCTCCAGACACTGGGAAAGGATCGCAGCAGAATTGCTTGGTTGGCCTGAGGTCGAAAGATTGGGTATCATCAACGTACTGATAATATTGAACCCCAAACTGGCAGATGACCTCACCCAGTGGCTTCAGGTAGATGTTAAATAGGAGTGGGAGGAGAGTATAGCTATGAAGCCTGCCACAGACCAGAGGCCTCAGGCTCAAACTGTGTGCCCCAACAACAGACTGGAACCAGCCCTGGAGAAAGGAGAACCAGTATAATATAGAGCTTCCCACTCCCAATCCCCTGAGCCAGCCCAGAAGGATACCATAATCGATGGCATCGAGGGCTACTGAGAAATCAAGGAGGGCCAGGTTGCATGCACCACCCCCATTCCAAAACCACCAGAAGTCATCAACAAGCACAATCAATGCTTCCTCAGTACTGGGCCTGAATCTAGACTGAACCTGCTTACAATATTTAGATTTTTCAGACAATGGGCATTAGATAAACTCTTCTATTCTCTTTGATTTCAGTGGTATGTTTTCATTGCTGAAAACAGTTTTCCCTTGCCTTCTAAAACCCATCTGCGCTCAAGACCCCCTACTATCAGAGCTTCACCATGGGTGTAGCAATACACCTATCTTTAGGATCCAAAATGCGAAATCATGAGCTTAGCAGCAGAAGATTCAAGCATAAGACTCAAATTGATAAGTTGATTTTCCTGCAGATACAAAAGAAGCCCTTACAAGTGAAGTTCAGCTACTGCAGAATCTAGGAATCTAGCCATATTTATGTCAGTTCTCAGGTATGAACCTTGTGTCTCTTCTGCCCTTATGTGATAAAAGACTTTTTGACACTCATCTCTGACTCTTCCACTATTACTGGTTGAAAACTTTTCTCCCACCCCCAAACAATCTGAGAATCTGCTGCAAAGGATTTCTGAAGCCACTGGAGCAGATTTCAAGGGTCCATCACAGGTGCGGAAGTGAGAAATGAGACTCTTGTGAGCAGAAACGTGTTCACACAATGTGGAATTTAACCCTAGATTTTCAGGATTTAAGTTCTGATCCTCCCAAGACTGTGTGTAAACGCATGGCCATTATTAACTGTGCACCAGTAGCGACTACTTTATCAAGGTGATATAAATGCAAACTGCAGTGTTCATGGGTCTCCCTTCCATGCAGAGGCACCAGTTCATAAATCTGTACCTCATAAGCTGTGAGTCCACATAAGCTAGGTGCAGTCCCCTAGCCATGGAGGTTAAGTAGGAAGGAGAAGCTGCAAACAGAAAAAACCTCCATGGCCATTTATAGTACTGTACTCCATGGCAGTGTTTTTTATTTAATATTCCTTATCTCTCCATCAGCCCGTCGGCCTGTGGTTTTCAGAATCCAGAGACTCTGCTAATCCTACATGTAATTACACTGCTATAGTTTTTAAAAGATATTTATCGCTATTTGAACCACAACAAAAATAATTGATATCGCAAGTTAGGCAGTGTTGGCTCTAAAGCTTTCCTTACTTCAACAACAATCAAAGGGATGGATCCTATATAAATTAGGTCTTCATTATCAGAGAAACATGGCAAATTTATCCATTTGGGTTAACATGTGTTTTAATAGTTTTGAAATCTATATCTGATACAGAAATGAACCCATTAGCATAAGAGTATATTTTTTTCCTATATTTTTTCCAAACACAATAAATATTAGATATAATCTTTAGGTTCTATTCCATATTAATTTCATATTGATGATATATCTCCATGAGAAATATAAGGAAGGCTCAATTTATATAAGCCATGTAGTGCTTGGGTATGAACGTTATCAAACCATTCCATGATCATAATATATATATTTATAATATATAGAAATAGCACTTCAGTTAAATCAAAACTTGCTATAAAATATATCCACCCATTTAAGGTTGTTTTCTTTTGCAAAATTGCAGAAAGCACCTTCAATTGTCAACCATTTGTAGATTTGAAAAGGGAAGTAACTTGTTATCGGTGAGACATTTGTTGATCAAATACCTAGTTTGGAACTTTGATCAAAATGCACGTCAAAAAATTCATTTTGTGTATTGAGAAGTTCATAAGAAAAATACAATTAACAAAACCATGATTTGCAGAAAGCACTTTAAAATTAGGCAATGCACTCAGGATGTTCAAGCAGTTATGGATATATAGGCACTTCTCCCTCCCGTATCACAGGGGCCCGTTTGCCAAGAACACAGAGCTATATATCTAGCCTGTCACACTGATCCAAGAGGAAAACATAACTCTTGCCTGATGAGGAACCAGGTGTGTGTCTGCACTATGTGTTCTCCTTTTGGAGATACAGCGGATAAAGCTGCTTCAGAAATATATACAGAACTCCGTACATGAATGGAGTGGGTTGAATTCCACTTCAATTTCTTAATCTAATATATGTGTAGATTAAGCTGCTGCTACTCTGCACAACTGGAAGTTCTGCTTTCACTTAGAAACTCAAATTCCAATATAATACTGTTTTCACACACACCATCTATTGGTTACTACTTGACCTGATTATAGAAATGGCAAGATACTATTTTTTTTTTGTACAATTATGCTGGCTTTGATTACCTTTTGTTGACCTGGTTAAATATTTCTCAATAATTTGTTCCTTTACTGGACAAAATACCAACCTTATTTATAAAACTAAACAATTAAGCTGCATCTAATAATAACAAGGGTTGTTTGTTGTTTCAACTTTACATTGGATATGTTTTTCCTATTATGGGAGAATTCCATTTTTTTAAAAAATAAATAGTTTGCATTTTATATCAATTGGTTAGATTGGCCACAAGAGTTCAAATTTGTCAGTGCTGTGATTATTATTTTTTTTGAAAAAAGATCATCATAAATGGTTGGCATGAGGTAATTTTCCCCCCTTACCTAGCATAACTAATGACTTGATGAGGAATTTTCGCTTTTATTGGCAATCACCAACTATTCCAACCTTTTCCTCTTCACAATGTTAACTTTGATTTTATAATGTAAGCAGCCAGCATGCAGCTTCTACCTGGAGATTCTGTACATGATGAAACATGTTGCTGTTCAAGGAGGTTAAATCAAATCAAACACAAATCCAAAATCCAAAAGTATTTTAGAGAATGGTCATTCAGTGAGCTAGGGTATACTAAGTATCTCTGAACCTTAAACATAACCAATTATACTGTCTCCACACAATGGGCAAAATTCAAGGATCAAGGATTCACGGAGAACTAGTCCCCTTGAACATATCAAAAAATGATTTAGACACATTTTATGTATCATCCATATCACAATCCTCATACAGTGAAAAATGGTATGTAACAAATCACATTTGAATATATGAACAAGGGTTTTACTTGGGCATATAGTCCCTCCTCATACACAATTCTTATAGTAATTTGAGCAGTATAAACCCCATAAAATGCCTCATGGCAAATTTAGTACAGTGAAGATTGAGATGAACTTGGATCTGGGCCACTGAGTACTTAAAGCAATATATCAGCTTCTGGAGGGCAAAAGGCATGTCCTTATATAATGTGAACTGTTTTCTTTGAAGTACAAAAAATGAAGCTACTGTACATTACCTAAAGACACTAAATAAAAGACATTTAAAATCAGAATCTAACTTTATAAAATAGGTAGAGAGTATTATTTTACATTTATCATTTTCCATAGAGAATACATTTTTAAACTGCTCTTTCTAAAATTTCAGTACAAAGTAAGTGTAAATCAAATTGAATAAAAATATATTATACTCAAGATTTATACTTTATCTGTATACAGTCTAATTCTGTTGTTCAAAATCAACAGTACAGCATTGTCTGTTTTTCTGTAAATGATCAGAATTTCTCATTCATCTGAGGTATTCAGAAAACAAGTTGAACAAAAACACTTCTCTTTCAGTGATTTATTTCTCTATTTCTCTAAGCCTTCTATCTTACTATTATCAATTATATTCTTTCTTGTCTCGTTACCATTAAGTAAACAAAGCTTATCTCATTTTCTTTCAATGCCCTGACCTCAGCTATATTTCCAGAATGTATGGCACTGTACTGACTTTCTTGCTGTATGTTTTCCACATTTTTAATGTACATAATTCGTACCTCTGTTTTCGCAAGTAAACAAGAGTATTTTACTGCCAAAGATACTATACTGTGTGTTATTCTAAGTGCAAAGTTGGGTATATTTTAAGGAAAACTTCATGCAGACTTTATAGGAATGAAAAAATTGGGAGAATGTAAATACTGGGAACAAAAAACTGGCCCCTTATAGTGGCACAGGCTGTTTAATTTGCATCATCAAACTATACATGGTCTCTCTCTCTCTCTCTCCCTTCCTTCCTTTCTTTGAATCATATTATGAATCAAATGGATCATTTACCCAAAATAAACACTCAACATACAGAGAAAGAGAAAAAAAAATCTGTAGCAGAATCCACAACTTAATTAAAATTTCAATTTATAGCCTTTTGTGGACCATCTACACCTTAAACAGCAGTTTGCAGCATGAATGCTAAAGGCGATTGGGTGCTGCTAAGAGTAAGGGGGAGACATTGCTCCTATCAATTATGACTTCTGTGAATATATGGGAAAAGTAGTCCAGTGTGGCACTTTTGTTCTGGCTCCAGGACTGACAAAAAGTCCAGTGCAGTCAGAGCCTGGGCCTCCATCTCATGTGTCCAATTATGTCCTAGGTGTGGCACGGAGGAACCACATGAAGGAAGGGAGGAGCACTAGAGAAGCTAGGCCAAAGGCAGCAAAGACTTGTGCAAGGCAACAGATCCTGCACAGCAATATAGAAAACAGTGTGCATGAGTTTTTCTCCAGATAGTTCATTGGAGCAGATTCTTATTTCTGTTTGGCAGTAATTTAGCTTAGCTTGGTCATAGATCAGGATTTGTGCCTGGTGCTTATTCTCTAAGAAATTAAAAGACAGTTAAAACCAAGGGTTAATACATATAGCGACCTGCTTTTTCTCAATTAAACCTTTATCTTCCAGCAGATTTTCACTTTTTAATATTTCTGAATTAAGATTGTCCTAATTTAAATATTTTAACAAAATATTTAAATTTAATGACAAAGAACATTCCAAGAAAGAGTGCCATTTCCTATGAAGAAAGCGTAGGGTAAATACAGAGTGACTGCGAACAAAGGAGGGCTTTTTTGCTTGGTTCCAATTTTGCTGCTCGTGGCTTCCTGATGTGCTTTTCTTCATTCCAAGTTTCTGTATTTGGTGAACAGATTGTAGAGCACTCTCAGCGTTGACTTCAAGTCGCAGTTGACAATGTCTAAAAGAAGGGGGGGAGGAGAAAAGGTGAGCTTTTTAAGTAACTTGAAATCACAGTGAGCAAATTAAAAGGCCCACATCGGGAAGAAACATAACTACACATTCACATTTATAGGCCAAGACTGCAATTCTTCTGTGTAGTAAGACTACTGAAAGCCATTTGACTTTAATAGAGTTTTATCAGCCAACCTGCAGGATTATAATAAAAGTTGGCTACAGGTGACAAGTGCATTCCTTTGGAACAGGCCTGCACAGCTTTGGACCCATGAAACCAAATGCAACCCACCCATATCTAAATATGGCTCACTAAGTGGGTGAAAGACCTTCTGGTTTTGCAGCTCATATGGGATTACTAACATGGGGTGATCAGGCACTTGGCAGGCTACAATAAATGGTTCAAAAGATGTATTACACTCCATTGGTCAAGTAGTTCTATAACTCTGATTGGTTAGCTGAAGCTGCAAATATTAGAAACCAAAACATTTCTTAGCTTCTGCTCAGTATTGCTACTGAGCATGCATGGCCTATGAGGACTTTCTGACTGAGATGAGACAGCTGCTCCAGCTGGTGTGCCATCATCCACTGACCAGAGCGAGACATTTAGAATAACGTGAAGCCATGTCATTCATTTCCTTGCTGCTACAGTGTTTTACCAGAGTATTTGTCAGTCTTGATATCTCACTCTACGAACTTCCAGTGTAACTTCCAGATGTGTCTCTCTGGAGTGGCCACCAGCCTTGATACTTCTTACTGAGAACTCCTCAGAGCTGGGCGTTGGAGAATGGGCTCCCACCCTGTCCTAACAGCCAGGAACCACGCTGAGACAAGGAACAGGTCTCTAGTGTTTTATTACAGCTACATAACAGAAATCCTAACAAACTGAAGAAGCGTGGGAAAAACCCAGACATATAAATCCAAATGTTAAGGCGGGCCTGATCTGTGTCTCTTGGAATGGCTACCCAATTCCTCAGTGCTACGCATGCGCTTTACAGCCTGGATGGGAGCCCCCTGCTCGCCATCCTTACTCATGACACACCCAAAGGCTTGCTCTGAAAAGTCCTCAGACTCAGGTGTGCATGGAGCTAGTTGTCCCTGGCAGTGGGTCTGGAGAATTGTGGGAGGGGCCTAGTTCCAATCTGCCACCCTTGGTTTGCCCTCTGACACTGAGATGTATGCTGAATCTGAGCCAGTCCTGTCACTATGGAATTTGTCTCAAGCCTTATCTTAGGTCAATGACTATCCGTTTGATTCTGAATGTTAATGTTGAACACAGGATTTTTAAAAATCTTCTGGAGATCTTTTAAAAATCTTCTGCAAGTGGCCTCCCTGGGATAGCAATTTACTTCAAGAATTATGCATCCAAATTTGCAGCATTGATTCTGCAAATCTGAGGGCTGCCTTCAGTGTAACTCTTTTGGCAAACAATTCAGAGGTAGTTTGCATTCCACAAGATGCTTTTTCAACATGCTGGTCTCGCCTACAGCGCTGGGATTTGTTACTGATCTCCCAAGCAAGTATTAACTAGGTCTGCCCAAGTTTAGCCTTTTGAGATAGACTAAATTCAGTGGGGTTTGCTGCTCAAAAACACAGATAGCCCTAAAATGAATGAACAAGAGGGATTTTAAACATTTAAACAAAAAATCAATAATGATTCTAACTGCTCAAGATCGTTTATCAGAAACCAAAGAAGGGAATCTTTTAAACTTTGGATATTAAGATTGGATATTTTGAGTGGGATCAAGGATAATGGAAGGATTAGATTTAGTTGTCTTCTTGGTCTGGCCCAGCCTACCCCAGCCTCATATCCTCATGATGAGTGGGATGACAACTTCCCAAACTTCCAAAGATGGAGCAATGCTAACTGGGTATTCTGGAACTTGCAATCCAATTTCATCAGAGCGCTTGCTGGGCAGGCACGAAAAATAAATGCTATTTTGAAGAGCACCACTATACTTTTTCCCTCTTTGGGCTCCATGCACACTACAACATATTCACACTTTGCATAAGGCTAGTACAAGTGAAAGATTCTAATTTATTGTGTGTTGTCTTTGGCAAATATATTCTATATTAAGGTAGTAACAAGAACTGAATATGAGATTGGATCTCCTGCCTGTGATTGCTTTTGAGACTGCTTATGTGTTTGGAATGAACATATATTAATGCAACATTTGATTTATGCTGGCAATTGTAGGAACATGGAAGGCATTTTTTAAAGTACTTTGTTAAACAACCTTTATAGCTCCAGGTTGTTAAAATACTGGTTATTTCAAAACCTTGACAATTCCCAGTGCAGCTTCTGGAAGCATCAATGTGCCCCCCACCCTTTTTTTTTTATGTCTGCCAGGCTCTCTGCCTCATCAGATTTATCTTTTTCATTTACAATCATTTCATTAAATAAAAATATGACGATGGCATGCTCCAAAGCAAAATGCAACCCTTCGGAACTCCCCCCACCCCCACCGAATGCCTCTGTTCCCCATAAAAATGAGGAATGTCTGAAGAACAGTGCAATGTTTGGAAGTATGCCTATCTGCCAAGAAAAAGGATACATGTAAGGCGAAATAGGAGGACAGCGTAACATTTAATAGTCATGCCAGCAATTTAAATTTGTGAAGGGCAACCCTCCTGCTGCAGAAATGTTGTAAGAATGGCCAAGGTGCTCTTAAATGTCCCACCAGTCCAAAAAGGGCTAGGGGATCTGTCTTTGACAGTCATTATTGATACAAAGGATGACAACATTACTGCTTTGAGGAAAAGCTGCTAGATGTTGAGTATCAGGAAAAATAAATGGTTTTTACACAGTACCCAGCAAAGAACCAGGGAAATACTCTTCTGCTGAATGTTACATAATTCATCTCTTTAAGGTGATGCAAAGCTGCATGAAAGCTGGGAAAGGAACATTTTATTTCCTTGGTGACAAAGGTACCAGTTTTATTGATAGACAAAAGATCTGATACCCAATTTCTTATTCTGTTCTTGTTCCTAACTACTTTTCATTCAGAAAAACAAGGGAAGAATTTAAAAGCAATTTTATGCTCACATTTAGATTATTAAAATGCTTTTCAGTACTCACATGCTTACTGGAAAATCTAAGCATGGGCATTCTGCCCAGATGTAACAACACATAAAACAGATGTGTTTTTCCATTCATATCGAGCAGGAAGTTTCATATTAAACATGTCAATAATTGTACATGAATGCTGAAATGTCTGTATGGTTTGATTTACACAAGAGAAAAAAATCAACCATTTCTCTAAGCAATAAATACCTGAAAAACTGAAATGCTGTAATGACATTAATGGGCCACAAGGGATATGGAATCATAGTATTTCTCCATTTTCAGCCTAACTTTACAATTCCCACTCTATCTTCACTCAATTGGACTGAGGCCATGAGGTAAAAGCTAAATCCATCTTAAGTAGATAAATAACACAGAGGAGCTCCTGCTAACGTTAACACACAGGTTTTCTATTACTAGCTGTATCTAGAGCATTTTTAAACATCTAATCTAATCCCATTCCCATTTTTGAAGGAAAAAGTGATTTAGGGTGAAAAGTATTAAAATAGCAAACCCTAGGTGACAGGAACACATTCTGTGGCTTGGCCCACTGAGGACCAGAGAGCTTCACCAGTTTCCCCTCTATCTCCCAAGCTGATTGAGGAAAATGATTATTATTAACAGTGTGGGCCAGTGATGTTTTATCACAGCGATTAGATGATCGCTATTAGGTATTGAATGAAGCAATGAATGGTGCTTCATTCATTCACTGCCTCCCTGGTGAAGCAACCCTGGGATGACAATCTTGGCTCCGCTGGGTTGCGTTGGGTTGACTGCACCATCTGAAACCCCAGAATAAATTGAGATGATTCAGGACTAAAGTGTGCAAAATTAGCCTGCTCCCATTCCTTTCCAATCAAGTGTATTCAAGTGGCTTTTCTTGGGTAAGCAACTTTCTATATTCGCCCTGAATTAAAGACTCTCCAGCTTTTGCAATGGATTCAGGAAGACAAAATGGCAATTTAGGTCTGAAGTTAAATATTGAATTTTTATTTCTAGAGAGGACTTATATCAAGTCTTCTCAGACTGCCCACCCTTCCAAAAACGTAAGTAGGAATTCAGCGGTTTGGAGACATCCTGTTCAGAAATTCCTGATCTAGCTGCTCTAAAATGGGCTTTGAAACTGAGCTTTATCTTCTGAAGTTTGACCGAAGAGCTCCTTGTGTTTGCAAACTTTTTCTGTATTTTCCTCTTTGTAAACACGTGGCTTTTTCAGAGTTTACACAGGTATAATCGCAACTATTTATTGAACAGGACTAGGATAGCCATAAAAGAATTAGGATCAGATATTGATATCTGATCTCCAGAAAGATAGGAACATGGTTCCTCCTCTCCTCAAGAAGAATGTGGAAAGGATTTAATCTTGATACAATAGTTAGCCTTACTGAAGATGAAATTTGATAATATACCTATTGATATACCTAATTGCTTATGTGTGCTAGGGAATTAGAATCAGTGGTCATGAATTATTTTGATGTCCACCCTGCAAGGCATTTCAACTCGTTTATACAACTTCTTTTATACAGAACTTGGGAGGAAGGATACAGGAAGCACATTATTACCTGTCTTCTATTACAAAGTTCCCAAGATTGCTACTAACATTTGTCTATTTATTATGCATACATGGCATACAGTACATAAAACGCATAGAAGTATTAATGTTGTATTCCTTTTCCAAGATGCAGTTGTGAATTATCTTATATACATTTTTTCTCATTTTAATATTTTTGCCTGTAATTGGCTAATAGTGAATTAATGAATTTATTTATGGATAAATACTTTAGGTGACAGTAAAGGTATGTTGGTTAGAGATGGGAATATGTAGTTTGTATGCAGACAATGCCGTGTTCTTGGCTGAGAACACAAATGATTATCAGCAAATATCAGATAAATTGTATTACGCAGTTGAAAAGTAATATATCAAGGTAATTGTATTTGCCAGAGAAAATGGAATGAATTATTGTAAGTTATACATACGATGAGAAACTAGGCAAGTAGATTAATATTTGTAATGAACATTTTGTCACTTGTCCCCTCTTCTACAGTCACCCATGCCCAGATGGGAAATAGTCATCTCAGGGTATGCTCTATTCTATGTGTGGACCTGCTGACAAATTGTAACATTTCCATGGTTATCAACAAAGTCACTGAATCCTAATCTGAGCTGATGTGGATATTGAAGATCACAGAATCCCATAGTCCTGGGGTTCTGCCACATCCTTCAAATATGATTTCAGTCATATTAGAGATAGGCACAAGGATGGTCAAAACAGCCCCACACAAACCTGGAGCTCTTGCTAGATTCAGGAAAATATTCTGAGCTTTCCCCACTTTGGGGGACAGGATCTTGTGATTATGGTAGCATTATGATGAGTAATGCCCCTTTCAAGTTTTCTGAAATCTGTATATGCAGAAGAAAGATCATTGGTACTACTTCTAGAGATCATTGCTGCTATTCTGAAGATCAAATTTGGGAATTATCGAATTTCCTCTGGAATGAAAAAAGAAACCTTAAGATTTATATCTATTTAAGGTATTAGCATTTCATTTTTTGTGTTTCTAAGAACATAACAAACAGTGGAAAATAAATTAATCCTCATAATTATGAGACTATCAAATGAAAGTAGGCATTTATTTCCTATGAAGCTTTCCCATAATTTTTAGGTCACTCTACCAATGGGAATATATCCTCAAGACGTTCAACAAATACCTTCTGGCCTTGGTTTTGGTTTTTCCAGCCCTCCATCTTGCATTAACTCAAATGCAAATGACACATTGAGTACCTGATGGGTTAATTAAGAGAAAATAGTTACTCACAATTCTAGACTTCTTTATTGATATTACATAACATCATGAAACAGAATAACTAGTTTAAAAATATATTATCAGAGGAACTCCTAAGAGTAACATTTACTTAAACTTTATTTCAATTAATTTAAGTTTTATTGCTTTTTTTGTACAGTGCTATGAACTATTTTAGGAGGATGACCAGCATAAACATAAATAACCAAATTAATTCTTTAAATGCATAAAAGATTTACCTTTTGTTCAAAACTATCAGGAGTTAGGAAAAAGCTGTGAAGAGGCACAAAATAACCTTCAAGAAGACCCATCAGGAGCACCAGGTACACACCATCTGCAAACTTTTTAAGATAACACTTTTTTCAACATAATCTTGTAAAGATCTCTCTTCAACATGATAAAAAACTAAGTGCTTGATTTTAAAGTTTTATAAGCATAAACAGTTATGCATGCACAGAAGGTCATTTCATTAAGAATGGGAGGACTCGTTTCTTATAAGTGATTCAGAGGAACTGAAGTACCTGACCAAAGGAAGGTCAATGATGTTTTAAATATCTGATCTACATGGCTTCAATTTACAGCAAACCAAGTTTCTGCTCTCTACATATTACATAGAAAGTACTAATATATGTGGCAGCCCTAGAAAAAGATTAAAAAAATAACTCCCTTTGAGCTGAATTTGACTCGAAATGACTTCCACAGACACATCCATACAAGTCTCTTGCCTTGATATGAAACTGGTTTGTCATTTCCTTCTTCCAATATATATATTTTTAATTTGCCAATTTAGTCACTAGCCCTAGACTTCCCAGGAGGACCACCTATCCAATAGTAATCAAGAACACTCCTGCTTTTTAGATCAGCCTAGGTCTACTACCAGGTGCTGCCATTTGCTCAAAGAGCAATTGTATCTGGAGGCATGTTTAGCCCATGAGACAAGTCACCTCAGTTTCCCTAGCAAGCCTTGAGGTCTGAATAACTATATATCTTTAATGGCAATTTCTTCCTGTTCTGCTGCACAGTCTCATCCAGGGCTAGTCATTTCGTGGACCCTGTTTCGCAGTCTCCTGATCAATTTGGCAGCAAAATGGAAGGTGAAAATAAAGGCATTAAGCCTTCATGATGCAATCAATTTCCATCCTTAAGCTCTCTCAAAGCATAGTAAACATTTGCATACCTAACCATCCACTTACATCACTTCATCCCTGGACACAGTCCTTTTGGCTTTGAAAGGAGGATATATATGAAGTACAGACTTCAAGATGAAAAAGGTGCCCCACCCTGCTTGCCTAAACAGAAGCGTTTTACCGAAAGGATAATAAATCTCATTTGTAATCCAATTCATTTTTCACAGTTCTAGTTTGCGCTATGAAAATGTTTAAGTTTAAAGGCAACATTCTCTTGTCAGTTGACCTCCACCTTAAGGTGTTTCCACCTTAGGAAATAAGGGAAAAGATTCATTATTTTTCCAGTGCTGGAAATAAGGCACATAAAATGTGAGATAAACTTTTTCATCAGGCTTTCACTGAAGTTTATGGGCAAACATAGACCAAACTGAACATGAATTATAAGAAAGCATTGGATGTTCTAAAAGCCTGACAGCAACTACCATCCTAGAAATTGTTTTAAAAATGGATACAAACTATAATACATTATGCACTTGTATTCAAACAAATTTCTGGGACATTCTGGGAAACTCAGTTTTGAAAATCCCTCTGTTGCAGAACCCATGAGCAACTTCTTAAGGAGGGAAGGTGAATATTTCTCAGCAGAACTCACTGTATGAAGCACAGGTCTCTCTATTCTTCTCTCTTATCAATTTCCGTAAGCGCTACAATGGCTGGAGAAGGGGCAGATCTGCCTGTCCCCTACCTCCTCTGTTCTTTTATGATTAAGGCAATCTCAGTGGAATATTTAGCACTGGCTAAATATCTGCAGGGATTGCTCTACTGCATTTCCATATTTGGATTCACTGGCCACTTGTTTCTATACAGCATACATCTAATTCTTTAAAATTTTCACTGTAATTATCCACAAGCCTGCTAAGCCATCAAAACAGGCTGCAGGAAGTGGGAAGTTTGATTAACCAGGAGCATCAGTTCCAAATGAAGGACACAACTAGATAAAATTCTGTATCCCTTGTACTCCCTACAGGGGTGCACACCAAACATCAGTGACATCAAAATGATACTTGCATGTTGATATGATCATGCAAATGCCACTGTTAGATATTTGTGTCCCAACATCTAGTACAAGTATGTAAGTCATGGCATTTGCTTGGTGACATCACCATGTATCACTAGCAGTATTGTTTATTTTGGTCGTGGTCCAGCATAAAACTAATAACATAACACTCTAAAATAGAAGTGATAAAATGTCATATTGGTAGAATAAAATAAAGTAAAAATACAAATGATTAGTGCAAAATTATAAAGTACAGGGATTAAAACCAGGGAGAGACCTATAAAATTACAATAATCTAATTGCTATAAGTAATTAAGCTAGATAACTATATAACTACCATATAGACTACTGCAATGCGCTCTACATGGGGCTACCCTTGAAGAGTATCTGGAAGCTACAGCTGGTCCAAAATGCAGCTGCGCGGATGATTTTAGGTGCTTCAAGATCAGCACATATAACTCCACTGCTCTGCGAGCTGCATTGGGTGCCAGTTTGCTTCCGGGTCCAATTCAAGGTGTTTAAAGCCCTACAAACCTTTAAAGCCCTACATGGCATGGTTACCTAAGGGACTGTCATCCCCATCACATCAACCCGTCCCACCCGCTCATGCAGAGAGGGCATGCTACAGACCCCGTCTGCAAGAGAATTCCATCTGGCAGGGTCCAGGAAGCGAGCCTTCTCTGCAGTAGCTCCCGCCCTTTGGAACATCCTCCTCCCGGAAATACGGTTGGCCCCCTCTCTTCTGGACTTCAGAAAACAGCTGAAAACCTGGTTTTGTCACCATGCTTGGAGTGGGGAGAGGAAGAGCCATTCTTGGGGCTGGTTAGTTCCCTAGTCCTGCAGGGACCAGCCTTATCCCTTATGGGTTGAATTTGATCGGCCCTTATTTGGATTTTATTGTATTTTATATTATTGCAATATTGATATTATTTATAATTTTATTCTTCAGCAAAGGATTGTTACCTTGTCGTGGTGCTGGAGCTTGAGCACCTCAGTGACACCATGAGCTAAACCGTGAAGGGCCACCCAAGAAGGGAAGGTCATGACAGAGAGGTCAGACTAAATGCGATCCCTGGGGAAGGTAATGGCAACCCACCCCAGTATTCTTGCCGTGAAAACTAAATGGATCAGTACAACCAGAGATATGTCGGTATACCATCGGAAGATGAGACCCCCAGGTCGGAAGATGGTCAAAATGCTTCTGGGGAGGAACAGAGGATGAGTTCAACTAGCCCCAGACGTGATGACGCAGCTAGCTCAAAGCCGAAAGGACGGCTAGCAGCCGACGGTGCTGGTGGTGAAAGGCCAATCTGATGTTCTAAGGATCAACACACCATTGGAACCTGGAATGTAAGATCTATGAGCCAGGGCAAATTGGTGAAATGTCAAGATTAAAGATAGACATTCTGGGCGTCAGTGAACTGAAATGGACTGGAATGGGCCACTTCACATCAAATGACCACCAGATCTACTACTGTGGACAAGAGGACCACAGAAGAAATGGAGTAGCCTTCATAATTAATAGTGAAGTTGCTAAAGCAGTGCTTGGATACAATCCAAAAAATGATAGAATGATCTCAATTCAAATTCAGGGCAAGCCATGTAACATCACAGCGATCCAAATATACGCCCCAACCACAGATGCTGAAGAAGATGAAGTAGATCAGTTCTATGAGGATCTGCAGCACCTACCGGACAATACGCCTAAAAGAAATGTTATTTTCATCACAGGAAACTGGAATGCTAAGGTGGGCAGTCAG
Source organism: Candoia aspera (assembly GCF_035149785.1). Classification (NCBI taxonomy): domain Eukaryota; kingdom Metazoa; phylum Chordata; class Lepidosauria; order Squamata; family Candoiidae; genus Candoia; species Candoia aspera. The sequence goes on along the minus strand of NC_086153.1, from coordinate 250,758,709 downwards.
ATGACACCTGGAATTACAGGTAAGCATGGCCTGGGAGAACAAAACGAAGCAGGACATAGGCTGATAGAATTTTGCCAAGACAACTCACTCTGCATAACAAACACTCTCTTCCAACAACCTAAGAGACAGCTTTATACATGGACTTCCCCAGATGGACAACACTGAAATCAGATTGACTACATCCTTTGCAGCCAAAGGTGGTGGACATCTATACAGTCAGTAAAAACAAGACCCAGAGCTGACTGTAGTTCAGATCATGAACTTCTTGTTGCACAATTTAGGATCAGACTAAAGAGATTAGGGAAGACCCACAGATCAGCTAGATATGAGCTCACTAATATTCCTAAGGAATATGCAGTGGAGGTGAAGAATAGATTTAAGGGACTGGACTTAATAAATAGGGTCCCGAAAGAACTATGGACAGAAGTTCGCAACATTGTTCAGGAGGCAGCAACAAAATACATCCCAAAGAAAGAGAAAATCAAGAAGGCAAAATGGCTGTCTGCTGAGACACTAGAAGTAGCCCAAGAAAGAAGGAAAGCAAAAGGCAACAGTGATAGGGGGAGATATGCCCAATTAAATGCAAAATTCCAGAGGTTAGCCAGAAGAGATAAGGAATTATTATTAAAAAAGCAATGCACGGAAGTGGAAGAAGACAATAGAATAGGAAGGACAAGTGAACTCTTCCAGTAAATTAGAAACATCAGAGGTAAATTCCAGGCAAAAATAGGTATGATCAAAAACAAAGATGGCAAGGACCTAACAGAAGAAGAAGAGATCAAGAAAAGGTGGCAAGAATATACAGAAGACATGTATAGGAAGGATAACAATATCGGGGATAGCTTTGACGGTGTGGTCAGTGAGCTAGAGCCAGACATCCTGAAGAGTGAGGTTGAGTGGGCCTTAAGAAGCATTGCTAATAACAAGGCAGCAGGAGACAACAGCATCCCAGCTGAACTGTTCAAAATCTTGAGAGATGATGCTGTCAAGGTAATGCATGCTATATGCCAGCAAATTTGGAAAACACAAGAATGGCCATCAGATTGGAAAAAATCAACTTATATCCTCATACCAAAAAAGGGAAACACTAAAGAATGTTCAAACTATCGAACAGTGGCACTCATTTCACAGGCCAGTAAGGTAATGCTCAAGATCCTTCAAGGTAGACTTCAGCAATTCATGGAGCGAGAATTGCCATATGCACAAGCTGGGTTTAGAAAAGGCAGAGGAACTAGGGACCAAATTGCCAATATCCGCTGGATAATGGAAAAAGCCAGGGAGTTTCAGAAAAACATCTATTTCTGTTTTATTGACTATTCTAAAGCCTTTGACTGCGTGGACCATAACAAATTGTGGCAAGTTCTTAGTGGTATGGGGATACCAAGTCATCTTGTATGCCTCCTGAAGAACCTGTATAATGACCAAGTGGCAACAGTAAGAACAGACCACGAAACAACGGACTGGTTTAAGATTGGGAAAGGAGTACGGCAGGGCTGTATACTCTCACCCTACCTATTCAACTTGTACGCAGAACACATCTTGCGACATGCTGGGCTTGAGGAATCCAAGGCTAGAGTTAAAATCGCTGGAGGAAACATTAACAATGGTCAAAGCAATGGTATTCCCAGTAGTAACATATGGCTGCGAGAGCTGGACCATAAGGAAGGCTGAGAGAAGGAAGGTAGATGCTTTGGATCTGTGGTGTTGGAGGAAAATTCTGAGAGTTCCTTGGACTGCAAGAAGATCAAACCAGTCCATCCTCCAGGAAATAAAGCCAGACTGCTCACTGGAGGGAATGATATTAGAGGCAAAACTGAAATACTTTGGCCACATCATGAGAAGACAGGACACCCTGGAGAAGATGCTGATGCTAGGGAGAGTGGAGGGCAAAAGGAAGAGGGGCTGACCAAGGGCAAGATGGATGGATGATATTCTAGAATGATGGACTCGTCCCTGGGGGAACTGGGGATGTTGACGACCGACAGGAAGCTCTGGTGTGGGCTGGTCCATGAAGTCACAAAGAGTCAGAAGCAACTGAACAAATAACAATAATTTAATTGAATTTTAAATTGTTTTTACTGTGAACCGCCCAGGGTCCCCCATGTGGGGGAGGTGGGCAGTGATAAAAATATGATAGATAAACAAACAAATAAATAAAAACATAAACTATAGATAGATCCATAAGAAGGACTAGGATTTATAAGACACTAGAAGAATGTAAAGCTATGCTAACTTATCATTGGCCCCACTGCAGGCATCTATAGCCCTCTACCTTCAAAAAATGCATGAAATACAGTACTGCTTTTCATTTCAATCAAGCCATGAATTTATGCTGTGTTCACATACAGTAGAAGATTCTTAAAACTAATTGAGTCTCCCCGTACTTCCTGTAAGAGAATTTCCCTGCCGGTTTGGATAGAAATATCAGTCTTCCCGCCATATTTTGCATGTATTTTTAAAGTCTAAAATGGCCATCCTGTCCAAAGTCTGTTCAAATGTTTCAACACATACCTTCCGTCTGAATTCAAGAGGAAAAATTATGATTGTTATAAGGCTCATGGGCTGTCCACATGGATCTGTGGTCACAAAAGATTTTATAACTATCCAAAACTGCTTGAAATGTCAAGGGTAACATTATCGTGAAGCTCCTTTTTTTCACTATAAAATGAATTCACTGCCATTCAAAAGTCAAGGGATTTTTTTTTTGGAAATATTATTTTTTCTACACCTAATCAAAGAACAGATAGAAGGCTCTTTTCTTTAATTTAAAAGGAACAGAAGTAGAACAAAACTGCTATTTGAATGTTGGCACACAATGAACTGATTTGCACCACATAATAAACCATGGTTCAGGGTAATGTTCAAACTATGTGTTACATTAGCACAGTTGTTTTCATCTTAGCATCATCTAACTATCCCTAATGCTTATTGTCAGCAGTTGAACCTCCTTTAGTCAGACCCTGATTATTTCATTCCTCTGCCACAGATCCTCTTTCATTTTAAACCCCCATTATTTGAAACACTGCCTTTCAGATGCTATTGACCCTTAGCCTCTGGCAATGCAATCCATCTCTCCATTTGGCAAATGCCAGTTTCAATAGCATATCTGGGGGAACTTCAAGTAGATTTTGAGCCAGAAAATGACAATTGAGTGAACAATGAGACATATAAACCACCAAAACAAAGAAATGTTATTCTTCTCCCATTGAATGCCACAATAATGTAATCCTTCTCAGTATCTTATTTTTCCTTTCTCCTAAATTCATAAAAATTTCTTTATATTCAGCAGAAAAGGAATGCAATTCCTGCCAAGACTTCCTTCCTATCACCAGCTTTCATGCAGACAGTTTCATAGGAGAAACTTGGGGGCTCCATGAAGACAATAAAAAACTTCAAGATGGAATAGAGCTGCTGGGCTTTTCACTGGGGTATTCAGGAAGAGGAGTAGTTCTAGATTTCTTTGGCAAGTTGTATCGAAGTACCATTGTTCCTTAGAAGGCAAATATTTTACTGCTTTTTTGAAGCAGGTCATAAAAACTTATCAGTGTATAATAGCTCCACTCTCCACTTGGGCATCATAGGTTCAGGAAAAACTTGCTCTGGTGGAAAATGGCCGGAAAATTCCATGGGAATTTTTAAACCTTTAACTCCATATTTTTTTTTTTTTTGGTCTTATGGGAGAAATCAAGTGTACATTTGATGGATTTTCTAGCAAAGGCAAACAAAATAAGATTTTTGTGATTCTGTGAATTTTCTTTTGATAGAGTGAAGAAAAAAAGAGGTGTTTTACATTATGGAGAATGAACACACACACACACACACACATCATGACATGTTGTCTCCTGGCATGTGCACAGAACTTGGAGGATCAAACAACCCATTCCCTTATTGTTATATAAGATTGAAGGGTTCTAGCTTAGCTGTTCCATACTTGGTCAGCTGGATTCTGTCTTCTAGTAAGCAAGCATATTAGCTTGCACTCTAGGTTTCTGGAGGTTTATATGGATGTCTAAGCTTACAGTACATTTAATCTGTTCTTACCACAAATGTTTTAGTCATGCTATTATGGATTACGTTATCGCTTTGTTGCTAACCACCAAGAGCCCGATCTGTGATTGTATCCTTGTACAAATTTAATAAATAAGAAAGTGTCTACCAACAGCCATTGTTACAGCTAGTAAACATGGTTTTTGTTTTGTACCCATGATATCCAAGTTATCATTGTAAAAAAGTGAGGAAGAGACAAGATAAAAGGTAATTCTCCAATACATTTCCACCTCCACTGACTAAAAGGTAGATATTGGAATAATGTAAGAAACAGTTCCACTCTTCTAAATACATCTGTATTATCCTACCTGGGTTTCTAGTTCTGTAACTTCCAGATTCAGCTTATTGAGGTGCTTATTCACAAAAGTTATGAGAGTCTAGAAATTAAGAACATACATAGGCTTTAAAGTTTTTAAAAACAGAGTACGGTAAAACATGCAAATGCTAATCTGAGATTTAAAATAATTTAGCATTTAATAAATCCAGTTATTTGTTGGCTTTTGAGAAAGAGGAAAATACTGTGAAACTCCATCACAAATACACAATAAATAATGACTAATACTGCTGTGAAATGTTTATCACTTTAAAAAATATAGAGGTATTGTTGCAACAGGATAATGAACAACAGAGGAAAGAAAATCACACTTGATCCACAAAGTAAGCTGTTGTAAAGTGGAATGCCACTGTTTTCTCTTCAAGGAAGCTGTGCTAATCTAGATCAACTGGAGATCATATAATAAAAATGTGTGAAATGGCAATTTCGGCATTTCACTCCTTCTCTATACCACTTCTCACAAGAAATAATGTTGAGGAAAGCATTTGCATTTATATTAAGATATATTTATTTTAAGTAGAGGGAAAAACTAGTAAAACATCTCAGATTTCAATAAGGTGCTCTTTAATGTGGCTATTTTCCATACAGTACCTCTAGTGCAGAATCAGAGGGACCAACAGGAGGTCAGAAAGCAGAAAGAGAATTGAAGTACTAATGCAGAGGGAGATATGATAGGAGGCAAGAGGCAGGTGGTTTCCAGGGGCAGGGGGCGGGGATTGAAAAAATGATGCCCAGTCTTTCTTTAAGCTCTTCAGCCTTAGCCCAAGTCCTCGGTGCCAGATTGTTGAAGGTCTTGACCTCAAACTGACATTGCTGAATGGCAGATCCATGTGTCATATAACCATGTTTCCTCCATGTGGAGGAGAAGGTAGATCAGGAATGTGTTGCTCAGACCTAGTTGGGCACAGATGGGGAAGTGCCCTTATCTAAGACATGCCTGACTGGGTTTTGGATACTCCATCAGCCTCAACTCTAAAGCTTTGGAGTAATGGTGGGAATGAGCCTCCAAAATTCAATAGCAATCAGGTGATGTCCTGCACAGATAATGGATGAGAAGCCCTGTCTGTGTAGCTGAGCAGCAAGGATAAGTTGTACTGCCTATTCTGCTGCCTAGCACTCTCCCTGCCCAAGTTGTTTGACATCATTGCTGACTCATGGTTGATTTGCCTTGGGTTTTGGTACTGTGGGATTTCAATCTCCATGCCTTGAAGGTGGGTTTGGGATTTCATGGCCAATATGAAGTATGGGCTTATTGCAAATCATCATGGGCCTAATGCACACTAGACACCATCCATCTGATCTAGCCTTTACTTCAGAGAAGTTGGAATGTGATCTGAAAATAGAAGATGTTACTCTCAGTCCTTTGCCACAGTCAAATCACTTCCTGGCTGATGAGGCTTGTTGGCACCAGCAATCTCCATGGATTAAGATGGTCAGCCCCAGACACTGTATGGATACTACTGGAGCTCCAGCAGTTGCTCGGGAATTTTCCCAACAGCCTGGTGGGCAGTTCAGCTTAGTCAATCAACCTCTGCAATATGTAGAGATTATTTCAATTAATTTGAAATAATTATATGTAGATTCAGAGGACCTGTTTGGTTAATCACGGAATATGATGAAATAGTGATCCTGGCAAAAGACAAGGAATGAATACATGGTGCGTCCAGGTTCAGCTCTATACTGTAACAGTAAGGTTGGAGAAGTGTCAATACTTTCCATCTTTAATGCAACTGCAGGTTGCTATCTAGCAGTCTCATTTCAAATTACCCACTCCCTTTTGGAGAGTGCTTGGTCAGAAAAGCTTCCCTATGCTTTTTTTGCAAGGCATTTTACAACACGAATCATTTGGAGTTAGATGCCACCCAAGCAGAATCCAGTAAGATGACAGAGGCAGTAACTTGTGAACATATCTGGGATTCACTTGAACTGTGAATAATGAAGAAGTGGGGAAAGTTGTTGGCTTATTCCCAACCACCTTTATAGGGCTGGTGGAAAAGAGGAAGGCACTAAGAAGATTGGCAACTCTTTTGTCATTGCACAGAATAGGAATAGGGCAAGCTGGTGAACTTCAAAATTAATCTTCCTTGGATTTCAAAGTCGTTGCCTAGAATGCCTGGAGGGCATCTGTTTACTCATCTGAATACAGAACTTAATATGCATGTAGCACATGAAATATAGAAGGAAGTGTGAGGCATTTGCCAATTGCTTTGTACAAGTAACAGAGATACCCAACTATTCTCCATCTAGACAGGCTTCTTGGATCTTGTGGGGAACAACTGGAGAATTTCTGTTAGGAATCAAAATAGGGAGGAAAAATGCAAACCACTCAGACTACGCTATCTTGATCAGTACCTAGATGATACACTGAACCTATTCTTACTAGGCAATTAAAAGCATACAGCAAGTGAGTCTACAAATACTAACACGTGGAATGTCTAGGCAACATCAAAGTTTAGTTCTAGTTAAATTCAGTGAGTTTCTAAGTTAGTTAAATAGCACGTATCAAAACCATTTTTTGTCCTACCTTTTTCACAACATTGAGTTTATCTGGAGCATGGTCAAACAGTGTGTCAAATGCATCTCGTTCTGAAATACAGTTAATGAAAGTGACCTGTTAACTGCTACATTACTGAAGCGTAAGAATTCCAGAACTAGAAGGTCATCAACTGTCAGCTACACTTAGTAAGAAATATTTGCTGTACCCAAATTATCCTTGACCTTTATTTACCAAATGCACATTCAAGTCAATCGATTTTGAAATCTATTGTTCTCCAGCCATGCAGATTAGAAAGTGTAATAAAGTATTGATTTCAGAAATGTAATTATTTCCTAATTATTAAGGAAGTATTCTTCTTTGGAAGAAATATATATTTACAGATCAACTACGAAAATTCAGAATGTGAACTTAGTTGACTTTGAATTATAACATTATTAATTGGAGAGTAATTTACAAAGATCTAGAAAATGTTAGAAATCAATTCATACTTACCATGCCGTCCTGACATTGCCCTGTAAAAAAACAGTAATGCAATTATTTGTATGTGTACTCTTAGAGTAATTTAATACATCTTGTTCAATTCAGAAATATGCAAAGCAAGATAAATATGCACCTTGTTAATTACATGCAAAGCAGAAAAAATTGACTCTGAAAATTCCATTTTTGTTCTGGAATGTTCTATTTTCCTTAATTCCATGATCCAAGCACTGGGGGAGGGGGGAATTCATGAATTTCTAGGAGAACATTATTCAGATCAGCATATTGTTCAGAAAAAAATGGAACTTCCATTGCCAAATTGTTCCATTTTGCACATTTCTACACCTGGCTATAATATCAAGGAAAGAAAGAAACCACCTATTGTACTTGGAATTCAACCCAGTAATCTACAGAAAGCCAATGTACTTCCTTGTTCCTTTACCAGAACAGGAGTCACATGCTCCTCCCACAAAAGACTCAACAGTAACCTGTGTTTGTGTTTATTTATTTAACAATAAATAAATTTTACAAGATGTAAAGACATCATAGACAATAAAATCAAAGATCTGATAAATCACCCCAACAATAAATAATTCAGAAACAATACAAAAATAGCTGTGAAGCCCCATATGTTTCTATTTCAGGGATAGGCAATCTTTTCCATATAAGGAATATGTCTGAAATCTTGAAAGCATGTTGTGATGTCAAAGGAAGAAACTCGATTGTGCACAAAATGAATGCTGTAGTATACTTGCCACAAAATATACTTTAACAAGAGGCAAACAGGTGAGGTTATTCCCTACCACCTTCTCTAGTTATTTAAAATGCTCTCAGTGACCCCAATTTACACCATTATTAGAGGAGTCATTATATAAATAAATAACTGAATAAATAATTTAAAAAGCCCTGGACTGCAGCCACTCACCCCTTTTAATCTCTAAAAATGGTGGTGAGCTAGATATTCCTGTAAATAAAGCTGATAGCAGGAGATCTTCAGCAAAGGATTGTTACCTTGTCGTGGTGCTGGAGCTTGAGCACCTCAATGATGCCATGAGCTAAACCGTGAAGGGCCACCCAAGATGGGAAGGTCATGACAGAGAGGTCAGACTAAATGCGATCCCTGGGGAAGGTAATGGCAACCCACCCCAGTATTCTTGCCGTGAAAACTAAATGGATCAGTACAACCAGAGATATGTCGGTATACCATCGGAAGATGAGACCCCCAGGTCGGAAGATGGTCAAAATGCTACTGGGGAGGAACAGAGGATGAGTTCAACTAGCCCCAGACGTGATGACGCAGCTAGCTCAAAGCCGAAAGGATGGCTAGCGGCCGATGGTGCTGGTGGTGAATGGCGAATCCGATGTTCTAAGGATCAACACACCATTGGAACCTGGAATGTAAGATCTATGAGCCAGGGCAAATTGGATGTGGTTATTGGTGAGATGTCAAGATTAAAGATAGACATTCTGGGTGTCAGTGAACTGAAATGGACTGGAATGGGCCACTTCACATCAAATGACCACCAGATCTACTACTGTGGACAAGACGACCACAGAAGAAATGGAGTAGCCTTCATAATTAATAGTGAAGTGGCTAAAGCAGTGCTTGGATACAATCCAAAAAACGATAGAATGATCTCAATTCGAATTCAGGGCAAGCCATCTAACATCACAGTGATCCAAATATACGCCCCAACCACAGATGCTGAAGAAGCTGAAGTAGAGCGGTTCTATGAGGATCTGCAGCACCTACTGGACAACACGCCTAAAAGAAATGTTATTTTCATCACGGGAGAATGGAATGCTAAGGTGGGCAGTCAGATGACACCTGGAATTACAGGTAAGCATGGCCTGGGAGAACAAAACGAAGCAGGACATAGGCTGATAGAATTTTGCCAAGACAACTCACTCTGCATAACAAACAAGCTCTTCCAACAACCTAAGAGACGGCTTTATACATGGACTTCACCAGATGGACAACACCGAAATCAGATTGACTACATCCTTTGCAGCCAAAGGTGGCGGACATCTATATAGTCAGTAAAAACAAGACCTGGAGCTGACTGTAGTTCAGATCACGAACTTCTTGTTGCACAATTTAGGATCAGACTAAAGAGATTAGGGAAGACCCACAGATCAGCTAGATATGAGCTCACTAATATTCCTCAGGAATATGCAGTGGAGGTGAAGAATAGATTTAAGGGACTGGACTTAGTAGATAGGGTCCTGGAAGTATTCTGGACGGAAGTTCACAACATTGTTCAGGAGGTGGCAACAAAATACATCCCAAAGAAAGAGAAAACCAAGAAGGCAAAATGGCTGTCTGCTGAGACACTAGAAGTAGCCCAAGAAAGAAGGAAAGCAAAAGGCAACAGTGATAGGGGGAGATATGCCCAATTAAATGCAAAATTCCAGAGGTTAGCGAGAAGAGACAAGGAATTATTTTTAAACAAGCAATGCATGGAAGTGGAAGAAGACAATAGAATAGGAAGGACAAGAGACCTCTTCCAGAAAATTAGAAACATTGGAGGTAAATTCCAGGCAAAAATGGATATGATAAAAAACAAAGATGGCAAGGACCTAACAGAAGAAGAAGAGATCAAGAAAAGGTGGCAAGAATATACAGAAGACCTGTATAGGAAGGATAACAATATCGGGGATAGCTTTGACGGTGTGGTCAGTGAGCTAGAGCCAGACATCCTGAAGAGTGAGGTTGAATGGGCCTTAAGAAGCATTGCTAATAACAAGGCAGCAGGAAACGATGGCATCCCAGCTGAACTGTTCAAAATCTTGAGAGATGATGCTGTCAAGGCAATGCATGCTATATGCCAGCAGATTTGGAAAACACAAGAATGGCCATCAGATTGGAAAAAATCAACTTATATCCCCATACCAAAAAAGGGAAACACTAAAGAATGTTCAAACTATCGAACAGTGGCACTCATCTCACATGCCAGTAAGATAATGCTCAAGATCCTGCAAAGTAGCCTTCAGCAATTCATGGAGCGAGAATTGCCATATGCACAAGCTGGGTTTAGAAAAGGCAGAGGAACTAGGGACCAAATTGCCAATATCTACTGGATAATGGAAAAAGCCAGGGAGTTTCAGAAAAACATCTATTTCTGTTTTATTGACTATTCTAAAGCCTTTGACTGTGTGGACCATAACAAATTGTGGCAAGTTCTTAGTGGTATGGGGATACCAAGTCATCTTGTATGCCTCCTGAAGAACCTGTATAACGACCAAGTAGCAACAGTAAGAACAGACCACGGAACAACGGACTGGTTTAAGATTGGGAAAGGAGTACGGCAGGGCTGTATACTCTCACCCTACCTATTCAACTTGTACGCAGAACACATCTTGCGACATGCTGGGCTTGAGGAATCCAAGGCTGGAGTTAAAATCGCTGGAAGAAACATTAACAATCTCAGATATGCAGATGATACCACTTTGATGGCTGAAAGTGAAGAGGAACTGAGGAGCCTTATGATCAAGGTGAAAGAAGAAAGTGCAAACGCTGGCTTGCAGCTAAACCTCAAATAAACCAAGATTATGGCAACCAGCTTGATTGATAACTGGCAAATAGAGGGAGAAAATGTAGAAGCAGTGAAAGACTTTGTATTGCTAGGTGCAAAGATTACTGCAGATGCTGACTGCAGTCAGGAAATCAGAAGACGCTTAATCCTTGGGAGAAGAGCAATGACAAGTCTCGATAAAATAGTCAAGAGCAGAGACCTCACACTGACAACAAAGGTCCGCATAGTTAAAGCAATGGTGTTCCCCGTAGTAACATATGGCTGCGAGAGCTGGACCATAAGGAAGGCTGAGAGAAGGAAGATAGATGCTTTTGAACTGTGGTGTTGGAGGAATATTCTGAGAGTGCCTTGGACTGCAAGAAAATCAAACCAGTCCATCCTCCAGGAAATAAAGCCAGACTGCTCACTTGAGGGAATGATATTCAAGGCAAAACTGAAATACTTTGGCCACATCATGAGAAGACAGGACACCCTGGAGAAGATGCTGATGCTAGGGAGAGTGGAAGTCAAAAGGAAGAGGGGCCGACCAAGGGCAAGATGGATGGATGATATTCTAGAGGTGATGGACTCGTCCCTTGGGGAGCTGGGGGTGTTGACGACTGACAGGAAGCTCTGGCATGAAGTAACGAAGAGTCGGAAGCAACTAAACGAAAAAACAGCAAAGAAGGAGATACTTTGCTTTACAGCCTTCCACTAAATTAGTTTTCATTTCCAAGAAACTTAAGTGGGGCAGGGACCTGGCCAGCTGTTGAAGAGATGTCCATATATATATTATGGGTCAGCTCTAAGCGTATGTAAACCAGATGAGGAAACTGACTCTACAGGAAGACCAGAATTATATTTTATTGAGATAGGCTCTAGTAACAGAATCTTGAAAGTCTCCCTGTGTTTTCCCTTCCCTCCCTCTTATACCCCCAAGTGTCAAGGAGGTATCAGTCCAAGTCTCTTTCTAATACTTTCTCCTCTCCCTGGGTTTAACACATGCTTCTGCACCTGTTGTTGGCTTAATGGCTTCCGGACGGCTTTCCATGGTTATATCTGTGGGCTCCTACATTATGTTAGCAGTTACCAAGTTGACTATTTCTGATCTAGTTAAGCTTATAAATGAAGATTTACCCTTTGTTTTCTAGGGATAAAAAATGTGGAAGGAAAGGTATCAAATGTTTTCAGTTTCTACACATCTTCTCCAGCTGAAACTTATTAAAATCTGTTGTTTGAATTTGGAAATTAATAACCTAGTATATGTATGTGTTTATGTATGATGATGATGATGATGTGTGTGTGTGTGTGTATAAAATAAAGGACTACTTTTCTGTTAAGGAATTACTTTAATTTAGAGCTTTCTACATCGGGAACATGTCCACATCATTACATTATTTCTACTCTTTATTATTTGGAGTGAAGCCTGTTTGAAATTTCCAGTAGTGGAATCCCTACAAGGAAGATGTAATAAAGTTGGCAAATGGCTTAACCTTGACTTACTCAGTATTGCCAGTTATTTCCTCTTGGATCTGTCGGGACTGGAGGATTCCTTCTCGCTTCTGGAAAAACAGTAACAATAACAATACTTTATTTTATGTAATCATTTAGCAGCTCTTCCAAGTTTTAAATGGGCTTTACTGACCTCAGAGGAAGTATCTGATCTTGTTTAAAACAATTCGGGATTCAAAATATTTTGCACATCTCCAACAGGCAATGTTCTGAAAACCTGTACAGTGTTCATTTGCACAGGGAAGGTAATCCTTTCCTTGTGGAAATGGATGAGCCATAGACTCAAAATCCATGTTTTCATTAGGACCATGATGATACCACCTCCAGCTCCCCAGGCTAAACGACTACATCACTTCTGTGATTAGCTATCAAACTAGAGCCCAAATTCCTGTGAGGTGTTCTTACCCAACATCAAAGGCAGAGTTGACTAGCCTAGACGAATTTATCAATGAGAACTTGGTGAAAGGTCCCCTGTGCAAGCACCGAGTCATGTCTGACCTTTTGGGGTGATGCTGCTTTTGCAATGTTTTTTTGGCAGACTATAGAGGGGTGGTTTGCTGTTACCTTCCCCAGTCATCACCTTCCCCAGCAAGCTGAGTACTCATTTTACCGACCTCGGAAGGATGGAAGGCTGAGTCATCCTGAGCTGGCTACCTGAGAATCCAGCCTCCGCTGGGATCGAACTCAGGTCCTGGGAAGTTTCAGTTGCAATACTGCCACCTACCACTCTGCGCCACACAAAGCTCCAATGAGAACTTACACCACTCTTTTTCCTCTACCTGTATACCCTTGTTTTGTCAAGAAGTCTTTCAGCTTGGTGAACAGCTCAACCAGTCTTTCAAACATTTATGAATTATGTTTTCCATGATTTTCTGAACAAGTTCTTGACATGTATTTAAATGAATTGCTGATTAACTCTGAAGAGTCTGCTGTTCAAGATAATCAGGTTTAAGCAGTTCTTTAATACCTTTGTGACTACAGTCTTTATGCTGAGTTAGAGAAATGTGCCCATACTTGCCTATAACAGACTATTTGGACTACCATATTAGCCATAAAATATGCTATATTTAATTTGTGAGATTATATCTTCTCTAATTTCTTTCCTTATTTACACTTTTATTAACCATTAATACTAAGACGGGAATCTTCCCATATTTAACCCTGATCCATATGTCTGAGGGCAGCTGAATAGGAATTTTTACAAGTTAGTGGTAAGCATTCCTTAAGGTTGTATATTCATGTTATTGTTAAGTACCATTCTAGGGGAAGGTCAGTCACTTTACATTGGAAATAGAAGGCAGCAGAAGATCCAAGATAAAAGATGGGCTGAGAAGAGACTAAATGGAGACTTAGAATTTTAACCTCATGGAAAGTAGGGATGAACAACTATTTTGCCCTGGTCGATTTTCTGTACATGCATTCCTAATTCCTTCTTTCCCATTTCCACATTAATGAACACCTTTCTATTAAAAATTTCCACATAAACATTCACATTTAACTACATGATGTAGTTTTAATTTTTTTTCTCAAAAACTCAAATTTCTAATATGCTTTCTGTCAAAATAAGCCTTTCCAAATATATTTTAAAATAAGAATTGGAAATCTGAATGAAAATAGGAATACTTAACTGCATTTTGATTTAGTTTTGAACAAAGAATAACCAACTCCAATCAGGGCCGCAACTAGGGTCTGTGTCACCCGGGGCAAACATGGATTCCATGCCCATTTTGGTGCCCCCCCCAGTGCAGCGCCTGGAGCACATGCCCCGTTTGCCCCCCCCCCCCCAGTTGTGGCCCTGACTCCAACAGAGAGACACATTCTATTCTGCATTTTATTCTGGAAGGTACAGTTCAGATCTTGTGGAGATGTACAAGAAGCTTCACATATTCCTACACCAGTGCTTCCCAACTAAGATAATTTCCAGATGTGCGGATTTCAGTTCACAGGACTCCTTGGCCAGCATGGTCCTTGCTGAGAATTCTAGGAGCTGCAATCCACAACCCTGAAAGTTGCCAAGGTTGGAAAATGCTGCCCTACACTGATAAGGTCTCCAATGGTGAAGCAAAATTCAGAGGAAAAGCCACACAAACATCTAAATAAGAGAACTGCTATGGCTGACTAAACTAGTCTGAACCCATATGCAGCTTCCAAAAAGAAACAGTTGAAAGCCAAGGAACTACAATGGTTTAACAAGGCAGCCCAAGAAATTTGTATTCTAAGTCAGCTGTAAAATTTAATGGGTCACCTTTGACAATTAATATCTTTTTGTTTGGACTATATTACCAGGTTGCTTCCAAAAATGAGAGAAGAGACCAAGCTGAGAAGCAAAAGAAGGGAGAAACAGAGCTCACTCCACAGCTGAACAGTCAAGATTTATTCTATTTCTAAATATGTTTGTATATACTGAATGAATTTATCTTCAGTGCAGAGAACATACCGTATATTTAGATCATCTTTGCTGCAGTTAAAATTCATGCCTAGCAATGCTTTGAAGAACAATGAAATATTGGGGAGATTCCCCCCCCCCAAATATCAGGCAAAGAGGCACTGTATTTTATTTGAAAATAAAGATCGTGATCTGGGGGATTATTCATGCATGGCCAAATCAGGATCCTGATGGCAGGCAGGGATCTCCTCTTTCCATCACTGGCGTTTTGTTTGGAATTCACCTTTTACTGCAATGTGGCTTTGAAATTGTCCCCTGCCTTTTATGGAGAGAGGGACTTCAAAGAAGGGTGAATATTCAGTACAGCTCTAGGATAACAAAGGAAGCTGATTCTATCTCCTAGTGTTATTCTGCAAATATGGCAAATTATCCTACTCATCTGGTAATGCATTCTCATATTTGTTAAGTCTTAACTACAAGAATCAAAAGGTATCTCCCCTCCCACCTGAGGGGAAACCTGAATAAAACATAGATAACCAATTTCAAGCAGGTGCTCGTTTGTTTTCCAAACTCCTACTAGCCAATCTTAGTTTTCTGTGGTTATTTTTACAAAATATAAGCTTGTACTGCCTGTTATTTTAAGAGGACAGAAAACAGCTGGTTTTAGGAATATTTATCACAGGAGCTACTTCAGAGTTTTCACAGGCTCTTTTTCCAGACAAAAATCTGAAGAACTGACAAAACTAAGTTCAGTAAAAATAGTAATTTTAAAAAGTGAATTTGAAATTGTAGGCAGGTCATGTGACTGGCAGGTATTCACAAGCCGATAGAAAAGTCTACATTATTTACCAGGTTGAGCATATAATATCAAAAGAGGCATTTATTAAACTTGTGCTCAGTGAGCAAATACAAATATTTGAAGTAGAAAGTAGAGCTGTGCAAATCCTTTGAAAGAAATGCTTTGAACCCAAGGGAGTGTGTACAAAGCATCTCTTTTCAAATTGTGAAAGCACCCGCCTCTGTTTCCCGGGTTGGGTTGCTGCTTTACAAGCTGCTTCCGGCTCTCTCCACATGCATGTGCACATGTTGCCACCTTGCTTCACATTTTCCTCAGCAAAGCAAATGCATGTGCAGAGGGAGAGTTCTGAAGCAACCACATAAGCCTGGAAATTGGCAGGGCTGACTCTTCCATGATTTGAAAAGCGGTGTCGGCATATTTCAAAGCCCCTCTTTCAAAAGATTTGTGTAGTTCCAGTAGAAAGGAGCAACTTTCTAGTGGAAAGTTGGAAGACAACCAGAAGAAGACAACCAGAGAGGTGAAAAACGTTAACTTTAAGGCTCTTGCATGACAACTACAGAGTTATGCTTTGTCAACATCCGATTTAACTTTACCATGAATGTTACAGTTCCACTGCTATGCTATCACTAATGACAATAATGCACTCAGCTCTAAAAAAGAAATGTTGGTTCTTTTGACTTTTTCTCACTGAAGAAAGATCAACCAGAAACATGTCTTTTTTTTTAATACTCTCTCTAGTTTAAAAAATTGTACAGAAATGCTGAATACATTCATTCGTACCTGGACAACCACCACTTGAATAGACACATGATCTGGCAGCCTGATTGGGGCCCGAAAGTATTGTGATAATGCAACCAAAAGATGCAGTATTGCAACCAGACTTTTAGCATGGACAGCTGAAACAGATTAAGAACTTCAAGTTACGCAAGAGAAACTGAAATATTTACTTTCACAAGCAGTATCAGTATGTAGGATATTTTGTCCTTTGGTATTTTTGCCCACTAGAGATTGGTCAAAGGGTATTTTCCTCTGTTTCTCTTTCCTTTTTAAAAAAAAGAATTTTATTAAATTTCAAGCAAAGATAAAAACTACAGAAAAACAAAACCTTACAAAGAAAAAAAGAAACTAAAAAGGTATAGAAACACAAGATAATTTTTTAAAAAAAAGTTACAGAAAGAGGCGACTTCCAACTTTTAACAGCAGGGATATACCACAATTTTCCATAATCACTTACTCTGTATTAAACCAAGATCACATTATTTCTATAAATCATACCATTGGCACATTATAAAAATCACTAAGTATACTGTAGTTGCTCCTTCCTCTTATATGAAAAGAGAAAAGAATATACATATATAAACCACCTAATAAACTCCCCCCCCCTAAAGATAACATCTATCTTTAGTAGTAGGATTTCCTTCCTACTACTATTCTATACGTTCCTGTCTACTATAATAAACTAAAAAAAAATATAAATTGTCTACTGTTATACTTGATAATACAGCAATTTTAATAATCTAAATCATGTCAAACCCAAAACCAGACATTATTTTTTTATTATACCTTAAAAATTTTAATCCAAATCATTAAAGATAAATGAAATCAGGCAAACCCTTAAAGCAATCCAGTTAAATATCCTTAAACCCTTATCCCACTTCAAAATAGACCAAAGCGTTTACATATCCCCACAATACGTACAGAGCTTTTTTCTTAAAGAAGTCAAACAGCTCAACTGCCCCCCTCAAAAATTCCAACTTCACTTCAGGAAACCTCCCATACATAATAACCCCTTCTTTTCCAAGGCACTCCAACAAAAGATCCATTTCACTTATGGCTTGCAACACGATCTCTCCCTTTAATTTCTTCAACTCAGCTATCCAATCTTCATCCAACATCTCCGCAGAAGTCGAAGAGACATTCTCGTCGCTGTTAAATTCCTCAATTTCATCCATGACATCCCCAACCAGATGAGACATTTTAAAGCTCATATTTTCCACAATGTCCTAAATGCCTTGCATAAAAACTTGGTAAGAATCAGAAAGAATCTGCTTAAAATCTTGATGGAAGTCAGATAAAGTCTGTTTAAGGTCCTCCATGTCTCAAGCAGTAGATTATGGTGCCCCCTAGGAGCTTAAGCAGCGAAAGTCAAGGATATGAAAGAATGTGTTTACTTTAACCAAAATGAGATTAGCGGGCAATTCCCCAGGGACAGTAGAAGTAGAAAACTGTTATGAGTATGGATGGTGAACAGGAGGGGGCCCCTATTCAGGGGGGGAAATGCATGTGTAGTTTAGAGGCTTTGAACTGTCCTTCAAAGAAACTCAGAGCAGACCCATCTTGAGTTTTGGGGTTTATATTTCTGGGTTTCCCACGCTCCTTCAGTTTGGTAGGATTTTCTGTCTACTATAGCAGTTAATAAACACTAGAGACAATTTCCTCGTCTCAGCGTGGTCTTTTGCTTAAGTCAGGACATAAACTGAAAGTTCAAAACAGCCAATTCAACATGTAGGAAAATGCTAGTTGCTTCAAATTTAGTACCAAAATAATAACAGGGAGACAATTATTTACTCTCAGTCCTCAATATTTGGATGGAAAACAAAGTCCAAAACTTAAAAAGGAATTTTAACAATTAACCCCAAAAATAACAATAAGCACCAAGACAGCCCGCTTCTCCTTGCTGTAGATAGCCTCTCTTAGGGTACATATACTTAAAAAAATATAAATTGGGTGATTTAGAAATGGGGTGGCCAGTCTTAGTGTCTCTTTAAGGCTATAGCGCAGCTTGGAAATGATGATGTCCCCACCTCCTGGCTAGGTCTTACCAGACGAGTGCGAAACACTGTTTGTGATCTGGCTGCAAGCAGCCGTCTGGAGGACAAATGGGATAATTCCGAGTGTTTTCCTTTCCCGGAAAAACACTCTTGGGCTTCAGGAAAAACCTGCCTGAGCCCGAAAAAACTGCCACATTGTCAGTTTTGCCTGCAGAGCCCACGGGCACAGCTGTTCAGTCCACCATGTCCCCTCCGGAAGTCTTCTGTTTCTCTTTCCTGACATAAATCAACAGGTCTTATGAAAACAACTAAACCAACATTATTCCTTGTGTCTGGTGTTGCATGCTTCACATGATTTAAGAGGATTAGGCAGCTGTATTAAGTGCTATCTATAGACACCTCTGTGCCATTCCTTTATCCCCTCTATTCCAGTGTTGATTTATGAACTATTAGAAGGATATTTTTTTAATTCATAACATGCACTTAATTCAGTTTTAAGTATCATAATGTCTGCAGGAAGATGAATGAGCCTATTTAGCCTGCACCCTTGAGCAATAACTTACTGAACAGAATGTCTCAAACATTCCTCACGAACTTGTTAAGAGGTCTTCTTATTACAGCTTATTCGCAAAAGGCTTTGTATAGGTACTTAACACTAACAAGGCTTTAAGGTATCAAAAGACTTATTATAGGAAACTTCTAATCTGCAACCATCAAAAAAAATAATTAATAACTATATTCTAGCAATAATAATAATAATAATAATAATAATAATAATAATAGTAGTATTCCCTTTACTTGGGGTATCCATGAACGCCAAGGTACCATTCTAAAATATTTGATGTTAAATATGCTATATTTTCAATTTTAGATGACCCACACGTTACTGAAAAACAATATAATAGTACCAATGAGCTATTCAACTGCATTATTTGCCTATGTGTAAAAGGTCTTCAGCAAAACTACTGTGAAATGCATTCCAAACAATAAATCTTCCAGGCTTCTTGCAGGACAAGCATTATGCTTAAACAAACAGCCTAATGTATATAAAAGTGTTTCCAGCCAGCAAAATTAGATGCTTTATGTGCTATAATCCAGCACACTGGAAATGAACAGGGCCTGAACATTGTTTAAGATGAAGCATGGAGTACTGCCTCATATACTTGATTTGGATGAAGGAATTCTAGTGTTACCCTTTTAGCCAAGAAGCCCTCTGGGAAAGTCATTTTTTTTTTCAACCTGACTCAGCTTACTGGGAATTGGAAGGAATATCTCTTGGACACAGCTCTAAACTATTTGTAGAAACTAAGGCGAAAAATGTATTATAGGACTAGCTCCAAAATTTGGGAGAAAGTTAAATAAATAAAATAAAATAAAATAAAAATAAGTAATACATGCCTTTTTATTTTCCTGTGAACCCCTTTGGATTTAATATACAAGATATAAATCTTTTTCACACTTATAGTTCTACAAAGCCCCATAGCAAGTTATGCTTTTAGGGGGAGATGGGCGGTGATAGAAATGTGAATAATAGATAAATAAATAAATAAATATCAAAAGAAAAAAGAATTCTCCAGTTTTGAGGAAAATATTCCCTCCCACATGGAACATTGCATGTACAGTTGGAATTTAAACTTGTTGTTGTTTATTCGTTTAGTCGCTTCCGACTCTTCGTGACTTCATGGACCAGCCCACGCCAGAGCTTCCTGTTGGTCGTCAACACCCCCAGCTCTCCCACGGACAAGTCCGTCACATCTAGAATATCATCCATCCATCTTGCCCTTGGTCGGCCCCTCTTCCTTTTGCCTTCCACTCTCCCTAGCATCAGCATCTTCTCCAGGGTGTCCTGTCTTCTCATTATGTGGCCAAAGTATTTCAGTTTTGCCTTTAATATCATTCCCTCAAGTGAGCAGTCTGGCTTTATTTCCTGGAGGATGGACTGGTTTGATCTTCTTGCAGTCCAAGGCACTCTCAGAATTTTCCTCCAACACCACAGTTCAAAAGCATCGATCTTCCTTCGCTCAGCCTTCCTTATGGTCCAGCTCTCGCAGCCATATGTTACTACAGGGAACACCATTGCTTTAACTATGCGGGCCTTTGTTGTCAGTGTGATGTCTCTGCTCTTAACTATTTTATCGAGATTTGTCATTGCTCTTCTCCCAAGGATTAAGCGTCTTCTGATTTCCTGACTGCAGTCAGCATCTGCAGTAATCTTTGCACCTAGAAATACAAAGTCTTTCACTGCTTCTACATTTTCTCCCTCTATTTGCCAGTTATCAATCAAGCTGGTTGCCATAATCTTGGTTTTTTTGAGGTTTAGCTGCAAGCCAGCTTTTGCACTTTCTTCTTTCACCTTGATCATAAGGCTCCTCAGTTCCTCTTCACTTTCAGCCATCAAAGTGGTATCATCTGCATATCTGAGATTGTTAATGTTTCTTCCAGAGATTTTAACTCCAGCCTTGGATTCCTCAAGCCCAGCTTGTCGCATGATGTGTTCTGCATACAAGTTGAATAGGTAGGGTGAGAGTATACAGCCCTGCCGTACTCCTTTCCCAATCTTAAACCAGTCCGTTGTTCCATGGTCTGTTCTTACTGTTGCTACTTGGTCATTATACAGATTATTCAGGAGGCATACAAGATGACTTGGTGTCCCCATACCACTAAGAACTTGCCACAATTTGTTATGGTCCACACAGTCAAAGGCTTTAGAATAGTCAATAAAACAGAAATAGATGTTTTTCTGAAACTCCCTGGCTTTTTCCATTATCCAGCGGATATTGGCAATTTGGTCTCTAGTTCCTCTGCCTTTTCTAAAGCCAGCTTGTACATCTGGCAATTCTCGCTCCATGAACTGCTGAAGTCTACCTTGAAGGATCTTGAGCATTACCTTACTGGCATGTGAAATGAGTGCCACTGTTCGATAGTTTGAACATTCTTTAGTGTTTCCCTTTTTTGGTATGGGGATATAAGTTGATTTTTTCCAATCTGATGGCCATTCTTGTGTTTTCCCAATTTGCTGGCATATAGCATGCATTACCTTGACAGCATCATCTCTCAAGATTTTGAACAGTTCAGCTGGGATGCCATCATCTCCTGCTGCCTTCTTATTAGCAATGCTTCTTAAGGCTCACTCAACCTCACTCTTCAGGATGTCTGGCTCTAGCTCACTGACCACACCGTCAAAGCTATCCCCGATATTGTTATCCTTCCTATACTGGTCTTCTGTATATTCTTGCCACCTTTTCTTGATCTCTTCTTCTTCTGTTAGGTCCTTGCCATCTTTGTTTTTGATCATACCCATTTTGGCCTGGAATTTACCTCCGATGTTTCTAATTTTCTGGAAGAGGTCTCTTGTCCTTCCTATTCTATTGTCTTCTTCCACTTCCGTGCATTGCTTGTTTAAAAATAATTCCTTATCTCTTCTGGCTAACCTCTGGAATTTTGCATTTAATTGGGCATATCTCCCCCTATCACTGTTGCCTTTTGCTTTCCTTCTTTCTTGGGCTACTTCTAGTGTCTCAGCAGACAGCCATTTTGCCTTCTTGGTTTTCTCTTTCTTTGGGATGTATTTTGTTGCCACCTCCTGAACAATGCTGCGAACTTCTGTCCAGAGTTCTTCCGGGACCCTATCTACTAAGTCTAGTCCCTTAAATCTATTCTTCACCTCCACTGCATATTCCTTAGGAATATTAGTGAGCTCATATCTAGCTGATCTGTGGGTCTTCCCTAATCTCTTTAGTCTGATCCTAAATTGTGCAAGAAGAAGTTCGTGATCTGAACTACAGTCAGCTCCAGGTCTTGTTTTTACCGACTGTACAGATGTCTGCCACCTTTGGCTGCAAAGGATGTAGTCAATCTGATTTCGGTGTTGTCCATCTGGTGAAGTCCATGTATAAAGCCGTCTCTTAGGTTGTTGGAAGAGAGTGTTTGTTATGCAGAGTGAATTGTCTTGGCAAATTTCTATCAGCCTATGTCCTGCTTCGTTTTGTTCTCCCAGGCCATACTTACCTGTAATTCCAGGTGTCATTTGACTGCCCACCTTAGCATTCCAGTCTCCTGTGATGAAAATAACATCTCTTTTAGGTGTGTTGTCCAGTAGGTGCTGCAGATCCTCATAGAACTGCTCTACTTCAGCTTCTTCAGCATTTGTGGTTGGGGCGTATATTTGGATCACTGTGATGTTAGATGGCTTGCCCTGAATTCGAATTGAGATCATTCTATCGTTTTTTGGATTGTATCCAAGCACTGCTTTAGCCACTTTACTATTAATTATGAAGGCTACTCCATTTCTTCTGTGGCCGTCTTGTCCACAGAGTAGATCTGGTGGTCATTTGATGTGAAGTGGCCCATTCCAGTCCATTTCAGTTCACTGACGCCCAAAATGTCTATCTTTAATCTTGACATCTCACCAATAACCACATCCAATTTGCCCTGGCTCATAGATCTTACATTCCAGGTTCCAATGGTGTGTTGATCCTTAGAACATCGGATTCGCCGTTCACCACCAGCACCGTCGGCTGCTAGCCATCCTTTCGGCTTTGAGCTAGCTGCGTCATCACGTCTGGGGCTAGTTGAACTCATCCTCTGTTCCTCCCCAGTAGCATTTTGACCATCTTCCGACCTGGGGGTCTCATCTTCCGATGGTATACCGACATATCTCTGGTTGTACTGATCCATTTAGTTTTCACGGCAAGAATACTGGGGTGGGTTGCCATTACCTTCCCCAGGGATCGCATTTAGTCTGACCTCTCTGTCATGACCTTCCCGTATTGGGTGGCCCTTCACGGTTTAGCTCATGGCATCACTGAGGTGCTGAAGCTCCAGCACCATGACAAGGTAACGATCCTTTGCTGAAGAATTTAAACTTAGCAGCCTCTTAATTGCCAATTGTTTGCCAACAGTTACAAGCTTCTCTCTCTCTCTCTCTCTTTCTCTCTGCACATGTTTGTGGGTGTAAACGCATATATAATATTCATAAACATACACAAACACATGCTTCCATACACATACCGCTTCTAAATTGACTTCTGGTTAGAAAATGTTTCTAGCTTTTTTCTAATTTAATAAATGTAATACAGTTTTAATGTAGTCTGTACATGCAAATAAATAAATAAATAACTCACAGTCCACATTCCATTTGATGCTTCTGGGAGGAAGTTTAAGGGTTTCATTGATCTTTTCAAGTACTGTCTGTAGCTTCTGTTTCTGAGCTATTTCAGACTGTGTGACTTCAGCCACATTGAGTTTCTCACCCTCAAGCTTCTCTGAAGTGATAATGGAAAAAAAAACAAGTCTATGCCTCAGCTCCACGTACCAAGTTCAGTGTGAAGACATTCTGTTCCACATATTCCAAAATGGATTTTCTATAGATAACCTAATTTAAAATTTCAAAAGTAACCACTGGCAACTCACCAAGCAAATCTAAGTAAGGAAAATCTTTCCTTCTATTACAGATTTCTATACTTTGAATAAAGCACAGTGATGTCAATTCTTTTACATTTATTTCTTCTAAATAATAAATCTGGCAGTATTGACTAATGGGTGTCACATACAACACCATCTAGATTATTTCACTAATGTTAATTACAGTATATTGTTTCCTTCAAAATGGCTTTTAAATCTGGATGTCATCACTAAATATGGTAGCACTACAGAATGACAAATTTCAGAACATCATTGAATTTCTGAAGTGCCAAACTTCAGAAAGATGCCTATTTTAAGGTGCTTAGTGCACATAATTGAAAATATGATATAAGCATAAAGGAAGCGGTTATTAGATGTTTAGACGATAATGACCATTCATTGGCTAAAATCTTTAAAAAGCAGGAATAAGCTTTTCTTACACAACAAAAGGAGCCTGTCTTCTCTCATCTCTTGGTTCTTTATAAAGCCATTCTATATAAAGGCAAAATATCATCACTTTATGCATAAAAATAACATTACTTCTTACCAAAGAGCTTTTGCAGTACTTGTCCATCATACATGTCTTCAGCCAGATCTTTTACAATTATTCTTTCTCCTACTAACACATCGTTAATCCAATCTATTAATACCTGTGTAAGAGACAAAGATTTAGCAATACCACACATGCATAATCACAAATGTATGTTATGCTGGAAACACAACAATGTGGGAAACAACAGTAAAAACTCAACATAATTCACCAAAGATGCAGTGCATCAAAAGTTATAACAAGAATTAAAACATTATACTGAAACATTAGCAGACAAGACTTATGTATGTTATATTGTGGCAAATGCATTAAGCTACACCTTTTTACAAAAGGCTACCCATTCCTCAGCTCCACAAATACTGAAGTTACTCCATAGCAGAATCAATTATCAGTAGACATTACAGACACTTAAAGAAAACTGCTGGATGAGAAGTTACCGGATGAGGCTTAAAATATAAATTACTGCAATCCAGTAGTTAAATTCAATGAAATTTAAAATATAATTACTGCAACCCAGTAGATAAAATTCAATGGCATTTAAGCATGAGGTAAAAGGTAAAGATATCCTTGAGTCACGTTCAGCTCCTAGTAACCACATGGACACAATTATGAAGTTTTCTTGGCAATAGTATGGAAGGGACAAACCACATCAATTTTTTTCAGTTCCCAATTGTACTGAAGACTTAATGCACATTATGTAAAAACTGAAATTTTTAAGAATGTTCTGCACATTCCAATATTTACTCTCTCAGCCAATAATGTCATTTAAATTCTATTTTTTTTTAGCTTCTTTTGTTCATAGAAGAAAAAGTTGTACACAAACCTCTGAGTTTTCAAGGAAACACACTTCCCACAATTAAAAATGTATTACATATGTAAGCTTTGAATAGCAGAAAGAACTTCCATTTTATGCAAAGTGGACTTGGAAATGCCTTGAAAATGATCTCAATCTCAACAGCAAGAGCTTTTGGAAAGTAGTTTGACTTAATTCTTAATCATACTGTCAGAAAAATATTAATTGCACAGAATTAGAAAGAACCATCACTTTTAATTTCAGCAGTGTTGGGATTTTAGCTGATCTTTCTTTTCTATCTTCAAAAGTCACTAATACTGGATTCAGACAAAATGTAAATAGTCCATTGATTTAATTAAATTCCTATCAAGCTTTCACCTCACCCCCCCAAAAAAACCCCATTCTGCATTGACAAATTGCTGCTACTAACAATGTTCATCACATGAAATTATGGCAAAAGCTCCCTTTGGTCAACTAAATTAACTAAATCTTATTTCAGTCGACAAAATGGGCACTCCTATACTCATTATTTGGAGGGAAAGTTGATTTTCAAGGATTCCAACTATCTTTTATAATCCTCCAAAATCTGTTCTGGAAAATTGAGGATTCCCAGAAAGGTGGCACAGAGAGGAGAAATTGGCAAAAATTGTTCCTCCACCTTCTTTTAGTGAGTTAAAAGAAATGAAATGATCTATTCACAGATTACTTTTTCAATTTCAGTTTATACTGTGGCATTCCTATTAAATTAAGAAAATATCCATTGTTCACCTTAAAGACTTCAAATATGTCCAGTTTTAAATATGTTGATATTCTAAACTGGAAAAAAAATTGTCATCACTGAGGAAATGGAACTGAAATATTCTCTTTTCTCCCCACATTAATAAAGAATATTAATCTCACAAGCTTTTGGTGCCTATGATTAAGCTTCAAAAAATGCAGATTGTTGATCTTCAGTCATTGAGTGTATTTTTGGTTCCACTGTAAATATGAATTACTCCATTTCTGTTCAGATATCATCTGTTGTTGTATATGTGATTATTTCTTTGTTTATATCTTAGAAAGCCTAGCAGAGTTAAATGGCAAGATTAAAAATATTTTAAATAAATAAATAAATATTTAACCCATTGGGGAAATAAAATGTAGGGAGGAGATCATTCAGTGTTACAGCTATAATCCACAAACCATTTTCTGCTAAGGA
This sequence comes from Candoia aspera, assembly GCF_035149785.1. NCBI lineage: Eukaryota > Metazoa > Chordata > Lepidosauria > Squamata > Candoiidae > Candoia > Candoia aspera. The sequence goes on along the minus strand of NC_086153.1, from coordinate 250,732,427 downwards.
ATCCAATGATTCACAAACCATCTGTCTTAAACACAGGAAATAGGTTTTACAATGAGTAAAGTCTTGGGTGGAGGTGAATGGTGGTAGGAAAAGGATGGATCTGATCCAGTGGCCTTGTGCATAAAAATATAAAGTTCAACAAGAGAATGAAGCACAGCTGATTTTATAGACTAGTTTCAAAGTGTTTCATTATTACCTTCATTAACTCCTGTAGTTTTGGGTCACTTCTTGAATTGGGATCAATCATTGTTCGGACTTCATTTTCCTCTTTGAAAAAAAAATGAGAGAAATAAAAAATGAAGATTCCTCATTATAAAGAAGGCATACTTATGGCCAGTTTAAAGGGAAAAAATGGTATTTCAAATTACCTAACATAGTATCTTCAGGATCTAGTTCAAAAGGAATTGGACTGAGTGGTAAATTTATGGCATTTATTCCTTCTTCCTGTAGTTCAGATACTGAAAAAGAAGAAAAAAAGAGAATAGTTTAGTGAAATTTATCTTAATTTTTTTTTCTTGATATTACTAACTTAATGCCTTTTGGTAGAGATCAGGAGCAAACCTCTCAGAGTTCTTTCCACATTTTCTGGAAGAGGAACTATGTTAGTCAGTTGCAACAGAAAAAAGAAAGGGTCTTGTGGAATTTCAAACCTTTATTTTGGTGAAAATTTCTTGACTTACAGCCCCCTTCATTAAATATCAAAGCATAAGCATAATCCTGAGTTAGAAGGGTATAGTGTGTATGTGTGTGTGTTTGTAGGGTTTGAGGGACAATTGTAAAGTGAAGTGAGCAGGAAACAAAATGCAAAACTAAGAAATGATATTAATGTTATTAAAAACAGCCATTCACAAAACAGTTCTGTTGCGATAATAATGTAAAAAATGCATGCAGCCATTAAATCATTCAAAACAAAGTGTTCTATATTAGTGTTTTAAAAACTGAAACTGCAGTTGATATATATAATAATGCACTTAGAAAATGATTAATAGAATAAAATAATAATCTGGTCCAAATCCTGGCTCAGCGAAGAAATCCGCCATTACAGCATCCCTGACTGATGGACATCCAACTTTTGTCTGAACACTTCCTGCAAAGGAGACTCTACCACCTCCCAATACTGTCAGTTCCATTGTTACCATTAGGGCTTTTCCCCTAAATTCCACCAAAATCTATTTCTTTTTCATTTAAACCCATTAATTTTTATGTCTTCCTGAAAAACTGTGAACAATTCCCCTTAATCTTTCACAGGACAGCTCTTCAGATATTTAAGGCCAGCTTCCACAGTCCTTTCTTTTCCAGGCTAAACATATCAAACACCTCAAACCATTCCTCATTAGTTTTTTTTCCCTTCCAGGCCCTTATCATTCTGATTGCTTTTTTCTGGACATACTCTAGCTTGTCAATCTGTTTTTCTAAAATGTGATGTCCAGAACTGGACCCAATATTCTAAGTGTGGTCTAACCAAAGCAGAATAGAGAAGAACAATAGCTTCTTTTGATCTCAACACTATACTTGCAACTTAGCATTTCATTTGCATTTTTGCAACTGTATCACTCTGTTGGCTCATGTTCAGTTTGTAATCTATCAAGACGCCCAGATCATTTTTCCATTTTTTGTTGCCTAGAATGATCACCACATCCCACTGCCTTTGATTTTTCCTACCCAAAGGTAGGACTTTGCATTTGTCTGTACAGTACTAAAATTCCACTTCCTGATTTTTGCACACTATTCCAGCTTGTCAAGATCCTCCTGAAACTTGATTATTATGTCCCCTAAGGTGTTTGCAATCTTTGTGTCATCTGATAATATTTTTTAACCTCTAGTCAAAGTTATTTAGAAATATGTTGAACAACAGAGGGCCTAGAATGGTATAGAGAGTAAGGAAGATGATCCTGATGGAGACATGCAGGAAGGAACTGTTACCTAGACAAAAGGCTGAAGCATTTTTAAAGTCCAGAATGAGGAAACATTTGGAAACGGCTCAGGCAGAAGCCTCCCTAATTCACTTAACTATAAGAAAGTAGCTGAGGTACAGACTTGCAAGATTCTGTTATTAGAGCCAATCTCAACAAAAGTAATTTTAGCCTTCCTGTGGATGTGAAAGATGGAACCCTGTGATATGCCAACTCTTTCATCCAAGTTGATGTGGAGCCAATGATGTACTTTCCTTGGGCACAATTCTTCACTTACCTGTGTAACCATGTAATGGTAGCATGGTCCCACCCACATTTTCCTATCTTCTGTACCAGAATCTGATGGGAGATTTTACTGAATACTTTGCTAACATCAAAGTACGTTATTTCCACTGGATGCCCACGATCAATTAAACTGGTCACTCTACCAAAACAGGAGATCAGTTTGGTTTGGCATAATCTATGCTTGATAAATCTTTGCTGGCTCCTGCCAAGCAATGCACTCTTTTCTAAATACTCACAAACTCACTGCTTAATACTCTGTTCCAAAGTCTTGCCCAGTATCTGTGTTAAGATGACTGGTCTGTAGTTATCTGGCTTCTTTTTTTCCTTCTTTTGAAGACAGGAATAACATTTGCCCTTTTCCAAACCTCTGGCACTATAATCCTCCAAGATTTCTCAGAAGGGGGCTTCACCGAAAGTGGCTTCAAGATGACATCTACACACCCCTTCCAGGCTCTCACGTGTACTGTAGCTGGTCTGGTCATGAAGACTTAACCTTGTTTATGATGGCCAGGAGAGCCCTAATAATCTCTTCACTATGTTGGTTTGCCACTGCCTCCTTTTGTCAATTGTTCTGCTTAGGTCAATTATAACTCTGTTCCCCTTTGGGGGAAAGACGAAGGCAAAGTAGGAGTTAAGTGTCCAGCTTCTCCCTGTCATCTGTTACTCTCCCATCATCTTCTGCTTTCAGCCCCTTCCCTTTTCTTCCTTTTAATTACTGACATATCACAAAGTTCCCCCCCCCCTTTTTTTTGCCTTTAGCTTCCCTTGTGAGCCTAAATTCCTTTTGCGCTTTAGCCTTCCTAACTTTATTTCTTGAAGGTATTAGCTACCTGCCTGGTACTCCTCTTTTAACTTTAGGCAAGTTCTTTTTGTCTCTTGACTGGTTATGTGCCATCACGTTGTGTCTCTTAGTTCACTCAAAAGCTCCCTAGGCATCCACCACAGTTTCCTAAGCTGCCCAATTTTTTTCCATTGGAATAGTGTAAAATTATGCCTCCAATATCTTATTTCTGAAAAGTTCCCTACTTTTTGTGAAACACAAGAAAAAGAATTTTCAAAGATTACATGAAGAAGTGGTTTCTTTTTCTTGTGTTTCACACTTCAGTTTTTGTTCTTTCTCTAGTTTCTTGCTTTTTTGTATCTTTGTTTTGAACTTAATAAAATTCTTATTAAAATAAAGTTCCCTACTTTTTGTACTCTCACTGACCTGAGGATTTCTGACCATAGAATCCCACCTAGTACTTATCTACTTTTTGAAATTGACTCTCCTAACATCTTGTGTGTATGTATGACTATACTCCAATTTCTTTCTGTGGAGTCTTGAACCCAACTTCCTTCCAAAGTTTCTACCACTTTTTACTCTTCAGCTGTAAGACTACTACCGTATCCCTTCAGAATTTTTGTATATAATCATATGGACTGTGTGTATAAATTTGTCTTTCTCTTGTCATGTACTCATCATATGCTATATATATATATATATACTCTTCAATCAGCTTTTCCCTGTTGATTAGGAATGTGTCCAGGAGAGCTAATTCCCTGATCTCATTTTCAGCCTTCTGAAAAATAAAACCATCAGCAAGACTACTGAGGAATTTCTAGGACCATGCAGTCTTGGCCAAGTCAACAGATGGCAGTTGAAGACTACCATTATTACTACGTCTCTCCTCCCCTGAAAGTTCTCTAATCTGGTCTTGGAGGCATTGTACATATTTTCTGCTGGACTTGGTAATCTATAGCATTCTCCCTTTTCTTGTATTCTTACTCCAATGTTCTCAATTGGACCTTCTTGTTCAAATTCCTAGATTTCAACATATGCCTGCACTTCCTTCACATATAATACTATTCCCCCCCCCCCAATCTGGTTTTTTGTTATATCATTCAATCTTGTATTCCATTTGTTTAATTCCCACCAAGATTCAGAAATGCACGCTAAATCTTATTGATCTTCCAGCATTAAAACTGAATCAAATTTGCAAGGGTCCCTCTTCCCAGTTCTTGTCAGATAGTCTTTCCTTCTCATCCTGAATATGTGCCCCAGGAAAGCAGCACACTTATCTTGACAGACTGTCCAGCCAACAGACTGCTGCTTCTATCCCTGGGTGTCAACTTGAGGGCAGAGGCAGGAATCTTTCCATTTACAAAACCTGTGCAGAACCTTGGGGCAGTCACTTTTCATCCAGGGTCCAGAAACATCCATGGTGAGGCCCTGTTCTGAAGCTCCACAGTATAAGGGCTCTTTTGGGGAGGCTTGAGCTTTTGTGTCATATACTTCCATCTCTTCCTCCCATCTGCTTGGATTTTTTTTCCACCTATCTTCTAGAAGGTTCCATTGTGCCTCAGCAAGCACTGCCTGTGTCTGATTCAAGAATTCTCCCTCTTCCTTGATAAGCTGGGTGTGGGCAGTTTTTCATCTAGCCCTCTCAGAAGAACAGCTTTAGACTTAAAGCAAGCAGTGCCTCTCTGCTATTTATTAAAGCATTCACATGCTTTTTCAGGTTTGTCCATGAGCCTGAATAAATGCCATTAAGGAGTCTACTCATTAATGTGTCTCTTATAGCAATGGCACCTTTTTCCTCAGGCTCAAGCTGTTTTGTAACATCTCTTTACAAAATCACCATATTCAAGATCCAATACAACCCCCATAGGTATTTGAGGCATGAAATTATGATATGGGATTTAGCTTAGAAATACAGGTAGTCCTCGGCTAACAACCACTAGTTCAGTGACCGTTGTTACAGTGCTGAATGAGTGGTACTTATGACTGGTTCTCAAAGTTCTGGCCATCGCACCACCCCTGCAGTCACATGATCGCAATTAGAGCACTTGGCAACCGGCTCACACTTACGATGGTTGCAGCATCCCACGATCACATGATCGCCATTTGCAACTTTCCCTGCCAGCTTCCCACAAGCAAAGTCAATGGGGAAGCCTGCAAGGAAGGTTGCGAGTCACTCCCACCACTTTTTCTCCTGAAGTGTCCCCTACAGAGTACAAGATCCACAGCACCCTCTCCCCAGCCTGCACCCGCTCACCACAGCACCCCCCTGCCTCAATCCATAGTACCCACCTGCCCTCAGGCCTCCTTGTGAGACGCCCAGGACTCACAACTTCCAGCCAGCTTCCCCATTGACTTTGCTTGTGGGAAGCCAGCAGGAAGTCGCAGTCATGTGAGGTCCTCACTTAATGACCTGTAATTTTTGCTTAAGGATGGCAAAGGGGACTGCCAGGATTGCTGTTGTTAAGTGATGCGGTCACATGATGTGCTTTGCAACCACATCGCTTAGCGATGGAAATTTGGGTCCCAATTACCATTGTTAAGCAAAGATTACATGTAAACCTTAAATGTTGCATACCTAAGATGCTAGTTCTGATTCCTGGAATCTCAGGTAACAAAATCACTGGTAATGATTGTGGATATTATAAATATCCAATATTATAAACTAATGGCTAGAATCCTGCTCAGAGTGCCAACTCTCATGTATGTGTAAACACACAGATTTCTACTATGTAGTGTTGGGGGGGCAGGGAAGGTATGCAATGTTTTGGAGGAGGACCAGTTCTCTTGCCCCCCTAATATCTGTGGAACTTTTCATATTTTATGGAACTAATCTATGCATTAGTGGAAGAACAGCCTAATATTCAACAGTAAAACTATCCCCAATTTGAAGAACCTGACACAAAAAATAGACAATGCAGAATACATTCTTGTCCATCATCCACCAAGAAGCAGCTTTTTTTTACCCAAATAAAAGTATATGAAATCTAAATAAATTCTGCCCTTTAAAGTCCATAGAAACTGATGAGTCTATCAGAAGGCATAAATAGCACTGCCTGCAAGGTTTAAATTAGCTTAATTTCTTTAGTATATGCAGACATGTCCTCCATGCTGTGCTTTATTAGACTTTTTCATGTCTTTTGATACCTATTTATATTTTCCTTCATCAGTGATTTCAAATGTTCCATCCTGAAGGCTTCCTATCACTTTATTTCAGATTATAGGGATGAAAAAAAAGGAGAAGCTGCTGCTAATGGTTAATAATACACTGTGCTCCTCAGTAGCTACAGTTATCTTTTTTAAAGGCCGGGAAAGAGGGAAAAAAAAGTCTTTGTTTCCTTTGGCAAGCAATCACTAGTCTTTCCAGACTAGCAAAAGCAGCTGAAAGAGGAAGCCACATATATTTTCTTAAGTATGTAAATGTAATTTTTATTGTTTAAGAATTGGGTACAAAGTGCTCACTATTTGTTTAGCACAATTCTGTACCAATGTATAGTTTGGTTTCCAGGTGCTCCAAGGTAAAGGTAAAGGTTTCCCTTGACGTAAAGTCCAGTCGAATCCGACTCTAGGGGGCGGTGCTCATCTCCGTTTCTAAGCCTTGGAGCCGGCGTTGTCATAGACACTTCCGGGTCATGTGGCCAGCATGACGACTCGGAACGCCGTTACCTTCCCGCCGAAGCGGTACCTATTGATCTACTCACATTTGCATGTTTTCGAACTGCTAGGTGAGCAGGAGCTGGGACGAGCAACGGGAGCTCACCCCGCCGCGCGGTTTCGAACCGCCGACCTTCCGATCAGCAGCTCAGCAGTTTAACCCGCAGCGCCACCGCGTCCCTAGGTGCTCCAAAGAGGACCACAATTAGTACACAAGGTGGGGTCTGTCAAAAGCACACCTGACTATCCTACAGCCTGTGCCCCATTTCAAGAGCATTAAATCCAGAAGCATCCCCAAGACGCACACCTAGTTTTTAGGGACAGGGTAACTCCATTCAGCAGCAGTTGCATTCCGTTACCCAAATAATATGACTTCCGATCGAAGGAATCATCAATTTCCCAGCATTAAGTTTATTTTCCCTCATCCAAGAATTGAATATGTGTGCCGGTTTATGAGTTCCATAGCTTCTCAAGAATTAGTGGAAAATAGAGGTAGTGTTGCATGTAATTAGCATACTGTTGATAATGAAATTTGTTATACATTTGACTTCTATCAGAGGTTTACATGACTGCATGTGTGCACATAAACACACACATGTACATCCTCTGCAGATTTTCAGCCTATGGAGTAGAAAAGTATCATTCCACACCAGCTAGAAGGACCAGACTCATAATGTGCCTCATAAACCCAAACCAGAAAGCTGTGATAAGAGAACATCATGATCAATACGACTGTTATTAACACCTGTTCTTCACCCAATATTTTTTATTTTTTTCTTTTAGTTTTGTGCTTTTTATAATTTTAAAGTTCTTAATAATAATATTAACAATTGCTTTGTATATATTAATTGTTTTTTAGCTTTGTTGTATGCTGTCCAGTCACTTGTTTGTGAGATGGGCAGCCATATAAATTTGACAAACAAATAGATAAATAATACTGTGCATAGTTTTGTTTTTTAATCGAGCTTTACAATTATTGCTTATTAATATATATTATTTAAAAAATAAAATAGGATGAATAAATATGTTTATATTTATTAAAATACCTTACTGTCCTGATTACCAGGAAACACACTGAGACGAGGACTTGGTCTCTAATATTTATTAGTAGTACTTAACAAGAATCCTAACAAACTGAGAAGGCGTGGGAAAACCCAGCCATATAAACCCCAAAGGTTAAGGCGGTCCCGATCTGTGTCTCTTTGAATGGCTGAACAGTTCCTCAGTGCTACGCATGCGCTTGACAGTCTGGGTGGGAGCCCCCTGCTCGCCATCCTTACTCATGACATCACCCTCCCTTCCAGATTGATATTCCATTTCAGCCCCCTCCCCTCCAGAGTCTTGATAAGATATGTTGTCTGCTTGTAAAGTCTCATGAGAACTTGGCAAAGAAGGCAATTCTTCAAAGGACAACTCCTCCACGGACGAAGCGGTGCTGCCCTCCCAATCCGATAATGCCTCCGAGCCAGGTGGCTGCTGCTGAAAAACATCTAGAGAGTTAGCAGGGTCAGCCCCCCTCCCCCCTGGGAAATGCAAGCCCGAGGTTGAGGGCTGTGGTTCCCCCACCTCCTCTGTAACTGGAGTCGAGGCTTCAGGCAGGGGCGGGGGGAAATACACACTCACGAACTCCTCAGCTTGGGCTTCTTCGGCCTGCTCAGGCGAAAGAGGAATCTCGGGTAAAATGCGAGGCTTGGGTTTGTGAGGGAAAAGCTGATGGAATCGATGAACCAGTGCTGGAGCATGTACATCTCTGGCATTCTCCCACGTGCGCTCCTCCTCAGGGTACCCTTTCCAGTGTATGAAATATTGGATGCCCCTTCCCCTCCTCCTAGAGTCCAGAATCTCTTCCACTTCGTACTCCTCCTCTCCCTCCACAATTACTGGAGGTGGTGGGGGTAGGTGCGATCGCAAGTTACTTGGGGGAGGGTCTTTGGCTAGCAAGGCTCTGTGAAACACTGGATGGATCTTCATGGATGGTGGGAGCTGTAAACGATAAGCTACTGGATTTATCTGCTGCACCACAGTGAAAGGGCCGACGAACTTAGAGTCCAATTTCTTGGAGGGTCTGGTAGAGATCAAGAACTTGGTAGAGAGCCACACTTTGTCTCCTACTGCAATCGCTGGCCCCTCCTGCCTGTGAGCGTCTGCCGCCCTTTTGTAAGCACTCTTTGCCCTGTTCAGCTGCTCCTTTAACAACTCCTGTGCGGCTTGTTGCTCTTTAAGAAAATCAGCTGCGGCTGGAACAGTTCCCTGCTGGGAGGAGGTGGGCAACACCTGAGGGTTAACCCCGTAGAGCGCTTGGAACGGAGACATCTGGGTAGATGACTGCACAGAGTTGTTATAAGTGAATTCTGCCATGGGCAACAGGGCTGGCCAATTGTCTTGCCGATACGTGGTGTAACACCTGAGATACTGCTGTAACCACTGGTTAATTTTTTCGGCCTGCCCATTACTGGCAGGGTGATGCGCTGATGACAGGTGGATCTGGACCCCTAATGACTGGAAAAGGGCCCTCCAGAACCTGGAAGTGAACTGAGGGCCTCTGTCACTCACCAAGTGATTCACCATGCCTCTATACCTAAAAACGTGGTCTATGAACAACTGCGCGGTGGCTGGTGCAGATGGGAGGCCCTTGCAAGGAATAAAATGTGCCATCTTTGTGAAAAGGTCCACCACCACCAGTATGGAAGTCAGGCCCTGGACCGGGGGTAAATCAGTGATGAAATCCATGGAGATCGTATCCCAAGGCCTACTGGGGGTGGGTAGGGGCTGCAAGAGTCCTGTGGGCTTCCCTGGGAGAGGCTTGGCTCGTCTGCAGGTGTGACAAGAAGCAACGTAGCCCTTAATGTCTGCAACCATCTTAGGCCACCAGTAGTCTCTCAGAGCTCTATGGAGAGTTTTGAAAACGCCTCCGTGGCCTGCTGTTTGGTGGTCATGACACAGTCTCAGTACTTCTTCCCTCAATGAAGGGGGAATATACAATCGCCCACTATGCCAGAGGATTCCTGCCTCCACATTGAAAGGGGAGGCAGTGTCTTGCGGGGCCCTCTGGAGGTCATCCATCCTGGCCCTGGCATACGGGTCCTGTTGCTGCTGAGCTCTGGCTCTTGCAAATAGGTCCTCTACTTGGCTGCCTGCTGCTAAACTCTCCGTTTGGCTCCCCCTCATCGGCTGATCAAAGTTGTGAGGTTGTAATATAGCAGCCTGTACTTCCTGGTGAGTGGGGGGGTCTGCCCGAAAGGATCGAGACAGGGCGTCTGCCAAGCAGTTTTGCGCCCCGGGCACATAAGAAATGACAAAATTGAAACGGGAGAAAAACTGGCTCCATCTGATCTGGCGTGGGGTGAGGGATCTGGTGTTTTGTAGAAGCTGTAAATTCTTGTGATCGGTGCAAACTTTCACCGGAAAGGTTGCCCCTTCTAGCCAGTGCCTCCACTCTTGGAATGCTGCTTTAATTGCCAGCAACTCTCTGTTAAACACATCATAGTTTCTCTCTGCTGGTGAGAGTAGGCGTGAGAAAAAGGCACAAGGAAGCAATGTATTCTCTGCCCTGTTTGTATATTGCAATAACACTGCCCCAATGGCAACGTCTGAAGCATCTGAGTACATTATGAATGGCTTCGTGGGGTCAGGGTGCCTTAAGAGCGGTTGGGAAGCAAAAAGCTGCTTCAACTCCTGGAACGCTGCTTGCTCCCTCTCCCCCCATACGAATCTTGAGCCTTTCTTCAAGAGCTGTGTGAATGGTCTGGTCCGATGGCTATAGGCCGGGGCAAAACGGCGATAAAAATTACAGAATCCTAACCATTTTTGTACATCTTTAACATTTCGGGGAGGTGGCCAAGAGAGAATTGCCTGGACCTTAGCAGGATCCATGGATATGCCTTCTGTGGATACTATATAGCCCAGGAAATGTACTTCAGTTAAATCAAAGGCACACTTCTCTAGCTTGGCGAACAGCCTGTTCTCTCTCAGTCTTTGCAAAACATTACGTACATGGGTTACGTGAGTTGTGGCATCCTCAGAGAAAATTAATATGTCATCTAGATAAACGACCATGTATTTGTCTAGTAAATCAGCAAAAACGTGATTCATAAATCTGGAAAATATGGCTCCTGCATTAGACAAGCCAAAGGGCATAACAAGGTACTCAAATTTGCCAAACCTGGTGTCGAAGGCAGTCAGGTATTCGTGCCCCTCTTTCACCCGGATCAGATTGTACGCACTCCTGAGATCCAACCTGGTAAACATGCGTGCCTTCTGCAAGCGATCTAGCAGCTCCGAGATTAAGGGCAGAGGATAGGATTCTCTCTTTGCTTGTTTATTTAAGAAACTGAAGTCGTGGACCACTCTCAAGGGTGTCTCCTGGGTTGCAGGTGCCAACGGGTCGGGCTTCTTTGGTACGAAGAAGGTAGGAGCAGACGCTGGGGACGTAGATGGTCGGATGAAGCCCTTCTGGAGATTGGAGTCCAAGTAATCCTTTAAGGTGGCTAACTCCTTGGGGGACATGGGATATTGTTTCCTTGCTGGGATCTTGGCTCCTGGTAACAACTCAATGGTGCAGTCACAGTCCCTATGGGGGGGTAGTGCTGTGGCCTCTTGCTCGCTGAAAACGTCTGCAAAATCTGCATACTTGGCTGGCAAGTGGACCCCCCCTGCTACTGTGACTGCGTTGGTTGCTGGAGAGTGTGGAGCGGCTTGACTCTTGTGGTGCTGGCATTCCTTAGCTGGGAAGGAGATTGCTCCTGTAGTCCAGTTCATCAACGGGTTGTGGATCCTCAGCCAAGGCGTGCCTAGGATTACCGGCACATTTAGCGCTGCAGTAACATAAAGCTGGATCCATTCAGTGTGGTCTCCCACTGTGAGCTGCACCGGTTCTGTGAGCCTTCTAATCGGCCCTGCCTTGAGGGGCTGGCCGTCAATGGTCTCTACTTCTATGGGGCATGGCAATTCCCTGGTCGGTATGTTGCAGTCTTGTACGGTCTGTGCATCAACAAAATTAGTTGAAGCTCCAGAATCCACGAGGGCCTCTAGCTTGACCTGGTGCTCTGGGTTGACTTGGACTTTTACGGGTAAGTAGTAAAAGTCTTGCCTGGAATCTTCGGAATGAGCTCTCCTTAATTGATTTACGGTCTTCCTGCTGAGCTCTTGGGAGGGAGACCAACGGAGTTTCCCTGATTGGAAACAGAGGCGGGGATGGGTCCTGTTTCAGCTGCTTGCCCTGGGGGTCTTACTGGAGCAGTTTGGCCTCTCGCGGGGCAAGTTCTCACCATGTGCCCCTGGGCTCCGCAGTAGAAACACAGGGCTCTCTCTCTCCTTCTCTGCCTCTCAGGCTCGGAAATCAGTCTCCTGCTTGCCCCAATCTGCATTGGCTCCTCTCGTGCTGAGTGAGAGGCTGCTACAAGGGGAGTTGGGAATCCTGAAAACGCTCGGAGGGTCTTGCTTCTCCCCGGCTGCATCTGCCTAAGCTCCTCTAGCCTGGCATCTATGACCACCGATAGCTGATATAGGGCTTCTAACGTGGCTGGTGTTCCCTGGCGCACCAGTTCATTCTTAATCTCCTCATCCAGCCCCTGTTTGAATTGGTCTTTTAATGCACTCTCATTCCAGTCCAGATCTCCTGCTAACAACTTGAAATCAGCAATGTAGAGTCCCACCCTCTTGTTACCTTGCTTGAGCCTCCGAATCTCCCGGCTGGCCGTGGCCTCTCTGATGGGGTCGTCAAAATGTGCTCGGAAGCCTGCCAAAAAGTTCTGGTAGTCGTTGAGAATTGGATCGTTGTTCTCCACCATGGGAATAGCCCATTTGGCCGCTGGTCCCTTCAGCAGGCCTAGGATGAAGGTGACTCTGGTTCTGTCTGTGGGAAACTCTGCGGGTCTGCTGTCGAAGAACATAGTACACTGTGTGAGAAAGATTCTCAGCTGTCCTGCTTCTCCTCCAAATTTCTCTGGTAGACTGCCCTGTGATCTCAACATTACCGGTGGGGCTGCTGCTGCTGCTGCTGCTGGTGCCGGTTGTGGGTTAATCGGAGCTGGTTGTTGCAACTGCTGTAGCATGGCAGCTTGTAATGTGTTGATCTGGAGATCTACTTGTTGCTGGTGTTGCTGTAAGGCTGCTGCCAATTGCTGGATGGCGAGCCGCATTTCTTGGTTTTCTGAAGACATTTCTAAACGTATCTGTTTAATTGCTTGTTCCTCCCTCTTTCGATGGGAGTAGGAGTTTGTTAGGATTGATGTCCTGATTACCAGGAAACACACTGAGACGAGGACTTGGTCTCTAATATTTATTAGTAGTACTTAACAAGAATCCTAACAAACTGAGAAGGCGTGGGAAAACCCAGCCATATAAACCCCAAAGGTTAAGGCGGTCCCGATCTGTGTCTCTTTGAATGGCTGAACAGTTCCTCAGTGCTACGCATGCGCTTGACAGTCTGGGTGGGAGCCCCCTGCTCGCCATCCTTACTCATGACACTTACCTTTCTAATTTCAAAAATAAATATATTGTAAATGTTTTATATAGTACAAGTAGTCCTCACTTAGCAACCACAATAGGGTCCGGAAAACTGGTTGTAAAGTGCTGCGATCATTAAGTGACTCACCACATGACCAGACCCGATTTTACAACAATTTTTACAACAGACATTAAGGAATCACCACGGTTGTTAAGTGAATCATGGGTTATTAAGCGAATCCAGCTTCCCCAATGGACATTTTTTCCCCAACTGGCAAAAAAGGTCTCAAACAGCAATCATGTGACCACAGGACACGGCTACTGGTCGTAAATGTGAGCCGGCGGCCAAGTGCCCAAATTGTGATCATGTGACTGCAGAGGTGGTGCAATGTTTTGTGACTGTCGTGCGAGTACAGGTCATAAAGCATTTTTTCTGAGGCTTTCATAACTTCAGACTGTTGTTAAACAAACAGTTGTTAAGTGAGGACTACCTGTATGCAGATACTTTGCTAAGCAATCATATTGTTTAGGAGGAACGCCATGATAAAAATGAACTTTCCTGGCTTGTTTATTTTGGTGGAAATGAAAGGGGTCAACATTCATTTATAACTTATTATTATGGTTGATTGCACAGTCAACCAGATATTTAGACTGGTATTATATTATTATTATTATTATTGATCAATAAACAGAAATTCATTTAGATGAGCCCCCAAACCACGTAGATTGGGAAATATGGGAATAGTAGTCCAACACATCTGAAAGATATCAAATTGGGAAGATTAATATAAAACACACCTTTTATTTTTCTTGATTCTATTACTTTTCCAGAGAACGAAATAAAAATTGTAAAGCAATTCAGTACTCAAATTTGAAAAATCCCATGGTCCATGTCAAAAGGAAGTGGCAATGAAAATAAGTAGAAAAAAAACCCTAAGAAAATGCTACATATTTAGTTTGCATGAATTCTCATATGCACACATTAGACTTCATTTAGCTTATTATAATGTGTAATTTTAAAAATACAAAATACTGTCATATGCGTATAACATAAAAGACTATTTTGAGAGTAACAATGAAATGATAAAATTGATAGTTAAATGTTTAAATGTGTTATTGGAAACAAAATATTTATTTCACAACCCCCATAAAAATATATTTGCAATTACACAGATGGCTGTTTATGAGGTGTTCATTCAAAACAGTGTCTTCAGAATGTAAACCATACATTGTTAAGCAATAAATGCCCTTTCACTCTCAAAAGACTTGATAAAGGAAGGAGGGGGAGATATGTTTATAACTGAAAATATTTTCAGGAAACCATCTGTAGCAGAGCTGAGCCCCACATCCATTAACTGCTGACTCCAAGCCAATCACTTCTAAAAGTGAATACAATATGCAAACATCATGCATCAATCTGATGATGATGCTTTAGTACACATTCTCTAGAAATGCCCATTTTCCATGGTTGCATCATTTCTCTCTTAAATAAAACATAACTAAGTAGAAGACAGGGAAAAAAAACAACAACCTAGAATTGTTTGGGATATAATGCAAATTAAGGGTCTAGAACCTTGATTTTTTCTCAGCTGCTCACTATTTTACTCCATCCTTGTTTTGTTCTACCTTCAATTAAATGGAGCCGATCAATGTTACAAAGATATTAAGGGAGAAAGTAACATAAGATGCCCAGTATATAATTATTCTTCTGGCACAATTTCCCAGACAACTATCTGTCTCACTACAACTTCTACACTATGTTTATACTTTACTTGTATTTTCACCCAAAAGAAGAAAGACAAAACATGGCTTGTGTACAGCAACCTTCCTTCTTTCCCAAGTTGTATGATCTCCTCAAGAAACCATCGCTGGACCCTACTGTTCTGGATAATTTTTGTCCAGTCTCCCACCTCCACTTTTTGGGGAAAGAGGTTGAGAAAGTGATAGCATTGCAGCTCCAGAGAGTTCTGGAGGAAACGGATTATCTAGACTCCTTTCAGTCAGGTTTCAGACCCGGATATGGGACAGAAATGGCATTGGTCACACTTATGGATGATGGAGGTGGGTGGCGTGGTTTTGCATTGGTTCACCTCCTTCCCCCAGGGCTGGTCCCAATTGGTGGTGATAGGGAGCAAGAGATCCAGCCCTCAGCCCCTCCTTTGTGGGGTGCCACAGGGTTCAGTTCTCTCTCCACTCCTCTTTAACATCTACACGAAACCACTGGGTGAGATCATCCGTCACGATGGGATGAGGTATCATCAATATGCTGATGATACTCAATTGTACATCTCCATCCTGGGTGAGGTAAGTGATGCTGTGACCACCCTCTCTCGGTGCCTGGGGGCTGTGGGGGCCTGGATGGGGAACAACAGGGACATTGTCATCTTTGGTTCTGGATGGGGTTGCGCTGCTCCAGATAGACCTGGTGCATAATCTGGGGGTCCTCCTGGACTCATGGTTCCTGCTCAAAGAGCAGGTGGCAGCTGTAGCCAGGAGGGCCTTTGCGCAGCTTCATGTTGTGCACCAGTTATGCCCTTCCTGGATCAGGAGGCCCTTTGAACAGTCACTCATGCCCTTGTTATCTCCAATATTGACTACTGCAATGCACTCTACATGGGGCTACCCTTGAAGAGTGTCCGGAAGCTACAGATGGTCCAGAATGCAGCTGTGTGGGCGATCTTTGATGCCCCAAGAACACACATGTAACACCTTTGCTGCGTGAACTGCATTGGGTACCAGTTTGCTTCTGGGTCCAATTCAAGGTGTTGGTTATCACCTTTAAAGCCCTACATGTCATGGGTCCAGGTTACCTGAGGGACCGCCTCTTCCCTGTTATGTCAACCCGTCCCACCCAATCATGCAGAAAGGGCATGTTGCAGACCCCGTCAGTAAGAGAATTCCATCTGGTGGGGTCCAGGAGGTGGGCCTTCTCTGCAGTAGCTCCTGCCCTCTGGAACATCCTTCCCCCGGAGGTGAGGTTAGCCCCATTGCTTCTGGCCTTCCGGAGGAAAATGAAGACTTGGCTCTGCCACCTTGCTTGGGGAGGGAAGGGGAGCAGTTATTCTTGGGGATGGCTAGTGCCTTAGAGTGCTCCTCACACACATGGACTGAATCAGACCTTTTTGCCACTTGGATTTTATTTTTATTTATATTTATTGTTTACTTGTAATCACATTTTTATATATTGTATTTTTATATATTAATTATATTGTATATTTCTTGTTTTATTGATTACTTTGTTGTAAGCCCCCCAAAGTCCCTCTGGTGGGAGGAGATGGGCAGTGACAAATTTGACAGATAGATAGATAGATAGATAGATAGATAGATAGATAGATAGATAGATAGATAGATAAATATATACTGTTAGACTCCAAAAACAACTCCAAGCACATTACAACATAAAATGAAATGCGGATGACTGTTGTATGATTGATTGCACAACGAAGTAGTGATCCAGAGGCTTGAACTGGGCAGCTGTTGAAACCTCAGACCCTTACAAAACTCCCGCCGTAAAGATCTAAGACAGCATGAAAGAGATGCTATTAATTAGAAGATGCCTCTAAAGATGATCTAACCCCACACATCCTGGGGTCTTCCAGTTGTCCTGGACTTCAACTCACAAAATTTTCTGCCAACAAAGCCAGCAGGAATTTGGGGAGCTGAAGTTGAATATATCTGGAAGAAGACACTAGGTAGGAAAGGCTGAATGAAACTTTAAAATCCCAAAGTAAAGGGTTAACAGATAATCTGGACCCTGAAATTGGTATGCCAAACTGGGGTGGGGGGGGGGGAGAAAACATGAATAGTTGAACAATTGATCAATTGGGGTAAATTTGCTACTTCAATTCAACAGGACTCAGTGATTTACAGTCCCTTCTTGCAGAAAGATTAAAGTAATAAAACAGTATAACAAAATAATGGAACTACAATAGCAAAAAGAGTAATGTAAGATTACAAAACAGACTAAAGCTACCAGGAACAGCGATATCCAAGCATAGGGCAGGGTGGGAGCTTGTACCAGATTCCCTTATACCAGATTCCCTCTCAGAGCTGTTCAGAATGAAGAAATGTATTTATCCATCTTTTCATTCTGATGAACAAAAAATAGGTGAAAGCGAAATCTATTTTAAAATAGGATTCAAAAGCATTTGCTGTTGTTTGTATTTATTTAAACTAGTTATTTTAACCTGCGGTCACACCTGTACTCTATTTTATTTGATCTTAGCGTATTTTATGTTGTAAACCACTTTGGGGAACCATGGTTTTGAAAGGTGGCTAAGAAATCCACTGATTTCTGGAAAGGAAAACCTTTACTGATTTGAGCCCCAAATGCTTGCCTTTCATGACTCCATTCTCAAATGGCAAAACTGGATGGGTCTGGGTGAATTTTGGGAAGAAGAGAGAAGAAATCCTAGATAATCAAACAGAAAAGTTGGGTTTAGAGTTGGTATGTGTATTATCTTTTAAACAGAATAATGGTCTTAGTCTGAATTCACACTGAGAATTAACTTTAAGTTAACATATCCTCTATTTCTCTCTATTTCTCTTTTTTATTTATCCTCCTTTCTATCTATAATGCATTTATTTTAAAACTACATAATGTTGAATTTAAGTATTCATTTGACAACAAAATCTGCAACTCTATGCTTGAAAAACGTAAGACATATGCTAAGTCAGGCTATTGTCTGGAAAAATGAGATGGGACATATTTGAAAATGAGTACAGTATAAAGAAAGGAATTTATACTGATAAAGACAACCAACTATTAACAGACCCACTCACTTACACACAATGTAACGGGGAACCTTGCTCATAGTATCTTGTCTAAGAAAAATGGAATTGCTTGCAAGTATATATAACATAATCTAAACTGCCATCCTCTTGTCAACAGTCTTGCTGATTTTGATGAAATCGAAGCCCATGTTACTGGATGCAGAACTGAACCCAGAGTGTGCAGGTTATGTTTCGATGCTCAAAATACTAGGGTTGAAGGGAGAATCAGATTCAAAGGACAGAATTTGGATTGGATTGTTCATGGGCATATACATAGCATCCGATATAAAAACCTGTATCCAAGTACAGCTTGTCCTGGGGTTGTGCCTCAGCTGTAGGAAGCAGCAGTGTGAAAAGGAAAAGGCACAGATGGTTTTAAGGTGGTTCCAACAGGTGCTACACACCCACCCATGTGTCTTCTGAATCACATTTTGTCCTTCCAGACTGAATCTCTGACAGTCCTAGTAAGTTGATTCCAGAGTAGTCCTTCTGTGAATGGAAATGCAAGGGCAGGAGTCCTGCTAAAGCAAAGAAGATTTTGACCAATTTTTCCTTTCATTCTGCAGCCTCTTGTACCGCTTCTCATATTCTTCTGGAGGACCATCTAGTCTCCGCTGGAAGGAGGAGGGATAGGCAAAATTTACCTATTCCCCATTTCCAGTAAAAACAGCCCACATGGGAAGTCTGCTCATGAGGATTCTGCATCCAACCCACTGTGATTCATAAATAGTCTGGGTACACATTCAGCCCATATAGTTTAGCACCAGTAGCAGGACTGCTGTCACTGCTAACTGTTCTCTTTCTAGCTAGGAAGTTCACTCTTTAAAAACTTCAGCTTTGAATGCCATAAACATGCATGCACAAACGACAGTTTATCCAATATATTTTCCCAACGTTTCTTGTATTAAAGCATGAAGGACACATGCAGCTGCTCACAATAGAGGCTCTTGAACACAATCAAAGGGCTTCCTGATCCTCACATTGGGAAACCTCATCAAACATGTTCAGAATGGAGTGAAATAATAATGCACAACTGTGAGAGGTCATCTATTCCCAGAATAAAGAGGGCCTGAAATTAAAAAAAGTAGTTGGTGATGAAAGATATTGTTATTCCAAAACACGCAGCAATTTTGACAGAGCTTTGGGGGATAGACTATGAAAAATGCATATTTTAACATTTCTTTTGTTATGACTCTGCATTTTAGATATTGCTGATCTGAGGTTGCTAGGATTAATATTCCATATTTCATTGGAGGGAAAAAGCCCACAAATTCTTCAGTACTTTTATTTGCAGTATATTTATTAAACTATTGACCTCAATAGTTGCTACTACCAAAATGTCACAGTGAGGTAATGCATCATAAAAACAGTATTACCCAGCAGAAAAAAATAAAATATAGCAACCAAAAGAAAAGATCACTTTGAAAATACCCCAGTGCTTTGGACAGATAATCAGTCACAGCAATCAGCCTGAAAAAAATTCAGCAAGCATTGCAGCATCCCTTACCTTTGAGGCAAAATGCTCCACATCCCATTGTACACTATCCAAGTCGTCATTTTAACAGCTAGCTAAGAAGTCCTCTTCTTAACAGCTCTCTCTTCTGCTGCCTTGCATAGCTGTATTCTGTGCTTTCGAGTCCATTTCTTGACAGAATACTCAATGCATATTGCACCTCTAAGCTCAATGCATTATAGACTTGACTGACTGCCTATATAATTTAATATGATGCCACAAGAGACTCATACACCATCTGCAGAGCAAACAAAGTTTGCCAGTCTCATTCTGGCAAAATTTCATTCTGGAAAGCTGAACGTTTGACATACTGTGCAACCTCATTTATCCAACAACCTTACAGAATTCTTCAGCCATTAAATTTTATTAGGATGAATATTATTATAGCAGTGGTGAAGGATGGGAGTGCATATACTGAGAAATCAGGGAACAGCACGAGGTGAATTTCCCCCTCCTTTTCCCTTCAGTTCTCCATTCACTGCTTGATCAATATCCACCCTCATAGTATATCCATCACAATCATCTACTCCTTCTCCCCCAGATTGCCTGCATTGTTTTCTTGCCCATCCTTTGTTTTTCTCCTCTCCATTTCTATTTATGCCCTTGCACAGAAAATGAGGTTTAAAAGTATCTCACTCTATTCAGTAGTTTCAAACAAACCTGCAGGTCTTCTCACTAACATTCAGGTAAATATAAATAGAAAGGCAAATACATGCTATACATGACTGATTCATGTGCTTTGGTTTAGTGTGATGTTTGAAACACCCACGATGGTTTACATTATGTGTGAATTACAGTACGGCTTGCTCAAAAAACTGATTTACCTCTTAACTTACATAGCCAATGAGTACTTTGGCTGTAATGTAACGTTTGGGCTCTGTCTTTCGATCCTGCTCCTATCTCTTTGTAGGCCTCAGTACATGACTCAAAGAAAAACAATGGACAGACCCCCAAAGTGAAAGGGGGAACTGGTAACACAATCTCCTGCTTTAGGTTCCTTCTCCTCTCACTTTCTCCCTTGGGCCTCTGTATAGGCAACCTCTCTCAGATTTGTTTAAGCACATTTATGAAAAATCTGATCAGCTTCAAGCAACCCTGAGATTTTCCTACTTTCTTCTGTACTTCTCTACTATTCACATATTACCCTCAACAATGGAGAGATCATGTGATAGGGTCAACTGAGGCCACTTTTTTCTTTTTCTTTAATGGTGCCAAGGAACCATAACAGACACTGAAGTTAGATGGTTGAATATATTTGGGAGGATTGGTGGATGGAGGGGATGGCTGTGGAAGGATCAGAGGGTCTTCTGATGCTGCTGGAACTTTCAGTGGCAATTAAGAACTCTGGTAGCAGGAGTGGTGGAGGCTGGAATGATGATCATTGAGGAATGGCCCTGTGGGCAGCGGGCTCTAAGATAGCTCTTGTACCATGGGTATTGCTGCCACCAAAGAGCTGATTCTGGATCTAGCAATGCCACCAATCAGCTGTTGAGGGGTAGCATGCCTTGACTGAGCCACCGATCAGCTACTAGGTGCTGGGCTGCCAGGTGCTAGCACGGTGGCAGGGAGAACCTGTCTGGTGGTAGAAGCTTGCTGTGGTGGTGGTGGCTACCCAATATACCTAGCCTCAGTCTGCTGGAGTGCTGGTAGACCAGGTGCTGTGAGGAAGCAGCAATGGGAGTGGGATCAGGCCAGTGTGTGAGAAAATTCTGCTTCCTTTTCCTGCCTCTTCCAATGTCTTACTATGTTTCATTTTCAGTTCATATTTCAATGGATTAATCTTAATATACGAGAATAGCATAAGTGCTAAACTTCAGTTAAAATTGCAGAGCTCCATAAGGAGGGCTTTTTAAAATTTGATTTCACCACCTTCATAACCATATAATGGCAGAACAATTATGTAATCAGTTCCAAAGTTTGAACATCCAGATGATCTCACCTAAAATTTCAAGGGAGTAGCATTACATTTATGATGTTTGAAAACCATTTTAATTTCTTCAATCGCATTTATTTAGGATACAAGATGTTCCCGTGATATCCCTGTCTCAAGCAGAAAAAAACAAAAGCGCTCAATCTTACTTGAAGTCTGTTCTTTCCATTCCTTACATGTTTCCCCTCAACTCCAGCCCACCCAATTAGCATCTCTATTAAAAACTGGAACTTTAGCAAGAAGGGGTGAGAACTTTGTGAGATGGTTTTGCTTGTCTATTGAACAGAGGTAACATTATACTAATAGTTTAATTTGTGAAAATGGATGAATACTATATCTGCCACATAGCACTTTTAGTCACATAACAAATAAATATAGAAATAGCACTGGAATGGTTGGTTAAAAGGTTTTGTTCCTTGAAGAGGAAATTTAATTAAACCATATAATGCCAATTAGTGTCATTTCTAATTATATTATGCCTTCCTAGAAATAATGCAGATGGAAGATTCTAAAGTTACCTAGACGTTTGATGTTAATAGGATAAAATTATCTAGGCCATGAGAAAATCCAGATAGTGGTGGGAAGAAAATACATTTTTCCCAAAATTGTATATTTTCCAATTGAATTACTAGATACTTCAGAGCATTAACTGCATGAGAAGCAATGTGCCTCCAATGTATATACAGCAATATGTCCATTTGGTATCATTGTTTTATTCTTTTGCAAATAAAGATTATTTTTAATGAAATCTGGCAAATTTTCTCTTTATGAAATTTACCAGAAATAATCCATTTGACAGTATTGTATTCTGATACTTTTTAGGCATAAAAAATTGTAGTAGAAAACTTGTCTACCAGCACAACCCCTCCCTCCCTCCCTCCCTCCCTTCCTCCCTCAAAAATAGAATATAGAAAATAATAGCTTGGTGAACAGAATGAATACTGAAGATGATGACACTGATACTGCAAAGCTTAAGTATAATATTTTCTAATTGCTTCACTAGTTTGACTAGGGCCAAACCATGCATCAATACAGGTGATACTCTTGTTTAAAGAGCAAAATTTTAATATGATTTTGAAGATATACATTAGCTAAAGAGGTAAATTCCACCTGCTCTTATCATTTTAAACATAATGTTACACATTAAACATAATAATAAAAATACCAATCACATTCTACAAACAACAAAATATTATAAAACTGAAATGTTTCACCTGGAAAATGGAAAAGTAGTAACTAAAAGAATTGCATTTACAGAAAAATTCTCACATGCAAGGATTTAACTGTCTTTATGAATATTTCCTTTACAACACTTTGGTAGATTTAATTTTTTTTTCTATTCTTAAAAAGCATTTCAGTTTTTATAAAAATATGTACCATGAAAATAGATTTAAGTTCTACGCTATGGAAATATGATCAATCGATAAACTTTTATATAGTTTATAGTATTTCTGTACAAATAAATTTTATTTGTAGTTATCATAGCTAATAAATAAGCTGCTCCCTATGTGTAATACACTGCATTTTGTCTCTAAAATCAGATTTCTTGGCTTGTTTCAGAGAAGATTGTGGAATACTCTCCCCACAGGAACACATGTAGCCTCTACCTTGCTGCAAACATTAATTACCCATGAGGATTATGTACTGATAAAATCTGAAGCTAATTTTGCAGGATAGTTCTAACTAATGAGAGCCAAAAAGACACAATTCATATTTAAGAAGAGGAAAAAAAAGATTGCATATAAATTGTTTGCATCACAACACTTTTGTCTAAATCTGTGAAGTTACCATATTTGAAATACTTTCCCTGCACTTCAAAAGTGTTTCGGAACCTAGAAAAGGTGCAGAAATGGGCAATCATGACAATCAATTCATTAGGAAGATAGGCATTTAGGCTTAATTTAACAGAGGTAAACCTCATGCAGATGTGTAGGGAATGGATTGAAATGCTCATAATTTCTTCTAACGCTAAGCGGTTGACATCATTCAATAAAATTCTTTTACTTGTGACAGACAAAAAGAAGGAATTCTTCAAAGTATTGTAGTATATTTTTAAAGCATTTTTATAATAATAATGCTTAAAATCCTCAATCACAAAATGCCCATCTCAAAGGCCATGCATTTTTACATCTTTTTTGGGGGGGGAGGGTTCTGTGAACTGGAAAAGGGATGCTCAGCCTACATATAACCTGTCTGCTTCACCTTCCATAACCCTTAAAAAGACATTCCCCAATTTAAGGAATGCTGTGGGGGGGGGGGGCAGGAACGCTAAAAAAAAGTCAAGGTGGTGGCCACAACTGCACAACTGAAACCCTGCTCCTATTTCTAGGTGTTACACCTGCAACACAAGTTAAAAGGGGTGGGTTTTTGTGTAGTTGCAGCTTAAACCCTCTGCCCAGTAACTCTTGTCTACAAATACTGTGTAAAAATTTAGACCTGCCACATTGTGTCTTTCCCACAAAATCCAGAATACCATTTTAATTAATCTCTTTGTCACTTTCACTGCCACTTCAAGCCCTCTTTTAGTCATATAGCCTACAAGTAATCTTTTTTTAAACTCTGTATGCTGTATTCCCCGTAGTAACATATGGCTGCGAGAGCTGGACCATAAGGAAGGCTGAGAGAAGGAAGATAGATGCTTTTGAACTGTGGTGTTGGAGGAAAATTCTGAGAGTGCCTTGGACTGCAAGAAGATCAAACCAGTCCATCCTCCAGGAAATAAAGCCAGACTGCTCACTTGAGGGAATGATATTAAAGGCAAAACTGAAATACTTTGGCCAACATAATGAGAAGACAGGACACCCTGGAGACGATGCTGATGCTAGGGAGAGTGGAAGGCAAAAGGAAGAGGGGCCGACCAAGGGCAAGATGGATAGATGATATTCTAGAAGTGACAGACTTGTCCCTGGGGGAGCTGGGGGTGTTGACGACCGACAGGAAGCTCTGGCGTGGGCTGGCCATGAAGTCACAAAGAGTCAGAAGCGACTGAACAAATAAACAACAACAACAATGTTGTATGAGCCATTAAAAACAAACTGGAATATAAATGAGGTAAATATAATGGGCAGAGGTAAGTACTAGAATATATTTAAAATGCTGTTAACAGGCATGTCATTTTTCTCTTAACTTGTCATGCAAAAAAGTATAATGCATAGCTTTTGGGTTTTTCAGCAAGTAACAAATAGGCACCTTTTTATTACAGCTGTGAAATTAAAAAATATGGTTTGTTTAGTAATCTTACCCAAGAAACACACTTGGGTAGGGCCTAGTACACCATTGTTAAACCATTTTAATTATTTCCAACCCAATAGAATGTTGGAAAGAAATTACAGAAAGAGACTTTAGACTCCCTGTGTCGGTCTGTCTGTCTGCAGGATAGCTCATCCAAAACAGAACAAAGTATGACCAGATTTGGAGAAGCTACCAAAAGGAAGGTAAGGTTTGATTTGAAAATGGGTTGAATCTGGCTAGTAAACTGGGGGAGAAAACAAAATCCTGAAAATTTTCCCCAATATATCCATATGGGAGAGGCAGTTGGACAGCAATTTGGAATGCTGGCAGCTCCTCCACTCTAACCCCCCTCCCTCCTCCTTTGTCACATGGGCTACTCCATGCTTCCAAGGGCCATGTATAGACAAATATATGGCCACTGTTGGTAAACAGGTTGGAAAGAATTCCAGAAGCCATGCTCTGCCTGCTTTTCCAGCCTTGTCCTAAGGTTGCAATTGGATCTTTCCAAGCTATTGGCAATTCCAACATCTATGTTTTTCTCCATGCTCTGTGTTCCTCTTCTGCATACCTTCCTTGTTATGGGTCTCTTTTGATTATTATTATTATTATTATTTTGTTCTTCAAAAATTTCGTTATCCCATTAA
Organism: Candoia aspera; assembly: GCF_035149785.1. NCBI lineage: Eukaryota > Metazoa > Chordata > Lepidosauria > Squamata > Candoiidae > Candoia > Candoia aspera. The sequence goes on along the minus strand of NC_086153.1, from coordinate 250,707,259 downwards.
CTCTGGGAGATCACTAAAGGATCTATTTGTTCTGCTACCACCACTAAACCCTCTTCTGGTTTAGAAATTCCTTTGTTTTGTCCTTTATTTCTTTATGTCTCTGAGGCAATGTGACCAGGTGGAACATGCAAAAGATAGAGAACAGCAGAGTCATTCTGCTGACATTTAAATGAACAAACAAATTACCTATTAATTAAATGTTTTTCAGCCTTTACCCCACATTCTTTCCTTTTTTTCAGATTGAATTTGTCATGGTCCTGTACATAACTTTTTACAGCATCACAAACTATTTACTGATCTCTGTTTCTAATAATTTTGTGATTTATATAGAAATATTTGCATGTCATTGTTATCAGAGCCTTCTAAATCTTTGCAACAGAAATGATAAACAGGAGAGGAGGAAAAACCATAAAACTAGAATGGAAATTTTGCACCTTGCCTCTATCAACAATCTTATAAAAACTTATCAATATTCTAAGTGGCATTAATAATTCAATGTGTTCAATGACTGTTGACTTGGGGAAAAGCTTTTCCTTCATCTTTTGCACCTAATACTTCCTCTGTGCACACATAAATGTGTGGCCACTATCTCAGCAATGAAAAAGAGTCAAAATTTCAGTTAGACTATGTGCATTAGCTCAAACCTTTAATCTTGACAGCAATCTCAGACTGGCTAGAAACACATGCAAGTTATTCTTGATACAGAAAGATGCTCTCATCATAATTTCCATTATGTAAGTAGACTTTCACCAGGAGTTATTTGATAATTTCATCCTTGGGATCTGTCTGTTCATGGTAGTAAGGCACAAAAGAATATAAAAGGCACATTCATCCAATTTCATATTGTAGCCATATTAAGTAGCTCTGCAAATTGTAATTTCTCAGACATCTAAGTTGTTTCTGAGCTGCTGGATATTAAACATAGCATAATCTAGTCACATACAGTAAATAAGCATAGTGTTCCAACCCTATATACATACTTACTGCATTCTATTTCTTTGAAGATGGGTATATTGATATTATAGATATACTGTACATACACAAACACACAGAGCCCCCACCCCCAACTATCCCCAGTAACTCAATGCAGGTTACAATCCATAAACTATATAATACAATAAAATGAAAATCACAATACTTAAACAATTAAATGTAAATAACTATAATAAAGTAATAGAGGCACAGGTTTTTACAAGGGATAACAGGGTATCCCTAACTAATTGCAAAAGTAAATATTCAAGTTTTCTCCTGGTATTGAAATGCAACCAACACTGATGCCAGCCAACTTCATGAGAAATACATTCCAAAGCCAGGATGCGCCTCTCCTAAGTGTGGGATGAGGTAGTTCACTGTAGATTCCCCCTGGCCTCAGTTTGTAGACCGTAATATTTTGTCAGGTATAAAGCAGAAGAATCACTTTCCCTCAAGCGTCATGGTCTTTTGTATGGGCATCTCTGAACAGGCAACCCTCTACATCAGAAGATACACATATAACTGAAACCTAATATCTTCTACTATGTTGGACAGTTGACCAAATCTTCAACTGCAATTTCCACCCCCTTTTGAGATTAAATAGGCAGAAAAGACCTTGCTAAATGCTTTTGTTCTTAGAGACTTCCTGGGAGCAGGATGGCAGTGAGAAGAAAGATAGGGCCCATTCCAAGATGGAATAAAATCTTCTAGGACTTCTATCTATACGTAGTAAGAAACCAGATGGATAGTGGGTTGGTGTATGTTATTTATTCTGGATATACTCAAAGCCTGTTTCTGATACCCCTCGTTAAATGAAGGAAGAAGTTGCTGGCAGCAGTGCATACCAGTGAAAGCTGTCACTGTTGTGTTACTTGGGCTGCCCTGGTTAGGTACAGAAGGCCAGACGGTAAGTCAGGGCCTTACAACTTTAAATGTGATTACTGAAACCTGGTATTATATGATTTACAAAGCAGTTCCTAACCTTAATTTCCTTTAGCCCAGAAACCTGTGGCCTTCCAGATATTGCTACACAACTTTAGTAACACCAACCAGCATGGTGAGTGATGAGTCATGCTGGGAGTTATAGTTTAATAATATTGGTGGGCCACCAGTTCCATGTCCTTGAATTCGGGAAGAACAAATCTGCTTTCATTTTCAGATCAAGCAACATTTATTTATGTATTTTCTATCCCGCCTTTATTGTTTTTATAAATAACTCAAGGCAGCGAACATAGCTCCTTCCTTCTCCTATTTTTCCCACAACAACCCTGTGAGGTGAGTTGGGCTGAGAGAAAGTGACTGGCCCAAGGTCACCCAGCCAGCTTTTGTTATAATAGAGGGAAAAATATGTATGGTATATCTGCTCATCCAGTTCCATATTGTTTTCTCACAAAATATGTAAATTGCAAAGTGCCTACCATTTGTTTAATATCCTCACAACTCCCAGCTTCTTAAATCACCACACAATGAACACAACTAGCATGTTAAAATAACCCTGACATGTGGCATAAAAAGTATTTGCAAGATGTCTGTCCTTGTAGAAGGGTGCAGAAAACCCAACAGGAACCTGCCATGAGACAAAGCAATGGCCAAATGGTAATGGATGCAAACTAAGGCAGCCTGCATCTGAGAGGATTAAGGGTTTTAAACAGAAGGCAGCAAAAAGTCAAAAGAACAAGCTAAAATGGCTAATAGGAAGTGAAACAATGGTGGGGTAGTAGTCCTCTCTTAATGGTGAGTGGAGAAGAATGAGGGCTCTGGGAATGACTGAATCAGAGTTGGCCTAGTACAATCTAGTATGCAATGAAGTAGGCAGGTCAATGTGTTGAAAGTAAAATTATTTGGGAGTTGGTCTGTATAATAAACAGATGGTTTGACTCCAGTAAAAAGGATGTTGCTGCAATAAAATTATATTAAAAAGAGCATTTTGGAACATAGATTTCCAACTGCATTTGTTGACCTGTTTCTAGTGCTTTTAGCTCCTGGTTAACAATTAGCTTCTAAGGAAAGGGTGTGGTTAATAATTTTTAATATTATTATCCTTGTATTGTTTTACTCACAAAAATTCATTGTGTACTATGTTAAATACAGGATGTTAAAATTATTGTGATTATGAGAAAAGAGAATAGTAAGATTTGCAGTATTTTGGATTAAAAAAATAAAAGATGCTTGGGGCATGGTGGGAACATGAAAGTAACACTTTTCTGTGTGCAGCTCTTTAAATCATGTGCGCATTTTCCTGGGACTATGTGGCAGTTGCAGCAGCCATACAATCCTAGGAAAAGGTGTGACTGCATTAAGGAGGTAGAGACAGGGGCCACATCCCCCCCTCCCAAGGGTCTTTTTGCCTTTGATTCTGAAGCACTGCCAAGCTGCGCTGTTTTTATTTATGTGGTGGTCTTGTTATTAGCTCAGCTTAAAAAAAAAAATAAGGCAAGAAAAAGTGTTTACAATAAATACAAGTTATAAGGGGAAAGATTTTGACTTCTCTCAAACTTTGCTTTGAGTCACCATCTTTGGATCATTTCTCTTAGAACATCTTTCATTTAATCCTCTTATGATTCATATACCCCGTGTGCCTTGACTTGTAATATGCAGATTGGCTTACTTTTTTGAGATATCTGCCTTGTTCATAGATGGAGGCTTGGTTTCTGAATGGGGCTCCATGCCTGGATGAATACAAACGATCCATTCATCCTGAGGCAAGAGATTCTCTCATTCAGTTTCCATTTGCCAATACTCCCTTGGGATTTTCACCCTCAGTGGCTTTTGCCTCCAAAGAGGTTGATAAATTTGGCCGGCGCAGCTCCCAAGGGTTAGGCAAGTTTGAACAGCTGGGCTTTTGGAGGAGCACCTGCATGCAAATGCCGTCCAAAAGGGAATCCTCCAGCCAGAAGTAAATGGCCTGACATTAGCCATAAGTAAGTAGAAGGAAATGAAGAAAATAAAGGAAAATGATAAGAGACAAAAGGACTTTATGAAACATAGTGCACAGCTTTTCATTTGTATTTCTCATTTATGCATTTAAAAACTCAGAATCAAGGTTTGATCACATCTAAGGGAGGCGGAAAAAACAGTTTTATTCAAATAGGTTTTTGAAGTTACAGTGCAAATCCAGGGACATATGACTAAAAATAAGCAACAGTCTGCCTAATTAGTTTGGCACAAGCTTAGCTTCTGATCAAAATCAAAACCATATTAATAGCAGGTGTATGCTTTCTGTTCCACAGCACAAAAAATCCCTAACCATACCCTTTCTTTTTAATTATGAACTATGCTTGAAGTCAATATGCTTGGCTTCTCCTCCTGCCTACTTTAAAAAAAAAAGGGGGGGGAGCAGGGAAGAGGGATAATTTATGATGTAAGGTTTATATAAATCATGTTCTGGATATATATATATATAAATAAAATAAATAAAAATAATATGATACATAAAGGAATGAAATGTGAAAGAATAAGAGCGAAACAAATCACATCTGATTTATTTCAGACTTAACATGTAAGCTCAAGGATCTAAAGCAAAGACTTAAATAGGCAATGCTAGAGAATTCTCACACTGCATCCCCAACATTTCAGCATTCACTCTTTATCTGTGGGATCAAGTCTGTTAGAGGGGGAGGTTTAGTAAGTGTTGTTCAGCCATCATTCCTGGTTATGTACATCTGTGGTCAATTTTCCACGCTTTCTTCCATAAAAGGTAAATGAGACGCTGTACTTGCAACAGGGTAATCTAAACAGTATGAACAATGTTACTGTTAAAGACCATCTGGCTCAGCTAGTGCTGCTCTGAACATTTAACTCCTTGGAGTAAAATACGAAAATTCAGTAAGAGATGTTTTGCTTGTTAAAATAGTTTCCAGGTAGGCAGAGTTCATGGCTTATAAGGACCTTTATGTTCCTCTTTCCTTCCAATACTGCTCTGTCAGAGCTGCTGGAAAACATTTCTTCAGTTCTTTTGGAAACTAATGTCTTAGTTTTCCTTTTACAGGAAAGTTATATTAATGCAGATTTATAATTAAAAGAAGGGAACATTTTTCTATTTAATTTGGGGGGATTTATCTTTCCATTTTTGGTTTGGAGCTCTTCCCCCTGCCCTTCTATATATGAGTGGAAGGGGACCAGAATGAGTATACTGTACTTTCTCTCTCTCACCCCTACAGCCACTCAAACAAACAAACAAAGCACATATATAAAGGTTCACCAATTTCTCTCTGTGAGAGCACTTTATATATGTTCCCTCCAAATACGTCTGCTACCGTTTAGAACAGTTACCACTGGACGAGGAAGGGAATAATAAGAAGAGGAGAAAACCACAAAATACAAAGCAAATAGAACAACTGTGGCAAAAGAAAGCAAAGATAGTAGCTTTAACACCATCAAACAACATCTGCCTATCCCAGGTCCTTGGGAAGGACTCAAAAGGTGGATGAAAATGCCAAATCCAGTCTAAACATCTGGCTGACTGTGCGACGAACAACAATATCCATCTTTGTTATCTAGTGAGTGCTGAAGGTGGCTGCCAGTACATAATTAAACTGGTAAATCAACTATTAACTACCACGGAACCTTAATTTAATGAACCCCCATTTACCATACTTTGGATGCCATGACCATACGTCCCTCTCAACATCTCCTTAAAAAGAGGCAAGGGAGGTAAATTTATATCAATTTTACCTTAGTTTTATGACTTCCACAGCCATTTTTGTCATTTGGGTCATGATGTCATGATGCAAATGATATCATTTCTATTATAATATTGTGTTAAATGATGCAACTGCATCATCTGCATCATGACATTTTTAAATTGCTGCAGCGATGGACTTTCACATTTAATGGAGCAGGGGAATAATGGATACCCCCCCTCCCCAGTATTAAAGCAGCAATTGTCTGTAATTCGGACTGAAAAGACTTGGCTAAACAGGAAGGTCTTAAAAGGGAAAAGGTGAATAAGCACAATTCCCAAGGGAATTTGTGCCACAGCTTGACAGCAATATAGTAGAAGCCACTCTCCCAAGTGCTGAAGAAGTAGACCTGGACATTGACAGCAATAAAAAAAAAATACAGCAACTATGGTGAGTTTGTTGATATGTTATCTGAAATGGAGGAGGAGCTGAGAAAGAGCCTCAGCTCAGCTTTGCAATCTACCACCTTACTTCACAGGCAGAGGTTCACTTCTTCATTGATAGTCTGAGGCTAGATCCTAATTCTCCACGGGCAGTTTAACAATTCAAATAACTCTCTCAGAAAATTAAGTTTACCTCAGAATGAAGGGGCAGGGAGAAAGGAAAGGAAGGCGCCCCAGGCTCTTCCTTGAAGGATCAATCTGTGGCTTGTTGCCACATCTGAATCAGCCTCAAGGCATTTTCCAAATAAAATAAAATAGCTGGAGCCTTTATTTGAGAGATACATAAGCCACATCTGAAAAGAGGCATATTGCAGACCTTCTTTCTAATTTTGCAAGAAAAGAGTTAAATGTTATCTCCACAAATCATGCAGCTGTGCAAACTCTGGCTGCTTTAATAAAAGAACAGAATTTGGCTCCTTGCTCCCCTTCTCCATTTAATTACTTTGTTAAAGAAAATGAGAAAGCATACTTCAACAGTTTCATAACTTTTTCCTATTTTCTTTCCAAATGAATTTTGTTTCAGTGGGGAAAGAAGCAAGGGTTAAATCTGAGCCTATACATTTTCTCAGAACATAAACAGGAGTACAAAGGGGGATTTTCACATTCACTGGGCTTGTTTCCCTGTGAGTCCCATGGCTACATTAAACACAAACAGGGCCAGATCTGGTTTCGGCATATGCTGCTAAGCCCACATTCAACTAAACCATATTTTTTTTTCCACCTACTTATTTTTGCAGGGTTAAGGTCAGTCCTTCTCCTCCCCTTTCTTTTTACTAAATGGTATTTATATTGGTACCCCCAGATATTAACTGAAATTTACACAATTGCAAATATATATATATTTTAAAAAAAATTCTCCCCCCACTTCAAAATGGATAAACAAGCTTTGCATTTGAACATATGCTTTACAATTATAAATAAGAGTTGTAACTGCACTGAACCTTTGCTTATCATTATGCATTTTGAAATCTGAGTTGATTTAACATTTTTAAAGTCATACTTAAGAATGTCTTTTCTTTTATGGAAAGTGTGAGATTTACATTATAATTACAATTTTAGATCATGTCACATGTTTATTTCTAAAGAGGTAGGGTGGAATTATTAAAATTCCATTTGGAAAATGAAAAAAAAATCCCTTAGTGCACTCCTACTTTATATGTAACCATCTAGGTTTCATCTAGAATTAAAGTACGTACATTAAAGTTCACTGAAATTGATTTGCATTTGTCATGACTAATATCCCACTGATTTCCATGCCAGCTAAATATGATTAACACCACCTGGGAATAACCCATTGTATTCCAGTGTATACAAATCACATATGATTACTCAAATACTGTCAGGTCTAACAACTAAGTATTTCACTGTTTTATTCCTTTAATGGAGTTGTATCTAAAAGAAATGTTTCTTGTCTTGCCACTTCTTGGCTTGTCAAGAGTTTTCCATTCCTAGATGTTTCTTAGACCTTTTCCCAGGAGAGGTGGCTCTTTTTATATTATTTTTATATTTTCCAAATGTATTTTTTTCTGTAACTTGAATGCAGTTGAATTTTGCCTCTCTAGGTGTATCAAAATATGCATTTCTCTCTCCCCTTCCCTACAGTATAGTTTGAAGGCAAAATTGTCCTGCTTGTATCTTTCATGGTAAACCTGATGCTTAGTAATTCAATAACTTTTTAATTTTTTTTAATTTCAAAAACTGCAAAACTTGTTCTGTTGCACTTGACATTAAATAAATGCACTGTTATATTATATGATATGATATGATATGATATATGATATGATATGATATGATATTATATTACAGGCATTCAGCCTATTTCTTTCTAGAGGCATAATTTTAATTGTTTTAAAATGGAAAAATGCATATTTTAAACTTACTCTCAATGTTAGTACACTGCTTTATTCTGTTCTCCTTGCAAAGCATACTTCAGTCCATATAATGACATTCCAATTATTTAATGACATAAAAAGACTCCTAGAGTGTGAGTGAAAAAGATTACTGCCAAGAGAATATTGCAGCTGGTTGGTTATCTCTGGATTCAGCATTCATTATTTAAGTCAAATGCATATTATGAGACCTTGAATGTTATACTGACTCATCCTCTTTAATTTTCAATTTCCAGTAAAAGGATCCATTAGTTTTTGGCACCAGTCAAGTTGTGTAATAATCTATCAAAAGGGCAATACTTAATGTGATTTTTCTTCTATTTCTTCTGTGCTACTTTAATCAGAATAACATTTGTAAAGATAGAATTTTTATATATGTCTATTCCATAATTACCACTGAGTTCAGTGGGGTCCAGTGAGTATTGGATTGCAGACTAAATTTATGTCTTGACTAGTTCTATAAGACTCTCATTTAAGTTTCCTGTAGCTCCAGAAACAAGGACATAGATTAGCACTCTTGGGAATATTCCTGTGACATACAGTATGTCACAGTGAAATTGAAATGAACACTTTATATTCTTAGTGTCCAAAAAAAAAAAATTGGATAAAAAAGAAGTTATATATGCTCTGTCAGGAAACAAAGCCAAGAACTATGCTGAGCCGGTATTCCAACTCTAGTTCTTTACTGATCTCACCTTATAGACAGAATCTTGCCAGACTAAGGCTAATTGCTAACCTAAGGGAAAATAACCCAGAAGGGCTCTAGGGTGGAACTACCTTGAACTTTTTAACCTTCCCATCAACAGAGTCCAGGCTGCAAAGTCTCTTATCAGTCTGGAATGTGTTCTCTCCCTGGGAACCAGCAGCAGCACCGCAATCCACCACATCACCCCCTCCTTCAGAAACACATTCCAACACAACTTTGAGAGTGCTGAGACATAAGGCTGCAGGTGTAGATGGTGTAACTGGAGAAATGTCGACTCTTGAGTATCTTATAATTCTTATAATTGACATTCAGTGAAGAAATTGGTCTATATGATTGAGGTTTTCTTGGATCATTCCCTTCTTTGTAATATATGAGTCTTCCCGTGCCTTGTATTGCTTTTGTCTCTCAGATGTTGTTCATCATCCTTACTAATAGTTCTAACAATTCTTCTACATTGGATGATTTACAGAACGTATATAATAAGATGAACAGCCTTGAATTATGGAATGTTTTGCATGACCATGGAATTGAAGGTAGCTTGCTGAGTTCAGTAAGAATGGTATAAAATGGAAGAAAAGCATGCATGAAATTAAATGAGATGCTTAGCGAGTAGTTTAACATGGAGGATGGAGTAAGAAAAGGTTATGTGATGTCACCTTAGTTGTTGCACGTATAGCTAATTATGTAAAGAAAGGTTGCAGTGATACAAAAGACTGAGAATATGATTGTGTATTTTGATATGCAGATGATACCGTGTTGTTGGCTAAAAACTCAAAAATGATTTGCAGTGAATGTTAAATTGTATGAGGTAACAAGAAGGGACACGGTGGTGCTGCGGGTTAAACCGCTGAGCTGCTGAGCTTGCCGATCAGAAGGTCGGTAGTTCGAATCCGCGTGAGGGGGTGAGCTCCTGTTGCTAGTCCCAGCTCCTGCCAACCTAGCAGTTCGAAAACATGCAAATGTGAGTAGATTAATAGGTACCGCTTCGGCGGGCAGGTAACGGCTTCCGTGTAGTCATGACCACAGAACTGTCTACGGACAAACGCCGGCTCTTCGGCTTTGAAACAGAGATGAGCACCGCCCCCTAGAGTCGGACACGACTGGACTTAATGTCAAGGGAAACCTTTACCTTTACCTTTACCTTTACCTTTACCAAGAAGTACATATCTGAAAATTAACATATTAAAAAACAAGGTATCTGTGTCTGGCAAGGAAAGTAGAGTGAACAATTGCAAGTTATTCGTAAAAGGCAAAAAATTAAGAGCAAATAAATTAACTTGTGTAACCTTGATAGAATATTTATTAAAGACTGCAAATGGTATTAGCAAGGTAGCAGATAGTACGTTATCTTCTGCAAGAAATTAATATTTGTCATTAAAGTGAAAATGGCTGCATAAAAATGCTTTTGTCCAGTTTATTATATAAAAGTGAGGGTGGATATGTCAGGAGAAAAAAAATAAGTTAAATGCTGGGAAAGAAATACTTTGTATGATTAAATCAGAAGTGATAGGGTCAAGAACGATGGATGCTTTAAGTATGAGAATTGAATAAAAAAGTGGGAGATCATTATGAAATCAGTATATTCAGGTGGTCTGGTCATCCAGAGAGAACAAACTGTGATGAAACTGCAAAAAATTATATGAATAGTGAATAGGTAGAGAAAAAGAAAAAAACCCAAGTAATTCATAGTTGAAAGAGTTGATGAAATCTTCAAAAACTGTACAAAAAAAAATGCAACATATGAAGCAGAGTATGGACATTATGGAAGCAAGGATCATTTGCAAAGACAGAAATATATGGAAAGATATATTGAACTGTGTCAGTCTAAACTAGATTTAGTTACATTTCCCTTTCATCTCATATCTTCAGTTTCTTCTACTTACTCTTTTTCTGAATGTTGAATATTGTTGTTTACTCCAAAAGGGAAAAGTGTAATGGGTATGTACTGTATGTATGTATATATGTATTGGCCAGGGTTCTACATCAAAGAAAGGAGTTTCCCCTGTTCAAATATTTTCCCCTTAATATGTCAACAGCAGGAAGGACCTATTGATGGCATGATGGTAGGCAGTGGGCAACAGCATCATATAAATAATCCTTATGCTTCACTAGAATGATCTACAGGGAGATGCCTTAGGTCCATCTAGTTCAATATTCAGAGAATAATTGAGAGTGTAGGGTGTTTTTGAAGTGGAATAGTTAATATTGTCATCAATAGTCAAGTATTTTGAGAACTATATCTTATTAGCTGGTTAGCAACATCTACAACTCCAATAAAATTATGGATCAAATATAGGCAAATTCTGGTTATGCAGTTACAACTTCTCTAATTCCCCTTTAAATACACGACCAAATTCTTAAACCATGTGTGCAAGTGATATTATTTTTTTGACAGGGAATACTTCTATCAAAATATAAAAACCACACACATGGGAGACAACAATAGTAACAATTTAGTCTCCAACCCAAACACATTTTATACACAATCTATGTAGTTTCATTCCAACACAGATGTTTTTTGTGGCATATCTTCCATGGAACAAACAAAAATGTTGCATTATAAGTGGAGTCCTTATAAACATGACATGTTTATGGACATGGATATTGAAGTGTGTCTTATATTAATTTTCTAGAGTGGTACTGAGACTTTAAGAGCAGATGTGTCTTTTTTTTAAAAAAAATCGGCTGTTCTGTTCAATAATAAAAATCCCCTACCTTGTGAATTTTCTGCTCTTTATAATATGGCATAATGTGCAATAAGAACTTGCTTATCAGCAGTGTGTCCACAGAATGGCCAACCTGAACTAAGACAGATAAATTTCTACTAGAATCATTTTTTATCCAAGGGCACTGAAGCATAAACCCTGTGCTTACAGCACACAGAAGAATATCAGAATCAGATGGATGAACCAAAATAATGTATATTTCTACACCTATGTTACCTATTGAGGTAGAAACATCTTCAAAGTTCTTATAATTGTGTTATAGCTATTCCCCGAGATTAAGTTTGGCTTAATGGTTAAGGTGCTGGACTACAAGCTGAAAGACCTCAGTTCTAGTTCTCCTTTAGGTGCAGAAGCCAGCTGGGTGTTGTTAGACCACTGACTTTCTCTCAACCTGAGAAATAAGGCAATGGCAAACCACTTCTGAAAATGTAGCCTAGGGAAAAAATAACATAACATCATAACACATTCCATATAGTGCTACACATACCATAAATGTATAGGATCACAGTTATGGAGAAGTAGCTCCTTATTGTTGCAAATATATCTTATGAGGGCTTTTGGAACTTAAAACCAGATAGATAGGTCCTATTATTCAGGACCTTCCAATCCATAATGGACAGAATGAAATAAAGATGGGGGCAGAATTCAACTGGCTCTTCCCAGGACTTCTAGGGATTCTTATTTTTATTATGCATTTATCAAACAAAATTTTAAAAAGTGAAAAACAAATACAACCTGAAGCCAATCTATAAACCTTGAAAACATATGCAAATGCCCTAAACAATTAAAGTCTTTCAGAATAAAGATTATCTTGTGTTGTAAGAAAGTTTCCATTCTACTTTATTAATATAGGGAATTGTTCTGAATTTTCATTTGATATGGTCAGTAGGAAAACGTAACGTTCTATTATGTTACTTTCAAGCAAGTATAATGCACTGTAGTGTTTGAATACAAAAGACACAGACTTAGATCCTTTGTCAGCATTAAGTCAGTGTGATATACTGGTTGAGCAATTGGGCTAGGACCATACAGATTCAGTTGAAGCCCACCTTCTACCATGGAAACTTGTTGAGTGACTTCCTTTTTGTTTAATCTACTGCACAGGGTAGCTGTTCTGAAAAAGAAAAAAAAAAAAAGGAGGCCAGAATGCTATGTAGGTTATCCTGAGCTCCTGAAGAATATAAATTTAATAAAGAAAGAAATCAGCAGGTGGCTTTATGCATGTTACTTATTATCTTTATCCCAAGAACTTGGAATATGACAAGAAGAAATATTTAGATTAAGTAACTCAGCAGGTGATATGCAGTTTGCTTTAGCTGGTATAACAGAACGAAATAAACAATCTTTCATACTACTAATACATTTCTAGTACACATAAATCTACTGAACTTTTCAATAACATTTAACTACAGGACAACACCAGTGGACCAGTGCATAGCAATCAAAAGATTTATTCTTTTTATCAAACTAAAATACAAGAATTCCAAGAAGTATGTTTAAATTATAACTGAAAATATATGGTTATGAAAGGAAAGCATTTCCTCTACTTTTGCCATGACACAAACACAGCCTTTAGTTATACCTACAGATTTTCACAATGGTTTGGATTTATGATTTAAGCAGGAGATTGGGGGTCTTTTACCTTCAGGTTAAATGAAGTTTAAATGTATTCTAGGTTAGCGCAGTTTGCCAGTGCCCTTGCTGGTGGCCTGTGCTCTCATGAGTTCAGTATTTATTCTATACAATTTAAAGAGAACACCGATCTTTAATTTGCAGAAGTAGCTCCTCTGACAAACCAGTGATTGGTATCTCTCTCTACCCCCTTAGCTTTAAGACTTCCTAAAAAGCTTTGCCCATCCAGATGGAAGCCAGCTAATTAAAATTAACTTAATATTAAGTGCCAAATCCAACCAACGGATTTTGAACACTGTACTTCCAGATCCACTGTTCAGCTAAACTCCAATTCATTTTTTTAATCATTCCTTGCATCTTTTTCTTTAGTTCACAAAAACAGCAAAAATGTTTTGAAGACATATTTTCATGTTGTGATTTCTCAAGCACAAAATGTTAATAAATACTGAAAAAGCAGTACTGCCAGATTCCTTACAACCACTCACACACAATTCAAAACACATAAGCTATGATGGCACCCCGAATAGTTGTCTCCTATAAGAACTTTAGAGCAAGTTCAGTTTGGCAAGCTGTCTATCAAATGTAATCCTATCAAACAAGTTGGAGATCAAAAAGTAGGTATGTTTAGGCCTTTACCTGCATAAATAATAAAATTGTGGTGGTGATGGTGGTGGTGGTGGTGGTGATAATGTATTAAACTTGTATGCTGCCCAACTCCCAATGTCTCTAAGTGGCTCACAACAACACAGTATATTGTTCTATAGTAACCTAATAAATCTAAAATGTTAAGATCGATCTGTAGGCCTATTTCAACATTATTCATTCATCATGCAGTACTGCACGTGATACGACCATAAAAAGAATCCATGAAAACATTACAACTGCAAATGTTGCTGTGCTTATCTATAACAGTATACCTAACACATAACATGCTTCATTCATCTTAAACTCATTCAGTGATGTAATGGGTCATACATCTGCGATATCAACCACCATCAGGAGAACTACATTGGTATATTATGTCAAAAGGAACATCTCCCATATTGGCCTGCTATGTACTGTATATTATGATAAGCTATGGTTTAATCAGGGTTTCTTGAACACAGTTGACTAAATTGACAAAACACACTAAACAGTAAAAGTTGATATACAAACCAGAATGGTAAGGTTCATCTGAAAAAGACAGTGCAAATCTTTACCATGTTATGGCTTAGAGCAATATGTGATCCAAGCCACTACATTTTAAGTGCATATTTAAGAACAGTAAAAAGTGCCCATTTGATACGACTGCATACAGTGAGGAAAAGGACCAGGCGTTGGATTCAGTTAATCTAGTTCCATTATACCACATTTATAAATATCTAACTTTTGTGGTTCTCCAAGTCTTGCCTTTCTTCCAATTGTATTTCACCTCACCTAATGCACATATGGCTTTCAGTGGTTCTGCTGCAGCTTCGGAGGGCCCTGGAAGAAGTGGATTACCTGGAATCCTTCCAGTCAGGGTTGAGGCCTGGGTATGGGACCAAGACAGCATTGATCATACTCTTAGATGACCTCTGGTGGGGGCAGGATGGGGTAGTGTGTCCATCCTTGCTCTTCTTGACCCCTCAGTTGCTTTTGATACCATCGATCATGGTATCCTTCTGGGGTAGCTCTAGGAGTTGGGGGTGGGTGGCACAGTGTTGTGCTGCTCTTTTCCTTCCTCCAAGGTCAGTTCCAGCTGGTGTTGACAGTGGGGAGAAGTCCAGCCCACAGCCCCTCCTTTATGGGGTTCCGCAGGTCTTGGTACTTTCTCCTCTCTTGTTTAACATCTACATGAAGCCACTGGGTGAGATCATCCAATGATCTGTGGTGAAGTATTTTCAGTATGCTGATGATACTCAGCTTTACATCTCTACCCTAGGCTGCCAGACTGATGCCATGGAGGTTCTGTCTCAGTATCTAGAGGCTGTGGTGGCCTGGATGGGGTGAAACAGGCCTCAGTTCAACCAAAGCAAGATCAAGTGGCTTTGGGGTTTTGGGCCTCCTGGTTCCAGGGACCTTCCATCTTTGGTTTTGCATGGGGTGGCACTGCCCCAGACACCCGGCATGCAATCTGGGGGTCCACCTGGACTCCTGGTTCCTGCTCAAGGAGCAAGTGGCAGCTGTGGCTAGGAAGGCTGTTGCACAGTCTCAAGTTGTGCATCAGTTGTGCCCATTCCTGGACCAGGGGGCCCTGCTCACAGTTACTCATGTCCTCGTGACCTCCAGATTGGACTATTGCAACTTGTTCTACATGGGGCTGCTTTTGAAGAGCATTTGGAAGCTTCAGTGGCATAGGCAGTTAATGGTGTAGGTTTTTGGGCACATGTGATACCACTGTTCCACAAGCTGCATTGGCTTCCAGTGTGCTTCCAGGTGCAATTCAAGGTGTTGGTAGTTACCTTTAAAGTCCTTCTTGCCTTAGGAACAGGCTACTTAAAGGACCATCTTTCCCCAATTCTTTGTGTTCATATGACCCAGTCCAGCAGGAGGAGCACAATCTGGGTACTAGCAGCTAAGGAGTGTCGGCTGGCAGGGCCCAGGAGGAGGGTTTTTTCTGCCATGGTGCCCATCCTGTGGAACATCATTCCACTTGAGATTAGGTTAGCCCTGAACCTGCTGGCCTTTTACAAAGCCCTAAAACTTGGCTTAGTGCCTGGAGCCCTGGAAGTGTGATGGAGCCCATCTCTGTTTTGTTGACAGTTTATGACATGGCTCAGCTGCCAAGTATTTTTATTTTACATTACGTATTTTATTTTTTATCTATTTTATTGTAAGCTGCCCAGTGTCACATGGGTGGCCAGTTAAATCAAATCAATCAATAAATAAATACAAACTTGTTCAATGTGACCAGAAGCCATCTGTATCTCCTATTTTGATTCCTGCCAGAACCTCCAGGTTGCACTGACTTGATTCTTCTGTGCTGCAGCACATGCAAGAGTGGTCAGTACTTAAACAAATTCAGCAACACCATGCAGAGCAGATGTTTTCAGGTACAGTAGTGAGTACCATCATGTAATTTCATGTACAGTTGTCAGGCACTTTTTTTTAAAATCAAAAGAAGTGACTGAAATCTCCCAAAATCTTGTGTGTTCTTTCTGGAAATCTCTTGAGTTCTCAAGTGAGAATATGAAGATCTTAGGAAAACCTAACCATTTAAATTCTAATTTTAGAGGTCTGATAGTGCCACTTCAAGTTTACATGGTTGCCATGGATGTACAGGCCACATGCTGACAATTTCTGCAATATGAAGACAAAGTTTTCAAACGATGGTTGTCTCTTTCCTTCCTGGCCTTGGACACTGAAAATCCCAAGACTTTAGGAAAATGATGACGGTAACTCAGAATTCATAGTTACCCTTCTGGATCTACCCACTATACTCATCTACAAGCACTGGGGGTACAGTCAACAACTACCTTCTGAAAAATATTGGAGAAAAGAGTAGGAAAGGAATAGGCACTGCTTTCCTGCAGGTCCTTTTCACTACATTTCTTTTTAAAACTGTAAGCATCTATGATTATCACTTAGAAATAGCTAAAGAAGGATGTAAAACAGAAGCAAAGACATTAGTTTTATTAAGTAGATTAGAATTTTGAGTGTTATGATGGACCTCTGCATCTTTTTTTTAAGTTAGAAAGAACTAAGCTAGGCATTTGTGGAGAAGTGTTATATGATTCTAGGGAATAAATTGACAGCAGAGTGCTAGGTAGAAATAAAGCAATCAATGTAACCAATGGAAAACCAAAATGAGAACACTGAGGTAGTTAAGTGACAGATGATCAATTATTACTATGGAATCAAGAGAAGAAAAAACATCTTTTTTCAAATTTTATGAAAGAAAAGGAACAACAAAGAGATAAGAATTAAAAACTAAAGCAAAACTGCTGAGTCTGTTTAACACAGTGGATCTGACGTCAATAAATAAGGCAAACAAATGAAGGGGAAAGGAACACTTCGGGGAAAATATGTGAACGTTGGTCTTGGCAATTGTTTGATACAATAGTGAACCACCCAGCAGAAATATCTGACAGCTGAGCAGAAATAATGAAAAGGTAAGATATATCAGCCGGGGGGGGGGGGGGCATCTTGGTTGTATCAGATGTGATATGAGAACAGTGGGTAGATCCAGAAAGGTAGCTTTATGAATTGTGTGTCATTAATGTCCTAAGGTTTGGGATCTTCAGTGTTCCAGGAATAAAAGCATGTTGTAAGGGGCTGAGGAAGGTTTGGGGGGGTCTTGGGATCCCTCCTGAGCTGTGAGGTGGTGCTATGGAGGTTTGTAGTGGCTATCAGTTACGGTGATGGCAAACTCCAGGATGGTATGCTTGTTGACCTTTGGTAAATGGAGAGCTGGATAGGATTGTGCAACCAAACAGCTCATTTGTAGAGCTGTTACTGGAGTGGCAGCAGTGGCAATGCTCCTGAGCAGCTGTTTGGTGATGCTTGGCATTGGGCTGGAGGTCCCCACTGTTAAAGTTCTAATGGTTCAGCAACAGAGCTGGTGGTGATTCCCAACTAGGTGGCAGCAGAGGCAATGTATTCACCAGAGGTTGACCTCCCAGCTGAGACATAATGGTAACAGCAACCCAGGGATGCCTGACCTTGGTATTCCAGAGGATGCAGGCATCTCAGTGATGGAGCTCAAGGGCAACAAGAGCAGGACTGGGTTAATAGTTGTGTTGGAGGGCTGCTACAAGGCTTGTCGCACTGGGCATCTATCTTCTCTTCTGCAAGCTGTGGCCAGACTTAGAAGGAAAGGAGCAAATGCTGTGTGTTCCATCCATCAGCAGCGTGTCTCAGGAGTTTTGTCGCCTGTGATATTCAAAGATTTGGACTGTGAAAGGGAAGTCTTTTTAAACAGTAAATAGAATAGATTTCAGAGGATGGTGTGAGGTTTAAGTGCCTGCTCTCCTTCCTGATGGGAGGCAGAGGGGTAGCAGTGGTGATCCCTACTTTGCCATGGTTTTGGAGGGGACTGAGAGTATAGTTTATGGCTCTGGCTGCCCCATCACCTTAGGTCTTTGATGCAGCTAAGAATTCAGTTGAAGGAAATATAAAATACAATCAAAAACTAAAACAATACAAAATTAAAACAAGCTCATAAAACACCACTGCAATTACACTGTAAATTGCCAAATCATGCAAATTGACAAGGAGGACTTTCTCCCATTTATATTACAATCAAATATACTGTTTTTCCAGAAACCCCTAAATAATTATTAAGAAGTGCACCTCCCCATATTTATTCATTTCTTAAAGAGTCTCTTCATTGACTATTCCTCCTGGCCAAAACTTACCTTGTGTGCTGGTTACTGGAGCCACCTGGTGCCCTAAGGAGCACCTGCAGCTTAGAAAACTTGAAACTAGAAAATTTACTGCAGGACATGCTATATTGGCAACAAAAATTAAATAAGTTTCTACACTGGACAGACTGCATACCCATAGCTTTAAAAATAAGGTTTCAAAGGGTAATCTATTCATGTACAAAGATTTTGTTATATCTTTAGAAAAATCTTATTGCAACTACTATTGGGGTCAAGATTGCTGAATTTAGTAATGTATATTTCTTTATAGAATACTAAATAATGAAATAAATGTGTTATTATTTAAATTGAGTAATCAAAATACTT
The DNA here is from genome assembly GCF_035149785.1 of Candoia aspera. NCBI lineage: Eukaryota > Metazoa > Chordata > Lepidosauria > Squamata > Candoiidae > Candoia > Candoia aspera. The sequence continues at coordinate 250,688,558 of NC_086153.1, read as the reverse complement.
AAGAATTTTTTTATGACGATACATTGAAATTTTGTATGGGGAAAAGTCCCAATGAACAGACATTTAATAGATTGCACTGGCACTACCAAAATCTCTACCTCCTAGAAACTTGGAGGAAATTGTAACTAGGAGAAGATTTAAATAAAACATGACCAATAACTTCTGAGAACTCAGGTTTAGCAGTGAGCCAAATAAGAAAACAACAATCCAAATATGACTACTCCATTGGATTCAGTCTGGTAACCAAGAAGTATGTATTACGGCCTTTCAGTCAGTGCCTAATTCACTCATCATATTATATGAACATCTAATCTTAGAAATGCAAAGGGAGAGAGATTTTGACCCTGGCTTTGTGCAAATTCACTGTTCAGATCTCAGTCTTGCAAGATAATATGTCCTGAGGGTGTAGCGATTCAACAGAAACACAGAGTAAGCAGCCACAAAACAACCTAGACCACCTTAAAGACTAACACTGTTATAATGGTTTCAGAGCTTTTATGGATTACCGTCTGTTTTATCCAATGAATATAGCACAAACATGACAGTACAGTGAAACCTCATATGAATGAACTAATTCAGGGGAGCGGGTGTCCATTGTTTATAAATGTCCATTAAAGGCTGCAGTATGTTATTGCAGCAACTTACATCATTTCCATAATGGCATCATTACACTAACAATGCCAATTATATCATTTGCATCAATTTGTATAATGATGTCTTTACCAAAAGATGTGAATCACTGAGGAACTTATTCAATTGCATGCATGAATAATAATCCACTGTATCAAGGTTTCATTGTAGGATACATTAGGGCTTTTAATTCTTTTAAAGAGTTGCTTCAGAATGTACAGAAATATGTACAGAATAACTCTTTTTCCATTGTTAAAGCAGCCAGATCTTTTCCTAGGCTCACATGGCTTCTTTGGAAGCATGCAGCCACTTGGCCTGTCCCTGTTCTTATCATTTGCATGAAACTGAATTATATAACAATTTCCTATTTGCAACATATTCCCATTTTAACAACTGCCTTCAGTCTAGACCAACGTTTCTCAACCTTGGCAGCTTTCAGATGTGTGGATTCAACTCCCAGAATTCCCTAGCCAGCCATACCGGCTGGGGAATTCTGGGAGTTGAAGTCCACACATCTGAAAGCTGCCAAGGTTGAGAAACACTGGTCTAGACTGATAAGCAATTTTCATAGTTGCAACAGCTTTTTTTTTTTAGTTCTGTAACAGCTATACTTTGATATCAGAACTTCTTGCCAATTTACTATATACCATCCAGAAATACTCCCTAGAATTTTCACATTTAGACTTTATTATTTTGCATATGTATTTATTTTATTTTATATCCCACTTTTATTAGTTTTGTAAATAACTCAAGGTGGGGAACATACCTAATACTCCTTCCTCCTCCTATTTTCCCCACAACAACAACCTGTGAGGTGAGTTGGGCTGAGAGAGAATGACTGGCCCAAGGTCACCCAGCCAGCGGTCATGCCTAAGGCGGGACTAGAACTCTCAGTCTCCTGGTCTCTAGCCTGGTGCCTTAACCACTAGACCAAACTGGCTCTCTTTATTATATATATTAAAAAATAAGCACAAAGCTGAGGATTTTTTCTTTTGCACTTTCTAAATCATCTTCCCACAACTTGATATACACCAAAGTGATGAACTTCAAAGCCTATAATTCCTAATTTGGATCTTAAAAGAATGAAGTTTAACACACTGTATTTCAAGAGCACCAACTTGGAAAAGGATATCTTACCTATTTACAACATAAATCATGGTTTTATAGCCACACTCCTTTTTCTTAAATAGTTGCTCAAGGATGAACTATATCTATTAGAAAACAGATTTCCTGTATTCTAAAAAGGAGAAAAAGGTGTGTGTGTGTGTGTGTATCTCCTCAGCATCTCAGTTGTCTTATAAGTATTGACAGTTTTTAACCTAATTAAATCATTGATTCTATGTATTCCCTTAATTCTATCATGAAGTTTACAATTAAACTAACTACAGCACAGCTTACCACTAAACCGTTTGCTTTAACATTTGACAGACCCAGAGTTACCACATACCAGTTTCCCTGGCATCCAGCCATTTGGCTGAAAATAGTAGCGCTTCCTAGAACATTCTTCCTAAACAAACCTCAGAAAAAAAGCTTATTGCAGTTTGTTTTAGATACCGTACGTGTTATGCCTTCTTTGTAATAGACATAATTAGACAGACTTACCATTTTCAACAGCACAGTACAATGAACTCATGATAACAATTACAATCACTTAATGCCATTACTTTCAATGGTGTTAGGGATACAAAGCTGGCCGCTAAACTGTTCCCAGTGCTACCAGACTTAGCAATCTAGTTCAGCAGTACAGGTAGTCCTCACTTAGCAACCACAATTGGGACTGGAAACCCTGTCGTTAAGCAGAAAATCACGTGACTGCAATAGACTTATGATGTCACTTCCCATTCAGTTATTAAGCGAGACATCATGTGACCGCGACTTGCAATTTTGCTTCTGCATTCTCCATTAACTCTGCTTGTCAGAAGCCAGTTGCAAAGCACACAAATGGCGATCACATGACTGTGGGATGCTGCAATGGTTGTAAATGCAAGGATTGGTTGCAAACCTTTTTTTTTTTTACATCATCGTAACTTTGAACAGTTGCTAAACAAGGCGGTTGGTAAGTGAGGACTACCTGTAAATCAAACATCTCCTAACACTTAACAGCTTGGCTAGACTTGCCTGAATACTCTTGGCTACACTAGAATCTCTACTACAGACAAGAATATGAAGCCTTTTCGTACCCTTCCAAATTAAGGCATCCTTGGAGCAGCACTTGGTGGCTGACAGAATATTCAGAAAGCTTCAGACACTTTTATGGATGTAAACTGTGCTCTTGTCTTATTTGATTCAGACAAAGTAATCCTAAAGTCACAAGCTGCACAAAGGCTATCAAACCGGCAGCTCCCTTTCATATAAAAAACTTCAGGACATACAGTTAAGCTGCAGAGACTGAGTTAAGCTTTGAACACAACACAACAAACCAAAAGAAGAAAGCACTCTTTTCTTTATCCACAGTCAATGCAATGGATTGCCTTTGTTTTGCTTAGGCATGCACAATAATTTCCACTAACAATATTTCTTTCTTCTATTTAAAAAAAGACATAGTATTAACGAAAAACCCATATATAACATGCTTGAGGTTTACAGAACTGAAAGTTAGAATTAGATCACCCTTATATAGGTATCTATCACAGTAATATAAACTTAGTTTACAGTATCCATTAAAATGCTTTCAGTTTAGAAATCCCTTTACTCCATCCTTCAGTTTACAAATCACAAATTCACTCACAGCGAATTTTAAAACTAACAAAATAAAAGATCTTGAAATATTAAGAATCGGTAGATACAGAACTTGATCCAAAAAGATACATCCAGGAGTCAGGTACATAAATCAGGGACTCCTGGTTGGTAATGACAATGTCCACCAGTTTAATGGACTACCTTATGTTTAACTGCTTTGTTGTGTAACTGGTTTTATTTTTAATTCAAAACACTGTTCTGATAAGTTATGGGTCTAAAGTCAAGAAGACGGAGAAAACAGGGATCACCCCCTTCAATCATCTAAGGGGAGAACAGCTTCTTGGAGTGAAAAACAGCCAAAATCTGAATATATTTGTGACTCACAAGAGAATGTCGCAGAAAAAAATAATACAGAAATTTATGTGGAGTTGATTATCTCTTTAAAAACTTACTCGTGATTTCTGTTCTTGTGGAAAGACAGAATTCATGAAGATAAAAGGTGCAGAGGATAAGGTAAAACTGAACTTTTGGAGACAACAACTTCGTACTATTGATCAGAAAATGGCAGAAACAAAAGCCTACTAATTCTTTTTTCACGTCAATCAATCACCCAGCTGAGTTCTGATTAAAATGTACCATAGATGTTGTAACACTGTTGAAAATAAAGATGTTTAAAATGAAGTGACTAGTTTACAGAGTCTGCTTCATACAAATACTTTACACATTTTAATCATTCCTTAGAATAATGAGAAAGACCAGTCTATAGTAATCTTCCTGAAGAAATATATATGTGAGATTTTTTTCCCACTGCAGCTAGAATACAAGCTGTAAATTGAAACCACTTATTGTGTAGGTTTCTGTTTCTATTCAGCACAGAAACCCAGTCTTCTGTCAAATTTATAACATCTACAATATGGGATGATATCCTGCATTTACTTCAACAAATGGGACCTTTCCAACAGAATGCAAAAAAGACTTTTCCAGCTCCGTCTCCAAATGGTTCAGAAATGAAAACTGTTTAACAAATCTCATTTGGGAGCAAAACAAAAATGGATTAAACTTGTTTTTCTGGTAATTTTTTATTCAACCCTGGATTCTGGTGTTAAACTGTTAATCTAGATGCTGCAGGAAAAAAAATTGATTATTTTTAAATGAGCATTTAAAGTGAAATCAGTAGTCCCTTTTATATGTAGTAATTTTTTAAACAAATTTTTAGATGGAGATGGGCCACCATGGCTGGGGGACAGGGCGAATTCCCGTACAGTATTTCAGTATTTTCAGTATATCTCTACAAAAAGTCCCTGCAGAATTTGTTTTATTCAGTTTTAAGTCTTGTTGTTAAATGCCACAAATGTATATGTTGGATTTTAATTTGGTAGCTATATGGTGACTTTTACATTCTTCACACCAAGAGTTTTTTTTTCTAATCCTTTATCAAACTTGTTCTTGATTTGATTATTTTTTCATATTTTGATCCTTAGCTGTTCAGACAGAAAAATACTGGCTCTACTGCAATATCCAATCAAGCTTCCATGGGTGAAGATGGCCTTGAATGTGAGTCTCCCCAGTCACAGTTGAACACCTTAACCCAGTGTTGCTCAAGGGTGGCAACTTGAAAATGTGTGGACTTCAACTCCCAGAATTCCCCAGCCAGCATGGCTAGCTAAGGAATTCTGGAAGTTGAAGTCCACACATCTTAAAGTTGCTAAGGTTAAGAAACACTGCTCTAGAGAAGCAACTGAACTTTAGAGCCTTTTTTTTAAAATAAGAAGTTATATTAATGTTGATGTAATACTAAAGAAGTAGGATATCCAGTTTATTCAGCCTTCTGATTATCCAATACTATCTATAGACTGGATCAATTCTGTTGGAGATTACCCTTTACAACACCATATTTGCCTATTGGTTAGGGCAAAATGCAGGCTTTTTCAACTGCAGCAGCAAAATAAACAGCAGGCCAAAAAGACATAGGAAATGTTACAAAAGTTAGAGCCAAAGACATTTTTCTTGCACCATCAGAATCAAATAAAGCCAACAAGAAGAGTGGGCAAATTATTTCAATTGAAGTCATATCAATTGGGATACTGTCTGAGGCCATATACTGCATCATAACTGCCCTCCATCAAATTTACAGGGCCAAACTGTCTGTTTTTCATCTGTTCCTACATCAATTTAAGCAATTTTGATCTTTGATCTCCCTTGGTAAATGTATCACAGATTTATTAGACTGTCAGGGTCCAATTGTTAAGATTCTCTAAGGCAGGTTATTACAAGATGTGAATTTTTGATGTCTACCAGTCAAACCCAGAAATGCTGAAGAACAATCAATTGTGGCTTTACTCACCCTGGAAATCCATAATATACAATAATGAAATACTCCAGGAAAGGGGGAAAGGAGTCGAGGAAAATTATTTTCTTCTACCATTATCTCAAAGACTTCTCTCCTAATGATTCTGATATCATAGAGGTTTAAAGTAAACTCTGTCTCTAAGTACCCCAAATGATATCTGCTAATATCAAGGTTTCATAGATTCATAGCCCCTTCACAAGAGAGTGGAGAATGTGCTGATCATGTATTATAAATGCATTAGTAACTCTTTATATAGTTATTATCCTATTCACACAGTAACCCCATTAACAAATATCAGTGTTTGCCATTGTGTTCTACCCAACTACATGCTTACTGTAGAAATCTGTAAATCAGCAGAATACTTCATGAAGCTACTGAAATGGACTCCAGGTCATAAATGGCTGTAATTAAGATTAGATACTCACTGTTTTCCTGTTCTTTAAGGTGCTAAATAATATATCAGAGGTGACCAGTGAGTTTAGTCTGAGTAATGAAAACATGGACTCTTCATGTATTTGTTTTTAAAGCATTTCATAGATTACTCTTCATCCTGTTTTGATTTTAGGACACTGTACAATCAGACTTAATGTAATTATGTAAAACATAGTAATAAAAACAGATTCAGTATTTGGAATAGAGATTAACATGACAATGTGTAATACACTGGATAAATAAAAATTTATCTGCCTGGACACAAAAAATTACAACAATGATACCAAGTCAATCACATAGGGTAAACAGTCTGTAATCAGTACCGCACTGCTGAAGGAACAGTTATGGAAACTGATGCTTAGTTTAACAGTCTCTCATAGTTTAGAATTATGACTGGCTGATAATATGGATAGTTTTTGAATCTAATACAAGGTAACAATTATTTCAAAACAATTCCAGTAAATTGAATGAGAGGCTCTTGGGACATATACAGCTCCAAACTCCCCCCGCTCCTGGTCTTCAACCTCTACCTCCAAGATCCAGACAAATAAGGCAGTATGAAGTTGAGTTAAAAAAAAAAACTGTCATACCTCAGATGAGTATGTTAAAACTTGAAAAATAAGAAAGGGTGGAAAATTCCAGCACCAGATGCTTTAGTTATTATGTCATAGCTCCACTCCCAAGAAAATCATGTTTAAAGACCTGGTAGCAAACGAAGGAAAGAAGATGGCTGGTCCCTGAGTTAAAGCCACCAGTTCAGTTTGCTGATAAAAATTCCCAGTCCTATGTATAGGACCTGCAGCAGTTATCTGGGCAATCACCAGAGCCACACTGCATTTGCATTATCACAGAGTTCAAATAAGGACTCCCCAAAACTAGGAGAATGGCAGAAAGGTAAGGACCCCCTGCCTTCTCTCGCTCCCTCATAACTTTTAACTATTTTCTGAATTAAGGCCTATTCAGACATCATTGAAACTAAAAGTTCCATGTGAGGCAAAAACAGCCTTGTATCAAGTAGTTCCATCCTCGGTGCCACATGACCTAATTAACCCTTCCCCCAACCATCTATGGGAGGAAGCTTTGAGGTGTAGTGGTCAAGGCAGGGTTTCTCAACCTTGGCAGCTTGAAGATGTGTGGACTTCAACTCCCAGAATTCCCCAGCCAGCCATACTGGCTGGGGAATTCCGGGAGTTGAAGTCCACACATTTTCAAGTTTCCACTGTTGAGCAACACTGGGTTAAGGTGTTCAACTGCGACTGGGGAGACTCACATTCAAGGCCATCTTCACCCATGGAAACTTATTGGATGACTTTGGGCCACTCACACTCTCTCAGCCCAGCCTACCTTACCGGGCTATTGTTAAGGGAAAATACTGAAGGAGGTAGTGTTAAGTACATTGTCATGAGCTCCTAGCGGATAGGCAGGATATCAATCTAACAAATAAGCAAACATTTTGCATCTGCAGATGTACATGTGGCAGATTCCATGTAAGGTTGCATGGAAGATTTCATATACGTAGCTGGTAGCTCGAAAGACCTTTACCCCAAAGACATCTGAAATGCAAATATGGATGTCAAGGCTAACTGATGCCAGTAACTTTGAAGGGAGACAGCCTTACCATAGTCCTGTTCCCAGTATTATTTTTACAAGTTAGATAGCCCTCAAATTACAATTTATGTTAGTCCTATTCCCTTCTCACATGTTGCTTTAAACAGCTTAGTTGTTGCTTCCTGATCAATGTTCTAACATAGGCTTCTCTCATTTAGTACAGGACCAATTCCAATCAGTCACCAGTCAGATAGTCGTATTACCTTGCAAGCAATCGTACAACAGCAAAGAGCATGATAATCTGAATGAACTTACATTAACTATGGCTATGCATTAGATCCATATGAAGCCCAATTCCAGAATGGGATTGCAATAAGTCAGATCAGATTTTCATTTTACCCAAGATAGAACAAATCTATGTATTATGTATTTTATTGGATTTAGAAGCCACCTGAACTCCCAAACAACCCTGGGATGCTTACCTCTCAAAAGAAGGAGAAAAATGTACATCTGGAAAAAAACATTCCAACACATGGGGAGGCGGGGGGGACCTAACAGAAGCTTAACCCCAGGCTGGGGAGCAAAACCAGGTTTTCACTGACTTGGTTTTCACTGACTTATGGAACAACTGAAGATTGGGTGCTGGGCAGATGCTATTCCAGAGGGCAGGTGCCATGACAGAGAAGGTATGCTTCCTAGGTCCCAACAGGTGATGTTGCTTAATTGAAGGGACTGTGCACACAGTCTAATCTTACTGAGCAGGGAGAGAGATGGTCCCTCAAATAACCAGTCCCTATGCCATGAAGGGCTTTATAGGTCATAAATAGCACATTGGATTCTCCAAGCCAGCTTGCAACCAATGCAGCTCGTGAAACAGTGGTGACACATGGGTGTAAGATGGCATACTCATCATTGCCTGTGTTGCTGCATTCTGGACCAGCTGTGGCTTCCAAATAGACTTTGAGGACATGTCCATGTAGAGTGCATTGTAGTAGTCCATTTGTGAGGTGACCAGGACATGAGTGATCGTCTGAAGGGTGTCCTGCTCTAGGAATGGGTGCAATTGGTACACTGGATGGACATGTGCAAAGGCCTTCTTGACCACAGCTGCCACCTGTTCTTTGAGCAGATGAATCTAAATCTCCCATTCCAAATGTAAAGCCTCTACGTAGATCTGGTTTCCTACATTTCCCTGGAGCTCTGTCTCTGGAGCTCATACTGTAAAGGACAGTATTACATCAGCTGCATCTACTTCTTACATCTTTTATCTTTTTAATGAGTGGACACAGCAAATCAGAGTGAAATGTGCAATCAGATCACCCTCTTCCTTTTACACAAAAAAATTCAGCCAGTCTGAAATTTGCCCTGGCTATTCCTTAATGAAAGCTGTCTTTGCTGCAAATTTTATTCCTTTCTGTTCCTCCCATACAAAGTAATGCTTTTTTTCTTTTAAAAAGCAGATCTTTAAAAAACTGTTTGAAGACCTCCGATTCAATTTCTATGAATACTATTCAGAATTGTCTAGCTTATTTATTTATTTATTTAATCAATCAATCAATCAATCAATCTATACAGCTGCTCACCTCAAATACATGACTCTGGATGGCTAACAATGAATAAACAAGATTAAAACATCACAGCAAATTCAAAAATAACACACACAGCAACCAAGATAAAAAACCAACCTACACAATTAACACAACCATGATATAGACTCAACTGCATACTCAGGGCCCAAGGCTCAGCAGCAAAACCAGGTTTTCTAGGCCTTACAGAAAGCCCACAGGGTTGGGGCAAGTCTAATTTCCAGGGGAAAGATGTTCCAGAGGGGGAAGTTGTGGCACAACAGAAAAGGCTCTCTTCCTGGGTCCTGCCATATGACACTCCCTAATAGATGCAACACAGAGCATGTGTCATGCACTGCCTACCGCTGAGTAAAGCACAGACACTGGTTCAGTTGAAGCAGGTTCTGTTTTATTCATCACGTAGTGTCAGTTGTGGAAAAGAGCTGAGAGTGAAGGGAGCGCGTCGGTGCGGGGTTTAAATACCCCGCGCCGGTCAGCGCCCCCTCTCCTTAGGTTACGTCACCCGCCCTTTGTCCTGCATCCCTTCGTGCCGGTAGGTGTAGGGTTGCGGGGCCCCGGCGGGTGCCCCGGGATCGCCCATCATCGGTCTCCTCCTTCAGCCGATGATTGCTGTCCGCTGGGCGATCTCCGTGGCGCTCCTGCTAATAGCTTGGGTGTGCCTCGTGATCCGTCTTGTCTTTGTCTTCTTTTCCTTCTCTTTGTGTCGTGATGGCTTTGCGTGCTATGCTTATTTTGTGTCCCTTCCTTCTGCTTCCTTGTCTTTGTCATGTGTGCCAATGTGCTGATGTCTTCAGCTCATCGGCACTCATGACATACCGCCCCCCTTCCAAATAGTGCCTCCCCCTGGCTTGCAGGTTGTCCCCTAGGAGAGCTGTCAAAATTTTTTTTTTTTTTTTTTTAAGTTGCCCGCCGGAGTGTTTTCGCCCCTCCCTTTGTTCCGCCCTCTACCTCGTGTTCATCTAGGGTGTGTTCCCAGTGCGCATGCCCAGACCACACCCTGGGCGTGCGCATGCCCCGGCCACACCCTGCTAGTTTGGCTCAGTTCAGCGAGGCGAGAGGCGTGGCTGGTCGGGTGCTGTTCAGCTCCAGGTAGGGCCCTTATCTTTTAGTGCTTGTGTCGTCTTTGTTATGTGTGCTCCTGGGCGTTGCCCCCAGGCATGCACTGTTGACTTGATTGCCACTCCCCCGTGGGCCCGGGGCGGGGGGAGGGTGCTGGCGACCGCTTGTCACTCCCTCGTGGGCCCGGGGCGGGGGGGGTGAGTCCCGGGGGGGGAGGTCCACCCAAGTCGCGGGCTTGGGGGGGGCCCTTTCCCTTGGGGCGCAGTAGGCGGGGGGGGCCCGCGGGGGAGGGGGTGTGCAGGTGCCGGTTTGCTTGTCTCGCCTTAGGCTTGTCGGGGTACGCCCGGTGAAATGCCCGGGTCAGGTCAGGCGCTTTAACGTTGTGCGCCGCCACCCATTCTGGGTGGGGGAAGTGTTTCCACCTGACCAAATAGTGTAAAGTTCCCCGTTGCCTGCGGGAGTCAAGTATGTCCCTTACGTCAAAGTGATGTTGGCCGTCGATCATCACCGGTGAGGGCAGTGGCGTGCTTGGGTGCCATCGAGAGGTAGTTGCAGGTTTCAGGAGGCTGGTGTGGAATACCGGGTGGAGTCTCCGTAGGTTGTGCGGCAGGTCCAGGCGTATTGCCACCGGGTTCACTATCTGTGTGACTCGGAGCGGCCCGATGTACTTAGGCCCCAGTTTTTTCGAGGGTTGGGGCGACTTTAGGAATTTGGTGGATAGGTAGACCATGTCCCCAGCCTGGAACGTCGGTTGCTGGCGCCGGTGCTTGTCGGCCTGCTCTTTGTAGGCCGCCTGTGCTTCCTTCAGCACTGCCGTGATTATTGGCCACGATTCCGCAATCTTCCGTCCCCAGTCACTAGCGTCCACCTGGGGTCCCGGGGGTTGGGGTAGCTCCGGTATGGGGACGAAGTCGCGCCCCGAGACTACTTCGAACGGAGTTTTCCCCGTGCTCGTGTGGACGGCGTTGTTGTATGCGACTTCGGCGAACAGGAGCAGTTCGACCCAGTCGTCTTGGTGGTAGTTGGTGTATGAGCGTATAAATTGTTCTATGGTGGCATTGAGGACCTCTGTGGCTCCGTCCGTCTGGGGGTGCCAGGCCGTGGATAGGGCTTGTTGGGTGCCCGTCAGCTTTAGGAAGGCCCGCCAGAATTTAGAAGTGAATTGTGTGCCCCTGTCGGTCACGACACGTGCGGGACATCCGTGCAACCTGTACACGTGTATGAGGAAGAGTTTGGCTAGTTGTTGTGCGGACGGGACCAATGTGCAGGGGATGAAGTGGGCCTGTTTCGAAAAGTAGTCTTTCACCACCCAAATGGCCGTTTTCTTCTGGCTGGGTGGGAGGTCTACTATAAAATCCATGGAGATTTCCTCCCATGGGCGGGAGGGTTCCGCCACCTGTTGTAAAAGTCCCGAGGGCTTGCCTGGTGCCCGTTTGGCTCTGGCGCATGTTGGGCAGGACGCTACGTAGGCTTTCACGTCCTGTCTTAGCGCGGGCCACCAGAATTGTTGCCTTGTTAGGTGCAGGGTCTTAAGGAACCCAAAGTGTCCCGCTTGCTTGGTGTCGTGGGATCTATGCAAGATCGCTTGGCGTTGCGAGTCCGGGACATAGATTCTGCCTTCCCCCCATGCCAGGTCCTGTGCCATCGTTACCTTGTCGGGGTTTGCTAGGAACCAGGGGTCGGTTTTGAGGGCGGCAGTGAGGTCCGTGCGTATCCCCCCTGGCGGTTGCGGTTGGCGTCGTCTGGTCACTGGTTGCCCCGCCGTCGGTTGCGCCGTAGAGTTGTGCTGCCTCCGAGCGCCGCTCCGGGTGGTCACAGCCATCCCCAGTTGGGAAGCGGATAGGACCGTCCCGATCGTGTCTGGGGCGGGCTCTTCGTCTTGGGGCAGTAGGGAAAGGGCGTCGGCCAGGAAGTTCTTTTTACCCGGCATGAATTTCAGCTGAAAGTTGAAGCGGCTGAAGAATTGGGCCCATCGGACCTGTTTTGGGCTGAGGCGTCTGGGCGTTCGGAGGGCCTCGAGGTTCCGGTGGTCGGTCCAGACCTCGAATGGTTGGGCGGCTCCTTCGAGTAGGTGTCTCCATGTTTCCAGCGCCGATTTTACCGTGAAGGCTTCCTTCTCCCAGACGTGCCATCGCCTTTCTGTCTCAGAGAATTTCCTCGACAGGTAGGCGCATGGTTTCAGGAGTCCTGTGGGGTCCTTTTGGAGTAGGATGGCCCCCAGGGAGAAGTCTGAGGCGTCGGCTTGGACCACGAACGGCCGTTCTGGGTCCGGGTGCGCGAGGATTGGCTCTGTGGTGAACAGCGCTTTCAGCTTATTGAATGCGGTCTGGCACGCGGGAGTCCAATTCAATACTGTGCCCAGGTTCTTGGCGCGTCGGGTGTCCCCCACCCCTTTGGTTTTGAGGAGGTCCGTTAGGGGGAGGGCTATCTCCGCGAACCCCCGGGTGAATGACCTGTAAAAATTCGCGAAGCCGAGGAAGCTCTGGAGTTGGCGTCTGTTGCGGGGGCGTTCCCAGTTCACCACCGCCTCGACTTTTGCGGGGTCCATTTCTATGCCGTCTCCGGAGATTTGGTACCCCAGGTAGTCTAGGCGCGCTTTATGGAATTCGCACTTTGAGGGTTTGGCATAGAGCTGCGCCCTTCTTAGCTTATCGAGGACTTGTCTGACTAGGGTCACATGTTCCTCGTGCGTTTTGGTGTAGATAAGGACGTCGTCTATGTAGACGAGGACCCCTTTGAACAGGTGTTCATGTAGAACCTCATTGATGAGCTGCATAAACACCCCCGGGGCCCCCGCTAGTCCGAACGGCAGCACTTTGTACTGGAAGGCGCCTAGGGGGCAGTTGAACGCAGTTTTCCATTCGTCCCCCTCCCTGATTCGGATGCGGTAGTACGCCTCGCGAAGGTCCAGCTTGGAGAAGACCTTGCCCGTGGACAGGTGGGCGAGCATATCTTTTACCAGGGGTAAGGGGTATTTATTGGACAGGGAAGCCGCGTTTAGGCCCCGGTAGTCGGTGCAGAGCCGTAGGGTGCCGTCTTTTTTCTCCCGGAATAAGACGGGGGCTCCGACCGGTGAGCATGCTGGCTCTATGAATCCCCTCTCTAGGTTTTTATCGATGAAGTCCCGGAGGGTTGCCATCTCCTTCGGGGTCATCGAGTAGATCTTCGGCCTGGGTAAGGGGACGTCGGGCAGCAGGTCAATTCGACAGTCCGTCTTGCGGTGGGGGGGTAGTTGATCAGCTTCCGCCTCTCCGAAGACCTCGGAGAAGTCAGCGTATTGTTCCGGTAGGTCTGCTGGGGTAGCTGTGTTGTCCTGGGTAGCTGCCTCTGCTCGTCCCACAGTGGGGTTGGTTCTGCCCGCCGGAACTGGCGCCCGGTACTCGCCGTCGCCGAATAGGAAGGTGCGGGTCTCCCAGTCGATGCGCGGGTTGTTTGTCGCGAGCCATAGCATTCCCAAGACTGCGATGGGTCGTCCGATGTGGGTGACTACGAACGATGTGCGTTCGGTGTGGGTGCCCATTTGCAGGGTGACCGGCTCGGTCTGCATCGTGGCTGGTTTCCCTCCCGCTGTTGAGCCATCCAGCTGGTGGAATGCCAGCGGCGTGGGGAGGGGGGAGCAGCGGAGGTCGAGTTTGGCGACTATGTCGGGGTGGATCAGGTTTTTCGAGCACCCCGAGTCCACTAGTGCCGCGGCCGTGGTGACTCCGTTGCCGGCAGAGAGTTTGATTGCCGCCATTATAACGGAGCTTTCGCCGTTCTGTCGAGGTGGTCCGCGCTGCTGTCCCACCACCTGCCTCGCGGCGCGTTTTAGGGCAGGCGGGGAGCGTTTCCCGCAAGCTGGTCTGGGTCTACGGCGTCCTCTCCCCCCCAGTAGGCGTTCCAGCCTTCGTCTGGTGTCGCTGTGGCTCCGGTCATCCGGCGGTGGGGGGGCGGCGGCGGGTTAGGTGGTTTGAGGCTAGTTTTCGGGGCGGGTTTGGGAGCACTAGCCGGCGGTTGGTTGGCGAAGCAATCTGCCGTCTTGTGCCCCAGTTTTCCACACCTCCCGCAGGGCCCGCGATTAAATTTCTTCCTTGGGTATGTGGGACCGGCCGTCCCCACGTGTGGCGCGGGTACCTTTGGGCAGGTGTTGGTCGTGTCTTCCGTCGTTGCCATGAGGAAGGTGCGGTGTGCGTGTTCTGCTTTCCCCGCGAGGTGGATCCAACCGTGTAGAGTCTCCGGGTCGTCCCGGTAGAGGGCCCATTGGAGTACGTCGCGGTTGAGCCCCCTTTTGAACATTTCCAGCAGGGTGGTCTCGGACCAGTCGTTGATCTTCCCTGCGAGGGCTTTAAACTCGAGGGCGTAGTCTGGGACAGTGCGTGCGCCCTGTTTGAGTCTTTGGAGTGCGCTTTTCGCCCTCACTTTGGCTAGTGGATCCTCAAAGTAGCGCTTCATCTCGGTGATGAAGGCGTGGAAGTTGGCGAGGGCGGGGGAGCTGGACTCGTACATTTGGACGTACCAGTCCGCCACCCGGTCTTGTAGTTTGATCGCCACAGATGCGATCTTGTCCGCTTCGGAGTCATAGGAGCGTCCGTGCCTCCCCATGAACTCCCTGGCGTTCGTAATGAAGAACGACAGTTTCGCGGGGTTCCCATCAAAGAAGATGGGGAAGTCCTTTGGGGCCCGGGCGTTTTGTGAGCCCCCTCCTCTCACTTCTCGGCCTGTGGCGTCGTCCGCCTGGGCCGTTTGTTGATCATTATCTGGCCCGTGGGAGTGCGACGCCCCGCTCGGAGTGTGGACCTGTGCGGGGACGTCGTTGGGGTGTGGACCTGTGCAGGGGACATCAACGATTGAAGCATGGTCCGGAGTTCCTTCAGCTGGGTCTCCATGGCCGCAAGTCTAGCTTGTGCGTCCCCGTCTGCGATCT
This sequence comes from Candoia aspera, assembly GCF_035149785.1. Classification (NCBI taxonomy): domain Eukaryota; kingdom Metazoa; phylum Chordata; class Lepidosauria; order Squamata; family Candoiidae; genus Candoia; species Candoia aspera. Next base: position 250,673,371 of record NC_086153.1, on the reverse strand, counting down.
GCGCCGCCGCTGGGGCCGGTTCCATCGGTGTGTCGGCAGGGGTGGGTCGCCGGTGGGGTTCAGGCGCTCCCGTCCGTTGGTCCGCTTCCTCCGCCATCGGCTGGGTTGCCTCTTCGTCCTCCCCCGTGCTTACCGCCGTTGGGCTGCCACTCCACGCCCGTGGCTGGGGTGCGATGTGGGGCGAGGGGTTCTCCGCTGGCCTCGGGAGGTATGTTGCTCCCTCCCGTGGCCGGGTTGCCTCCATCGCCATCTCCCCCTGGGGTTGGAGCTGAGGCTCGGGTTGGGCCGGGTGGGTGTCCATGGCTCCGGGAGTCCGCGGTGCCTCTGGCCTCGATCGGTCCTCCTCGGCTTCTTGCCGTGCGGCTCGCCCCCCTTGTCCGCGTCGCGCCGGCCTCATCGTTCCTGGTCTTCTCGCCGTCTACTCCTCCCACGGCTCGTTGTCGTCCGGTGGGGCTCGGCGAGGCTGAGTTTGTGACTCTCAGCTTTATGTCATGCACTGCCTACCGCTGAGTAAAGCACAGACACTGGTTCAGTTGAAGCAGGTTCTGTTTTATTCATCACGTAGTGTCAGTTGTGGAAAAGAGCTGAGAGTGAAGGGAGCGCGTTGGTGCGGGGTTTAAATACCCCGCGCCGGTCAGCGCCCCCTCTCCTTAGGTTACGTCACCCGCCCTTTGTCCTGCATCCCTTCGTGCCGGTAGGTGTAGGGTTGCGGGGCCCCGGCGGGTGCCCCGGGATCGCCCATCATCGGTCTCCTCCTTCAGCCGATGATTGCTGTCCGCTGGGCGATCTCCGTGGCGCTCCTGCTAATAGCTTGGGTGTGCCTCGTGATCCGTCTTGTCCTTGTCTTCTTTTCCTTCTCTTTGTGTCGTGATGGCTTTGCGTGCTATGCTTATTTTGTGTCCCTTCCTTCTGCTTCCTTGTCTTTGTCATGTGTGCCAATGTGCTGATGTCTTCAGCTCATCGGCACTCATGACAGCATGCCTCTCTTGCTGGATCTAACAGGAAGAGTAGATGTAACTGAGGAGAGACAGATTCGCAACATTTCATCCTATTTTGGTGGGGAAAATATTTACAAGTCCTTTAAAAATTCAATTTCAAAAGAGAATAGCTTGAAAATTCCTATTTCTGCAGTATGTGGCCCACTTAATTGTCTCATGATAATTTAACATTCCCACAAATTTGTTCTCACTCTAATGTAAAAGAAAAAAAAAGTTGTAAGTACTTCTGATTACCCCCAAGGCATCCTGGAGCAGATTGGGTGATATATAAAGCTCTTGATCTGGAGCTCAAAGTGGATCAGATGGTCTTTATACAACCAAAATATTCAACATGTTCTCTAAACACATTTAAATTCCAATCACAATACAATGTCACAGATGTTCAAAAACTGAACCCTAGAATACAGCAAATATTCCCCTCAAAGTGCCTATTTCAAAGGTAGACTGCTGGTGGTAGGCAACCTGGTTGTCAAAGAATCTTGTCTATGATTATTGATCTATTGATTGATTGATTATTGATCTACCCCAAAGAAGGTCTTTGAGGAAGTGGTTTGCTTCCAATATAATTTGAAAAACACTTCAACTGAAATGGAGGGATTACAGCATGTATACTCAGCTACTGCAGTATGAGAGTTTTCCCTAGGTCCCAGAGCAGAAGAAAAACAGAACTAAAGGGCAGTTTTCAGATTGGAGCTCTTTACAACTTATTTATTTGCTTACAAACATTACTGAAAGGATCACTTGCAGTTCTTCAGATGTTGTTAGACTTGAATTACTGTCATCTTTGACCACTGATTAAGTTGCCTGGAGCCAACAGCTATTTTATATATGTTACTAAAAAAAAAGAATATATGTAGCTCAGGGTTGAACGGTGGAGTCATTGGTGCTCTCTGAACTTGGCTGTTTGCTTGCAGATGTTTCATTACCCAACTAAGTAACATCATCAGTGCTGTTGAGTGTGGGGTTTACTCCCTGTTTGTATGCAGCAGCTTGCCCTGCCAGTGTTGGAGGGGGTGTAGCTTTCTCCTTGGTAGTTCCTTGATGAGGGTATTGTTTTCTGCTTGATTGTGTGTCTGGTGGTAATCCCTGCTTATCTGGGTGTTGGCTGCTGGAGAGGATGTGTTCTGATCTTTTTATTTTCCTCTTAGCTTATCATCTCTTTTGAATGGTGTGTAAATGTGGTTTATCTCTATGTGTCTATTCATGGCTGATTTCTCTAAATTCCAGGGATTTCCTAGCATTTTTGGATTTAGCTTGGTCTAGGATGCTCAGTTTCCCAGTTGAAACTATGGTTGAGTCTGTCCGTGGGTTGTAATATTAAGGAGTTCTCGTTGTGTCTTCTGACTGGTGGTTGGTGTTTACAACTGATGGTTGGATGCACTCTGCTAGTCTTCTGCCTGTCTGTCCTACATAGCGGCTGTTACAGTCCTTACATTGTATGTTGTAAATAATTCCTGTTTTTTCTTCTTGGGCTACTAGGTCTTTTGGTTTACTTATGATGTTTTGGAGGACTTTAGTTGATTTGTGTGCTGTGGTGATGCCGTGTGGTTGTAATACTCTGTTAATTTTTTCTGAGATGTTTTTGATGTATGGTAGTGCTATTTTTTTCATAACTTGAGTTGGTTGTGCTATAGTGGGTTGAGTGGTCAGGTACTTTTTGATAAAGTTGTGTGGGTATCCATCCATTTTGTTGGAAGACGTTGTATAAGTGGTCTGTTTCCTTCTAGTGTTCTAGGCTGCTGCGGTGCATTAGTGCTCGTCTGAATAATATTCTTACACAGCTCCTGTTGTGGGAGGTTGGGTTGTTACTTTGGTAATGGAACACTTGTTTACTGTGGGTTGTTTTTTGATAGACTTGTGTTTCTAAGTTGCCATCATTTCCTCTGCTGATGAGGATATCCAGGAAGGGTAGTGTGTTGTTGTTTTCACCAGACAAACAATCAAGCAGACAACAATATCTTAATCAAGGAACTACCAAGGAGAAAACCACACCCCCTCCAACACTGGCAGGGCAAGCTACTGTATATAAACAAGGAGCAACCCCACACTCACCAGCACTGATGATGTTACCTAGCTGGGTAATAAAACATCTGCAGGCAAACAACATGTAGAGAGCACCAAGGACTCTACATGTTACTAAAGGGAAAAGCAATCTGCAACCCTCCAAATGTTGGATTTCAGTTCCTGTCATCCTGCTTCAGAAACAAAGATGACACAACTGGAACAGCTCCATTTAGCAATTTCTATAGACTTTCATTTCTGTATCTGAAGCCTGGAAGACAGAGTAACTGTGAAATTAGCCTTTCTTCCAGATCCACAGTGAGTCACGGGTGATACTGGGTACTTAAATCAGAATTAACAAGGCTTTGTGTTCAGGCAAAATGCTGGGCCCACCACTAACCCGGCTTACTACATCATGTGAATATAAGTTGATAGGGCCAGGAAAGCTAAACAAGTAGTTGTCAGGGGATTTTGAATGATTTTAATGAAGTTAATAAATTTCAGTACAGTATATAAATGAGGAACAATCCAAAGGCCCAAATCAAATACCTTGAGCATCACAGAGCTTTGTTGTAAAAGCAACACACCAGAGACAACTTTGAACATTGAAGCAAATATTTGTAGCTCACTGTTGAACTGTGGAGTCCCTGGTGCTCTCTGAGCCTTGTTTTCTTGCAGACATTTCATTGCCAGACTAGGCAACATCTTCAGTGCAAAGAAGGAGTGGGCCTTGCTCAGTTTATATACAGTGGCTTGCCCTGCTTGTGTTGGTGGGGTTCTCTCCTTGGGAGTTCTTTGATTGGGCTGTTGTTTGCTGCTTGGTTGACTGACTGAGTTAACAGATCCTTGATTAAGGTGTATTGTGCTGTTTGATTGTTCATTTGGTGTTAATCCTAGTGTTGATTTTTGCATATCTGGGTGTTGATTGCTGGCAAGGAGGTGTACTGGTCTTTTGGCTTTTCTATTGTCTCTTTTGAATGGTATGTAAATGTTGTTTACCTCTATATGTCTGTTGATGGCTGCTTGGCCTGAGTGCCAGGCTTCCAGGAATTTTCTGGTGTTTTTGGATTTGGCTTGGTTTAGGATGCTCACAGTTTCCCAGTTGAAACTATGGTTGAGTCTGTCCATGTGTTGTGAGATTAAGGAGTTCTCATCATGTCTTCTGACTGCTACTTGGTATTCGTGAATGCAATCTGCTAGTCTTTTGCCTGTCTGTCCTACATAGTGGCTGTTACAGTCCTTACACTGTATGTTGTAAATAACTCTTGTTTTTTCTTCTTGGGCTATTGGGTCTTTTGGGTTAATTAATATGTTTTCAAGAGTTTTATTTGGTTTATGTGCTACGGTGATGCCATGGGGTTTTAACAGTCTGTTGGTAGTTTCTGAGATGTTTCTGATGTATGGCAGTGTTATCCTTTTCATAGCTTGAAAAGGTAACACTAAAAGGGTTAGGGAGCACCAAGGACTCCACAAATTTGAACATGCGATGGTTCAAAGCCCAACAAACCAAGCATGCTCTACAAACCCAGACATTGTTGTTTGTACATCATGGTTTATTTCTTTGTAATGTCAACTCCCTTAACTGGTTTACCAATAAACTATATTTTAAACTGTGCTGCACAGAGACCATATTTTTGTAGTAGAAAAACCTACAGATGTTGATACAACACTGAACCACAAACAAGTCAGTCACATCTTAACACAGTCTGCTGTGCAAACTCAGCCATGTAATTTGTTTATGGGACTGTGTGTCTTGCAAAGCCAGAAACCTGGGTTGAGTAATTCAATTAAGCATAGATCCTGAAACCATATCCCCTTTTCTCTAGTTATGGGGAGCTCCCAGCTAAGGCCTTTTTCTTCCCCCACCACAATCTTGACTTTTCACTGGGTTTTACAAAGGTTCAGGTGATGTCTTGTCTGGAACCCATTCTCCTCTTCTATCAGCTTCTTCTGACTCGGGTTCTTCCAACCACAAGAACAAGAAACCACGAGCGGAAAAGACACAAAACCTTTTGACTGGCAGCGCCCAGCTGTCTACGGGGGAGCGGAGCGCTGCTCCGTGCTGTTGCCAACCGCCCCTCCCCAGCATCGCGACTGGGCACAAGCTTCAAGCCCCGCGTTCCCATTCTGAGAAGCAAGCCCTTTCCGGCAGGCAGTGGACGGTGACGTCTCACCCAGGCCTTTTCCACCAAGGCCTGGGAGCTCCCAGGCAGGCGAAAACAATGAGCCAAGCGGGAACCTTGCCTGCCAGCCAGCCAGCCAGCCAGCCAGCTCGCCGTAACCTTGCCGCTCTCGCCTCAAGACTTTATGCCTACGCTTGGAGAACTTTGCACTTGAAGACGGGAAAGCAATTCGTGCAAGAAAGCCAGAGGAATTGCTGGAGGAGCCCATCAACTCCTCAGCCCTGCTCCAAGCGACATTTTTCCAGAATGACGCGCGTCCCCGCAGCGGCGCGCCCAGCTCGTCGGCCCCGCCAGGCGCCTCTCCAAGCCGAGTCCGGGTTGGAGGGCAGCGCGGGCCACCTTTGCCTCCTCTCCTCATCTCTCGCCCCTCCCCTCGCCCCATTAAAGGCACCGCGCGCTGCAAAGCTTTGGCGCTCGATTCGGTTACCTTCTTTCGCTTTTTTCCTCCTGGCCAGAGTGCCTCCGAGCTTTCCCAGAAAGGAATCGTCTTTCTTCCGGGAAGGGGGCGATTTGGGCGTCGGAGACTTGGGGGAGGAAGGCGATTTCTGAGGAGAGGTTGCCATGGCGGTGGGTCCCACAAAGCGGTGCCCGAGCCTGGTGGGGAAGCGACCGCTGAGAGCCCTCGCTCGACTCAGTCACAAGCGGCTCGTCCCTATTCCCAACGGAAGCGGAATTATTCCAAGCATCTGAGGCTGTTCTGGGTCTCGCTCCTTCCCTCCCTCCCTCCCTCCCTCCTCCCTCCTTCCCTCCCTCCCGCGCACACCCAGAGAAGGAGTTTTTCTCCCTCTAGGCAGACACGCGCGGAGTCCGGCCGGCTCTGCAGAGACATTTCCCGGGCGCTGCTGCTCGCGCCCGCTCTCTTCCTCCGCACGCCCCGAGATGGGGGCTTTGGGCCACAAATTGCCATTCATCTTCGGTGGACCTGCAGGTAGACGTTGCAGCGGGATCCTATGCAAATGTGTAGGGTAAACGTTCCGGCGCCCACCGCACGCTTTGCATAGGACTGCAGCCTGATCCTACATACAGTTACTTGACAGGAAAGCCTGTGGAGTTGAAGTTTTCAGAAGTTTTCAACTCCACGGGTAGCCAATGTTTCACATGCAATGGGAGAGTTTGGGGATGGAAGAGACCCTGCGCGTCTCCGTTCCGAATAAGGAAACTCGTGTCTTTAGTTGCGCTTTAGGGCTTACAAAGGGGGAGAGGTTCCGCGCGTGGGATTCAGGCGGTGCCTTTTCATTCCCCAGGATTAGTCTATTCACCATACCTGCATCATTGGCCGGGACAATTTCAAAAGGTAGCGTAGCCTGTGCTCCCAGAAAACGTTTCCCGCAACGTCATTTCCTAGCCCAGTTTCAGTTGCACATAGTGCGTTTATACTCTGTAAATAGAAAAAGCAAATTCTTGTTCCACTCAGTAAACTATCGCCTCTTTCCTCTCCACATCTCATTTTAGTCCCGGGCCGGGGGTTGGATCGGGCGGAAATCTAGATGTGCCGCCGCCGAATCTTGAAGATTCCATGCAGCCGAGTAAGAATTTAAATTAATGCGATGTTAGAGATGTTGAAAGGGGGCTGGAAAAAGTTGTTTAATGCTGCCTCTTTGATTTTGAAGGATAAGCAAGCTAGTGAGGAAGCAACAGAACAAAAAGTTGAACAGAATTACCAGCCACTCTTTTTGCGTAGGAGAAATCATATGGCAGGGTCTTTATTTCTGTGCCACCCAGTGGTATTAAGCAACTGGGACCAATTCCAGTTGATGCTGGTAGATGGGAGAAATCAGTCCAAGACACTTTATTCAACATCTACATGAGACCACTGGAAAAGGTCATAAATGTGGTCAAATATCATTGGTATGTTGAAAATACCCAGCTTTAGATTTCAACCCTTGGCTGAAGAAGAAATGCTGTGGAGGTCCTGTCCTGGTGCCTGAAGGCTGTAAGAGTCTGGATGAGGAGAATCAGGTTTAGGTTCAACTCTAGCAAGACCAAGTTGCTTTGGTTTCAAAAACATGCTGGTCATAGTGATATACCTGATGGAGTGACATTGTGCCAGATGTACCTAATTCACGGGTCCTCCTGTACTCTTAGCTCCTGCTCAATGAATAAGTGGCAACCATGGCCTTTGCACAGATCATTTTGTATGTCAGATATATCCTTTCCTGGATTGGGAGGCCGTTCTCACAGTCACTTGTACCCTAATCACTTGTTTAGACTATTGCAACAAGCTCTCATCAGGCTACCCTTGAAGACAACTCAAGAAGCTACAACTGTTACAAAATGCAGCCACACAAGCAGTTATGGGGGCTTCCTGCCTTGCCCATGTAAACTCCATGAGCTGCATTGGCTACTGGTGAGCTTGTGGGTGCAATTCAAGGTGTTTGGTGGTAATCTATAAAGCCCTTCATGACTCAGGACCTGATTACCAACAGTAGCAGTTCCCGACCTTTTTGGCACCAGGGACCAGTTTCATGGAAGACAATTTTTCCGCAGACCAGGGGAGATGGTTTTGGGATGATTCAAGCACTTCCTCTTTTTCCCGACCTTTTATTCTTTTTTCTTCGTGCTGTTTGGAGATAGCAGCCAATGGGCTTGCTTTCTGTGACAGGAGGCAGAGCTCAGGCTGTAATGTGAGCGATGGGGAGCAGCTGTAAATACTCAGGCTGTAAATTTGCTTGCTCGCCCACTGCTTGCCTCCTGCTGTGCGGCCCGGTTCCTAACAGGCCACAGACTGGTACCAGTCCGCAGCCCGGGGATTGGGGACCCCTGACCTATAGGACTTTGTTTCTGCTCATCCAGTAGGATATGGATGAGTTGGCATGCTCTGGGTCCCGGTCATCTTCTGGGACCTAGGAGTCACACATTCTTGGTAGCTACCCCTGCCCTGTAGAACAGCATGACCCTTAGGGCTCATATGGCCCCAGCCCGCTTGGGCTGCCCTAAATCTGTAAAGATCTGGCTTTCACAACAGCTCCTGGGGTAGAGTGGAGTGTTCTATTCCCTAACAATAGTTGATGGGGAATATGTTTGTGTTGGTTACCCTCTCTAATGCGCACCAGAAAATCTTTTGGCAAGTCTGTTTTGTTGTTCTTAGTTGTTATTTTTATTTGATATTTTAATCCTATTGTGTAGGATTAATTTAATCCTATTGTGTAGGATTGTGTAAGTTGCCTAGAGTCACTGTGTGATAGAAGTGGCATACAAGTTGACAAATAAATGAAAGTATAAATGTGGCTTCTTTGATGACCAACACTACAGCCCATTTTATACCTCATGCCATGATTTATTGAATGAAGTACACCTGGTTACTTTGAACAACGTGGTAAGACATGAATCATGGTTTATAAATACTGTAAGTATAGCTGAATTTGCACAACCTGAAACCCCTCTTTTTAAATTTACTGCCACTTTAATAAAGCTAGGGGAGCACACCCTTTGGCACTTTGATGTTTTGCTCTAAGAAAGAAATTCCTAGGACAATATATTGGGCAGCCCCAGAAAGCCTTGATAGCCATAACACCCTACACACACGCGTTGGATTCTGACAAATCCCAAATTCAGAAGTGATAATTCGGATCATTTTGGAATCCCGGCACAAAATAGAGCCAGCCATATTCAGCTTTGGTCAGAATAAGGGCTTTAAGATACAGGCAGGCAGTTTCTGACTGAACATTAGGAGAAGCTTCCCAACAGTAGTAGCAGTTTGACAGAACCAATTAATGGGCTTCACTGATGGGCTTCACTGGATGTGTTTAAGCAGTATTTGGAGACTAAATCACATTCAGAACATTGCAAGCCATTTGTTTTAGAAACTACTTTCAGAAATGACCCAGATCAGCTGTGTTCTTTTGTCCTGGGAATGGTAAGTTTTGCAGATTCCTGACAAGTAGATATTTTTCAAGGAAGCTTTGATGTGGATTCCTACACTGAGCAGGAGCCACTTGGGCTCAGTATCCTGAGTGCCCCCTTTCAACTCCTGATTCAGTGGATCTGAATCTCCATAAAATTCTGGTTCTGATCTGTGTCACCAGAGCTGCTTTCTTAGACAACTGCACTGGGAAGAGAGGGAGCTGGATGTCAGTGAGCAAACTTCCTCTGAATGTATTTCATTTCTGAATGTGTCTGGTGAGGAGGGTCTGTCCATTTCCAACATTGCAATGGCAAGATGTGATTCCATGTTTGGCTCTGTTTTCTTCTTCAGCAGATTTTCATGACTTCTTCAGCCATCCTGGCTTACTTCACAGTGTTCATAAGTCTGTGGACTCCCCAAGTTCCTAAATACCACCCCATTCGTTCAATCTGCTTAATGCTTCATTCCTTGAAATCACAAACTGATTTGCAGTTCTAGCCCACTGTTTACTTTCTGTGTTTAACATAAAGGAAAGAAATTCACAGTTAGAATAAGATGCTTTATAGAAAGATTGACAGAAAAAGTCTGGGGATGGGAAGTTGTAACAGAGAGGTACATGTATTACTCAGTTTTTTTCCTATCTTGATGTTTCTTCAAGTTATTTCCCCAAATAATTTTCCAAATATGTATTTGCACTGGGAGAGGGAAAAAAGCTGAGAAAAGATACTGTATAACTTTCTGTGCCTCGGGGCATTTTTTTTTTTCATTCCTTCTTCCAAAAGCTGCTTGCCAAGATTCTGTTTTGCTTTTGCAAATAGGTTTACTTTGATCTTGTCCAAAAAAAAAAGATAATGAAAAAATGGGCTTGCACAGTCCAGTAACTCGTGATTATACAAAAATATAAGCAAAAATATATGTTTTATGAACCAAAACATATTCTACAGATCAGAAGGAATCCTGAGTACATGGAACTTTAGTTTATGGGTACACTGTTTATTGTGTCATCTGCAAAATACTTTTTGTGCTACTAGCCAGATAATAAATCATGGGTGTTTCTTATTAATCACACCCCAGAAGTATTCTAAAAATGGCAGAAACTGCAGAAAACTGTTTCCTAATCATGTTGCTCAGGAGGAGGAGGAGGTGACCATCCTTTTTGGCTTATTGTGTCAACTGAAGATGGTCACAGTTTTATTTCTTTTCTTGAAGGGATGTCCTTTCTGCCATATTTATGAACATCTGCTGTATGGAAGTGGTAAAACTTTTTCACTTGCAGAGGTAAAGTAAAATTAAAATCAGCTTCAGTAAAGAGTTCATTTTTATTTAGGTACTCTTGACATTAAGTCCAGTCATGTCCGACTCTAGGGGGCGGTGCTCATCTCCATTACAAAGCCGAAGAGCCGGCGTTTGTCCGTAGACACTTCCGTGGTCATGTGGCCGGCATGACTAAACGGAATGCCGTTACTTGCCCACCGAAGCAGCACCTATTAATCTACTCACATTTGCATGTTTTCAAACTGCTAGGTTGGCAGGAGCTGGGACTAGCAACGGGAGCTCACTCCCTCATGCGGATCCGAACCGCCGACCTTCCGATTGGCAAGCTCAGCAGCTCAGCAGTTTAACCCACAGCGCCACCGCATCCCCTTTTTTACTTACCTCATCAGTAATAGGAAACAGAAATGATTCTATAAACTGTAAGCACTTGATTTCATTAAATGCTTCTAAAAATTCAGCAGTTCATGACTTGGTTGATCACCAGTACAGTAACTTAGATCATAGATAAAAATAGGAATCTGGCTACTGTGTACATTGCTGCATTTAAATGGTAAACCCTTAAATTACCAAATACAGTTTTAGAAGTAATACATTTTTTTATGACTACAGAGAATAACTTATACTACAGTGATGATATATGACTCGCAGTACATACACTTGATTAAAATGAATGTATTGAACATTAATTATAAAATTCAGATATTTTGCATCTCTTTTTTAAAAAAATGGTATAATATACCAGCTTGGCCAGATATTATTCAGAATGCACATTAGATATTGACCAAACATAAAATTGAAATATGTTTGTAAATTAATGTTCTGTGTAAACACCAGATTATAATCAATACTGAAAATTGCATGTCACATATTTCTTCAGCTACCTTTACAAGTATTTATGTGTGTGAATGTGTATGTGCCTGCACATATTTACATGAATGTGTGTGTGTGTATTATGAATTATTTACGGTCCGCTTTAGATATCGAAAAGCAAATTTTTAGAGCAAACTGTCCCTTGCAGACAACTCAGTGAAAGGCAATCTGTTGTGTCCAAAGTTACCAAAACCAAATCAGGATCAAATATTATTAATTAATTTTGACTAAACAAATCACTATTTTTAGACTTTACATATTAAGAGAAACTTCATCTCAAAAGCATAAAATAAGTTTTCATTCTCATACTGCGCTCAAAGGAAGATGATTGATGCAGGAAACATCGTGGCTTCTATACAGTCATCAAAAGCCTAATCTCCTAAACTGGGGCTTGGTTGTATTTAGATGGTGGTGGTTGTTTTTTAATCTGTTCAATTGTGTCTGATTCTCGGAAACTGCCTGGACAAGTCCCTGCAGTTTTCTTGGCAAGGTTTTTCAGAAGTGGTTTGCCATTGCCTCCTTCCTAGGGCTGAGAGAGAGTGACTGGCCCAAGGTCACCCAGATGGCTTTGTGCCCAACACGGGACTAGAACTCATGTTGTATAGGATTAGGTTATATGCTATTTGTTAATGCCTTTCCCACCAGTCAGGGACCACAGATTTTTGCATTTAGTTTTATATGTCACTTGATATTCTTTAGCAGAAGCAGCAATACCTTTTATGCACATTAACACAGTAACAGGTTTTTTTTAAATACTTCCATTTGGAATAATAAGCAAAGATGTTCAAAAATAGCTATTCTGTTGTCCTATATCTCTCACACAAGTTTTAAAAAACAAACTACAAAAATAAAACTATTTAGAGTAAACCAATAGTCCTTTATCATTTGTTTCAGTACAAATGGTGCACTTGATCTCTTTACATTTTGTTCAGAATAAACCCTTGTATATTAAATTATAATGTACAAAATACAAATATCTACCAGAGTTTTAAAGCTTAATATGTATAGTGCCTTTTACCTTGTAAATACATCTTATAAATTGCATTTGCTTAACACTGTAAGGATACCTTTTAGTTGTTCTCTATTTACAATACACATATATAATTTCTAATCACAAGAACACCTTCCTCCACTTCAAGAATTAATGTAAAAAGTTAAGGCCCTAGTGTATGTAGTAGTACTTATTTTAATCACTGAAAGCCCTATTGTCATCCATATATAAAGAAGATATGTTTATAAATGAGAAAAATGGATTGAAGGACCCTACTCTTAAGGAAAACTAAAGCAGTTGCAGTTTTGTAACTTTCAAGAATTCTCAGAATTAAAAATCCAGGAAGAAAACAAAGACCATTCTATTATTTCCTCAGTGGAAGTACATGAGATAAGGCCCAGCTAAAATTCATTCGTTCTTTTGCACAAAGGCCTATGTGAATAATTATGTTTATATCACTTAATTGGAACATGATCCCTACCTCCTACAGTTGTACCATGCAATAAGATTTATTAGGCTCATCCTAATATATGAATAGTATTCACTATGCTAGAAGGACAATTATTTTCTGAGAACTGTGTACATCCTTCAGTATTTGTATTTGTCAGTCAGTGTAAACTTCTCAAAATGTAGTTCTTCATCTTATTGACACTTTCTGTCCCTTCAGGAAGATACTGTTACTTCCTTCTGCCGCTTTTCTCATCCTATTCCTTGTTCATCACATAGGCCCTGCCCGAATACAAGGGTTAAAAAGTTAACATCATTTCTCTATTGCATTTAATGGCATACAGTACTGGATTCATTATTTTTTGTGTTAGTGTGCCAAAAAAAGGGGAAAACCTGAATCAGGACCAGTTCTGTCTACTTATTATACACTTATTTCCATGAATACCATTAGACATGGGATATATAAATGCTCACCAAACATTTGTGAACGGGTTGTCCACCTGTATTGCTGTATGTGCAGATGTTTACATCACATCAGGGATGCTATCCAATCAGGGATTCATATACAGGATGTCCCCGACCCTGTTGGCCTTTCGTAAGGCCGTAAAGACCTGGCTTTGTGCCCGGGCCTGGGACCTCAAGCGTGTGGATGGTCCCGTCTCTTGGCTGTATTAATATCCATGCATTGCTCACTTGGCAGCCATGTATATTTATTTTTTATTTATTTTATATTTTAACTGTTTTAATTGTAATTGTTTTAACTGTTTTATGGTTTTAATGTTGTAAGCCACCCAGAGACACTCGCTGAGATGGGCGGCTATAGAAATCAAATAAATAAACAAACAAACAAACAAATATGAGAAGCTGCTTTTCACACAAACGTATATTGTACAGACTTTCATTAAAGACGCAATTCATAGTTCCAGCAGGAACATACAGTATGTGAACCCACCCTCTGTCTGTAATCCAGATATGAATGCTACAGTAAATGAAATCCGCTATTGGAATTTGGTGAGAGTAATTTTCAACAGTCCTTTCCCTATCCTATCAAATATCTCCTTCTATATTTCCTTTAAAAATGATGGCTCAGCCGTTGATTTAATTTTCTGCAAGTCCTGCACTAAAAACCTTCAACTCTGCTGTTTAAATGTACATACAAACAGTACCTCTCACACTATTACCTTGTGGGGTAAGAAACATGCAGAGTGAGAAGGAGAGAAGGAAGTAAATGAAGTAAACGAAAAGTAGGAGGTAAAAGGAAAGTCTAACTAAACCTGGTTTTTACCAGCACCATTATTATACCTCTCCATGCCTTCAGTCCATGCTTTTACCATATCATGCATTGCCTTTTGTCTTTAAAATCTCTTATTGAGGTTGTCATCAGTTCCATTCAGACCAAGATTTTCTTGGTCTTCCCCTTCCTCTCAACCCATTCACTCTTTCTTCATATATTTCTTTTCTGATTCTCATTCATTGTCTCTTTATTACCAAATCACCTCAACATTTTTCATACTGATTTCTCACTTTCATATTACTACATTCATTCAGCAGCCATTCATTTTTAAGCACACAAGAAACAATAATAATCTATTCCTATTGCATAAGCACAGGTCACTTTAGCAAATCCAACACTGCCAACCGTCATATGAGATTGCTTATAGCAACGTACAAGTAGTCCTTGCTTACCATTTGTTTAGTGACCATTCGAAGTTACAACAGTGCTGAACAAGACTTACAACCAGTCCTCAAAGTTGCAGACATCACAGCGTCCCCATGGTCACATGATTGCGATTCAGGCACTTGGCAACCGGCATGCATATATGACGGTCACAGCGTCCCGCAATTACATAATGACATTTGCGAGCTTCACAGCCAGCTTCTGACAAGCAAAGTCAATGGGGCAGCTGGCAGAAAGTCACAGTCATGTGATGTTGCAATTAATGACCCATGGTGATTCACTTAACAACCACATCCAGAACTGACAAACTGCCATTGTAAGTCAGGTGTGGTCATGCGATTTTTCACTTTACAACTACATCACTTGGCAACAGAGTTGCTGGTCCCAATTGCAGTAAGTAAGTGAGGACTACCTGTACCCATTTTCAGGTGATATATATTGATTTTGTACACAAAATAAACCTTCCACCATTACCTTAAACATCTACTTTGCTTATCAGTAATTATTTTTCTGTCTCGGTCCTCCAGTCATTCTGATGATCTTCCAGTTCTATATCTTTAGCTCTGGAACAAGAAAAAGATCCCACTATGACAATTGATCCTTTGATAACTCTAATTGTTATTCTACACAGTGGATCAAGATCCTTATTCTTTTCAACAAGGCAATGAAAGTGCATGTGCTCAAGTTCATTTCCATTTCTATCATCATACTCCCCCCAAATATGGATAGTGATATCTGATCAGCTACAATTCTGAAGGGAAAAAAAATGTAAAGGACAATTCCATAAAGATAGTTATGACAGAGCCAGTATAATGCAGTTGATGGTGTTGTAAACAAAGATTGAACCAGAAACTCCATCGTTAAGCAATATGGTTGTAAAAAAACCCCACATGAACGCACCGCTTAGGTCCGGCAGTCCCAGTTGCTGTCATTAAGCAAGGACCATGCGGGTTGTTAAGCAAGGATCTCATGTGACCACAACTTGTGACTTTTTGCTGACTTCCCCATTGACTTTGCTTGTTGGAAGCCAGCAGGGAAGGTCACAAATCATGATCATGTGACCACAGGAATGCTAGGATGGCTGTAATTATGAGGACTGGTTATAACTACCACTTGTTCAGTGCTGTTGTAAGTTCAAACAATCGCTGAATGAGTGGTTGTTAAATGAGGACCACCTGTATTAGGTATTCCAGTTATTATCTCTCAGCCTAATGTGCATTACAGTTTTAGTTATTACTGATGTAAAATGGCCTGTAGAACTACAAAATACCACATTCCAAGTATCTCCCTTGCTTCCTGCTAAAAGTGATCTATGGTTTGTAAAATTAATCTAGTGTGAAAACATTGACAAATAGAAGTAATTCTGACATCTGAGTATTTGTTTTGGGTACCACAAGCAATGTAAGATTAGAAACAGCCAGGGAATACCCACCCACCCTGTTTTTTGGCCCAACATTTCTAGTGCAGTCTTTGTTTTTGTTTGTTTGTTCGTTTGTTTCAGAAAAATACGCACACACAGGAGTTGATAACATGGTACCTGCAACACTCCTAAATAGTCCCTTCACAAACTTCATTTTTTTTTTAACATGGTAGGGAAGACATGTAGAACACAGCTTCTCAAATCCCTTAATAGCAGCTCTTCTCTGGTCACATGACCAGAAGGGAGGAGGAGGAGCTTAGAGTGGTACAGTTGGCAATCGTCCAAGTCATTGTCCAATTGCCAATTGTCTCTAAGGATGCATTGGGAATTTTTTTCAGGATATTTTTTTCCTCACAGTAACAACTGGATCTGGCCCCTTTTCAAACTCATTTGCCATCTCCTCCCACAGACACACCAACTTTGGTCAAATCCTGTCGAATTTTCAGGAGCTTTCCTACTCACCGACAGATGGGCAGGCAGATAAAACCCCAAGCCCCTTTACATAATTTCTTTCCTAAATTCCATTGGATTGGAAAGAATTTTTAAAAAAGGGTCCATGTCTCACAGCATATTTGTGATGCTGCAGTGGTTGTATTTCTTCGGAACACAGATACATGCAGAAACAGCATGCTTTATATTTAAATTAGGACTATGAGGTATATACCAGTATGTTGGGTTGGGAATTCAGAAGAAGTAGGTTCATGTTTTTCAACCTAGAGTACCTTGGTTGCTGGTTCAGATTGCTTTGTTGATTTAAAATCCATTTGTGTCTTTGTCTCTCAGGAAAGCTAAAAGTACAGTGTGCAAGTTCCTAGCAATCTTTCCTTAAGACGCAATTAAGAAATTAACTCCTAACTGTACTGCATGGTGTTTTTGTTTTGCTTTTAGTTTTATTTCCTCCATGGCACTCAAAGGACATGGAGATGTTGCTACCCCCACCTGCAGGCAAGGCAGGCTGTCTGGTTGTGCTTCTCCACCTATTAACTTGGCCAGATTTTGAAAACACCGCCTCCAGTGAGATTGAGACACATTTTACTTGATGAACATAGAAGTCCTACTAAAAAAAGCTGTCAAAAATAGTTTAAGCTGGATAATGTTCTCTGGAATTATTCTTTTCCTTGATATATTATGGCCCTCATTCTCCTTGCCTTTCGAAAAGCTGTTGAAACCTAGTTTTTTTACACAGCTATTGGGGTCCAGATGTGTGGAGTCAACTTTTAGTTGTTAAATTATCCTGTTTGGTTCACTGTTTTATATATTGGAGCGTTTTAATGATGTAGGGGTTTTTTTTGTCATTGTTTACAAACTTGTTGTGTGCCATCCAGAATCACATTACTACAGTTGGATGGCCTTATAAATGCAATAAATGCAATAAATAAATAGGATGTTAAAGGAAAACAGTATCAGGAAACAAGGCAGGAATTACATTGTACAGCTTGTGAATGAATAATATGTCTCAACAGTAAGATGAAATGTTTGTACAAATGGCTCAAGATTATAATTGACTAGGAGTCCTATCTCAATTCAAAGGCAAAAAGTATAAAAAAGGTTTTTATTGTTTGTTCATTCATTCATTCATTCTTTCCAATTATATCCAATCTTGCCAATATAGATTTCAAAGTAGCATGAAAGTATTCTTAGAAGATATTCCATCAAAACTTTTCACTAAGAATAGTATAAAAAGGGATAATTAACTTCAAGCCATAATAACAATACACTATGCAATGGATAACACAGCAGTTTAGTTCAGCAATAATATGCATGCTGGAAAGACAAAATACACACACACAAATTCTGACTTACATGATCAAGAGTTCAGCTTCATAGCTCATTAATCTATTCTTCTCCAATACTAGTTCAAACCATTCATGTAATAATTGAGCTTCATCTTGTGTGCTTGAATCTGTTTCAGAGATTTTTAAAATGCCAGAATCAGTTTTATTTCCCTACGATCCCAAAAGTTGCATCATGGAAAGAGTAGCAGTGCTTATTAAAATGTCTTCTTCTAAAACATTCCAGATGCATTTTCTAAGCATTTGCAAACATTACAGCCAAAGACATATTATTAAAAAGTTCCATTTTTGACCCAGGGCTCTTTCACACCTTGCTGCTATCCAGCATGGGAGCCAGCAGAAAACAATGCTGGCTTAACGAAGGGCTGACCACACTTCCAGCAATGAAGTGAAATAGGGATTTAGCCTGCACTGGAAAAGAGGGAGTATTGAAAGCTATGGTGAGGAATGACTTCTTTGGGGCCAGTTGTGGCCATGTCTCTGTGGGATTGGAGAGCTGACACCAAGGAGCTAGTCATCGTCTTCTCTCCCGCCATGGCAAGGAAAGCAGAAAAAGGGGGAAAACAGGCCTTCTGCTACCTGTTCACCAATTGTACGAAGTGGTAACTGAGAAATTGGAGAACTGGTAGCAAGGGAGCTGTTCTCCCCTGGCAGCTGTCCCCCATTTTTCCTGCCATGGGTGGCAGGAGAAACAACTTGCCACAGACTAACCACCTGGCACACCTTGTGCCAGCAGAGGCCAAAACCTGCCACTTTTTAAATGAGGCAAGAAAAAAAAGTGGTGGTGGCTACCTTTGTTGTGGGGCAGAGACAAGTTGGGAATGACATTGTGTGTTCATGTCCTTGACAAATGATCCATGGTGCCTCTTCATGCCCTGGCAATTGGGACATGTATATAAGCCCAGACTCTCACATATTTAAAATGCTTTTTCACCAAGTAGTTTCCAAGACTTTCCAAACCAGATTTCAACTGGATGTATTCAAGAAACTCTCAAGCACAGCATGAAGGCAGTGGATATTTCCTACTGCTTGTTCCCACCATCTTCATTTCAAAGTTTATCTCTTCCACTGGAACATGTTATATATGCTTTAGTTGTCCACGCAACCAGGGCCTGCCTTTTCCTAAATGCATGTACGCTTGCAAGGCTTTGTCACATGGGCACAGCTCGATCTGGGACACTTCCTATTTATTTGTGGTGTACAGTCAAAACACAACCCTTATACTGATATATCACATTAGAAAAATCTGCACTTTCAGTAGCTTTCACAAATAGTAGAGATGAAGAAAACAGTATAGAACAACCAGGGTTTCTATTTTGATACCCCAATGCTTGTGATGGAATATGAACCTGAATAGAAAAGCTTTAGGGAAAAAGGGATTTCAGAATATAGTCGATGCTCTACCTATACTAGAGTTGAGTTGCACAGAATTAAAATCAGTGCCTAAATGGGAGGCTGCCCCAGAAGATCTTCTGAACTTTAAAAGAAAAAGTGGAACAGACTGATCACAATTAACCTGGTCTGTGCCCCAGTAATAATTAATGTTATTCATAAAGCTAAGATTATTTCAGGTTTTTCTAATGCATATGTGATTGTTGCTTCAGTTGTGATCCTCTTAGGCACATTTTACTCAGCTCCTTTAAAGCACTTTATTTCACCCACACACACTCTTATTCAGTCCAGTAGCTAATGAGTAATTCTCCCTAACAAAAGAGTCTTTCATTTCACTCTCACACAATTATTAGAGGGGAGTTGCATTAATGTCATGGAAGACTACTGTTTGCAGGCCTGTCTCTAAATTTGGTTATTAAGAACCTTTGCGGCTCAATAATATTGCTTAACTGTGATGATTTTCTAATTACCGTAATAATACCTATTAAATCACTTGAACTCCATAAGCACAGCCCTGCTTAAATACAGCTTAATCTAATAAGACCTGGTTATTTATTAAGCAATAATGCACTATATTACTAAAGGGTGAATGAATGGAACCATAAGAGCTGTAACCATACATTAACAGCATTATAAGCAACTTCCCCAAATTAATAATTTTCAGAGGTTGTTTGCCAAATCTACATGTAAGATTGACAGATGAGAAATAATCACTCCCCCTTTTAGAACACCAGCATCTCTGCTGATCAATCAATCAATAGAGGGTAGAAAAAAACTGACCTTAATAAAAGGAATTAAATTACTAAGGATAGGGAATGGAGCAGAAACCTTTAGCCTCCCAAAACATGCCAAGTAAGTAAATGATATAACAACTTAGCAGATCTAAGCAAAATAAAAGTCTGTACATTGTTGAGTCCCACAGATACTCAACTCTACTCTTAAGACTTCTAGACATAATGTCTCCAGCTTTACCCATTTGTTCTACCCATATGAGAACCCTTGCTTTGCTTTCTGTTGTGGTAGACAGGGATGTTTTTTACAAAGACTCTTCTAGGAGTTTTTTAGTATCAGTGTCTTTGAATCAGTGTCATTTTCTGTGGTCTGCTTGCTTGGTACCCCTTGTGCAAGAAACCATTGCTGCCATTGCGTTAGTGCATCTGGAGAAGTGAGACTCTGGATCGGGGAGAATGGAGATGGTCAGGTACCCTCTGCGTTAGAGCCGGAAAGATCAGCACAATTCCATCACCACCATGGAACTCTGAGCAAGCAACCAGCCTTCTTGTGGGAAGTGTGGAATGAGGCCAGCTCACAGCAAGAAATCTATGCTGAGCACAAGGCAAATTTAAAGTCTCTTTCCAGGACAAAATGCATGATGAAGACAGCAATTTTTAAAAGGTACCACCTGCTGCGGGCTGAAAACTAATTTGGCATACTTTGGAGCAATTAAGTAACTGTTTGCCCTTCCAGCCATCTGTAAAAGAAAGAAAAGGTGCAGGTGCTGTGCAATGCTGTCATGTGCATCAGCTCTAAAGTTTCTAGAAAATATATTAAGCCCTACCTATGGCATCTTCAAACTGCCTATGATTTAGGTGTGCTGGTGCCCATCGTGATGCCCAGAGGCACCAGGATGCCTCCAGGCACTGCACTTCATTCTGCTTCATTGGTCTGCTAAGCAAATGGTCTCTCTGGTGCCTCCTCAGAGCCTAGTTCCTCTTCAGCCTCTTTTGCTCTCTGTATTTGCATCTCTCTTTCCTTCTGCTTAGACCAGCCTTTCTCAACCTTTTGACCTCAGAGGAACCCTTGAAATATTTTCAGGCCTTGGGGAACCCCTGCACATTCAGGCTCAAATATAGGCCAGAAGTTACAAATTATTCATTTCATGTGTGGGCCTGTATATATGCATTAACAGTGTTCTTAAACTGAAAATAAAGAATGAAACTTACTTCTTTAAGGTGAAGTTGCCCGAATTTGAAATAATTTTTTAAATCAATCATGATCTCCCAGGGAACCCCTAGTGACCTCTCACAGAACCCTAGGGTTCCACAGAACCCTGGTTGAGAATCCCAGGCTTAGACAAGTGAAAGTAGCAATAGACATTTGCAATGGTGGGATGACAAAGAAGGAGCCAGAAGGAAGAGACAGAAGAAGCTAAGCTCGGTGGTGTGTTAAAGAATGAAAAGCGAGCTGAGCAGTGGAAAATACACAACTGAAAGGAGGATATCGAAAAGCAGGGGAGACTGGGCTGACTATTTTCTACCTTCTTTCCCATTCTTGCCTTTGTCCATCCTCTCCCTTTCCCTGGCTTTCTTCTACTCCTTTTCCTCTTTATTTTCCTTCTCCATTCTCCCTTTTCCCTCCTCCTCATGCTTTTTAAAAAAATGGTTCTTCTTCTGCACTTGCTTCCAGTATTCCTATAATGCAGTGTTGGTGTCAATGAAGAGATGGATGTCTTCTTAGGAAGTGGGGAGATGTGAAAGTAGGAATTAATAAACGTGAAAGAGGAAGAGGATGGCTGAATGCAAAAGAGAAGTTCCTTCACCTTTCCCTTATACTTTCTGTTACACAACTCTAATGTGCTAGAATCCTACCCTCTTTTAAATGTTGCCTCTACTGATAGAAAGGTGTGGTTACATGAGATATGCTATCCTAAGGCAGCCCATAGGAATACAGATTTACAGTCAGTTCCTGAGTCAAGTAATCTGTCTATGAATCTCCTCTATTGGTCTCCAGTGACACTGGTCTGAGATGTACTAAAAAGCCAAGCAGCCTTTTCCTTTCCAGTATCTGTTTGTTTCAATGGGTCGCTTTAAATAATGACCTGCTCTCCTGCCTTCTTCTGGGGAGACCCTCACTGCCCAAGTGAAATGTATCACTAAATAAATTTGTGCAGCTGATAACTGAGCTTGATTCTGTGGGACTTCATAGACATGTCTATGTTGCTATTTTGGCAACAATTTAGAAGTGAATTGCCATTTTCTTTTAACTCCCCAGTCTAGCCTACAACCTGGGATTTTCTTGTAGCCTCTCAAACACTGATCACATCTGATTATTACTGCCACCTACTCTAGCTGCTGAGTTGTATTAGGTGGTTGGGCATTGTCCTGTACATCTCAAGATTAGCCATGCTGTCCCCAGCAGGTATTGTATTATATCAAGGGGGAAAGTTCTCACATACTCAAAAACACCCACAGGCCTAAAAGTTTACTGTATCCCATGCTATTCTAACCTATTCTAAGAGGATAAAACGTTGAATGTAACTGAATTTTCTTATAACATCTCAAACAGCTTCAGGAGGCCTAGCGTATTCTTCAGATCACAGATTTTCTGCCATTCTTACCCGCTTCTCCTCGTAGCTCCCTCTCTAGCTGAACACCATGCACCTCAAGGGCTCGCTGTTGCTCTTCCACTTCTTCCAATAACCGTTGGATAGCCTGGACAAACAAATAACTACATCTAAGAAATAAAATCTTCAAAGAAGTATAGATGCTACTTTGGTATATCTACTTCATGGCTCTCTATTCAGATAGACAGTGACTCATGATGATGATGTTGCTATTTTCCTAACCTTTACAGTAGAGATACTGGAAACTAAATGTAGGATTTCAGCATACGTAACATATACCTTTGGGTGTTTCTCCATTTCCCTACCCCAAGAACATTTATTTAAACACAGACAAGTACTTCCTTCTCAATGGTTGCTTTACATTTCATCATAACGCTAATGTCCTAACAGTCAGGAATCATGCTGAGACAAGGAATAGGTCTCTAGTGTTTATTACTGCTACATAAGACAGAATCCTAACAAACTGAAGAAGTGTGGGAAAACCCAGACAGATAAACCCCAAGAGTTAAGGCGGGTCTGATCTGTGTCTCTTTGAATGGCTGCTTAATTCCTCAGTACTACGCATGTGTTTTCCCCCCTGGATAGAGGCCCCCTCCTGCTCGCCATCAGTACTCATGACAGCTAAGATGAAAACAAACTGCAAGAAAATATTTGGAGATTTCCATTGTTAAATATTGCAAGGAACTACAGTAGTACTAATAAAACTGCAGAACTGTTCTTCAGCAGTCACGTAGCTGTGATAATGCTAAAATCTATTCCATCGAGCAAAAGCCCTGTGATTATCCACAATAAGAGCGCATGCTTATAAAAAAGAGTCTGGTTGCACAAGTTCTAAGACCCAGAAATTTTGTTGGTAAAAAGAATTAATGTCTAGAGCTATCCTGAATAAATAGATTAAAATAGCAATGTAAATTACAGTGCTTTCATTTACCAACTTTCTATCAGCAAATCAAATCAAACCTTTATTAAGGACATAAAGCCATCAGTCCAAGAAAAAGGTAAAACAGATAAAAATAAAAATATATAAAACTAAAAAGAAAGGAAATTAGTATGAAATTTTGAGACCCGTGGAGAGGTGGATAGTGCATAAAGAGGCGCAGAATTGGACAACCTGGAAAGATATATCCAAACATGGATCAGGCAGAATAAGTAACAAAGTGAGGTCATGCTCTCTACCAGGAAATGTCTTCAGGATAGGATAGATAAAAATAATCCGGGATTTCTTGTAGAGAGAATAGTGAAGGAACATATGGCTCAAAGACACAACTGAGCCATCCCGATATGGACATATGCATTGATGAAGGGAATATTTTTGCAGTGTTCCAACAAGATGGCAGAAGACAATGCATCCAGCCTGGCCAAATTTCTGCTGTTAAATACATTTGGCTTTATGGCAAGAAACTAATTACCTGTGCTTTGTGAAGTCTTTTTAGTTCTTCTTGTTTAACCAGTTTCTTTGTTTCCTTTGCCAACTTTCTGTTTCTTCTAGGAGTACTTTTAGCCTACAAAAATAACAACAGCACATACAAAAGGAAATCAATATTTTGTACTTAGCCACAGTTTTTCATAGACTTTTCTGTTAATGTGAATGTTAAGTAGCTTTTGACTATGTTTGCTGGGCACATTCTGAGCCATTTGTTCTCATCAGTAAGGACCTTACTGCAGTCTTAGTTAGGCATTAACATTTTCTGTCAGTAATGGAAATGGTAATGTTCTGTCAATTAAGATAAAATAGCACATCTATAAAACCAAGACAAATAATCTTGGTGGTTCTAAAGTAAACATTAGGGAATCTAGCATCACATTCAAACCTTCCTTAACTTACTACAGCTGCAAAATATTAAATCATATGCTCCACCACGAAAAGGAAGAGTAGAGTGCTTTCATGCAAAATGCAGGCAGATTTAGGATTACACATTTAAATGTAGATGTTTTATTTATTATGCTATATGCCTGTTTGATTACAAACTGAAAGAATAAAAATAGCAATAAAATGCAATGCTCACTACTTACAAAGAAAATATAAAATTTGTCCTATCATAATAGTTGAGACTTCAGCTCTCAGTTTCTTCCATCTTCTTTCCAACTCTTCTCTGCGCTTGGTCTTTTCCCTCAATGCCACCTTAACCAAGCCCCTCTCTAAAAGACTGGTTCATCCAATCTAAAAGGGCAAGGCTATTATAGGTCAAGAGGAAAGGAGAGGTGCAGGCATTTGGCCACCATGCATCTTTCCTTCCACACACTGCCTCTCAAGGAAGCCTTCTTCCTTAAGCTGAGGCGTTGCAGGATCAGAACCTGACAAAATTAAGGCTGCAGAGGTTCAGTTGTACCTGGTGGGGAATACAGAGGACTGGTGTGTTCAAGGCTGCTCAGCAGGTTTATGCCTTGCTGGAACAACTTTGGGTGATAGCCCATTCCTGGTGCTGGGAATCTATTACCTGTTCCCTTTGACCCCTTGATCCTCTGGGCTTGACCGCAGCTTATATCTCACCCCTTGGAATCCTCACAGTAGACTGCCAACTCACATTCTGAGTCCTTATAATACCAGTGAAAGACTGTGGACTGATTTATAGTTTTATCATTGGCATGGGTAGTAAGAGAATTGATTTACAGCAGTTCTGTTTAACTCCCTGCTAGCATCTCATTAGGCTGTGAAACATATTCCCTTTGTCTTTTCTGCAGGAGGTCATTTAACAGGGTGACCATAGCTGAGTTTGTTCCAGAATCAGGCTGCAAGCCAGACTGAAAAGGACTGTGATAATAAGGTTCTTCCAGGAATGTTTGCAGTTTCACAGGCAATACCCTCTCAAGCACCTTGCCTGTAAATAGGTTTTTGTAATAGGGCTGTAGTTGGTGGAAGTTGGCTGTAGTTAGTGATCTTCTTCAAGAGTGGATGTACCACTGCCAACTTAAAAACTAGCTTCAAAACTAGCAGCATGACAATCAAGAGCACATTCACCCTTCTCTGAATCCACTTAGTCATCCCCATCTATTAACATGAGTAAACCATGATGGGGCAGGGAGCAAGAGAACATGTAACTGGCTAGAGAACTATAAGCATTTTGCCATATCCTCAGGCCTTATAAATCTGCTTTCTTCCCAAGGCTGAGATAGAGTGACTGGCCCAAGGTCATCCAGCTGGCTTTATGCCTAAGGCTGGACTAGAACTCACAGTCTCCCAGTTTCTAGCCTGATGCCTTCACCACTACACCAAACTGGTGCTTGCTCTCTCTCTCTCTTTCTCCACACACACACACATAATTTAACACAATGCTAAATTAAATATATACTGTATGTACAAAGTTAAAGCCTCAAGGTACATATACAGGCATAACAGCCAGCTTGAAAATAAAAATTTCTTTCTTTTTGCTTTATTGGCCTCTAATGTCTTCTGGAGTGACTTTTTATCAGTAGTGCTTCAATAGTGTAGTGGTCATTATACTTGCCTTGGAAAAATAAGGTTACTGGTTTAAAACTGGAAGAAATTAAAAAGAAATATGTTTTTTCTTTCCCAGAAGTACCTACATTTCTCTGGGCTCTTTTTTAAAATAATAAGCCCAGTCGTGCACTGTTTCTTAATTCCTCCACTTGCTTGAGTCTCCAGTGCACCTTTAGATCTATTTTGTTAAAAACAAGAAAAAAGAAAAAAAAATAGGTAGCTCAGTGGGTACTCCCTCTCTGGCAGTATATATTTCACTGATTTGAATTGCCATGCTTAATACAGTTATTTTCTTTTACAATTATTATTTTCCTCTTTGTCCTTCTCTCTTTTTAATATCCCAATAGCACCCTCTCTGCCAGATGGGATCATCTGTTGCCTGTTTTATCTGTTTCTCCATGTAATGTTCTTTGCCATGTTCTCTTCATTTTCTGCTGCCTTGTTTTCTTTCTTTCTTTCTTTCTTTCTTTCTTTCTTTCTTTCTTTCTTTCTTTCTTTCTTTCTTTCTTTCTTTCTTTCTTTCTTTCTTTCTTTCCTAACTTTGTATTCCACCTGACTCCCAGAGACTCTGGGCAGCTCACAAGTAAATTCATACCTTAAATATGTGAAATAATAGGTAGGAGAGCATTTGCAAAATTAGGTGTTGCATTCAGGTCATCAGTTATTTTGATTTAAATTAAATAAAGAGAAAGACCTCCTACAGCCATTCAAAGCATCCCACAACAAGAATCCACAAAGGTGAACTACATTTTTGTGGCTGTGTGCCATATTCAGTCATGTGTAGTATGCTGCAAACTCATGTTCCAACAGCTGGCAGGGCCTGGGGAAAAAGTAGGTGGAACTGGAGCTAAAAAAGGCTGGGCATAAATATTTAATATATGAAGAGCATCGACAAAAAGCAGTAGCCAGCCAGATGCTTACAAGAAGTCATACAAAAGCCTTAGCAGCAGGCAGATCACACATGCTTATACGCACACCCCCCAGATAGACAGACAGGCAGACAGACGTGTAGGTGTAGGTAGGTGTAGGTAGATATAGGTAGATATGTGTGTGTGTGTATACACAGATACAGATACATACATACATATATATACATATATATATATTGTGTGTGTGTGTGTACACACACATACACGCGCCACCCCTGAGATGGAAGAGTGTATGTGTGTGTCTGTATATATACATACATTCTCTCTCTCTCTCTCCCTCACACACACACATAGACACAGACAAAATTAACTAAAGGCAAACAGTTCCAGACCAGCTATTTTAAATGCATGTATCTATTCAACTCATTTTGTCATCAGGCAGAACGTGTGAAAAGAAAAGGGGCAATTTAAAACAAACAGACCTGTTCAATATTATATAAAATTAATGCCCAGTCCTTAAACATGTACTCGATGTTTTCCTTTTACCAATTTTTTCCTTTGTCCTCATTCTAGCCTGCACTTTTCCTATGACCAGCTTTTTTTTTTTGGGCTGTGGCCAGCGGGGAGGGAGCTTCGGGGGTCACGGAAAAGCTGCTGGCTCCCCAGACTGCAGCTTCCAGCACTCCACACCAGCATGGCCAGTGCTGGGAGTGGAGCTTAGCACTATATGCAGTGTAACGCCAACCCATAGTACTAGGGTAGCAGTGGCAACTACTAACACTCTTTCTGGAATTCTCGGGAGCCTGTAAGTTAAGTTAAACATAGATATTTTTTTTTAATGAAGTGCAAACAATAAACATTTGGAGGGAAATGGCCTTTTAAAGATTTACCTTGAGTGGCAGTGAAGGCTCATATTCCCGTTCACCATCAGAGGATGATGAGCAATTGCCAATCGTGGCTTGTTTCCCGGCAGGTAGACGTTCAGATCCTGAAAGAGGAACAAAAGGCTCAGTGACGCAGCCTTTACTCTTTTCCTAGACTTTGAACGGATCCGGCTGCAGCCACTTGTGCTGCACCTGCCCTTAGCTTCTCAAGGCTATACCCACCAACAGTTTGCAAAACTGACTGATTATATTAATTTAGTTTTGGCTACCGTTCAAGGCCTTCACTGCCTGGCAATCCTGTGGTCATCCCCACGATGCAAACATATCAAATTTTATGCGCAAACAATGGCTCGCCCTACATTAAAAACTAGATCTTTTATTAAAACGCATATCTCAAGTTAGCCACGTGATCTAATGATTGTCCAAGACTCACCATGTGGCATAATTGAATGCACCAAGACTGAGCCAGCTCTTAAACAAATTACTGTTATGTGGCTGGTAGCATCTGGCACCCATTTTCCTTCTGTGACATCTGCTCAGTGTAAAATAGCTGGCGTCAGAATGTCTGGTCATATTTTTAAAGAAGTCACAAATATAATCAGAAGCAAATGGACTTCTTGATGGAGGTTTTACCATTCAGCCTCCTGCAGCATAAGTATTTCATTAATGAGACCTAAATAAATGTCACTCGTATTTTCACACTCAGGATTATCACAGCAGGCATTAAACAGTAGGTGCTGTTTATAAACATGCACATTGCAACAATGCAAAAATCCTCCCAATGGGAATGGAAGGAGGATTTCTGGGAATAACTTGCATTCCAAGTTGATTTCATTGTTATGCCCTAACTCTGCTTGTTACCTGGGTCATCAGAATGATGTTTTAACAGGAACTAAACCTGCCCTCCTAACCATGTACTTGTCTAATTCATATCCCCATCCTCTTGATAAACTAAACAACAGAAGCACAAGGAACATCTGCTGCTGAACTTAATTTGCTGCAGGATTAATGATTAACACCTGGATTCACTATGTTCAGGGCATGAGTGACAAGGACACATTGTTTAAGATGACTGAGGTCTTCTTGCTTAATATCAGACAAGTAACTAAATTTGCTATAACTGATGGCAGAAATGCATTTCGTACAGGCATGCAGAGACTTTGTTTTGCATTTAGGGGAGAAAATACTATTTTGGGAGGGTCTAGCCACACAATGGAAGATTGTGATCCAGGAAGGTTATTTTTATCTGTGCTGCCTTCAACAGCTCATCCTGCTAGAGTGCATTTTAAGCCAAAGAGAGCATAAAAGACCTGGAGCCAGGAACTATAGATAGAGCAAATGCCCTGATAAGTCACAGTGACAGAAAAACAGATCAGAAAACGACTGCAATGGAGAGCAAAGCCCCATATTACAAGTTGGTGTTAAATATGACTCTGAATCTGAAATCTTTAAGGATGACAGAATCATCCAAACAGTAGTAGAATATATTTTGTATTCCTCCAGCTTACAGCATGCTGAAATGTCTAAAGAATACCAAGAAACCTCTGAGAAAAGACATTCCCTGCAACAATGCCATACTGGAAATGCATTCAAGTATTCCATGAAATACAGCTGGAAGCTAAGTCAAAGACCATAAACTATTTTCAGTTGGGATAAATTAAGTTAAACCTGCATCTAAAGAGCAAAGGCCAAAATGAGAATGCAGCTAGTGTCTTTTTGTGCGTAAATTCGAAATTGGTCTGACTGAGTAGTCAAGTCTTTGTAGTACTTGGCATTCTTGCAGAACTTCAAGCAATGCTGGAATCCTGGGTTAGGGGTTAGAGTTAGGGTACCATTAGGAGTTCTTACTGTAGCTACAGACCTACAACATAATGCTACATTCACCGCTGAGCCTAAAAATAGGAAGGGTCCCCTCAAACTGTCTAAACCCTGTGAATGAGTAGCCCCTCTTCCTCACACACAAACAACTGATCCTTGCCTAGTGAGGACCTAGTGAGTCCATTAGATTACTAGATAGATATGTAGATGAGTATCCAGCTAAATAGTTAAGGACTAAGAATTTAATTCCTTTGCCATCTTCAGAAATGAAAGAAAACAATCTGGACCTACCCTGTAGATGTTCTACTAGACCAAGATTGCTAGGAAGCCATTTTTCTATATTATTCTGCATTATTTTCTATTATCCTGCATTTTTTTTATCACTCTCATTCAATTTCATAGAAAATAAACTGCTTTCAGAAAAATATAAAAGGGGAGAAAACCATCTGGAAATCTTTCACTGTTTGTGTGTGGAGTTCTTGCATTTAATTTAAATGTGGTCTAGCCAGTGGGTATATTTGAGTATCCTGACTTTCAGCATACAGCTTCAGAGGGTGAGCCATGCTAGACCTCTTCATGTAACATTACCACTCTTCATTATTTTCATTATAAAATCACCTCTCTATTGGTCTGAGAGCTTCTCTAACTTCCCACATTTTAATTAAATTTCAAGGGAAGACATCAAATAAGGAATGTTTTCTATGAAGACTTTTCAGTCTAGAAGGGCAGCCAAGAAGACTTCAGAATGCTGGACAGATATGAAACAAGTGATCATAACCCAACCCTCTGTTCCCTTACAAAAATAAAGGAAGTTCAAGAACACCAAAAGAAATTCTAAAAAAAAATTCTAAAGTATCCTGAAAATGACCTAAAAAAACAGAATCTCTTTCACTGGGAAAATTGGAGGATAGGTCCCAATATGGTAGTATAATAAAATACATGTTTCAAAGGGGTAATATGTTAGCCTTAATTTAAAATATTTTTAAATAGCATGCTTACCCAAATATTCTCCTTTGGAAGAATTACTTAGTACTTCATCAACATCAAAGATGGTAGTGGGAGACACAGTTGGCACTAACAAAGGCCTTTTAATGTTGTCATCTTCTTTATTCCTCAGATTACTGAACAGATCCCACACATTGTTCCTCTGAAGTGGACCATGTAAGATGGCATCATCACTTTTCTTTTTATGCCTTAAAGATGAATACAGCATGTTCTTTTGATTACAAGCATGCCAATCATCAGTGGATGACTTCCGGCCATTTTCTTTAAGAGTAAATCTTTCTAAAAGTGTGGGAACATCAACTTCCTTAGAGTAAGAATGTTCAGATTGGTGAGTTTTGCTGGATGGGCTCATATGCACTTGGTATTCTCGAAAATATGAGCTTTTATCATCATATAGACAACCTTCAATTGGACTCCTGGAAAAGTTAGAGATACCTGAACTCCCAGGTCCAAGGCCCTGTTCTGTGGTACTCAGCACAATGAAGTCCTGCATTTGTGCATTGGAGTCTTCCTGATACTTAGTATTTTTCAGACTTTCAGGATGAGTCAGGCTATGAGGGAAATTGAAGGAGGTGTTTTCCAAAGTAAGTTTGGTATGTCCGTCCTGGCTTTTTTTCAAACCTTCTGAGGGAGAAGTAAGAGGTTCTAGAATGGATTTTTTAATGGCATTGGCCATTACTTTCAGTGACCATTTAGGCTGAGCAGCCATGCATTTTTTTGGACATTTATCAACATATTTTAGAAGTTTGTGCTCAGGAACCAAAACTGGCAAATGGTTATCTGAGAATTTAGGAGACCTACCATAACTAGGTTGCTTTAGAATGTGCTCATCTCTAGTAAAATAAGCATTCTTTGGCCCTGGAATTCCTTGGCTGGGATGTGCAATTCTTGCCCCATCTAGTTGAGAATTGTTCAGAGCAAGGGCTCTGGCCTGCCGCTCCATTGAAAGAGTTAACTTCCTCATTATTTTACTTTTAGCTTTGTTTAAATGTCTGTCCTGCTGTTCTTTGGCAGGCACTGAAGCAGTTTTATCTTCTTCATCAAGGTTTACAGAGGATATGTCTGAGTTTTTTGTAAATAATCTTGAAGGCAGTTGCTGACTATTTCTTGCTTCGTTTCCTAAATATTGCTCATCTGTGCCACAGCAGTTGACTCCAGGTTTAAGGCAACTGGGAACTGAAGTCCAATCAGCATGAGAAAGGGATTCACTGTGTGCCATTGGATAACTACCTATGCAGCAGTAATGGGGAATATAGAAAGGGATTTTTCCAGGTCCGTCTGTGGCTTTTTCTTTGTTTTGAAATTCTGGGCTGTGAGGTTGGAAATGTGCTCTCATTTCTGGAATTTTGTTGGGAGATGTCAGCTGTAAGGAATGCATAAAATGGTTATTTTTAGAGGAAAAATGTAGCTCATCAGCCATGCTTCTATTTGGGGAGGATTTTGAAACAAATCAGTTCTAAAAATGCACATATAAATGTCAAGACAAAAGAGGGAGCTTGAAACCCATTCCAATAAAAACAGAAAAGGAACACTGTTGATGGTGATGTTAGCCAAGGGCCTCTGAGAGTAATAAAAATACTTGTGGAGTTACAATTGTGGGAGTCTTTATTTGCAACAGACTGCACCATAGCTAGATAACATGCAGCTCTCCTGATTCTGTCGTCCAACCATTCCTCATTATTAAGAGATGCTTATTTCTCAACCGCATGGCTCAAGAAACAGCCAGGTTGTTTGAGCTAAAAGCTGACCTACATTGGATGGATGGATGGATGGATGGAAGGATGGACGGACCTTAGCAATTTTCTACTGCACTTGGCTGCAAAGGTCTGAAACAAGAATTTCCAGACAAACTGAAGTAGAACCGAGAGTTGTGAATTGTGCAACGTGGTTAAATAATCAAAAGCATCTCTCTGACTTTCACTGGACTGGACTAGTGGCCATCCTGATGCATTTTAGCCCACAACTTTCACTTTTTATCAATTGATTATAAGCCTTAATCCCTTTAACTTGAATTCAAAAACTCTCTCCTGGACACAGAAGGTTATTTTTTGAACTTTGGAAACATATGATCCACTACAGGAAACCTAGCAGTGAAATGGAGGAGAGAGCAATCTTCATCAATTCCCTCACCAGTTCCTTCCAAAATCTGCTCTGGAAGTTGGGGGACTCTGTTCCTTTTCTTATCAGGATCCCTAAATTATACAGCTCTGCAAATACAACTATGTGTATTTGAAAACAGAAAACAGATTGCATGGATAGTTCCCTCCATCTAGAAAAATCTACAGCAAGTTAGAGATATATGGACAGAACATTGTTCTGTGCAACTCTGCCTTTTCAGTTCGGGACAAGGCACTCATATGAACCCCCATAATTTGAAGTAGTCCTGAAGCTTTTGTAGCCATTGTCAACTTATATCGCATCTCATCCTAATGTGCCCGAGGCGCAGGAAAAGGCATTATAACATAGAGCATTTACCTTTTCTTTGCCATTTTATTGGCAGCTGTATGCAGGCTCTGTTGAGGGAGGTTAATGAAAGTTGGAATGTGATTAACTCTGTTCCTACAACTACTTTAATAAATGGCCATAGGGAAACACAAGGAATGCTGTTTTCCACATGGGAATGTTTTGTAAGACAAGCAGTACAGAAATATTCAAAGTATTAAAATTATAGTTAGAAAAGGGATACCAATTGGAAGTGGCCCCAGTTTTAACATCAAGGCTCTTTCAAGAAACTAAAGAGTTTATGTCCTTTTATAAGCAGTTGTGTTGTTTATTTGTTCAGTCGCTTCTGACCCTTCGTGACTTCATGGATCAGCCCATGCCAGAGCTTCCTGTCGATTGCAGAGCCCATGTTAATTATGTTGTCTCAGTTCTAATATCACCTGTGTTATTGTATTGTTGAGACAGGATATATGTTTTCTTATGAACTGAAAAATACTGTAGGGGACATCTTTTATTCACTTTTTTTGGTGATTATTCTATCTACAGTACATTAGGTTTTGCTTGATCCTCCTTATTGTACCAATAAAGTTATTATACAAATTGTGAAACACCCACCAGCAATTTGGATTGCATTATTTGGTATTATTCCATGGAAGGGTATACAGTAGTACCTTTTCTAGGAAATAACATGCAAATGTTCTATCTGAATTTTTGTTAATATTTGATTTTATCCAGATAAAATTATCTGGATGGCCTTTTGGCTTTGGATGATTTTACTTATTGTTAATGATTGGGATTAAGATTACTAAGGTTTTTTTTTAAAAAAAATAATATTCATGTTTCTTGCATTATTAATTATAATGGCTGTAATGGTTGCCTACTCCAATATACTCAGTCTCACAAGCCCGAGCTTTAAGATAACTGATTTATTAAGGAATAGTATGCAGATACAGACAAAGCTGAGAATAAACCAAAAGCGCGCGAAATACAAATCAAATACTGTTGCTTCAGGCCAACTCCGCCCCATGCCTCCTCGTAGCAACCACCCCATCCCAGATGCCATCCATCGTCATACACTGGCCTGGGAAAGTAACCTTGAATAGAGTCACCAACCCAAACATGCATTCCAGAGATTACAGCCACGTAGGGCTGGAAATTTCCAACAGGGAAACACGGATTAGAAGAGTGACATGTGAAACGTTACGATGTCTACAGGACATTGAAATGGAGAACATGACATACTGCCCCCCTAAAAAGAATTACGGAGCGGGTTTGGCGGGATAGGCAGCATGAAATCTAGCGACGAGGTTCGGGGAATGCACATCAGGAGCGGCAACCCACTCTGGGTGTGGGAAATGCTTCCATCGTATGAGATATTGTAAAGTAGAGTGTTTGTGACGAGAATCAAGAATGTCCTTAACCTCAAAGTGTTGCTAAGCGTCAATCATAATGGGTGGAGGGGTGCTTGCTGAGGATGCCAGCGATCCGAGAGAACGAGTGGCTTGAGTAAGCTGCAATGAAAAACAGGGTGCAAACGTTTAAGGTTGTGTGGCAAATCCAATTTAAAAGTTACAGGATTGATTTGGGCAACAATAGAAAATGGACCAACGAACTTAGGGCCAAGCTTTTTGGAGTGTTGCGGGGATTTGATAAATTTCGTGGAAAGGTAGACCTTGTCCCCAACTTTAAATGAGGGTTGGGTGGAACGCCTCACGTCTGCATGTTTTTTGTAAGAGGCTTGCGAGTGGTGTAATGCCTGTTGAATCTTCGGCCAAGAGTCAGCTAAGGTTTGAGCCCAATCGGTGAGAGAGGAAGGGAGAGATTGCAGATTGGGGAGTTCCGGAATCGGGACGAAATCACGGCCGAATACTGTTTTGAAAGGGACTTGGCCAGTACTTTGGTGGACGGCGTTGTTATAAGCAACTTCAGCAAAAGGAAGGAGGTTGACCCAATTGTCTTGTTGATAATTGACAAAGGCCCGGAGGTATTGTTCCAAGGTGGAGTTGACAGCTTCAGTAGATCCATCCGTTTCCGGATGCCATGCCGTAGAAAGGGCTTGTTTGGTGCCAATTAGTTTCAAAAAAGCCTGCCAAAACTGTGACGTAAATTGTGAACCCGTCACTCACCAAACGGGAGGGGCTCCCGTGTAGGCGGTACACGTGTACGAGAAACAGACGGGCCAGCTGCTGCGCGGTGGGAATGGATGCACAGGGGATGAAGTGGGCTTGTTTGGAAAAAAAGTCTTTGACAACCCAAATTACTGTTTTACGTTGACTGGGGGGTAAGTCCACTATAAAATCCATGGAGATCTCCTGCCAAGGGCAGGTTGGGTTGGCCACCGGTTGTAGTAAGCCGTGGGGCTTTCCAACTTTGCGCTTAGTTGCTGCGCAAACAGGGCAGGCAGCGACATAGTCTTTGACGTCCCTGAGGAGCGCTGGCCACCAAAATTGACGTTGGGTGAGATGGAGGGTTTTAAGGTAGCCAAAGTGTCCTGCTAGCTTATCATCGTGGCAGCGCAGGAGGATCGCCTTTCGCAAAGCTGACGGGACATAAAGGCGATCATTCTTCCATGCAAAACCCTCATGAAAAGTAACAGAGTCTAAGTTGGTCTGCAACCATGTATCAGATTTCAGGTGAAGAAGAAACTGTTGTTGCAAGTCTGAGGAAATTGGCAACTGCTTCGGAGCGGGAGAGGGAGGAGTGGCTGGCTGCTGAGTTAGATGGGCGCGTGTCTGACTGCGCGTCACGGCTGCCAATCCTAATTGCTTTTCAGTCCATACTGTGCCTTGGACAGTTGGAGCAGGACCCGAATCTTGGGGCCGGCGGGACAGGGCGTCAGCCAAAAAGTTTTTTCTCCCTGGAATGAACTTGAGGGAGAAATCAAAACAGCTGAAAAATTCGGCCCAGCGAAGTTGCTTAGGGCTGAGTTTGCGACTGGTGGTTAAGGCTTCGAGATTCTTGTGGTCAGTCCAAACTTCAAAAGGGTGCGAAGCCCCCTCCAATAAGTGTCACCAAGTGTCCAAGGCTGCTTTTACAGCAAAAGCCTCTTTCTCCCAGACATGCCATCGCCTCTCTGTCTCAGTAAACTTGCGAGACAAATATGCACAGGGTTTCAAAGTGCCTGACTGGTCACCTTGGAGCAAGAGGGCTCCGATAGAGAAGTCGGAGGCATTGACCTGTACCACGAATGGTTTAGTTGGGTCGGGATGCTTGAGGACGGGTTCAGTTGTAAGCAATTGTTTCAGCACGTCAAAAGCCTGCTGGCAGGCTGGAGTCCATTTAAGGAATGCGCCTGGATTTTTTGATCGTCGAGTATCCCCCTGAGCTTTGGTTTTTAGTAAGTCAGTGAGGGGGAGGGCAATTTCCACAAAATTTTGGGCGAATGCCCGATAGAAATTGGCGAAGCCAAGGAAACTTTGCAATTGGCGTCGCGTGCATGGGGGTTCCCAGGCGACAATGGCTTCCACTTTTGCTGGGTCCATTTCAATCCCCCCTGCCGAAATTCGATAGCTGAGATAATCAATTTGGGACTGATGAAAAGCACATTTGGATAATTTAGCATACAACTCAGCTTTTTGGAGTTTAGCAAGCACTTGACGCACCAGGTAAACATGTTCTGCCATAGTTTCAGTATAAATCAATACATCATCCAAATATACCAACACCCCCTTAAACAGGTGGTCATGCAAGACCTCATTGATGAGCTGCATAAATACCCCAGGTGCCCCTGCCAACCCAAAAGGTAACACTTTGTATTGGAAAGCCCCCAGAGGACAGTTGAAAGCTGTTTTCCACTCGTCCCCTTCCCTTATGCGAATGCGAAAATAGGCCTCCCTCAGATCCAGTTTTGAGAAAATCTTGCCTCTGGCCAGATGTGCTAACATGTCCTTGAGGAGGGGCAAAGGATATTTATTTAATATTGACACTGCATTTAGCCCCCGGAAATCTGTACATAGCCGCAAAGAACCGTCCTTTTTTGGTCTAAATAGGACAGGTGCCCCCACCGGAGAGTTGGCTGGCTCAATAAAACCCCTGGCCAGATTCTTGTCAATGAACTCCCGCAATGTGGCCAACTCTTTCGGAGACATGGCATAGATTTTTGGGTTAGGCAACTTTACATTGGGTAACAATTCAATAGCACAATCAGTCTTTCGGTGAGGGGGCAGGCGATCTGCCTCCTTTTTGCCAAACACATCTGCGAAGTCCTGATATTGGGCCGGCAGTCCCTCTAGTGGCTCCAGCGTTTGTACTGTGGTGGTGGCTGCCTGCCCCCCTTCATTGTCCTCCAACAAATCCTTTTCTGGCACCTTATAAAATCCATCAGCGAATGTCACAGTTCTATGCAGCCAGTTGATAGCCGGATTTTGCTTGACAAACCAGGGCATCCCCAGGATGACCAATGGGCCCCCCACCGGTGCTATTACAAAGGGTAATTTTTCCCAATGGGTTCCCATTTGTAATGCCACCAGTCCGGTGGAGTGGGTTACTGGTTTTCCCCCCGCCATAGTCCCATCCAGTTGGGTAAAAATCATTGGTCGCTGCAATGGGACCTGGGAAGCACTAATGCGTCTACCAGATCGGGGTGCATCAGGGATCACGAGCAGCCCGAATCCAGCATTGCCCACACTTCCACAGTTCGGGTACTGGAGCCCAATTTTACCTTGACCGTCAGGGTAGGAAAATTCCCACTCACCGAATCGTGGTCGCGCCCCTCTCCTTCCACCTGCCCCAGGGCGCCGTTCAGAGCAGGTGGCTGGCTTTTCCCGCTGGTTGTTCGAAGTCCAGCTGTTCCTCCTCTCCTCCGAATTGGTGATCGTCGGGGTCGTCCTCCGCACGGGCAGCTCTCACCTTCCTTGGTACAGAAGGGGACTTGCTGGACGCCTTTCCAGGTCGCTCCTCGGATCTCTTTCTTGGGCACGCCGCTGCACGATGCCCTTCCTTCCCACATCGCGAGCACTGTCCTTTCGCAAAACGGCGTTCTTTCTCCTCCTCCCAACTTTTCGACTTAGGGCGGCTTGGGAATCCTGGGGCGCGGACACTTTTGCTAAGCTTTCCCTGTTTCAACTCTTTATTATGGGCGAACGTCTCTAGGGCGTCTTCAGCACTACTGGCCAGCTGAATCCACCCGTACAATGTTTTCGGGTCGTCCCGTCCCAACGCCCATCGGAGGACCTCTGTCTCCAGTCCCTGTTTAAACATTTCCACTAGGATCGACTGGGACCAGTCCTCCACCTTTCCAGCCAGGGCTTTAAACTCCAACGCATAGTCCGCGACGGAGAGGGATCCCTGGGAGAGCTTCCTCAACGCCCGCTTCGCCCGTTCCTGGGCCAAGGGGTCTTCGAAGTGTTGTTTTAGTGCCCACAGGAACTCCTCAAACTCCTCTAGTTCTGTGGCTTCGGCTTGGCATAATTGCACATACCAATCTGCTGCCCTCCCCTT
The DNA here is from genome assembly GCF_035149785.1 of Candoia aspera. Taxonomy (NCBI): domain Eukaryota; kingdom Metazoa; phylum Chordata; class Lepidosauria; order Squamata; family Candoiidae; genus Candoia; species Candoia aspera. The sequence goes on along the minus strand of NC_086153.1, from coordinate 250,635,240 downwards.
TAGCTTATTGGCGATGGCATTGATTTTGCCCGACTCGGAGCGAAAGCTTCGCCCCCAGTCAGCTATATAATTTCTAGCGTTGGTAAGGAAGAAGGACAGCTTGGCAGGGTCGCCGTCAAACTTCACCACGAAAGGGGGGGGGCTCTTGCCGCCTCTCTCGGCTCGGCGGGCTCCGCAAAGGCCAACGAACGCCTGCCCACCGCCTGTGACCCTTCTCTGGTCACTCCCGACTCTCTGCCCTCGCTTGCCGGAACACCCCAGTCCTACTTCTCCCCCTCGGTGGGGATGGGGACCTCGCTCCCAGGTTGGGCCGTCGAGGAGGAACTTCCTCCGGACTCTCCTGCCTGGATTCTGACCCCCTGGGGTGGTCCTTTAACAGGGCAACAATAATGTCCATTTTTTCCTCCAGCGCCTTCATACGCGCAGGGGTGACCGGGGCTTCCAATGCACCCGTGGTCACTACCACCGTAGGCGACAGCGGGATCTCCGGTTCCCAGGATGCTTGGGGTGATTCGACCTCGGAATCTCCCTCCTCCCCGGTTCGGTAGTCATCCTCTGTAGCACCGCTCACTTCAGACGGTAAACCCTGGTCCTCCGTCAGGGCACCCCGCTTATCCCGTCGGGCTGCCCTCTGAGCTCGGGAGCTCGGGACCACAAGTGCTCTTGTGGTGTCTGGTTCTCCTTCACCCTCCTCGCACACTTGCAGTCCGGGTTCTGACATCGCTAGCGTCCCTTTTCACCAAATACTTGGATGGGGCTAGCGGAAAGGTTAAAGGATGATTCTCAGCTTTATGTAATGGTTGCCTACTCCAATATACTCAGTCTCACAAGCCCGAGCTTTAAGATAACTGATTTATTAAGGAATAGTATGCAGATACAGACAAAGCTGAGAATAAACCAAAAGTGCGCAAAATACAAATCAAATACTGTTGCTTCAGGCCAACTCCGCCCCGTGCCTCCTCGTAGCAACCACCCCATCCCAGATGCCATCCATCGTCATACACCGGCCTGGGAAAGTAACCTTGAATAGAGTCACCAACCCAAACATGCATTCCAGAGATTACAGCCACGTAGGGCTGGAAATTTCCAACAGGGAAACACGGATTAGAAGAGTGACATGTGAAACGTTACGATGTCTACAGGACATTGAAATGGAGAACATGACAATGGCAGACAATTTACATGCTCTTTTATTTTTTATCTTTATTGTAGTAGACAGGAATGTATAGAATAGTAGTAGGAAGGGAATAATTAAGTAATTGTTATTTTCGGGGGGGGTTGATTAGGTGATTTATACTTTTTTTTCTTTTAATATAAGGGGAGGGAGCAATGATATTTAATGATTTTTATAATGTGCTAAGGGGTTGACTTAGAGAAATAATGTGATTTTGGTTTAATTTAGAGTAAGGGATTGATTATGGAAAATTGCTGTATATCCTTGATGTTTAATGTTGGAAATCACTTCTTTTTGTAATCTATTTAAAAAAATTTCTCTTACGTTTTCACACTTTTAAGTTCTTTTTCTTTTTTTGTAGTTTTTTGTTCTTCTGTATCTTATCTTTTTCTTAAATTTAATAAAATTTAAAAATTGATTTTATCTATGATGAAAGAAAATGGTTTTTAAATAGACACTAGAGCTTGGCTTGTTAAACATGGCATGGTTGGCAAAGTCAGAGGGCTATTAACGGTGTCCAGAATTTTTCAAAGGTCATTCTTTGAAAAATCATCAGACAATATAATGATTCCTTTCCTGGAGTTGAGACATGGAAGAAAGCAAAGTCATCCTGTTTGTGTACATTTTCATAGCCTGCCCACCCTGGGTGCATCCATGTGAGTGACAACAAAGCAGAACAAAAGCAGCCACCCTGCTGTTTTGTAAGATAAGCCAGGCTAACACACTTCACAAACCTTGTTGGAAAGGTGCCAAGGCGAAGTGGAGACCTTTTGCCTTTGGGGGGAAGAATCTGGCAACTGGTGTGGCAAATATGTGAAGGAGAATGGGGCAGCACAGGAAGGGTGGAAAAAGAGGGTGCTAATGCCCAAGAACCACTGGGAAGGTGGCTGGAAAGGACTGTCAGGGGGCAGGAGAAGGGGAAGGGAAAGAAAGGTAGGGATGGAAAGGCAGCAAGAGAGAGGGAGAAGCTGAGAGAAAGCAGCTGAAACTGTGATGGAGAAAGAATGGGAAGTGCAGCAGTGGGTGGATGGGGGTGGAGAGAAAGGATGTCCCACTGGGTACAGCAAAAAAAAAATCTCAATATGGCAGCTGCAGTGGTACAATCCAAGCTCTGCCCATTTTTTATGTATGTGCATCAATGCAAATTAAAATGCGTGATGCACTGTTGCGGCTGCCATCTTTATTTCTTTTACCATACCCTGTGGACATCCCCAGCGTGGGGCAAGGGAGCCTAATGGGCAGAACCTAGCCATCTGCCAGGCTGTGGCTATCTGGCATAGAAGTGAGCAAGTGGACAGGGAAAGGCAGCAGTGAAGTTCAACAGGGGAGTTCAAGGGATAGTTATTTAAAAAAAAATATCTAAATTAAGTCCATGCTTTGCTAACTTGAGAACTGGAGGTGGGAACAAGAAAACCCTTCTACTTACCAGAATCTTAAAAAACAACCATAAGGACAGATGGATAAGAGTCTGCAATTATGACATGCCGTACTTGTGGCATGTTTGTATTCCTGCTTGAAAATAACCTGGCATATATCTGTGGCTAGTGTAGACTTGTAATTGGCTTGAAGAAAAAGCCCCAGGACTGAAGCATAGCCATACTTCAACTGATGAGGGAGGATGAAGATGTATCAGATACAGAAAAGGAGGTACTAACAGGAGCTGAGAGGGGATGCAACTGTTCAGAGGACAATTGAACAAGGAAGCAAGAGTAATGAAAAAGAATTACTATGGTTTCATCCTCACATTCCGCGAACCCCTCAAGGCATGAAATGCCCTGATAATGATCTTTGTAGGACATGTCACTGGGAACCTTGCCTTTGTATCACCCTCAGACCATGCTGAGGGTCAACCCCAACCTATGCTGAGTCAGGAAGGGAAAACAAAACTTATCGGGAAGGATTTGGGGAAATAGAAACCAGGAGTGACTCAGCAGAGTGGGAAGATTTGGAGAGGCTGATTGGGCAGAATTCGGAGGAAGGTTTGAATTCTCCAATCAGTGCTCAAGAGAGGAGAGCAGAGAAGTGCGCCAGGCAAAAGGCAGCCTGACTGGCTACAGAGGAGAAATGGCATGAAAAGGATGGGATAAAAAGGCACCAGCGCAAAGAGCAAGTTGCCGGAGACAACCAATCGTTCGAGCTGCCAGCGTTTGTGGAAGAGTCCTTGCCAGGAAACGGAACCTCGCCTGTAGCCAATACAGAATCAGTGCTACCTTCTCCTGCCTCTGAAGGTCCTCCTTCCTTACACCCTGATTAAGCCAAGTTGAGCCTTGCTCCCAGCTCCGAGCCTCGTCTTGCCGCTTTAGCCAGATCAAGCCCTGCCTCCAGATCCCAGCTGCGTCTTGCCACCCCAGCCAAGTTCTGTCCTGCCTCCAGTTCCAAGTCTCTTCCTGCTGTCCCAGCCAGATCCAGCCCTACATCCAGATCCCAGCTGCATCTTGTCGCTCTATCCAAGTCCAGCCTTGTTCCCAGCTCTAAGCTACTTCTTGCTGCTCCTGCTGCGCCTAGTCATGCCTCCAGTCCCAAGTCTCATTATGCCGCTCCAGCCATGCTTCGTCTTGCCTCTAGTTCCGAGCCTTGTCTTGTCACTCCAACCGTGCCTAGTCTTGCCTCCAGTTCTGAGTCTTGTCTTGTCTCTCCAGTCACGCCTAGCCTTGCCACTTCTGCCGAGATTGCTCTCGCCTCCAGTCCAGAGCCTCATCTTGCTATATTGCCAAGAACTGGTTCTGCCTTTGATCCTGCAGACTTACCTTGTTGCCTTTCACTGCCTGGGTGGACTTGATTATCTAACTTACTAAGGACTTTCTTCTGATGTAAATAGTTGTTGAAAATAAAGAATTCCTTTTGTAATTCTGTCTGGCTGCCTCTTAGTCTGAACAGGACAGGTTGGTAGAATAAGTGGGGAGAGCTATTTTTAAACATAGTCTTGTGCTATCCCACAGATCTGTGTTTAAAAACAGGACATGTTCCACCAGGTGGGTGGTAGCAGTGCAGAATATCTACCATGGAAAATGCTCCTGGGAAGCACCTACCCATCCTGCAGATCAGATACTGCAGCTCATCTATTGGTAAAGCAAGAGAACATCTCCTCCCCTACTTTACTGACTCTGCAGATCATCCACATCTGGGATGGATGAGTGCTACCTAATAAAGCAAGAGGGCATTGACTGTTTTACCAAGCAGAATCAGCTCCTCTACAATACATTTGTTGATCATATGTTAGGAGCAGGTTTTGACAGATGGTTATAACCCTGGGTTTAGCTGTCTGTCAAAACTTGCTTCTTCCCTTAGGGAGAGTGATGGTTGGTTATGTTTCTGCTGGCTGGTAACACCAGGAGAATCCACCAAACACATTCATTAAGTTGTCCCGCATTAAATTTCTGAGGACAGCACCAGTGGTTCTCCTCATTTACTGAGGCAGAATAGTACTTAGCAATGAGAGTAGCACGAAGGACGCCAGCCTTTTTTTGTTCTGTCTCATAAATTGGAGGACAGCATAGATTCAGGGATGTTGTACTGAATCCTGCATTGTGCAGGGAGCTGGACTTGATAACCTCTTAGGTCCCTTCCAACACTATGATTCTATAAGTCATATTAAGGTGCTTGGAAGGAAGCATATTAACATGAAGAGTAGCCTATCTGGGAGGGATGGGAAGAGGGGTTTGAGGAGACATTCTGCCCCACTAGAACTCAAAACAGTGTTCAGACTCTTGCAGGATGATGGGCTTTAAGCTTTCAGAAAAGAAGAGACAGGATCCCTGAAGGCCAAGGGCAAGAAGTTGCACCCTTCAGGAAGTTAACAGAAGAACTGTAGTAGTTAATTACTCACTCTACAAGCAATTAAAACAAATGTGTGCTGGAGATACTGATTGACTTATGAAGTATCCTGTCTACCAACAGCAAAGATCAGGGATGTAACAGAACAACGTCCAAAGCTTGTCAACTCCACTGAAATGATTCTTTTCTGCTAATCCATGTAGAACAAATGGCATTGCAAGGAACAGTCATTTTCCCTCTCAAACTCCAGTATCTCATCAAATGGAAGGGCCCATGTTGCATGAGAGACTGAAGCCTTCTGAACTGCAATTCTGTCTCAGTGTGTTTTAAATGGATTGTCCACTTAAATGCTAAGACAGTGCATGTTAACAAAAAAAAATGATACGGCAGTTCCCAAAAAAGTGTGCTGCCCACCCTTGTTCACCTACCTCTGTCTTGAAGCAGCTCTCCTCAAACTCTTGCTGAAGGCTGGCAGAAGTATCATTCGAAGATGGTCCACTTCTCTTGTAGTACACTAGAGGAAAATCTACAAAAGAAGAAGTGAGTTGTTTGGTTAAAATTTTTGTGAATTTCTACTGGGTATGCTTAGCCCAAAGAAGAGAAAGCTAACAGGAGACATGATAGAAGTCTGCCAAGACTTGAAAAGTTGTCAAGGGGAAGAGGGTATGGATTTATTCTCCAGAGCTCCCAAGTGTAGGATGAAAACAGATGACTGGAAGCTTTGCGGAGGGCGATCCCAATTCAAAATAAGGAGGAGTCTTCTGCATGTGAGAACTATTAAGCAGTGGAACAGTCATGGGTGCTCCATCGCTGGAGGTTTTAAGCAAGGATTGGACAGCTATTTGTCTTGGAAGGTATGAGAATACCTGCCCTGGGGAAGGGGTTGGACTAGAAGACCTCTGATGATCCTATGATTATGCCCTCAGCTTACCCTCTCACTGATCTGAAATCTGTAGCATATTGGCTATGCATGTGGCCTTTTAGGAGGCATAAATATTTTAGAAAAACTCACTCACTGAGAGGAAAAAAGTTCATACTTTGTACTTTTTTCTTCTTCTTCCTAGAGTGTTCCCACAAGTGCAGGGTCTACTTTTTGGATCAATCGAATGTTGATCCATTGGTTGCGACAGGGACTGACCAGCTTGTCACCCAAGCCTGATGTTTTGGGCTGAGAGAGAGTGACTGGCCCAAGGTCCCTCAGCTGGCTTTCATGCCTAAGGCAGGACTAGAACTCTCAGTCTCCTGGTTTCTAGCCTGGTGCCTTAACCATTAGACCAAATTGGCTCTCTTTGTGTTTCTCTGTACCTGTTTCTTTAAAATTCAGTGATTAGTATAATTGAATTTTGTGGCTACAGCTCTGACATGATGTCATATTCAGAGCATCCAGCAACAGTCTAATCGTTGGGCAAGATTATTCTCCCTTATTGTAAATCTACAGCAGCCTGTCATCAAGGCATTTATAGTGCTTCCCCTAACCCCGCCTTAAGAATTGTGGAGCAGAATTTTCACTGCTGGGCTGCTTCCCACCAACCTTCAGATTTCTTCACAATGGAATTCAAGGCCAGGCAGCTCTTCTCTTTATTGACTGAATGGCTCAGCTCAGCTCCTGGTGGTGCCAATTAAGCTCAGCAGGGGTCACAAGCAGCAGCTGTCAAAGACTTGTTGTCCCCCACCCCCACACTAGGAATGGTGGAAATGTTTTGTTCTCTGCAACATGGGAAGCAACAGATCTTTCACCCTTTCAATAGGCAGTCTTGGCTCACGTACCATAGTATGCCTTATATTTTTTTTGTTATGGGAATAGTAAAATGCAACAAATTTTTGTCCAGATTTGAATTAATTCAACACTCATATTCCCTTTAAAGGTATGATTTTCATCTTTTTTCTGAGCTGAGGGCCGATGCTTAGCATGTTGAGAGCCATATTACAAAAAAATCAAGATAAAGGAGGTAGAACCAGGATAAAACCAAGTTCAGCTACCTGTAAATTTAATTTAAATTTAAACAAATTTAAATACAGTCAATAAACCATGTATTTAATAATTTGCTTCTTTCTTGTGGGCTTTGGGGGCAGTCTCCAAGTTTTTAGTGACATGATTTTAGCTGATGCCTGTCTCTTTAACAAATAAGATATGTTGGATGGATCCTGCAAAGTTCCTCCAAATTATCTATCCACTCCTTTGTCTCTTTTTTTCCCTGTGATACATTCCGAGAATATCCCCAGGTTCAGTATTCCAGGTGTGCATTTCATATATTAAATACATATTGGGGAAAGTCCAAAGAAAATGGGACTAAACTTGATGAATATTGATCGATCCATATACCCCAGTGCAAACTAGTGCGTAACAGTAGGGTGTGGACCACTGATTCCTTTCCAAGTGTCTCCTGCCACCTCCACCCATGAACATCATATAGTATATGCAACATACCTAAATCTGAAATGTTTAAAGGTATGATTTTCATCTTTTTTCTGAGCTGAGGGCCAATGCTTAGCATGTAGAGAGCCATGTTACAAAAAAATCAAGATAAAGGAGGTAGAACCAGGATAAAACCAAGTTCAGTTACCTGTAAATTTAATTTAAATTTAAATAAATTTAAATACAGTCAATAAACCATGTATTTAATAATTTGCTTCTTTTTTGTGGGCTTTGGGGGCAGTCTCCAAGTTTTTAGTTCATCCAATTTAAAAGGAAGTTATCCAAACCAAATTTAAGTTTATTCTCAAGTGACAATAATACTGACTGTACTTCTAAATGTGAAGTAGAATAGTATTCCAATATTAAAACCATGATGTATTTTGAACTACTAGAAGATAAAATAGAGTTGAGTTGGGCAGAATACTTTCATCATAGGTAATTACTCATTCCAGTAAGTAGATTAGCTTGAACATGTTAACATTCACTACCTTTTTCCAACAAGCTTTTAGCTCCCTCTGGAGACTCCTCATCAAACACACAGGGGAAATTTTAAAAAATATAAAATGACAGCAGAATTAATAAGCAGCATTTTAAACACACATTTAATTGAGAAGCACAAATTAAAAACAAGGTAGCTGTAGTTTTGCCACCTGCCTATCTCTCCTTTGAAAAAGCATTACGATTTTTGCAAATCATTTGTTCATTAGCTGGTTTGCTAAAGGACAGCTAGGCAAACCTGCCTTTTTATATCTAAATATAATATATAAATAAAAGACATTGTTAATCATTGTTTGTGGAATTGCCTTAAAGTGAGCATGCACAATGAATTCAGGGATACGCCACACCTCAGAACATTTTGTGTGTCGAAAGCTGGGCTAGCCTGATAGAGTGAGGCGGTGGCTTCCAATGGCAAATGTTTGTTGGGGGTGGGGGTGGCATGAAGCAGAGACTGTGTCCTGACTGCTCCTCCTGAATTCCCTGATGTTCCCCTATGTAGGGGGAAGATGCTGTGAATACATCACAAGATGTACTAGGCTGCCTAATCTAGCTTGCTTTTCAGATACAGGGGTAGATACTCCCCCCCCCCCACCTTGCCAGCATCAAAGATCCAAGTATCAGTCCAGAAGCTTCTATACCATTCTACAGAAGGGGAAATAGGTAGTGACTTTGCCTCAAGCAACAAAATGTTTCCTTCCAGCCAGCCTTTTCTGAGAGGCCCAAGATACCAAAGATTATACAGTCTTAGCCCTAATAGTGGAACTCAAAAGAGCTAAGAGGGATCAGGCTCCACAGCAGGTGATTTGCAGGCCAGATGGACCAAGTTGTGTTCTATGGAAGAAAACGAAGAAATTGGACCTCATATCTTTGAAACTCTAAAGGGGGAAAGCTGCTTTAAGAACAGCAAATAGGAACAGGGAAGCAAAATGAAGAGAAAGGATTAAGTGGCTTTCCCACATGGCTTCTCTTACATCAAAGCAGCTCCCTTAAAAGTAATCATGATCAAGTCAGGAGTCTAGGGTGGATATTATGACGCATCAATTACATCAGTTGAAAAATGACATAAATTAAAACTGAACATGAGTGAAATTGTTTAGGGAAGAATGTAGCTAAATGAGTACTTGAATCAGGCACTTGAATCATGTTATATCTTACTCGACTGAATTTTCTTTTTCCAGTTCTGGTATTTTTTTGATGAAGAAGAGTCGCAAAGATTGTAGGCTCGTTGTAATGCTAGAGGAGAAAGATAGGAAAAACCAGCTATAGAAGGCATTTGTTAAAACAGAGGAAGTCCCAAACCTTGACACTGAGGATTCTGACATCTTAAATTTAATTTTGTTTTGCCTGAATGCGTGTTTTGGAGTTATTCAATAACTGGAGAGTAAAATTTGACATCATAGCCCTCCTTATCACCCATATTTGACAAAACCAGCTGCAGTTTGTGGCAATACAAAATTCAGTTAAGTTTTCTTCACAGAACAGTTCACTCAAGAAGTTTACATTTCAGGTGGAAGAGTACAAAATTACATTTTTTTCTTATGCAATAAGAATGCCACTTAACAACTTCAAGATTTCCAGTGGGCAGATAAATTTTTAAATATCAGCCAGTAGAGGGCAATGTTGTCCAACCAGTTTTTCCCTTAGAAAGGCCATGGCTCAGCAGTTTAATTCTCAATTTTAAAATATTCCATTTTTGCAGAATGTTATAGCACAAGAGCTCATTTATGCCCAGCCATTTCTATACCTCTATTGTTTCTCTTGCCTGTGGGTTTTAACACAAAAATAAGGGAGAAAAATGAAACATTTGTTTTCCTTGGTAGAAGTTACATAATTCTCACAACTGACTTCAAGGGAAAAGTTAATCAAGTTGATCAAGCAAACGACGACAATGTGAAACGGAGCAATGTGGGAGATAGAAAGCTAAGGATAAGTGAGGCCCCAAAGGGGAAAGTTCATTACGTACCAGAGAACCCTGTGGGTAACTTTGGAGTGTGGAAGCTGAAGCCCAGTAGGGTTGTGACGGGGGTGGAACAAAATGTGTGAGAGAGGCAAGTTGTATGGCTGCTACTCCATGGGAGTGACTTCAGCTAGATACTTCTTTGCATTTCATTGCTGTGCATTTCAAAAGCTTTTATTTAAAAAGAGAAATGTAATTTGTACAGGTTTCTCGGCTGCAGCACTTGGATTAAAAATAGAAAGCATTCAATGTATTTGCTGTGATATCTATTAAAATATATAAGCAATAGCTTTAATCAAGCTATTGCTTTACCATTTTATTGTGTGTTGTGTGATCAGAGCAAGCTATCAAATTTTTCTCCCCAAACAGGTCCATGTTAGAGGAAACACTATTGAGAAGGATGTAGTTGCAGAGGACACGTCAAGTTGAAAATGCCAGGCACTTAGAAACAAAATAAGTTTCCATTATATCAAAAATCATGTAACGAAAAGTTGGATATGAGGAAAGCATTCTTTTTCTGAATTCTATCAATATTATTTTATTTAAAGTGGACTGAGAGATGAATGTTAAAAAGGGCTTGGGAAAATATAGAATCCAGCACCCACAAGTAAATTTGATTAATTCAACCGTATTTCCATCTTCTGGACCCCAATGACACTTTGACAGTGGTGATGTCTTGAATTGTGGCAGTGCCTTTTAGTGAAAACAGAGATATTTGTTGCTCATAGTACCTTACCATTAGCAGCTTTGGATTTTTCAAGGCGATCATTTCCCTTCCCCAAATTTGCGTTGAACAGTGGAGGTCTCTCTGAAGATGGGATGCAGCTCCAGGGCTCAGCCAATGCCAACATCTCTTCTGAGGATTCAGATATGGCTGAATTGCCCAAAAGATCAGATTCTACTTCTGAGCTAAGAATCCAAGAGAGAAAGATCTAGGATTGTCTTAAGCATGGCCAGCAAGTGGTGCAAAGCAGCTAATCAACAATTCACACATGTATTGTTTCCCTTTCCCCCCTTATGTAATATTTATACAGTATGAGGTCTGGGTGACTGCAGTGTAAATATGTAATAAATTAGTAATACTGATAAAAAAATGTTCTAAGTGTATCAACTATGCATACCCCTTTTGGGAAACAACTGTACTTAATCCTTTGGGGGAATATGATGGAATCATTGAAAACTGGAGATTTATTATATAATTTAAGTATATTAAACATGTTTGTAACACAAGGTTTCTTTCCTCAACACTGCTCTGTGTTCTCACGTCCCTGGGGTAGAACACTGGAGATCATAGGTCGAGTCCGAAGGAGTATATCTCACCTTCATTTCTTTCTTTAAGTCAATGATAAGAAGTCAATTATAAAGAAGAATATAAAATGTTTGCTTGACTGATGCATTCGTGGCATTTCTACCCTGCCTTTTCTCTGAGAGCTCAAGGCAGCTTACAACACAGGGTTCTCCCCTAATTTTACCCCTACAACAGTTTCCCTTTGAGGGGGGTTGGGCCTAAAATCATTCAAATCCCTCCACTCTGAGTCCAGTACCTTAATCATTATGATAGAATTGGTTTTTTCCTGGCAGCTTTGCATAATTTTACATGGGATATAATTATAACCGGGCTATAATATAATTTGGTTTTTACTTTGTGTGATAGCTCATCATGGTGGGTATAGCCATCTCTAGCTTTCTAATCAGGCTTGATCCATGCTCTTTACTTTTTATTCATTGTTTCTCATTTGTTTGATAGCCACGTTGATTGCCCTGGAGAACCCATCTGCTTTCCTATAGTTCTGCAAATTTTTAATCTAACAGTATGTGAGGTTTTCAGGTTGCTCTACTACTGGCTTGAGGCTTCTAACACTCAGACTCAGACAGACTGTCAGAAAATGCTCTCACTGTATAAGCAGTGCAAAAAGTAACGATATCCTCTATGTGTCCCATTATTTTTCACTTCAGAGGTTATCACTTTCAGATTGCTCCTTCCTACCAAATATTCCCTTAAATCAGTTTGCTGTGCTAAGTAGTGCAGCCAAGTGCATCTTCTCAGGTTCAGATTCCCTTCTATTTGGAATAACTGGGAGAATGAAAGCAAAGGGATTTTAAGTCATTTACCTCTTTCGTCCCTGCATTTGAATATTTTTCTCATGGAAAAGAATATGAAACTATTGAGGGTGCTCAGTAATGTGCATTCTTTTTTATAAACAAATGCATTCTTGCTCCCACACTTCTACATTAGATGTAATATGAGCAAAACCATAATAAAATCCTGGTACATTAAATACTAAGACAATTATTATTGGTGCAAGCTTTTGTGGATAAATGCAGAAGTTGAATTGTTATGAAATTTTGTAACATTTCTGAAAACAAATGAAGTGAAAATTCACTTGTTCTTACCCATCATCAGTAACATGTGACACAGTGTTAAATCTCTGAACCCCTTGCTGTTAGTTATATTCTGCCCATCTAAACAAAGCATCATTGGCTGACCGTGTTACAGTTTTTCTTTTGATGCATGTCCTATTTCTGGACATGTGCCCTCCAGATGTGCTAGATTACAACTGCCATAACACTCAACTAGCAAAGACAAAAGAAAACACCCCCCTCCCAACCCACATTACTGAAGGCCCATCAGTTTATTGACAGTTCTTCAAAAGCAAAGAACTGCATGGAGCTGGAAGGACAAAAGTTGCAGAAACTCAGTGCAAAGGAAACCAGGAAACATACAGTATATCTTTGTATCCTACAAGCTGCTTTCTTGAAAACATCAATAGCTCTTACATAGTGTAATTTCTGTTGTTGTCATCAGAGCCAATCTGGATTTAATCCCCCCACCCCCACCCTGTGTGACTCAGACTGTGTAGGATGCAAAGATTTCCTGGCAGTGAATCATATGCCCACACGAGCTTCGTGCAATCTGCAAAAGTTCAGAGTTCCTGGTTCATCATCCTTCCTTCTCTCGTTATCACCTCCTCTGCTTATTTTGACAACTGGGTTCTACAATTTCTGGATCTGGCTTATTCATGGAAGTAAATTTGCATCAGTAACCCATACCTGCTTCCATCACTGGTGACCAGGACTTGGACTGCCAGAAGGTTGTGATCAGCTTTCTCTTCTGGGGTAAGTCTGACCAAAGCCCATTCAGAAGTGGCAAAGGAGTTTCTGCCTCTCAAGTCAAGTTTGGGGATAGTCTTGCACTTCTTTAGAGAGATGGATTCATCTACTGGATGGTTGTAATAGTCTAGAAAAAATAACATGAAAATTTGCCTCATGTCACTTCAGTGAGATAACATAGTTTATTCAGGATGCCTAAAAATGTGGAAGAGTCAACCTTGAGTCTTTCTTCTGTTTACACTTTTCATATGATCTGATGAGAATGTAGGTATTAGGTTATGGGTGGGGTTGCAATGCATATAAAAAGCAGATGAAGCTTCTATCATACCACTGTGGCCACCATCTTAAGTTTTTTTTACTGTATTCTATGGACACCACTGTAAATATTGATCCCTGCAGAAAAATGCCCCAGCACTGCAATAATGATCTCTTACTAGGAAGAATTAGGGAGTAGTGTGACCAAAAAGGTTTTGTCTTGAACTTCAGACAAAACATTGCATTCCAGAGGTGATGATGACCTGATGTTTTGAAGCAAAATCTGGAACAATTTGTCTTCTGGGTTTGATTAAAACAAACCGAACCAGTTTTGGGTGGTCCAGCCATAGAAAACAGTGGGATTCAGAACAAGCCTCTTTGACTGCAAAAATCTGAATGGCCACTAGAGGTCAGCAGAGAGATGCAGAAAGCTACTACTTTTCTTTCCTCTTCTTTTTGCAACCCAACTCCAGTTTGAGCTAAGCTTTGAACTTAGAGCAACCATTAGGAAATCTAATGGAAAGGTATGCTAGGAAAGATAGTCTGGCTCCATGTTTTTGATCTCACTCAAGACACCATCTTTTCAGTCAGTGACATCCTCCAGAGCAAGCAACTTCCCAGCCAAAATTTTAAATCCATTCCAGGCAGTCCATTAAGGAGGTACTTTAAAAAATGCTTTTAAAATAAGCATCATCTTTTAAATCTGTATCTCTACACCTAAACATAACCTTGAAGACAGTCAGGAATATGTACATCTTCCTTCAGTCTGATAGTAACATTTCCCTGCAGATTTACTCCCCACCCCACCGACCACTATTCTTTGTCCCTTCTCACAAAATTCTTCAAAGCTTTACAAGCTTGTTATTATCCAGGTCACTCTCTTGGTTTGTTGTTTGTATATCCCTTTTAATCATTAAGATTAATCATTAAGACATCAGCTGATTTCTTTTGTATGTCCAGTGTAGCATCTTTTTTAATATCATTCTTGTAGCCTATCATTTTTAAATCCACTTTCAAATCAGTCTCAATATGTCAGGTAATACTTGTTCCTCTTCCATAACATCTTTTTAACATGGTCTATGTTTGGTTCACCCTTGGTTCACACAGAACTGACTCTAGCTTCTTCTCTAGTTCTCCCATCAACTTTTCTAAGAAAAGAACCAAAGATAGAACTTGGCTCTTCAAGGCTGTCTCTGAACCAAAAAAGTTCACCATAATGAACAGCTTAAGTGCAGAAGATGCCTTGGCCATGAGTTTCTACTCCCTGCGGTCAAAAAGGCAGACAGTCAACTTTGCCATGGCCAAGAAACTGGCAGACCATGAGTTCTAGTCCTCCCATAGGCACAGAACCCCAAGGGGGTCACTCTATTTCAACCCAACTCACCTTACATGGTTATTGTTGTGGGGAAAATAGACAGGGGACCATTATGTATGCCCCTTGAGTTGTACAAACTAAAGGTGGAAGATGATGGATGATAGATAGATAGATAGATAGATAGATAGATAGATAGATAGATAGATAGATAGATAGATAGATAGATAGATAGATAGATAGAATAAGTGAATGAATGAATGAAGATAGATAGATAGATAAAGTGAATGAATGAATGAAAGAAAGAAGTACTTCCTCCCAGTATCTGTGGTATGGGAAGGGCTCTGCTGTCCTGCTAAGAATGGAGCATGAGGGGATCCAATAGTGGGGGCTATCAGATGGAAGAGTCCCCAGAGTCCAGCCTCCTCCACCAGCTGAATGGCTGGTTATCCAAAGTCATCACCTGCATGATAGCATGTGTCACATCTCATCCCTTCGAACCACCCTGCCACATGCCAACTGATGCCTCCTTGAGCCTTTGCAAGGAAAAGAGATGCCTTGCCACTACATTGCCTGATGCTGCCAGAAAAGGAAAAGACACCTGGATGAAGCATAAACAGCTGCTTGAATATCCTTGACATTTGAAAGATGGCTGAAGTCCCCCACATCTCTGCAACTGTGCCTTGAAGTGGGTTCAGAAAGCATATCAAGGATCTGGTCATTTTGAAGTGCTCCCATACTACATTGCTCTGGGCCCCCAGCATGCCCACTTTGATGGTATTGGGTGATCTGCTGCTATGCCTGGGTCTCCACGACCATCACATGCCACAAACTAAGATTTAGGAAAGGGCAGCTCCTCCTTACCCTTGCCCTCAGCCCTGCACTGTCATCGAGGGGAGGGACTTGACTGTCTGATACGTCCATACCTTGGATATTGCATGAAATACGAATTAAAAACCCTTGATGGTAAATGTCACCCCTGAGGATCTCTAGTTGCTTTCTGGCATTATAGATTATCTTCTCCATGTAAATGTATCCCTGTGGACCTTGAGTACAGCTTGCATAAAACCAAAACCTGCCCAGAATGGTCATTGCTGCAACATGCTATGCAAATTTTTGTTTTGTGTAAAACAATTTAAACAAAGCAAAAAGCAATTGTCTTGCAGCCTCCTTGAAGAACTTTCCTATTAATCAGACTTTGGGGGCTTATTTACAGAAGAAAGATGTAGAAGATCATGCATTTAGATGAGTTTATTTCCACTGAAATCAGTGGAACCAAGTGACATTAAGTTCAAATTCTTCTATTTACTCTTCCTTTAGCACATTTATTCAGGATTTTATTCTGTACCTTAAAGCAGAGTAACTAAAATCTCTACAGTCTATGGAATCGTATGTTTGTCCCAGAAGCTCTCTTTTATTTCAAGGACAACTTTTTCAACCAAAATATAATTACCACATGTTTGAAAAGTTAAGCATGAAATGCTGAAAACATTAAGGAAATCCTATCATTATAAATATCTATAATTTATTCCATATTGGTGATTATAAGGAAATGATTTGCCATTGCCTCCTTCCAGAAAGTTTTTTCAACAACCCAGTCTAGTCTTCAGTCCTAGGATTTCTTGGTGGTCTCCTATCCAGTTACTTATCAAATGTAATACTCTTTAGCTTTATGAGAGCATCCAAGGTCAGTTAAGTGGCTAAATTTTAATTGAATCCTGATCTGAGAGATACTGATTAGTATATAGCCAACTTTAGAGTTCCAGGTAAAACCCTTTCTGAAGACAGGCTGAATGTAACAAAAAGATGAGCTTTTTTTAAGCCTGGAACTTCCAGAGTGTAATGCCTCATCTCTATCTCCCAGGAAGGCTGGTTTGCTTAAAAAAGCCAAATTCCTTCTCATCAGCAAATATATTTTTCTGGTTGTTGTTTTTACTTTCTAACCGTTCTCTTTTCTATCTGGGAGTTCTCTAAAATGAAAGGGGCTGAAACAATTTAAAACAAACATTCAGGTTTGTGTTGGGACTTCTCACAGGAGGAATGCGGCATTCCTTCTTTGAGTTTGGCTCACTCACACAACAACACTGGTGGGACATGATCTCTGGGGTTGTGATTCAGGGACTTCCTTTCCCATAATTACAGGCATATAAAGCTGAGCGTTGGGCTGCCAGATACCACACAGAGTAAGTGTTTAGTTAGAGGATTGTTATGTATGGATCAAATATTATTTTTCCGTTTTTAAAAACTATTTACTTGTAGTTAAATCTAAGATGCTGGCTTTCCATAGCAAAGGATGTCCTCAGGGTATGGTTAAAAAAAGTCAAGATGGTTGGCCACAATGGTGCTATTGAAGCTCTGCCCATTATGTGTGACATACATAAAAAACAGGCAGAGTTTCAATGGTGCCATTGTGGCCACCATTTTGACTCTTTTTTTTTTTTACCACACCCTGGGGACACCCCTGACAGTATCTATTACTTGAAAGACTTTAATCCAAATAATACACTCTCCTTCCAGATTTCCCTAAACTCCAGCCCTATTTCTGGTTTCCAATATATTAAAACAGAAGCAGTTTGGGAGAAGGTGTTAGCCCACGTGTGGCCTATCCTCGCGGCCAAAAGGTCCTCCAAGGTCAGCCGAGCGAGATGCAACATGCTGAAAGTCTCGCCCTGCTAAGAAAGGAGCCGGCAAAGACATCTTCAGTAATGCTTTAAAGACCTCAAGTCCCGAAGTGCTTGGCTTTGTATCAGAACACGTAATCCATACATCAAAGAGAAAACCAGAGCAGAAAGCCAACAGGCTGTACAACAGAGCGTGAGACTCAGCTCAAAGGTGGAACGGTTTTGAGCAGCTGTTCAAGCCTGCCATTACTGGTGTGTTGTTCATGCCCTCCGAGTGCCATTCTTTCAACTGGCACACAATAGATAGGTTTGGAAGAAGACGCCCAACTGGCGAAAGAAAGCTGTGGCAGGGCCACCTAAGGAGAAGCACAGTCACCCTCCAGGTCCAGGCTGGAACTGTGACCATAGTTTGTCCTTCCAGTTGTTCCCCTTCCACTGGTGACCAGTTTTTATGGAAGGACAGGCTGTGATGACAACAGGCTACAGTCCAGTTACCCTAGCCTTATTTTCAATGACCTCGTGCAGCCTCCTCGTTGCAAGTACTGAAAAAGACAGCAGGTCCCACCAATAAGAAAACCCTAAACAACTGGCATTTTCATGTTTCCCCGCCCCTTAAAAAAAAAGAGACAGGCAAGGGTTGGGGCAGGTGGGGGGAGGGGAGAGGGAGGGAAACCCGCCAGATCTGAAAGACAAAAATCAACTCAGCAGCAACTGAAGGGATTTTCAAGAAAACAACAGTCTTCTCCTCCGATAACAGTTACGCACCTTTAGCACTGTTGCCAAGCAATAAAGTGGCATGACTGTAAACCAGAAACAACCGAGCTGTTCTCATCACCAGCGTGTCAATGGGCTCATTTAAATGTTACCGGTGCACTTCAGCTTCATTTAATTCATTGGCTCCCAAATGTACTTAACACCCGCTAATTGGTCTGGGAAGCCCTATTAAAGCACAACAAACTCTTGTCCCTGAGCGCCAATTCTGCCTTACTGAATGCTCCATAATATAAAGCACATAGTGCAGCATTCATGAATTTGAAAATGCACAAACCTGGGTGCAAAAGCCACACTCGTTTCCTTATCTTTTTAAAGTCAAATTGAGTTAGAACCTCTCTTACAGAAAATTCAGTTATCCAAAATAGATATGGAGCTAATAGAAGTCACACTCTTTTATTGATCTATGATGCACTCACACTTGGAATGGTATGCGTAGGTAGGTTACCGTATCATGTCAAAAAGGCTACTGTGCTGCTGGCGATGTAGGAAAAGCAGCTGAAATGGTGGGAGGAAGAGGAAGAGGGCTGGAATTATTCCCCTAGGAAGGTTTTAACATGACTGGAGGCGTTTTAGTTGAGTAACAGGAGAGGCAAGATAGAGGAGTATAAAATGAAGCATAATGCAATCCATCAATCAGTCTTGCTCCCTTTCTTACCCAACTTAATTGACCCAGTCTAAAACACTAGCAAAATAAAGTTCATCACCACATGACATTCACTGCTGTGAGATAGCTTTAATCAGTTAGACAAATTCAGGGAGGATTAGCTATTAATGGTGGCTGTTCATAAGGAAATGTTCAGCTTCAAGGAGAACATCCTCTGACTGCCAATTGTCTGGGAACATTAGCAGGAGAAGAGAAAGCCATTGGCCTTGGGTCCTCTCTGCTGGCTTCCTGAAGCCAACTTATCAGCTTCAGGCCTAATCCAGTTTTCTTTCTTTCCCTCCAAAAGTTTGGAACTTTGGTGAGGCATTGTTGTTTTGTATATGAAACTTTCTTACGGACCTCCCAGACATATTGGGACCAGTTTGTGCAGGTCTGAATTAAATGCATTCTATTTAGACCATGATGTTACCATTTTCATCTTCTTTTGTAGGACATTTGTAGACCTGCCAGTCCTGCAAGTTTATATATGGTGAGTCAGGGGGAGGCAGACAGACATATGACTCCATTGAACTTATAAGATTGTTTAAAGAGCCTAGAAAAGCAATTACGTAAACTAATAGAATTATCTGATTGATACTTAAGGAAGCCAGACAGTGTGTCAGCCACATTAAAGTCATGAGAAAGTATGGAAACAGGAATTGCTGTTTAAAATAAATTATAACATTATTTCTTCGTCATTCCGTGAAATCCTTTAAGCACACAGTACTTTAGGAGTATCCTTGTCTCTACCTATAGGTTCTAAATTGTTAGTGACAACAAAAGAATACATTCCACGTGGAATTTGGAGATAAATAGAAAAAGGAATTTGATTTCCCATATATCCACATATTAACTAACAGCTGCATTTTATATTTTTGGAGAGAGGTCAATTCTGAGGAGAGCTTAGTATGAGCTGGCACCAACTCAGTCCTTCAAGCAATGTAACCTGAATGTCTGCAGCCTGCATCTGTGCTCCAGAGAGGCTGTATTAAATGCAGATTCATGGCTTGAAAAGCCACATTTTTCCTCTTCTTGCATGTTTATAGTCATGCATGATAAAAAGTTTGGGGGAACAGAAAAGCTTGGATGCTAGCCATCAATAAACAGGGTTTGCAACAACTCTCAGTTCACTCGATAGAGTAGAAAACATCAATTAGAAGCAGTTTTCTACATTTTTATTATTTTATTTTATATACTTTGCTTGAATGCCATCTATTCCCACAGGCTCTAGGTGGATAACAAGGTCAACATATAAAATAGGGCCCCCCAATACATGTAGAAATTAAAAGATCAAGAAAGATAAAAATCCCAAAATACAAATGCCATGCACCTGCAAACTCCCCCATAAATTATAGCACATTTCTTCCTGTGCAAGATGGAACAAGAAGGCCTTCACAATGCATCTAAAGGACAAGAAGGACAAAACTGGCCATATCTGTGCTGGGAGTTCCAAAGAGTGGAAACACCCACTAACAAGGCTCCATCAGGGGATAATCCCATAGGGACAGGATGGGACCAGGAAGGAGTTGATGTTGTTAGATCTGGATGTATGGTAAGATGAATACAGGAAAGTGTAGTCCCTCAGATGACCAGGTCTGGAGCCATATATGACCTTCAAGGTGAGAGCCAGTACCTTGATTATCACCAAAAGCCCACTGCAAATCAACACAGCTCCTGAAGCAGTGGGGTCACCCATCACTGCCCAGGCTGTTGCATTCTGTAGCAACTGTAGCTTCCAAATGCTCCTCAAGGATAGTCCCATGTAAACCACTTTAAAGTAGTTCACATGGGAGGCAACTAGTGCATGAGTGACTGTGAGCAGGATTTCCATATCCAAGAATGGTTGCAATTGCTGCACACGATGTACTGTAACTGTGGAAAAGCCCTCCTAGCAACAGCTGCCATCTGTTCTTCAGGCAGGAGTTGTGAGTCTTGGAAAAATCCCAGATTGTGGCAGGAAAATACAACACTGTTCATAGCCAAAGATGGATTTTCTGCAGAATTGTTAGGCCCACAAAGACAAAGCCACTCCATCAGTCAGGGTCTGTTCTTCCTCATTCTGATTCTGACAGCCTCCAGGCACTGGGTCATCACCACCTGTTCTACTGCATTGCCTGTTCAGGGAGTGAGTTCCCTAAAAAGGACCATTGAGCAGCATTCAGCCAATACAATAAGGTCCACAAAATATTTCTTTTTGTCATTCAAATGTCCACTGTGTATGCTTGAATGCGACTCAGACTCAAGACAGGTCTTTCTCCAACAGTGCTCTATGCCTCTCCTCTGCTGCTTCATTTCCCTGAGCACCTCAGTTCACAAAGAGGTTGCAATGGCTCTGCAAGCAGGGAGACACTACTCTGGTACAATCTGGCCCAGCACCCTGGTTGCTTCTTTATTCCAGTAGGTGACCAGAGTGTCAGCCAAACTGTCCACCAGATCCTCATGAGGCTCCCCAAGACCCATCTGAAAACCCACAAGATCCATTAGGTACCTGGGGTGGACCAATCTAACAGGTCCTTCCCCCGTTGCACTACAAAATTCCAAAGCAACAAAAGAATTATTTGTCCATGACGAGAGGCAAGTTCAGTGCCCCCACTTACAAATCACATTTTGTCTGTCCTGAGCTGAAAACCAGATCTAGTATGTGGCCTTTAATGTGTGCTCAGCCTCTGATAAGATGCATTAGGTTCACATCTGTCATGGCAGCCATGAACTTCTGGACCCCTCCAGAACTCTTGCTGAGGGAAGGCAGGTAGAAGCCCCCAATACTACTGGCTCTCACCATTCCAGCAATCAGCTTCATTAGCCCTGGCAGGAATGCCACTGCACGGTGGGGGAAGGGCACACAAGCAGCAAACCCAATTGATGCTTCTGGCTCAGCCACACAAAAAAGGTCCACATCAGGTTATCTGTGGCACAGTGCCTCTTGATGCCAGCAGTCTTGGAGAGGACAAGTCCCCACCACCACCTCCACCTACTTTAGATTTCTATCAAATCTAGGGAAAGCTCCCCCAGTAAATATACACCATGTAGTTCTGGAAGAGCAGAACTATGATAAAATGTGATGAGCTTCTCTGCTAGAAACTTTACATAGCCTTTATTATCTATATATGGGAATACCAGGAGCCCTGGTAAACACTGGAGATAAATTACAGAGGATGATCCCCTAAGGAGAGGGAAAGCATAAAACTGTGAACATTTTGGTTATGGCAAGATAGAAATTGAGATGTTAAGGAAATAGTTAATTACTTTACAAAGGATGCATAATTACTAGAAGTTGAATAAATTATATGCAGCCTTGCTTGGCAGAAAATCACATTATACATTGGATGGACTGAAAGCCTGTGCGTCATAGTCTTTCCTACTCATCCCTTATCCCAGACACTGCATTTAATTGCAGACAAGAAGAGAATCTGTGAGTCACAATCTGTCTCTCTCTCCCTCTCTCTCTCACACACATATACATAATCATGTATGCATATACACAGAGCATAATAGTCTTCCCCAACTTGGTGTCTTTCTAAGGGTGTGGAACTTCAAACACCAGTATTCCCAGACATGATGAGTGTGAATTGTGTGCGATAATTAAGCCCACACATCGGGAGGCAACCAGCTTGCAGAAGACTTCATAGAATAATTTGGAATTGACAAATTATGCCTGGAGATCACATAAAAGCAAAGACTCCTGCAAGTCAAGTTCAACTTCTGATCATCACATGGACACATCAATACAGGTTTTTAGCCATAATACGGGCATGATTCACCACTGCTTTCTTCTGGAATATTTTTTTTCAACTTCCAATTTAGTCTACAGCCTTGGGATTTCCTGCAGTAACCAGCTGCAACCCTGCTTAGCTTTTTTCGAGGTCAGGAAAAGTGCTGACCTCATAATATCCTGCAAGGATATTGAAGTACATAGTTTTTTTTTTTAAAAAAAGTTTTCATTGAATATTGCACAGAGACAAGTGAAATCAGACTTAACCACAGCAAAATTAGAAATCTCAGGTCTGTACACATATACCCTGCTACAAAACCAGCTTCCAGAGATGCCCACCATTCAAAAACTACACAAATATGAAGGTATTAGATACTATGTGACCAAGGAGGTTGTTTGGGAAACAACCTTCCAAAATTAAGTGGGAAGGAAGGCAGGCAGGCAGGCAGGCAGGAAGTCCAGGAAACAACAGGGGAATCTGAGAATCTGCTGAGAAGGAAAAAGCCATGTAAGCACATCATCCTTCCTGTTTCCAGCCTTCTATCTTTCTAGGCTTTATGAGGAAGAAAGTTTCCTTCCTCCTCTTTGTCACTGCTTAGGCACATCCCTTTCTCATTAACTTAAAAGAGATCATTTACCACCTCTTCTAATGACCCCCATTCCATTCCATAGCAAAGCAAAAGAAAAACCTAATTCGAATACTGTAGTTAGCTTATGTTTCTGTAAATCATCACTGCTGGCAAAGAGAATATAAGCAGGCTTTTGTGGTTCAGCAACCCTAAGATGCCATAGTATTATCTGGGTGCCCCAAGCCAGGTGTTCATCACGCAATTGTCTTGTTAATTTATATAACTTAATTTGGGAGGTGAGGGAGGGTATCATAATCTTCTACTTGTGACTGTCTTAGGGTTCCATATTTCCCATTGCTTGTATAATCTTCATTCTTTCTGATTAAAAAGAAAAAGGGAAAACTCTTAATGTGTGCAATTTTTCTGACTAATAATATTAGCATTGTGTCCATTTATGCTGCAGCAGACCTACCAGGCCCTGGGATAACAGAAAGCAACTCCCCCTGAGTGTCAAAGGGAAAAGTGGTACACCTTCAGTGCTTGGAACTCATTTTACCCTAAAGGGGCCCACTGGAGCCCCACTGTATTCCTGTTGCTAATACACAAACCTTGTTTGCATTGCTAAATAAAACCCAAGGATTGCCACCCATAACAAATCATAGCAAAACATTTCCTTATACAGAACAGTGTACTTGGAAACATTAAAATATTGTTCCCATCAAAAAGTCATGTTTATATTTTACTTTACTGGAACTTAACTTTATAAATCTTCTGTACAGGCACTTTTAGTTCCATGAAGGGTGGCAGAGATTAAGATGCTATATTGCCCCAAATTTGCAAGCTATTTCTCATGTGGAGGAAGAATGAGAGAGAGAGAGAGAGAGAGAGAGAGAGAGAGAGAGAGAGAGAGAGAGAGAGAGAGAGAGAGAGATGGAAGATAGACAGACAGACAGACAGACAGATTTGGAGGGGGGAATCACATGCTACTGACATCAATAGGCAGAAGTTATTTGAGACAGCTTCCTGGGCACAATGCCTTCACACCCAGAACTTCCTTGAAATTATACTACAATATCATAACATCAGTATGAAGGCCTGTCAAGATGGGGAAAAAAGTTCCTGATGGGGAGGTGGCTGCCCTACCTTCCCTGCCCCAAGCTTTCACAGTAGAACACAATGCCATGACAGAGGACAATCTCAAGGATGACCTGAAGGGTTGGGGTCTATAGAATCTCACACATTGGAGAACAGCTCTTTTATGCATGTTCTAAAAATCCCTTTTCCACATTTCCTTTGGCAGAAATTCAGCTCTGGCATTAAGAACAGATTGCAGGTCTGATCTCTTGAATGTTCCAAACCCTGTCACTTGGTGATATCTTAAATATAGAAAATGGATGCCAGAATTGCTCTTCTCCGTGCAATACACTGGCCCCAGGGAGCTTCTGAGTGTGATTCAAGGTGCTGGTTACTATCTATAAAGCCCTCTGTGTCACAGGGCCGGCCATGCTGTTTGTCTCCAATTTTCACTTCATACCTCACTAGATCTGGCAGGGATGGCATGCTCCAGGTCACTTCTATCAAGCATTGTCATCTTGTTGGACCCAGGAGTCATGCCTAACCTGTGGTAGCACCTGCCCTATGGAGCAACATCCCTCCAGAAATCCAGATGGCCCCAACCCTGTTAGCCTTTTATAAAGGTACTTAAAACCTGGCCATTTCCCCAGGCATTTGGATTGGATTGTTCAATGAGCTTTGTTGTGAGTTGGCTGATTGATTTTATTGCTCTGGTAAATTTGGAATTATTTTTTTTGATCCTGGACTTTGGTTATGTGGATTATTGGGCATTTAATGTTACTGTTGCTTGGTTTTAATTTCTTGTAATATGCCCAGAGTTACTGCTATGAGCAGCCCTGTCTGTTGGTATGTCTTTCCATCCATCCATCCATCCATCCATCTGATCAATCTTCTCATGCATTAAGGAGCATATTACTTTTTAAATTGCATAGTCCCTTCTGTTCAGTTAACATTGCAAAGAGAACTAGAGTATTCAAGCAAGGTATTTGGTGGGCCAAGAAAACTTTCAGCTTTCTTGGAAATGAAATTAGGCAGTGACAAAGTAGTTGCTGGATTTCTGTAAACATTGCTTTGCAGCCAACTGGATCTTCTAAACATTTCTGATCCTTGGGCTTAATTATTAACTATATTTTCACTGCAACTAAAATAAATCTACTGTAGCTAGACAATAGCCACTCATTCCCCTTACATCCAGCTGCTAAAAGAGAAGAGTATTTAAAATTATGCATGTATGTGTTTGATTCACTTCACAATCTGCTCATTGAACAAACAATAATGAAAAGCCAAGGCAAAAGTGCCTATATGGAGAAAGGAATGTCACTTGTACAATTCCTAGGATTTATCTGCCAGTGTAAATTGACATCAACTATGATGAAAACAAGCTTGGTTCTGCCGCATTTAAAATATGCAGCCCCTTCTTAAAAGCATTCATTGTCTATCGAGGAGTTAATTTACACTATAAATTATGAAGTCTCTTTCATTTTCTGATCAATGAGCCTATTACATTAAGAACAGCCAGTAATTCTTGCCAGAAATGTTGCTTAATTTACCCTGGAGAATGGAGGCAGGTTGTGATGTTAGAAGATGTGACTCCTTGGTGGAACCACACAGGCTGGAGTTATCAGTAATCAGGCTAAGAGTATGGCCAATTTACCAGGCACATCACAGTCCAAGAATAGGGTGGCAACAAATTGGAATTAAAACATTCCAAAGATACACTTAATCTGGCACTGCTTTTTCCACTCCTAACTTAGCACTAATAAACCATGGGTCTATAAATCGCATGCATGCATATACCTCTGAGGGAAAAAATACTGAAATGGCTTTAGTCAATATTCCTATTGTATATTAAAGTTGTATCTGAAAGCAACCAGGTTGGACATAACATTAACACTTCTGATTTGTACTTGAACAATGCTCATAATGACAATCTATCTCAGCCTCCCCCTTTCTGGTCCCTCTAGATATACAACTTCCAAAATGCCCATGTGGCATTTTCCATCATCTTTCCCTTTTTACTCATCTTTTGGAGATCCTATATTAATAAATAAGAACATAAGAAATTTTTGTCTGTGTAGCTACAAAAGAAAAGATAGCATGCTAATCGAACAGTAATTACTGTATTTCCATGTAAGCTAACATGAAATTGTATTCCTACAAAATGCACAATTTTAACACATCTATACTCTGAGGATCAGATATTGTTCTTCTTCCTGCCTTAGTCACCCTGCCTCATTCACAGAATTTTAGGAGAGATCCTTATTTCCAATTGAATTCTTCCTCTGCATTCCCAACACAACTTCCTTTTCTTATAAAATAAATAATCTATCAGGGATCACACAATGCTTTTGATCCTGGAGCCTGGCTTTATTTCCTGTTGTGCTAATTTGGAAGGAAGAAACCCTGAAATGTGAGTCATGTCATGAAGTTCTCAATGTCCATAATTAAAGATGTTGTTGTGATCATCTGCTGACATTTTAAGCAACAAAGTTTAACAGGCATTTAAATAAGTGCCCACTCTAGGAGAAGTTGAAATTCCAGTGCAGCACAAACTCTTTATTAGGGCTAAATTAGAAGCCATGGAAACAGCTAACACAGAGGACTGGGTCTGTTGGTTTGTGTGGCTTTGATAAAGTGCATCCTTGAAATCTCTTTAGAAAAACTTTGGGGATAGTTTCTGCATGTCCTCCTGTACTTTAGACATCGCCACTCTCCTTGTTTTGTGATTTGCAGAAGCTGAGCAGCATCCTGCGTACTTAATGCATGCCTTTAATTGCATTTAAAACTGCCCCTGGCTAGCTACAGTGCTGAAGAAGCATCTGCTTAGTTTTTCTCACTTCAGACAGACATAAAACTTGGTTTATAACTTCAGAAATGTTTGTGCAAGTAGTCAATTAGTATCAAAGAGGATGCTGTAAAATCCTGCCCTACCATGCCATTAATTCTTTCAAAGACCATCTTATTAACATGGTGGGGACAGCATTATTTGCATGCTGTTGGTTTTACCTTTATGTTCTTCAGCTCAAACTTCGTATCCAAACCTAATTCACATTTACAACAGAATATACAGTTCTCATGCAGCTAAATTTAATTTGGGACTCATAAGATTCTACTTCAATTAATTCCAAGTTTTCTAAAGGTACAGTGCTGTTTTTCTTTTCTTGCTGTCCCTCCAAAATGCCAGAAATGGAGTTACCTCCCTCCCCTTAAAAAGCTCACCTGAGAGGGGAATCTTCTTGCTCCTTCTTGGCTCTTTACCATTTGGTTTTCACATAAATCTTTTGTCTATGAACATTTTGGGATGAATTCTCCCCATTCACAGTTGTGCACACCTATATAATCTTACATATCAAGAATGGCAAAATCCAATTTTGCTATTAAAGATATCCTGTTTTTTCCCCCTAAAACTTCCCATTTTTGTACAAAGTACACCACTTTCCTGACACATATATATTCTTGGACAGGCCTGCCTTCTTATCTGTTAGATTTCTGTAGGGAAACCATTTCTAAAATACATAGAGCCATGTTCTTCATTTTAGCAAGAACATGTGCATTCATTCTAAATGATAACATAACAAAAATCACCCAAATAATGCTAGGCCTCCTTTCCATTCTCAGTTAAAAAAATATCTGATAGCGAACTCACTCATTCCAGTCCAACTTTCTATATATCTATGTGCATACTTCTATGACAAGTTGGTGACACAACCACGAGCCTAACACAATGGCCATTTCTAGCTAGAAGTCTTTGCAGCAGAATTTAAGTATCATGGCAGTGGGACCAAGGAGGATAATAACTTTGGACCTCCAACAAGACATATTTTAATGTGATATATCAAATATCTTGATAAGTATGTTATAAAGAGAAATTCCTTTAGTTAGTTTCTGAGATGGTGGAAACACTACAATAAACTTAACATTTTATGACAAATGCAGAAAGTACATTGAATTTTTCATTTTTCATTATTCATTTTGATTCCTCTCAGAGACTTCTACTTTTGCCAGAATTCTAGTTCTCTACACCATATATTTTCAAATTGTTTTTAAAGTATATCCAATAATGCATACTTTACTGATTTTAGGCCAACTCACATTTGCTGGGCAGGCATGTTTGCTGTGTAACATTGGTCTGCCATGCAAAGATGGAAAAGGGAGGCACATCCCTAAACAAGATACATGAGATACCCATCAATTGGTGCCATGTAGCAATGGCTTGTCAAAGTTATGATTGACCTCCTTGTGCATATCTTAATGAGACCTAACTAGACTGCACCTCCTCAGCATGCTGGTATAAATTTAGGAAAACCTATCCCTTTAGGATGTGACCCAGCAATCTGTCATCACTGATTGATCATTTTATGGTTGATTTCCAACCCATTATTTTATTTTAATTAAGTCAGCTATCATGGACTCCAAATTTGATCAGTATAGTGTGCCAGGCCCTTTTCATATTGCAGAAAATCTGTTCACCTGGGATGGGTAGGAGTGGAGATACTGCACACACACCAATTAAATTTAAAAATATTTTGATGTCTAATATGACTAAAGCAACCATCACAAAGCCTTTAGATACATTGAGTAAGAATTATGGACATTGTAGTTCCAACAGATCTGGAGGTCACCAGTTGAAGAATGCTGACCAAAAATATGTAGTCTACCATTAAATACAATTTCATTCTGATCCTAGAAAAAGCCATGGGCTGGAATGTTGAAGAACATTTTGTAATAAGCTTCATCTCATGTATTCAATTTAACCAGCCCTGGGGACTATCTCAATCTCTAGCTTCTTTGTGAACAATAAAAGTAGCAGCAACACAACATACTTTGTATGTTGAGTATCACAGACTGTAAAACATACGTTAGCACATCAAAAGCTTCCAGATAAACATTCATCAATATAAAGCCCATTTGATAGTCTTTGAACTCAATTACTTACCACATGCTCCCTCTCCTACCACCTCCCAATTGCAACACCTTAGAAGGCAGAAAATGCTGAATACAAAAATATAGAAGGACCTAAAATTTGTGAGAACTAGAATAAAGGCAAAGAGTGTACTATTAGAAATAACTCTATACAGTTTGGAAGTGTGTTGGAGGGACCTTTTGTTACAAAATAAAATATGAGGCCCCAGCATAAAAAGTTTGGGGTGTTCCAAATAATATTCTCCAACTGGCTTGCTGAGAGGGAAAGTGAGTAACAAATAATAAATACAAAGCCTATAGAATAATACATGTATGACAGAAAGTGCTTATTAGAATGGTTTTTATCAAATCAAATATAGCTAGCAATTATTACTTTATGTCGAGAAGTGGTCATTTTAATGTTTCATGTTAAACTATTAAAACCACCTTTCTGGCTCCTTGATGCCAAAGAGCAGGACAGAAATACAATAATAAACAAGGACTTGAAACATTTCATGGTATTATACTAATGGCAGGTATCCTGAACATACTAGCAGTTTATTGTTAAAGTATAAAGTGAATACCTCCCAAATGGTAAGTCACTTCCAACTATCCAAGGCAAAATATGAAAAGCATGGTTGTATGTTTATACAAGCAAAGGTTTAGGGTGGAGATTTTAAGGTTGGGTTGGAAAGGGGGAAATAAAGTCATTGTGGAAAGAAATCCAATGTACACTAAAATTATTTGCTCTACAGTGTGGTCTAATTCAGGAAAAACAACACCTAAGAGACAAAACCTATGAATGTTTTGACAAAAAAAATGATTATATAAAAAAGTTAAAGCTCTCCAGATGTTTAGCCACCATGTGTTGCTCTTGTACAGCTGATTCAAATAAAAGGGTTGGCACTGCACATAACAAAGCTTTATAGTCCTGCATAGAGGCTTGGGAATGGAGGCTATTGGTAGGTTAGAATGGACAAGGAAGGCCCTGAAAAAGTGCAAAACTGAAGCTCTTCTGATTAATACTCTTGTGTGGGCACTGCTTCAAGCACTTTACTAAGCTAATAAGGGCAGGGCAAGAGATGGTAGGTCCACTTCCTCCTCTGGAATTAACCAATGATTTAGATGAATTTACTCAAAGGGAACAGCAGCTCCTGCATGCTTAATGTTTATACTTTCCTCAACTTTACCATTTTGTAGACAAAGGAGAGCTGTGGCCACTCATTTTGTTCCTCAAAATAAAGACTGGGGGAGAGAAAACACTCTTAATGTACTTTCTTTTACTTTGTTGGGTGATGCGAAATTGAGATACTCAATTACTGGTCAATATCTGAGCAATGATTGGCTAAGAAATCTCAGTACATCTATCAGGCAGGAAGGGACTGTTATTGTCATGCAACAGGCTTGCAGTACAGAAGTGACTTTAGCATCTTGCTAACTAAAATCATGAGAACCCCACACTTAGTTTTAATTCTATAGCCAGAAGACCAGGTTTCTGAATTGCTGGTCATCTTCTTTAATCAACATGAGGATCTGAGCCCTTTGAGCCTTGGTTTCCCAAACACATTTGCTGCCACTTAAAGTAAAACCTTTATCAGCACCAATACCAGCTGCAATTAAAGTTAAGTTCTCTCACAGCTAAAAATGGCAGTCTGAAGCTTTCATTATCCATTCTTGAAAAAAATACTTTACTTTGATTAAAGGAAAAAGATATCCATTTCCTGAAAGTGAATGTTAGAAAAATGTTACCAAAGCCACAATTTCTCCAAAATCCAGATGAGAATCTGTAAAAAGTAAAGTGATGATCTGCCAGAATACATTCTACATTGAAACTAACGTTTTCCATTTCTAGAGAGGAAGGAAGTGCCACATGATAGTTTGAGCCCAACACTGTAAAATGTTACCACTCATTCAGCAATGAGGTCTGCAAATATCAGGGCAACCACTAGATGGCAGCGTTCTGTAGCTCCTTGCTGCCATCTAGTGGTTGCAAAACTCTTGCAGCCCAGATTTTGCAGTCTTTTCAGCAACATTTTAAGTATCTTTCAAGAACATAATAAGAAAGCTGACATTCAGTGTAAATAGCATTGTATGAAAACCAGCAAAGGTGAAACTGTGTATCTTTAATGCAGTTTGTTGAAAAGGAAGAAAAGATGCAAGAGTGTTTAGGAGAACTAAATTTATTTGTTAACAGCCAAATTAGAAAGTTAAACATTCAGTCTGTGCAAAATACAAATTTCCATGTGATGATTTTATATACATCTTTTTTAAAAAAGAACACTCTAATAAAAATGTTTAATTAAGTTCCAGAAACATTTTAAGTGACAAGGAGAAGAGGAACAGAATCCTCACTGGTACTGTTTAAGAGATGAATAGATCTGCAATAGAAATAAGTAAAGTAGAGAGAAAATTTGAACCCAGATGTCCCAGATGCCCCAAACATGCAAAGTGTTTTTGTTAACCACAGCAAAAAAAGTACCATTCTGTTAGGACACACCTGCACCCTTTCCTAATCTTTCTTTCCAGGGACCAAAAGAAGAACCTTTTAAAGTTCCTTGAAGTGGTTTCTGAAAACCTTCACTGTTTTTTTTAAAGTATCTTTTTAAAAATATCTTAGGGAGCCCCCAAATCCTTTAAACTTGTACTAAAGCAGTCAGTACAACTCTTAAGAGACTGAGGCCCAGCATATTTAAGGCGGAATTGTGTGTTCTGTATGTGCTAAGCCTTATGTGATTCCTGATTGGTTACAAAAAAATGTGCAGCTATTGACCATAAACAACAGTAAAATTGTACAACTTTAACAACATTCATGTTGAATATTGTTCCACAGCATCTAACTAAGCAGAACGTGGTTGGATAGGTAAGAATTTTAACAGGGTATGATTGAGTTTGGGATCCTCTATTCAGAAAGTATCAACTAAGTCATCTGCAGTGTTTTTTTCTCTAGCCTCTTTGTACTATTCATTACTTTTGTGAGTCACAAAAGCAGACCGATTCCTTCCAATTCCGGAATATTTAGAATTATTCCCTTCTCCTGAGCAAGCAGAGCAGTCAATTCCTTATTTCTTCTCTAATCTCTACCGATAAATAAAATAAACATGGTGTGTTGCCCAGCTCCGTTCCATCCTAATAAGGCTGGCAGAAGGACAGGAAAAAAGCTAACGTTTTTCACCAGCCGTAAAGAAGAGAACCCACTAACAAAGAAGGGCAGAATTCTTCCTTTTCTTATGAAAACAGCCTTGTCTCCTGGAGCGAAACATGTATCTTTCTTTCGTAAATACCGTTTCTCCTCAGGATAGGAATGGTAATGAACCTGCATAGAAATGTCTTTCTATTGCAGAGTTCCAAGAGACCATTTTGGGAAATGTAAATGTTTTAAATATACCATCTTAAGCACTGTATTCAATATTCTGAGATAAAATGTTTCATAAAAACTTCCTCAATTCTTAGGGAAAGAAACAAAACAAACAGGATTGAGGGGATACGTTGGTGGTGGTGGGGGGGGTCCTGTCTCTTTTCCCCTCCAGGCCTTTACATCTATAAGCAGAAGCTTGTAAAATACGTTTATTATGCTGATGTTGCAGCAATATCAATCTGCATTTGAGACAAATGCATTAAAATTCCTTAAGGAATAAAATTTGCTTCTTTCAGTTTCCAGACTTTACTTAAATCTTTGTATCATACTGACTGAATGTTAGAAACAATCAGGGATTCGTGTTTTAAGATTACTTTCTATATAGTTATTGTTAAAGCGATTTGTAAAACTAAAGTATCATCCGCTAATCAGTTTTTTTCTTATACTTACTAGACCAAAAGCCAGTTTTGGGAGATGCAGACGCCCAAGCACAAACACTTAAGAGAATTAAACTTTACTTGTTGCAAAAAAGGAATAAAAATCCATAGAAATGCCTTATGATTTAATTTAAACTATTTCTTTAAAAAGAAGAAGTTTGGAATGCATGCAGAGAGATAAGAGCAGTAATGGGGAGAGGGGACACTTGGAAAGGAACAAGCCACATATTTTGGACTGTCAGCTACAAAGCAGGGTATGTGACCATGCAGATTCGTATTCTGTAGTTAACACACACACACAAACACACACAGAGCTCTAAAACTTTTGAACACTAGTAGGAAGTATTAGGGATTCATCACAACACAGAGAAGAAGGGAGCATTGAGAATAATAATCTTACACCAGAAATGGTTCAGCCAATGAGGGGTTGTAGCAGTGGAATGTTGAAATGAACTAAAGACAATGTAAAATATTGGAAAAAGAAGACAGTCAAAACAAGCTAACCATAAATCTTTGATTACAGAGTACTAGATACATTGCACTGATATTGCAAGGTAGAGCAAATACACAATACTTCTTTCTGATCAACCAAAAATAATATAAATAAACATATTTTTAAAATTTCAAGTATCAAATGATAGCAGTTATCAAAGACTCTTGTTATTTGAAATAGCAACTGGACACGAGCATGACTTCAAACGATCAGTTTCACATATGCCTAGGCCAAAATAAATGCTTCTGTGTTTATCTGAGAACGGGTTTGGATTTATATTGGTCACATCTTCCTTTTTACCCAAAGCCACCTCTAAATCCTTCCTAAGAAACCTTCATTTAATGTGCAAATGACAAGGAAGTTACAAAATACTGTAGCCAAATAGAACATGTACACATTTGTGTACATGTGACTGGACAGAACTCAAAAGAAAACTCTGGCTTTTTTACAGTGATCCAACACGCTCTGGGAAATGGTTCAGAAACAGTTCCCCCTTAGACTGAGATAACCCCTGGATAAACAAGGTTGTACTGTGTAATGATTATCAGTGGCTTCCAACAGTGTAAATGGACTGTTTCCTTTTCCGTGCACTGCATTCAAGCTATTAGATAATACTGGATGAACCTGAAGAGTTTCATTTGTGATAAAGTTTTGACACACAAATCAGCTGAAGTTGTAGTCATTAACTAATCAGTGTGCTACTAACAAATCAAATGTAGACAAATAAAATATGAATGTAATTTGGTAAGTTTGAAACTTTTTAAAAATGGTAAGATACAATGAAAACAGACAATGCAGAATGTATTTGTGTTCTGTTACTTCTGTGCCCTGAAGTTGCTCTAAAATCATTCATAAATACTTGGGTGTACGTTGGCCACTCTGACGTTTCATTCCCTGAGACTGAGATATGCAACAGCTGAATTGCAAGCATGGCAGCAGATATATAGTACAGTAAGAAAAGTTGGTCCCAAGCAGAGAGCCAACCTTTATTCAGGTTCAAGTTGTGATATGGACTGCATAGAGTTGTATCCATCTGCCAGCACAGGATGCTGCTAGATCAAATTTCCCATCTCTCACACCCTCTTAAGTGAGGATTGGAAACTTTGGAGAAGGTGCAAGGAGGAACACCAAAAACTATTGCATGAGTGGAAACTATGTGCCAGGGAGTCTTTGAAATAACTACAGAGAAGTTTGTTTTGTCAACTGAAAAAAAGACATCAAATAAAAATATGTATTTTGTCTAATGCAGGAGGGTCTTAAATAAATTGGGGGTGGGGGGCTCATAAAAGTCTTGAGCTTGCCCATTCAAAAGCCAGGCAACAGTTGATGAAGGGGGGGTCTGCAAATTGCAAGGCCAGGAGGAGGTAGGTGGGCACGTAGACCAAGCCACTGGAAGAAGAGGAAGACTCAAATAACAGACAGCTGGAAAAGCCTGACTGGGAAGCGGGGGAGGGGGCCAAGCAGAAAGCAGCCCCAGCCCAGAAGATCATGCTAAGATAGCCAGGCTGAGAGTGGGGGGTGGGGAGCCATGCATTTTGCTAGCTGGAAGGAGGACGGCAGGCAGGAAGGCTTTCCCAGAGCCAGAGCCAGACCCAAAGCCAGAATAGGGACAGCCTCTGTGGGAGCATGAGAGGCATCAAGAGCAGGAAGACCCCAGATGCTGGTCTTGCAGGACACAGCACTGCAACCATGGGGTGCCTCTGTGGGCTGCTGTTTCCCTCCAACCTTTACAAGCCTATATGGTAGGCTGCTCTCTTCCCGAAGAATACCAGGAAAAACCTGGCAATGGGGGAAAGGACGTTCATCTGCTGGTCTGTCAAGACAGAGCAAGACTTGGGATATCCCTCAAATTTGTAACTCCAGGCCAACTTCAATTGTTGTCAAAACATCATCTTACTCTGCCTGGACAAGCCAGTAGCCACACCATAGGCAGTGTAATTGGGTGGCAAGGGAGGTGGGCAAAGACTGGGTATGTGAGAGAGCAGGAAGCCCTCTTTACAGCTCCCCTACCTCTGTCACTTCTCACTGAAGAGCTGTGACCAGAAAGCCCTGATCCCATGACCAAGGGATGGAGGATGGAGAACCAAGCCTTTCCATTTCAAAAGAAGCCTTGTTTTATTGGTACAGCAGTAACCTGAGTTCCCATGGTCCATACGGGCTTCTGGGAATTGGGCTTTCCCTGTTGTTCCCTGAATTCAATCTGCTGCCCCATGGTGCAGACACTCTCATCAGTCAGATGATGCACATCTGGGCATGCTTCTTGGAAACAGGGCACTTAAAAGCTCCATGCAGCACTCACACTCAGCACCACTGTGCTTAGACAAGCTGGCAACAGAACTAAGTTCTGATCAGGTTCTGACTTTGTGTGCCGCTGACACTAAACTGGTACCACAATCACTACTAGCAATAAGGAGCTCATTGGTTTTATTCATGGGAGCATTGTCACACAAATTCATTTACCATTTAGGGGGTCACAATATCACAAAGTTTGAGAATTCATATCATAATGTGGTAGGACCATCAAAATTTCTTACATGTAAGCAAATCTTTAATAGAGCAAAAATTAACTTTTTAAAATAAGTACACCCTCTTTTCATCATTGTTCATTTAATTAAAGATTACTTTCATGTAGTGTGCTTAATACTAGATCTCTCTGTTCCAATGAAATAAATAGGACAATTTTCCAAGTAAGAATTCATGGGACTAAAGGTTAAAATAGAACAGCATGTTATATTTAAGAATAATTCCAATGTACTAGTTAACTCTTTAAAAGGCTAGCTGTAAATGAAATCCTTAGTGATGGGTTTTATGAAGTTGTTTTTATCTTGTTTAATGACAACTTAACATTCCATTATACAAATAATATTCATGCAATTGAATATCCATAGGAAGGGTATATAGAACCAGCCATATATTCCAAGAGTGCTATTTTTTTATCAGCCAAAAGTCAAACTGGTTTTAGTTTCAGGAGCCAACAGCTGTGATCATCTGAACCTTTTACAGAATGTGCAAGCCTAATAGTGGGACTTTATTTTTATTTTTTACAGCTGTCCTCCAAGACTCTGAAGAGGCACATACTCTCCCTTATAAATAAGGGCAAAAAGACAGTCAACTAAAAGGAATTCCTGCATCCTAAATACTAAGTAGTTTTATCTTAAATTATCCACAGATACCTCCTCTGTAAATCTTACATATAGCAAAACAAATGTAAGGCCCTGCACTTTTTTCTCTTTCAGTCAAATACGGCTTTCATATCAAGCGAATATAATTCTCAGCCATATCCTAATTTCTATGCGACTCTGGTGTCAAAAAGTTCTATGAAGTCAGTAACAGTAACTAAAAGATTCTCCCTCTTTTCCTCAAATTATTCCATTGATTTTTATAGTATTCTGATGCCTATAACTGTCAAAAGAATGATTGAGAAGTATTTTAACATAGATAAGTCTTACCTTCCATATCAGCTTTAGGTCATTTTTAATATAAATTAACAGAACTGCTCCTTGATTTGGGAAACATAAATATAACCTATTGCTATACTTTTGTTTACTTTAATTAACTGATGTCTAATATTTACTCTTTTAATTTGTTCATAAACATTATAGAAAATGCCCAGTGTTCACAAAGGGTCTATCAAAGAGACATCAATAAAATTGTTATGGGCTAGTAGTAGACCTTCAAACTTAAAAAAACTGATGCAGACAGTAGCCCCATAGATAAAGCAAAAGGTAGGCAAAGAAATAGTATGTGCCACATTCAGTTTTCAAAAAAAAACCCTACATAGTAAAGATTTGCTATTGCCGTATGTATGAAAGTTCTTCCTTTCACAGTCATTAAAGTAAGAATATTAAAATGTAAACAAACAGGAATATCTTTTTTTAAACTAGAAATAGATCCATATTATTTTTTTAAAAAAAATCTATAAAAATATCCTTCATAGTGTCTCCATGGTTGGGAAATGAATTCGGACACTAACGTTCATGATCCAATAAAAAAAAACAATGATTTTACAATTGCACCATGGAGCTTTGGGCTCATTTAAAGCACCTACTGAATTGAAATCTCTATTCTTGTGCAAAAACAAAAAGCTGTTTGTTTTGGAAATCTGAAAGGCACAACCAAGATTCAGAAGAATTTTAAAGCTTGAAAAACTTCTTCACCAATTCAAGTGTATCCTTACATGACAGCTCCACTTCCCCATAAAAATGGGAAAGTAACTCCAGAAGCACAAAAAGGAATGGCATGCTAAAGCTTAGGAGTTCATACAAGTAGACATAGTTGTATGCATTGTCCCTGAAATGAAGTCTGGTTGCGCGCAGGAAACCATGCATCCAGTTAGAGAGGCATCTTGGAAGGTCAAGCAGATCCCTGGTCACCTTAAGCGGCCAGCATAGAGTTTTCCCAAAGAATGAAGACAGGATACCTGGCGACCGGTCTTCTGAGCTGCTACTGGTAGCAAAAGCACTTTCTGAGCTAGTTTCTTCATACATGGGTTCTTGGTGCCTCTGTAATTCTGCTTCCTCCTTTAAGGAGATATAGATTCATGTTCATTATTTCAAATATTAAAAATTATGTATTTATTGTCCACATAACCGCCCAGAGTTCCTCTGCTCAGAGGAGATGGGCGGTGACAAATTTGATTGATAAATAAATAAATTTCAACCCTGCTACAATCTAGATACTCACTGGATTGCAAAATATTTCTCTGAAAGAAGTTTTGGGTAATCTCCTCCAAAATATAATTTACTTTGTATCAATGCTTCAAACTAGAAGAGACATGGGGTCACCTTGATGGCCAAGCAACTCCAAAATAAGTAAGGCAGTATTTTCCATTGACTTCAAGTTATAAACAGGTAACAATTTCAGAATCAAGGTAAGAAAAGGTCATGTCTTTTCCCCTTCCCCTGGTGTGCCCTTTCAAAACCTTTAATAAAAAGCAGCCTTGGAGAGGCTGCAAGAACAAAAGGATGAGAATGGAAAGGATGCTTAATGTTTTCTCGTCTTGATAAACAGAAAAATTAGCAGCCTAGGGAAGGCAAATATGCAATTGAGGTTACTTTCTTTCTTGCTTAACAACAAAATGCATTGCATTTTCCAGTCAAAACCCACAGAAGTTGCATGTCTGAACTTTTCCAACAAAAGGTACACCTTTTTAAGATCAAAAAGACATAAGAATGTATTTTGATATAAACAAGCTAGGAAAATAATGCAGTTGAACTAGTTAAAATAATAGAACCATCAGAAATCTCGTTTGTGCTTTGAAGTCCAAAGAACAATCATTTGCAATTCTTACATATTCCCAGCTCCTCCCCTTCTGTTTGTCACAGAAAGAATATACTTCGATATAAATGTTTTAAAGCTAGGGTGGCCCACACCCTAATCTGAAAACTTCTCTGAAAGTCATCAGTTCAATTTCTGCTAAGGGCAACAACATCTTTTCCCCAGCAGTGTGCTGCATGGGAAGGAAGGTCTGAAGCAGAAAAAGGGAATTGGGTGGCCTTACCACCTTTATCTCTGGCCCTTCCTGCTGCTTGTTTTAACTTTTCATTCCAATCAGCACCTGGTGCATAACAGCTACTTCCAAGGAAATATGGCCCCTACTGAAAAAAGGTTATGCACTCCTGTTTTGAAAGTAGATTTCTTAAAAGGTACAGGTTCAACATGTTAGAAGCCAACTAACTTTACAGACTAAAGACAATGCATACCTTTGTTTTCATTCTTGGATATCCAGTGATCACTCCCATGTGGTTCAAGTGCTAAAGGAGTCTCTGATAGACTAACATGGTGAGGATTATTTCCCTTTTATGTATCTCTTCCAACGAGATAGAGTTTGTCTCCTTATAACCTTCCTACCCTCTGTCATACTTTTGCAAACTAGTAGAAATATGTATACCTTTATCTCCGCTCTCTTCTTTCTGTGCATGTTCTTTGTTTTACATTGTGCAAAATGAAGCTTGCAGTAAAAATTACCTGAAAAATAAAAGGAATGGCATCAAGCTTTGCTTTCCCCATCCCCTCCTCCTTGCAATCCATGAGTTAGTAGACCTGACAGATGAAATGGGGGAATGTAAAGGTGGTATACATTCAAATTTAAGTGACTTTGTTTAAAACATTTTCAAAGCATTTGCAATGCAGTGCTTTTATTGAATAAAGGTTCTTTACATGAAGGAAGTTTATTTCCTTATTCTACCAACTTGAATGGTCTTATCTTGGGATATTCAAACTTTGGCAAAAGCGGCTAAAGTGGTATTTTTGCTTTTGATGATGAAGATGCTATCCTTGCTTGGTTTCATATCAAACCCTCCATCATCATTTAGTTTAATCTTATGATCTATGAACAATAGAAACATACAATTAAAATATGCTTAGTGTATGCCATACTGGCACCAATAGATCAATATTCCTACATACTTTATTTTCAGCCTGCATTACCTTCTTCTGCATCAAAGGTATATGTTGCTAGGCGGAGAGTTGTCGCACATATGATACATCTGAAACATTCTCGGTGGAAGAAGTGGCCTTCCGCGCTCAAACGTTCCATGACGTAGACTCTTTTCTTACAGAAATAGCAGATATCACTCCCACCTATTGTCTGAGGAAATTCTCTTTTCAAAGATGCCTGTTAAGATAATTAAAATATATTAGTAATATCTAAATAACGTTCCTATAACCACTTGATTAATTTCACCACTGGAAAGTTCTTTAAGGAGGAAAAGTAAGAGTTTGCTCTACAGCAGGACCTCTTGATCTGGTTGACAATGATTTATGTTGTTACTTAGGTATTTCTAATCAGAGCTGCTTTATGTCCCTTTGTATTTTCTTGCCTGTTAGCCACCTTCTGCATCC
The DNA here is from genome assembly GCF_035149785.1 of Candoia aspera. Lineage (NCBI taxonomy): Eukaryota > Metazoa > Chordata > Lepidosauria > Squamata > Candoiidae > Candoia > Candoia aspera. Next base: position 250,595,320 of record NC_086153.1, on the reverse strand, counting down.
TGGGAATAGACATTTAAATAGTATAGTATCATAGCAAAACGTGCACTGAGTTGGCTGTGCTTCGACTGCTGCCAAACAAAGGGAGCAGTCATTCAGTAGATTGTATGGCTAAAAGGTTGTGCAGGCTTTCTGTGATACGGCTGCGAGCTGTCCCAAAAGCCCACTTGGAGTCAACTAGGGCTAAGGCCTTGGCAGTAGAAGAGCAAAAAGTCGGGAATTAACTCCTACAACCAGTGTAATCAGCCTCTTTCTCATGTTGCAAGAAAAACCTTTAAAAACATACTTTTATTTTCCCTCTTCTTCTCCACAGTAATTTGCTGGCAGATTTTAATTGCTGATGCCATGCATCTTTTCTGTATTTTCAGCTATTTCCTCGCTTATTGTTTTGATTTTCAACTTTATGATGCTTGTTCATGAAGTTATGACATATTATATTCTGCATATCTGTACAAACTGAAAATATATGTACAAATGCTGGTTCCACCCATCCAAATTTGTTTTATGAATATCTGCTTTGAAAGCCTTTTATTAAAAGGCAGTTGCTTTGTATAATCTGAAAGAAACCATACTATTGTTGGTCAAAAAGTGAGATACAGATATTTTAACTAATTAGCTAACTGAAAAATAGTGAAATATTTTCTGTAACTCCAAGCACAGATTTTTGAAATCTGAAATACGCACATATCAGTACATGTATATATACGAAAGGAATATATTAAATGTTATGGTGCAGTTGTGGGCAAATTCTGAATTACTTTGGCTTACTTAGGCCACATCTAGGGCTTATTCAAAGCACAATCCATATAAAGTGACTCAAGATAACTGGGAAACTACGAACAATTCAGCACTTGGATGTGCTTTGGAAAAGCAAACTCTGTATCTCTAAAAAAGGCTATATTGTTTTCATTACTCTCAAAAACAATAGAATGGGGAGAATAGGACCATATCCTATCATTTTTGATAGAATATGCTCCTATTCAAGAGTAGCATCTTGAGATCAGAGATCAGCTCTATAAAGTGCTGCTGTGCTTTGTTTCTAACTGGCTCAGTAGAGCAGCTATTCACTTCACATGGCCAAGATGGCTGCCACGTATGCACAGAAACCACTACCTTCAGTCAGTTGTTTCAGTAAGATTAGCATGCACTGCAGGTTGGAATATACTATCTCTACCACATTAAGCACTGAGGCAGAACCATTTCCTCTATTATGTGAATTGTGATACCAGCACCAAGCAGGTCAACTTCACACACCCACTGGAGAAAAATGAAATTAAATGAAATGAGAAATCCCCTTATTATAGGGAGCTTTCCAAATGCAGTATTTTGGAGGATTTTTTGACCTACAAAAACGGAGATCTAGTAAAAATAGGACACCAAATTCCCATTGAAAAGTATTAGTTTAGTCCAAATAGACCCAAGTAAATCATTGCGGGATTTTAGGAACCAAATCAAAATAACTGTGATAAATGAATATTAACTATTTTATGATTTCAGTAACCATACCAAAATCAGAATACTTGTTGGACTGATATTCTTCTCAGTAAATGTTGTTTAATTACATCCAAGAACAATAAAACCCCTCAATTTTTCCAGTTTCACAATATTACCAGTTTTCATCAATTAAATATTTAATTAATTCTCTTTCTTCCCAACTTCAAAAAAGTCCTAGTTGCACAAATATGCATGAGCCTCCCTGTGAAAACTGGTAAGGTTTATTTCCACAGTGTCTTGAAAATCATGTAACTCTTTCTTGAACAGAGGAGTTACAGATGGTTTTTAAAGGGTAGAACTATAGCTCCAATTCCTCCTCGCTTTCTTTTTTTGGTGCCTTTGAGTCAGTTTTTGACTCCTGGTGACTGCCTGGACAAGTCCCTGCAGTTTTCTTGGCAAGGTGTTTCAGAAGTGGCTTGCCATTGCCTTCTTCCTAGGGCTGAGAGAACACGACTGGCCCAAGGTCACCCAGCTGGCTTTGTGCCTAAGGCAGGACTAGAACTCATGGTCTCCTGGTTTTTAGCCTGGTGCCTTAACCTCTACACCAAACTGGCTCTCCCAAATTCCTTGAACCTATCAGAAACTGAGCATTTTTTATTCCCTCAACATTTTATTATAGCTATTTTTATATTACCCAGGTCAGTCAGATTCCTGGTAAATATCTATTTCTGTAAATGTAATTCTATTATTTTAAAATATAAAGAGAGCTATAGTTAATTGTGTTTCCCCATGCTAATCCATAGGAGACATGATTCTTGCTTTGCATTGGGTCCTGAGCTGAAGTAGAGAACTTCTGATACAAACTGGACTATTCTCCAAAGCACCAAATCAGGACCCAAAATGAATATATGGTCAATATGCATACTGAAAGCAGCTATAATTAATTCTAAGTTTTACTGAAGAAATAGGAATGTTGGACAATGAATGGTTTGTACTAAACATCAGATTATGATGCATGCTGAAATAAATTTACAAAGAAAAGAAAAGTATGGCATATAAGTAGCCTTAGACTTCAAGCTGTTTAAAGCTTGAAGAGATTTTTTTTAGAATAGTATATAAAAAATAATTCAGATTGATTAGGTTCTATAGATTAAAGGAGACTTCAGATTGGGGTATAATTTCTGTATAATTCTACAATGATTGGCCTGCCCCAGATTCTAAGCAATATAGACAAAATAGCTTTTTTGTTATTCTGGCTATTCAAATATGGTTTTGTTTGCAACCTGAGAGTTTTGAGCAGTAGGAGTAAAAGCTGGAGGAAGAGGAAGAGAAGAAGTAAGGTGGTGGTAGAGAAAAAAAATAGCAACAGCTTCATCCTCTGTATCAATGTTTCTCAGCCTTGGCAGCTTTAAGAGGTCTGCACTTCAACTCCCAGAATTCCCCAGCCAGCTTGCTTGCTGGAGAATTCTGGGAGTTGAAGTCCAGACCTTTTAAAGTTGCCAAGGTTGAGAAACACTGGTCTGTATCCTTTGGAAGTCAATACAACATTAATAAATCTGAAAAAGAGTTGATTGCAAGACAGTGTCTTATGTTCAACAATATTTTGGAATTAACTCCAATTCCAATGTTAGTTAGTGAGGCCTATTATTTAATAAAGCCTTTGATGTATGCAGGGGTTAGTCCCAGACAGTATTGTTGCCTCCACTACATTTTGAATAGCAGTTTTTATTTTATTTTTTAAAAAATCCAAATGAATTTGGCTCAAAAGTCCTGCCTTGAGATACCACTACAGGATATTGGCTGCATAAAAACTATATTACATAGCAATTATAAGCAAAGAATCATCAGTGATAGTGTGTACCATCTCTACACTCTACAATTTCCATGTGGTATGTCTGAAAAACTGAACATTTAATGGATAAGATCTTAACATTATCACTCTTCATTATAATAACTTGCACTCAATTATATGTGGGTTTAAGCCTTACCAATTGCAAAGGTGCAGACAACAGACTGGGCTTGTGATCATTCCTGTACAGATTGACAAGGACTTGTGCTACAGCATCTATTCCATGTGACACCTTCCCTACTGTCATCTAGTATTTAACAAGGCATAAAGAACAGGAAAGGAAAGAGAAGAGATGGAAAATGAAGAGATCTTGCTTTAGAAATTACAATTTAAGGAAAATCAAAACAAAGAAACACAACAAAGCAGAGATTAACAAGCTTAATGTGAAAAAAAGAACAGAGCTAACTTTATGAACTACAAAATGCCAATCCCACTACTCTTAACCTTTTCCCATATTACATAATCTCTAAACATTAACTCCAACTTAACCATTATTATATAAAATCCAAAATCTATATTATGTCATATTTTGACAGTCTGCCACAATTTTTAAAATCTAAGTTTGTATGAATATCTTGAACAGATGAGTTGTGTGTTTGTGTACATAAACACTCACTTTTCCTGAAACAAAAGGCTAAAGAATTAAGCTAGGGCTGCATTTAATTCTGGGCAACTTGCTAGATAGTAAGTCTTTGCCTTTGACAGAATTAAGGTAAAATATTAAAATAATGATAGTAATAAGATTACAGTTTTCAACACATACCCCTTTGACTTCTCAAAAATGAAGATTTACTAATTTGCCTTGTTGACATAATGCAAACATTTACAATTATTACAACAAATATAAATGCAAGAAGTGTCATGTAAAGGGAGGCATTTCTGCTGAATGTGCTTAACCATGTTTTCAAAAGAAATGCATTCTAAATAAAGGGTAGGTTAAAAGCACCTGTTTTCTATCCTTTGAAGCAAATTGTGTCCTGCTGACACACTTCATATCAATGCTTTAAATTACCAGTCATCAATCATTTTGTCTAGTGAAGCAACATAAATGATGGACATAATCTTTATTAAGAAGGATGCAAGCAGCTGAAGTTCAAATTAAGAGACTTGTCAAAACTGGGACAGTCTTGTAAAAAGTCTACATGGTCTTGTAAAAATAGTAATTTTGTACAACTTACAGTTTATTATTTTGAATATTATTCAGTTTTATATTTCTTAGGTTACTTTCAAATATTTACAGTCTAAACTGTGCAATCATCATCATCATCATCATCATTGAATGGCTGGTGTAAGAGTGCTTCTGAGTGTTTTGTTACACAAAGTGAGAGTTGAGTATGTCAGGAGAAATATCAAACTAATTTGAATGCAGTGGGAATGGGGTAATTAAGAAATTGTATGGTAAAAGGAGAAGAGATAGGGTCAAAAATAAATGGGCACTCAATGGATGTGGACTGAATGCAGACATGAGTGAGCAGTACAAAAGAAATACAAAGAGGTAATTTGGTTCTATAAAGGGAATTAACGAGGATCCACATATGAAGGAAAAGCGAATGGACTGAGAGGAAGGGGAAGAGTAAGAAAGCCATGGTTGGATGTCGTTTTTTTCATCAGAACAAGCGCTGTGAGATTAATGTATGAAACAGGGCTTGGACATTATGGAAACTAGGATGATTTGCCAAGATTGAAAAGTAGGGAGCAGTATACTAAATGGTATTGGTGTAAAATGGATTTCTCTGTATTTCCCTTTCCTGGGTTTTACCATTTCCTACTCCTTTTCTGTTTTGCATTCCTGAAAATGAATCATGTGATACACACACTTGTATGTATTAAATCATGGTTTTCAAAGCACTATGTTTCTGTATCATGTTAAGCTCCAAATGAACAAACCACATTATGGTTTGCTACAATGTGTGAATCCATTCAGTGGGCATATCTGATTTAGCTTTTTACTGATTTGTCATATTTTTATTAACGCCCATCTCCCCCACGCAGGGGACCCTGGGCAGTTCACAATAAATTTAATAAGAGAAAATTTAAGAGTAGAGTGGGAAGGGCCCCTATATAGAGAAGTCATTGGTGGGCCACAGCTCCTTACCTGCCGCAGTATAATCTGCTATATAGCTTTTCCAAATTGGAACTGGGAAATCCAGCTTATTTTGGAGAAGAATGTGAACTACTGCAGCTTTTGGTACGGAGACACCGAAGGTGCCGAGGTAGTATACATTAAGCTTAGAGGGTATTCTTCTTTTCACTTGCAAATGCTAACTGACTGAATGGCAAATGCTTTCACCTGCACTGTTTCCTTCTTTTAGATGCAGCTACATCTAAAAGGGCTACAAGCTTACAGAAGCAGCAGAAAACAGAATCCTACTTTAAAATTGAGACGACCATACAGTTCTCATCAGCGTACGTATTTCAAGTCTGCAAGGCTGCTTCTAAGAATCCACAAATACTTAAGATGATTTACAAGTACTTTGTCAGAACAATTAAAGTTAGGATTTAAAAGTAGGACTGTCTAGATGAAGATACAGGTAGTCCTCACTTAACAACCATTCATTTAGTGATGGTTCAGACTTACAGTGGTGTTGGAAAAAATGACTTATGACCATTGAAGCATCCCTGCAGCCATGTGATCACGATTTGGGCGCTTGGCAACCAGTTCGCATTTATGACCATTGCAGTATCCCATGGTCACGATTGCCATTTCCGACCTTCCCGGATGGCTTCTGGTAAGCAAAATGGGATACTGTGTGATTCACTTAATGAATCGCTTAATGACTGCCACAAAAAGGTCATAAAATTGGGTTGGATTCACTTAATGACTGCTTTGCTTAGCAACTGAAATTCTGGTCCCAATTGTGGTCGTTAAGCGACGACTACCTGTAGGAGAACAGGACTGCAAAACGGCTAAGGCAGGGACATCATTCTCCTGCCCCCCACCCCCCATGTTCAGGGAGGATTTTTGTTATTAAAAAATGTGTTCTCATAGTATTTTTGTGTTCGTGCCACTTCAAAATCATAATAATATGTGCTACTGATTTCTGGTAACTGCTATCAGAAAAAGACCTGGGGACTTGTAAATAAGGAATTGGGAACCCATGTGGTCCTGAAGGTCCAGATTACCCAGTTCACCTGATAGTAAGCATGAACTTACCTGCACAGCCAATATACAATCGTCTTTCTCCCAATGTTTATAGAGAGAAAAGTTATATGATTTCCATTTTAATGACAAGTTCTAAAATAGTTTAGTAAAAGGGATAAGCCAAATTCAAGTTCTGGTGCTGTTTTAAAAGGCTGAAATATCCATTACTTTAGCCCTTTTTCAAATGAAATGTAGCACGCACACACACTGTTCTATGCAATGTTAGTGGAAGCCAACGTTGCATAGGCTTTTTTTTTAGTGACAATCTGAAGCTGAGATGGAAAGCTGTTAAAGAATACCTTTTCAGAAAGAACAGCAGAGGAAGCAGAGTCTATAGATGAAGAGGAAGCAGTTGGATCATGAGATGGTAAAGCGGGAGATGGGAGCTGGGATTGGGAGAGACCTTTAGTAGGAAGTGGATTCTGGGTAGAGCAGAAAGAGGAAAATTGGTTATTGACCTGCGGATGCATGTTAAAATTGTGGCACTTGCCAACATGCACTAAATTATTGAAGAAAATTCTATTACAACCGGAAGAAAAAATTATTACAGCCATAATCTAACACAAGCATATCAAAAGATCTATATAAGCACATCAAAAGAGCCAGTTTGGTCTAGTGGTTAAGGCAACAGGCTAGCAACCAGGAGGCTGTGAGTTCTAGTTCTGCCTTAGGCATGGAAGGCAAGATCTGGGTGACCTTGGGCCAGTCACTCTCTCTCAGCCCAACCCACCTCACAGGGTTGTTGTTGTGGAGAAAATAGGAGGAAGAAGGAATAATAGGTACGTTTGCCACCTTGAGTTATTTGTAAAAAATAATAAAGGGATAGAAAACAAACAAAAAAACAAACAAAGCTTGGCCTTTATCACTCTATGGTAGACTATGGACTAATTTCCACTTACTTCTTTTAAAAAATTGTATTTAATGAAATAAAGCAAAGGGTTATTAGCCATGAGCTAGCCCCTTATCACAACCCCAGTTCCTCACCAAGTTTGCATTCTCTGCATTTGTAAAGCAAGCACAGTATTTATTCACCTTGGGGATGTCAACACAACCAAACATGGAGGCCAGATGAGCAGCTTTCTCTTTAATGCTCTTTTTATGAAATTCTCTATTTGCTACGGACTGAGCTTTTTTCTGTGGCAAGGAAGAAGAGTAAGAAAAGAACTTAAGTTTGAGTTAGGGAGAAAAAACAGAAACAATAGTACAAAGGGTAGCAGCTTGGAGAAAAGATTAAGTAACAAAGAGAAAAAAGGCACAAAACCCCAAAGCACTGTTGTGTATACATGAAGTTATCAGGGACATTTAAAGAAAAAAAAATCACATGGGATTCTTTATGGGAAGCTTTGTGCCTGACTTCCCCCTGGTGTGCATTTTTTCTTGCTTCTCACCAGTTGTTAAGCTGTGCTGCCCTTCCTTTTAAAAACTGAAATGTACTAAAATGTTTATTTTTTTCATGGATCACATTCTTTGAACTGTGTATGCAGATCTATCTCTCAGATATTATGGCTGCATCCCCAGTTTTTATAGCCTGGGTTTGAGATGCCTTGAAGGCTGTTGGTTAAAAAAAAAAAGGGGGGGGGAGCCAATTTTTTTGCTAGTTAAATAAAATTAACAAATATCCATGCAGGACTTACGAAGCAATGGGAATTTTGATAAGCAGTTTTGTTTAATAGCTTACAGCTCTTGCCACCCTGAGATAGAAGGAAGGCAACTTTCTAATCAATTTTCCCCCAAATATTACCATGCTCTTTAACCAATCTAATGTGGGTGCAATGTAGTAAACAAACTGTGAAATGATGAGGCATCTGTGAAAGGAACAAAAGTATGTTCAATGGTTAGAGCAGCTAGGATTCTATGGTTCAGAACTGTCCTAAAGATGAACCATGGTTGAGTGAGTTCTAGTAGCAGAGAAGAAACCAGAAAGGAAAGAGAAGAGGAGACAACGTCACCTGATTAATTTTTTCCTCCACATCCTGAAGGCGCTGAAGAACACCAGAGAGTGCAAGGGCAGCAGGACAGGAAGATGCAAGCGTTTCAGAGAATCTAGACTTCAGCTCACTTGGTTCTATGCATCTGAAAGGCTTGGCCACTGGTTGCTCATCAGGCACAGGCTGCAAGGGTTTCCTGACAGCGCAGTCCGTCCTAGCTATGGCCTGAAACTGGGAAACACTCCCAATGAAACCAGTGGCCTCTCTCCCAACAAGAAGTCTACACTCAGTTTGGCTAATCAGAGTGTATCCATGCAAAGAGGCATCTCATCTCATAAACACAAGGAAATGCCCAATAGTCTAGCAAACAGCATACATCTGATTATTACAAATTAGATCCTCATTGCCCAAGTCTATACTAACACGATCCTTGAAATCATTTTGCTTTTTCTGTGATTCATCTGGGATATGGAATAATGGTATAGAATTTTGGTAGGAGCTAAGCATTACTGCCCACCATATTACTTCTTCAGTATATTTCACATTGTGTTAAAATGACTTTCTAATGTTTTTGAATGTATCAATGGGCTTGTTGCTGGCATCATCCACCATGCTCTCCAGCAATCAAGGATTTTTTTTCCAAAGAACGCCTACCTGTTGCTTTGGTGGAGATGGCAGAGTATCGGTTGTCTCCTTGGGTTTAGCAAAGCGAGGGTATATAGGAGATTCAGAAGCAAGAAGCAAACCTGGTCTATTTACTGGCTCCTTAAATTAAAAAGTGGGGAATAGTCCAAGAAAAGAAGATTTTAGAATTAGAACCAAAAGCTAGAGTGAAGAAGAAAAACAAAGAAATTTTGAGAAGCATCACCACAATTTGTGAAGGTAGTATAATTTCTGCTTATTCAGTTGCAAATCTGCTAACATCATCTAAAATAAATCAGGTTGGTATGAACTGAATTCCTAGTTACGATTAAAATTTATACAGTGTTATTTAGGGAAGTGGGAAGGACAAGCTTAACCTTTCTTCTCTACTCCAGTCCCAATTAAAATCATTCCCCCAAGCCTCTATTCATGTCAATATGAAGGCCAATGGAACAAAGGTGCACATAACTAGGCAGGAAATAATTTACAAATCGGAAGCAAAATTGTTCTCAAAACATTCACATGAAATATTAAATGTTTTGCTTTAAAAAATATTTCTGTAGGAAACATGCTAAGTATTTGTTTATTTATCAAATTTGACACCGCCCATCTCCTCCCACTGAAGGAGATATAAATGCTTGTATGCTACTAATAAATATGCTTGTATACTACTAATCTCTTGGACTTATGAATAAGATAAGGTTGAACCATCAACATCAACTGAAAGTCAGCTGAGCAAATCATAAATTGAACCCATAGGTTTTCTGTATACCTCACAGTTTGTACAGTCTTCATACTGAAAGCTAAATGAGAGCCTAAACAGACTGAAAACCTGGCCTGTTGCATGAGTCTCCTGAGTTAGGAGCCATTGAAATATCTAAACTCAGGAAACTTAATATTAAGACGTTCTAAAGAGAGAGGTTAAAATTTGTAAACTGCGGACAATAAGCATTGACTATTAAGATTTTTCACATTGATGGCCAATAGGAATACATCACTAACTCTGCAGTCAAACCAACTCTGCTTTAAATCTTATGACTTATCTCTTCACCATGCAACCAACCTTTATCGTTGGAGCAACCAATACATTTTCTTCACTTGAAAAATAAATCTTTCCGAATTTTAAAAACCACAGTATATATTAGTCAATATTCATTAGTCCTTTTGTATAGCAAACTACAATTACAACTGAGCATATTACTGGTAGCTTTTCACTATCTCAATTTTCAAATTATCCTGGACTGCTCTGCATGGTAAAATGACCAGGCAAGCATATGTTAATTACAGAGAACATACGTGATCAGTTTTATCTTTTAAACTGGTGTTGCAGCATAAAAGTTAAACTGTGTAGTTTGAAGAAAAAGGAAGTCTTAAACTTAAATAATCAATAATGAATCTCAGTCACCTTGATTTGGTAATCACTTTTCTGCCAGTGCCTAACCTATTGGTAACTTTGTATGTATGTGAGTATGTATGTATGTATGTATGTATTTTGGTGCCTTTGAGTCACTATTGACTCCTGGCGACCGCCGGGACAAGTCCCTGCAGTTTTCTTGGCAAGATTTTAGAACTGGTTTGCCACTGCCTGCTTCCTAGGGCTGTGTGTGTGTGACTGGCTCAAGGTCACCCAGTTGTAAATTACCTTGAGCAATTATGGAGATCGGCATTGGGGGTGGAGAGGACAGAAATGTAAACTATTTATTTACAATTTTCATTTGGAATAGGAAAAGGTGACATTACATATTCACACATATTACATGTGGTTGAGAACATTCCCTATCAATTAGGTGCTGATACGTAGGGGTCAAAAAACGTTCCTCTTTTCTGAATACCTTTCATTTCCAGTTCAATAGCAATCGGAATAAAAATGAATGTAATGAATTATTTTACATAATTGTATAAATTGACTTTATGTAGGATATTTCAAACAAGGTTTTTATGCTGGATATCACTCTGGGATTCTGAGCAAAAAAGCCAAGCTGGTTCAGAATTTTGTCTTATTTTCTACATGTACTCCTACACTAGAAATATTTGTACATAGTTAAGCAGCAACTGTCCTGGAGTACAATGAGAAAATCTATTTAAGTAGCCATAAAATGTGTAACAGAACTTTTACTGCCTTGTAATCTTAACCACAACATTGTTAGCTATCTTAAGAAGCACAGGAGTATAAAGCTGTTATATTGATCTATTAAACCATGTTACATATTAAGACAGCCTAATCCCATGTCATCAGACATTATTTCAAAAATAAAATCAGTTAATTGGGAGAGAAAGTATCATAAAATTATGTCACACTATCTAGTATCTGAGATGCTTGCTTTCTGCAACATTTATAATGCATACTATCTGCCTATCTGTTTAGGAATTTCTATTTCCTATACATGTGAAGATTCTGAAGCTAACACTGAACTGCATTACCCAGGATCATGGTTTTTGAGAGCGGATCAGTATCAGTATCCCCTGAAATGCTGGAGAGAAGCAGAATCAAGTTTTAGGATCTTTCTCCTTATACTCAACATCTACATAGTAATGTCATGCATATATAGTCAGAGGGCCTATATGCAAATAGGTCAAAATAGCTGGTTATCCATCAGAAAGATTTTCCTCCATTTCCAAATATGAGTTTTACTATTTGTACTGGGAGCAGAACAATAACAAAGCACTTATGGGCCAAAGGGAAAGTCTAGTACCAGTCAAAGTGAAGCTGACCAAACTAGGTAAGACAGTGGATTCATTTACTGTATCAAGCAGAAGGGATGCACACAGGAGATCCAAAAACAAGTCAAGGGTACAAGGAGCAGATCCAGTGCATGTAGACAGCAGCCCCACGGGAGCTACGTACAATCAAGCATAGAACTTCCAGTGCAGGTTTAAATACTGCAGACGGGGTGTAGTCTTATTCCCATTTCTTAATTGTGAGCTAACTAGGTGGTCTCGGCTTTGCCCTGCAGTTGTTCCACCTTCTCCTCATCTGGGCTGGCTTTATTTACTCACTCACCTGTCTCCTTAGTGAAACATTGGGTGCATTCTCTTCAAACTTGGCTAAGAGCTGTGTTGCCATTGACTTCACTTTGTTTCGATTTATTGCTTCTTTCAAATCCCTTGGCTGATTATTAGAATTTCTTTCTTGATTTAAATGGTTTGAAGACTATAAGCAGAGCAGATGGAGGAGGGAAAAAAAGCATATGTATATATTCCACAACATTATGAACTGCCATTTATTTTCTTCATTACATTTGTGAACTTGAAAAGTGTTCTGTAATCCACATCAGAACAATGCCTCTATTAAATAGAAAAAAATAATGCAAGCTTTGAGTTCTCGGGATCAGGCAAGATAATAAATAAAACAGATGGTGAGAGAGTGAATGCTGCTTTTTAAATCAGTCTATACTGAATGTGTATGGTTGAATGTGGGGTTGCTCTGAAAAAATGTTTGTGTGTGTGTGGGAAGCTTCTGGAGGAATTACTGGGTTTCCTTTTGTCTCCTTTAACACAAGGCATTGTTGGAGGAAGATCCTCCATTTATTTTATGTATTTCTTTAACCTGACTACCAAAGTCTCTTTGTGGTTCACAATAAAAATAAACTGAAAATTGAGACATTAAAAGCAAGTAAAACAGACAAGTAAAACCAGTAGCAGTAGTAGTAAAACAGTTAAAATCAGCAATTAAAAGCCTGTACAAATAGCTGTTTTTAAAGAGCCTTTTAAAAAGCTACTAAAGGTGTTACGCCCAGGAGTTGCATTCCAAACAGCTAGGGTGGCAACAGAGAAGGCTCAAGCCCAAGTAACCATCAGGTGAGCTTACTGCAACTTTAAGCAGACCTCTTCACATGATCTCAGTAACCATGAAGATTCATATAGAAATTGGCCTTCTCTCAACCAGCACTTTGTATTTTGTGCACAAATAAATGGGCAGCCAGTGCTGTACTTTAAGTACAGGCTTAGTATGGAGTGCTCATGGTCTTCCTGAGACCAACCTGACAGCCAAGTTTTGTCCCACATAAAATATTCAGATAGACACAAAGGCAGTACATGTAACATAATATTAAGATCATTATCTTCCAATTGGTATATCTATTAAAACTAGGCTGATCATATTTCCTTGAGACAAAAACGGGACATTGGGATGGCAAAACGGGGCAGGGCTGGGCGATGGGCTGGATCGGCAGGCAGGAACTTCTCTGGTTTTCTTGGGCTGGGGATCTTTGGATTCCTTCGTTTGCGAGAGGCAAGGCTGGGCTGGAGAGTCTAGTGAACGGCTTTCCCCGACAAGCCGTTCCTCCTCTGGCTGTGCTTTTATGTTCTTTTCTTCCTGCCAATTCAAGGCAGGAGCCAATCGACTTGCCCTTTGATCACCGCCTATCAGCTGATCCTGTTTTTTTCTTTTTAGGTTTACCACCAGGTTGAGCTCAGTGGCTTTTTTCCCGCTGTTTCTGCTGAGCTCCCCCTCCTTCCACTCAAAGTCAGACTGCATTCTGACAGGTTCGTGGGAACTTTCAAATTTTAAAGTAAGGTTTTTAAGAAAATGGGACAAAATGGACATTTATATTAAAACGGGATGGTCTGGAAATGTTAAAAAAACGGGACTGTCCCATTCAAAATGGGACGTATGGTCAGCCATATTAAAACTGAAAAAATGTGCTCCTGGCCCATTTCTCATCTTGTCTGGGAAACCAGAGATAGAGAAATAGAATTGAATCTCAAGAGCACACTGATATGATCCAACTGCAGATCTCCAGTATTTCAAGGAGATATTGAAAAGCACTAGGAACAGAATGAAGCTGTAAAGAATTTCTTATACCTCCTGTTTTAAGGATGTGTGTCCAAGCAACACAATCTACCTAATTTGAAATCTACCTACAAAATCTACCTGAGAGATGGGAATGGGACCATTACAAAGTCATGCCTCCTATTCTCAAATCTCTCAGGTGATCCAGAAGGATATAATGGTTGATGTTATCTAAAGCCACAGAAAGGCCCATAAGAAACAATCAAGTCAACTCAACTCTATCCTTGATATTTGACACTTGACCTTCTACAAGTCTTCAGTTTGGCTTACAGTGGCAGTAGCCATACAGACTTGCAACCACAGATCTGAAGAGGCTGATATTGCTTGAAAGAGGCTAAAGTGAAGTACTGCTTGTTCAAAGCAGGTTCCAAAACAATGTTATTTTTTTCTGCAGACATCTAATTGTTAACAAAATGGGAGTTATTAATAGCTTCATCTACTGGGAGGTTTAAACCTTTCAATAAATAAGTAAATAACTTAAATAATGCTATTGATTTTATTTTTATACCTATCTCCTGGCTTGTTATGGCCAATTTTAATCAGTTAAAAAGCTGAACGTGAACTCCCTAATATCTACTTTTTGTAGTGGAGAACAAATTCTATTATACATTAAAAAGAAATTTAATAATGAAAATTATTACCAACCTCTTCAAAACTGATGAGACTTTTACGTCGCCTTTTACTGGTTTCATTTTCTTCCACCTAAAAGCAATGGAATCAAGTTAGAAAAATTATTCACAATGGTAAATGTATCTAAAATTTATCCATCTAATAGAAGAGTACTGGTTAAAATTAAGATACATTAAAAAAATTAATCATAAATGAACAGAAGGGCAAAGAATGTAATTAAATTATGTACTAGGTGTAATTCAAGGTTTAATTATGCTTATGTTTCCACAAGAATTGACCAGAGGACTAATTTTAGGGCCCTTTTAATTTACTGTAAACATCAGCTGATGTTAATTTTTCCCTTTCCCCAAACACCTACTTATTCTCAGCAAATTTTGTTATCTATGGACCAAACTAGACTATATTTGTTCTTTCTCCTCCATTCCATTCATATGCTGTGGGATGGGTGCAATCAGATTTTTATATGAAAGCCACATATGACTGATGGAAATGGAAGCCACTACGTCTCCTGTCATTCTCTGCATTGTGTCAGCACAGACGTTTTTCTCATTAACCAGCTAAAACACCAGAAAATACATGGGCTGAGAACAACTACCTGAAGTAATAGAATACAAGGAGGCAAGGCATAGATGTATCCTCATCTATGTTCTACTTTTGGTGCAAAAGCAATATGCTTATCCTATTTTTTATTTTTTTTTGGCTTTTGAGTTTTTTTCTACTGTAATCTTTTCATTGGAGCTGGGTCATGCAAGCTTTTAACATGACTTTGTTTACAGAAGTGGAGCCTTGGGCAAATCCTATGTTAGAGCTTCAATACATGGAATGTTATTTAAAAATAAATATTTATCTTTGAATGTATGTGTATCACTGAGAATGTCTAACAAAGTATCAGTAGACAGTTGGGTTTGTATAATATATAATAATGATCAGAATTTTTATTCAGATGATTTTATAAAATTTGCACTGCAACCTTTCTCTGTATGATATTGGATCAGCAATTGTTAAACTAAGAAGCCAGTATCTCAAAGTCCCTTGGGACTGCATAAATGTGACAGACAGAGATGTCAATATTCTTATATACTGATAAGAGTCAAATAAACCACTCTAGTATTAATCACTAGAGTGCTTCTGAACCCCTGAATGTACCAATGCATTTGGATTGTGGATTAAATACATAGAATCATTTATCTTTACCTGACGTCCCACAATAACTCAGAGATCACACAGTTCTGATTTTACAGCAGCTCAGAAATCTACCAGGAAATAATCAGGTTCCCCTGATTCAGGGTCCTCATGCATTATTTCAGGTAAGAACAAGAGCCACTCAATCATAATAGTCTGAGTAATTTTTCATAACAATCAATACTTTTAGAAGTTTACACTACTTGTGTTACTGAAAAACTAGCCTTTCTCCTCCTGATGACCTCCATAATCCCCCAGCCAAAATGCACGTTGACCATGTTAGCTTGGGACTACAGAAGTTGAAATCCAAAAATCTGGAAAGTATGAATTGAGAAGCCTGCCCAGGGCCTAAAAAGGCATAAAGTACTGAAGCTTAAAGATCTCAGCATAACAAATTTCAAGATGACACCTGCTCAGGAGATTGGGTATACCGCTGCCTAATTCAGGTCCTGGATAAATCAGTTGTTCTTTATGTAAGACAGAAGTGATCAGTTATATGAATTAGTGAATAAAACTTTAGAGTACCTTTGAAAACATACTTCAATATTATGTCAGGTCAATAACATTTCATGCAAGTGTAAGCGACGGTACTGACAAAATTCAATGGTTTCTAGCTAATTTTGCAAGCCACATGGTTCCATATAAGTATATTTCTTTTTGAACTATTTTATAGCTATGTGTAATCTAAACAATGGACAAAACTGTCACTGCCACTCAAAGATTGCGGGCAGGCACAGCTCTTAGCTCTCCTTTCCAAAACCACTGACAGATGTATAGATCTAAAAACTGACTTAAAAGTTTTTAAAGGTTTTTTGAATCAGACTATTCTCTGTCTAGAGCAAAAACATTACTAATGGTCACATAAACCAGAACTACCCTTCTGCCCTTGGAAGAGGCTGCAATGGAAATTCCCACCACTAATAGAAAGCGGAAAGGGGAAATTATTTTTATTAATTCTCTCCCTGCCAAGCTATTTGTGTGATCTCAGTTCCCTGTGAAACAGGGGAAGCAAATAAAAGAACTGTCCATGGGACAGCAGTATAAGCACAGTTCCTTTTACAGACTTGTAGATCTAGATCTAATCCATAGACCTTTTAAAACTAAGTTTCTGAGCATTTTTTAAAATGTTTTAATATTCACAGTTCAGTTAGGCATAAACATATAAAATACATTTTGACCATGTAGCTGAGGGCAAGAAAACTGATATAGAATGAAGAAGGGAGAAAATGTAAGATATCTTTCTAATTCGTGTTAATGTACAACTGAAACAGGAAAGTTATAGTAAGCAACATCTTGAAATACACCATATCAATATTTTAGCACAGTAATCTACTGGAAACTTGGTTTGGAAGGGTGAGCACTTTTTCCCCCACTTCTGCCAAATTGGATTGTTGGGCTTCAGTTGAGTAAACACATGAGCTCTGTTTGCATGGCTGAATAAAGAAAGGCTGTTTCCTAAAAAGGTCATATGGCTACTGGTTGATAGCTTAAGATTCAAATGGTTTGATGGTATTATTTATAGAATAGTTAGCATAAGAAAAATCTTAAGTTTTGTATTTCGAAGGCTCTCTCAAACTTTATTTAATGGCCTTCAGAAGGCATAGTTGATACAACTTTAAAAGCACAAAATGCATTCATTGTTTTTAGCTCCTAGTTACTGAAGTTGTTGACTTTTTTGTATATTTTCTTGCTTAATCAAGCAATCTCTTTAAAATGATACATGCATGCTAAAATCTCTGGGGGCATGTAAGTAGACGTAGTGAGGAAATGTAGGGGGAAGAGAAAGGAGAAGTTCTATTGCATGTGGGGATACCTTCTCTTCTCACATACTGGAATGAGCCATTGTTAGCTGACTAATTCTATTCAAATCAGTGGAGCTAATTTGTGGTGGTTTAAGTCCCGCTGGTTTCAAGAGTAACTAAGTTCAGCTAAGATGACAGTTTTAACCAAAATACACTCCATAAAACAGCATAATATAATGGAAGTTCATAGAGGAACAATCCAGTCTATAGTGATCTATGTATTAAAACACTGAAAAGTTTAAGCTTATATTTGAACACAAGCAGTACTATACAATGCTGTATCATTTCCTGATACGTAAGAGATCTGTTAGGACCCTGTATCTAAAGAATTAAACTTATTTAATTTTCAAACAGGTTAATGTTCCAGGGTTGTATCTCTGTATAAAACTGAACTTTCCTTCTATTCTGCAGCTGAGTATTTCTTGCACTGAATATAACATTACTACTGGGAAGTAACACCCCATTCCTTCATTATTAGTGACACCTGTAGACTCTCTCTCTCTCATTTTCCTGCTGCTATTCAGTCATAGCATAGCTGTTCCAATGAGGGATCAGCTGGGGAAAAAAAATAGCGATCACTTTCAGAAATCAACAGAGCGCACTGGTCACCGACAAGTAAGACTCTCTTTTGAAAATTGTAAAGTACTTTAGGCCAATTTGACATTTGCAAAGGGAGAGCAAATTTATTGGAGGACGTTTTCCAACAGTCCCAGGAATAATTTTGCCTTATGAAATCAAAGGCCGATCTCATACTGACCGCAAATAGTCCAGGGAAACTTACAAACTTAGCATGTTAGGGAAACTATTCAGTTTGAATCTAAATAACTCAAAAGATAGCATCATTGAATATGTTCCTGTTTTTAACTATCACAAGTTAGAGCATCTGTCAGTTTATAAGCCTGCTGGTTACTATCATACTATCATTCTGTAGTATGCATGCATTGATTCCTTTATCTGAAGGAGGAAGAAAAAAGATACAGAATTTTACTTTTGGTATTCTCTTCCTTGGAAATGTCAAGTTTATGTAATTATTAAAGACAATGTTGGATGACTTTGTTGAACAAGAATCAATTCTTTCTCCATTTTGTTTGGCCACAGAACCTGTTCAAACATAAAGAAATAAACTAAATTAAGACACCTATTAATTTGGAAATCATGAAAGCAAGACGTTTATACTTTCAAGTATTTTTTCCTATAAAACTACATTTATAATTCATTTTTAACTTTAGAAAGTCTTTCATTACACAAACATATTGAAAAAGCAACGTTACTCTTCAAGCTAAACAGCACAGTCCTGTCATCTGAACTTAAAATAGAGACGGAGATCCCTCAAGCCACATGCAGCTCCCACTCAGCACCCTAAAATTTCACTGCTAAATTTTGTAGTAAAACTGCTGAATTTCAGCAGCACTTTAAAAAAAAATCATTAAAATTCAGAGTGGAAGTGGTTTACCTCACAGACCTCTCCTGTTCCCAGTTCCATCTTTATTCCCCATCACAACTACCCCAAAAACTCAAAGTTGTAAAATTTTGAAAAATTTGGTATAGAAAATCACCCTTAGAATTGTCCCTCTCACAAAATCTGGAAGAAAGACCCAAGATGAGCCTGCAAAGTGAGTTATCAGGCCACTGTTTGGATTTTAGGAGGTTTTATGGGTGGGGGTGGAAGTAAATTGCCTCCCAGAGGCCTACCACTTCTATTTCTATTCTAAAATACCACATGAAAGGGCCAGAAAATTTGGCCTTGTCCCTTCCAGTGAAGTCAACAGTATCATTAGATGCCTTTTTATGACTCTGAAAAGTTGGGAGGTGGACTTACAGCCTTCAACCACTCAAACACTGCCAAATGCTGACACAGAAATCACAGTACATTCAACAGAGCTTAGTTTAAGCAAGATGCATAACTGAATATAACCAGTTACAATCAGTAGATTGTAATGATTACTTCAAATAAAAGGTATCTAGTGTGTGCATAAACGCTCTTCTTTGGTACAAATTTTAATGCAAAACAAAGTAAATCTTAAGTTGTCCCTGCCTACCCACTCTTTTCCACATTACCTTTCTGCCAGAGTGGAATGGAGGGTGGGCTCCTAATGACTATGTGATAGGTGCAAAAGTATACTCGGTTATGTAGTTTTCTAAGAATTACCAATACATATCATTGCACTGGGAAAACAATACATCTAACAGACTTGGTTAGTCAATTAAAATGTAATAAAACTGAAGACCAAGTGCAGAATCAGCAACTTTTCATGAAACTTATGTGACCAATTAACTGAAAATGAATAGTGGCAACAATGTCTTCTGGATTTCCAAAACCATTCAAGAATAAAACTGTTCATTTCCCCCATTTTGTTCTAAAGCTAGGTTAACATAGTTAAATATAATTAAATATTCCAAAGCAGTTACAGCTGCAAGACAACCTTGTGCTCAGGTTTAAGGCCAAAGAGAATGTAAAGAAATAAAAGCTTGATTTCTGTTGAGAATAAAAGCAACAGAACTAACTTACCCACTGATCTCAGAGGTGTTCCCCTAAATAGCTCATAGAATTTTGAGAGATACATGACCATACTGAGTTTATCAGGCTCTCCAGCAGACACCATTTCTTTCCCAGTTGTGACAGGAGGAATTCCAAATTCTCGTTCAGCAATATCAAAGGCTAGCTGGTTGTTTTTGACTGCATCTTCTTCATTCAGGGAATCAAAGTCACTTAAGAATTAGGGAAAAAAAGTCATACAGGTAAAGAAACATCTCTTACTGTGTTTTAGAAAACTTTTTTTTCCTCTCCAATAAATCAAATAACAAATAAAATTTATTTTCAAATTTTTCTAAAACATTTTGAGAAAAAACAACAACCCTGTATTGGTATCCTTGAGAAAAGTTCAATTTAGTGAGTATCCCTACCTACCAACCCTCTTCCACATTATGTTTCTGCCAGAGTGGAACACCACCATTTCCTTACATCTTACATCTCTTCAGTCCCAGGTTACATGCACAAAACAATAGTCTAGAATTATCCCTTAGAACTCTGACTACCAGCCAACAAAACAAATTCTGAATAAACATATGCTATAACAGAATAACATATACAAACCAGAATATGCAAATGTTCAAAATCAATCAATCTAATCTTGTATCCTCCAGATGTTCTGAACTTCTATTTGAGTACTTCCTAAAGGCTGCTGACTAGAAATTATGGGAGATTATGTACGTAGATATGGAAGGCATTAGGTTGGGGAAGGAAATTAATATAAGTTGGCATAATCGTTAGAAGAATTAATGTCCTTATTCCAGAGAGTGGTATTTGCTAATAAGTATCAAGTAATTGTTAAAAGTTCCAGTATGAGCCAATAGTGGTTAAGGTGCTGGCTTAGAAACCAAGAGACGGTGAGTTCTAGGCCTGGGTGACTTTGGGCTAGTCATTCTCTCTCAGCCCAACCCAAATGTTTTTAACAATTATAAACCACCCAGAGTCACTGGGACTCAGGAGGCATATAAATTTAATAAATTATTATTATTGTAACACATATAACTACACATACATGCACATAAATATATATCATAATATATCACACACACACACACACACACACACAGTATGACTACATCTATTCAGGGGCCAAATGGCCAATGAATCAAAATGGAAAAAGAGCACTTCATACTACCAATGTGCTGAAACAGCCATAATCAATGACAGAGAACACTGTAATCCTAAGAAGATGCTATCCAAAATCTATTTAGCTCCATGTCCTTGACAAGATAAAATTACATCATCACTTTCTCTCAACTGTTCCCCAGTCTTACCCGAATTCATTTCGGCCCATTCAACTCAAAATCATCAACCCATACAGTTATTAGAGACAGTATGTCATGTTCATCGTTTCAATGTTAAAGGTGCATCGTAATGTTTCGCATGTCATTTGGCTGATGCGTGTTTCGGTTGGGAGGGGAGGGGGATTCTGTCTCCTGGGATGTTATCTGTATTCAGCAGGATTGGAATGTGTTTGGGTTATTTTGTGTGTTCAAGGTTTTCTTCCCAGGACACCAGCAGAAATTGTTACCAGCACCTGGGGTGGGGAATTTGAAACAGTTGGGCGAGGGGAGGGATTCTGTTTGTACCGAGGGTTTTTAGTTTGTATTTGGCGTGCTTTTGCTTATTCTCAGCTTTCTCTGTATTTGCATACTATTCTTTACTAAACCAGATATTCCTAAGCTCCTGCTTGTGAGTCTGAGTCTGTTAGGATAAGCAATCATTACATAAAGCTGAGAATCTTTAAATTTACCGTTAGCCCCTTTCCAGAGTTATCTTGTGAGGGAGTAGTGCTAGCGATGACTGAACCAAAACCCCAAACCAGGGAAAGTGAGGACACGAGTGATGGGGAACCCGACTCCACGGTGAAGAGAACGGAGAGGGTTCCTACTCGGGAAATATCGGAGATACAGGAGATTTCGAGCTCCAGCCCGGCGGAAGAGGAGGTTGGAGGAAAAGGAACTCCTGAACCTACTGGAGAGTCACCAGGCGCGCTGATCACTTGGGATGAAACACAGGACCCCTACCAGGGACGTCCAAGACGTCCTGGAAGCAGCGGTACCCGATGTCCCCAATCGTGGTGAAGCAGGACGGGGAAAGGAAAGAGGATTCCCAAACCCCTGAAAGGATAAGACTATTGGAGGCCAAATTTGAGTCGATGGAATATATGCTAAAGAAACTGTCAATGGACTGGGGCCCCTGGGAAAGGAGGAGAGGAGAATCAAGCCCCAGGTATTCGTCCCCTTCTCCCCCCCCCTCCTCCTTCGGTGGAAAGAGGTAGGAGACAGCACAGGGCTGAGGCAAAATATCACAGAGTGAGAATTTCAAGATCTCCTCCTCCTCGAAAGCGGAGATCCCCAGGGTCCAGAAGAAAGACCGACCGCCCAGATGGGGCGAGGGGGCCGCCGGGGGCAGGGGTTAAAGACTTTGCAGTCAGGTTTGACGGGGATCCAGCTAAGTTGTCATTTTTCCTTACCAATGCAAGGAGTTATATGGAAGAATTCGGACCGTATTTGTCCTAACAGCCAGGAACCACGCTGAGACAAGGAATAAGTCTCTAGTGTTTTATTACTGCTACATAACAGAAAATCCTAACAAACTAAAGCAGCGTGGGAAAAACCCAGACATATAAACCCCAAAGGCTAAGGCGGGCCCGATCTGTGTCTCTTTGAATGGCTACCTAATTCCTCATTGCTACGCATGCGCTTTACAGCCTGGATGGGAGCCCCCTGCTCGCCATCCTTACTCATGACAGTATTTCCGTTCCGAGAGGGCTAAGATAAATGCCATTGCCACCAAACTAAAAGGGCGGGCTGCTGACTGGTTTGTCCAGTTAAACGAGGCAGACGCTCCTGAGCTTGAGGATTTCGACGAATTCCTGTGGGCATTAAAGCTACACTTTGTAGACCCATTAGCCAAAGAGAGGGCGAAGAGGGCTTTAAAAGAACTCAGCCAGGGGCAAAGATCTGTAGCAGACTACGCTTTGGAATTTAAGGCTTTGGCTGGGAAGGTTGAGGACTGGTCCCAGTCTACCTTGAGTTATTTAAGGACGGTCTGAACATGGAGGTTCTGCGGTGGTCATTGTATGAATGGATACAGTTGGAGGTTCTGCGGTGACACCTTGTATGAATGGATACAGTTGGCAGGGAAGGCTGAACATGCCCATGAGACTTTCACACACAGCAAGAAGGTGTTGAGACACGCGGCGCTCAGCAAGGGATCCCGACCCATTGCCACGACTGGGAGACCTGGGCAACGTGCCTGGGAGGCGGAGAGGGAGCGTCGTTATGCCAAAGGGCAGTGCCTTCGGTGCGGGAAAGAGGGCCACCGGGCAGCTGCTTGTCCAAAACCCAAGGCAGAAGATCGGTCTGGAAAAGCGGCGGACAAATCGCCCTCCTTGCCTAGGAAAATGAAGGCAGCCAAGGCAGAAACTGAAGTGGAGGAGGTTCCTTACTTCGGGGCAGAGGAGGAAATCGATCTTAAAGAGCCGGCGGGAAACGCCAGCCACCTGCTCTGAAAAGCGCCTGTGGGCAGGTGGTGGAAGACGGGCGCGAAGATGTTTTGGTGAGTGCAAATTGTCCCACGCTAAATGTGAAACTGAAGCTAGGCTCCCGCACTAAGACTGTGGACGTTTGGGCGTTAATCGACTCGGGGTGTTTGCGATGCTTAATGCACCCTGACGTGGTGGCTGCTTTGGAGTTACCCAGCTACCCACTGCAGCGGCCCATGATTTTCACCCAGCTGGATGGTTCCACGGCAGGAGGGAAGACGGTGACTCATTTCACGGGGTCAGTGGCATTGCAATTGGGCAGCCACCGTGAGGGGTTGCAGTTTGTGATAGCACCTGTGGGTCAACCCCTAGTCATCTTGGGGATTCCCTGGCTGGTCCAACAAAACTCCTATATAAATTGGGAACACAGGACTTTGACTTTTACTGATGGCTTTTACCAAGCCCCTGCAGCGGAACGAGTTCCGTGGGCTGCAGTGGGGAGGGCTGCGGCAGCAACCCCACATTTCAATGTGGCACCGCTGGAGGGCTTGCCAGAGAAATACCAAGACTTTGCGGATGTGTTTGGCGAGAGGGAAGCGGATCAACTCCCGCCCCATTGAAAAACTGACTGTGCGATTGAGTTGGTCCCCAACGCTCAACTGCCCAAGCCGAAGATTTACGCCATGACTCAGAAGGAGCTTGTGGCATTGAGGGATTTTGTGGATAAGAACTTGGCCAGGGGTTTCATCGAACCAGCAAATTCGCCGGTTGGCAATCATTACACAGTATTCTTAATCAAACCTTACTCTGATAACATGAAAAAGGTAAAAACAGATGTTATAACAATACTGATGACACTCCTCAATTTTGAATACCCTCTCCCTGCATTTGCATGTGAATATCACTCAGCATAAAGTTTTTAAAATAGAACCCTGTAAAATAGCAAATGCTATGAATTTAGGAAAAAAATACCCACCTTCTCAAATCTGGTAAGATGGATATCCTCCTCTCATTCCCACTTCCAAGTCTTATCAAGAATGATACCATGTCAAACTAAATAACTAATGAACACTACCTTGTTCCATTCTTATCTTATCTACTATGTTGTAGTCAGCTAGTAAGGGCTATTATAAACTGCCATCTTAGTGATGTATGATGCAGAACAGAGGTCCATATCCATGAGGAGCAACTGCTATAAATACAGTCAACTCTGTATGCCCAAGTCAACCTCCTGAACCTCCATCTTCTAGTAATCTAGGCATGACATCATGCAAACCCCACACTCACACAGATGATGTTACCTAGTTGGGTAATGAAATATCTGCAAGCAAACAACCAAGCTCAGAGAGCACCAAAGACTCCACATGACCTCATTTTCAAGTGAGCATGTACCAAGCAATTCAGAAAAGGTTACTAAGATGGATGATGTTCTGTCCTGGACAATTGTATCAGATAAGTTAGGCAGTCTGTTTAAATCATCATATGCCTTTACCAAGATGTGATATCATTCAGAAAAACACAATAATTACAATCATTCCAATTAAGTTATTTTACAATTATTAGCAGCTACTGATATCAAGCTGGCCAGTTAACACACATTTCAGAATTGATAATTATCTATTCTGAATGCTGTTATGAGCCCTTTTGATACAGAAATAAATATGTTTCCATAATTCTTTCTTTTTGCAAGCATAATCTCAACATATACAAAGCATCAAAAATATCAACTTCTACCAAAATAAGCAAAAAACAGTACAGCTGAAACTCAAGGAGTTCTTTGAAACTATAAACCTTGTACTTGTAGTACAGAGCCAAAAGCACTGAAGGGCAGGATCTGAACAAAAACATGCAAAGAGCTGCAAAATAGATGTTAAAAAGAAAAACAATCTCTGTTTACTGTTTTGATTGGCCTTATCCAAGTCTATATTTTTATAAGGAACCTGGCAATTAGCAAGCATTACATACATATATAAAAACTTACATGAGGTCAGGTCTGAAGTGATGCATAACTGCACATAAGGCAAGGCCACTTTTCCACGAACTGGTGAGATCTGTGACATTCACGTTCTTGTATCCTTCGGTCTGTTTCTGACACCAGGTTAAAAGTTTGTTGGGCTTTATGTCATATTCTGAAAGAACAATTTTATTTTTAAAAAAATAGTACAATCTTTACAACTTTCAAGCTCTCCCAGTGTATGATGTAAAAAAGAATACTAAAGAAACACATTTCATACCATGTTTTGAAAGACCAGTTGATCTTCTGATGGTATTTGCTCTTTCTAGTAGGCACGGCTGCAGCTCATTTGTAATATATAAATGTTTCACCTAAGGGAAGATAATCACCTGTTGAATTCAGAATCTTCACTGCTCAAACCTGATTTATTGCCCGATTATCTAAACTGACATTAGATATGCAATGTCAATCTGACTCCATTTTATATATTAACTATTATCTTTATATGCTATCCACATTCCAAGAATTTTACAAACATTAGAACACAATAAAACACCATCACAGTAACTTGCAAATAAACATGTACAGGAAGTAAATCTACCAAGATATTCATGAAAATAAGGCAGGATCGCATTTTCTTCACGATCATTTGAGTTTGTTTTCACATTTTATATGTCAACTATGCAACCTCTATGTTCATAGGAAGTCAAAATTTAACAGAAATTTTCTAAAAAGAAAAAAATAATCAACCTTCACAGCACTGCTTGGAGTAGAAAGAGTTGCATTGTTTATACCTCATGCTTATATCTCAGCTTACCTGATGAGGCCGAACACAGCCTGAGTTCAAGTTTGGATATCGTGTGGCAGGGTCAATAGTGTACTGGTCAAAATTCTTACTGATATTTTCAGGTGTTGTCTGAGGTAAGAGTCTATAAATACTTTCCCTGAAAGACAGCAACAAAAGTATGCCTGTGTGATTTTAAGAGGCATGCAGTTTTCTTCCTCATTTGATGTGCACCCACCTCTATTTAGAAATTAGACAATGTATTTAGATTTGCCAAAGTATGAAAAATGTTTAAGGTGAGAACTCAGACAGAAAAAAGTATGTCTTCCTGAGGCAGAAAAATAGCTACAAAGAAGTAAGATTACATCATCCCAAATCATCTGGCTTTAATTTTCCTTTAGCACAAGAAACAGCTCCTCCTTTAGCCACAAAACAGCAGTGGATATAGATTTCACAGCCATTATTAGTCAGGTTTCCATTTACATGCCTGTGCTGTGTTTTGCTCCCCACAAACATGCTTTCTCAGCCCTTATATGACCTTTTTCCAAATTCAGACACTTGACTTCATCACTACCACAAACAACATCCACCAAAAACAAAGGGGCAAAAAATGCAGTGAAGCAAAAAAGGCAACAAATTTATAGCAGAATAAAAACAAGAATAATAGAAACATTATCAAATAAGGTAGAAATAGGTAATCTGTGTCTCTCTAGATCAGGGTGTCTCAACCAGGGTTCCGTAAAAGGTTGCTAGGGGTTCCCTGGGAGATCACAAATTACTTAAAAAATTATTTCAAATTCAGGCAACATCACCTTAAAGAGGTAAGTTGCATTCTTTACTTTTAGTTTAAGAACACTGTTAATGCATATTACACAGCTACACATGAAACAAATATAATAATTTTGTAACTTCTGGCTTATATTTGAGCCTGAATATGCAGGCGTTCCCCGAGGCCTGAATAATATTTCAAGGGTTCCTCCAGGGTCAAAAGGTTGAGAAAGGCTACTCAAGATGCTGCTGAAATACACTGCAGGTCACAGCAACCAAGCCACCAAGGCCAATAGTAAAGAATGCTTGATGTCTGGATGGCCACAGACTCTTCATCTGCACTTTGGATCATCCTGGGATCAGTGGAGTCCTTGATGCTCTCTGATCTTGGTTGTTTGCCTGCAGACGTATTGTTGCTCAACTAGGGAACATCTTCAGTGCTAGAACACTGGCAGGGCGAGCTGCTGCATACAAACAGGGAGCAAACCCCACATTCACTAGCACTGAAGATGTTGCCTAGTCGAGTGATGAAACGTCTGCAAGCAAACAACCAAGCTCAGAGAGCACCAAGGACTCCACAGTTCAACCCTGAGCTACAAATATTCCCTTCTATTGAAACTGGGATCAATTTAGGCTCTGTGAAAAATTGGATTTGCTCATTCCTCTGGTATATCAAGACAAAAATATTTAAGCTTACCTTTCTGCAAGGATATCAAGAGGGGGCTTTCCTTGTGCCCAGCTTTTCACCATCCATGCTGTGTCAAATGCAGCTAGGAATCCTCTTGCACAACCAGTACCCATTGGCCAGAACGGCTGTGAAATGTATTTTTGTTTTAGATAACATAATTTGAATATAATTCAAATTCAAATTCTATATTACAATCAATGACCAGATCTAGGTATAATCCAACAACAATATTACAGGGGGGAAAGGGGAGTAGGATACAGGTAGATAAGTAATTTACACAAAATAGAGGAGAAAGACGAGGAAAAGCAAAAATAGCAGATAAGAGCTGGAGTACCGGACCCTATTTAAAGAATGTAAGGGAGGAAGAATTGCAAAAAATACTTAACTGCTAAGTCATTCAGCTATATTGCTGAATGACAGTCCAGTAAAATATTAAAATATTATTAAAACATTTAGATAAATAAAAAGGCAGAAGTATAGATTAAAATAATAAAATTCTACCTAGAATATGTAAGAGTATAATTGATGATGCTTACTTAGTAACTACTTAGTTATTTATTATAATAATAATTTAGGGTATATACGATGAGAGTGTAGTAACATATGGCTGCGAGAGCTGGACCATAAGGAAGGCTGAGCGAAGGAAGATCGATGCTTTTGAACTGTGGTGTTGGAGGAAAATTCTGAGAGTGCCTTGGACTGCAAGAAGACCAAACCAGTCCATCCTCCAGGAAATAAAGCCAGATTGCTCACTTGAGGGAATGATATTAAAGGCCAAACTGAAATACTTTGGCCACATACTGAGAAGACAGGACACCCTGGAGAAGATGCTGATGCTAGGGAGAGTGGAAGGCAAAAGGAAGAGGGGCCGACCAAGGGCAAGGTGGATGGATGATATTCTAGAGGTGACAGACTCGTCCCTGGGGGAGCTGGGGGTGTTGACGACCGACAGGAAGCTCTGGCGTGGGCTGGTCCATGAAGTCACGAAGAGTCGGAAGCGACTAAACGAATAAACAACAACAACGATGAGAGTGAGAAAGAGAAGGGAAAGAGAAATAAAATGGTCGAAGGACTCTGCATGATCAGGTTGAGCCTGAAGCTAACTGTTGTCTAGTTTTATCTGCCACAGTGACAAATTTAGCTATCGAGCAGACGATGTCACGATTTGCGCCTGAAAGGAGATAGTGGGTATCAAAGTTGTCCGTTCTACCTGGCATTTGCAGTAAAAGGGGAACTATAATGTTGTTTCAAAGGTCCTTGTAGCAGAAGTTGCAGTAGAGAAAGATGTGCTGGATTGTTTTGGTTTCTCCAGAGTTGCAAGGGCTTATACACTGGGCTACAGGGATGTTATCATACCTGCCACACAGAAGCGCCAGTGGGAGCACATTGTGCCTAGCCCTTAAAAATCCTTTCCTCGACTTACAGGCAGTGAGAGTGTACAAGGAGTTTGCTGGTTCCCAGGAACCTGTATCTAGTAGGATTGTAGGACTCTGAGAGAGCTGACTACAGACTGATGTTCAATGTCACTCAATTTCTGCAGCACCCGCTTTTTGGCCAAAGCTATCGAAGAGTCTACAGGCAATCCAACAGTTTGTAGTTTTTGTTCTACTGCCAGTGTTGCTCCATTTTATCCCTAAGAATACAGAGACTGTTCAACATGCCTAAATATTGACTTTTTTAAAGAGGAACCTGAACATATAAAATCCAAATTCTATTTGTTTCAATAATAATAATAATAATAATAATAATAACAACAACAACAACAACAACCTGTTGGTACAGATTGTGAATGCTCCTAAAGTTCCTACCATTTAAGTTAGAAAGCAATGTTTTAGAACTCATAATTGCAGTGTTTACTAGGCGATCGTTCATAAATTTACTATTACCAAACAAATCACGGTAGTTTTGATGAACATCTTGAACACATATTTCACCCTACCTCTACTAAACTATCTCCAACAAGAGCAACCAACAGTTGATGTCGATGCCTCTCACGTATTAATGCAGCATTTTCAGAGGCATACATAGAAGTAAAATCAAACATGGCCACATCTGGTTGCCCATAGTGATTAATTGCAAAATCTAAGGCAGGCAATTGGTAATCAGTTGCGAAGTCAGCAGCTTCTCTTGCATAGGATAGTAGATTGTCTTGGTCTACATTTTCCACACATAGTAGCATTTCAGTATCAATAAAATCCTAAATGAAAACAAAGATATCTATTGTTAGAGTACTTTAGATGTTCCTAAGGATGCTACATAAAACACATAATTGTATATAAGAATACGGGCTGAAGTTATATACAGACTATA
The DNA here is from genome assembly GCF_035149785.1 of Candoia aspera. NCBI lineage: Eukaryota > Metazoa > Chordata > Lepidosauria > Squamata > Candoiidae > Candoia > Candoia aspera. The sequence continues at coordinate 250,565,398 of NC_086153.1, read as the reverse complement.
TTCTATCTACACAGATGCATATGCACACACGTAGCAATTCAATTCTATACTAATATATAGTGTATATATATCTGTACCTAAAAAACTCTCTTCATCTTGTTGCTCAACTGAGATTTCCTTTTTAAAAATTAAGAATTCAGACAACATATAATTCCCTTAAAAGGGAAAAGATATAAACTTTATTCAGCAAATAGAGAAGTAGTTCAGTTAAATTCAATTTGAGTATGAAAAAGGAAAATAATTATTTTATTTTTATGCCATAAAACTCAATTCCCAAAGACATAAACAACTCTTCCCTTATCAGATGCTTTCCAGAAAATTTTGGCTTCAACTCCCATAGCCTCCAGGCATTATTTTTAATATAGCACAAATACAAATTCTATGAATTTATAAAATAACCCAACTGAGATATAACAATTTTAATCCAGTACATGCCCTAGCTTATTAGTGCTACAATGAGTCTTATGCCTGCACATTCCAAATCCCTCTTCCCCTTACACACTCAGCTTCAGTGAAGTGATCTTGAACTCTTAAATACAATTTCCTATTGTATATTAATTTGAAAATACAATTCAGCCTTTCTCAGGTTGTAGTTCTTCAGATGTATTGGGACTGCAACTCAGAATTTCCAGCCAGTTCTTTGTGAACACACTGGTCATTTGGCTGGGAATTCTGGAAATTGCCATCCCAACTAATTTGGACAGCAGAGACTAAAAAAAAAAAGAGATCCTGTGGTTTCAAGATTCTGTCCAGGCTCAGAAATCAGAATGCATACTACTATACATAGAAAAAAAAATATCATTGGGTACCTACATTAATAATGACCCCCTTTTCTAGAAGGCTCTGTTTCTTTGCAGTCATCACAAAGTAGTGAGTGCTATCTTTATAGTAAACAATATTTTCCAGGTCAATTCCTACAGAGCAGCAAAACATGTTTTTAGATGAAAACAAGTACACTAAAACAGTGTACGTATCTCATTTATCTACTTTAACATTCAACAAATTTGGACAAACCATTTTCTACCTTCTAAATTTTTAATTTAAATGCATTCATACTGCAACATTCTCGACTATACATTTAATTCTAAAATGATGTTAACAGTAAAAACAACAGAATCATATAATACCTTAAAGACGAACACATTAAAGCATGCATGTTTGTAGTCTAAAATCCTATTCTACTAAAAAATTATGTCGCATTAAATTTGTCAACAAACAGCATGTATCAGAGAATCGTATTTCTCCTCTGTATGTATCCAAAGTGTTGGGAAATTTCTAGAACAGAACATAACAGGAAGAAGTAAAGAATGGAAATATTCTATTGTAAGATGTCATAAGGAAGGATAATAATATCAGGGATAGCTTTGACTGTGGTCACTGAGTTAGAGCCAGTCATCCTGAAGAGTGAGGTTGATTAGGCCTTAAGAAACATTGCTAATAACAAGGCAGCAGGAGACGACAGTATTCCAGCTAAACTATTTAAAATCTTGCAAGATGATGCTGTCAAGGTGATGCATGCCATATGCCAGCAAATTTGGAAAACACAAGAATGGCCATCAGATTGGAAAAAATCAACTTATATCCCCATACCAAAAAAGGGAAACACTAAAGAATGCACAAACTATCAAACAGTGGCACTCATTTCACATGCCAGTAAGGGAATGCTCAAGGTCTTGCAAGGTAGACTTCAGCAATTCATGGAGCGAGAATTGCCAGATGTACAAGCTGGATTTAGAAAAGGCAGAGGAACTAGGGACCAAATTGCCAATATCCGTTGGATAATGGAAAAAGCCAGGGAGTTTCAGAAAAACATCTATTTCTGTTTTATTGACTATTCTAAAGCCTTTGACTGTGTGGACCATAACAAATTGTGGCAAGTTCTTAGTGGTGTGGGGATACCAAGTAATCTTGTCTGCCTCCTGAGGAATCTGTATAACGACCAAGTGGCAACAGTAAGAACAGACCATGAAACAACGGACTGGTTTAACATTGGGAAAGGAGTACGGCAGGGCTGTATACTCTCACCCTACCTATTCAACTTGTACGCAGAACACATCATGCGACGTGCTGGGCTTGAGGAATCCAAGGCTGGGGTTAAGATCGCTGGAAGAAACATTAACAATTGCAGATGACACCACTTCAATGGCTGAAAGCGAGGAGGAACTGAAGAGCCTCATGACGAAGGTGAAAGAAGAAAGTGCAAAAGTTGGGTTGTAGTTAAACCTCAAAAAAACCAAGATTATGGCAACCAGCTTGATTAATAACTAGCAAATAGAGGGAGAAAATGTAGAGGCAGTGACAGACTTCGTATTTCTAGGCGCAAAGATGACTGCAGATGCTGACTACAGTCAGGAAATCAGAAGAAGTTTAATTCTTGGGAGGAGAGCATGATAAATCTCAATAAAATAGTTAAGAACAGAGACATCACATTGACAACAAAGGTCCACATAGTTAAAGCAATGGTATTCCCCGTAGTAACATATGGCTGTGAGAGCTGGACCATAAGGAAGGCTAAGCGAAGGAAGATAGATGCTTTGGAACTGTGGTGTTGGAGGAAAATTCTGAGAGTGCCTTGGACTGCAAGAAGATCAAACCAGTCCATAACTTCAGGAAATAAAGCCAGATTGCTCATTTGAGGGAATGATATTAAAGGCAAAATTCAAGTACTTTGGCCACATAATGAGAGGACAGGATACCCTGGAGAAGATGCTGATGCTAGGGAGAGTGGAAGGCAAAAGGAAGAGGGGCCGACCAAGGGCAAGATGGATGGATGATGTTCTGACGGATTCAACCTTGGGGCAGCTGGGGGTGGCGACAACCGACAGGAAGCTCTGGTGAGGCCTGATCCATGAAGTCACGAAGAGTCAGAAGTGACTGAACGAATAAAAAACAAGATGTCATAAAACATTTCACTATTTGTATTGCAATTACTATCACCTTGGAAATAATTATGACTTAGTTCATACCTAATGCTATGGCCAGAGGTCCATGATCTGTGGCCCAGACATGAAGGCACCCTTGAAAGCCTTGCAAGCAACCTACATAGGCCTACAGAAATTGTTACCAAATTGTAGTTTTTATTGTAAAATAAAGGGAAAGATATTAAATTCCTAATTAGACACTATTCATACTCAGTTTCTATTTAATTAAATGTAAATGAAGTTAAATCAGTTTGTTCTTAATCCTCATATGCCTACATCCAAAGAACAGGGGTGACCCACAATGTAGAAAAAACTGCACATCACTGCACAAAACTATAATGTGGTTGGATTGTTTTTGGTTTAGCATGAACAGCTTCTGGTGAACCCGTCTATTATAGATTTTTGGGTAAACCAATGAACAGCAAAATCTTAAAGAAAATGAACAAAACTGCCATCACCAATTTTATACACCTGCTACTCAATTTGGTTCGCAGCTTGCTTTATTCTGCCATGCTTAAAAGGAGACTACTCACCCGTTTCTTCTTTCAAATCCTGGAAGAATTTTTGGTTGAAAATGAAAGCAACACCACTAATCTCTTCCACCTTGGCTTCTGCAGTTGTATTTTTATTTATAAAGTTGGCAGTAATGGCGATAGCCAGCTTTCCACGAAATTCCTTCCTTTTAAAACCTTATAGTGAAAAGACAACAAGAGCAATGGATATCAGTTGATTCATCCTAAATAACATTTTTTCCCACAAGAGATTTTGGCATCCTCACAAGATCTCTGGTGGAGATCACAAAGATAATAAATGTAATAATTTTTAAAAGTCTGATTTACTTCACCGTTCATCATCAAGGAAGAAATGAGCAGGCTCTTTATTTCCATTTTGGATGCTTGCTCAGTTGTGTTTTGATACCGTTTATAACATACCTTCCAAAGTATTTCTCCGGCCATCAGCCCCAATTATGACATCAAATTCAAACTCTGATAATGGATGATCCATTGGGAGAAATTCAGCCCTCCAACCTATTTCTGAAAGCAAGAGTTTAGCCAGCAAATGTAGGTCAATAACATGAACAATGCAAGTCATATCAAGAAAAGTTTGGAAAAACTTCCTTAATTTTTTTAATGATTCAACTTATTAAAAATATGCGTTAAACAAAATACAAACAAAGTGAGTGTTTTACGGGAAAAAACACGTATTTGTAATTGGTGAAAAATTGTATATATTTATTGCAAATTCTATTACAGTTAAAACAATTTTAAAAAATGGGATGGACACCATAAATGGTTAAATATAGATGAGTATGTCCATCCATACCACATTTGTGTTAAACAAAGCAATATCAAGCAACACTTCAAGAAAATTTACACAAATATGGTCATGAATCTAGAGACAATTTCTGCAACTCCAACATATTTATCATACTCAAAATTATACTGTTATGTAACAAACATTTACAAGCAAGAACATTTGTTTTTATGCTGAACCACAACTTAATTAGTTGCTATTACCAAACTCTTTATGCTCAGAAAAATAAGGATTCCCGATAATTTAATTAGCTTCTGTGCTTAATCCCATCCTTAACCTCTTTGGAAAAAACTTTCAGACTCAGTCCTTCTGTTCTAGTTCAAGAGAAGGTATGCAGCATAACATCTGGTCTAAAACTTAACATTAACATTAGTCAAAATAAATATAATACACAAAAGCATGCATTTATTCAGGTCAGATGCACACACAATTGAAAATTAGTTTTGTTTCAAACCAAAACACAGTGCCTCAGAAATTCTGCTGAACTGTGGGTGGACTATAGTTCAACAACAGAAATCCAGAAGGTTTTCATTGTTTGGGGATTTGGTTGAGAAAAAAATTGGATGGGTCCTTGCTTCTCCTAGTCCACATAGCTTATGCCAGAACTTTCTTCCCTTCCTCCCCTTATGCCGCATTTGAAGCCAAGGGCATCAGCAGCTAAAGGTAAATAGGGAAGGAAAACCTTGGAAAGATGGGCAGGCTGATTGTGTATGCTGTGCTTGAACTCAGTGTGACAGCTATCCAACCAGCCCTTTCACCCACCTGACTTTTCCAGCACCTTCCTTTCTCTACTTCCTTCATTTAGCAGTCATGCATCACCAATGACTTTGGCTTTCTCCATAAACATTTCTGCCCAGAACACACATTTCCATCCATGCCTGGACCAAAACACAACGTTTCACTACAGATACAAACCAAACATACTGTATGTATTTTGGTCTGGACACAGACCAGCCACAAAGTATGCTTTGCACACCTCTGGTCAGATGTAATCTCTTGCACCAAAAATAGTATCCTATTTTCTAATATTAAAAACTGATGATTTTTTTGTGTAATTCTTCCTTTAAAAGAAACACAACTTACTTTGATTTTCTTGATCTTCAGGAGGTTCCAGAACTTTCACAAATTCTAAATTCACATGGATTTCAACTCCCAGCAGCAGTGCAACCTTGAAGAGGATAAGCTGAAGTTGTCTAATGCCTAGAAAGAGAAATGATATGGGTGATGTTTTTGATCGTGCATTATTTACCATGCATTTTCATCCTGGTTATTTTCTAATTTATTTAATACTGAGATAGTAAGATATCCAGAAAGTTTCTTCATGCTTCGTTACAATGTCAAGAAAGGATTTACTCCTATTTGTTGGAATCCCATTCCTGTGTTTTTTGATGAATAGTTCAGATTGTAAATGGAGGCTGTAGTTGAACTCTGACATATACACGATGTCCTACTGAAAAATACAACTTAGGTTATCCAGCATCAGGAAGTGCCTAGGCAATGGGTTCAGTAGCTTGACAAAAGACACTGCTCTTTAAAGAAATACTATGCTCATGCCCTTATGTTTCCTAAAGTATGTCTGAATTATTTTTGAAGCATATTCACCCCCATTTTATAAGCTAAAGTATTGAGTCTTATAGTACAATGAATACACAGTAAGAAGCATCATATGGAATCTCCTTCAAATTATCAGCAAAACCCAAATGAAAGCTTAGGAGAAAAAGGATTTCCAGGCAGAAACACTTTTAAAATAAAAACTTGGCAGGTCAACTTTCTCTACGTGCAATTGTACCTAAACACTAAATGTAAGATAATTTCTGTCAACTGATATTGATGAAAATTTGAAGGAACGCTTTGGAATCCAGGTTAGATAAAACACACTTGAAAGTACTGATGGGAGGCACAAACTCTGAGGGAGCAGGGTGCAATGTTCTGGGTACTAAAGCACTTACTTCATATTCTTCCAAAAATACCTGGCACTGGCTTTTTCTTCAGTGGATCTTGGCTTCAGCATTTGAATCCATTATAATAAATGTTATACTGTATCAGGAAGAACTGCAAATCTGCACACCCTCAACCATTCAAAACACTGCATATTTGCAGCTGTGTACTAAGTTGTGGCTAGTATTTCTAAACAAGAATATTCACCATATGTCTGCATATATTGTGCCTCTTTTTTTCCTTTTCCAAAAGAAACAGTGATGTGATTGTGACTTACTAATGTGATCAATTGATCCAGCACAAAATTTCCCATAAAATTTTTTAGCTCCCAGACTTCGAAGATCATGAATAGTAAACGGCCAGAGGTGAAGCACATTGTTTCTTGAAAAAGTGTCTCGCTTTTCTACGACTATGACTTTGGCTCCAAGAAATGCAAGTTCTATGGCAGTCCGCAAACCACAGGGACCACCTCCAACAATCAAACACTGGGGAAAAAAAATAAGAGGAAAATTGATTATATTAAGGCCACATAGGAAAATTAAAATTTGCAATGTCCCACACAGCCAGCAGATAATGAAAAAGACGTCTAAAACCTTGAGAGAAGCCCACCCTCATCACCTAAGTTGGGAAAAGTCAAGGGCGAGGTCAATTAATAGTATGGTGTAGGATTCAAAATGGTGGACTGAGGCAACCAGGTTCAAGGCCACCCTTGGCTATGGAAGCTTTCAGAGTGACTGTGGGGCAGTCACTTTTAGCCCAATGTACTTCACAGGAATGTAGTTGTGTAGAAACTTCAGAGGACAGAGTGCTATGCATGCCTTGAGTTTCTTGAGATACGAGTCTAACAAATATAAATATACTCACTTAAAAATCTGCCATTTAATTCACACTTAGGTCCTTTGTGGTTGCCTTTCCATGTTCTTTCCTCTTTCATTAAAACAGATGTATATATCCTTAATCCAGATACTAATTTCTTCTGAATACAATCATTTCTAAAGCTATTGGCTCCAAAATTGCTATATGTAGTAAACAGCACTTTTGAGTACAGAAGATGGATATGCAGGTGGAAAGTGGCCCACAGCTAAGCCTTCCTCAGCTACTTTCCCTTCAAAGTAAGTAGGCAGGCTAAAAACAATGTTTTAACATGAATGTAGTTTGGACCAAATTATACAAACTTGCTTAGAAATGATCAAAAACCTGTGAAGCAAACTTAAATCAACATGATAAATTCATTATTCTTTTGAGAACCAACCACTTCTTCAGTATAGATTTGACATACATACAGTACATACACACACACACACTCCTACACAAACATATAGGATGTGCCAATCAGCTGTTAAACAGTTCTCAACACTGGCAGAAATGGAGAAAAGAAACCAAGTACTAGTATAACAAACTATGATTGCTTTCCTCTCTGTAAGACTAACTCTTGTTTAATAAACCATGGTTAAATCCTGGCTTTGAACTACATACAAACAATTAGCATCCTGAACCATAATTTCTGAGTATACTGTATGTTTAGCAGCAATCCTGTTTTCTGAAAAGAATAAAATTGAGCCCAAATTGGAAAGAGGGGAAGCAGGACAACAGGTGTAGAGCCTTCTGCTGTGTTTGTGAATCTGGATCAGAAGAAGCACAACTCACAAAAATACAACACATACTTTGCAGGAAACTATTTCTGCATAAGTAAATTTTGGTCTTCCCAGCTAGATTTAGCATATGAAGCCAAAACTGTAGTAAAGTATAACAGACAGAAGGAAGAACCTTGAGGAGCAAAAGGAAGAGCCACAACCAAGACAAGGGTCAAATAAAAGAAATCTGAGTCAGGGATAGAAATGTAATTTGAGAAAGCATCTCAGACATGACCCTCCTTAGTTCTCACAAAGATAAAGGGATGGAGGGGGGAAGCAATTCAGACTCCAAAGATTCTGTTACTGAAACTTTATAAAAAAAGTAGTTTTAGCATTCATAAGTAACTAACAGTAGTTGGGTAATAAAATATCTGCAAGCAAACAATCAAGCTCAGAGAGCACCAAGGACTCCACAGTTCAACCCTGACCTACATATATTCTCTTCTATTGGATTACATTTTGAGTGATAAAAGAATATTCCTTGGAAAACCAACTTTTGAATGAGTCACTTTTATAACTGGCATTGTTTGTGTATATACATGCACCCACACACACATCTTTGCTTAGCAGGCCAGAGTAGATTAAACCATTTATAGTGTGCATGTGTTGAGTACCGTTAAATTTTGTATATAACTCTTTTAGCAATGTTTGTTAGAACTCAAAGTTCTCATGTTAATCATAACAAAAATGTGCTGACAAACTATACAGATCCCTGCCAACTATTTCCTCAGTCTTGATAGCATCTGGATTAAATCATAGTGATCCATATAATTAGGTCAACTGAACCACTTCTTATGATAGCAGCTGGCACTTACTCTGAAAAGTAGTATAGCTTCTTTATGTCAGCCCTTCAAGGTAGACTAGATTAGGATAGTCTAGATTGGTAGTGGAGAAAAAGCTAAGAAGGAAACAAAAAGACCAGAACACATGTTCTCCAGCAGCCAACACCCAGATAAGCAGGGATTAACACCAGGCAAACAATCAGGCAGAAAGCAATACCCTAATCAAGGAACTACCAAGGAGAAAACCACATAACTCCCCAACACTGGCAGGGCAAGCTACTGCATACAAACAGGGAGCAACCCCACACTCACCAGCACTGACGATGTTACCCAGTCTGGTAATGAAACATCTGCAAGAAAACCACCAAGCTCAGAGCACCAAGGTCTCAAAACATAATCCTTTTTAGCAAGATAAACACCACCTACCTTCTCCAAGGCATGCCATAATCTGAGAATACCATCTAACACATTTATATTTGCTACTAAATTACTTACTTTTTAGTTTTGTTTATCAAGATTTCCTACTAAATGCAGATCACACTTGTAATTTGCCACTCATACTAAAATACTTGGAGGACAAAAACAATATACTTCCTAGCTGCATTAAACATAGCAGTGTTTAGACTCCCACATCTATCAAGTTATGCATGAGACTGAACAAATTAGTTCTTAATTCCATTTAAATCTGAAGGTACATGAAGAAATAAACATTTAATATACAGACATCTACACAGACACTTTGCACTACATACTGATTCCAGGCTTTTTCTCCATTTCCAATTCTAACTAATCCATTTATGATGAAACGGAGCAAATAAGACACAGTGCTAGGCAATGACTCAATAAGGAGAACAGTTAGAAAAACAGCCCCATCAGTGTCATCCTGGGCTCACAGACTGAGAGGCAGCTTATATTAGCCTGAGTTCTGGATTTAGGCCTGGTTGATGAAATGCCTTCCACTTAACTGTTTGCTAAATTGGAATTTGGAGAAGAGAGAATTATTTTAAAAGCTATCTTGCAGATTTCATTTTTTTAAAATGTTATACTTGGGAATTCTGCATCTTGCTTCTTAGTTGCAAGCATTAAGATAATAATGAAAATATTATTATGGATTATTTTCAAGGACATAGTTTTGGCTGATGGAAATCCCATATTTCAAAATTTACCACTATGCTGATTCACACAATATGTATTTATATCCTAAATTTAAAAAGTGACCTGTAGTATTTTGTTGTGGCTTTGTTACTCTATTTCAACTGGTAAATCCTAACATAACCACTCACATATTATTTCTACCTACAATTGGGCTCTCATGTGTCTGGGATTTCCTGAATGTGCCCTATTTCTATCTTCTTAAAATTAAAGTCTGATTAGATTTTTAAACACCAAAAAACTTTAAGGTTATCACATTTGCTCTGGTGCCTCGCCTTGGCTGACTTGCAGCAACAGATTCAGAGTGTGAAAAGGGATGAGCTGACCTCCCTATTAATAACAGAAACAGACAGAATTTGCTACAGACGAATAGGTAATATTTCCACCTTGGGTAGCATTAAGGAACAGCTTCTGTCCCTCATATACTTCATAACGTTTTTTAACCTATATTGTATGAAGAATTCTATATAGAGTGTCAGCTGATCATGGTTCCTCTAGACCAGCCTTCCTCAACCTTTTGACCCTGGAGGAACCCTTGAAATGTTATTCAGACCTCGGGGAACCCCTGCACATTCAGGCTCAAATATTACAAAATTATTATATTTGCTTCATGTGTAGGCCTGTATATATGCATTAACAGTGTTCTTCAACTAAAGAATGAAACTTACCTCTTTAATGTGAAGTTGCCTGAATTTGAAATAACACTTAAAGAATTAAATATTTTAAATAATTAAATAATTAATTTTTAATTTTTGAATACTTAAATTTTTAAATTTTTAAATAATTTTTAAATTTTTAAAGAAATAATTAAATATTTAAAATTTAAACCAGGAGACAGAGTTCTAGTCCTGCCTGAGGCATGAAAGCCAGCTGGGTGACCTTGGGCCAGTCACTCTCTCTCAGCCCAACTCACCTCACAGGGTGGTTGTGGGGAAAACAGGAGGAGGAAGGTATGCTCTCCTCCTTGAGTTATTTATAAAAAATAATAAAGGCGGGAAAAGAAAGAAAGAAAGAAAGAAAGAAAGAAAGAAAGAAAGAAAGAAAGAAAGGGAATCTCCCAGGGAACCCCTAGTGATCTCTCACAGAACCCTGGTTGAGAAACCTGCTCTAGACAAAGTTCATCTCTCTGTTAAGAAAATACATTCCTCCCTCTATTTATTTGACTAACATTTATTTTCACACAAACACAAATGTTGGCATATGATCTGAAGGTTGGTCAATTCCTTTCTCTCCTCCACTATGTCTTAAAAGCACTGGGAAGGACTAGACATATCAGCATCCATTTATTTTTTATGTAAAGGATGTTTTTTAAAAATATAAATATTTCTAGAGTCCCCAAAATCTAGTTTCAACCTCCAACTCAGTTTATTATTTCAGAAGTTTTACAGCTCTATTTCTACTCTGATCATTTAACCAGCACAATTACTGTACAATAGTGATTTTGTTGGGAAGAAAGCAATCCAAAGAGGCTGTGCATGCATGTGCACATGCACACGCATACTGGGACAGCAGATAGTAGCTTCTCAAATAGCCTGGGAAAAGATGCAGCTGTTTTAAGGATTTGTAGAGAGGTGCTTCATTCATGCTCCCATGCTTTGCAAAGAAACATCTTTTGAAGGATCTCTACAACCTTAATATATACTAATATTTTGACAGAGACATGGAACACAGAAGAATGCATAAAATGAAGAACTCGGTATATTTTTATAAAACAGGCACAAATTTTATAACTTGATTTGTGTCCAACTTGCATAAAGTTATGTGCATTGTATGTTCTTGTTCTATACATTATTTTGGCCAGCATGTTTTTTTCTGGACTTGCTATTTGGTACAGCCAATTGCTCTGAAGGTTTCTACAGAGACTATATAATGCACTATTAAATAAGATGTAAGACAAGTATACTATTTAAAAAAATAGGCCTTTATAAAACTCACTGATACGCCATACCATTAAATGTAGAGCTTGAAGGGAAAAGGTTGTAGATCAGAATCTACCTCCACCCCTCTGCAGCCAGCTACATATAGCATACTTTGCTTTATCCAATATGTATCTGATATCTTATCAGATCTGATGTCTTATGTTTACATCTAAGCAAATACTTTAAGTCAACACCAATTTGTTCTAACTTACATAGCAGATGTTATTAGAGAAACTTATCTCACTCCTGATGTGAACTACAAAGGCTTGTTTTAAAGCAATAGATGCCAATGTCCTCAAGGAAAAAGCTCCTTTGTTCATATTAGTGCAAAGGAATGCAGGGAAGCATATCTCCAAGTTATTTTTGAGATAGGAACAAAGACATCTGCTAGAACACTGTACTAAATAGACTGTATTTGGTCTGGCAAGAGAATGAAGCAAGGTATGTGCATTTCTTATTAAAAGCTGTTAATAAAGCTGCACTCAGAATTAAGTACCCTTGAGTTCAGTGGAACTTTTTCCTAGGAGCCTGTGCATAGGATTGCAGTTCTGCTCCATAATCTTTGCTGTGAGATTTAATTTAGAATTTGGGCTTAAGACAAAGTTTTTAATTTTATTAGCTCCTTTGACTGTTAATAATCAAAACTGTGTGTGTGTCTTTCTCTGTGTGTATGTATTTTGTTTGTTTGTTTAACAAATTTATATGCTACCCATCTCACTGAATGTGACTCTGGGTGGCGTATAACCAACAATTAAAACAATGTCACAACTGTTAATAAATAAAAGAAAAATTGCAGGAGAAGAACATCTATCTAAACACAGTATAACCAGTGAGCAGGTTCCCCATGGGATCCCCAAGTTTGGTGGAAGAACCACATTTGTGTGTGTGTGTGTGTGTGTGTATACATATATATACATACATACAGTATATATTTGAAAATATTATTATGGATTCTTTTCAAGAACATAGTTTTGGCTGACGGAAATCCCATATTTCATAATTTACCACTATGTTGATTCACACAATATATATCTATATCCTAAATTTAAAAAGTAATCTGTAGTATCTTTACAAATATATTTTGACCAATGTTCCCATAACTTATTTCTGCACACTGACATATTTTTTATTCAAAAGTAGTAAAGCACTATATCCGCATCTCATTTTTCAAGGTGGACCAAGAACAGAACAGTGATCATGATGACCAAAATGAAAATATCTGTAAGACCCACAGAATGCATGCTGATAAGGGTATTTTGAACATGTTATCTATAGATTAAAATCATTTTTAAAAACCTATTTTGTTTGTGATGACCAGCTCAGTGAAGAGCAAATGACTGATTTTATTAAGACTGAATGCTGAAGACTAGTTACTATATAGACTATTCAAGGTAGTCTATAAAATAACGTACGCATGTTTTACAACTGGCAGAACCAGTAAGGATATATACTTAATTATAGTCTTTTAAAAACTGAATGGTGGTCTGACTTTGCTATCATTATATTTCTTTAGATATATAAAACATTAAACATTTAAGAACACTGTAGCTAAACTGGCTACATTCAAAAAATAAGGTCACTATGTATGTCTTATTCCTACGGAGCCTAAATTTGTAGAAAATAAAGGCAGAATCTAAATCTAAAAAAAAATAAAATAAAATCCTTGTAAAAAATGTCTAAGTTAGCCACTTTCAGATATTCTATGCCACTTACAAGGGTGACAAAACAGTTTAAGAGTTTTATTAAGCATGGTTGTAAATTTTGTTCACAGGTAATTAATGTCTCCTTTTAGTAATTTCTAATGTCATTTTATGTTTATAGAAGAGCTATTTTGTTTCATGCTACATTAAAAAGTTAAACATTCTAATTTAATGAACGTGATTCCATTATATATCTTAAATATTAATACAACAAATTCAACGTATCTTTTCTACAGTTAACTGTTACTTGTCCAAATATTTTGCTTCCATGGCATTTTTGTAAAATAAATTTTGTTCCTAAGCAAAATCTTCCCTTTCTCCTTTCCCCACCCCTAAATATTTACCTATGCTCAGTTAATTTAAAATCAAAGGACATCTTCTGGTTTCATCAGAATTTAATACATGAGCCCTATTTCTACATAATCAATCATGATTCTATTCCAATAAAGACTTCATGTTGTACTTAACAAAATACTACTTCCGCCTAATTTGGCTTTAATTGGTGAATGACATGCATAGTACACCTGAGGTCATGTCCAAAGCAAAATGTCTCTTTATGAAGTCAACTCTGACATTCATGTACTCTGGAAATGTGTATGGCAATTTACTTAAAGTTCAAAATCAATTATAATGCATGTCCTCACCCCAAAGCACTGCATTGAGATATGGCCTGCAAAAGGGATTACCACCACTTAACTATCTTCCCAGTCCTCTGCACTGCCAAATGAGTGGAAATGGGTACTGAAAACTCCTCGCCTCAGAGACCTTCAGTTGCAATCTATTTTCTGATGAGCATGACCGTTTACTTGCTTGGACTTTGGTCTGTCCTTAGGAGACAACACACACTTTGTTGCTGGTTTACTGATATAGCTCTGTGACCTTACTTTGCATTCGGTTCTTTGATCCAGTTTAAAACCTTCCATTTTTGTTTGGTTCCTCTTTTATCCAATGCCATCTTTACCTTTTGCCCCATACTTGGTGACCACCCTTATATTCCTTGTGGTTTGGATTAAATCTGTTTCCTCTGTTCCTTTTTGGGCATTCTGATTTAGATGTAAGGATCTGCAAAAGTTTTGTTTTCCTTTGTAATTGGCAGCCTACATAATTCCTCCTGAACTTGTCGCAAGGTTACCCCTGGGCTCCTGCAATAATTCTTTCCGTAGAACTGATTTCTCTCACTAGAAGCCAAACGCTTGACTTGAATAGGTAAGATCCTTACTGCAGGTACAAGAGCCTTCGTTAGTATGAAAAGCAGCTTCTGGCAGGCTAAGAACCTGGTGGCCTGTATGCCCCAAGGTTTGAACCTTAAGCATCATTCTCCTGCTCTTTTGTAATGGGTTCTACGCTTTTCTCAACATGGCCAATTGGTGGCAACTAGCCATTGTTTACAGAATAGTTCTTTCCATTCCCAAATCTGAGGGCAACACTCATAAATCTCATTTCAGTTTTTGTTAGTTTTTTGGCTTCTAACTCTATTCAGATTTTATGAAATACACACGATGGTTATATTTTTAATATTTTATTTCATGTTTAGGATTCCTTTTTACTAACTTGCCCTTTTAGAATATGCCTGGACTTCTGTATTTCCTTTCCTTTAATAACACACTAACAGTCACAAAGGTATTAATAGAGAAGAGTGACAGCTTCTAGTGTCCTTTCTGATATTTATCAGAATTTTTTTTCCCTTATATGTTCAAGGTTAATTAATAGAACTTATATGGCCACCTATAGCACAGAGTGATTCTAGGTGGCTTACAACAGCCAGTAAAACCTAGAACAACCCTTCCCACCAGGTGCCAGACTAACCAAACCATTAGCCTCCTGAGTCAACCCTTATCTTAGCCCAATGCTTGGGGGAAGAGCTAGGTCTTCATGGCCTTTCAGAAGGCTAAAAGGATAGGGGCCCCTTGGATCTGAGGTAAGAGACTATTCCAAAAAGCTGGGGCAGCTACACAGAAGGCACACCTCTGAGATCTCATCAGATGACAGCATTTAAGGGAACATCCATTATTATTTTTAAACTGAACTTCATCGTACCATGATCATGCGTAACAGAAGGCTGATGTCTGCAATTCAGTCTTGCCCTTATCAGTACATGTTGGGATATTTTGAATAGACTACTGTTCACTATGTATTAGTATATTAGTATATAATATGATATTATATATTAGCATATTAGCATCTCTTTGAAATTCAGGTGAGGTTCATCTCCCTGGCCTTTGGAGCCAGGCTGGAGCAGTCATCCCAATACATGCAGACTGTATGGTTTTTTGTCCTTAACAGTTGTAGAAGTAGTGATTTTTATTTAGGGTGTGCTTATAAGCAAAGTACAGGAAAATCAATAAAACAGAATATAAACAATCAACAAAAAATGGTGAAATAGTAAACACAAGTCATTTCGTAATAC
This sequence comes from Candoia aspera, assembly GCF_035149785.1. Classification (NCBI taxonomy): domain Eukaryota; kingdom Metazoa; phylum Chordata; class Lepidosauria; order Squamata; family Candoiidae; genus Candoia; species Candoia aspera. The sequence continues at coordinate 250,549,631 of NC_086153.1, read as the reverse complement.
ATATACAACCATAACATAACATACATCTACATTGAATAGTGACAATGAAAGTTCTTCCAGCTTCATAAAGATCCTGCCAAAAAAATTAAAAGGGGATGCTAAGGGCTTTTTAACATTTCAAGAGATCAAACTCTATATATAATGCAATAGGGAGCTGATTCTAGAGGGTGGGAGCTAAGTGGGAGAGTCCTAAAATGTGAATAGGCTATTTTAGCATGAGGAAAAATTAATCAACCTTGATTTCATGATAAAGCTCAAATGCACAGGAATCAGATAACTAAGGCTTCCTGTACGCATGGCCTGGAAGGTCAACACCAGCAATTTAAAATGACAGTGTTCTTGATAACAAGATAATGTAAGACCATCCTGCACAGAGCACAAGATCATTTATAGTTTTGCCATAATGTTAACCAGTATATACAAGGGACGCGGTGGCACTGCGGGTTAAACCGCTGAGCTGTCGATCGGAAGGTTGGTGGTTCGAAACCGCGCGGCGGGGTGAGCTCCCGTTGCTCGTCCCAGCTCCTGCTCACCTAGCAGTTCGAAAACATGCAAATGTGAGTAGATCAATAGGTACCGCTTCGGCGGGAAGGTAACGGCGTTCCGAGTCGTCATGCTGGCCACATGACCCGGAAGTGTCTATGACAACGCCGGCTCCAAGGCTTAGAAACGGAGATGAGCACCGCCCCCTAGAGTCGGACACGACTGGACTTTACGTCAAGGGAAACCTTTACCTTTACCTTATAGTTTTAATAAAGTGATCTGTACTGTGTATTTGTATACATATGTGTGAATGTGTGTTGTTAGGTGCATCAACATTCAGCTAACATATATAGCAGCACTCTTACCTATTTCCTAAGCTAGAGAGTTTGGCTGAAACTACAGCTGATGGATGGTTGCCATAAAAAAAAAAGTTTAAATTAATTTCCGTGGAGTGGGGGGAGTTGTTATTGAAGCAGACTGGGCAAGTACCTTTCCTAAAAAAGGTGGGGGAGAGGGCAGAAGGGCAAGCCATAACAAGGATTCATGCTGGTCAAAGCATGTAATAAACCAAGAACAAAGACAGTCCCCTCAAGCCTTCTGCCCAAACTTTGGAGATTAACATTTCTAGAGAAGGTCAGTACTTTGCCATTAGTAACCAGTTAATGGATTTGTAGAGTTCTGGCATATCAATATTTAAAATGTTTGTGTTAAGCAACCCTAACTCCAACTGATGACACTGATGAAGCATCCAGTACAATACGCTGCCAGGCAATATTTTGAGAAAGGTACTCTGACGCTTTCTAAAAAATTATTCCTATGGGAAATATAATAGAGGAGAATTTTTTTCAACCCAATGGCCATACTGACTCTAGGGAAGCACATTAAAGACCATGTGAATATAAGAGCCTGTCCTGCATTAAAACAGTTTAACTTCTGCCCATCTAATGTAGTAGCATCCACTTGTACCAGCTCTCTGGGTAATCAAGTGGATATGAATTTATAATTTTTTAACTGGATGTGCCAAGTAATACTTGGAATCTTCCACACACTGTATTGAAAGAAAATTAAGAAACCAATTACCAGTGAATTGGGTGGGGATCAACTTACATTTCAAATTTTGCTGGTCACTGACCGAATAAAGAGTATTTCATTTCCATTTCACCTTATATTCACTGAGAATAGAAGAGGCTGTTGAAAAGAAACAGATTACCAGGGAAGGAAATGGCTGCAGACATCATGGCTGGAAAGCATGGATGTCTTTGAAGATTAGCCTGACACTTACTTGTAATACTGAAATTAACTTTTTCTGTAGCATCTAAACAGGGTTCCTATGCTGTCTTATCCTATCTTATCCTATTCACTTCTATCTTCCTCTTGGCTATCCAGTTTTGTTTCCCCTCTCTTGCACTTCCCTTCTCAAACAGAACCCCTTTCCCAACCCCATTGCAGTTTTAAGCAGTTTTTCCATCTGCTTAAATGAGGGAGAAGAGTGAATTCATCTGAACATGTGGGGATTTTTTGTATGAGAGTGATTTCTGTCTGTGTGACAGAATGTTTGGTATAGGGGATTAACTAACCTTAAAGGCAATTAATATTAACCAGTAGTTATTAAAATATTTTTCTGATCCTGACCCTGGTGGTTTACATCAGGTATATATCAATGTGTTTGTCTGGGAAGAGGGGGTGGAAGAATCTCTGGGACTGATTCTAATTTGCTTTAACAACTTTAGGTCAACAAATAGGGGAAACTGGACATAGTGCAGGATTTGTTTGTGGGGTGTGTGTGTGTGTGTGTGTGTGTGTGTGTGGATGGATGGACCTTCTAGTCAGTCTTGACTCCTGGTGACTGTCTGGACTAGTCCCTGCAATTTCTTTGGCAAGGTTTTTCGGAAGTGGCTTGCCATTGCCTCCTTTCTAGGGCTGAGAGAAAGTGACTGGCCCAAGATCTGTGCCTAAGGTGGGACTAGAACTCAGAGTCTCCTGCTTTCTAGTCTGATGCCTTAACCACTACATTTGGCGTTCTCTTCCTTTTAGGCAGCTATGACACATATGACATGCTCTATCACTGAGCTACAGTCTCATTAAAAAATGATCTGGAAAATATAGTCTTCCATAAATAACTTATTTCAAAATGGCATTCAAGCCCAGAATTTAGTGTTTAGCCTAACATTTAGACCCCAGAAAAATCTCATCCATCATATTAATTAGAATCTTTATACTATTTCATTTTATATGCGGCTCCAAGGCTTAGAAACGGAGATGAGCACCGCCCCCTAGAGTCGGACACGACTGGACTTTACGTCAAGGGAAACCTTTACCTTTACCTAAATATTACTAACCTAGATGGAAGCTTGTAATGCAGTTACAACAAACAAGCTTGTAATGCAGTAACAAACTACAGTAAATGTAACTTTAAAAGTGGGAAAATTACAATGCTTATTTTCTCCTGAAAATTCAGCAGATACCATCTGCCATTTTCATTACTCTGCCTCTTGCTAGTAGTGTAAGAAATGAGATCCTTTCAGGAGCTTCAGAGTTAAGTGTTTATCACTGGGCTTTAATCATACCTTTCTCATAGCTTGGAATAGCTTCCCCACACTGACTCATCAAGTCCCACATCATCTACCTCATAACCTTAAGTTTCCTATAATTTCACTATGACATTACCCACAAATATCTCATCTCTCACTTTTTAAGCATCTGACTTCCCTGTATCCTCTTCTAGGAATACTGTACTTTCCACGCACTGCCTAGCACACTGTTCATTTTAAAACAGGTATCCAGTATCAATAGCTTCCTAAAAAAAAATAATTCCACTTATTCTGAAAAACTTTGTTGAACTGCCAAAAACTATAGCTTAATACTTCTCACCGTTACATTGTTGGAACACTATAAGCAACATACATACTTAAAAAGCATCTGTACAATGTTCATTCTGTAGGCAATAATCAAATGCCAGAAAAAGCTGCTCTCAGTGCTGATGGCATCATTCAACCAAATTTAATCTCTTCAAGCAAGATGTTCCTGAAGTCAAATATGTTGTCCTATTTTCAGAAAATGTTGTCTATGTTTCCTTTCATCACCAGTGCTTGCTTGAACAAGAATTACCTCCTATAATTTTTTTTAAAATATGAACACATGTAAACTAAACCATTTTGCAAATATAAATTTATTTATATTATATTATAATATATATTAATATTAATATATATTATATATTATATCATATATTATATCATATATATCATATCATATCAAACCATACCATACCATACCATATCATATTATATAGAGGCCCTTTGAATGGTCACTCATGTCCTGGTCATCTCCCATATAGACTACTGTAATGCACTCTACATGGGGCTGCCCTTGAAGAGTATCCAGAAGCTACAACTGGTCCAGAATGCAGCCAGGCAGGCAATCTTGGGTGCTCCAAGGTTTGCACATGTAACACCTTTGCTGCGTGAGCTGCGTTGGGTTCCAGTTTGCTTCCAGCTCCAATTCAAAGTGTTATTACCCTTAAAGCCCTACATGGCATGGGACCAGGTTACCTGAGGGACCATCTCATCCCCATCACATCGACCCGTCCCACCTGATCATACCATGATCAGAGGGGGCATGTTATGGACCCCATCCATAAAAGAATTCCATCTGGCGGGGTCTCGGAAGCATGCCTTCTCTGCAGTGGCTCCCACCCTTTGGAACATTCTTCCCCCGGAGGTGAGACAGCCCCCCTTGCTCCTGGACTTCCGTAAAAACCTAAAAACCTTGTTTTGCCAGCAGGCCTGGAACAGGAACAGGAATAGCCACTCCTGGGGATGGCTAGCACCCTAGAATTATTTTAGAAGGGCCCGTTATATTCACGGACTGGTAGAGAACTCTCAGCCATCTAGGTTCTATGTCATTTTTATTCTTATTGTATTTATTATATGTATAATTGTCTTGAATTTTAACTCTTTTTTATTGTAAACCGCCCAGAGTCCCTCCTTTGGGGTGGGGGGGAGATGGTGATAAAATTTGATAAATGGAAAAAAATTAATCTTCCTTCAAGCATATTTGTCCAAATGACTTAACAACTTTTCTATTTAATGCTGTTAAAAGGAGAGGGGAGAAAGAAAGAGGGGGTGTTTAGATATTTTCAGCAACTCTGCCCTAAGTGCTGGTTTAGTAAAACCAGCATCTCTCACACACAAGTCTAGTTTCTTTTAAGGTGACTACAGATTTGATCAAATATTGCAAACTCCCCAAATACCTCTCCTACCAAACAATCCTAGGATTCTTCCACCTTTGTCACAAGGACCATTTGGTCATGTAAAAGGATCTTGAGCTAAGGAACGCAAGCCAGATTCTTTCCTAGATGTCTAAGAATTATTCCTATGTCCCCATTGTCTCCATCCATGCCTGATTTATCTTGCCCACTCTGCTATCACTGCACACTGCTCCAGTATCTGTAGTAGGTCATATAATTTGTCTTCACAGTTAATTCTTGTACTAAAATTGCATACTTATTCCCTACTAACAGTGTTTTATTTTTATTGAGAGATTGTGCTTTTTGCAAATATTACTGTCATTTGGTAATAATTGCAGTGGTTTTTCAGAAGAGAATGTGCTTACACAGTACAGAAATCATCAGAGTAACATCTTAATGTCTGTGGTTCTTGTGGTTTGAAAAGAAACAGGTAATGCTAAACAAGCATAAATAATCTGAGGGAGTCCCAGAATTGTTTTTTTACTGAGATGATGGGAGTTCTTTGGCTTTAAATGAGTTTCTTGGCTCTCATTTTATTAGCAGAATCTAAGCAACTTACTCAAAGCAAACTTGCAAAGTTACTACAAGTTTTAAGAGATACTGAATTCCGCTTTACTTGGTTGGAATGTTTTGTTTAATTTACAGAATACATGCAGTCCTTAGAGGCATCAGGCTAGAAACCGGAAGACTGTGAGTTCTAGTCCTCCTTAGGAGACCTTGGGCCAGTCACCCTCTCTCAGCCCTAGGAAGGAGGCAAGGGCAAACCACTTCTGAAAACCTTGCCAAGAAAACTGCAGAGACTTGTCCAGGCAGTCACCAGGAGTCAACACGAACTCGTAGGCACCCACCAAAAAAAAAAATGCAGTTCCTAAGAAATAACAAAATTAGGCTTGAATTGCCTTGAATCCCTGATAATATTTTACAGCGTGCTAGTCCTCAGATAAAATAAATGTTCCTCATTTCAACTAGCACAGCTCTGATGTATGGCATTTTTAAAAAAACACTTAGTTTCACTGGCTGTTAGAAATTGCAAAAATTGTTCTGAAACTAAATGCAGAAATGACACTTTCAAATGAGCTTCAGAGTACAATGCAAAGTACGGTACAGTATGTGCTTATTTCCTCAATTTCACTCTAGATTTTATTACATCACCCTTTTGCAATTCCTATTTAATCCAGTCAGTAACTATGAAAAGCTAGACGCTCATGATAAACATAAAAAATGTCCGAGCAACCAATTCCATTCCAAAACCTTGACCATAATTACAGCTCTATAGAATTTTAATGCAGAGTCCATTCAATATTTGTTTTCATTCTCCACTGACACAAGTGTCCCATCCTTTCTTGGAATGACTTATACCAATTTCTTCACCAAAATAGCACCCAGGATTAGAAAGTTACTTAAGTGTTAAATACAGAACTCATGTTAGCATAATTTCTAACATGGTAGTTATTGGTGTAAAAATTTCTTCTGATTAAATATCCCAGGCTCCCTCTGACAGTCCCCCATGAATTCCCAGTATTTGATTCTAAGGCTGTACAGAGAGCTGTAGGGGGGGAAGGCACTGTACTCCGTTACTTTAAACCCTTCCTCCAAGTCCCATTTGCTTTAGAAGCTCCTCAGTGCCAAAAGCCATCAACTCTGCATTAAAATTTGGGGGAGTGTGTTTGCTGTTCAAGGAACATTTATTTGGAACACGTACCTACAACAATAACTTCATTGGTATCATATTTGCATTTCAGGCAAATACAGTTCCCCTAAAGGAGGAAGGAGAGTATAAGAAAGAAGGGAAGGAGAAAATATGAAAAAAGCTATTGAAAAAGCCCCAATACATACTGATATGAACTTTTATTTAAAGTTCCAAATCTATCAGCATTCATTGTCATGTTCACTGTTTCAATGTGCACTGTACATCATAACGTTTCACATGCCATGGCGCTGACGCGCGTTTCTGTTTGGGAGGAAGCTGCTGTGGGACCTTGTACCAAGCTCTGTATCTGTGTTCATTTCAATGGAATGTGTTTGGGTTATGTGCTCTGCTCAAGGACTTTTCCCGCACACCATCAGAAGCCGTTAGGAGCACCTGGGATTGTGAGCTTGGGAAGATTCTACGGGGGGAGGGATCTCATTTGCACCGAGGGTTTTTAGTTTGAATTTAGTGCGCTTTCACCATTCTCAGCTTTCTTTGTGATCCTGCATGCTGTTCTTTAATAAATCAGATATCTTTGCATTCCTGCTCATGAGTCTGAGAGTGTTTTAGAATAGGCATTCATTACATAAGCTGAGAATCACCAAAGTTGTACCGTTAGCTCCTACCAAGATCAGTTTCTTGTGAGGGAAAATAGTTAACGATGGCCGAGTCCAAGCTCATGACCAGGGGACTTGAGGAGACGGCTAGCTTGATGCCCGAGTCGACGGTCAAGAGCGGAGAACTGAGCCTCACCCCAGAACCTTCAGATTTCCAGGAGGAATCGAGTTCCAGTCCTGAGGTGGAGGAATCTGACGATGGGGGAGAACCAGAGCAACCGGCACCCAGCGAATTGCCTGCAGAGTTGATCACCTGGGATGAAGTGGGAGAACCCCAGCCAGGGACGTCCCAGGTGTCCTGGAAGTATCGGTTCCCGCTGACCCCAGACGTAGAATCTACCACGGTATCAACAGAGAGACAGCCTAACACGTGAGGGTGGGAGGAATCTCAACCCCCTGAAAGGCTAAGAGTGATGGAGGCCAAAATAGAATCAATGGAGTACATGCTAAGAAACCTGTCTCTGTCATTGGGGGGGCAGGGGAGGTGCGGAGGAGAACCCGGCTTCATGCAACCATCCTCCATCCTCCCATCCAGACTGCCAGTGCAGCAGGGCCAGAGACAGCTCCAGGATGAATCTCCACTCTGCAGGGCTCGACCACCAGTGTCCTCACCCTGAAGAGGGAGAGCTACTGTAACCTGGGGCCCTAGCACTCAAGCAGCCGCCGATTCCGCTCCCACAGGAGTGGGGGTGAGAGACTTTTCTGTCAAGTTTGATGGGGATCCAACCAAGTTATCTTTCTTTCTAACTAATGCTAAAAGTTACATGAGGCAGTTTGGAGCATACTTCCCTTCCGAAGAGGCTAAGATAACTGCCATTGCCACCAAGTTGAAGGGTTGAGCAGCTGACTGGTATGTTCAATTAAGTGAGGCTGACTCCCCTGCACTTGATTATTTCGAGGACTTCATGTGGGCATTAAAGCTACATTTTGAGGATCCTCTGGCCAAGGCAAGAGCTAAGAAGGCGCTGAAGGATCTTATCCAGGGCCAACTGTCTGTAGCTGATTACGCCCTGGAGTTTAAGGTTCTAGCTGGGAAAATCCCCGACTGGTCTCAGTCAACCTTAATAGAACGGTTTAAAGAGGGACTCAACCGGGACGTCCTACGGTGGGCGTTGCGTAGGGACGACCCAGAGTCATTGTAAGAATGGATCTGTCTGGCAGGCAAGGCTGAGCATGCTCAGCATACCTTCATGCAAACCAGAAGACCTGAAAAACCACCAGCCACCACAAGGGGACCCTGAAGTGTTGCTACTGCTGCCCGGCCAGGCTATAGAGCCTGGGATGAGGAGAGAGATCAGCGCTACACGAGGGGTGTCTCCGATGCGGAAAGGAAGGGCATTAAGCAGCTGATTGCCCAAAAACCAAGGCTGGAGATCGAGCGGGCAAGCCTCCAGCCAAATCGCCCCCCCCCTCGCGGCAGATGACAGCAGCCAAGGGCGCAGCCAACGCTGAGGAAGTATTCTGCTTCTCGGGAGAGGCTGAAGACGACTCCAAGGAGCCGGCGGGAAACTCCACCTGCCATGAAGAGCCCCTGTGGGCAGGTGGAGGAGGATGGGCACGAGGATGCTGTGGTGAGTGCTGACTGTCCCACTTTAGCAGTAAAAGTGTAATTGGGCTCCTGCACAAAAACTACAGAGGTCTGGACTTTGGTTGACTCTGGGTGTTCCAAGTGTTTAATTCACCCTGATCTGGTTGCTGCTTTGGATCTGCCTAGCTTCCCCCTCCAGCAGCCTTTGATCTTCACACAGTTGGATGATTCAACGGCGGGGGGGGGGGCGGCAACCCATTTCACTGGAACTGTTGCAATGCAAATGGGCAACCACCATGAGACTTTAAAATTTGTAGTAGCACCTGTTGGCAATCTCTTGGTAATTCTGGGGATCCCCTGGTTGACCTATCGAAGCCCATATATAAACTGGGAACATAGAACTGTGACTTTTAAAGATGGGTTTTACCAAGCTCCTACAGCGGAGAGAGCTGCACATGTGGGGGTTGGAAGGGCTGCGGCCGCCATGCCACGCCCTAACTTGGCACATTTAGAAGGCGTGCCCAATCGATACCAAGACTTTGCAGACGTTTTTGGGGAAATGGAAGCAGATCAGCTGCCCCCGCATCGGAAAACTGACTGTGCGATAGAGTTGGTTCCCAATGCTCAATTGCCCAAGCCAAAAATTTATCCAATGACTCAGAAGGAGCTTGAGGCATTACGGGACTTTATTGACAAAAATATGTCAGGGGGCTTTATTGAACCTGGAAATTCCCCAGCTGGGGCCCCTGTGCTATTCCGGGAAAAGAAAGATGGCACACTTCGACTTGTATGGACTATCAAGGGTTAAATTCCATCCCAATTTTCAACAAGTACCCTCTTCCGCTCATGAAGGACATGTTATCTCATTTGTCTAAGGGCAAGATTTTCTCCAAGCTCGATCCTCGTAAAGCCTATTTCTGCATCCGCATACGAGCTGGAGATGAGTGGAAAACTGCTTTTAATTGCCCATTGGGTTCATTTCAGTACAAAGTCCTCCCTTTTGGGTTGGCAGGGGCACCTGGAGTCTTCATGCAATTGATTAATGAAGTATTACATGATCATTTGTTTAAAGGGGTCCTGGTTTATTTAGATGAAGTTCTCATTTACACTGAAACCGAGGAGGAACACGAACGCCTCCTCAAACAGGTGTTATGCAAGCTTAGAAATGCCAAACTCTATGCCAAACTTTCCAAATGTGAATTCCACAAGGCCCAACTTGACTATCTGGGCTACAGGGTGTCTGACAAGGGCATTGAAATGGACCCTGCAAAAATCCAGGCGATTTTAAGTTGGGAACATCCCCGGACCCAGAGGCAATTGCAAAGTTTCCTCAGGTTCAGTAATTACTATCGCCAATTTACCCAGGGGTTCGCTGAGATTGCTTTGCCCCTCACTGATTTGCTCCGTACCAAGGGCTTGGGGGAGACACGCAAAGTAAAAAACCCTGGAGCAGTATTGAATTGGATGCCTGAATGCCATGCAGCATTTGAGAAATTCAAAACCCTTTTCACTGCTGAGCCTATTCTACAGCACCCCGATCCTGAACGCCCCTTTGTGGTCCAAGTTGATGCTTCTGACTCCTCAGTTGGGGCTATATACTGATAGATACTGGGGGGTGAATTTGTCACTCTGAATACAGGTAGTCCTCGACTTACCATAATTTGTTTAATGATGGTCCAAAGTTACAGTGGCCTCGGAATGGGGGTAAAGCACCTTCGAGTGTCGCAAAATGTCACACACCCCCCCGCAGTCACATGATTGCATTACGGGTACTTGGCAACCGGCTCACATTTACAACTGGTTGCATTGTTCCATGGTCACATGATCACGTTTTGCTTTTTTTTTTTTTTGCTGTCTTCTGGCAAAAAACATCCATTGGGGAAGCTGGAGTCACTTAACGACCCATGATTCAATTAATAACTGCAGTGATTCGCGTAATGACCACCAAAAAAATGGTCATAAAATCAGGTCTGGTCACGTGCTGACTTGACATATGACCACAACAACTTGCAATAGAAATTCCAGTCCCAATTGTGGTCATAAGTCGAGGACTACCTGTACAGGTCAGAATGATTGCTAGTGTTATTCTCAGAATATCTTACTTCGTTTTAGCATCCAAATAGCCTTAACCTAGTGAAGCTTGAATGGATCTTTTCCTCCATTAAAAGGTATACTAGTTAATATTTTTAAATATTAACTAACTGCATATTTATTGAGAAATTAATCTATTGCTCTGCCCTAGCCATTTACTAAGAAAGAATAAGGTTTAACTTTAAACAGACAAGGAGCACAGTTGCCATAGACAGCATGGCAGAAATGAGCACTAATGTATCTTGATTCAGCTACTTGGAAATACATAAAGGATATGGTGAAGTAATTATGTATCTTACTGTGGGACTGCATAAAAAACTTCTCAGTTTGTATTCCAGACACTATCAAGCAAAAACAAATGGATTAAGCAATGTACTTACAGCCAGTCTAGCTGCTCTTCAGGCACTGACTGGGAGAAGAGATTACGCCATCAGACAGCATTCCCCATCCATTTTAAAGAGCCAGAACAGCCTGCCCAACCTTCTCTGTCAATATCAGCCCCATTGAAAAGGCCTTCCATTACTTCTACTGATCTTAGATCAGCAGGAGCTTGACAAGCAGGAAAATGACCAGGGTGTGTGTGTGCCTGCACACGTGTGTGTAATAGATCAGAATTATAGCAAGGAAAGTAGTAAATCCCTCGTGTCCATGTTAGAGTTCTGATCCAGATGAATCCCTCCCTTCTGAATAAGAAAATAATGCACAGTTGACTTACTAGTAATGACAATGAAGTAATGTTTAGTTTGACCACCCACCCCCAGAACAGTATGGAAGAACTAACATTCCATAATGATTTTTACTGTCAAGATTATGAGTTATTGAAGGAAACTTAGTCATAAAAAATCAATCCTAACTGAGGTGCTCTGCAAGCCTTTTTGCACAGTATTTCGGAGACGAAATTCAGCTTTTTCAGAAGTGTAAGTGATAGTACAAGTGATTATTCTAGCCAACACCCCACTTCCAGCTCACTACCAATCGGGTTTAGTGAAAATATGCAGAAATTCAAAGAAGCAACATTGGAAAATATACCATAATTCCAATTTAATTAATATGGGAAATGTGGTTCAGATTTTTTGCATTCTTCAAGTACTCCTACCTCAACACTGATTTTAGATGGGCATCAGAGGCTAAAGTAGAAATGGGATACCAGCCAGAATGCTTACTTTATCCTACAAAAGTAGAGATTTACCAGCCGAAGTTTGGCCCACAGCCATTAAAAGTTGTCTATTCCAATACCGCTGTATCCAACCTTCTGAAAATATATCTGTTTATTTCTTATATATCTATTGCTCTTCCTCTTGGTTTTAGTTTCAGCTATTTTTATTATTCTCCACCATATTACATAAATATAAATATACAAAAAGCTTGTAGTTGTAAAATGTATATATTGCATTATTAATTTATGTTGCATCAGCTTAATAAATCAGAAATAATATAGATAGTAAGGTGCAAGTCTGCTGTGATATTTATGACTGTGCAGGAGTTTCAGCATGATTTTCTAACATTTAAGCAAAACATTCTAGCCAGTTCAGAGTTTAATTCTATGACCACTTATCCTCAACATGAGAATCATGGTTTGTTCAAAGTGTATTTGTTCTCGCTAATTGTATGGAAGATTATGCTTCTGCATGTGATTTATTCGGCATGTAATTTAATCTTATAAGGCGCTAAATCTAGTATATTTAATGTCTTAATACCAGTACTGCCTCAAAGTAATCACTGGGGAGCTGTTCTTGTTTCTGCATGTCCTATCACTCATATGCCATAGATATTTTTTGACAGGAAACAATGAATCATCAGTAAAGAATGCTTGCTTGATAGTTACATTCGGCCCACAATCCAGTCAGTGTTTTCATTTGCATTCCTCAGATTAAGTATTTCCATATATACAGTCTGGCTACTCTGATAGCAGATAAAACATTTTTGGATCTTTCTGGAGTAATTGTAATGTATTAATTAATACTGTTCTTTATTAAAATGGCATTTTATTCAGGTTCTGTGGAATATTCCCATTTTTAAAAATGTCAAGAAGCCATTTTTAATAATAGAAATTGGGATAGCCCAATTCTTATTTCTCAAAGTCTTGGGGATAGAATATGTATTCTTAAAAATCCCTAATTACAGAACGATACTATGATTTAAGTTGCACATATAAAGTCATGTTCCATATATTCAACGTGTGATTCAAATTATCCTGTTCACATCAATGGTACAGGTAGTCCTTGGTTAACAACCAGTTGTTCAGCAACTGTTCGAAGTTATGACGGTGGTGAATGAGGAGACTTACGGCCATCCTCAAAGTTGTGGCTGTCACAGCATCCTCACAGTCATGTGATTGCAATTTGGGCACTTGGCAACCAGCTCACAATGATGACAGTCGCAGCATCCCACGGTCATGTGATCATCATTTGTGACCTTCACTGCTGGCTTCCAACAAGCAAAGTCAATGGGGAAGCTGGCAGGAGATCACAAATGGCAATCTCGCGATGTCGTGCTAAATGACTGTGCGGGGTTTGCTTAACAACTGCAACTGGATCCACCAGAACTGCCCTAAGTTGATGCGGTCAGGTGACATTGTGCTTTATGACTGTATTGCTTAGTGACAGAGTCGCCAGTCCTAATTACTGTCTTTAACTGAGGACTACCTGTATTAATATGTCAAGTTCACAAGATTTTAACCTAACTCAACCCAAATGGATTCAGTTTTTTAACAAGGTGTTTCCCTTCCATTTAGGTAGTGATCATTCACTCACAGGTTCTTATGAATGCTGACAGTGGAAACTACAAAGCTGTTTTGGCTTCTTATTAATTAAAAGTGTTCCCAGCACTCTTTTGAATTCTTGACTTTGAATGCAATGAAGTTAAATATGATTATAATCTTCCTCAAAAGGTGAACAGATGAGGCAGGTACGTACATTTTATTTATTTATATTTAAAATTTCTGTCACCGCCCATCTCCCACAAAGGGGAACTCTGGGCGGTTTATAACAAAATGAACAAATTTAAAACCAGAAAACATAAATTACAATACAGACCATCATTGTAAATAGATAAATGTAAGAGCCTTGTAGTGAAAAGCTCTCATTCAATGGGGAGGGCACTACAGCTTATATTAATATACTGAAATCAACATGTGAATTTGTTAAGATTTTGTGGTTACATTTTGCTCTTCCACAGTAAAGATTAAAGTAACCGGAAATTTACAACTGTATATCATGCTTAACTTTTCAGTGATAAAAAGCAGATCTACATTAACCTTATGATATACTATGTATGAACAGCAAAGCATAGGAGTGGACTTTTGAATTGTTATCCACAAGAGGAAGTTTGTCCAGAACTATTATGAAACCTAAAGGCATAGGAGAACCCCAACATTTCTTCTATAAAAGCAGAGGGTCACCTGATTTATGCAAGCAGGATCAGATTCAAAATAAAATACAAAATTCACCTTACCTTAGTGTTTGCACAAGACTTCCCACGTTTATATTCTTTATGGCTTGCTCTTTTATCTAGCTTATTCCACAAAGCTTTGGCCTTCCAACTGGTCACTTTTGATTTAAGTTTAGTATAAAAGTTCCTGTTGTCCAAAGGATCTAGTTCAAGATGACGAGTGAGAATATTAAAGGCCTGAATTGAACCTTTGCATGTTGAGGCTTGGACAAAGGTTTCAAATATTTGGCTAGCTTGGTTGTATTTCTCATTGCCTTTTTCATCCATGTTTCAAGAAGACTGACTAGCATATACAAATGGCATGCTTTTAGGCAGAGGTTCATCTGAAAGATACTGTCAGCTTGTCCCAAGATGTAACATCTAAAAAGAGACAGATAAAAATCATTAGCACTAACTCAGGACAAAATTCCAAATCTTTACAACATACAACATAGAATAATTTTTAGAATTCAAAGTGTAGTCATAGAGGAAGAAAGGTACCACTACTGAGAGAATTTTAAATAGAACTGCTACAACTACAGAAGTTAGATAAATGGACATGCTTAGAGTAATGTTATGTTATTCTAATACATGAATGCTTCTGATTTGTTACATGATTTTAACACATTTATTCATTTGCCAAATTTACATAGCTGCCCATCTCACACAAAGTGACTCTGGGCAGTGTACAATAAAACCTACTATTAAAACTCACTACAAAACCCATTAAAAACAATTAAAATAAACATAAATAGAAAGAAGACCACAAGCAGGAGAATATTACAGCCAACGTGCAGGCTCCCTATCATCAGGGGATCCCCAGGCTCACTGAAAAAAACACATTTTAAGGGCTTTCCGGAAGGCCATGGGCATTGTGGCTAACCTCACCTCTGGAGGGATGATGTTTCAGAGAGAGGATAGAACATTCATGCATGCTTCAGAAATCATAATAATGCATAATGCAATTGCAAAAGATAATATAAATGAAACTTCTTAGTATTTTTATAAGTATACAAGGAACCAGAATAAGTTTGTTTGGCTCTAGTGCTACCAGTGTTCCAGCAAAGAGTTACAGGCTGAGTGGGCAGCAATATAAATCAATTTTAAAAATAAAATTTTAAAACTCTTCTCTGACATATACTGTATAATTGTAATACGTATAAGTTTTTGTGGATTGTATCAAGTGATGCTGCTCATACATTAAAAATTGTCGAACAAGGGAACAAAACTCTAGCAATAGAATATATCTGCAATTCCTTTTTAATGACATTCTTTTCCTCCGGGTGAATATTTTGATTATTACTCTACATATCAGGAATGCATCAAATACATTCACCATTGCTAATGTCCTCTTTCAGTAATGCTGCTCAGCTCTATTAAGTACTGGATTCTACAGGATGAAGGAATAATGAGAAAGTCTTCCCAAGTAATCACAGTGAATTAGAGTAACATATCAAATCTTTCATCACTGATCAGTTTGCCAAACTTTCTTAACTGAACTGAAATTATTCTTTCTTACAGAACCTCAGCTCCATGGAACATAACCTATGCTCTCTCTTTCATAATGGTGGGAAAGCTCCCTCTTCCATGGACAATCCCATGGGTCACACTAAATTTATTTATTTATTTTAAACAATTTGTATGGCTGCCCATCTTAAAACAACTCTGGGCAGCTCATGGAACTATAAAAGCCATAAAACAGATAAAAACTAAAATCCCAGCACCTTGATCAACCTCCCAGGGTGCCCACAAAACTCTCCACCACTCCACCCCATTGCCTGGGTAAAGAGACAGGTTTTAATGGCCTTCCAGAAGGCTAAGAGGATGGGGGCCTGCCAGATTGTCAGGGGAAGGGTGTTCTAAAAGGTAGGGGCAGCCACGGAAAAAGCACGCTTCTGAGGTCCCACTCAATGGCAATATTTCAGGGAAGTGACCTGGAGCATGCCCACCCTATCCGATCTGGCAAGATAGGCAGATACCCTCAGGTAGATGGGATCCCACAAGTAACCTGGCCCCATGCCACGTAGGGCTTGTATCTTGATCTAAAATACAAGTAATTCTATTTGCTTGCTATGCCCAGATATTATCTAGGCTTTAATTCTGAAGACACAGCAATACAGTTAGTTAGCATCAGGGTGGAAAAGACTGTCTTTATGGATTGTTGTGTTGCTGCTGATTAATGCCCTTGCAACAAGATGTTTTAGATGGCATAACAGAGAGGCCTGTTTGTGTTTCCTCTAGACCAGGAGCACCCAGAATTCAGCATACTACAACACTACAAGGAAAGGAGTCTGATCATGCTTTTCATATATTCAAGCAGCTCTGCTTTCAACTCCTTCTTGACCACTCAGAAGGAAGATGACTGGAAAGGATTCTGGGAACTCTACAAATCTAAGCCTAAATAGCCTGGTGCACTGAATGCTCACAAATGCACTCAACTGAGGGAGGAAGGGAGGTACGAAGGGGACCTGTGTGTAGGTGCTGTACTGCTTGGAGGACTGGATCAAGTGTCTCTGAACTTGTATTGGGGAAACAAACTAAAATTACTGAAATGGTTTCCTTTGTCTTCCCTTTAAGTTCTTAAAAAAAAAAAAAAGACAGGCTGCTGCTTTTCTGCTTGAGCTACTGAATGAATCATCGGTCAATGACCAGCAAAATTTAAAAGGAGAAAAGCGAAGTAAAACAAATACAATAATATACTACCGACTAATAAGATATATCACATAATAATATAGTGTTCATTCTGCCATTGCTATATTAATACACTTGTTGCCTTAGTGGTATGAGCCACTAGAACTGCTAGAACTACTGTTTATAATAGAATAAACCAAGAATTGCCAGTAGCCATCATCTGTTCTTAAAACCTTTCTCTTTCTTGATGATTCTATCCTCCTTCTGTATACTTCTATTGCATTGCAAATTAGTGCTTCTACTAACCTAGAATATTGTAGTGCTAATATTATACTAAGCAATACTTCTGAATATCAAATATTTTATTACCATGTTGCTTCATTTACAGCAATCTGTTCTTTGACATAATTCTTTTCAATTATTCATTTTTAAGATATTATCAGCACTTCAAAAATAAGTCTCTACGGGTGCTCCATTTTTAACATTTCAAATGCTAAGTACTCTGACCTTATTTCCTGCTTTTGCTTTAAATCTTATCCAAAAGACACCATAAAGCCAACTAAATTTAGTTTTAAAGTTCAATAACCTTTAATTTTTTAAAATTTTAAGATAACCCTCCATGTTTATAAGGTACAAATATGCAACTGTTTTATAAATTATCTAATTTTGTCTAGCATTATAACTCACATGGGAAATAGTTTTAAGAAGTGTAGCAGCTTCATATAATTGATTTTAAACTTCACTCTAAAAACAGAAGTACACTGTCCCTGTGCTGGAATGTTAAAATACAAGCTGGTTAAAAATAATTTCTTTAAAAAGGCATCCTAATAATAGTTTAGATGCTTGAGAGGATAAAATAACTTAAACAGCTATCCAGAGAGATTTCTTACATATCAGGTATATTTCAGAGCCTGGTAAAGCAGGAGTTATATAATCACTTCTTCTGATACATTTCAGAAGCAATAACTCTTAAAGGGATTTAACTAACACAAAAATTCACAGTCAAGGTAACAAAATCTGGATCCCAAGCATAATGAAACTAGTAGAACAACTGCGCAAAAGATTTCCATCAGTTTCAAGTAGTACTGACATCTCGTGTTTATTGACTGTCCAGTAAGAAGCATTATTAATAAGGCTGTTGACTGGTTAAAATGATTCATTTTATTTGCTAAAGTGCAGGTAATTTCTGTCAATGAATATTAGAATTACTGTTTTTATTGTCGTTTAGAAATTTTAGTAACACTTCAGACTCAAAACAACATTTTTAAAAGGATACCATAAGTGCTTCTTTACGCACAGTGCTGTCAATTAAAATTGGTATTCAACAGTCACTTCACTTAATCAACTAAACTTCAGCCTTATACATACTTCCCAAAGCCAACTGAATTCATTGGGTTTATTTCTAAGCAGATATATAGATTCATCTAACTTTTAAAACCTGGTCCTGTATTCTATTAAACAGAATTCTTTGCTTAATGTTATTTCAAGCACTGAAGTCCAAATAAAAACCAGAGCAATCACCTTCTTTTAAAATAGTATAAAGACAAGTGAAGTCCATATGAGTGCAACTATCCACATTAATTTCTCTAACCGGAAGCCCTCCAGATGGAAAGAACTACAACTCCCATTATCCTAAGCATTATGGATAAGAATTACAGCCCAACACTTCTAGAGGCCATGGGGAAGGATTATCCTGACACACACATGTCTTCACAGAAAAGGAAATGGAATATATGTATACTAAAGGTTTCAGAAATTGTCATCTTTGGCTATTTTTCTCCCTCTCATTTTCAGAGATGGAATGACTTATAGATACACCAAGTTGCAGATCTTTCCAACATTCATTCATAAGATGGCTAATCACATACACTTAGTACAAAAGTCATATTTCTATAAGCTGATGGCAAAATGGAATATACAGTAAATTTAACTAATAATAAATCTGAAACCGTACAGGGACTTTTTTTTATTGAATTAAGTCCAGCTATGTCCAAAGACCTTTCCACTAGCAATTATTTTAAAGACTGCAGTCCATATCATCTTTAGAGGTGGGAAGGGGAAACTGTATAATCAATACTGAAAGATTAAAGAATAACCTGAACTTTATCAAGGTCTTATCAACTACAATCTTGTTAAAGAACTTAAGGAACAGGTCTGGTACAATCATACAGAGGAGAGGCCCAATCTTGCCCTCCTCTTTCTCCCATCTCTAGGTGAAGCTCATATTTCTAGCTCGTATTTCCAAGTTCTTCTTTACTTATCCGGAGAGAAGAACAGAAAAGATAAAATGATTAATGTATGTGTGTGTTTTGTGTTTTGTGTTTATATTTATATATTTACACAAACACAAACACTTTTTGGCCCCCTCTTACTTTAGAACTAAAAAGCTGGAAAATAGTGGTGTGCAAAACATTCTGAACTTGAATCACACTATTTGTGGATGTGTTTTGAACTCAGAGTAGCTCTGATTAAAGTAACCTACTTCAAATGTAAAACAGTCATTTCACACTCAAAACAACTGTTCTGAACCTAACATCAAGTGTTCTAAATTCAAAATGGTGCCGTTCTGAAATAATCTTCGCACCTGTACAGGAAAGCCTTCTCTACATCCTTTCCAACAGAAGAAAGTCTTCTGTGTATCATTTTCAGTTTCTTCTCCCCATACCTTCAAAAATTACATATTCCTAAGAAGGAACACTGGAAATACAGGCGCAGAATAAATACACACATCTCAGGTTAGTATCTCTATTTGCGAGCATTGATGGAATGGCGATTTCAGGGTTAATTTGAAGAAGGCAGCAGAAGGCAGTGAAAACATCATGTTTATTCTCAGATTGGCCTTCGCTGCATGCCAGGGAAAGGGCTGAGATAGATTAGGTAGGTGCCAGTATGTCTCATCCCCCTTCCTCTTGAAGGCTGCTTGTCTTATCAGCCAGGTTCAGTAAGGAGGGAAGGAGGAAGCTGCACTCACAATAGGAATAGATAGACAGCAATGGGAATAGATAAATAACTGAATCATATTTCCCTTAGCAACAGTAGTGCCCACCTTTGGGGCAATAGTGCCCACCTTTTGGGGTGTGTTTTAACTGTGCTTACCAATGAAATTGTATTAACCTATGATGTCATGATTTTCTGATCGTAACTGTTTAAATCCCAATGCCTTAGAATGGACTTTAGCACTCAATTTGGAACTATAGTCCCAAATACCTTTTCTGCAGAATAAAGCTATTAAAGAGATTTCCACCCTGTGTGTTAATTGGCGCACACACCAGGTTCAATAAACCCAGAGTTTCCTGGGACAACAATATCTGTATAACTGGGATTGTACAATGTAGGCAAGGCCTGCATAATTCATAGAGAGAATAAGGCCACACTGATACCTTGAAAATAATTGCAGGCCACAAAGAAATAGCTAGTGGGCTGATCAGCTGTTTGGCAACTAGCAGCATGGTGGCAGCACTGGAGCTGGCAGTGTCAGCGATACCTGGAGATGGGGGAGACTGTCTTTAAGGGCAGAGATGGCTGTGCAAAACTAGGCAGCTGGGGGGATGTTTGGCAGCAGTGGATTTATCAAGTTCTCAAAAAAAGCCCGTTGGCTGCACAAGCATACATAGCATATTTTACTGTGAAGAGGGACACAGCTGAGTTTGCAATTCACACTAAGCCAGTATATGGTTCATTTGGTACTAAATGTGCATGCACACGTTTTTCAGATTACATTACTTTTGAAAGACAAGTATCTGCCATCACTCAGGAAGACAGCAAATTCTTCCCTTCCACTGAATCTCAAATGGAAAAAAAAAAATGACTCTTTCACCTTTCCTCTTTCTTTCAGTGTCAAAAGCATCCCAACAAGGGTTCAAAAACCTTCTGAAATTATAATCAAGCTCATTTCATCATCCAGCTCCATTGTCTATACACCACATGAGGCTTCTTATACCTGCAGGTACTGTGAACATTCTTGTATAATAGAAACAGAAGTTCAAGGTTACCTTAACTAGCTACAATTACTGTACAAAACTCTTGCTAATTTCAACTCTCATTTTAACAATTCAATTATTTTAGCAGTACAGTGTACTTTATTAATTGAACATCAGAATTTTGCTGAGCAATTGTTGCTGAAGAGAACATTCTACAGTATTATCTATTTTCAGTGCTTAATATATTCCATGTATCTGCTTTGTTACAGAACAAGATGTTGTAAAATGTTTGAGATTGCTGCAAGTCTCAAAGATTGAAGATAATTGCCACATCATGAAAATAAGTCATTTTTCTGCTTTTTTATAGTTGACAGCAGTTTATAACGAGTTCATTGTTTTCTGCTGCAACAAAAGACTCCAAGAATGTATAATAAACCTTTGAATAACGAAGTGGAAGGAGGACTCATCCCATAAACTACAGCTGTTTAACTCCATACTACAATCACTCAACTTGTTTCCTAGTACAGAATTAAAGCGAAGGTGCCACTTGGACTAGCTTCAAGCATCTTACACGTATAAGATGGAAGTCAGTAACAGTCAAAATAAAATTAATTTTATTTAAGGAGCAAGATGGTACATTAAGTCAAATTAAAATAATCCTAGGTAGTGTTGCCTTCTTCTAACAAAACCTTTATGCCCCTAAGCCTTAACAGCTGTAAAGCAATACAGCTTCTTTCAGCAACCTTTCATTCTCAACTTCCTCAATCATGACTTAGCCAAGTTTGATTACTTTGAATTAATTACCAATTATGGCAAAAACAGAAACTGTAGCTGAACAAGATTTTACAGATCATGGCTATAATAAATCAACAATCAATTACTATTAACTATTTCAAAGCCAAGTTAGCAAGCCAAGCACTAATCCAAACTAGCTCTACAGGTTTGTCTGGGTGGGCGGAGGAAGTACAAATATTAATTGCTGATTATTTTCACATTAACAATGTTATTAAACACTTAAGCTGCTTCAACTCCCAAATGATTTCATAAAAAGCAAGTAATAATAACTGAACCTAGTATTAATAAGATCATTACAAATTAAAAAAACCCACCTACAGCCATGCTGATAATAATAATGGCACAGCCCATAATAAATCGCATTTGGGCAAAATAAATAAATAAGCATCACTGTGAATCTGCACAAAGAAGCAGGTACTGTGTTTATGAGCAATTATTTTTCTTTCTAAAAAGTTTCAAAAACAGAAGAAAAAATCTTCATGTTGTGCAGGATATAAAGAATGTCTGATCCTGTTCTATAATCCAGATAATAGATATGAAGATATACTATACATAAGAACATATTAATAAAAATTATCAAAAGGTCAGTCTTCATGTGGTCAGAAAGCTTACCATCCAGATGGAACTCAGGGGAAAGTCACATTTTGAAGTGTATATGTGTGTGCGTGCGTGCGTGTACATTTAAATAATAAAAAGTCCCTCCTTGGGAGGGAGATGGGCAGTGATAAAATTCGATAAATAAATATAAAGAGGAATTGGAGGAAGAATCCCATTAAGGATGAAAACAAAAGCAGCAACCCAGTAAGACTGAATCTGGCCAGTAACTATTGAATGTCAGCTGACTTTGGGGAATAATATCTAAAAAAAGGGTTGAGAAGAATAATTGTGAATTGCTCCTCTGTTCATTTTTGACCATATGAAAACAGCCGCACTACCACATGCTGAATATTAGTAATCCTTGAGTTAAAATGATGGACCTGATGGACTAAACATCCTTAATGAGCATGCCCTCAAGGCTGACATCTAAAGTGGGTCATCTCGAAATTAAAACCTAAACACTGTGGTTAAACTCTTTCTTTGGCATCAGTAATTGTTTTGATAATCCATCAGTGGTGTTCAGTGCAACAACATACATTCAGAGACACAGTCTGAAAACGAGTAGATTGGTGAAGTGAACATAAGTACAGTACGGCAAAATTTGACGGTATCAATCTGATATAACCTTAGTGAGAGCACATGAGAGCAGCACTCTAAGGTAGCATTACTTACTGTGTTTAGTTTTTCTGAATAGAAACTTATTTATTTAATTTATATACTACCAAAGTCATATGACTCATGGCAGTTTTTGTTCACCTGAATAAGGGTAGCAGTTTCATCCTATGCAGGGCAGTGTCTAGTTCTACTATAATTCTTTGAATTTTGTCTAAAAACATTGTAACTCACACACACTCATAGTCATACATTCACTCCTAGAATCTAATCCATGGTTTTGAGTAATTTAATAAGATCTTGACAAACAAGGTCAGTTGGGAAGAGCTTATGTATGGATGCATTAGTAGAGCAACCATAACTTTTAAAATGGAAATACTAATTACAAGCTATTTTTCAAAATAAGTAGGTTGCAAACACAACTTCAACCAATTACACCATCATCTGGTAAATACCATATAGCCTAATCCTGAAAATCTGTGTAATATTTTTTTAAATTCTCCCATTTCATAACAGATGTTAACCTAATCTTGTGTCACTATAAAAGTACTAACTACACCTCCAAAATTCAAACATTATGTAGGGAAAGATGAATAGCTAAAAAAAGAAAAAAAGAAATTTTGTCATAAAATTCTGAAATAATACTAGGCCAATTAGAAATTACATCCTGTTATGCCTCTAGATACTAAAATAAGTGAATGTATGGTGCAAAATGCAAAACACAGGAAATGTCAGATTCATTAAATAATTTATACTATGTCACTAAGTATTGCTTTTGAAGTAATAATTAAGTAGGAAGCTGTAAGTAAATTAACATAATTATATGGGTCAGCAAAAGACAGCTCCCCCTTCTGGAAGTAACGCCAACAACCAAAATAGTATTTGTCACATTTCGTGAGATGGGCAGCATTTAAATATGATAAACAAATAAACAAACAAATTTTGCACAATCTTTTAAGTTAATAACATAACTTAATAGGGGTAAGCAAAAAAGGATCCATAGATGCCAACATACCCCTAGGTACCTCTCTTAATGGTGACCAGGTTTCCTGTCCCAGCTGATTTTTTTAAAAAAGGACTGATTCTTTTAATAAAAGCATTAAATAATAAAAGCATTAAAAAGCATTTGCAGCTCACTTGCTGCAAAACAAAATACCATCCTCCATCAGTCTATATACTTCCAAAATGCCTCTGAGCATCACAGATTGGTTTCTGATATTCCAGAATCTGAGTCTGTCTTTGACACTTGTTCCTTTTTTGCCTACCACTAGTGATAAAATCTCATGTCCAAAAAGTCTGCAGGCTCTGCAAACTCTTAATCAATTAACCATTAATAAAAATTAATCAATTGATGATTAATATGAATAAAAGCAATAATTGATTAATAATTGATATGATATAATTAATATGATGTAATTAATATAGTAATTATAAATAATTAATATAAATATTATAATTTTTTTAATCCATTCAATCATGTTTGATTCTCGGAGACTGCCTGGACTCTGCAGTTTTCTTGGCAAGATTTTCAGAAGTGGTTTGCCACTGCTTTCTTCCTAGGGCTGAGAGAAAGTGACTGGCCCAAAGTCACCCAGCTGGCTTCGTGCCTAAGGGCAGGAATAGAACTCACTGTCTCCCAGTTTCTAGCCTGATGCCTTCACCACTATAACAGACTGGCTCTCTGATTATAATTATAATTAATATAATTAGCATTTATTAATCAATTAATGTTACATGAATATTGCACAGATGTACCACATAAAATGCATTTGAAGATATCCTTGTATCGTAGTGATTACAGAACTCGCTGGCAGGCAAATTTTTTTTGGGTGGGCAACAAAGGAACAAGAGCCCTGTCTTCTGTTAAGTGGGCATTTTATAACTGGCCCACTATGGTGTCCATTTCCTCAAAATTCTAAATGTGCCCCTGTCCCAAAAGGTTACCTACTCATGATGCTGTAAAGCTCCAAAATACTTTCCCCTATTTTTGGAAATCAATTAAATGGATACAATCATGTTTTCTCCATGAACAAAATCACAATTGACTATAATGGAAGAAAATGGAAATTCAAAAAAAATCGTATATGCTGTTGTAGTGATTAAGGGGGCTCTTAATTATGCTGCTGGCTAGCTGGGGGACTTTGAAATATTTTGAAATACAGAGTCTGTCCTGTCCAGTGACAGTGTGGGAAGCAGAATTCTATGGGAGAGGAAGTTAAAAGTTTCTTTATTCTCAGGCTGTTTTGGCTGTGGGCCCCTGCGGGGAACAGAGATTTAAAGAAGCTACTTGGCCCAAGGACTCAGGCCACAAACCTACAAAACCCTGGGAGAATGGGAACCAGTAAAGTTGGCAGGGAACATTTAATTTAGTCATGTGGGAAAAAAAAATAGTCATTCTATTCCGTGTTGCAAACTTGAGTTTAGGTGATGTTATATCTCTTTCAATCCTGTTTCTGTATCACTTTGTTTGCTCAGACTGATTACTGAGTCCTAGGTTTTGATGTAAATCTCAGCCTCATTAGCTGATTACAATTACCCTGGGCTCTGAAATCCCTACTTTGCCGCTTTTATTAAAACAAAAACCCTTCTTTTCTTGATTACTCCAATTACCTAGCACCAAATGTTCCAAAACTGCTCGAGCCTGGCACCCTGGTTGAAAAGGGAAAACTGGAGCCATTCATTTAAAAGTTGATTCCTGGGGAAGGGGCATTTCCTGTTCTGACCCATCCAGATTCCAAGGGGCAGGAACATCTCCCCACTTAAGAACAGGTGGCTGCATCTTTAACACTTCCCTGGGTGGAACTCTTTCATCTCAAATAGATGAATCCAGACCCCCAGAATTCAGGTAAAGGACGATGAGTGTGAAGGTGAGGGTAGAGATCACAGGGAAGGATCTGGCAGTTTGCCGTGAATGCTGGTAACAGGCAACCCATTACCCCCTTTCTCCTCCCTCTGCTCCAATTGTCACAGGTAGTCCTCGACTTACAACCACAATTGGGACTGGAACTTTGGTCTCTAAGCAATGCAGTCTTTAGGTGAGGCATCACATGACCGCATCCAATTTTACAACCTTTTTGCTGCAGTCATTAAGTGAATCACATAGTTACTAAGCAAATCCAGCTTCCTCCATTGACTTTGCTTGTCGGAAACCTGCTGGGAAGGTCACAAATGGCGATCATGTGACTCCAGGACGCTGCAACCACCATAAATATATGCTGGTTACCAAGTGCCTGGATTTTGATCACATGACCGCAGAGACACTACAACAGTTGTAAGTGAGAGGATTGATCATAAGTCACTTCCTTCAGTGCCATTGTAACTTTGAACAGTTGCTAAATGAGTGGTCTTAAGTTGAGGACTGCCTGTATAGCAAAACAGAAAAAAAAAAACTTGAATATGAATGTTAAACTAGTAATCTGTATTCATGGTAGTATTTTTAACATTCAAACTATAGCTGTCTTAGAATTAATGTCTATTTCAGTAACAGGTGCTCTGACAAGATCTGTTGCATTTCAATTTATCTTGCATTGTATTTTGAAATAAAATTAGGTTTCAAGTAAAGTTATGCTGGATTTGGAAACTGGAAGCAGGTAAAGTACTACAGAGTTTTTGCTTTATGAAATCTGTGACCCTAACTGTGTTAAGAACTTGATTAGGACTTGAATGCCCTAATCACCCATTCTCTCATTATGGATGAACTCTAGTCATACTCACTGTACCTTGATTTAGCACAACATGAAACCTAGATTAACTACATGGAAAATAGCTTTGCCAAACAGCAGAAAAAGGCTCCTATATATTACTTCAGATTAAGCTATACCTTGAATTTAGCTTTGATAAAATTAATTTCAAATATATATTTCTACAACTCTTGAAAGAGCCTGTGGTTCAAGTTAAGAAGCCAGTTTCATATCAGTATAAAGTCAGATACCTTAAGGATATTCAGCAGCACTTAAAATTCATCAGATGATGCCCGGTGCCATAAATGAGCATTTATTTTATCACACTAGAGTACTGTATTTACAGATACACTAAACTTTATGTTCCCCTACACCCATCTAATGCTCCTACCCCTCCCTCTAGATTTTTTTTCCTTTTCTTTTAGACTTCTGTGTTTTAGTTTTTTATATTAGAGTTTAATGTATGTTCTATGCTTTTAACTGACTGTACTCCACTCTCCTTATGATGGTCTTTGACTGTAATAAAGATTTGTTTGTGTTTGTTTGTCTTAAGGATACTTAATTAACACTGGAAACATTTAATAAAGACTGAATAGGCAGCTTGAAATTAGGTACTGTCCTTTTACCAAGTGAAATACAATAGCAATACTAGCTTTAAAAATCCTGGTAGGGTGGGGGATATAGATGGTGTAGCAATATTTTATCTCATAGCTTTCCAAAAGAGTTCGCCATGACTATGCAAGTGTTCCAATCTTTTGAGAACACACCCTGAGTTCCTTAAAAAGACTGCAATTGCTACCTTTTCATTGTCTTTGATCATTTGGTCTGAGTATAGGATGGTCCAGAATACCTTGATCTGAGTTAAGTTTGTTTTACATCATTTCCCCTTAACAGAAATACATATGAGACTTCCAAAGGAAGTCCAAAGTCTCACAAACCAGCAGTCCAAGGCCATACTTGATCCATAAAAGCAATTAGTCATATTCAGAAATTAGTAAATAGGGTACATTTCACTAATGAGAAAACAAAACTGGAGAAAAACATTTTTGTACTCTGAACTTTAAATCCTGCTACTAAACTAGAAACAATTCATCATTTGTCTCTGTGGCAAGATTTGACATCTCCAGGATGGATACAGTTGGCATACTACTATACTGGATATCCAGTTTCAAAGTTGACTCCAGTATAGAGTGCTACCCCATCCAACACAGCCTGACTCTGTGTTCCCCAATATGCCTTTTGATTATCAGAATCATCTCTATTTTATCTCACTTACGTGGAGATCAGAGTCATTTGAAAATCAGAAGCTGTCCTTTCCTGTTAACTTCACTGTAGTACATTCAGACAACATTAGACCTTGAAATGTATGGACTTGGGGTGGGGTGGGGTATAGAGTGCATTACTTTTCTTGCTTCAAAACCTCGTATGCTAGCTATACTGCCTTGAAGAATCTGTAAAGACAGGAAAATACTCTTTTAATTATATCTGTGACTTCAGTATCCATCCATAAAAATGTTACAAACCACAAAGTAAAGTGTTTACTTGCTTAAGGTAAAGCTGACATGACATGTCAAGCAAATTAACTATCTTTTCCTTGCTTGGAATGTCAACAATTAATTCCTCAGCACTCACTGGCAATATGAAAGCCACAGTAGACACTTCACAAAATAGCTAAAATTCTCTAATACAGAAATCTCCCAAATCTACCCATTTCTCCAAAGAGACAACAGAGATAAAAAGAGAAATGGCAGGACATCCTCCCCTTTTCAGAATGTCTGTCTTTGAAGACCTACCATGCTTTCCAGAATCTGCTAGGAAAGATTCTCTGGTAAATACTGATATATAACAGGTTCTGCTCACTGGGTCTGTAGCAGAGTACTTACAATTCCTGGCAGTCTGTAGGAACAACAGCTGCCCACTTTTCAACTGATAAAAAAAAAGAAAGAAAAATACTTTACTAACATAAATGTCTGTTGTTTTCCTAGTAGGATAACCTAGTCACAGCCATCACCTATCTTACCCTTAATTAGGCATCTTAAAGCCTGGCCCTTTGGAGATAGGTATTACAGAAAAACACCTTGCCGACAAAGGTCTGTATAATCAAAGCTATGGTTTTCCCAGTAGTGATGTATGGCTGTGAGAGTTGGACCATAAGGAAGGCTGAGCACCAAATAATTGATGACTCTTGAGAGTCCCTTGGACTGCAAGGAGGCCAAATCAGTCAATCCTACAGGAAATCAACCCTGACTGCTTATTGGAAGGACAGATACTGAAGCTGAAGCTCAAATACTTTGGCCACCTCATGCGAAGAGAGGACTCACTGGAAAAGACTCTGATGCTGGGAAAGACTGAAGGCAAAAGGAGAAAGGGACGGCAGAGGATGAGATGGTTAGACAGCAGCACCGATGCAATGAACATGAATCTGAGTAAACTCCGGGGGACAGTGGAGGA
This sequence comes from Candoia aspera, assembly GCF_035149785.1. Taxonomy (NCBI): domain Eukaryota; kingdom Metazoa; phylum Chordata; class Lepidosauria; order Squamata; family Candoiidae; genus Candoia; species Candoia aspera. The sequence continues at coordinate 250,520,858 of NC_086153.1, read as the reverse complement.
CAGGAAGGCCTGGTGTGCTATGGTCACGAAGGGACGGACACAACTTAACGACTGAACAACAACAAATTACAGAAAAACACATTTTAAAAAAACTCACCATTCTCCTTTTACAGCTTACTCATCCTTTGCATTAAAAACTCAACACTACAGTAATTGAATTCATCTTATTACAGATTACTTTTTGAACATCCATTTATGGTACCATTAATGTAATTATTCTCTTCGACTGGTATTTAAAATGCTGATTCAATTCACACCTATTGAAATGAAGTTTAAGCCACAGTACTGGGTGGAGGCTGGGCAGAAAACAAGCAAACAGTACATACGGGTTTAATAGCAAGCTGCAGGGTAATGAAATATCAAAATATTTGCTTGGAATGCTCATTCACAATCAACAAATATCTGGCTGAAATCCAATACTGCCAGCTTTGATTGCAATTTGATACTCACTTATATAGAGAAAGCTCAATGGAATTCAGTGGAACTTGCTTCTGAACAGCTTGTTTTGTAAATTAAACCCACATAATAACCATTATAAGAGACTGCTTGTTTCAAGATACACTTGGATATATTTAAGAAAATGTTCATTATATGATTTATCAAAATCCAGGGGGCCACCCTATTTTTCTGTTTCAGATATAAAAGATACTGTCAAAATTAAACAGAAGAGAGCAGGTGGTCAGAATGCGTTCCTGAAATGTTTTTCTTTGGAAAAAAGTATGTTGTTTTTTTAAGTACACACAGAGAAGCTTCAAAGTCTCCTCACAGTATCTTTAGAATTTAAAGCAGAAAAACATAATATACTAGATCAGACAAAGTCCATTTAGTCCAGTGTGCATTTCCTTCAACAGTTGATCTAAATTTTACTGGAAATTTTGCTCACATTGTGTGCTTTAACTGATATTCTGACTATTATCAGACATTGAATGTTACGGCTTTAGGAACTAGATGTAGTGTAACAATGAAAGTTCTGTTTGAAACTGTTCCCCATCTCATCTGTACTTTGCTCCTCCATAACTCTTTCAGACACAACTAAGGGTAAGCTCAATATTATTCCTCCATAGCACACCAGCAGCTGGTTAACACCCACGATCATCTCACAAGAGCCATTTGCCTTTGGAAAGTCAGGAGGAAATTGTAGGATAAAACCAACTGAGAAACCTTAGTCATCCAGTTAAAATCATCAAATCAACTATTTTCTAGCCACCACCTATGTTTTTTCTAACTCAACTCTTTCTTTGCATGCAGACTAATAATGCTGCTGGGAAACATTAACACACTGACCCCTTAATATATGAATTCATAGACATTAATCTGGGTTATCAAAGTTTTTCTGGAAATAAACGAAAAAGATCAGCTACTTTCTTAGATAATTTCAAGAAGATTGGTTTGCATTTCTGTACCAAAATGGCCAAAGTAAACATGATGGGAGAAGTCCAATGACCATAAGTCCATATTATTATTCCCTGGGCATAACCAAAGCAGCCCTAGGGGAGGCATAAATCCCTCAAATGACGCTCAACAATAACTTTTAGGATCTAGTGAGAGGTGGGCACAGAACCAGATAAATTCTGCATACACAGAATTTATTTTATCAATTTCTAGAACTCACCTATTAAATTATGTGTGAATGGTAGTTTTTAAGGTACAATGACCACATGTATTTTTATGGCTAAGCCATAATGTAGTTGGCTTGCTCTGGTTTAGCATAATGGATGACTCCACTATGTGTTTAGTACAGTATTTAGTATTTATATGTGACTGTCTTGGCTTGTTCAACACACCAAAGTTAAAAAAGCATGACCTAGCAGAGTGTGTGACTCCAACCTATACAGAATGTTCTTTAAGCTCCAAAATTATATTTTAGTAGTTCCACCTGCAAGTATAAAATATATATTCCCCAATAAGGAAATAAATATGAAGAAATAAGTCCTAATGTGCATGTAGTGAATGTGCAGGAATGCCCTCACTCACATGCCTACTGACAGCCAGATGGCACCTGAGTTAGATCTACATCTTCCAGAGGAAGAGATGCTTTCTTTCCATAGAGCAAAAGTGAGCTTTTTCCTCAACCCCTCTGTCTCCAAGCAGCAGAGCTTTTGTTCTTTTGGGAAGTGCAGACAGTTCTCCAAGGAAAGGGAGAAAATCAAGCAGCTGAGTGGTAACAGGGGTCCTGAGCCTCCAGTAAAAGGAACAACTTCAAAAATGGGGGGGAGGGGGATACTCCAAACAAACAAACAAGAGACACGCTTCAGAGGCTTATATTTTCCTTTATATTTTTCTGTGGGAGATCCTTTTTAAATCCCTACTGTATCAGTGAATTGAACTCTACATTTTCATCTCCTTTACTATTGTTTTGTTTATAACTGCTTAAATCCAAAAAGGAATTTTTATCTGTTTCCCTTTTTTATAAAAATGAAGCTTGGTTTTATTTTTTTCTTGTGAGATTGGTTTCTCTCGCAGACGGGGGAGGGAGAAGAAGGGGTTGATTCTTTACCCATACCTCCAGGATACAGGGCCAGCAGATGTTACTATATAATTTATTTGATTTTCATTTCTCTTTTTTCAATTTGCTAGAAAAACAATACAGGTTGTGGAGCCCTGTCTCTTTTAAATGCCAGATTAGGGTGAGGATGCCAGCGAACCACTCTCTAGAAGAAAGGTAGTAAGAGTATGGACTACCAAGTTGTATAGCAAGGTAAGGAGCAAAACTAGAGGGTGTAGACCAGAGACGTTCTGGAAGGGGTTAAGATTTCCAATGTTTTCATGCCACAGATTCAGCCCTGCCGCCACTATCGTGCATTTGAAGGATGCTATTTCAGTAAAAACCTGGTGTTTTGTTTTGCTCAAACACTGTGTCAAGGAGATGGATACATTTATGCTTCTCTATAAATAGGCCTTCAGCAAAGGATCGTTACCTTGTCGTGGTGCTGGAGCTTGAGCACCTCAATGATGCCATGAGCTAAACCGTGAAGGGCCACCCAAGACGGGAAGGTCATGACAAAGAGGTCAGACTAAATGCGATCCCTGGGGAAGGTAATGGCAACCCACCCCAGTATTCTTGCCATGAAAACTAAATGGATCAGTACAACCAGAGATATGTCGGTATACCATCGGAAGATGAGACCCCCAGGTCGGAAGATGGTCAAAATGCTACTGGGGAGGAACAGAGGAGGAGTTCAACTAGCCCCAGACGTGATGACGCAGCTAGCTCAAAGCCGAAAGGACGGCTAGTGGCCGACGGTGCTGGTGGTGAACGGCGAATCCGATGTTCTAAGGATCAACACACCATTGGAACCTGGAATGTAAGATCTATGAGCCAGGGCAAATTGGATGTGGTTATTGCTGAGATGTCAAGATTAAAGATAGACATTTTGGGCGTCAGTGAACTGAAATGGACTGGAATGGGCCACTTCACATCAAATGACCACCAGATCTACTACTGTGGACAAGAGGACCACAGAAGAAATGGAGTGGCCTTCATAATTAATAGTAAAGTGGCTAAAGCAGTGCTTGGATACAATCCAAAAAACGACAGAATGATCTCAATTCAAATTCAGGGCAAGCCATCTAACATCACAGTGATCCAAATATACGCCCCAACCACAAATGCTGAAGAAGCTGAAGTAGAGCAGTTCTATGAGGATCTGCAGCACCTACTGGACAACACACCTAAAAGAGAAGTTATTTTCATCACGGGAGACTGGAATGCTAAGGTGGGCAGTCAAATGACACCTGGAATTACAGGTAAGCATGGCCTGGGAGAACAAAACGAAGCAGGACACAGTCTGATAGAATTTTGCCAAGACAACTCAATGTCCATAACAAACACCCTCTTCCAACAACCTAAGAGACGGCTTTATACATGGACTTCACCAGATGGACAACACCGAAATCAGATTGACTACATCCTTTGCAGCCAAAGGTGGCGGACATCTGTACAGTCGGTAAAAACAAGACCTGGAGCTGACTGTAGTTCAGATCACAAACTTCTTCTTGCACAATTTAGGATCAGACTAAAGAGATTAGGGAAGACCCACAGATCAGCTAGATATGAGCTCACTAATATTCCTAAGGAATATGCAGTGGAGGTGAAGAATAGATTTAAGGGACTGGACTTAGTAGATAGGGTCACGGAAGAACTCTGGACAGAAGTTCGCAGCATTGTTCAGGAGGCGGCAACAAAATACATCCCAAAGAAAGAGAAAACCAAGAAGGCAAAATGGCTGTCTGCTGAGACACTAGAAGTAGCCCAAGAAAGAAGGAAAGCAAAAGGCAACAGTGATAGGGGGAGATATGCCCAATTAAATGCAAAATTCCAGAGGTTAGCCAGAAGAGATAAGGAATTATTTTTAAACAAGCAATGCGCGGAAGTGGAAGAAGACAATAGAATAGGAAGGACAAGAGACCTCTTCCAGAAAATTAGAAACATCGGAGGTAAATTCCAGGCCAAAATGGGTATGATCAAAAACAAAGATGGCAAGGACCTAACAGAAGAAGAAGAGATCAAGAAAAGGTGGCAAGAATATACGGAAGACCTGTATAGGAAGGATAACAATATCGGGGATAGCAGTGAGCTAGAGCCAGACATCCTGAAGAGTGAGGTTGAATGGGCCTTAAGAAGCATTGCTAATAACAAGGCAGCAGGAGACGACGGCATTCCAGCTGAACTGTTCAAAATCTTGCAAGATGATGCTGTCAAGGTAATGCATGCTATATGCCAGCAAATTTGGAAAACACAAGAATGGCCATCAGATTGGAAAAAATCAACTTATATCCCCATACCAAAAAAGGGAAACACTAAAGAATGTTCAAACTATCGAACAGTGGCACTCATTTCACATGCCAGTAAGGTAATGCTCAAGATCCTTCAAGGTAGACTTCAGCAGTTCATGGAGCAAGAATTGCCAGATGTACAAGCTGGGTTTAGAAAAGGCAGAGGAACTAGGAACCAAATTGCCAATATACGATGGATAATGGAAAAGGCCAGGGAGTTTCAGAAAAACATCTATTTCTGTTTTATTGACTATTCTAAAGCCTTTGACTGTGTGGACCATAACAAATTGTGGCAAGTTCTTAGTGGTATGGGGATACCAAGTCATCTTGTATGCCTCCTGAAGAATCTGTATAACGACCAAGTAGCAACAGTAAGAACAGGCCATGGAACAACAGACTGGTTTAAGATTGGGAAAGGAGTACAGCAGGGCTGTATACTCTCACCCTACCTATTCAACTTGTATGCAGAACACATCATGCGACAAGCTGGGCTTGAGGAATCCAAGGCTGGAGTTAAAATCTCTGGAAGAAACATTAACAATCTCAGATATGCAGATGATACCACTTTGATGGCTGAAAGTGAAGAGGAACTGAGGAGCCTTATGATGGTGAAAGAAGAAAGTGCAAAAGCTGGCTTGCAGCTAAACCTCAAAAAAACCAAGATTATGGCAACCAGCTTGATCGATAACTGGCAAATAGAGGGAGAAAATGTAGAAGCAGTGAAAGACTTTGTATTCCTAGGTGCAAAGATTACTGCAGATGCTGACTGCAGTCAGGAAATCAGAAGACGCTTAATCCTTGGGAGAAGAGCAATGACAAATCTCGATAAAATAGTTAAGAGCAGAGACATCACACTGACAACAAAGGTCCGCATAGTTAAAGCAATGGTGTTCCCCGTAGTAACGTATGGCTCCGAGAGCTGGACCATAAGGAAGGCTGAGAGAAGGAAGATCGATGCTTTTGAACTGTGGTGTTGGAGGAAAATTCTGAGAGTGCCTTGGACTGCAAGAATATCAAACCAGTCCATCCTCCAGGAAATTAAGCCAGACTGCTCACTTGAGGGAATGATATTAAAGGCAAAACTGAAATACTTTGGCCACATAATGAGAAGACAGGACACCCTGGAGAAGATGCTGATGCTAGGAAGAGTGGAAGGCAAAAGGAAGAGGGGCCGACCAAGGGCAAGATGGATGGATGATATTCTAGAGGTAACGGACTCGTCCCTGGGGGAGCTGGGGATGTTGACAGCCAACAGGAAGCTCTGGCGTGGGCTGGTCCATGAAGTCACGAAGAGTCGGAAGCGACTAAACGAATAAACAACAACAACATAAATAGGCAAAAACAGAGTCAGTTACTGCATAATTATCTCACTTCAGGGATATCAAACCTTTTTGCTTATCTACAAAAAAAAAAAGACAAAAAGACCCATAGCAAATTTTTAAGTTACAGGAAGACAAATCCTGATTGAATGTTAGAAAAGACTTCCTAACAATAAGAGCAGCTTTACAGTAGAACCAATTACCCAGAGATGTGGTGAGCTCCCCTTCATTGGATGTGTTCAAACAAAGCAGCCATTTGTCTAGGATGCTTCACTTTTGATTTCTGTACTAACAGAGGCATGGACATGACACCTTCTAATCCTATGTCAAGATCAAATAAATGTGAAGGCTTTATTTTAATAGGCTGTTGCATAAAGCATGGAAATGGTGATATCACTATTGCTTTTTACTTCTTTGCTTTTGTCAAAACCTAGAAGAAAAAGGCAGAGCAGAAAAATAAATGATGAATAAAGAAGAATCCTGGATTCAAGCATAATGTTCAACAACATGTCAAAGACTCTACCACCTTACCCCCATCCCATACAGCTGATATACCATGGTCATGAAATCCCTCTGTTGTGAACATGGAATAGCTGCATTTTCCAGCTGGTATTAACCATAATTTGTGATTAACAATGATTTTAAATTTTGATTAGCATTACAGTGACTGGATAAATGGAATCTGCCACTCAAACAATGATTAAAGTACCCCCTCTCAGCCAGATACCTAACGGAGGGTGTGTAGCATGGAGAAGGGTGATGTTCTAATTCTCCATCTGTCAACCAAGAAGGACTAGTGAGATTTGGGTAGAAGAACGTGTAAAAGAGAAGCTCTGGGCCTATCCAAGTATACCTTCTAGTAATTGGAATGAGTGGTTTGAATAACAGTTATTTCAGCTGAAGAAATCTAAAAACATTCCTAAGAAATAAAACCTATATCAAAGAAGAAACACAGTTTTATTAACAACAGGCTTCTGACTTAATACTGAGAAAAGTTAACTTCAGAGGACCTTTACAACCTGAGTGATAAGCTTTATTTTTATTCTTGTTTCTAAATTTTATTAGTTATTCATTCAATTTATATCCCATTTCATTTGGGAACTCAAGATAATGTACCTAGCATTCCCTCCTCCTATTTTTCCCACAACAGCAGCCTTGTGATATAGTATGGCTGAGAGAAAGTGAGTGGTCCATGGGCTATGGCTGAGGCTGTGACTAGAACCTGGATCTCTTCCCAGGTATCAGTTTATTGTCTTACTCACTACACCACACTAGTTTTCAATATACCTAGTACCTATTTTGAGAAGACAGGACACCCTGGAGAAGATGCTGATGCTAGGGAGAGTGGAAGGCAAAAGGAAGAGGGGTCGACCAAGGGCAAGATGGATGGATGATATTCTAGAGGTGACGGACTCGTCCCTGGGGAGCTGGGGGTGTTGACAACCGACAGGAAGCTCTGGCGTGGGCTGGTCCATGAAGTCACGAAGAGTCGGAAGCGACTAAACGAATAAACAACAAGTACCTATTTTCTCTTCAGATTCACCAAGTCGCACTACTAGATGTTAACAGAAACGTTCTAAATTGGGAAAATATTTGCTGATGGCAGCAAGACCAGAAGGGATCTTATATAACTCCCTAGAGGAATATATTCCCAGTATTTCCCAGGGAATACCCACCTAAACAACCTACTGGTTCCCAACAAGCACCAACCAGAATTATTTACACAACAGATTTAATCTTAGGGGGATCCTCATGTTTAAGCAGTAGCATGGGACAGGATTAAAAAGGCAGCAAGTGCATACACAACCACTTCTAACAAATGTGTTCACTGACAAGCTGTGTCTAAAACAAACCAGGATCACAAGGAGAAACCATGGTTTCAAATTATGGCTTTGTTTCTTCTATGGGACTGGATCACATATTATGCTAAGGCAAAAAAAAAAAAGCACAATATGGGAACTAGTCTTTGTTTCACTCACTTGAAATATTTTGATTTACTATATATTCACTTCCTCAATGCTTTCTGTCTCCCATGTCCAGACTACACATGTAATTGCCAAGAAAACCACACAGCATATAACTGTTTCTCTGTGTATACCTTTATATCTGCATGCTATAGCATTGTTAGGATTTTGTTCACTCTTTAGATACTGATATCCATTTAATGCAGAGGAAGGCAACCATTTTGGGGCCAAGGGCTACACACTTGTGCAGTAGGCTGTAATTGCAAAGTAGGCCTGGCACAGGAAAAATAAAGTAGGGGCAAGGTAAAAGAGGTATATTATACCATTTTTATTAATGTAGTTGAATATTTTGCAAGTCAAAGATGTCAACTTGTCAAGTCTAGCTAAAATATTCATTCTGTAAAGTTAATGCTTTGAACAAGAAAGATTTGTGGGATAGGGCTATGTGATGGATACCTATAGCTATGCTTCTATATTTTTGAATACATTTTATTTATGTTTGTTCACACAAGGAATTTCTTTTTACTACATTTACCAAGCAGTTCAGCTGAAAGAGCAAAAGAATGCTTGTATCACCTTTTCTAAGTAACAATACTTTGCATTGATAATTAGGGCTTAGTATCCTTGGAAAGCCAGCCCTGCAAGTCTTATTTTCATATCTAATAAACAGGAACCACATTAAACAGGTTCAGAAACTTGCTGTACATAATTTGTAGGGAAGGAGGGGGAAAGAGACACCTCTTCCCTCCGAAGTTCAATTTCACTAATTCATATTATGTTAATTTTACATTATGTAAAACCCTAAATGACACTGTCAACAACTACTCATAATTGGAACAAGAATATTTTTGCTCCCAAGGCTCTCATTCAGCACAGACTTGGAGCGGCCATCTATAGTGATGAGAATGTTGTTCAGATTCCATGCTCAAATTGCTCCTTGGCTGTGATTATTGGTCTATGTGCCAATTTTAAATCAAGCTTACTTACTTGCTGCACTTGCATGTAAAATGCTTACTGGGTGGCTCTTGAGCCCTTCCACTGTTATGGTACGGCTGTTAAAAAATTTAAAGAACTGAAACCAATGTTATATAAGTACTGCTGCTGACTTCAAGAATATAATACCAGGTTACAATCCTAATATTGAACTATTAATCTAACTTCCCTAACAAATATAGTTAGGATTTAGTTATCAAGGACTGGGTCATGCACTGCACTCCTGGGCAACTCTGGTTCATTACTAATTGCGTACATGGCAACACATCATGGCTTCCCGTTAACGTATCATCCATCACCATCTGTAGCAGCCTTCCTCAACCATTTTACCCTGGAGGAGCCCTTGAAATAATTTTCAGGTCTCAGAGAACCTTGCATAAAAATTGCAAAATAATATGAATATTTCACAAGACAATTCCCTTCTAAACTACACAATCCACATTTTACATTGTTTACAACAACAGCAAAGTGGCAAGCCAGCACTGAGTCATGGCATGTAAAAACTTCCATCACTGAGAGTGTTAGCATTGTGTGGCACATATAGTTTAAATAAATACATACATACATAAATAACAATCTCTTACAGAACCCTTAGTGATCTCTTGGGAAACCCCAGTTGAGAAAGGCTAGTCTATAAAAAAAAAGTTCCAAAATCTAAATACAGGTACCAATCAAATATGAGGGGAATGTACCATCTAAGCACCAATCTTACACCAAGGATTCTCCCAGTGACAAAACGTTTGAGGTGAGTCCAAAGATGATCAACACAAGAAGAGAAGTCACAGCGAGGGGTCTCATTTGTGAAAAGAACTGAGTGTTTAAATGCCTGGGTGTAGTTTAGATCCACAGACAATACATGTAACTAGACAAATAATGAACAGCAATCCACAATTCAAAGCCAGGATAATACCAGACACTATTTTTAATTAGGCCCAACACAAGCTGAATATATTGAACATCTGATAAACCAAAAAGCACAGTCACACTGAAAATTACAGATTGGTATGACAGTATTATATAGTTACTCCTCACAAAATATTGACATGCCTGATGTTGAGTAAGCACTGCAGTTGCACTGCTTGTTGTGTAAACTTTTCTTCATTAAGGGCAACAGCAAACATGGAAGGTAAACAGTAAGAGTTTACATATTAAAAGAAGGACTTCAAACTTGTAAAAAAAAACCCAATATCATTTAAATGAAAGTAACAAACCCTCATTTTTTGACAGATTCCATTGTATTATTTTTTCCATGGTGGTTTTGAGTCTTAAAAAAGAAGCACCTAATCAAGCAACTACTTTAACCTTATTTGGTAGTTTTTTAAAGGGTGAGCAGTTCTTATAGAAATAACTGGTATCCACTGTACATTTTGTTAAGAATCAAGTCTTTCTTCAGGTATATGGAATAAACAGTGTTGGTTTTCTTGGCATTTCAAAAAAATGTAACATTGGAATATTATATTTTCATCCCACCTTCAAATACAAACATATATAAAGAGAGGAAACATACATAATACTCCAGCCTCCTATAGAGATAATATAGAATGAAGACCAACAGTTTTGAACATGCTGACCCTCTAAGGGCCACAATAGCTATTTGAAGGAATATATGATAGAAAAAGTGCAAAGTTTTGCACAAAAAAGCAGGGCTGCTTGAGGACTTTTATTTTTTTTGGAAAGTGTAGATGAAGTGCCCTTACCATTCTTCTTGGATGTATTTAAAAATTGGAAGTTATCTGCCAGATTTTGCCCTTTTCCAAATTTCCCCTCATAGTTGTCAACTGTTTAAAAAATACCTATTTAACATGCATATATCTTCTGAGTCAAAAGGCACCATTTAAATAAGGTTTTTCAATCCCTTTTGGAATTTATCTTTGATGAATAAATAGCAAAGATGCAAACTAGAAACAGGGATATCACACCATGCTTACAAAAAAGAAGAGCAATGAGGCAGAACTTATTAGACTATTATCTATTAATTAGATTATTAAACTCATGGTCACCCACAAATATATTCTAGCACTTAACTGCATATCACACAGTTATGTGGAGGAGGATCCAAAGTGAATTCATAGCAGAAATTTGAAGTCTAATGTCCCTTCCCCACTTAACTGCACAGGCATACATCTCCTTAAATAGGCACACTGTTTCATAGTGATTCACAGCATACCCGTGGAAAAGGACCATACCGATAGTAATATTTACCAAGGCTGTGTCAGTATAACGCATTGAGTCTCAAGAGAGTTAATCATATTTTAGCCTGGCATACTGGACAAACTCAGCACACGTAATTAATTTACGGTTCAGTGTGCTCTGCAATCCAGGAAATTTGAGTTCCATTTGAATACAGTCAAAGATACTGAAAAGCACCATATGAAAGTTCTGTTTCTTAAAGCTGAAGAGGTCTTCTGTAGTGTGGAAAGCATAGAGAAGACATCTGCCTGAAGTAGAGAAGAGTGTTCTCAACATGTTTTGTTTTGCTTGTTTATCATTATATGGATGTTTCTTTTATGGTTTTGTATACTGTTTAGGATGTCTTCCTTCACCCATAACTGGAACAATATGTTCATAACCCTGAACAACTGCCAGTAAACAACCTCTGACTTCCCCTCCACGCCCAGCCAGTTTCTATCTTCATTATCTACCACATCTCATTTTCCCTGCAGGTTCTACTACTAACGTCTGGTCTTTCCAATCAGCAACAGTACAACTCCTTAAGAGTAATGCACTGTAGAAAAGCCTAAGAGTAGTGTAATTTTAAGACAAAAAGCTGTGCCTCATTCTCTAACTCTACAATATACCCTTAATCATATTAGGATTTGTAAGTAAAGGATTAATCTAAGATATAATGCACAAATATATATCATCTTTTCTCAACTGTGCAACCTCTTGATGAGCTGCAATTAAAGCTCCCAGAATTCCAACTCAACAAGGATGGACAAGAATTATGTGCTGCAAATCACAAAACAGTGGATGGATGCTAGGCTGAGGAAAACAGTACTCCCTCCAACTGCTTTAGCTGATGCTTGACTCCACAGTGTAGATCATTTGCCCAAACTCAGTACTCAATATGTCATGAATTGGAGGTCCAAATATTCTGGGAGCAAGAATTGGGGCTACTTAGTATAGAGCTTGTTTTTCTCCATATCTGTATGAACACATTCTACACACATACCCATGTATCTAAGAAAGAAGACTCTACTCAACTTTACCTTGCCAGAAGAAAATCTATTCAACTGCAACGCAATCTGCAATTACCCAGAGGTGAATTCAATACAATTCAAAACAAGACCCAGGTGAATTCAATACAATTTACTTCTGAGTAGATCAAATTCAGGACTGCACAAGCCGGCTTCGCTTATCCTCCCAACAGAGAAACATTACAGTCCTGGGGCTCTCTTTAAATTCCACTTATCTTCAATAGAAAGCAGCTGAAGGAAACAAACGGAACAGCTGCAAGAACCTACCAGGTTTTTTTTAGCACATACCGTAACCTCTCTCTAGGCTTTTTAAATTATATCATTATTTTTAAAAACAACGTATGAGACGCCCTGAAGTTGCACCAGGAAATCTACCTGCACGTAAAAAGAACCCGATGCCGCCCATTCAGGGAGTTCCGAAGGGCCGGGGCGAGAAACATTTCATCACTGAAGCCGAAACCGCAGATCTGCTTTCATTTCCGCCTCTGTCAGGATGGGACTTTGGGGCAGCTCTTTCACATCCTGTTTTCTTATTTTAAGCCCAACAGAACAAAACACCCCCGCGAGCAGGTGAAACGCGCCTGGCGACACAATTCCGAGGGCGAAAGAGCGAGACAAACCCTTCGTGGCGGGCGGCCCCAGCCAACCAACCAGCCAACCAAGGCTCGCCGGCGCCTCCAACCAAGCGCCACCTGTGTAGCCGCGTTCCGGGACTACGGAGAGAGCGAACTGGGAAAGCCTTCGCCGGCTCAGGCAACACAGCCTGAGAAGCCCGCCCTGGAAGGGCGCCCGCCCGCCCAGCTGCCGGTCTTTCCAGAAGCGCCTCAGGATGCCATGCTCAACAGAATGGGGCAAAAAAATCCGAAGCCCAATCACCCGAAAGCCTAAGCCTTACCGCCAGCCTGGTTCAGCACGTTGGTACAGACAGTTGCAAAAGAAGAGGGCAAGCCCAGGGGCGGTGGAAAAGCGCTCCGGCCGCGGCTCCTTCTCTTCTTCCCGGGAGCCAGGCGCATGCCGCCAGCTCCCCCCTCTCGTTGCGCGCGGCAAAGTGCGCGGCTCTGACTGCGGGGACCGATAGACTGACCGCCCGCTCGAGCCGAGGGCGGCGGGGCTGGGCGGGGCTTCCAGCCAAGCTCTTTCACCCAATGGGAAGACGCCGAAAGGGAGTTCTGTCACTCCGAGCTTGCACGCGGGAGCGCTGCGGCGGCTTCCTGCTTTGGTACTTAGGAAGAAGCCTGCGTATTCATAGAAAAAGTCAGGGTTGCACCGGGGAGTTCAACACCTGTTAAAAGCTACCAGTTCCATGACTCAAGATGCCACCAGGGGCTTTCTAAGACTCGAAGAGGGTCGCGGGCAGAAGATTGATTTGACCTCCCCGTTTATTTCCAACGCCATCCTGTTTTTCTCTTGTCTATTGCCCACTAAAGTCAACCCTCCAATAAATAGGTTGACTGGAATAATGGATAATATTTCATTTTATTTTTAACATACTCGTTTTACTGTTTTTAATGAAAAGTATTGATCCATCTAAGTGTTGCAAATAATTCTTCCACATTGGAGACAGGTCTGTTTCTCCACTGACGATCCTAAACCTGGTCCTGAATGCAGCCCTGTTCACACCTCAGCACATACTATTCCATGACAAAATTCTGCACTTGTACGAAGCAAAAGTAAGATACCAGGGATGTATGTTTTCACTGCCAAACTAGCTTTGTTGGGGGCGGGGTTTATGCCCCTTTCCCAGATGCTGCCTTGAACGCTATTTCCCATGTTCTCAAAGTACATCCTGACCTTTTTGACTGATTCTGTGCCATCAAATAGTTTTCAACTCCTAGCAACCACATAAATGTTCTCCATGACAATTTGTCCCTGGCCTGGTCTTTCAGGTCTTCTAACGGTGCATACATGGCTACTGTAACTAAGTCCATCCACCTCGCTACTGGTCATCACTTCTCTTTCCACCTATCCCAGCACTAGGGCCTTCTCCAGGAAGCCAGGTCTTCACAGAATGCATCCAAAGCATGGTAATTTGAGCCTGGCCTTTACTCTAGTAATTATAATTAGAACAATGTAATATTCCTCTATCCTGCTCTGAGAGCAAGGGGCTTCTTCTTCTTGAATAAGCATGCATAACACTATGACATTGAATTGAGATATTTTACCATCATATGCAAGGCACCTGAATTTTCTGACTACAGCAAGACAGCTGGGAGAAGACACCCCCCATTGTTTCTGCTTAGTAATTTTAACTTGCCTCTGAAACAACATTTGCTTTATTATTGTCCATGCCTCACTTTCATTGTAGACACCTGTGAGCAAAAAGTTAACATGACCTAATTATTCCTGGAATGTTTCATATTATCTCTTTCTAGAAATATATTAACACATTTGCATTTAACATTACTTTCAAACATAAACATATAGGACTCTGGGGCACTTTCTTAAGATTAGTTGCACTAAATAGTATGTTTTAATATTCCTTGATTCCCACCAAATTACAGAATGGAATACAGGTTTAGTCAGTCACATTAGGTTTCTAAGAAAATCACAGCATAATAGTTTGGTCTAGTGGTTAAGGTACCAGGCTAGCAACCAGGAGGCTGTGAGTTCTAGTTATGCCTTAGGCATGAAAGCCGGCTGGGTGACCTTGGGCCAGTCACTCCCTCTCAGCCCAACTCACCTCACAGGGTTGTTGTTGTGGGGAAAATAGGAGGAGGAAGGAGTATTAGGTATGTTCGCTGCCTTGAGTTATTTATAAAAATAATAAAGGTGGTATAGAAAATAAATAATAAATAATATTTTGAAAAGCAGGGATAGAATAAATTGTATGCTATATACACTGACTTCTAGCACTTTTTAATTCATCACTGTGCCAAAATAACAGTAATGAGAACATTTTTTATCATTTCAATGTTGGCTGGATATCCAATGAAAATGCTGTAAGTCACAAAGAAGTCAGAAAGCTTAAAGATATTGGTATAGCCATACAATCAGGTTGTCTTGTCAAGAATGAGAGGCACCAATTGTTTCTGAAGGGCAAGGACAGACAGTATGGTCTTTTACTCACCTCTGGCCCTCTGCCAGTTTTTTCCTGCTCTGAGTTGAACGGACAGTAGTGTTTCCAGCTTGTGCTGAGTCTGACATTGCTATTCAGTTTGCTTACTGTGTTCAGAGGCAAGAACATCCCCTTACCTCATTTTCCCAGCTATTCCTCAGTGAAGTCCGCTGCAATTAATGTTTCAGGCCTTTCTTGGTGGCATTGTGGTTACAATATTTGCTCAGCATGCAAAGAATTCCCAGGTTAAAACTCAACAGAAATATTTTAATTGCTATTTTTTATTTTCCTAAGCTACTTATGTTTTCACTGTTTTTTTTTAAGTCAGTGCACCTGTAAACCATTTCATCATTTTTCCGGCCACTTGACCTAGGTTTTTCGGGAAAGAGATTAATTAAAAACACATTCCTGCCAGGTTTCAAACCAGGGACACTCTGGAGATCAAGCAAGTGATATAATCATTATGATATTGAGAAAGACCTATAAAAGAAGCTACAACAGACCTTCTTGTGGAAAAACTAGAAAATGGAAGTACATTATTTTTATTCATTATTTAGGGTTTTTTTTAAATTTCAGGGATGTTTGTTGTGCCTGCATATATATGCATTTTGATGCCTTAACTTTATATCTATCATCTAGTTATTTGATTTTGCATATCTATAAAACATTATTTGAAATGATATGTACATCTAGCTTATATGTAAGCCATCTCAACAGTATTTCCCCATGCTTTAAGCACAGGTTTTGGTTTGGCTAAAAATGTCTTTGGAACCTGGAACAACTACCCTTTCTGGTTAGCAATAATCAAAATTTAAAACCAAATTTAATGACTAAACCCCAACTGCAGTTGAAGAGCCACATAGGACAGGGATGAGTACCTAGCTGTATTGTGTGATTATGCTCTCCAAGTAAAATGTTTAAAAGAAAGAAAAATGTGCTAGTAGTGGGCACATGTTTTTACTGTAATTCAGTTGAATTACGATAGATATATAGTACGTAGGTTCATGGTGATCCAATCTTTAAAATTTCACTAGGATTCTGATCAGATATGGATAAAAGATAAAAATTCCCGTGCTATGTTATCATTTGATAGATAGATTTCATATGGCTGCAAGTTTTATATGGTTAAAAAAAGTAAGTTTTTTTTCTTTTTGCTTACAGATCACAGCTCTAAGTAAGAATAGCAAAAGTCCATCTGAGGAAGAAATAGTCATAGAATTTAGAAATGATTCATAATATATACCAAATTTATTTTATTTAATACTGCAGTTTTGTGCCCATTTTCCTGGAAGTAAAATCTATCCAATATAAGAGAATATTTGTAGCTTGGGGTTGAACTGTGGAGTCCTTGGTGCTCTCTAAGCTTGGTTGTTTGCTTGCAGATGTTTCTCACTGATTATGTTGCCTAGCCAGGTAATGAAATGTCTGCAAGCAAACAACCAAGCTCAGAGAGCACCAAGGACTCCACAGTAAAATCTATTGAAAACAATAGACCTTCCAAGCTGAAACTTCCACTTTACATTTGTTAATCTTGTCAGACGTCTGCAAACTGCAAATCTGATACCAGATGCTGCTCTCAGTCAATTGACTTTTTTTTTCAGCTGCACAGATGGCCCTTCCTTTGTCTGGTGAGATCAGAAATATTAAGCACCGACACAACATTCAGCTCTTCTTCAAGATACCTTTCTGTCATATCTATGCTGTGGGCTGTGTTGCTATTTGTATTTGCTCATCTTTCATAGCCATAGATTATAATAATCTATTTTTATATCATATGCAGAAATCTTCCTCCCTCCTCACCATAGGAGATGAGCTTTGTAATTTAAGATTTTCCAAATACTTTGAATTTCTTATGTACTTGGAAGTTAAGAGTTTAATTAGTAAGGCACTTGTTTTTGAAGGAAGGTGACTATACAGCTATATATGCAAGATAAATGCAATGCAAAAGAGTTTTTTTGGTCAGGGAGGTGATAAATAGTCTGATTTAACTGCCATTGCCACTCTTGCTTAAACTTTGTAGCAATGTGTAGTAAGAAATCTACATGAAGGGATCACTTTCTTGTCATCTCTACAAGTTTTGTTCTAATCAGGACTGTTCTTGACAGGTTCTCAGAAATATTGAACTTGATAGTGATGATCAATGGGACAGACCTTTGTAAGAGAGACAGAAGCTCTTCATTGGACTGCTACTTTAAAAACAGAGCATAGTGTAGCTTTTACATTTGGTGCTATGCTGCAATTTACAGTAGTGGCGTTGCAATGATGAGAACTGGGCAGCCATATAAATCTAAATAAATAAATAGCAGTTGATTTTGCTAGGATGCATTATGGCAGCTGCACTGTATTAAGCATCTTATTCCAGTTTTGAAGCACTTTAATCCAGTTAATGTAAACATCAGAGTTGATTGATGGTCTTTATCTTAGGGCAAAACCAGGCAACATAGTGCCCTTAAGCACCACTGTGTCAACAGACCTCTCCTTTGGTGACCACCACTGACTCTACCCCAGCTGAGTTTCTTTCTTTCTTTCTTTCTTTCTTTCTTTCTTTCTTTCTTTCTTTCTTTCTTTCTTTCTTTCTTTTCCTTCCTTCCTTCCTTCCTTCCTTCCTTCCTTCCTTCCTTCCTTCCTTCCTTCCTTCCTTCCTTCCTTCCTTCCTTCCTGTATGTATAAAAGATCCTTATAATCAAAGCCAAAATTAAATTCAAAATTACTGTGTTAGAAAGGGAAGCATCAATCTCTAGAAACCTACTTATTTACAAAAATCCCTCTGAGCTCTCAAGGCCAACAGAAGAGAAAAATGGTGGGTGGCTAAAGCTCAATGCTTTACATGCAAGTATAACTACTTCCCTGAAAAAGGAAAGGGTAAGCATCCTCGCTAGTTAGAATGCATGTCAGGAACAAGCTCAGCAGTTTGGTCTCTGGCAAGGAATCCTTTGTAGCTGGCCATACACACTTTTCAGTTACCTTTGTCCAAGGTAAGGTGGCCCCAGCATTCTAATCTAGGCTCATAAAGAAAGTGTTGGACCACTCTGGTCATTCTGGTTCCTCTTTTCTGCATAATGGCATTCTTTTGTGTAAGGGAGAAGTAACATCTGAAACTAAGTTACTGGACCACATTGCTATATTCCTAATGGAAATACTTCTGAGATATTAGCTTGATGAATTGTCATTATCATTGTTATTACTCACATTTCTGGGAATCTATTTAAAATGTCCTTCAGGCCTCTTTCAGACTTAGCTCAAAGCCTGGCTTGTTACACTTACACTCTGAACTCTTATTTGTGGCTTATTCACAGATTATATTGTCAAGATAATTTCTAGTTTATGTACGGTCTCACAGCAACATTACAACTGAAGCAGTTGTAACCTTGCAGTGGGAAAAAAATTTAAAAATGTAAAGATGGTTCTACTAAATATACTTAGGAAAATTCCATGGAAATTCAAGTAAATACAGTTAGGATGAGTCTCTTAGCTTTCTTTGAGTTGCAAAGAGCATAACTGTTGTAAAATAGCCAGACGAAAGCTTCTCAAATGACCACTTCCCTTTCTTTCTGTTGGCAAATAACAAATCTATGTAGACATCATGCTTATTCTTTCTTATGATTAAGAAAGCAATGATGTATTCATGTCTGCTGGCTCCGTCTAGCTGGTACAACTTGCAAACAACTGGTTAGTACAACATTTAATGTGTCATTCAGATGCAGAGTACATGCTACTTCTGTATTCAGCTAATCAGAACAACATAAATTGCAGTATATTTGTTTATGGCTATGTTTTCTGGTTACTGAGAAATAAGCCATTGTCTGCATTTGGAAAGACATGAAATCCCAAATTAGCCTTCCCCAACCTCTAGACTGTCCTCTAGATTTGTAGTCTTCAATTCCAAAATACTCTGTCCACCATGACCACTGCCTGAATTCTGGAGTTGAAATCCAATGATTTGGATGACCCCAAGACTGAGAAAGGAACGCGGTGGCGCTGCGGGTTAAACCGCTGAGCTGCTGAGCTTGCTGATCAGAAGGTTGGCGGTTCCAATCTGCGTGACGGGGTGAGCTCCCGTTGCTAGTCCCAGCTCCTGCCAACCTAGCAGTTCGAAAACATGCAAATGTGAGTAGATTAATAGGTAGCGCTTCGGCGGGCAGGTAACGGCGTTCCGTTCAGTCATGCCAGCCACATGACCACGGAAGTGTCTACGGACAAACGCCGGCTCTTCGGCTTTGAAACGGAGATGAGCACCACCCCCTAGAGTTGGACACGACTGGACTTAATGTCAAGGGAAACCTTTACCCTTACTAAGACTGAGAAAGGCTGCTCTGAACTAACGATGATTTTATTTTATTCAGTTTATAAGCTAATTTTATATTTACTGTTCTAATTGACTACTGTTGTTGTAAACTGCCCAGAGTCCCTCTGGTGGGAGGAGATGGGCGGTGACAAATTTGATAAATAAATAAATAAATAAATAGAATGACTCAAAGCAATCTACAGAAAGTTAAAAACAACCAAATAAAACCAAAACACCACACCAGAGAAATACAAAACATGAAAAAAGAATTAAGATGCTTGGTCCTGGGGTCTCCCCATTTTTTAGAACCAGATTTTTTAAAAATTCCCTAAACGAAAGCAGGGTTGAGGCTGTAAGGACCTTGGGCACCAATCTTAAATGGGGAAGTGCAATTCATCCAAGATTAGAGATGGAAAACCCCACATCATGAGAGATGGGGTTCAGTTCCTATCATCCCTAGCCAACCAAAACAATGCCTATGCCCCAGATGGGATACAAATGGCTTCAGATGGGAAAAGCAGTTCTACCCATTTAGCAGGGAGGAAGCTCTATTGAATATAATGGGACTCACCTCGATATAGACTTCTATCTTGATCAAAGGCATTGTCCAGTTGTGAGTACGGAAGAACAATATTGCCTCTTGGAAGAAGATGTATTTCAATGTATTTCTTTATCTTTCTGATGATTAGTATTAAGAGAATAAATTATGCAAATTTCTTGGCACTTGTAGGTGTGAAATCTAGTCCAAGACTCCCTGGTGAGAATGACATATTCTTTGCATCATCTGCCACTATCTGGGCAACCTGCCTTCTTCCTGCCACAAGGAGCACTTCTCTAGTCTTTTCCCTTTTGCTTAGATGAATAATTTGGAGAAATATAACAGGCACTGAAAAAAGAGGGAACAGGCTTAAATGAGGATGGATTGCACTCATCCTTCAAAATCTGAACTGGGTTTCTCACAGTCAAGCACACCTGGCCTGATTTCCTCTCTCCAGTGCGCTCAAGAATGTATCCTGGAAAGCATCTGGTTTTCTCTTGTGACTGCAATCTGAAGGGACAAGCAGCAAGGGCAGATAAACCATCTCTCAGGAAGTTCAGCCCTATGACGAGTTTTCCCTCTGATGTATTCTTTTAAAAAAATCTTTATAGCCTGCCCCTTTCCAGAGGATCTTGTGGCAGGTTTACAATCCATAGAAATAGAATAAAACTTAAATCAAAGTTAGTTAATTAATTTTAAAAGCTGTGACCTTTATTAAGCTCTGCTCCATTCAGTGCTTTCAAGTTTCAGTAATATAAGTAGTTCAGCCCTCTTATCTACTATCAAATAATGATGAAGACTTCTTACAAACTGACCTAGCATTTGAAAGTAGGACTGTAAGCCCAGAAGGCAGACTGGCTTGGCAAACTCAACCTTGAGAGTGTTGGAGGTCCCAGCAAATCAGCATGCCTCATTAGTATATGGATGAGTTCGTTCTAGGATGCTATTCTCTACATGCTTCTGGAGGAAGCTGTTTGTTGTCCCTCCCACATTCCTTAGGTTCTGCCTTCTTCCACCATCTGAGAAGGAAGCATGCAGCTGCTGCTTCTTCCATCTGGGGCCATGCATGGGCCTAGAGTCAGGAGGTTCCCCCTTTCTGCATGCAGCCTTTAGCAGCAATGAAGGCTAAGGGTTAATTCAGTTTTGGGAAAGAAAGACGAACAAGAATCATTTTCCTGAATGGATGTAACTGAACCAAATAAATGAGTAAGACTTTTTTTCCCCTTACTTTTGAACCTACTTTGTCTAAGTGTGTAATTATTTATGCTTGGGTGGGCTAAGTGTATAAGATCAATAACCCCTATTTCTCTAACGTGCTCATTAGTGCTATTTTAGATAATATTCTTCTCAATGCGTGTCTTTTCACTGTATTAAGCTCTGCTCCATTCAGTGGTCCTGGCTTCAGAGAGATGGAGCAGGGACCAAAATGCAGAATAGTTTTCAGGTTTTCTTGACTTTCTGCCTAGCCCCTTTCCAGTGCCATAGCTCCCCCTTCCCAAAATCAAATCAACAGGGATACCCTCTTTCTAATTTCTTCTTGTGTGACGCCAGTGTTCCAGAGCCATATACTCAGTAGTAATATACCTTTGTATGACAAACAAGAACACAACAAACAAGAAATACACCAACCCAAATACAAAACCAAAACAGAATTACTGGAGTGGCATGTCCTTAACTCTTTAGGGGCAATCTCCTTTGGAGGTGGCTCTTCTGGCATCCACAGAACAGCCAGTCCTTTGTAGCTCAGGCATCTGCCAGAGCCCATCAAAGGAGGTCAGATGAGAAAATGCTGAATTCCTGCCTCCAGGTTTCTAGAAGCAATAGGAAGATCCCTGTGTTGCAGCACTCTCCCCAACAGGGCACCATGCTCTCTCACCCAGGTTTCAGTAATATAAATAGTTCAACCCTCTTATCTACTATTTACTACTAGACAACCGAGGTCAAAGGCCGAACAGACTGTCCAGGCAGATGTTGATCCTCTTTCTTGCAGAAGTGGAGTTCTGTGCTGCTGAGTAATGCTAAGGCTCTGTAATTATAAAGACCCAATAAGCTGCAAAACAGCCCAATATTTCTTTAGATTTAACAGCCATGAGCTAATGGTGTCCTTCAGGTCTTATGAACTGTGTATCTCACAACCAATTCATCCATGTTTGTTTTAGAGGAAACAAACCAACCAATACAAATTAATTTTCATCTATGGAGTGAATATGATGCAACACCAACTCTTTAATGAAATATTAATCAGGGAACACATTTTCTATAGCTGATGATACTTGAAATATGTTCTGAGTGCTCATCCAATTTACCAGTCTAAACGAGAAAAAAAAAAAGCAAGATTCTTATACCTCCTACCTTTTCTTCATGTTGGATAAATCATCTGACTTATTTTATATAAATGACAAAATACTGGGAGTAATAAACTGAAAGATAATTGTCATGTTACAAGTAAATATAGTTTAAAATATAAGGTGGGGAAAAGTGAAGCTATAATAAATCAAGGTTCTAGCTTTGTTGTTTGAGGCTGTTACTTCTTTCTGTTGAAGTAGGCAGGTGTCCATGTTCCGAAAGCGGCCAAGGTCTCTCCAATCTTCATCTAGCCACTAACCAAACACCAGAGCAAAGTGAGAGATCAGATGGTGAGTGCCAACTCCCTATGTTATCTATTTGGAAACAGCCTGGGATGGTAAAGGTCCAAGGGGAGTCTGGTAAATGTCACAGATAAATGCTTGGAATTCCTTGAACCAAGGACAAAGAAGCTGACATACAAAAAGGGTATATGTAATCTTCCCTGTAATGGAAGCAGAGATAAGCAGCTTGGGAAATAGTGCATGAATCTAACATATAACCTGAACCCACCAAGACAGCATTTCCTTGGAAGCTTTAAGCTACTGCAAAGCACCAAGCATAGAAATGTTTGCCTCAAGGTGCAGTCAGTCTGATTATGTATGTGTGGAAATGGATGGAGATCCCATTCAGATAGGAACATGTTTTTACTTTATGAATATTATGCAGAATAGGAAGCAGTACCAGTGGGAGATTTTAAAAAAATATACGATGTTTGTTAGGCTCCAGAATACACTGTAATAAAATATAGGTAATAATAGTAGTTGACATACAGATTCTAGAGTAGCTTTTTCCAACCTGATGCCCTCTTGATGTATTGGAACTAAGATTTCAGAAATCATGTGCTGATTGGAAATTCTGAAATTTATCCAGCATATATCGAGTCATATTATTGCCTATTTTTAAGATGTTTGTTAGCATCTCTTACATTATAGCTGTTGTCATCTGATCATAAGGACAGGATAGTTCTAGACCATCTAGACATTTAATAATGTTAGTAAAGCATGTTAGTAAAGCAATTCTGGATAAACCTACTTCTTAAAATTCTATGATACATTTGTTGAGTGTGTCAGCACTTCAAGGTAGACCAGACTTGGAAACCAAAGTTATGAATACTAAAACTACTTTAATTATAGGGTTACAGTATCAGAATCTTGCAAGTCTGAAAGTGCCTCCCCCATCCCTGCCTTGAACTACAAGAGAACTAAGGAGGGTCAAGTCTGAGATGTTTTCTCAAATTATATTCCTGCTTTGGACTCAGATTTCTTTAATCTGACCATTGTCTTGGTTGCAACTTTTCCTCCTGTTCCTCAAGGTTATTCTCACAGCCCATTACAAGTGTAAGCTTAAACATGGAAATGATATATGAACAGTCACTCATGCCCTGGCCATCTCCCATATAGACTACTGCAATGCGCTCTACATGGGGCTACCCTTGAAGAGTATCCGGAAGCTTCAGCTGGTCCAGAATGCAGCTGCACGGGTTATTCTAGGTGCCCCAAGATCGGCAGATATAACACCTTTACTGTGCAAGCTGCACTGGGTGCCAGTTTGCTTCCAGGTCCAATTCAAGGTGTTGGTTATGACCTTTAAAGCCCTACGTGGCATGGGGCCAGCTTTCCTGAGGGACCATCTCATCCCCTTAACATTGACCCGTCCTACCCGGTCACGCAGAGAGGGCATGCTGCAAATCCCGCCGGTTAGGGAATTCCACCTGGCGGGGTCCAGGAAGTAAGCCTTCTCCGCAGTGGCACCTGCCCTGTGGAACATTCTGCCCCCAGAGGTAAGGCAGGCCCCCACACTCCTGGCCTTCTGGAAGGACTTGAAAACCTGGTTTTGCTGCCTCGCTTGGGGTGGGAGAGGTAATAGCTTGTCTTGGGGGTGGCTAGCACCATAGATCTTTCCCACCGAATAAGAATGTTGCCCCTTGAGTTTGGTGTTTTTCTTATTCTTATTTATTGGTTTATTTTTTGTAATTTATATTTTATGATTTTAATTCTGGTTTTATTGTAAACTGCCCAGAGTCCCCGTTTCTTGGGGGAGATGGACAGTAATAGAAGTCTGAAAAATAAACAAACAAATAAATAAATAAAATAGATCACTCTGATAATCTTCTCACCCAGCTGTTTTTGTTTTACTACTCTTTTTGTCCCCCAGCTCTGATTCTTACTTATCTACTGATGCCTCTGTTGTCTTTTTACATTATGATACTTTTAGCTATGAATTTTAGACTGGCACACTGGCTCATTATTAGGCTAAAATTTTGAAGGATTCCAGAAGCTTGTGAATTTCATTAAGTTTTTTTCCCCATATTTAGAATATGCTGCCAACTTTTTCTGGTTAGCTCCCGCTTCTGACATCTTGCTTGGCTATAAGGAGAGAGGGGAACAGTCCTGCAGCATAATAGATGATGGCCTGCGACTTTCAGAAATGGCATCCCACTGGCCCATTGGACTCTTCTGTTTTGCTAAAACCTTGGCCTTGAACTGCAAGTAGAATGATAGACAATTTTTTTCAGAAGAACTGGTTCTCCACATTCTACATTTTCCTCGGGAAAAAAGAAAGAAAATATAAAACAATGCTTTCAAGCTTACACAAAGCCTATAGTGAGGTTTTGAGAACTCAAATTACATCATAAATATGTTTTTTGTTACAAAAATATTAATTCTGTATTGAACCACTCTTTGAAATCCTGACATATATTTGATTTTAGCTGCCAAATACAATTAGACAAAACCTGGTCTATGACATCTTTCCCTTTATTATTCTTCCCTTGCTTTTTACGCAACCATGGGATAAGGAAACAACAGATAAAATGTGGTATCTGGCTATCCCAGCTGTCTTCAATGAGCAGTGTTATATCATCATGGAAAAGTATCAAGTACTTGTATGTCTTGGAAGACAAAGTCTTTATTTTTGGCATATCTTTTTTGGGTGGAGTATACCATCTACTTCAGTATTGTTATTTTTTTGGTTCTACTGCAACAAGGTTGCAAAGTAACCAAAACTACTCTTATTTATTTAATTAGTTCTGTTGCCAACTCTATCCAAAGTTCTATGAGTAGATTGCCTAGTTTAACACAAATTAAGTTATAGAACAAGAGTTGAAATAATTTACAGATAAAGATTATTTTTTCACACTAGGAAGGAAAAAA
Organism: Candoia aspera; assembly: GCF_035149785.1. Taxonomy (NCBI): domain Eukaryota; kingdom Metazoa; phylum Chordata; class Lepidosauria; order Squamata; family Candoiidae; genus Candoia; species Candoia aspera. The sequence continues at coordinate 250,495,233 of NC_086153.1, read as the reverse complement.
AAATCTCCTTTCATCCCCATTCTTATAATCAGGAATTGCTAACATCATATGGATATCTAATCACCTGTAAACCTCAGAGTTCCCTCTCTTGCAAGATCAAAGAAAATACCATTCCCTTACTTCACTGATCCTAATTTATACCACATATTGACCAGGTTCATAAGTATTCCAAGCCATGGTATCCTAACAGTCAGGAACCACGCTGAGACAAGGAATAGGTCTCTAGTGTTTTATTACTGCTACGTTAGATGGAAAATCCTAACAAACTGAAGAAGCGTGGGAAAAACCCAGACAGATAAACCCCAAAAGTCAAGGCGGGTCTGATCTGTGTCTCTTTGAATGGCTGCTTAACTCCTCAGTAATACGCATGTGTTTTCCTCCCTGGATAGGGGCCCCCTCCTGCTCACCATCAGTGCTCATGACACATGGTTTGTTTTAACGACAGTTTACTGAACAAACTGCAATTGTCTCTAAGCAAAATACCAAGCCAAGACCAACAAACCACCCTGGTGAAGCAGGTTCGTATATTGGAGCTTGTGGAAGTCCGTATAATATGTTCCCTTTTGCTGTCAAAAGATATTACCATCCTCATTAAAAAGGGAGTTATTTATTATCTCCTGCCCCTGAGTACTGACTTCACAGCAGAACCTACAAGAATTCAGAAGCCTGAATAAATGCTCCACTGCTGGGACCCTGCAAGGAGGAAATCATTATTAGCCTACTTGAAAAATCTCCTTTTGAGTTTGATATATTGAATATTGAAATAAACAAAGTCATAAATAATAATCAGTTGCAGCTGATATTCCCTCAGAATGAATTAGACAGTTTTCAGTTGTCCAGAACCAGATGAGTGGAGCTGTTTTTTCTTCTTCTTTTTTGCATTTTCTAAAATGTCAAAGCTATAGTTGGAACCATACCCACAGCATTAGATCTCATGTTCATGGAAACTGTGATGAGTATCTTAAAAAGAAAATCTTATTTTTATAACCTGGGTTGTCTTCTGTACTATATCCAAGTTCTGACTATCGAAAGCAGATATTGATTGAAATCAAAAACTGTAGGACTAAGCCCTGCTGAAATGAATCTCTCAGCAGTTAGTGTTCTTGCTTCAGGAAATGCAAGTAGATATGAACTAATTGCCCTTTCCTTTCCTCTTTTACCACTGAGAAATATTACATTTGAATATTTGAATAGGAGATGTTTGGCATCTCTTGACAATCCACCACAAAAGAAAGCCTTTGAGGCAGTTGCTACCATCTTGCTACATCAACTTCAATTGATCGGATGATTGGAACATCTGGCTCCTGTATCTATAATGCATGAGTACAGAAAGAACATAACTAAGGGCAATTTTTCTCATCCTCTCCATGACTAACTTCTTCTGTAAATGACTTACTTCTTGAAAAAATGGAAAGACATCATCCAAGGCTTCCTGTGGATTATGCCATCCTAGTAATGGTCAATTGGTGATGTTCACTTACACAAAGTAATGAAGTGGCACTGTTCAATATTATTATTTTGAAGGGTTCAGATCTTACTGCCATGGTTCTGTGTCCATGCTTTAAAAACTGTCTGAGCCAATAAAGAAAGGAATGCATAGCAATGCAGGACTTTGGCTCTTGCATAACTCTACAAGGATGGGCTTCAAAAATATCTTCCCAGAAATCTTGAGGGAAAGAAGAGGAAGGGCAATTTGCCAAAATGCATGATTCTTAAAAGCATGCATTCATTATAGCAGTGAAATACTATATAAATATTGAAATTTGCTGAAAGGAAAGCATTTATTTATTTATTTATTTATTTAATATGAATTCTGGTCTTAATTTACCAATTAAGACCTCATTCTGGTAACTATTCTTGCCAAAAGCCTGTAAAATCTGTTGCTCTGAGAAGAAAAAAAATCATCATCAGAACATGTGTTATTTATAGGCTTGTCTCTTAAGCTTTTTGCAATATGCTTCCTATTCAGACAAACGGCTAGTCATCAGAAAGTGGCTCAGGAATTTATCCTGTTCCTGATTTTTGTGATGAGGAGAAATTAATGGCCCAGAGATGATTGCCTACACACCCAGATTCATTCTCTAAGTCCAGGAGACCAGTGGGCAGCTCAGCTGTAAACTGAAATTCAGGTGGCTCAAGGTGAACAAGAAAAGCATATTTCCCTACAGAAACGAGTTTAGAATTGCTGGTATTCTTTTTGGTGCATTTTTATTTTGTATTTCAGTATCCTAAAATAATAGTCTGACCCAGTTTCCTCCAGCATACTGACCTGCAGAAGCTATAAACTCTTCCTCCCATTATCCCTGGTCTTGGCCAACTCATGTAGGGGGCACTCAACTGAGAGAAGCAGCTGTAAATCATCACATTCAGGCTCATATCTACAATGATTTTCTTTTGAAACTATTTCCTTTCCATAAAGCACATGCATTGTGGTTATGAATCCTGACTATTCACCCAGACACTGTACTGTTTACAGCTGTGGATCACTTGCTTTTGTCTCCCAGCAAATAGATCATGTGATATTTCACTATGAACCACATCTTGGGTAGGTATTCTGAAGCAAAGGGTCCAAAAATGGGATGAACAACAGAAGTCCTCAGCTTATAGGGTCATTTTCAAATGACTTCTTTTTTCCAACCACAGACCTTGGTCTAGAATTTTGCAGTACACATTATTCCGGACCTCCTTCATATTCCCCACGTTTCCTCCCATCATAGCACTTTACACTGGCTCCCTATTAGGGCCAGAGCCCAATTTAAGCTCTTGGTGGTAGAGTTCAAGACCCTGCAGTCAGCCATTCTCATGATCTGTCCCACCTCCTGTCTTGGTATGCTTTTGTTTTACTGCAGCATCAGCAGAACAGGGCATTTTTATGTTCCCTTTTCACATGTTGCTCCATCTTGTTTGCATGCATTTCCAGCTGTGGGTTCCCGAACATGGAACTCAGTTCTCCCCCTACTCCAGCTCCAGGCATCTCTGGCCCTAATAGGGAGCCAGTGTAAAGTGCTATGATGGGAGGAAACGTGGGGAATATGAAGGAGGTCCGGAATAATGTGTACTGCAAAATTCTAGACCAAGGTCTGTGGTTGGAAAAAAGAAGTCATTTGAAAATGACCCTATAAGCTGAGGACTTCTGTTGTTCATCCCATTTTTGGACCCTTTGCTTCAGAATACCTACCCAAGATGTGGTTCATAGTGAAATATCACATGATCTATTTGCTGGGAGACAAAAGCAAGTGATCCACAGCTGTAAACAGTACAGTGTCTGGGTGAATAGTCAGGATTCATAACCACAATGCATGTGCTTTATGGAAAGGAAATAGTTTCAAAGCATTTAAGAAGGATCTGAAAACTTATTTATTTAATAAAGCAGACTGATGGATAGAAGATGCTGAAAGTGTTTTCACAATAGGACTGTTTTCCTGAATGTCTTATTGGTAAACGTAGATGGTAGGTAGGTTTAGGGTTTTATAATTGTGGTTATTTTTCTTGTGATTACAAATATATCATGGTATGTATGGATTTCATTGCTTTCATGAACTTTTAACTGCTGTCTAGTTTTTATTTATTAACTTTTTTATTGCGGTTGGACCATACCCTTTGTGGGGGGGCAGAATTTAAATATCTTTGTTTGTTTGCTTGTTTCATCTATTCAAGCAAAAACTGTCAGAAAAGTAATGGGTAAAAACCATGCTCATCTTCTTTCAATCCAGCCTCACTCTTGAGTTAATATAGCTCTATAAAATTGTGTTTGAAATGTAGCTCGGAGAGTCCTACCTGAGGAAAATTGAATTCTCTATCCCTAACTAATTTTGGAAAATGAAAAGAATCATTTCTGAAAGTTTTTGAAGAATGAAGAGATCCTTGGAAGAGCTACAGAAAAAATACTTCCTTGGCTGAGAAGTAAATCATTTGGGTAAGACCAAGCAAACTGATAATGGCCTAGTTAGGATCATTAAATTGTGATTTGTTGGAGCTATAATAACCTGGTTCACATATTTCACATATAATATATCTAATTTTTGCTCAGCTTGATATGTGAATCCATCCTTTATAGGTTGTTCAATAAATCCTGACTTAGCATAATAGTTTAATGTTATATGTGAATCAAGTAACATTTCAGTCTAGCTACTTGGAATATTAGAACTGAAGCTGCTGAGTTACCCCTGTAATACTCCAGTTGCTCAGCTAAAAGGAACATTTTACACTTTAGCTCTGTTTGCATAGCAAACTAGGCAAAAATAGAACTGGCTAGTTTATAGCTCAATGTGTTGAACTCAGACAACTGGTTTAATTCAGAACCATGGTTCAGTTGATTTGCTGACATTTTATATGAACACTGACAAGAGAAGAGAGAGATAGTTTTCCATCTGATGTTATCTTTTACATATTGTGTTGTGGGTTCAATACAATTGACTCACAAATTGTGCTGAAGGACTGATGCTTTCTTCTCTAGGTGATTTTCTTCACAGCAGTGATTTCTGGGAGTTGAAAGAAGAAAAATCCTCTGCATTTATGAACCCAGGCCATAAAAATCAGTATATATATTTAGGATTGATAATTAGGATAATACAGTAGATTGCAACAAATAGCTTCATCTAGACCATAAGCAGTCTGGGAACATGGATTTCTCATTCAAATACATGTCTCCCATTTTTGCATTACATTACAGCAGGATACCCAAGACACCTTATAATCAATATATTTTTGAAATGATTTCATATTTCCCTTGCACAGAAATTACATGTCAACTTGAGATTATTAAAGGCTCAGCTACAACAGATGTTTCTGAGCAGGTGTGGTCTTCATTGAAAGCAGTGGTTCCAAGACCACAAGACACTTATTTGCGTTCTTGCCTTTTTTGAAAAGAATTTTGGATTCTTAGCTAATTTTGTGGGGGTTTCCCCCCTTCTTTTTCTCATTTTGTATGTGGATGGTTACCCATGTATAGCATTTTAATTACTTATTGAATTTTTAAAAATCCAAATTTAACAATATCCCCCCACCCAATGGGTAAAACGAGAGTTATGGAAAAGTCAGAGCCAGATAATGCTGGAAGAAAACAGCATTTTCCTTGGTCACTATATTCATCAGAAAGAACCTATTACCTAATTTGTATATGAGAACTGATGTGATGGTTGCTGTCATCACATCTTTTATTGCTCTTCACTGAGCCTCAGTGTCAGGACTTTGTACCTGGTATGGTGATCAAACACTCCTTGTTCCACATTCTCAAGCCAGTACTAGAAGGTTAGATAAGCAGATTCCTTGCAGAGAATTAGGAAGCAATATATACAAGAAGTTCTTGCTTATCAGCACCCTGGAATCTTGTTTCTGATACAGTATATATTACTCCCTAGATTTAAATATGGAGCCTTTTCCTCCCACATTTTCAAATACATGGCCATGCGCCGCTTATTTCTCAGGCTTGAAGGTCTGCCATCCAACCCTCCTTCCTTACAAAATGACTTTCTCTGGCATAAGAGTCAGATTCCTGCCTCACCAGTTTCAGTCCTTTCACCCAGCATCCTGTTGTCTAAGCTCAAAATTGTTGTGTGAATCACTGCATGCCTCTTGAACCCACTTATTACAAAATAATCCATGTCAAGTATATCACCAACAGCTAGCAAGCAATTTCCCTACTGCAGCCAATGCTGACAAGATCGGTTTGAGTCACGTTCATTCTGCAGCATTCCTGGACTGACCTCTTACCCACAACTGCAGCTCTCTGAAACTCCCTTTCCCATTGAGTCTTTACCTTAATCCCTTCATTCCCAATAGAATGAAACCACTGCAGCTGCCCAGAGTGTTTAACCCAGCCTTCCCTAGCATGGAACACAACCTCCAGAATCTCTAGCAAGCATGGCCAACACATCTGCAGGGTATCCTGTTGAGAAATTTGGGTTAATCCCACATTTCTGTCAATTGTCTTCACGATCTGTTCTAGCAGAAGCTTTTTGAAAGATATGAAGGAGTAAGGGTGGAGTTTGGTCTATATGCTGTATAACGCATTAGGATTATGCAAATTCACTAAAAGCCACTCAATAACTGCTCAGGGGTGGGGAGAAACTGATTTCCACTCTACAATTTTTTTTCCTCCAAATGTTCTCTTTAAAATCTGGAGGAAAATAAGTATGAATTGAACTATTAGGGAGTTCATATTAGCTTCTGTCCCTTGTGTGTAGTAGTTGGTCGGGTAGTATCTTCCACTTTCCATCAAGATGCTTTTTTGCAGTACTTCCTGGAATGAGGCATGTAACTGCATGCCAAAAGACTCAGGAAGATGTTAGTAATTAGCTTCAGCTTTCTTTTCCTGGCCCACAGTTGTGATTGAACCTGGGCTCATGTATATTCAGAAGCAAAGTCTCCCTCAGATTGAGCTCAAATCTGGATAACAAGTTGGTTGCCTTTGAGGATGGGTGTGTTTTTTTTTACTCCTCCATTTAGCCAGTAGCCCTGTGATTTCTCCTACATGCAAACATGCTTAGATTTTTCAAGAATGGAGAGGTGGGATACATACTGTGCTATCTGTTGTAACTCAGCAGGATGTCATTGTCCCAGCCCTACCCCATCCTCATTCCTGGTCCTTTAAGAGTAGGCTGATCTATAGGCATTAAATGTCCTACTGTATGTGTAGTATAAAAGGTTTATCCTTCTGGAGTTTGGCCTATTCTTTTTCTTTTACACAAACTTTATTAAAATTCTACACATAAAATAAACATAAAAAATACAGTACATGAACATATACAGAAACAAACCTGGAAAATACAAAACTAAACATCTAGCTTAAAAAACATATAATCCACTTTCACCCTTCACTTTACTCACAGATCCATTAAACATTTCTTATTCTTTTATACCATTGTAATCACTATTTATATTTTTCATTACCTCCCCTTAATTAATCTATAAAATCTTTTATCAAGTATTTTTCTCTACTTTTGTAATATAATCCATAAACAGATTCCAGTCTTTAATAAAAGCCTCTGTAGATTTCTCTCTCATTAGACATGTCACTTTTGCCATCTCCGCCAAGTCCATAACTTTAAATATCCAATCTTCAACATTTGGAGCTTATTTTTCCATTTCTGCACATATAATAATCTTGCCACGGTGATCATATACAACAATAATGCAACCATACTTTTTACTCAGTTTTTCTTCCATAAACCCTAATAAGTACAGGTCTGGTTTCATCTGAAAAGGGATTCCTATTATTTTCACCAATGTCCTGTGGATCACTGACCAAAAATTTTTGGCCACTTCACAAGTCCACCACATATGATAATAGGTTCCATCCTCTTTTCCACATTTCTAACATTTACTTGAAATGTTCTTAGACATTGCTGATAGTTTCACAGGTGTCAAATGCCATCTATACATCGTTTTATAAAAAAATTCTCTTAAATTATTGCACAGAGTAAATTTAATATTTTAGTTCACATTTTCCCCAAATATCCATGCCAGTCCTGTGCCCAAAATGTAGCATCCATCTAATATTACATTCTTTAACTTGTTCAGCTTCTGTATCATATTTTTACAGCAATTTATAAATTCTTGCAATTAGGCTTGTCATCTTTGTATAATTCTATTTCAAATCCATTCTTACTCCCTCCTATATCTCCTTGTTTTATATCCTTTTCAAATAATGCCTTTATTTGTGGATAGGCAAACCAAGTCAGATGTATACCTTCTGTAGTTAACTGCACTCTAATCTTACATATAGGTTTGCCACCTATAAGCATCAGCAAATCCTCATAATTTAACCATTTTTCTTGGCCTGCTCTCTCTCTCCTGTGAAAAGCTTCTGAGCTGAAGTGTATATGACAATCTCAAGGACAACCTTTTCTTATATTTATTCCAATAAATATATGTTCATGTACTGTATTTTTTATAGGGAATCTCCGACATAGTGATTTTTAAACTCAACATTTACTTTAACCTTATCATACCAGAGATACCCACGTAGACCATATCGGAGGTTGTGTGCCTCCTAATTTAACAATCTTCTATTCCTCAACAAGATCCCTTCCTTTAACCATACCAGACAGCTTGCTACAAAATATAATTTGAAATTAGGTATTGCCAAACCTCCTCTTTCTTTAGCATCCTGTAACACTTCCATTTTAACTGGTGGGTTTTTGTCTTGCCCTATGAATTTACTTTTTGCCATTGTACCAAGGGCACATCATTTTTCAAGATTCTGGCCTATTTCTCAATGTCAGAGGCAAATGATTCTTTGTACCCAGCAGGAGGGCTAGAGATAGGGGGTCCTGACAGAGTTGCACTAGAGGAATCATCAGTCTGCTTCTAAGGGGTCTAACCAAGGGAGAGATTGCATCTAGAGCATGGCCTCTTGAATTCTTTTCAGACCCTTGACCAGCAGTGACCATAAAAGGCATCTGTATGTTCTTCTGTATAATGAAGTACTGTAACATATTGTGTGTGTGCACACGAGCATGTTCTCCCCAGGGACTAATCAGAGCATGGCTTCTGTGTGGGTTTTTCAGATTTCCCTTTGTGTTATGTCTGGTTGTCTTTGTATCTACTGTACATGTACACTGGGAGATGTGAGTGGGAAGAGTCAGCAGCTTGCCAGTTTGCTGCCCAATTGCCTCTCCTATAGGGAAGCACTGAGGAATTTCTTTTTCCTGGACAATGTTTCTCCCCATCCCTTCGATAGATCCTTCCCTTTTGAAACTTACTCTTTCTTTTACCAACTTTTCCTGCCGCATCAAGTTGGTTCCTGTTCTGTTCAGTTTTCAGAGTTATCCTGCTGGCAGACAGAGTTCGAAGCCCCTTTACATAATTTCTTTCCAATGTTTTACTGGGTTGGAAAGAAGGAAAAGGAAAAAGAGCATACTGACAAGCCCAATTCAACATCCCTGTCCTTAAAATGAGCAGGGAAATCTTGCATTCACGGATAAAGCAGGAATCCCAGCCACACAGAAACTTTTATTTACATTCAAGTGAACTCAACCAGAAGCTCCCTTCAGACCTTGACTAGATGAGGAAAGGTATCTTGGGGGTTGCATGCCTCACACAAACAGTCTGAAAGCCTGCGTGATGTCTGTCTAATTAAGGGGACTCCTTGTTACCTTGTGTAAAGTTGGACACTGCCTTAGATGTCTTTAAAGACAGATTAAACACATTCATGATAGATGAGGCATATTTTCCCAAGGTCAGGCAGCACCTATGATAAGCAGCTGTGCAAGGTCAGGAAAAGAAGCAATTGCTTTAAGGTGTAGCTGACATGCTCTGTGCATGCCCACACATGCTCCAAATCATATTTTGCCCTTTGAAGTGGATTCTGTGTACACGTGCTGAAGAGCTACAGTAGGAGATGACCTACTGTTGGGCTTTCCACAGGCATCAAGTTAGGCATTGTACATAATTGTTGCTGTTTTTTTACCTAAGCTCTTCATATGTTGTTTAAAAAAATTAGCAGAGTTCCTTATAGGTTCAGGATAACGTGCTAAAAATTTTCTGCAGTTTTCATTTGGTGGAAAAATAATTAAGTTACACAGTGTATAAGCAGACACACATCTGAAGTATGTTCCCCTTCTCCCTCTGAAGGGGAACATTTGGGGCAAAAACTTCATAGGTAGGATGTGAGGTTGAGACCAGGGCTGCAACTAGGGGGAGGCAACCGGGGCATGTGCCCCGGGCGCCGCACTGGGGGAGCGCCAAAATGAGCACGGGGGGCGCCAAAATGAGCACTGGGGGGGTGCCAAAATGGGCGCGGAATCCATGTTTGCCCTGGGTGACACAGACCCTAGTTGTGGCCCTGGTTGAGACACTTTATCTTAGTTACAAGGTGATGGTGTGTCTAGTGTCACTGTGTGTAGAGGGCATAGGGAATGGCCTTGAAGGACGGGAGGAAGAGCCACTAGCAAGGCAAAGATCAGACAAGCACGGCTTGAACCCATTCCATGAAACTAGTTTGAGACACGTCTCCAACAGGCCCTCCCTAGTTCGCACTAAGATGAAGTTGCGGGGTGGGAAGCACATTCAGACTTGCAAGTAACTTCTGTTACCACAGCTGTTGTAATTGAAGTAGTCCTGACCCACATGGCATTAGTTTCTTAGTCTGGTCTACTTTATAGGGCTGACACTGTGCAAGCATCTCTCCAGCCCTCTGCAGCCTTTCTGGCTTCTCCCACTTCAATTAAATCCCAGGAACTCCCTTCATGGACTTTGGGAAGCTTCAAAATAGCAGAGATGAGTGATGAAAAACAACAGCATCACTCCCTGATACCCGAAAGCATGGGAAAAAAAATAAAGCTCAAAGCCACCACCACATTAAATCCTATGGTACTTTAAAACACTCTGGAAATGACCTAGAAAATCAAAAGTCACTTTCAGAGCAGGAAGCAGAAGAGAAATTTCAAAACAGCATGTGCACATAATGCTATTCTGGCCATGACAGTAGCTAAGACTTGACCCCAATACTTTTTTCCCCCAAAGACACATTCCATGTGTGCATTTTAAGGCCATGTCATCACTAGTGATTACTAGCATTTTACGGCACCACTCTGCTATCCTTGTGTGGGATCAGCAGAGCAAGGGTTGGATGATGCTGTAAGGCGCTATAAATCACTACTGTAAATGTGTGTTTGCTGCTCTAGGATGGGATAAAAGCAGGGTCTCAAAATCAGGATTCAGGGATGAAATCCTCTCACTCCAAAAAGCCCTTCCTTAGTCTTTTCTGAACATATCCTTAAAATAGGCTGACCGTATTTCCTTGAGACAAAAATGGGACATTGGGATGGCAAAACGGGATGGGGTTAAACTTATGTAATATTCTGTATTCACAAAAAAGATGATTAAAAAAGTTATCAACAGTAAGCTGGGAAGGTGCAGGAGGGGGAGGGGGAGCAATGGTTGGGTCCAGAGAGGCTGGTGCAGGGCTGGCGTTGGGCGGAGAGGTTGCAGGAGGGCTGAGGGCGGTGGCGGACTGGGCCGGGAGGACAGGAACGGAAGAGTCTAGTGAATGGTTGTCCCCGACAACCTGTTCCTCTCTAGTGCGCCCTTTTATTTTATTTTCTTCCCGCCTTTTTGGCCTGAGAGCCAATCGGCTTCTTTTCTGCTGGGCACACTTTTCCGACCGTCTTCCACTGCACTGATTGGTGGCAGCGACTCTTCCTCTTGCTCACCGCTGATCAGCTGTTCCTGTGGTTCCGCTCTAGGTTTTCTGCTAGATTGAGAACTACTGCCAAGTCAGCCTCCTTTTCAATTTCAATTTCAATTTCAATTTTTTTCCTGCTTTTCCCAATAATGGCTCCGACATTTTTAAAAAACGGGACAAAATTGACATTTATATTAAAACAATGGGACAGTCAGGAAATGTTAAAAAAATGGGACTGTCCCATTCAAAACTGGACATATGGTCGGCCTACCTTAAAGGCAAGGGTAACAGACTACCGACAAGAGACACATGTTCACTGAAAACTATAAGGCTACCAGATCTGGGCTGCAAACATCCAGGTGACCATTACAAGGCAGCAAAGTTACAGAAACTTCGTTAGAACAGAGTTGCTACCATCTAGTGGCCATCTGGACATTTGTAGCCTATATCTGTAATCCTAGAGGCCTGTTTCTATGATACATTAAATCTGAAGAGTCCGGAAGCACCTTTTGAGACTAACCAATTTTATTATACGGAATATGCTTTCATCCACTGCAGTTTATAGCCTTGTAATATACTCTGGTTTCTCTTCAGATCGTATAAATCGCCTTGTAATAAAAATAGTCTTAAAAGGTGCTTCCAGACTCTTTCTGATTTTCAGCTACCATAGACTAACACGGCTTTCCTCCTACAATGCAAATACAGAAGAAACTTGCAAAACCACAAATGGCCAGATCCAGTAATCATTTTATATCAGAAGTCTGTTGCACCTTTTCTGATTAACGCATTTTATTAAAAGGCATCAGCTTTTCTGAGAGGCAACTCACTTCATCAGATGCATGTTGGAAAAGGTGCTACCCGACTTCTCCTAATGTATTGCTACTGTAGACTAACCCAGCTCTCCTCCCATGCTGTCATTTCACATAAAACGCTTAGAGTGAATGTTAACATAACACCAGAGCTAACTTCATCAGCCACGTTTCAAAGTCAGCTTTGGAAAATATGAAGTAATAAAAGCATAAGTAGACTAGAATGCCTTCTTCTGGCTGCTGATTTCACCACAAGCACTTCCCACACTTTCGATATAGCGGGAAATGCTGTCCAGGACTCCAGGTCAGAAAAGATGATGCCCAAACGGGATTTTCATTTTTACAGTTATGCACTTCATCCTTTAATCACCGTTCCACTTAGCTTGCCAACTTCTGACTCAGGAGATGCTGCTCATGGCTTTTAGGAGTTCCAAGGCAGCATGCTATTATCAAGAAACAGCCACTCTCACCTGCTGCTGATTTTTTGATATCTTGGTACTTAAGAAGTGAATATGATTGACTGCTATATCTTGTTTAGAGACCTCATTCACACAAGTATAATGCCATATTTGATTTTGGCTTAGCCTGTGAGGGAACTGTGAGCCGTGGGTTAGCATGTGTGAACCCAGCTGACTGTGGTTATTCAATCAACAGTGACTAACCAAACAATGATTTAGCGTGATCTGTGAAACCATCTCAAAATCAGACTCCTCTCATTGATTGCTGTGAAAACCAAAACAAAATGATCTGACCTTTTCACTTTCAATTACTGTCTGACTGTAACTGGTTGGATGGGTTCAGATATCATACTAAATCATGATATGCCACCATAATCAATCTACCCTCTGTTTGTCCTCCCTCATAAGCTTCAGAAATTAAAGGAATTAAAGAACAAATTCTTGCTGTATCCAAATCAGCAAATTATGGTTGCATCCATACATTGTATTAGTCAATTATTTACTTAATCATTATTTGATTAATTATTGTCAATTATTAACTGCCCAGAGTCACTGGGAGTCAGATGGCATATAAATTCAATAAATAAATAAATAAATAAATTTGCGGAATAAGCCGTAATTGGCAGGAATTGACATCACATGCTAGCCATAAACCTGAATATGCAATTTATAGACTGCATTCACACAACACAATGAGGCATGAAGGTAAAACTGTTTGGGTTTTGCACATTGAATGAACCCAAACGATGCCTTGCAAACTGGAATTGTAAATTATAATTTGACCCTGGTTTGCAAGGCATGCTCTTAAAATCATAGTTTGCCAATTCAGTTGTAATGGTAAATTTTGATTTGCCGCATACTAGGAAGTAATTAATTTACACTGAGACCATGAGCACTGGATTCATTTCCATAGTTCCAAACACAGTTATCTTGATGGTTGTGATTACACTAAATTAAGTTATTGACTCAGAATGTCATAGCAAACAAGCCATGTATAATGTGCACAGAAAAACCCTTTATTAAGCCATGGCTTAGTACAAGTGTGAGCCTGACCATCTTTTGGCTTGTTTCACACAGGTAAATGGCCAAAAGCTATCTGCTGCCACTGACCCGTTAACCTCGGTAGATGATTTCAGAGGTCACAGGCAGTTCAGCATAGAACAGGACAATGGCTTCTTGGCCTATTCCATGCGCATGAATGAGATGGTTCTCTCACTGTTCCACAGGATGAAAGAAAAGGAGCAGATGCTTCATCCAGTGAAATAATGCATAGCAAAATGCAGAAGTTGTCCTAGGTGAATCTTCTGTGGGAGTTTTTTGTTTTGTTTTGTGTTGTTTTGTTTGTTTTGGCAAACATTTCAGTTAATATTAGCTTTCTGAAACTGAATAAAAATGACAAGAGCCCAATAATTCAACTCTTTTTTATTGAAAAAAAAATCATACTAGATTTAGAAAATACGTTAAGTCTCACCATAGAAGCAAAAAAGTGGGAAAGTGGCCATTTAAAAATGCAACTAAAAATAAACACAAAGTGGAATAGAAAGATTTGAATAGACACATGCACTAATTATACTGTAAGTATTCACCAATGTCTTGTTTTGTTTTGCCTTCAGACCTAAAGCCAGGGGCTTGGAAGTAGACAGAATGCCCCCAAACCCTTTGAAATCGCTTAGTTTCAGCTGTAAAGACCCATCCTGTCTCATTACTGCATGTCAGCACATAGGATCTACAAAAAGTGATGACTCAGGAACATATGCACCACTTTCTGAGCTAAAGAAGCATGTGCTTTAAACCCAGCATTGGGGAATTAGCTCCTTTACAGTATTGTGAAAAACAAGTGTTTGTGCATATGAGTGAACAAGACAAGCATTTTTTTCCATAAATGGCAAAATAAAATACTGCAAAAATATTTGAAATATTTGAAATCAATTCTCAGATGATTAAGGACCAAATTATGAACACATTCTGAGCTAGACAGGATATAAGTAGCTGCAGCTACTTATTCCAAATAAAGAAAGAATCACGTTGGTTTCCAATATTATATTTAGCAGTGGTGACTGCCATTAATCGTTTCCTCCCATTATGAGTAATAACAAGGTCTGTTCTATCGAGAGGCACACAGAGCATCAAAACAGACTATTTGCTATTAACATAGAAAGCATCTCAAACTGAACTCCCTGCTTGCATGGTAGCCTTTCTTGCTATGAGGATTAAAAGAGTATTTTCACAGAACTAGCTTAAAAAACCCAGGACTCTTACTTTGATTTTGCTATAGCTACAACATGGATTATATTCTGAAATACTGTGATGCATATCAGGAAATTTACTAAAGTGATGCAGAAGACCAGAAAGACAAAGGAAAGATGGCATGCCAAGGAGAGGGCAGGGATACAGTACGGCAGGTATATATTGAAATGCACACAATCCCCCATCCATATTTTTCTACCCAGAGAAGTTTTATTCCTTTGACTGATTTTAACAATCCTACAAAAAATCTTATCCTCTGATGAATTCTTCACACTTCAAGATTTGACTGTGGCTTGTTCACATTAACAGGTAGTGTGTGCTTGGCAGTATTTTCTTTTTTTTCCCTAGTGAGTGTTATATGGGGTTCTCTATAAAGACTATGTGAAAGGTTCAACTGGTTCAAACTGCATCTGCCTTGCTACATGAAGGGAAAGGCAATGCTACTTCAATGGTGAAAGGGCTTGTGCTTTTCACAGCTGCTAAGATATCAAGTAATTTTGATCCGTTTTGGCTTAGTGAATTGTCCATCTCAGCACCTGTATTTTGGAAACATGACTAATGGCCTCTAATTGTGATTTATCCAATTAACTTGTCCCATCCAGATGCCAACAAAGGTTATACAGTATAACAGAGAAACCATTTCTGTCCTGCCCCATGACCAGACCTGAAACCTGACTAGAAAGATCCAGATAATCCATGACCCTCTGAAGTTGAATTACCATCACCTTCTCCACAACCTTCCTCCAAAAGAGGATGTTGGAGACTGGTGAAAGTTGCCAAGATCAGCTGGATCCGTGGAAGGCTTCTTCAGGACAGAGCACATTACCATTTCCTTGAAGGTAGGCAGATCACACCCGTCCTCAAAGAAGCATTAACAATCTCCTGTTTCCAGCCTCACACACCCTGCCTGGCCATCCAGAGAAGCATGGGTCAAGCTTACAGGTGGCTATATTCAAACCACAGAGGACCCTGTCCACTTCCTCAGACATTACAAGTTCAAAAGATTCCCAGAGAATTTCACAAGTTGGCATCCAAACCTAAGCAGATATGAGCAACTTTATCTACTAAGAAGTCTTCAGCTACATCCAGCCACCTGTTGGAGATGTGGTTTGCACATCCTTCCCTATAGGGTTTGGGATGATATGAAATAGGACTGCCTGTTGGATTCCATGAATGCAATAAGCATGGAGAAGAATTAATGTGCCACCACTCTTACCACCACTGGTTCAGTCTTCAATTCCTATCAGTCCTCAGTTATGTCCACTTTTGGTTTTACACCAACATCATTCTAGGTGTCTTTTCAGTTGTCTCATTTCTCTCTATTTCTCAGTAAACCAATGATCTGTCTGCAGCGATGCAGCACTGGAGCAATTGTATCAGCTGCTGTGGCTACCTCCCCATTCCACAGATAAACCAGGCATGAGACAGAACTGCCTGCCAGATTGTTGGAGAACCCCCCAAACACCTTCTGGAAGCTATCCAGATTCATTAGGCGTTTGGTCTGGACTCCTTGCAGAACTTTCACGGTAACCTTGATTCACAGTTTGACAAAGGAAGTGATCTGCCTATGGCAAAGGATAAACATGTATTGTCCTCCATCTTCACATTACATCTCATCTGCTCCAAGTTACAGTGTGTGCTCAGCCACATGTGTTGAGGCCAGGTTTCCCTGAGAGAAGCCCATGGTCATCATGGAGGCCATGAACTCACAAGCTACACCAGAACCCTCCTCTAAGGTATGGAGGTTGAAATCCCCCAGGACCAATGGCCTTGAGATCTCCACTAGCCTTGAGATAAGGGCAGATGGGCAGAGTACAGTTATGAATATGGCCCAGTTCCATGCAAAGGCACTCATACCCCATCACCTCTAGAGCAGTGCTCCTCACCACTGTGTGTGTGTCTTTAATAATTGCAGCCTCCCCTCCTTCCCATCTTTAGAGTCATGGCTTCTACAGACCTGAGGGCCAGTAGGCAGATTTTTGATACAGCTCTCTCCTTATCTTGGCCCAGCCAGATTTCAGTAATGCGTGCCAGGTCAACGTGTTCATCTATCACCATGTCGGGAACAGATGTGGTCTTATTATGTACCAACCTGGCATTAACCAGCAGCAGTTGGAGACTCTGGCCTCCACCAATTTGATCACAGGGCCTCTGGCTTAGAAGAAGGGACCTGCACTAATATGCAAATCCCCCTTCTTCTGGAACAACTTACCTAGTGCCCCCTGCCATACCATCCCCTGGAAAGTATGGCAGTCATGACAGCAGCCCCATCATAGAACCCCCAGAAGACATCCTAGGCCCTCTACCCATTCCTAGTCCACCATGCACCAGTACCTCACTCAAACCACAAACAGCCATCGTGTGCAGATAGGGCACTGCTGCAAGCCTAGCTTGGTGACCAACATTTCCAATCACACTAACAGTGTACATTAATTGCTACTCCTATTGCATCCCCATTCTTTTGCTTGGCCAGTTCTCAACATCCCCAGCCCTGGGGGCTCCTGGGGGCTCTTCATTCCCAGGCACACATCCTTCAGCCCCTCAATTTTCTCACAAGGTAGGGGGGGATCATCTTCCATCTTCCCCCAGCTCTCACACAGGGGATCATATTAAAAGAAAGTCCCCAAATTCTTCCATCTTTTGGGGGAGATGGGCGGTAATTAAATTTGAATAATAATTAAATAAAAATAAATAAGGTCTGATAAACTCCCTTGTGTCTGCAAAATCTCCTGTCTGACTGAACTTCTCCAGCCTGGAGCAGGAACACTTTTTGCTAGCCAATCCAGAGACTGCTGCCAAGGCTCTATTCACCCTCCAAGGCCAATGATTCATGCCACCTTGTCTGTAGTGTGGTCCCTCTCAGTGATATCTGTTGCAGCTTGATACTTGGAGCTCTACAGGATTTTCTCTGTCTCTGCCATGATAACCAATTTTGCAGCTGCCAGCTCCTCATCAATAGCAGCAGCAATGAAATCTTTGGCAAATTCATGCAAATTCATGCAGCAGCTGATCCATTTACCTCTATTCTGTCTTGTGATACCTTTTAAGGATGAGAAGTTTCCTCCAGTGGTATGCTCACAACCAGTCATGCTGGATCCAACCAGTCAGGCACAGTGAAGACAATCTAGCCAAGTCTCTTTCCTTTGCAATCCACTCTTTGTCCAATCACTTCCACTCCTGCCTTCATAATTCAGCCACCATTATTTTCCTTACACTTTCACAAATCTACTTTCCTTTCTCTCTTCCTTAAATAAGCACACGGACCCTCTCACTCCCATTAATCCTTCTCTACTCGTTCTCCGATCTTTCAAAAACAAAGCAAACAGATGCTTAGCCCCAAATCCAAAACCTGCCTTAATAACAACCCCCCAAGGAGCCAAATTACTAACCATAAGCATTACTCGCCACCTCCCCAAAAAAGAAGAATTATCCTGAGATAGGGGTATATACAAATCCAGGGTTCTAGGCAGTACAGTAGTGATAATACAGAGAAGTAAAGAGCCAGAGACAAGGTGATAATTACCTTCTTGACACAAAATGGGTGACATTTTTGCATTGATGAACTGATTAAAATATACCTCTATTCAATCAATGGGAAATAGCACCGAGCCTCTCTATGCATTCTAGCTGAGTTGTTTTTGAATTAAGCTGGCCTTTGTCATTCCCATATGCTTAGTTTTAACATCTTGCAAATAAGCATGTGGGCGTCATTTGGAATGTTTGTAATTTAGGCCAAGTTGTCTCCAACAAGGCAATAATCCTGCCACTGGGTTGCATTGCATCAGATAGCAGGTGGAGACTCAGTCACTGAGTACATTTCTCTCCCCTTTCTTCATAGAGGAAAGGGCAAAGCGTGAACTTAGCAGGAAAGCTGCCTGATCTCTCTGGAATACAAGCTACAGAGATACGACTTTAGAGCCTTACCTTAGAATGGGCATGGCTCTCCAGAATGGGCATGGGCATGGCTCTCACTGACCCGTTCCTCACAGAGAAGATTTAGAGGGGGGCGATAGGGCAGACCAGTGAGTAGTGGGTGAACATACGACCCCTTTCCACTCAGCTTCGTTCTCTTAATGATTGGACCAGCTCTGGCACAAGTTGACGCTTGTGTCCATGCTGACTTGTATTGTGGTGACTAACAGGAGCCAGATAACCAGTTCCATTGCTGTTCAGAGTAGAAAAGCAGGACACCTTGGAAGCTCTTGTAAGAAACAAGGCTTGGTCTGTAAAAATATCAGGCCTGTGGACATGTTCGCCGACCCATTAGATCTTCTGATGGGAATTTAAAACCAATTGGATGTACATAGGCTCAATCTCTATGCAACGTCTCTGAATGTTTAAGCACAAAGTCTAATGCCTAGAATTGTGAAAGTCTAGTTTTCTTTATTTTTATAGTTTTGACTGTGGATTAAGCATTATTTCATCTTTAGTTCTGGATGGGGTTGCGCTGCCCCATTCAGACCTGGTGCGTAACTTGGGGGATCCTTGTGGACTCATGACTCCTGCTCAAAGAGCAGGTGGCAGTCGTGGCCAGAAGGGCCTTTGCGCAACTCCGTGTTGTGCCAGTTATGCCCTTTCCTGGATCGAGAGGCCCTCCGAACAGTCACTCAAGCCCTGGTCATCTCCCACATAGACTATTGCAATGCGCTCTACATGGGGCTACCCTTGAAGAGTATCCGGAAGCTTCAGCTGGTCCAGAATGCAGCTGCGCGAGCAGTTATTGGTGCCCCAAGATCGGCACATGTGATACCACCGCTGCATGAGCTGCACCAGTTTGCTTCCTGGTCCAATTCAAGGTGCTGGTTATGACCTTTAAAGCCCTACATGGTATGGGGCCAGGTTACCTGAGGGACCGTCTCATCCCCTTAACATCGACCCATCCCACCTTGGAGGAGGAGGATAAACTACTGGCTGAAAATCCAAGTCTTTCCAGGCAAACTGACCCCTTTGGTTTTAATCGACAATTTCCTTCTCCCTGGAAACAGGCCGTGGAGCAGACGTTGGCATTATATGGGCTTTCTGTACCATTCCTAATTTCTGTAGGATATGACCAAGCCAAACAACTGCTCACTCAAAGAATAAGGGATATGGAATTTCAGACTGAAGTTAATAGGCTGCCCCAACATGGTAAAAATGGGATAAATAAGGGCACTTGGGAACCAGCAAGGTATCTACAAAATCTAACTTCCCCCATGCTGAGAATAGCATTTTTCAAAGCCAGCCATAACATCTTACCATCTGCATTGCTGCATGGCAGATACTTCAAAACCCCATTAACTGAGTGTACCTGCCCATGTAGTGACAAGGAGGTTGAAACCATTTCGCATGTGTTACATTGTAAACCCTACAGGGATATCAGGTCTGCTTATATTCTGCCCCTAATATGTGAATTTCCAGGAAGACCAGACAATTTCTATGTGAACCGTCTTCTAGAAGATTTGAAACCCTTTATCACCTGTGCAGTAGCCAAATTCTGTGTTGCCGCAATGAAAATAAGACATAACTGGTTACAGAAATAATAACTTCTGCTTTATTTATCACTTTAGATTTAACACATACTAGCTATTATGTTTTTATATGATATATATTTTACTTCATAGACTGTAATATTTTAGATTTACATTTGCACAAGTGATTATTACACCGTTATAGCAGTGTATGTCACATTTTCATGTGTTATTTTATCTTTGTTATGCTAATATTTTATCTATTCGATTTTACTTTGGTGTTATATTTAAAAAATTTTTTTGCTGATCATTGAGCAAATAAACTATTATCATCATCATCATCATCATCATCATCATCTGAGTTTTATCATCTGTTGTTTACTTTTCTTGGAGACAATACTCAGATTTCAGCAATAAAACCTTTGGGGCTTTTGCATTTATGTCAATGTGAGTCCCATCCTGTAATATTATTTCCATTTGGCTTTACACAGTGTATGAACCAAATGCTTGTGCTTTTGTGTACGAGCATGAAAGAGAGAAGACGACATGGCATATTTTTATCGTAGCTATATTGAGTTGTTGTTTAATACTCAGTAGTCGTGCTGTTATCAGTGATCAGAACCATAGCAGCTTCTCTTGCCTGATTTATTCCAGCCTTCCTCACCCTAATACCCTCTAGATGTGTTGGGTTACAACTCTTTTCATTCCTAACGAATTTGAGCACAAAATAACATACTCAGACAGAACAATGGTGGATACAATCAAAATGATAAATGGCTAATATGTATGCACTTCAGCAAATGTACTGAAGATAAAGGACAATGCTTGGTTAAAACAAAGCCTATCTTAATAACTAGTGAGCAGCTTGTTATGAACAAGACGACACTGCTGCTATCCAGCTATGGTTGCAAAAAGGCAGATTAAAAGATAGGACATTAAATAAAACAATTTCTAAAAAAGAAATATGGAGTGAATAAACCGATTGTAATGGAAAAGAATTTTAGCAAAAGGACTGGAAGCTATAATGAGGATGAATTTGAAGAATGAGTTAGACTGGATTTATACATTATCCTAAGAGAAGTTTGTTTAAAACATTGTTGACTGAGCTACAATCAGCTGGGTTCTCATACTTCAAGACTGAACAAGGCACATTTTGCTTTAGCATTGTATATGAACTGAACCCACTCTCCACCAAAGCTGTTCAGATATTTCCATTTACATGAGACAGAGTTAACAAAGAACAGTGAGTAGCAAAGCATCAAATAAGAATCAACTCCTAAAGCATTATGACTGGACAGTCACTGGTAAATTATTCCCTGTGAGTAGAAGACAGACTTGTCAGTTACTCAGCTCTTCTTTCTCCACTTTCTTTTTTCTTTCTCTTTCTTTCTCTTTCAAAAAAAGTGAAAATGAAATACTTTGCAGACAGTTGCCTTTCTGAAGCCCTTGGAAGTATTCAAGGGAACTTTGGAAGGGGCCAGATTCAATTCTAGTTCCAAGGGAATCCCACTTCACTTTGAAAAACACAAATTCTCTCTGAAGTGGCCTGATTCTGCTCAGGATTCAACTGAATCCATGCCCATCCCTACCTAACAAGAAATTCAGGCAAGAAAGAGGTGCAGTAGAATTCTCTCCCCTCATTTTCAAAAAGATGTACTGCCAAGTGATTGCAAGAATATCATGCCATCTGTTTCCACCCTGTGGAAATAATTTATAGCACTGTTGTTCTTAGCTAGTAATTTCATGTAGTTTCTTTTTCATGCTAATGTCAAGCAGTACTGTGAGATCAAGTTAGGGTGCGATTATACAACAGCATGGGAACAGTGAAGGAACTTGATCAAGTAAATGCTCATAGTTTCCACTAGATGAGAGAGCAAGACATATGCAACCAACACACACAATGCTGATGAAACGTGTTTGGCAGGTCTACCTTCTGTGTTACCTTTCTTCTGGAAGAACCACCTATCATCCATGTAGCAAACTACTCAAGAGATTCTTTGTGTGAATGATCTTGTGGTGAAGGCACTCATTCTTTCCATTCTATCTCTGAATGGAGATAGAACTGAGACCAAGCTAAAGAATCTCAGGATGCCAGGATATGAAAGCAACAGCAGTGACAAAGAGAGAGACATCAAGTCCTTTCTCCCCTTCTGTTAAAATCTATACCAACTGGACCTCTTGGATTTTAAAATTTTAAATACCTCTTGGATTTTATACTTACTTATATTGCATTTTATATTTGTAATTGTTTTTTATAGATTTTAATTGTTATTATTATAGTCTTAATTTTATTGTAAACTGCCCAGTCTCCCTTTTGGGGGAGATGGGCTGTAGCAAAATTTGAATGATAATGATAATGATAATAATATCATAGATCTTTAACTTGGGATGGATATCCCCAAAGGTTAAAGAAATGTAACATTGCTTTTTTTAAAAAAAATGGAAGGTTGATCTTTGTTTATTTCTTATCCTCACCCTCCTACTTTCCATCTTAAATATTAGCTAAATTCGGGTAATCCACCCCACTCCCACTGCCCATTGGCTAATCTTTGATCATAATAAACTGAAACTGAAACCATTTATCCCTTTCCTGGCAGCATTTCTAAAAAGCTCAGAAGTTTGTATGCTGCTATCTGATCTGATATTGGTCTATTGAATTTTTGATTTTTATCTTATAGCCAATGCTTGTAATAATTCTGATCAAAGTCACTGTTTGACAAGCAGACATGGTGCATAATTCCTGGGACTGTTTTCTGTTTACAGTTCCACTTGTACCTAATATTTGCTGGCTTAGCTTGCTTAGTCAATGAAATACAGTATCTTATAATATGCTTTAACTTAAGAAAGTGTCAGTAAGCCAGTATGGATTCTATTACATGTCAGCACAGCTCAAGTCTCAGTCAAAAGAAATCACCACTCACGCTGACACTCCACCCTAGACTCTTGGGTTTGGTTTATTCTTTGCCTGTTCTGGAAACGTCTAATTTAGAAGTTCCATCTGACCTGTTTGTGTCACAGCAAAGGGCAAGCATTGTGCAATATTCCAGGCAATCTAATCTTACTCTGGAAAACATTAAGTCCATGGCAGGCTGAGAAATGGGACTGAAATGACCTTTATAAAATTATCACACCTGTGATCAGGCACCATAGGGAAGACAGGAATGGAGCCAATGCTGATTTCCTACAGAGGGTCAGACCTTCCTTGCTGCCAGAAAGAAGCTCATCCACTCCAAATTGTCAAAAACCTTGCTGAAAGCAAGCCTTCAAAAGAGTAAAGGCTGTCTCTTTCACCTTTATCAGCAAATATCAAAAGGCAAATTGAGAACAAAGAAAATGATGCACATATATTGTAAAAAATGGTGCCCTGGTTATTAACCGGAGGAACTGTAACACTGCTTCTTGCCATCCCTTATTTTTTCACATTGTAAGGTAGCAAAACGTAAGTGAAATGAAGATGCCTAAGAAGAATTGTACCTAGGAGTAGGTCTCATTAAACCCAGTTGCATTTATGTCTGAGTAAATACACATAGGATTGCATTGGAATTCCCAAGCCTTAATATACATTTTTTTCTAACTAAATTAATTTCCCTTATTTATGTGTAAAATAATGCTATAAATCATCTCATAGGCTACAGTAGTGTTTCTCAACCTTGGCGACTTTAAGATGTATGGACTTCAAATCCCAGAATTCCCCAGCCAGCCTGGCTGGCTGAGGAATTCTGGGAGTTGAAGTCCACACATTTTAAAATTGCCAAGGTTGAGAAACACTGGGCTATAATAAAGGTATGCCAGTTTTATCTTATATTACATTATTTATTTAATAGAATAAAGGTAGGATATAAACACTATTTCATATTATGCAAAATCATATGCTAGTACATATTGTGAATAATAATATAAATAATGCTGCTTTATGTTGTATGAAATAATTCCTGCACAATACCCAGTCAGAATAAAACACATCTTAGCTCTTTGTACAGAATATTCTTAAACACTTTTAAACAATACATAATAGAGAGAAGTTCATACCTTATCATATGGTAATCAAGGGCAAAATAATCTATTGGTCTGAGTTTTTGAAGGTGGAGAAACTGGGGTATAAATACTATAAAACTGAATGTAGAACTTCGTATTTGCTTTTACACACCTTTGAAGAAGAGAAAAATTGAGTTTTCATTCTACTGTTTGGCACCACCCACTGGATCTCTGCAGAATTATAAGGCTAGAATTTTATTATTTTAAACTCGAAATGTGTTGGCAAAAATCCTTCTCAGGTTTTCAGATCGGTATGTTGCTGGTCTTTGGTGTTAGCACTGAAGTGTCAATTATAAACAAACAGAACACTGTATAAGGTAGGAATACATGGCCACTCGTCAATCACTGGGTTGAATTCTACTGTAAGTTCGAATATCCAAAATTGCTAAGAATCTTTCTGTAATCTTGTTTTCGACATACCAGAATGGATGGGCAGAGACTCAAAATGCTGCTGAGTGCTCCATTCTAAGCCTCCTTCCCTCCTTCCTCCAGGTAAGATGTCCCAGAGCAGTGAATGCAGCCTGCTCTGTGCTTCCCAGTACACACATACAGTACATACAAAAATATGGGGGAGAGTATAAGCACCCACATACAACATTTTACTCAGATACACAAGAGAAAATGCAGACTCCTCCCATGGCCCCTACTAGTACAGGGCTTGGGAAGAATTCCAGAAGCCATGCTTTGCAAACTTCACCAACCTAGTTTCCTTTGGGTTTATGCAATGGGTCTTGCATTTTTCTGTTTTTGCAGCCTTGATGAAAATAATGATTTCCATTCTTTTTGGGAGCCCCTTCTGACTGTGGGAGGTGAAAACTGTAAATAATCCCCTGCCATTTTGAGGTGGGTTACAAATGAAAAATTGTGGTGGATTTCGGTGGTGCTGCTGGTTCTCAGGAAGGAGGGAGCACATTCCAAGGAGGTGGAGGAGATAAGCAGAGGCACAGTCTGGGGCGCAATGGTGGGAGAACAAAGAGGTTCGGGGTAGCTCCACCCTAGAGTCTCTCAGGTCATTTCCCCTTAGGTTAGGTAGAGTAGCTTTAGTCTGGCAAGATTCTGTCTGTACAGTGTGAGCAAATAAAGAACTGGAGTTTTGAATGCACTGACTCTTCATTGTTCTTGGGCTGGGCCTGACAAAAATATAGTGTAAATTCTAAAACTGGTGTATCACAGTGATAAACTGCTTAAAAGTTAAAAAAAAAAACTGATGGAAGTGGCATAAAAGTACTTGCAAATTAATAAAAATTAAAAAAGAAAGATACCCTCCCTCCATGGCCTCAGTTTCCCAGAAAATGTTAAATTTGGCCTTTGTTCAGAACAGTTATCCGCTCTTGTGCTAAGCCATAATTGTTTCATGATCATTGGTTGAACAATCCATAATGACCTGATTATGCTGTTATACCCTATGATGTACAAACCACAGTTGCTGGAGTCACACAGTTTCACTCAGACAAAGGTTGTTGTGTGAACCTAGTTGTGTGGCTTGTGTAATGAACCATTTGTACTCATAGCTGGCATCATTGGTAGCAATGGCTAGCCATGCTTCCTTTTCAGAAACCTGAAAATCTGGGTTAATTCAACTTTTGCTGCAAGAAGTCATCTCTAAATGTGTTTCTGCTCAGTGGTTTTGCTCTGCTTCATTCTGGGGATGTAGGTTTACTGAAAGGTTGCCCATCAGCCCCACATACATCTGGAATGGCTTTTCACCTGGGATTGGTACAGATACTACGTGATCAATGGAAAGAAACCATACCCTGATTATCTTATAACTATCAGCTGCATTTGTTACAATTTGATCATGAACTGTTGGTGACAACTTCAGGCAGAACAGCTGTTTGCACAACTGCTATGGAAAGATATCCTTATAACTGGCAGGATGGCCTTTTCAACATAGGTCAGTGGTGGTTTGTTACCCCCTACAGATGTCTGTTATTTGAGCCAAGGGATTCTCCTTTGTTCCTCCTCAGTGAATAACGACAAAGGAAAATGAGATGCCAGATCAGATAAATAAAATCAGCTCCTTCATTGCATCTAACTTCCTGCATCCTTAGATTTATGAGGCATCTGCTGCTTTGAGGATTTGCTTAAAGTTAAGCAGCCATAATATTCACTTGGCTAAGGAGGTACAAAATGTTCTATGCACAGAGTGTTCCAGGCATGGATCAGGCAGTATTGAGCAGGCCTTGCTCAACTGAAGCACATGTGCTTTATCTTTGCATAGACCCAGAGCACATTTGTTTCATACATGGATCTGGAGCATACATATTCCAACAGAGATATTATGGGGTGGGAGATAGTAGGGGAAAAGAATGGCTGTTGGTGTATGATAGCAGGAAGGTAGAAAGGATGCATGAAAGCAGTGGGTAAACAGAAGCAGTGAGGTAGGGTGAGTGGGTGGGTGGGGATATATGATAAGAGGAGGCAGAGCAGCAATGGGGAGAGAAGATGCAGGGAATAAAAGATAGGTTCAAGATGGTCAGACAAGTATGCCACATGTGAATGTGAGCATGGTGGTGGCTAAGGAGAGATAAGGGGGAAGAAGACATTGGGAATATTGGCAGGCAGGCTGACATACAGGCCCTGTGGAAGAAGACCTGGGGACCATACTAGTCTTGTTCCATTTCCTCCTAAAGGGTTCTCCAGATTTGTTTCCATCAAAATCCAGATCAACCTCAATGATCCAGGTTTCACTTTGATTAGATCCTGACCTGACTGAATGGTCCCACTGAATTTCTGAGATACAGTGTGTTTGGTCTATACACAAAGCACATTTTTCACTTTGTGCACATCCCTCCTGCATCCTATCCTGACACTATTACGATTCTGCATGAAACAATAACCACTTATCACATACTTCCCTATCAGGAAAGGCATGAAGCTACAAAGCTCTTGCTTTGTTATTGGGAAGAGGTTGATACTTTTCTACAGTTTTTCTATTGGGTTTTTTTTTTTTTGGTGGGTGTGGATTCATGTGCTCAATCAGGGGAAAACATGAGTCTTCAAAGTGGACAAATAAAAAATTTAGAAATGCAGAGTGGGTAATTGAAAGTAGTACAGCAGTCTGTTATGCTTTGGAAGTAAAGTGAAGTATCATTTGACCTTCTGAACTCTGTTTCAGTCAGATGGAAACTGCTTGCATATCAGCACAATTTTTAGGCATGTATTGACTTTGCAGCAAACTGCTGCTGAGGGTGTCATTCAAACATGTGTAAAGCACCAGCCCTCACAGTTATTTCTGGTCTGGCAACAGTGTTTGTGCACACTGGAAGAAGAGACAGAGGAAAGCTGAGGCTGCATAGCACAGATGCCACAGACTGAGGATGATATGCTTTGGCAGAACAAAGATGAGAAACTTGGCACCTGGTGCTGCTGCATGTGAACCTCCCAGTTTTATAGCCACTGCTTAATATTCTAGAATGGCAATTACAAACTAAACTATTACTAGTACATTTTATTGATGGAGCCTTTCTCCCACTTGTATATAAACTCAGATACAGAAGACCATTAATGATACCTCTTCATATAGAATATGGGTTTTGGTCCATTATAAGCATGGTGACCATATTTTCTTGGAAAAATTAAAGGACAAACCTGAAAAAGGGACAAAACTGAAACAGGTCCATAAGGATAAAATTTTTAATTACTTATGTTTATAACTTTGCTTATAACTTTGCTTTACAAAGGAAATTCAAAAGCAAAACCAAGAAAACATATTTTCTAATAAAAATACCTGAAATCAAACAGTATATGTAAATGTATTTTAAAAAGACAATTCAATTTCCATATTTTGCACATGAATGTGAAAGACTGCATTAAGTGTGGAAAAAGGTAAATGATCAAAATAAAGGACAAAAGTGGGTTTTTGAAAAATAAATAAATCTAAAGGACAGCTTTCTGAAATAAAGGACTGTCCTTTATAAGTCTAACCATGATTAGACTAATTAACATACACCCTGCAGAAACAAAGGTGTATAAAAGTAATTTGGTATAAAATTATGTATTATTTGCTGTAATAAGATGATTTAAGCCCATGATCCTAAGGCTGACACAAGAATATTTACATTTTTATCTACCAAGTCACAATTAGATGGTGAAAATGTAGGAGCATATGCATGTCTTGTACTGAAAACATGTATATCAATAGTGATGTGATTAAATGGCAATATAATAAACAATATTCCATATGTTCAAATGCGTTGCCTTTTCCATAATGAGCTTGCAACATTTTTCTCTGGAGAGACAAGATATCTGAAAAACTGTTTTCCGATTAAACCCTACAATTATTATTTTCTGCTGAGGAAATGAGACATATGTTTATGCTGGTCTATGACCATAATAAAGACTTGATTTGATTTGCGACATATGCCCATGGATGCAAACCCATTAAGCTACTCCATTCCAACGTTTTGCAAATGGCACAAAGAGCAATAAGGAAAAGTAATTGGACAAAGGACAAAACGTACTAATTAAATTTAGTTTACACGTCTCCGTATCTTTGTGTCCTTGCAAGCCATCCTTGCTTCCACTGATGCCTACACTGTCTTCCGTTCATCAAACTTCCCACCTCTCACCTTGGTAGCTAAGACTAGGAGGCAACTAAAATTAGATAATTTCTTATGAGCAATGTCATGACCTCGTTGAAAGGCACAAAGAGCCTCACAACATAGATCATGATCATAAAGGAATAGAGGAAGGAGATAATTAAATCAGAGATTAAAACAAGCACCCAAAGCACCCACACCCATGGACTCATATACAGCCGAAAAGAAGGGCTTCCGATAAGCAGAGATAAGTCGCACCTGGTGCCCTGGAGGACACACCGGAATCAAGAGGACAAGGGAAGACACCGGGAAAACGCCCATGCAACCACCAAGGCACCCATCAAGAGGGATTAGGGACAATGAAGGGTGGAGAAGCACGGGACCCCGAAAGAGGGTATAAACAGGGCGCCTCACCACCGCACCCCCGTTCCCGTTTTTCGTTCTGTCAGCTACCATTCCAATAAACCGGAAATCCTTAATACCCATTAAGTGAGTCCGTGTCTTATTGCGAAGCGAGCCTGACCCTGACAAGCAAACACCTTGAGAAGGTGACTTTTTCTCTCACCTCAAATCGACTATGATTTTTCAGAATTCTCTTTCAGTCTACTCACTCTTCTGTCATATATTTGTTCTGTAATGTAATCTTCATTCATTCCCTCTATATGACCAAACCACCTCAATGTAGTATTTTAATCCCTAGTCAATCACTTTTGTATTCAACTCACATTTGTTCACTGCCCCTTTATTGTGGGCCATATCTCTTGTTGTCTTCCTCCACACAGACTGAAGTACCCCCTTCCACTGCATGTATTTCTGCTTTCTCCCAACATACCCAACTCACAGATAATAAAGGCAGAAGCACACTCATATACACAGCCATTTTTACTTCCATATCATCCAACTGCTTTCTCAGCCATGCTTTTTGTTAAAATAGCCAATTCCATCATATGGGTAAACAGGAAATGGCATCGAAACTTTATACATAGAGTCCACTGGGTGGCACTGCAGTTATAATGCTTTGTTTGTGCCTTTTTAAAAAAGATCGCTTTTATTAATTGAATACCAACAAAAAGAAAAAAAAATACAGTGCAGAAAGTTGTAAAGAAAAGAGAAAGGAAACAAAAGAAAACAAGCAAGCAAGCAAGCAAACAAACAAACAAAAAGAAACCAAAACATGCAGGGTGTATATTCATGGATGAGAGCCAGTTCATTAAAGGTACCAGGCTAGAAATCATGAGTTCTAGTTCTGCATAAGCATCTCAATGAATGGTAGCCCAGTTTCATTATAATCATACATAGCTCATTTACGTTGAAAATGATTCATTCATATGGAGCTAATAACATCAGTTCTGCAAACCACTGAGTGGTTATCTTTCCAATGCTGAAGAATAAGTCTTTGAGCTGTGAGCAGGGTGTTGAGAATCTGCTTTCTTTGTCCATTATTCTTTGAATAATGCATTCCCAAGAAAAAAGAAGTGTGTGTGTGTGTGTGTGTGTACATGAGAATAGTAATTTACAAGATGTGTATTGACCAGTGTTGGCAGCTTGAAGATGTGTGGACTTCAACTCCCAGAATTCCCCAGCCAGCAATTCTGGGGGTTGAACTCCACACATCTTAAAGTTGCTGATGTTGAGAAACACTGGTGTAGAGAATGGTTATGATTCCAGCAGAAATCATTTAGGTAGCTATGTCCATTCCAAGAAAAATGTACCACTGCAACTTCAGAGTGGCAGTACTTCGTATGAATACCTTTGATCCAATTTTCAGTGGTATATTAGCTCTGCCAGTATCCACACCCCCTGACTGGCATGAAGCCAGCCTGTACTTTCCATCTTTTGCTTGTTGTCACTTCTCATACTCTTCGGATCAGAATTCTTCTAAACATCTTTTCAGGCACCCTTAACAAGCTGGTCCCCATGTTGTTTTTACACCCACTTTTGCTACCTTTCTCTTTGTATACTATAGAGGATTAATAATCATATTCTTCCAATTGTCAGGCACAAATGTAGTCTTCACACGTGTTAAAAAGTTGCACAGCTATTCCATAAACAAGCCATGTTCATATTTTAACATTTCTCCAGTTACATCAGGTGCAGTCTTAACACTTTTCAGTAAAATGCTATTATTTTGTGGTTTAATTCAGGTCACACAGAGCTGTAGAACAGATAATGTCAGGCTACCCCACTACTGACAGTGATCAAGTGAGAGGTGCATCTCCAGTTACAGATGAGATATCCACGTTATTTTCGCAATTGATAAAAACTTTGAAGGATTAAAGTGTGACAGGATAGTTTTTAAAATGGAATTACCAATCACAGGAGGACTATGTCATTCTGCCAATGTAATCCAGAAGGACCCTCCCTATTAGGGTATTGCTGTGACAGCAGCCATTCTGGATTATGATACAATCTATTAATAACATTTCTGTCCCGCTATTTTTAACTTCAAAGATAAGAACTGAAGTGCCTGGCCATCATTCTGCTTTCACTGGCCTTATAATGAGAGAGATGCTAACAATGCTGCTGTCATCAGTGAAACTTCTGCTAACCAGCAGAGACCTTCTGGAATTGAGTAGGACACTTCTTGAACATTACTTCCTGCTTATTTTGATTGTGGTAGTTCTTGGAAATGAAGTCAGAAATCGTGCTGTGACTCTGTAGTCCTTCTTTGTCTATTTTGTGTCTCTGTCATTTTTAATATTTTTATCTGATGTTTTTAAATATTCACTTGATATCCAAAGATGATAACAAGCTCTTTAAATGATTGCAATGATTTGAACCCACAATAAACTATTAGGGATACATGAAGAACAGAAAAGCCTGATATACACCATCACATCCTGTATCTGTCACAGTTCAACAGACACAAAGCTCTGAATGTTTTAGTTGTTTTGGGTTGTGACTGAAACAAAATCTGCCAGAGCCCTGGGAGGATGTCCTGGGCAAGGAGGGCAAGACTAGTGTGCACCAGGCCCTTTCCTGCTTCTCCTCTGGCCAGCCTGTACACCAACCCCCTTCCTCAGCACATTCTCTTCTTTCCATCCCGTTCCTCTCTGACACCCAAGTTCCAGGGCAGCAAATCCCATCAGCTTGTCCCTCCCTGATCTACCTGCATCTTTTCCTTCCTCCCTCCCTTCAGCTGCCCAAGTCCAACAGCAGCATATTCCACCCTCCCTGAACCTTCCCAATGTCCTCCCTCCCCTCTGCCAATTAACTAGCCCAGATACCTATCCCTTTACTACAATGCCTCCCAGCGTGGCACATCCCATCAGCTCACCTGCCTCCTGAACTTCCCACGCTTTCTCTCCTCTCTCTCTTCTGCCACTGTCCTACACAGCACAGCTGGTCCTCTCCCTGTGTTTTTTTCTCGGTTGCATCCACTCAGCTGCCACACTGATGACTGTGTGCGCAACTGCCAAGGAAACCCCTCAGCCTTGGCTGTTCCTTGCTCTTACCTTCTCCTAAAATGGTTCTGTCCAGAACCACCACAAATTGGTCCATATCTGAACAAAACAGGATTGCCTTGTTTCATTTGTTTTTTGTTGTTGTTGTTTATTCGTTCAGTCGCTTCTGACTCTTCGTGACTTCATGGACCAGCCCGTGCCAGAGCTTCCTGTTGGTCGTCAACACCCCCAGCTCCCCCAGGGACGAGTCCGTCACCTCTAGAATATTGTCCATCCACCTTGCCCTTGGTCGGCCCCTCTTCCTTTTGCCTTCCACTCTCCCTAGCATCAGCATCTTCTCCAGGGTGTCCTGTCTTCTCAGTATGTGGCCAAAGTATTTCATTTTTGCTTTTAATATCATTCCCTCAAGTGAGCAGTCTGGCTTTATTTCCTGGAGGATGGACTGGTTGGATCTTCTTGCAGTCCAAGGCACTCTCAGAATTCTCCTCCAACACCACAGTTCAAAAGGATCGATCTTCCTTCTCTCAGCCTTCCTTATGGTCCAGCTCTCGCAGCCATATGTCACTACGGGGAACACCATTGCTTTAACTATGCGGACCTTTGTTGTCAGTGTGAGGTCTCTGCTCTTGACTATTTTATCGAGATTTGTCATTGCTCTTCTCCCAAGGATTAAGCCTCTTCTGATTTCCTGACTGTAGTCAGCATCTGCAGTAATCTTTGCACCTAGAAATACAAAGTCTTTCACTGCTTCTACATTTTCTCCCTCTATTTGCCAGTTATCAATCAAGCTGGTTGCCATAATCTTGTTTTTTTTTAGGTTTAGCTGCAAGCCAGCTTTTGCACTTTCTTCTTTCACCTTCATCATAAGGCTCCTCAGTTCCTCTTCACTTTCAGCCATCAAAGTGGTATCATCTGCATATCTGAGATTGTTAACGTTTCTTCCAGAGATTTTAACTCCAGCCTTGGATTCCTCAAGCCCAGCATGTCACATGATGTGTTCTGCATACAAGTTGAATAGGTAGGGTGAGAGTATACAGCCCTGCCGTACTCCTTTCCTAATCTTAAGCGAGTCTGTTGTTCCGTGGTCTGTTCTTACTGTTGCTGCTTGGTCGTTATACAGATTCTTCAGGAGGCATACAAGATGACTTGGTATCCCCATACCACTAAGAACTTGCCACAATTTGTTATGGTCCACACAGTCAAAGGCTTTAGAATAGTCAATAAAACAGAAATAGATGTTTTTCTGAAACTCCCTGGCCTTTTCCATTATCCATCGTATATTGGCAATTTGGTTCCTAGTTCCTCTGCCTTTTCTAAACCCAGCTTGTACATCTGGCAATTCTCGCTCCATGAATTGCTGAAGTCTACCTTGTAGGATCTTGAGCATTCCCTTACTGGCATGTGAAATGAGTGCCACTGTTCGATAGTTTGAACATTCTTTAGTGTTTCCCTTTTTTGGTATGGGGATATAAGTTGATTTTTCCCAATCTGATGGCCATTCTTGTGTTTTCCAAATTTGCTGGCATATAGCATGCATTACCTTGACAGCATCATCTCGCAAGATTTTGAACAGTTCAGCTGGGATGCCGTCGTCTCCTGCTGCCTTGTTATTAGCAATGCTTCTTAAGGCCCATTCAACCTCACTCTTCAGGATGTCTGGCTCTAGCTCACTGACCACACCGTCAAAGCTATCCCAGATATTGTTATCCTTCCTATACAGGTCTTCTGTATATTCTTGCCACCTTTTCTTGATCTCTTCTTCTTCTGTTAGGTCCTTGCCATCTTTGTTTTTGATCATAACCATTTTGGCCTGGAATTTACCTCTGATGTTTCTAATTTTCTGGAAGAGGTCTCTTGTCCTTCCTATTCTATTGTCTTCTTCCACTTCCGCGCATTGCTTGTTTAAAAATAATTCCTTATCTCTTCTGGCTAACCTCTGGAATTTTGCATTTAATTGGGCATATCTCCCCCTATCACTGTTGCCTTTTGCTTTCCTTCTTTCTTGGGCTACTTCTAGTGTCTCAGCAGACAGCCATTTTGCCTTCTTGGTTTTCTCTTTCTTTGGGATGTATTTTGTTGCCGCCTCCTGAACAATGCTGCGAACTTCTGTCCAGAGTTCTTCCGGGACCCTATCTACTAAGTCCAGTCCCTTAAATCTATTCTTCACCTCCACTGCATATTCCTGAGGAATATTAGTGAGCTCATATCTAGCTGATCTGTGGGTCTTCCCTAATCTCTTTAGTCTGATCCTAAATTGTGCAAGAAGAAGTTCGTGATCTGAACTACAGTCAGCTCCAGGTCTTGTTTTTACCGACTGTACAGATGTCCGCCACCTTTGGCTGCAAAGGATGTAGTCAATCTGATTTTGGTGTTGTCCTTCTGGTGAAGTCCATGTATAAAGCCATCTCTTAGGTTGCTGGAAGAGGGTGTTTGTTATGGACATTGAGTTGTCTTGGCAAAATTCTATCAGACTGTGTCCTGCTTCGTTTTGTTCTCCCAGGCCATGCTTACCTGTAATTCCAGGTGTCATTTGACTGCCCACCTTAGCATTCCAGTCTCCCGTGATGAAAATAACTTCTCTTTTAGGCATGTCATCCAGTAGGTGCTGCAGATCCTCATAGAACTGCTCTACTTCAGCTTCTTCAGCATTTGTGGTTGGGGCGTATATTTGGATCACTGTGATGTTAGATGGCTTGCCCTGAATTCGAATTGAGATCATTCTATCGTTTTTTGGATTGTATCCAAGCACTGCTTTAGCCACTTTACTATTAATTATGAAGGCTACTCCATTTCTTTTGTGGTCCTCTTGTCCACAGTAGTAGATCTGGTGGTCATTTGATGTGAAGTGGCCCATTCCAGTCCATTTCAGTTCACTGACGCCCAAAATGTCTATCTTTAATCTTGACATCTCACCAATAACCACATCCAATTTGCCCTGGCTCATAGATCTTACATTCCAGGTTCCAATGGTGTGTTGATCCTTAGAACATCGGATTCGCCATTCACCACCAGCACCGTCGGCCGCTAGCCGTCCTTTCGGCTTTGAGCTAGCTGCGTCATCACGCTGGGGCTAGTTGAACTCATCCTCTGTTCCTCCCCAGTAGCATTTTGACCATCTTCCGACCTGGGGGTCTCATCTTCCGATGGCATGCCGACATATCTCTGGTTGTACTGATCCATTTAGTTTTCATGGCAAGAATACTGGGGTGGGTTGCCATTACCTTCCCCAGGCATTACGTTTATTCTGACCTCTCTGTCATGACCTTCCCGTCTTGGGTGGCCCTTCACGGTTTAGCTCATGGCATCATTGAGGTGCTCAAGCTCCAGCACCACGACAAGGTAACGATCCTTTGCTGAAGGCCTTGTTTCATACAGAGACCAAAACATCCAAAACATGTAACTTTCAGTTAAGGCATGGATTATCCTAACCCACTTGTTTGTGCAGGAAATGTTTTTAATCTCATTCATTCATTCATAGCATTTATATAGTTGCCCATCGCACAGCAGTGACTCTAGGCAGTAATAGAGGATTAAAATAAAAAATAGAACACAATATAAAATACAATACTCCTTTTGAAGCTTGAAGCTTGTTAGCTTTTGAAGAAAAAGCTAAAAGACTTTTAAGAGTATGAATTGTAAACATACTATTCATACTCTTAAAAGTCTTTTAGCTTTTGATACAACTACCGAAGCACTTTATGCCAAAAATGTTTTAAGGAGCACTTTCACCACATGTAGTATAACAATGAGCTTTTAGCTGACATTTTAAATTTAGTTTATTTAGTTATATTTCGAATTTCATCACTGCCCATCTCACTTAAAGAGTGACTTGGACATTTAGTTGACATACCTGCTGCTTATAGCATAGAAGGAAGAATCTGCTCATTTCTGAACCATGCCACTTCTATGCTTTCAAACACCATTTTTTTCTGTTTCTACTGTGATACATACATATAAATATTCTGATGCATATATATAAATATTTTGGGGGTGCAAGGCTATACACTAGTTCTAGAAGTAAGGATTTGGGGAAAACTCTGCAGTTTCAGTGGGATTAGGATGAGAATATGTGAGCACCAAAACATCACAGCAGCACTGTGGTTCTAGGGCTTATGATATACTGAGAGAAAGGATGAAATACAGAGTTACATGGGCAGCAAAATAGAGTATTTTTGATATAATTTTATAGATTTTTGTAGAGGTACAGATAAAATTAGAACAAAAACAGATTGACCAAACTTGTAAATACAATTCAAACAGTTCAACCAAAACTATCTATTAAAAAAACCACAATAATAATATAAGCCAATTCCTAAGATATACTGTAGATTAAAAAATAAAAAGAGAAAAATGAAAAAGAAAACAAAAGAGAAAATAAAAGTGTTACACATAAAGTAAAATAACATACAATGACTCTATATTGCTAGAATACAAAATTTCTAATAACTTAATACAAGATAATACAGTTCAACTTTTAAACCATGAATGAAATCTAAGGCACATGGAATCATATTATCCAATCTTTCCTTTCTGTCAAATTTCCTTAAACCGACCTTTAGAACCTTTAGAATCAGTTTTAATTCTTCAGAGTGCATAATTTTTGTACAGTCCCGCAACATTGTACCTGAGGTTCCTCATAGATAGAGAAATTCCATATTTGGAGATATAATTTAACCAATATTAACATCTTTAAGCCTAAACTTTCTACCAAGAACATACAGGCAGTCCTTGTTTACCAACCACTCATTCAGTGACTGTTCGAAGTTATGACAGTTACGTACTTGAAGTTGCAGCTGTTGCAGTGTCCCTATAATCACATGATTACAATTCGGGTGTTTGGCAACTGGTGCACCATTATGACAGTCGCAGCATCCTACAGTCATGTGATCACCATTTCCAACCTTTACAGCCGGCTTCCAACAAGCAAAGTTAATGGGGAAGCTGGCAGGAAGTCGCAAGTCACGTGATGTCACGCTTAATGACTTGCAGTGGTTCATTTAACAACCACAGCCAGAACTGATGTTGTTAGTTGCAGTCATGTGATTTTTCACTTTATGACCACATTGCTTAGCGACAGAGTTGCCAGTCCCAATCGTGGTCGGTGAGGATGACCTGTAGTTCACCACAGCATTAATGCCTAACTGATAGGGAACTAAGGAAATAGGGATGCATGCTAACACTGTGCTCATCCATCTGACCTCCTCCACTACCCACAGGAATTAGCTAGATGGGACGCTGGCATACACCATGCAGCAATGGCTATTCCCAATGGCATTCATATTGTTCCTTCCTGCTCACCTGAGTCAATTGCTGCAGCTGTGTATGTGTGCATATATGGCTTTTTCCCTGCCCACCCTAATTTCCTTTTCACCCCCTACCATAAAAGATGGGTATTATGCTTCAGTACATTTTCTAGCCTGGGCAAAGGATGTATTTCCTTGACAGAAGCAGCCAGTTTTAAGTTGCATCAACACCCCTCTCTCTTCCTGGCCTCTGGGCTTCCCCTTCTTGCCAGCTGCAAAGGATGAGTGTGAAATGTTCCTTCTTGTAAATATTTCTGCATCAGGTGAGTTGGTACACTACAGTACTTAGGGATGTGTCTTTGAAGACCATGTTCTTCACCCTCATCTCTGCCTACCCACTCTTAGCTGTCCAGCAGTCTATGCCAATATCAATAATTAATCATGGGAGTACATTGGCACATATTTCTAGGCATTTCCAATCCTACTGGCTCCCCCTAAACCAGTTTTTCTCAACCGTGGCAACTTCAAGATATGTGGACTTCAAATCCCAGAATTCCCCAACCAGCATGCTACCCCTTGTAATAACTTTAAGTGGTCTATATATCATATTTTATATATGATATTTTACTCTTATTACTTTTTAATATTTTACATATATTTTATAGATACTTATATTTGATAGAATATTAGTCATGATACTCTAAATTAATAAGACTGTTTTTAAATTTGATTAAGGGGCTCATCTACATTGTGATCTAAACGTATTTTAATATTTAATTGGAACCTGTAAATTCAAATTTAAAATTATTTCAGATCAGATGGTTCATATTTTAAGGCTAATGTGTATATCTTTATAGAATTGTAACTTGTACTGGTCAGTGACCGTAATAAAATTGAACTGAACTGGACTAACTCAATTGTGAACAAACGCTATAAAAGGAAGGAAGAGTAGAAAATATTTTGTGTGAAATCTGAACAAGCTATCAATTTCATGAGCCTTTGTGACTAGCAGAGAAGATTGTAGAGCTAGCCTGAGAGTGGCTGCCAAATCTGTT
Organism: Candoia aspera; assembly: GCF_035149785.1. Classification (NCBI taxonomy): domain Eukaryota; kingdom Metazoa; phylum Chordata; class Lepidosauria; order Squamata; family Candoiidae; genus Candoia; species Candoia aspera. Next base: position 250,456,866 of record NC_086153.1, on the reverse strand, counting down.
TTCTTTAAGTCCATAAGGGAACAGATTTTTTTTTCTCATGGGGACCTTAAAATTAGTCATCCTTGGAGCAGCAAGCAATGACATATTGGGGTAAGGTGTTTTCTCCTCCAAAGAGTAAGGTTCAATGTTTTGTCTATGACAGTTGGATATCCTTATTTCATTGGAAGAATACAGGTGAGAGCATGAAGGCAGTCTAGGTCCATGCAGGGACCTGAGCTTACAGATGTACCACCAGAGAATCCATTTGTTGTCTCTATTTTCCTCTAAATGCCAACGATAAATTAACACTGATTGTGATTTTTATGGTGTACACTATGATTGTTGACACGGAGGTGTTGTAACGATTGCCCTACTCAAATAAAATGCTCAGACTCCAACTCGAAGTTTAAGGTCTGGTTTTATTTAGAATAAGGTGCAAACAGAGAGAAAGCTGAGAATGAGAAAAGCGCCTGCCTAAACTCAAACTAAATAGCTCCGTTTCCAAAAACGACCCCCCCCCTTTGCATACAGAACAACCCCACATTCCCAGGTGCTCCTAACGAGCTCTGCTGATCAAGGGGCAAAGAGACCTTGACATTTAAGAGATAACCCAAACACATTCCTCCCTGGCACAGCCCCACACATCTCCCCGTACAAGGCTTATCAGCAGCACCCTCCCAGCCAGGAACACGCATCAACACTCTGGCATGCGAACCGTTACGATGGAGCGAACATCGCAACGGTGACCATGACAGGTGTCTGTTTACCTTGTTCCATCTCTCCTTGGCACTTGGTGCTACGACTGCTCATCCTGTAAAAAGAAGCTATTAATAACTTGTCTCACAGAATGCCACGAGGATGAAGGATGAGAGAATAACTTGTAGATTGAAATGCACTTGTGATACGCAAAATAACTTGTGCATATCACAATGCACAACAGACATTCATAACAGTAAAAATCAGTGTGAGTATCACAACTGGAACTTTGTCTGTAATGATTTTGGACCCATAAAATGACTGCTTCTATATTTTGGATGGCTCAAACTCAGCTAGTTTCAAATTTCTTCCATATTAAAAAAAATCAGCATGAATAAAGACACAATTTCCTATGTCCATACTCTGGCTGCCAGGTTTCCATGGTTTGGCAGCAAGATAATTATTCAGAGAGAGGTTCAATATTCCTTTGCTGTACATAATTCTGTATTTAGGCCCACCAGAGAGGAAAAAAAGCTAAAAAAATCTCATTCAAGTTAGGGAATTTCAGCTGATTTTGCAACTGGCTAGAATTATGAAAAGTTTGGAAATTAATTATTTTGGGTCAGCTGGAAGATTCCAGAAAGATAGGTGCAAAATGTTCGTGGCCTTCCTGGTCTACACATTAATGCTCAGCATACGGAAAATGAACAAGATGAGATTTGGGTTCTTAACATAGAAATCTTATTTATCAGATAAAAAAAAAGACCGGGTGGGAAGACTCCCATGATTGGACTATAACAATTTTAAAAAAGGAACAGAACCAATTCTATGATTCTTTAATTTCAGTTTCTGTTTCCAATTTGATAGTCCTAAGAATTTTAAAGCATAGTTGAGCCTCAAAAATTTCATTCTGACATGTTATGCTTGCTGTGAGTGCATGCAGAACAAGATGTGTGCAAACTTTCTCTAAGGCAAAAGTCATCAGAGACAGATATATATAATATAATATATGTTTTATGTTATGTTTTATGTTATGTTATATGTTATGTTATATGTTATATGTTATATGTTATGTTATATGTTATGTTATATGTTATGTTATATGTTATGTTATGTTATGTTATATGTTATGTTATATGTTATGTTATGTTATGTATGCCTCCATACAACCACTGAGAATGCAAAGCTACTGACAGAGCAACACTATTGTAAATCACTATCAGACCCTATTCACAGCCTTCCTCAACCTGGTGTCCTTTGGATGAGTTGGACCACAGTCCTGGGCACTCCCCCAGGTCGCTCAACGCTTTTGTCTTCAATAGTGGAATTCCTCTGTACATGCTCCGTTAGGCATGTACTTAACCTTTCCTGCCCTGACTCTTCTTCAGGAGTGTTATTATTCAAACAAAATGAACAATAATAAATGTCCTTAAATTATGTTGAGGGTAGTAGTCACATTAGCCTGTTGCAAAGGAAAATGCTAATAAATGTATTATGCCATAAGCTTTAGTGTGCCTCGGTTTGCAAGGAAAACTCTGCCTTTAAGCCCAGGTCAAACGTTATTTTAAGTCTACCTTCTTTTGAGAAAGCAGAATGACTCAAATCACATTCCAGCTGCTGTTGGAGAGAGCAGCAGTCCTAACCGAACTTGCTAAAAAGTAACCTCATTAAAATCAATAGGCTTTTTTCCTCCAAGAAAACGAGGCGCCTCCCCCGCGTCTTCTAGGCAAGCCCGTCTTATACCACGGAAAGAAAACGTGGTTTATCGCAATGGCGTGAAACAACCTCGCGAGTCCGTCCAGACGACCTGCGACTCGTCGTTTTCGTCGCGTCAGGTCGGCGGTCCTCCTGGGCTGCAGCCTCGCAAGCGCAAACCCTCCGCTACCGGGCAGCTAATTAACGCGGCGGGGTGTGGGTGCGTGGGGCTGCCAATTGGCCCTCTGGTTCACCAGCAGTCCCCTGATCCCACCCACCTACTCCATTCACCTCCAGGGGCTGGGTCGGTCTTTGCCTGGGCAGCCAATAGCCGCGAGCGGACGCAGGAGCTGCTGCTGCTGCTGCTTTTGTTGGGCTTGGCGCGAGCTTTCCCGAGGCTCCTTCCTCGCCCCCCCGCCCGGGCGAGTGGCCCAGCCAGTCCGCGAAGAGAGGAGGCGCGGAGGTGCCAACGCATCCCTCGGTCACGCGGGCGAGGGGGACCGGTTGCAGACCGGCGAGGCAGGCCGAGGCGGGGCTAGCGCGCGTTTTCCCGATCCAGGAGATTGTCGGAGGGCAAAAGACCGGTTTCTTCAAGGCTTCCGCTGGTGGGTACTGTACGCGCGCAGCGGGGTTGTGTGATGGAAGGCTGCAATTTATTTACTCATTTATCGTATTTATATTAAATCCTGTGCTCGCTGCGAATGTGTCCCCGAGAGGAGTGGGAGGACGCGGTTAAGAGCTTTTGGTCTCGACTCTCATTAGGGACGAGGGGAGGCTTCCTTGAAGATTAGATTGAGCGTATCTGGGTTAGTCTGTTCCTGCATCCCTCTCGCCTCCCTCGCTGATTTATGCGGCTTGGTTCTTTGCGCGGCTGATGCTGCTCAGACGGTTCCGCGTCTTGGAACGGCACGCGGGCGGGGAGCCTTCGGGCGAGGGGGCACTGCAACATGGTTCTTACAGGAATGGCTGGCCATTAATTTTCTGCCCGCTTGGGAGGCGTGTTGCAGCGGTGATAGAGGCTATCGCTACAACCGCTGCTTCAGTGGAGCTGGGACAAAGAGCCGCTTCCTGGACTTCGACCCTTTTCTCCTTCTACCTTTTAAGGCTACTATTTGCCCCAGTAAGAATTCTTGGGGGTTAATTTCTAAGGGGACAAAAGCAGATTGAGGCCCCAAACTGCCTAGAAGCCCTTCCCTGGTCCCTAATATGCATAACTATGGGGATAAACTGTGCATATGTGGTGCTGTTGGTAATGCATCCTGAAAACGTTCTTCATACGTATTTTTTTTTTTTCTTGGTTCCTTCTAATCAGTGTGGACTGCAGTTTTTTTGGCAAGGTTTTCCAGAAGTGGTTTGCCATTGCCTCCTTCCCAGGGCTGAGAGAAAGTGACTGGCCCAAGGTCACCCAGATGGCTTTGTATCTAAGATGGGACTAGAACTCATGGTCTTCCAGTTTCTAGCCTGGTGCCTTAAGCCAGATATTCACCAAACCTGGGTAAATTACCCAAAATAGGGTAAAAGTGGTTTTTCTTAGGGTAAAGACACACAAACCCATTACCCAATCACAACAGGGACATTTGAATTGACTTAGTGTTTTACCTACATTTGGTAAAAAGGACTTCCTGCTAAGGTAGTTTTTGGGTAATGAAGGAAAAAGTTTGAGAAGCACTGCCTTAACCAGTACACCAAACTGGCTTTGTCTGCATACATACTGTCATGAGTAAGGATGGCGAGCAGGGGGCTCTCACCCAGACTGTCAAGCGCATGCGTAGCACTGAGGAACTGTTCAGCCATTCAAAGAGACACAGATCGGGACCGCCTTAACCTTTGGGGTTTATATGGCTGGGTTTTCCCACGCTTTCTCAGTTTGTTAGGATTCTTGTTAAGTACTACTAATAAATATTAGAGACCAAGTCCTCGCCTCAGTGTGTTTCCTGGTAATCAGGACACATACTGGGGTAAAACACTGATATACATACATACCTTTGAGGAATCTCTAAAGGGAGAGGGAGGAAGATAGTCAACAGCCATCTCAGAAACCTGCTGACTTGGACTCTTCCATCCCATGGGGCATTACCAAAATCTGTGCCTTGGGCAATATCCTAGAAGTTTGCTATTTGCTTTTAAATAATATCGAGTGCATTTTATTGATTATTTGTTATACTGTGTGTAAGTCCCTTTGGGAGAATGTTAACAGGCTATAAATAATTATAAAAATGAATAAATAAATTACCCATCTGTATTAGGTGGTACTGCAATTTCCCTAAATTGCTTGTTGGCCCTTGAATCTGATACATTTTGGATAGAAACTTTGGTACTGAGATGCAAGCCAGGATTGATTCTTAGGACAAATTAAATCCTTCAGCTGTGGGTCAGGATGCTTTGGATTCAAGTATGAATTACATTTGCCGCATATATGGAGAGCAGCATGTTTTTTTAGATGTGAAATGGCTGTATGGTTGGAATTGTCCATAAATGTGGCTAATCTGGGTCCAAAGAACAGATACATCTGAAATGTTTCATAATTGCCCTGATTGCAGAGATCACAGGAGTTCCTTGTAGCCAATTCCACATGCTGTTACTTCCATGGAGATGGAAATTGGAGAATATCCATGTGTAGAAAATCTACAGTACACAAGAAATTAGCTTTTGGGACAGGGTCATGGCTCTGCCCTTTCTGTCTTAGGTTAGCAACTAAGATGCTAAATAAAATGTAAACAGGCAGTCAAACTGTAGATGTATACCTCTTTTAGCCATTTATAATAAAAAAGCGAAAGAACACTTGGTACATCTTAAATACTTAAGTACAATTTAATTGTCCTCTATATTTGTGAATCAGAGTGATATTCACCCCTGAAACCTTAACCTGCAGTAGCTATTCATTTCCTCAACTGAAAGATTGAGTTCCAGTTCTTATGTAGCCAGAATGGCACCCTTCACTAGGTTTATATGAAATGGCTAGACATTATCTCAACAAGGTACTTCATATTGTAAAGATGATGCTGTTCTCCTTAAGAAAGACCTTCATATCACCTCCACCTCAGAACCTCTCTGCCAATTCCAGCTGCCTTGTAAATGCACATTTATACAGAAACCTCTTCCAGTTACTGAAACTGAGAAGCTTGGTGAACCAAACAAGCTGCTTTGCTGTCAAAAGTGGGGATGTTTACAGGTAGTCCTTGTTTAGTGACTCATTAGGTTTTCCTTCCTGGCCTATTCATCTTGGCTGCTCTCCTCTGGACATACTCCAGTATGTTACAGGTAGTCCTTGTTTAGTGACTACAATTGGAACTGGCACCTTGGTCATTAAGTGAAGCAGTCACTAAGTGAAACCATGACTGTGCTTATGATCTTATTTCAGCTTTCCTTTCCTCTACAGACCTGCAAAGGTTGTAAATGTGAGGACTGGTCATAAAGTTACTTTTTCATCACTCTTGAAACTGCGAACAGTCGCTAAACAATGCAGTCGCTAAACAAGTACTATCTGTATGTGTTCCTTCATGCAACAACTTCAGAACAGCACCTTTCTTAAGCACTGATGAAGGAAAACATCCCTTGCAGCTTTGCAAAACTCTATTACCCATGCAGAAGGATGGTTTTGCAGGCTTGAGAAAATCCTGAAGTTTGCAGAAATAACCAAAAGAATTGAGGGAGGGGAGAACCTATGGGGCAACTGTCCTTGAAAAGAATTTAATGTAGAATGGCAAGCTCAGTGGTAGATATTATGTGTATCTGGGTAGGGAGAGAAGGGAGATGGGAAACTGCAGAAGAAGAGAGATTTGAGTATTTCGGCACAGCTGGAATTCTGAACAGGAGCTTTCAGAGTTGCAGCATTTTGAAAGATTACACAAAGACTCCAAGGTTCCACAACTTCGTTAATGTAATGGGTAGAAGATCCAGCTTTTTGGAGAGAAAGCTAGATTAGTTTTCCTAGAACTTGAATGTGTCACCTTCTTGACCTTCAGTACTGGCCTTCTAATATCAGTAATGAGGATTGGGCAGTTCTTTTAAGACACGTTCTCCCGGGGGAAAAAAAAAAAGACGTTCAGGTTTTGTTTCTGGCCTTTGCCTGTAGGGCCTCATCGCAGCAGCTCTGAGGATGTTTCTGCTTGGCTGGACGAGGCTCCTGTTCTTGCTGGCTCTTCTTGGCATGGTCTTTTCAGCTCCTGCTTCAGGCAATAAGAAAAAGGAGCAACCCCAGGAAATAGTTCTAAGCCTTCCAAAGGATGAAATTAGCCTGAACGAAATGCTCCAGGAAGTCGAGGAGCTGATGGAGGACACTCAGTACAAGCTGACAAATGCGGTCAAAGAGGTGAGACTTTCTCCCAGGAGTTGGGGAAAGAATTTACTTTCTGTTTTAAGATGATGAAGACTCTTACTACACTTTTTAAGCTCAGGGGTATAGATTAACAAAAAAATTAAAAGATAACATTATACCAGTGCTCCTGAAATGATTATCATTTTAATTGAATACTTGAAGAAAAGGGTGTGTGTCTGGGTAGTGAGAATAATGGAGTATAACGAAATGGTGTGTTGGTGAAGAACCTACCCTGCTTAGGGTAGTATGGTGTGTAGGCTGAGTGACTTGCCTGGACAATGAGCAAAAGAGAACGTGAACTGCTGGGCATGTGAAGATTTTTTTTTTTTTTTGCTGCCCCTTTATTTAAGTAGCACCAGTATCAACAACTTTTTTTTATTAATATTTACATAGTGTTAGACTTCCATGAGCTAATTCATACTGTAAAGCATGTTTTATAGTTTGTATTTTTAAAGGACTGAAATGTAACAGCATTTTCTAGTCTGATCTTTGTCAAAAGAGTTCATAGATGTCAAAGGCAAAGTGGGTAGGAAGAATGGGGCAGAATAAAAGAGCATCTGTAAGTCTAAAATGCAGACCATGAGAATTTGTTTACTTATTCATCGTGTTTATATAGAAATATATTTGCAAATCACTTACAAAGAAGACATTAATTTTGTTCCTCATTCATACCTTAGAATGGGCCTGCAGTCCATACCTGTTGTCTTCTCATCTCTGCTTTTATTTCATATAAAAGAAAGAATATCGGTTTCTGCTTCTTTTTCATTTTCCTTTCCCTGGAATTGCACACGTATTTTCAGGCCAGTAATGTTAGGGTGGAGCTTGCTTCCCATCCTGATTAACCATTTTGATGATATGAAAAATTGGTGCAGTTTTTCTTGCATTTTACATACTGAAAAACAGACCGACCAGAGACCCAAATTGGCTAATCTTCCTGTCGCTCATCTTCCAATTTTAAATTGGTAACTCTGTGGAAGGAGGTCCATCTGCTTCATTAAACAGTGTTGGAAGGTTTGTTGCTTTACAGGCTAATAAAATGTACATGCATTTTTGAATTCTGGAGAAGTATTTGTGTTTTTTCTCTTTTCTGATATAGGAGATAATTATAGTTTAACAGTCTGACGTATCATCTTTCTTCCACCTCCAAAATACCCTTCCACAAGTATTCGGAATGTGCCATTTTGGACCTGATTTACAAATCATGCAAACTTACAATTAACTTTGCTTGGACAGGACTGGAAACCATAAATCCTGGTTTACAAAACACAGTGATTAGTTCATCTAACATAGAAAGGTACATCTGAATAAACTAGGTTGACCTAGCATAATATGGGACTCACAATATAGTGAGTTCCAATCTGATTTGATTTGATTTGGGACAAGAGAAATAAATTGTTCACCATCTTTTTCATGCTAGTCAGGCTGGGAAAAATAGGCTGCAGTACCAAACACTCTTAGAAGAAATAAGCCCTATTGAACAGGCACTTCACAAAATAGTGTATTTTCTAGTTGTCGCTTAAATGTCTGTGTCTTTTTAAATGCTTGCTAACTATTTTTCTTCTGCATCTTAGACTTCTTACTCATCTGCACTGTGGGGGGCTTAGCTTAGGGCATATCCTCACTGTATCCTGTAAGCTGCTCCTGTCCGATGCTCATGCCAACTTCTCTTAGCCAGCTGAGAAAATCCTAAGACACTTGGGCAACGGCTTGCAAGGTATTCAGTCCACACAGCAGGCTACTACATCCTCCTACTCTTATATAGCTTGGAATTATTGGAGCCTAGCTGCTAAGAAAATAACAGTTGGGGCATAAACTGAGACAGCTGCTTGGAACAGACCTAGTCTTGGTTTGAGTGTGGCCTAGATGTTACTATTTTATAAAACTCAAAGCAACCTACCCTACCCATTGCATTCAATTAATTTTTTTTAGTAATTTTTATATTAATTCAACAACTTGCTACCAATTACTCTTATGTAACAATATTTTATGTAATTGACCCAAATAATTAAGGCACTTTCCTGGTGGCATAACAACATGAATTTTGAGAATATGTTGTAATTGCAGCAAAAGAATTTCACACATTAGAAGTCATTACTGTTTTCTGAATTTTCTTATTTGAAACATTTGTATGCCATTTTTCATTTAAAAACAAAACAAAAACCTTGATGTGGTTTTGAATAAACTCCAAACAATTCAAACAGGTTAAAACAATTGCAAATATACACTAAAACGTATCAAATACACAAAAGAAAAGACAAAAAGAAAATAATAAACAATAACAAGAGAGTAGAAACATCAGTAGAGAAGTAAGGCTCTAATGCTGGGAAAGATGGAAGGAAAGAGAAGGACAGGATGACCAGCAGCAAGGTGGCTGGACTCAGTTACAGTGGCGATGAGTGCATGTTGAGAGACTTGAAAGAAGAGGTTAGGAAAAGATCGTCATGGAGAAGATCTATCTATGTGGTCACTAGGAGTTGAAAATGTCTTGATGGCACATAATCAAGGAAGTTAAAATGTCATACAGCACTAAAACATTCAACAGCCTGGAAGAATAAATGTTCCTTTGCTTGATGTTGAAAAGACCATAAAGATAGCTCTAGACCTAACTTGCTTGGGAAGGGTGTTCCTTAAAAGTGGTACGGCTTTATAGGTTAAAGCCAGCACCTTGCCTTGGGACTGAAACCGGACTGGGAGACAGTGAAGAACACTGGAAGACTGTGAAGAATGGTGTGGCACATTCGTATTGGTTCCCGACACTACTATAGCCTCAATAGAATAGCCCTGGCATTTATTGCTCCAGAAATCAACTAGAGTTAATAAATCAACTAGTTGCTGAATATTTGCCTTCAAATGTCAACCCTACTAATTGTGCATTATTTATGATACTTGGGTGGGGAACCCATCCTCTTCTGTTTGTTTTTGAGTGTCGTGATGTTTGCTTCCCTCCTCTTCCCTGCTGCTTTCCTGCTGGCTGGGGGATTCTGGGAGTTGAAGTCCACACATCTTCAAGTTGCCACGGTTGAGAAACACTGTCCTAAAATAACAAAATATGATCCCGAATCTCAAAGCAGATTTATATCTATGTTATCCATTTCCTTTGCCTTGTCCTCCCCTTGGCCACACTCTGGGGAAAAACACTTTCGTGAGTTTGAAAAGCAGCATGCTTTTAGAGAATGGAGACAATACAAGGAAAGGTCCTGCTGTGTAAAATTAAAGGCTTTTTGTTTTTATTTTTTATTTTTTTTAGAATAATTTGTTCATGGATTTATTATCATTTTCTCTTCTTTCCCTTCCTTCCTACACACTCCTTTATTCTGACCGAAAACGCTGTTAGTTTGTCTTCAGTATTTTTGATGGTGGTGCAGTGGAGCTTTTGTTTACATAGCTGAAAGTGATTCAGCTGCTTCGAATTTGTTTTCCTGACAGACTGAAAAGAATGTAATTGTGCTTTCCTTTGTTCTGAGAACTGGTACATTTTATTTTCACAGATAACTCTTCTCCCTAATGTTCTGTTTTGCAAGTATATGTTCTTGCTTGAGCCTGCAGTTTGCCTCCAGGACTAGAGTTAAGGCTTGACTTAGTGACCAGTGAGTGCTGTTGACTAAGGGCAGAGTGTCTTCTCACTTACAGATGGAAACAGCAGCTAAGGCATGCATCTGGGATGAAGCAAAAACAGCTTTTTATCAGAAGACAGGTCTGGGCACGGGTGGTGCCAGCACTTTACGTTAGAGATTAAGCATAGCCTGTTTATAAACAATCTTGTGTTTCTCTGGGATACAGTCTTGGTGTGACTTCTGCTTCTGATTTCTGTCACTGGCACATTGCACTACTTGGACAAATGACACTGGAATCAGTGCACTTGCTTTCCACTGATGTTCTGAGAATTTTTAATTGCTTTTGAAAGCCAGAATTACATTGCTCTTCTTCTCCCGCCTTCCATTATATCTTATGAGAAGCAGCAGCAGCAGCAATAAAACCTTTCTTCCATGTTGGATTGACTCATAATAAAGAGGTTCTCTGTATTAATACAGACATTCTCATTAAACTATAAATGAGAACATAATGGATTGATTTAAAGTTCTGGAAAGTACACTTACAATTAATTTCCATGTAGGCCCTATTAAACATAATCTGAGCTTACATTTTTGTGTCAGTTCATAATCTTATATTTGATCCCTATTGTTAGCTGAATAGCTGTATTGCAATGTTTATTCTGACCAGGTAGTGTTCAAGTATTACAGCTGAATCATTGGTGCTAGTCAAGCTTTTTATTTTGCTTACAGTTGTCAGCGTTGTGCCTACTTTTTGTTTATCTCTACTGTAAAATGAAAGTGAAAACTGTCTGCCTAATAGCCTTAAAAGAGATTTGTCTATTGCCTGTCTTAAGAATGTGCTGTGGAATAAACCCAACACTGAAAATAATTGCATTAACATGCAAATGGGGGAAGATGGGATAATTCTCTTATGAACAGAGTTTGACTGGTATTTGGCAGAATTATCTGTGCTGCCAATAAGATCATCTGGACTGGTATGCCATTTGCATTCAGATTTGATCCCTAATTTTATGACAATCTTCTTTTCCCTCCCCAAGAATTACGTTCCTCTGTAATCAATTAAATTGTACTCTTTAGCTGTGAGTACAATCAGATTAAAAAATAGTGGTTATTTATTTATTTATTTATTTGCAATATTTCACCATGTTTCAAAATGGCAGTTCACAGATAAAATCATAACAGGAAAGCAATTACATGAATTAAATGATGATGATGATGTTAATAATAACAATATCATCCACAGGTGCCCAATCCCACTGGTGATAATCACAAATTATCTGTGAAACAAGACAGCTTTCAAGCTTTCACAGCCTGACTAAAGAATGTCAGGGTGGGTGTCAGATTAATTATTGGGGGAGACTAGTTCACAGAGAAAAAACATTGTGTTTAGGACACCCCTCTCCAACCTCTTGAATGAGCATCCCATTATAGTATGAGCAGACATGATGGGCCAGTTCTCCTTACAGGAGATGGTCCTGGACATACCTGGAAGCCAAGCCACGAAGGGCTTTATAGATGAGGGTTTGGGATAACAAATTAAGGATGGATAGTAAACTACATAGCTTACCAGTTTGGCTGTGTGCCTGCTTTAAGTCATATGGAAACTTCTTTATCCTCAGATAGCCCAGAATAAACAGCCTTGGGAGGGTCATCAGATGTTTCTGGATGAAGAGCAGTTACTCCTGAATGCATTTCAGCAGCTGAAATGGTTTATTTTATTTATTGATTTATAAATTTATTCATTGCCCATCTCTCCCCAACGGGAGGACTCTGGGCAGCTTACAATAAAACAAGATTAAAATATAATGGTTCCTGGCTTACTGTGTATTTGCTAAAGGCAAACATAATATTGTACATTTGTTCCTTTGTGTTAGGACAGGTACCAAATATTGAAGAGAAGGTGTGGATTATTTTCTCCTAACAGTCAAATAACAGAATCACTACAAGCTGTTCCTTTTCAAAAATTGAGTAAGATAGCAGCACAGAGAAGAGGGCAGGTGTGATTGCAGAAGCCTTTTTAATCTCTTGTCAGTGGAATGAATTCTAGAATGTTCCTGTTTCTCTATTTATATTCTTTTCTCTAATGTCCTTCATGAATGAATATTTTATTTTACTGCATGTCAAATGTGTTTTCCTCCTGTGATGAAAAGTGTAAATTGCAGTATTTTTAGTTTTACCATGGTCACTACTGAAGTAACAGTATAAACCTGTATTCCATACTCTTTTGAGTTTACGTCAAATATCTACGTACGTGGAACAAGAATGTTTTTGTTTATAATGCAGACATACATTAATTTCTGGTATAAAGTCTGGAGAGCAACTTCTGATTATATCTATATTCATAAGGATAACACAGCTGCGTTAAGTTTACTAAATTGCTAATATAGCATCAGGAAATGGAAGCTTGTTCAGGTAATTAACATGGGTGTAGCATAGAAGCTGAGAGTAATGGAGGAAGAGTTGCAGAATCCAGAAAAAGTAATTAGGAATAGAATCTTAAGAGAAAATTGTTTCTGGATTGAAATTGGTTATTACCAATAGGTCCTTCCTTTCCAAAACGATCACCTTTCACCTTCAAAAGGATTCTCCATATTCTTTGCCACCAAAATTGCATAATACATTTCTCTGTATCGGTAAATAAATATTCTGCATTTTCAGACATGGCAGGCTGTACCACAAGGAGTAAAGTTTTGAATGAGGTTTGTGTGTGTATATATATATTTTTGCTCTGTAAATTTGATAGCTGTGCATGGATAATGAAGTCAGTCACTTGTTATATACAAAGCTTAGTGTACCTGGAAATGAATATTTACGATGTAGATGTTTATATAGCATTTGTAACTTTAATTGTAATCTTTCTAGATGGAAGCAGAGGAAGAAGGTTCTAAAAAGATAATGGCAATTGATTTTCAGAAGCTTCCTGCCAACTACCATAATGAATCCTACACAGATACAAAAATTGGAAATAAAACAATACATAGACACCAAGAAATTAGTAAGGTTAGAAGCTTTCACTTGATGCAATTTTTATATGTGTATATGTGAGTCCCATAGTCTTCACTGATCTTCCTATTGGTAGTATGAATCTCAGAATGCAGTGGCAGCACCTGTCTGCAGCTTCTTAAAGATGTGTTTGAGTTAAGGAGGTGCAGAGTTTGCGGACTTATGCTAACACACACTCTGAAACACCTTTTTGCCTCCAAATCTAAACAGCAGCTGAATTTGGTACAATTTTGTGGCTTGGCTCTTCCGTTTGTATTGAGATCTCTGGAAATCACTTGAAAGCAAGTGTAGGCAGCATTTTTTAACTGGCTCCATACTTCTGATTTGCTGTCTTGGTTCCAAAGGCCACAGGAGAAAGGTTTAATAACGTTGTAAACCGCCCAGAGTTTCGGGAGAGGTGGGCAGTGATAGAAATTTGAAAAATCAATCAATCAATCAATCAATCAATCAATCAATCAATCAATCAATGTATGTTGTTAGGTGGTTGGTTCATTTGGAGACATTTTGACAAATTCCAAGGGTAAAAATGGAGGTGTTTTGCCTCATAGAGGCTTAATGTACTGATTTCCACTTTATTTTTTTCAAAAAATAGAGAGTTGCACAGATAAACTCTGGCCATTTTCCCCCTGAAGTATGACAGTATAGACTAGAGTTGTTGTATGGATTATGTAGGCTGCTCTAAAAAAGCCTCTCCAGTTGAAGCAGACTTTATCTCCCATAAGTGTTGACCAGCATCAAGCAGCACATCTGGAGGGCACCAGGTTGTTAACTCTTTTTCAACAATATTAGAATCCAACAGTCTTGGATTCACATAGATCCCCTTGCTACAGTAAAATTGCAGAATGGTTTCATGACAGATTAGTCCTTGTTTTTTTACAAGTATTGGCTAAGTTATAACTTCATAAATGTGTGGTTCCTTCAGATGTTTTATATATAATATCTTGTGTAGGAAAACTGGATGGGGTTCTGTAAGAGACTAAGGCAATTTTTTTTTTATTGAACTTGGCCAATTTTCTATCACTAGAGTTTAAAAACCTCTGGTTTAGGGCAATTTAAAAATATCTGTTTCACAATAATTATAAAGTGATAGTTCTGTTCATGGAGGTGAACAAAAAACAGCAGTGGAACATTATTAAAATGGATTAAAATCATTGCTTTAATGTGTAACCTGTTTTACTCTCTTAGGCAACAGATAACAAAACTGGATCTACTAGCTATTCTGAAACTATTATTACATCAATACAAGGAGACAGAAAGAGAAATCATGTAAGTAATTCTTCTTTTGAAAAATAGCTTGTGAATAACTTTCTTAAGTAAAAGTTCTCAAAATCTATATGGCATAACTAAAAAGTTAGGGTTATCTGACAATCCATTGTAATGCACATTATTTATATTTATTGGCTACTCTGGTGACTGCAAATTGTCAATAGTTATAAGATAGGCCGTCTTTCCAGGCATACTGTAGCATGTGTTTCAAGGTAATTATCGCTAAAGGGAGAGCCTGAGATAGACCCAGGGGTATAGGCCTTGGTGTAGCAGGCCCGGGGACGTGGAGGAAGCTGGGCACAAAGATCAGGGCCATCCCCTCCCTACCCGCCTGGAAGCGGTGGAGAGCTGTTGGGGCCCCTCCAGTGTGAATGAGGACTCCCTCCTGGGGTGAGAGACAAGGGGGGGAGTCAGGGAGTGTCTGACAGTGTGGGAGAGCACTCACTTCCTGAGTGAGAGGCAGGAGGTGAGCGGGAGCGGATGAGATGCCCCTGGCCGACCAGTGAGAGAGGCCGAACAGGGAGCAGTGTAATTGAAGAGTGAATGGGTGGGTGATGGCTGGGCCCAGATGGCGCCAGAAGGTCTGCCATTGCCCTGTGGGTAACTGTGTATGTGTGAGGGTGTGTGAGTGTATGGAGGGACCTCTATTTCAGGCTGGGGACTCTGGTGGTGCAGGAGTGGGGCTAGGTGGATTTGGAGTCTCTGGGGATTGTGGGGTGGGTTGTTCTATTGCGGTGGTGACAGGTAGGGGACGTTATGATGGGAGCCGGAGGGCGGGCTATCTTCGGGGAAGACGCCCCTGGTGTTTGTTACCAGTGGCGTGTTCCGGCCCTCTGTGCTCAGACCCAGGCCCCGGGCAGCAGATACATAGGGGCCCTGGTCTCTGGCTGCTGCTACTCAACGCCAGGTCTCTTAAAAAGAAAGCCCCCCTCATAAGTGACTTGATCACTGAGGAGGGGGCAGACCTGGCATGTATTACTGAAACCTGGCTGGGCCCTGAAGGGGGGGTGCCTCTTTCGGAAATGTGCCTGGCTGGGTTTACGGTATGGCACCAGCCGAGTCACCAGGGCAGGGGGGAGGGGTGGCAGTTGTCATCCGGGAGTCTCTGGTGGCCTTCAGGGGCGCTACCCCACAAGTGGCCAGCTGTGAGACCCTGTTTTTCAAGTTGGGCTCCCGAGAGCAGTTGGGAGTGTTGCTGCTGTACCAGCCTCCCTGCTGTGTGGCAACCCCCCTGCCTGAGCTGCTGGAGGCCGTCTCAGGGTTGGTGCAGGAGTTCCCCAGACTTATGGTTCTGGGGGACTTCAACTTGCCATCCCTGGGGTGGGCCTCTGAAGCAGCTTGGAAGTCCATGGCTACCATGGCAGCCATGGGCCTGACTCAGATTATTTGGAACCCACTCGAGACAGTGGCCTCACCCTGGACTTAGTTTTCTTGTCGGAGCAGTGGCAATGTGACCTGAGGGGAGAGTTACAGCTGTCCCCATTGTCATGGTCAGACCACTCCCTGGTGGCCCTGAGATTCTCCTATGCTGCCCCCCTCCACAGGAAGGCAGGACCCATTCGATTGGTCTGCCCCCGGCGACTGATGGACCCGGCAGGGTTTCAGAGGGAGCTGGGGGTTATACCCGGGGATCTGCTGCACGGTCCAGCGGAGGCCCTGGCTGCCGCCTGGAATAGGGAGGTGGATGGGGCCTTGGACAGGATCGCGCTGTGCGACCTCTCTTACCTCATCATACTCGATGCTCCCTGTGGTTTAGGGAGGAGCTGAGGGTTTTGAAGAGGATTAAGAGACGTCTAGAGCGCCGCTGGAGGAAGACAAAGACTGAATCCGACCAAACGCTGGTTAGAGCCGCTATTAAGGCCTACCTGGTAGCGATAAGAGTGGCGAAGTGTCAATACTTCTCCATTCTTACTGCATCTGCAGAATGCTGCCCAGTGGCTCTATTTAAAATCACTCAATCCCTTTTGGGGAAGGTGGGTGCAGTGACCCACCTACAGGGCCATGCAGAGGAGTTTTCGGAGCATCTGCAAGACAAAATTGCTCGGATCCACTCTACGTTAGATTCCAAGCACAAGGCAGGGTCTGTGGAGATACCAAGGGATCGTACTTACCATGTTATCTGGGAACAGTTTGATCCTGTTGGACCCGAGGAAGTGGATAGGATCCTCCAACCAGTAAATGCCACCGCTTGTCATCTAGACCCATGTCCCTCCTGGATGGTGAAAGCAGCTTGGTAGGTGACGTGTGGATGGGTCCAGGCGATGGTTAATACATCCTTGAGGGAGGGGGTGTTTCTGACAGCCTTTAAGGAAGCACTGGTGCACCCTCTCCTCAAGAAACCATCCCTGGACCATACTATACTAGACAATTTTTGCCCAGTCTCCCACATCCCATTTTTGGGGATGGTGGTTGAGAAAGTGGTGGCATTACAACTCCAGAGGATTCTGGAGGAAACAGATTATCTAGACCCCTTTCAGTCAGGTTTCAGGCCTGGATATGGGACAGAAACAGCATTGGTCGCACTTATGGATGATCTCTGGCGGGAGCAGGATGGGGGTAGTGCATCCACCCTTGCTCTTCTTGACCTCTCAGCGGCTTTCGATACCATCAACCATGGTATCCTTTTGGGTTGGCTTAGGGAGTCAGGGGTGGGCGGCGTAGTTCTGTGCTGGTTCACCTCCTTCCTCCAGGGCCAGTCCCAATCAGTGGTGATAGGGAGTGAGAGATCTGACCCTTGACCCCTCCTTTGTGGGGTGCCGCAGGGTTCGGTTCTCTCTCCTCTCCTATTCAACATCTGCATGAAACCGCTGGGCGAGATCATCCATCACCATTTGGGTAAATGATGCTGTGACTGCCCTCTCTCAGTGCCTGAGGGCTGTAGGGGTCTAGATGGGGAACAACAGGCTTTGGCTGAACCCTAGTAAGACGGAGTGGCTGTAGGTTAAGGGTTCCTCAGTATCTGGGACTTCGTCATCTTTAGTTCTGGATGGGGTTGCACTGCCCCAGACAGGCCTGGTGCATAACCTGGGGGTCCTCATGGACTCAGGGCTCCTGCTCGAAGAGCATGTGGCAGCCGTGGCCGGAAGGGCCTTTGCACAGCTTCATGTTATGCACCCAGTTACGCCCTTTCCTGGATCAGGAAGCCCTTTGGACAGTCACTCATTTGGACAAGCCCTTGTTATCTCCCATATAGACTATTGCAATGCACTCTACATGGGGCTACCCTTGAAGCGTATCCGGAAGCTTCAGCTGGTCCAGAATGTGGCCGCGCAGGCTATTTTTGGTGCCCCTAGAAGGGCGCACATAACACCTTTGCTACGCGAGCTGCACTGGGTACCAGTTTGCTTCCGGGTCCAATTCAAGGTGCTGGTTATGACCTTTAAAGCCCTACATGGCATGGGACCAGGTTACCTGAGGGACCACCTCTTCCCCGCATCATCAGCTCGTCCCACCCGATCTTGCAGAGGGGGCATGCTACAGACCCCGTCGATAAGAGAATTCCATCCAGGAGGTGGGCCTTCTCTGCAGTAGCGCCCGCCCTTTGGAACATCTTGCCCCTGGAGGTGAGATTAGCTCCATCGCTCCTAGCCTTCCAGAGGAAGTTGAAGACCTGGCTCTGCCACTGGGCTTGGGGCAGGGAGAATTGCCATACTTGGGATTGGCTAGTGCCTTGAACTGCCCCTCCTACATAATGACTGAAGGAGATCACAGCCATCTGGATTTTATTAGATGGGGTACTTGAGAAATAGTTTTAGAGGGATTTTATTGGAATTTTATTATATATTTACTGTTTTATATTGTAAACTGCCCAGACTCCCTCCGATTGGAGGAGATGGGTGGTGACAAATGTAATAAATACATACATACATACATACCATTCACTCAATTGCTGGGAAGTTTGGTGGTTGTAGACTGAAGATACTTTGAGGGAAGTTTGCAATATAATATAATTAATATTGATTTTATTGATTGATTTTATTTATTTTATTTATTAATCAAATTTATCACCGCCCATCTCCCAATCACCTTGCCTGTGGCTTTGAGATCTAATTTCTGATTGTATGGATATGAAATCTTGGTGCAAATAGCAGTATCTCTTTAAGCAATGTGGAGTTATATTAATGTAAAAACTTAATGCAACGCACAAACATGATCAGAAATTAGGTTTGTACTGCATCAAGATGTTTCTGATTACAAAATAACCAGTAAGCTTTCCTCTGTGTTCCTTGATAAGCAGAGAAAATGTAGAACAACCACCCATCCTTAAAACTGTAACTGTCCCTCCTTGTGAGGGGAGATGGGTGGTGATAAAAATTTGATAAATAAATACATAAATAAAATAAAGTGGTATAACTTTAATTTATAGGGTTATATATAAATTTAATCATGGTGTTTTTATTTGGAATTTTCTTGAATTGATCTGCTTTCAATGCCAATTAATAGAGTAACTCTGTCTAGACCACGGTTTCTCGAACAGGGTTCTGCTAGAGGTCACTAGTGGTTCTGTGGGAGATCACAATTTATTTTAAAAATTGTTTCAAATTTGGGCAACTTCACATTAAAGAGGTAAGTTTCATTCTTTATTTTTAGTTTTTTCAGAACACTGTTAATGCATATATACAGGCCTACACATGAAACAAATGTAATAATTTTGTAGCTTCTGGCCTATATTTGAGCCTATATGTCCAGGGGTTCCCTGAGGCCTGAAAAATATTTCAGGGGTTCTTCCAGGGTCAAAAGGTTGAGAAAGGCTGGCCTAGACAATTCACTTTTTGAGGCATAGTTTTATTTATCTGAACATTTTATTAGATGTTTGACAAAACTTATCTTGTGTTTCTGCATATATGATAAATCTGGTGAACTGGACATCTGCCACTTGTTTATCATTTCCAAAAATAGACTTTGCAAGGCCTGTTAAAAATTAACTGTATTTCTTTATGTGTGAGAAGACCAGACACCAGGAAAGTAAGTTATTAGAATTGCTTGAAGAAATAACTTGGAAGACCCATACCAAGAAGGAAAAAATTATATATACTGTAGGCATTATCTATATTTACTTGAGAGGGGCTATTTTTTTTCCTTAAATAATTTAAAGCAGGAAAATCATATTAGATTTTATGAGAATTATTTTTTCTGTCTAATCTTCCTTTCTTGGGTAGCATCATCTTTAACTCAGAATCATCTTTCTTTCAGGTAAATATCCATCAATAAGTCATTAGGAGTGTAGTGATATATGTAGTCCTTGGAACTAATAGCTTATGTATGGTATTAAAACTGTGATGGAAAAAAAGCAATTAAGTTTCCATGCATTTATTGCTTACTGCTTCCTTCAATTTTGATTTCAAAGTCAGCAGGTGTAAACAGTGTTGAAAACTGCTGTAGCTCACCAAAAATAATGCCATCAAACTAAAATGCTTTATTATTTGCTGCTTCACTTAAACAAGAAGCCAAGCCTGCAGTAATATACTCTCAAGGTAGTTAACAAATCAGTGCTGAAATGGAAGCAATGAAAACTGAAAGCAGCAAATTAAAACCATACATTCATGTATTTTTTTTTTAGAAAGATGCATGTTTGATAGAATGTAATTAAGACAAATAGCACATGCAGGAGAAATAAAAAATCAGAATTCTTGCCATGGAAGAAATAATTTGCAGTGGGAACAGAATTCTGAACTGCAAAAATTTAGTTTCTCAACCAGCAATGCCAAAGTGAGTATTATTCAGCATTCAGTATGTTAAATAATTATCGCAGCTTTAAGCTTAGAATATTGCTTGCAAACAAGCAGTACTTTTAAGCAGAAGTGTTCAGGATTGTCTTGTTGATGCTTGTGCTGCTTCAAGCATTAATTCAATTATGTTGAGCAAATGTTTTTTTACTGACACGCATTCAATTTCGTATACTGTGTTTTTGGCATTGTAGGCAATTTGTTATCCAAATACAAATAGTGAAGGCAGAGACATGCTTAGTTAGAAGGAGTACTTCCACAGTATCTCTATGCTAATTACAGCTGATTATACCATCCTTTGATTACCTTTGATTACCACATTCATATGGGTGAATTTGAAAGTACTATTTTGCTGACAGAATGCAGCCTACTACATCATATTGTATTTTCTAAAATAAAAGTTTCTATTTGTGGATGTCACATGGTGGTTAATTAAAATACAAAGCTTTGGATTGGAATACTCAAGTGATCTCCAAATCATAGTTGAATCAAAATCTCAAAAGTATTATCTTTTTTCATTTTTTGTTACTGTTTTAACTTCTTTTTGCCATTAAAAATATTGAGAAAGTGTTTTTTCCTTGTTTGTATTAAGTTTTATGTCTCTAATAATGGCCTCACTTCCCATTTTATGATCAGAAAAGAAAGTAATAATGTGGACTTAGTATCTATTTTTGCATTTCTGCCCTGCCTTTTTGTAAGGATGCTTCTTAATTTTCCTTTAAAAATCATATAGTTTTCAATAAAACCAAAAACTATTTCTCAGTATTATTTCCACCAGAAAAAATATTAATTGCTTAAAAGAAAAGGCACTCCATACTTTTATTTCTGTGGTGAATTCTGGAAAGTTCTAATGAGGTTTTTAACAGTGGAAAGCGTTTAAATCATATTAGTAGGGTTGCATGGGTAATGCTTGTGTAAAAAGGAAGCTTTTAAACTTTGTAAGTTAAAGATTTTAGATTAGATGTTGTAAACATGCTCTGGTGTTCAAGTTCTTACAGCATTTTTAGTCACATGGATTCCATTTTATATCTTCCATTGAAGGATACCCTTTGTGATCCGCAGATTCTTGTTGACTACAAGATCTGCTATTGATTGCCTGCAAATATTGTCACAGAGCAGTTCAGCTGAATGGATTTCTCTTCTCTGAGGCAAAGTAATGCTATTTTATGGTTCATTGCTGCTTACTGAGAGTGCTTTTTCAGTGACTTTATTCTGTGGGTTTGTGCATATTGTGCTTTTGAGCAGAAAGAACTGGTGTGTTGATTTTGGAAAAAAAACATATGTTTCAAGTTAGACTGGACTAGGTGTTTAGGCTTTGACAGTAAGTTGCTCATCTACTATGTCTCTGTCTTGCAAATCTTAGTGTCTGTAAGGAAGGAGTCCTGCTTTTCTTCTGACCTAGGAAATAAGTTGGAAACCTAGTTTTTGATGTTTAACCTACACTGAAGGGAAGAAAGAGTCAATCCATTGATTTCTCTTCATTTTAGCCAGTATTATGATCTTGTTCTCATGCTGCCTTGGTTACCATTACACCACTAGGGCAAAAGACATCTACAGTCCTCCCCACCTTTGGTTTTGATGGAGAGAATTTGATGCCATTTGTAGGACTAATGTTGAGTGGTAAATATGCACCGATAGGGAATCTCATATGTGCGTGTGTCTTTTTTTCTAGTGTCTGTTTGCTTTCAAATCCTACAGGTTTTGATATTGTAAGGGAATAATATGAAACTATAGTTCTGTTGTAGAGTTCTCCAAGGAGTCTAGGGTCCTTTCTGATGAGTTTTTAATTCCAAACATATATCAGAGAGGGAACTTTAGGGGTGGGGAGATATAGCTTAATAATGTTCTTCTCATTGGTAATCCTTGCATGTTTTTTCACTGATGCCTTCCTCTTATAAAGAATGCATTAAGGTAGGCTAGAGGGATAGTTATACAATGCTTTTTGATCAACAGGCCTGGGAACCGTCCAGTCGGAAGCTCCCAAGGGAAATATACAAAGAAGTATCCTATCCTGCCCTCAAAACATGGTGGCAGCTTAGAGAGAGAGAGAGAGAGAAATTCCAACTTTTTGACTTAGCTAAAACACATATTCAGTTTCATGGCCGAGATGGAAAAAATTGGAACTCTGGTCTTACTGGTAAAATAGCGAATGACTTTATCAACAACTCCACATTTGGCTTTATTGTCACTAATATAGGAAAGCTAATCAGACATAGCTTTTTGATGTACCTTTGCAGGAAAAGGGGTTATTCATTCTAAGAGGCAATCTCCACGCCTGGGTTCTTGGGTCTAAAGCTTCCGTGACATGCTGCTATTGACATAATTAACATAATTAGCAGCATGTTTATGTAGCCCAGCATTTGAACAAAAAGGATAAAGTCATGTGGAAATATTCTGCACATTCAATATTCTAGGGAATATAGCACTGCAAGGATCTAAAAAGTCAACACCACATTTTTAACCAGAGGCTAAAACATTTGGGACAATTCTTTAAAAAAGCCTTCATTTTGATTGCCTTCCTTTTCTGAGGGGGATAATTCACACCTGGATTACAACTTCTAACATAGCTGTGTCTCGCTTACTTGTGAAACTGATAGAAGCAGGCCAGGATTTTATTGGTTTCGAGATTGTGACTAGATTGTCCCTCCGTCCATCCATCCATCCAGAGTTGGATCAAACCACAGTAACTGCATTTGTAATTTGATCAATTGTAATAACTCTACTGCCTTAGCAGGTGGCAGCCTGTACCTGATCTTAGCTGACCTTGGAAGCTAAGAAGGGGTTGGCCCTGGTTAGCATGTGGGTGAAGGATGCCAAGAATTTTAGTACAGTTAGCTGGTCTGGGAAGTTGCAGAAACATTTTAGAAGAAGGCTGTGGTGAGCCTTTTCTGTGGATGCAATCTTCAGGAGGTGAGCTTGATTTGAGGGTGTCTTTACTTTCTTTTTCTTTTAGTGAACACATTGTGACCTTTATCCACATACGCAGTTCTTAATAATTTTTGCAATGGGTCTGTGCCAAGACAATTTTCATGCTTGTGACATAGTTAGCAGACTTACCCATGGAGACTTGCTGAAACCCTACCTTGCTTTAAAAGGTCTTGCAGGAAAAGTACTTTTGATTTTTACAGGAAACACAGCATATTTCCGAAATATTCAAGGTAGTGCCTAAAACAACAGCACTAGAGATGAAAGGGCAAGGGAAAATGCTTTAAACTATGAAGACCTAAAAATACTTAGTTGTTCAGATGAGTCAAACAGAATGAGTGGAAAACTTAACAGCTAGCAGCAGGAGACTTTTGGTCAAGAAACAGCTGCTGCAGAGAATTAAAACAGACATGATTGCTTTTCTCCTGTCTGAAGAGAGACAGATATTGAGACTGACAGCATGAATGTTGGCTATAGAATGAGTGCATCAGGAATATAAATCAGGCAAACTCGGACTTTGTGGTGGTGGGGAGTTTGGAAGTAACTACTGTACTACGTAGTGGCAGCAGGGCTAGAAAAGCCACAGATGCTCAAACATGCCTAAATAAGGCTAACTGTAATAGGATGTAAGAGTTGAAAAGGAGAGTCATAGGCCTGCACAGGGGAGTCACAGTTCGGTAGGGTCAATCCAGAACTGTTGGGCTTCAGTTCTGATAACCATTTTGCAATAGGAATTGCCAAATGTAAACTTTCTTGCACAGTCTGACTGAGTATGTTGAGAGCCAGTTTGGTCTAGTGGTTAAAGCAACAGGCTGGAAACCAGGAGACTGGGAATTCTAGTCCTGCCTTAGGCATGAAAGCCAGCTGGGTGACCATGGGCCAGTCACTCTCTCTCAGCCCAGCTCGGTGCAATGCAGACTAGCCTCCTCGTGGTGCACCCCGGGCAACGTGACTTGTCACGGCTAAATAGTCTACACATCTGGCTGCTGGACCTCACAAGGATTTCCCAGCAAGAAAAGCAGCATGAACACCAAACTGCTATGCCACACGATTAAAAAAACAACAACTGAGTATGTTCACAATAATAATGCAGGAGATGGGTGGGGGGACCCATTTTTTATTTGATAAAATCCAAGGCAGCTTGGGTCTGGCAAAGCCATAATTCCTTTGGTTTATCCTGAAAGTTCAGCGATTTGTTCAGTGAATGCAACAATGTTATTGAATCAGTAAATTTGAACTCTCAGTGAAATTCTTTGGTCAGAAATTTAAATTCGAGGCAAAACACTTCTTTCGTTTTTTTGGTATAATTTCAATGTTCAGTGACTGAATGTGACTTCGTATTTTTCACAGTTAGAGAAAACTGGGGTACAGAGGGGTATTCTTTATTCCTATTTAAATTGATTGGAGATTTAGCTAGTGACACTCAGGGGACTATAGGAACTTACATTACTTTCATATGGAGACTGTGGTCTAGTCTTTATTTTGTAGCTAGAATCTTTATACTTTCCACACAATGCATTACTGTACTGTGGAATGTATTTGCACAACATATATTTACTGAAGGCATGTTAATCTTTTTCTCAGGAGTGCATTATAGATGAAGACTGTGAAATTGGAAAATATTGTGCATTCTCTGGTTTGGAGTACAGCTGTCACATTTGCAAACCTCAACACGCAGTGAGCATTTCATCTTTATCCGCTTTCTTTTTCTATCCATCAGTTGATAAGTTAGGGTTAAATTGTTAATTGATTGAATGTCGAGTTATGTTTGTTGCATTATGCCTGCACATAATGCCTCACCTGAAGGCTCCAGGACCAGTTGATTTTCGGTATAAACAAGACAGTTCTAAAGCTGGAAAAGCATGGATAAAATGGCTTCTGCAATCTCGCATTTTATTACCTGGTTCCCAGTTCTGTAAAATGTTAAACGTACAAGAAAAACCTTCTAGGACAGTGGTTCTCAAACATTTTGGTCTCAACATCCCTTTATAGTCTTAAAAATAATTAAGGACCCCCAAGAGTTTGATTTATGTGAATTATATCTATTGGTATTTACTATTAGAAATTAAAGCTGAGAAATTTTAAAATATTTATTGATTTGATTTTGTGGACCTCCTGAAAGGGTCTTGGGTACCCCCAGGAGTCCCCAGACCATACTTTGAGAACTGCTGTTCTAGATCTACCACCAAATTTTGATGCCTTCCAGGTATATAGCCTTCTAAAATTCTCAGCAATGGCTATGTTGGCTAGAAGATTTTGGGAGTGGAAATCCACACATCTACAGAATACCCAGATTGGGGAAGCATGCTGTAGGTTTTATTAAATCAGTCTGTTTTAATGAAACCTTTAATAAGTTGAGGTCTGTTCAAATAAAATGAAGCTTCTGTGGGGCATACAGAGGAGCATTCTTTATTCCTATTTAAATTGATTGGAGATTTAGCTAGTGACACTCAAGGGACTATAGGAACTTAAATTACTTTCATATGCAGACTGTGGTCTAGTCTTTATTTTGTAGCTAGAATCTTTATACTTTGATATAGTTGAAGTATCACAATTATCAATACTAATTCATAAGTAGGCTAGGGTTTGAAGAGCCCAAAAAGTCCTTTTAAAATTTTTTGTTGCATTGGCCTAAAATGATTATCACCTTGGAGTTTGATTCATGAAGATGTCTTGTTTGACTTACATAAGAACTGATAGTTCAAATTGCACTGAATAGTTTTCAGAAGATATTTAATGACAGAGTAAGTAGCCTAAGATATAGAAGGGAAAACTCAATATTTCCTCTCACAAAATGTTCTCCCCTTTATCCTTGCTTGCTTGAAATCCTTCAAAAATAACTTGCTTTCCATTTTGCACAGCTATCTAATAGCATAGTGAATGTTTAAATCAGTGTAGCAATTAAAATTGCATGTTATGTTATTTCATTGGAATGTAATTCTTTGGGTGCTATTTTTTATGAACATTTTTTCTCTTTTCCACAAACAGACTCTCAGATGATGGCATGGATATTTCACCTCACTATCATTGCACTGTCATCGTACTATCACTGCAAATTTCATCATGCTCTGTTCTAAAACAATAAAATTACAGGCACTTTTAAAATCTCTCAACTTCTATGACATTTGGCATGTGTCATGCTATGTATGTCTGTTTGCCTGCAGATTTCATTCCCTTTTGTTTGTAGGGGGAAAAACAGTTTGTCACCCTACACAGTGAGACCCACAGAGCTCCATTTTCCCAAATCTCACTGTAGATCTAGGCATTAAATCATATCAGACTACTTCCAATAAGTTGTTCCTATGGGCATGTTCTTATTTTTTCTAAGCACTGCTTTCGGGATCTGGAGTGTTGTGGACAACAGCTCTGTGTATGGGGTGAGTGCATGAAAGCTGTCTCAAAAGGAGAAAATGGAACCATTTGTGAAAATCAACATGACTGCAATCCGGGAATGTGCTGTGCATTTACGAAAGGTCAGTCATTTTTACCTTTTAAAATTATTCCTCTCCTTTCCTGTAGCTAATAAACAGAACAGGTTACTATATCAGCATGTGAGTTTGCATTTCTGTTAAGATGTTGATCAAATATTGTTAATATTTAAACACTGCTTTGAATCAAACAGAGATGGTCTAATATAACATTCTTCACAACTGAGCATCATGTTATAAAAATCTGCAGGGTTTTATATCTTCTAAGATTTCCTTTCAGTGAAGAGCAGATTCCTTACAGGGAAATTGAGTGAGTTAACAGGGAGAACCAACAGGGATTTGCCTGTGGAGTTCAGGGGAATTTAAGGGGGATTCTGTAACAAATTTACCCTGAAATCAGGAGTTAGTGCTTAACCTGAGCACCTGAGAAATGAACAAGTTAACAGTATACAGCCAATAGAAAGGTTTTTAAGAAGTGAAGATGAATGGACAGAAATCTGTAGTTATGACCTGCAATGCTTGCAGCATGTTTGTTTTCCTGCCTGAAAAAAATCCCTGGGATATATTTGCATCAAATCATGGTTGTATCTCTCCTTGAAATAAAAGTCAAAGGATTGGAGTGCTGAGTGACTATACTTCACTTGTTGTAAAACGGTGAGGATTTATCGGTTCAAAGAAAGGAGGCTCCACAGCAGAAATATACAATGGAAGCAACCCTCCGTAAAAAAGGCAAATAAAGAATGCTGCAAGTGCAGTAAATGAAAGTAACAGTCAGAAGCAAGAGACATACAATATATTCCTCACTGCTGGAAACCAGGGATGGTTTTCAGGCCCTCTGTCATGTTCACTGTTTCAATGTAGTTTCTACATCGTAATGTTTCACATGCCATGGCGCTGACGTGCCTTTCTGTTTGGGAGGGAGCTGCTGGGAGACCTTGTACCAAGCTCTGTATGTGAAATCAGTACAATGGAATGTGTTTGGGTTATGTTATCTGTTCAAGGCCTTTTCCCGCAGACCATCAGAAACCGTTAGGAGCACCTGGGATTGTGAACTTGAGAAGATTCTACAGGGGAAGGGGTTTCATTTGCACCGAGGGTTTTTACTTTGAATTTCGCGCTTTCATCATTCTCAGCTTTCTCTGTGATCCTGCATACTATTCTTTAATAAATCAGATATCTTTGAATTCCTACTCATGAGCCTGATGGTGCTTTCGAATAGGCAACCATTACACCCTCACAGATGAAATAGGCTCTGAATGTTCAGGGGAAGAAAAAGACACAGCAGAATAAGAGACAGGATCATAAATTTCCAAAGGGCAGAAAGGATAGCTGTGTCCTACAAGAAGATAACTTCAGCAAAGGATTGTTACCTTGTCGTGGTGCTGGAGCTTGAGCACCTCAGTGATGCCATGAGCTAAACCGTGAAGGGCCACCCAAGACGGGAAGGTCATGACAGAGAGGTCAGACTAAATGCAATCCCTGGGGAAGGTAATGGCAACCCACCCCAGTATTCTTGCTGTGAAAACTAAATGGATCAGAGATATGTCGGTATACCATCGGAAGATGAGACCCCCAGGTCGGAAGATGGTCAAAATGCTACTGGGGAGGAACAGAGGATGAGTCCAACTAGCCCCAGAAGTGATGATGCAGCTAGCTCAAAGCCGAAAGGATGGCTAGCGGCCGACGGTGCAGGTGGTAAACGGCGACTCCGATGTTCTAAGGATCAACACACCATGAGAACCTGGAATGTAAGATCTATGAGCCAGGGCAAATTGGATGTGGTTATTGGTGAGATGTCAAGATTAAAGATAGACATTTTGGGCGTCAGTGAACTGAAATGGACTGGAATGGGCCACTTCACATCAGATGACCACCAGATCTTCAACTGTGGACAAGAGGACCACAGAAGAAATGGAGTAGCCTTCATAATTAATAGTAAAGTGGCTAAAGCAGTGCTTGGATACAATCCAAAAAACGATAGAATGATCTCAATTCGAATTCAGGGCAAGCCATCTAACATCACAGTGATCCAAATATACGCCCCAGCCACAGATGCTGAAGAAGCTGAAGTAGAGCAGTTCTATGAGGATCTGCAGCACCTACTGGACAACACGCCTAAAAGAGAAGTTATTTTCATCACAGGAGACTGGAATGCTAAGGTGGGCAGTCAAATGACACCTGGAATTACAGGTAAGCATGGCCTGGGAGAACAAAACGAAGCAGGACATAGGCTGATAGAATTTTGCCAAGACAACTCACTCTGCATAACAAACACTCTCTTCCAACAACCTAAGAGACAGCTTTATACATGGACTTCACCAGATGGACAACACCGAAATCAGATTGACTACATCCTTTGCAGCCAAAGGTGGCGGACATCTGTACAGTCGGTAAAAACAAGGCCTGGAGCTGACTGTAGTTCAGATCACGAACTTCTTCTTGCACAATTTAGGATCAGACTAAAGAGATTAGGGAAGACCCAGAGATCAGCTAGATATGAGCTCACTAATATTCCTCAGGAATATGCAGTGGAGGTGAAGAATAGATTTAAGGGACTGGACTTAGTAGATAGGGTCCCGGAAGAACTCTGGACAGAAGTTCGCAGCATTGTTCAGGAGGCGGCAACAAAATACATCCCAAAGAAAGAGAAAACCAAGAAGGCAAAATGGCTGTCTGCTGAGACACTAGAAGTAGCCCAAGAAAGAAGGAAAGCAAAAGGCAACAGTGATAGGGGGAGATATGCCCAATTAAATGCAAAATTCCAGAGGTTAGCCAGAAGAGATAAGGAATTATTTTTAAACAAGCAATGTGCGGAAGTGGAAGAAGACAATAGAATAGGAAGGACAAGAGACCTCTTCCAGAAAATTAGAAACATTGGAGATAAATTCCAGGCAAAAATGGGTATGATCAAAAACAAAAATGGCAAGGACCTAACAGAAGAAGAAGAGATCAAGAAAAGGTGACAAGAATATACGGAAGACCTGTATAGGAAGGATAACAATATCGGGGATAGCTTTGACAGTGTGGTCAGTGAGCTAGAGCCAGACATCCTGAAGAGTGAGGTTGAATGGACCTTAAGAAGCATTGCTAATAACAAGGCAGCAGGAGACGACGGCATCCCAGCTGAACTGTTCAAAATCTTGCGAGATGATGCTGTCAAGGTAATGCATGCTATATGCCAGCAAATTTGAAAAACACAAGAATGGCCATCAGATTGGAAAAAATCAACTTATATCCTCATACCAAAAAAGGGGAACACTAAAGAATGTTCAAACTATCGAACAGTGGCACTCATTTCACATGCCAGTAAGGTAACGCTCAAGATCCTGCAAGGTAGACTTCAGCAATTCATGGAGCGAGAATTGCCAGATGTACAAGCTGGGTTTAGAAAAGGCAGAGGAACTAGGAACCAAATTGCCAATATCCGATGGATAATGGAAAAAGCCAGGGAGTTTCAGAAAAACATCTATTTCTGTTTTATTGACTATTCTAAAGCCTTTGACTGTGTGGACCATAACAAATTGTGGCAAGTTCTTAGTGGTATGGGGATACCAAGTCATCTTGTCTGCCTCCTGAAGAATCTGTATAACGACCAAGTAGCAACAGTAAGAACAGACCACGGAACAACGGACTGGTTTAAGATTGGGAAAGGAGTACGGCAGGGCTGTATACTCTCACCCTACCTAATCAACTTGTATGCAGAACACATCATGCAATATGCTGGGCTTGAGGAATCCAAGGCTGGAGTTAAAATCACTGGAAGAAACATTAATAATCTCAGATATTCAAATGATACCACTTTGATGGCTGAAAGTGAAGAGGAACTGAGGAACCTTATGATGAAGGTGAAAGAAGAAAGTGCAAAAGCTGGCTTGCAGCTAAACCTCAAAAAAACCAAGATTATGGCAACCAGCTTGATTGATAACTGGCAAATAGAGGGAGAAAATGTAGAAGCAGTGAAAGACTTCGTATTTCTAGGTGCGAAGATTACTGCAGATGCTGACTGCAGTCAGGAAATCAGAAGACACTTAATCCTTGGGAGAAGAGCAATGACCAATCTCCATAAAATAGTTAAGAGCAGAGACATCACACTGACAACAAAGGTCTGCATAGTTAAAGCAATGGTGTTCCCCGTAGTAACATATGGCTGTGAGAGCTGGACCATAAGGAAGGCTGAGAGAAGGAAGATAGATGCTTTTGAACTGTGGTGTTGGAGGAAAATTCTGAAAGTGCCTTGGACTGCAAGAAGATCCAACCAGTCCATCCTCCAGGAAATAAAGCCAGACTGCTCACTTGAGGGAATGATATTAAAGGCAAAACTGAAATACTTTGGCCACATAATGAGAAGACAGGACACCCTGGAGAAAATGCTGATGCTAGGGAGAGTGGAAGGCAAAAGGAAGAGGGGCCGACCAAGGACAAGATGGATGCATGATATTCTAGAGGTGACGGACCCGTCCCTGGGGGAGCTGGGGGTGTTGACGACCGACAGGAAGCTCTGGCATGGGCTGGTCCATGAAGTAACAAAGAGTCGGAAGCGACTAAACGAATAAACAACACAAGAAGATAAAGGCAAGAGTTGTGATACCTGGTGATTCACTACTGTAAGAAATTGTATGGCAGCTGGAGCCATTGGCTTGTGAAATTGTCTGCTGGAGCAAGAATAAAGGTTGTGACAGAATAATTTTCAAATCTGATCAAGTCTGGGGACAGTTATTTCTTCCTGCTGATATATGCGAGGACAAATGATACTGCAAAGAACAGGTACAACTATATTAATTCTAGAAGTCTTGGGAGAAAGTTAGGACAGTAACAGCTCAGGTAGTATTCTTACTGTCCTTCCAGTCTATTGAAGATGCCCAGAAAGAGAAATAATGCTGCAACTCAATAACTGGCTAAGCAGATAGTGACAACAAGAGAGAGTTGATTTCTGGGACTGTGGTCTGAGTTATCTAGATGATGGGGTACTGGCACCAGATGGGTTCACCTCCCAAGGGCTGGCAAAAATGTGTTTGACCAAAGCATAAAGAGGTCCATTAGGGGGTTTTAAATTAAGTCCTGTGAATGGAAGAAATGTAAACCTTGGTATATGGATCTGAGATAAATGGGGCTTCGTAAACTACTCAATGAAAAGCAGTGGTTTGATATATAAAGTTCATAGCCTTCCTGCAAGCTACTGATCAACATATAGGAAACTAAGATGTTGGCACAGAATGCTAAATCTCATTTAATAGATATAATAAGGACCACCTGGTAGGATGACTCCCATGATGAGAGCCATAAACAGGGGAAGAGTCAATAATATTTATTCAGTCAATGATCAGCAAAATTTAAAAGGAGAAAAACAAAGTAAAAGAAATACAATAATATACTACCAACTAATAAAATAGATTGCATAATATAGCATTCAGTCCTCTATTACTATATTAATACATTTGTAACCCAGGTAGTATGAATCTAAAACATTAATAAGTATAAAATAAAAACATAAAATGTTGGCTACTGCACACATAATGTACGGTTTTAGATCCTGAAGAAGATGGTTCATGTAAAAATTATCTGGATTCCCAGGGAATTTATCTATTAGAGGCAAAATGTAGATTGATGTCCCTATAAACTTGATTGATTGATTGCTCTCCTATAAAATTTACAGTGTAACAGTACATGTGAGATGGTTCCTCTTCACTGCATGGGCAGATATGCTCAGCTATAGGGATTTTAGTATACCTGCCTTGAAGAAGTGGAGATGGAAGAATATTGAATCTAGTTTTAATGTTTTGGCTTCAAAAAGTTTTAAACCCGCAGGTACTAATTGTCCTCTACCAGTGTAAAAGAACTGGCATTCATTGGCCTAAGGGCTGATTGCACTACATAATTCTGGTGTGCATTCCAAGTACCTTTTGAGTGGAAGACCACCCCAAGAAGAACAGGCAGGTTTCAGAAAAGAGAGATAAGCAGTAGATCACGTACTGGTGCTGCATCGCCTTGTACAAAAATATATGTACAAAAAGAAATCATCCCTTTTTTTAGCCTTCCTTGACTTCAAGCCTTTGACTCAATATCCAGAAATGTTATTTGGGAAAAATTAAAAAATACAAGTATCGATAGGTGCTTCCTCCATCTCATACAGAAATTATATTCTGTATAATCCCTGCGGTACCCTCTCTCACATAGTAAACGTGTAGAAAGGAGTGTGACAAGGATGTATTCTTTCCCCCTCCCTTTTTAATCTCTATATTAATTCATTGGTAGACCTCTTACATAGCATGGATATTCACACACCCAGTCTAGCACAGTGCAAGAGGGGAGGAGCTGTACTACATGTCTAAATATCAATTCTTGCTCAGAAATCTAAATGAATGAATTTGGCAATGTTATAAAAATCATTTGAATTATTATAAGTGGAGGAAAAAAGCAATGTTGACATCTACTACAAGCTGTCCAACTAAGGTGAACATATGAATGATAGCTTCCAAAAACAAATTGCAGATATTTCAAAGATGCATGAAGGAGGGAAGCTAAAACTGATAATAGTCAAACATAAATCTTGGTCTTTAAAAAGCAGATTTTAATACATTCAGAGCAATGAAAATTTGGATTGCATGGCAGGAAAAGTTAAAAGAAAAAGGAACTCAAGAGGAGTGGAAGTTCCTGAAGAAGGATGTGGCACCACAAGAAGCTTCATGAAGCTCTGAAAACAAGTAAGGACACAGAAGGAAGGCCAGGTCACAAAGCAAGTCAGGTAGACCAGCATAGTGCAGCTGGTGTCAGTAAATTATAACAAATTGGTCCAGCTTACTGTGCCTGACCTTACCTGTAGCTGGATAATCAGTTTTCTAACAGATAGGAGACAGCATGTAAGGTTAGGCAAAACTATATCCAGTATTCGGTCAATTAGCACAGGTGCCCCTCAGGGATGTGTGCTCTCCCTGCTTTTCTTCTTCTATACCAATGACTGTATTTCAAAAGATTCTTCTGTTAAAGTTCTGAAATTTGCAGATGATACAACTGTTATTGGTCTCATTTGGAATGGTGATGAGCCAGCATATAGACGGGAGGTACAACAACTGGCCCTGTGGTGTAGTTATAACAACCTGAAACTGAATACGCTCCAAACTGTAGAGATGGTTGTGGATTTTAGAAAGAATCCTTCTAACTCCCCTTTTCTTACCATATTCAATAGCCCAGTATTCGTAGTAGAGTCCTTTAAGTTTTTTGGGCTCCATAATTTCTCAAGACCTGAAATGGACGCTTAACATCAGAACTATCATCAAAAAGGCACAACAAAGGATGTTCTTCCTGTGTCACCTTAGGAAGTTTAATCTATCTCAGGAGCTTTTGGTACAGTTCTACAGAGGAATTATTGAATCTGTTATCTGTTCTTCTATAACTGTCTGGTTTGGTTCCGCAACCAAGCAGGACAAATAAAGACTTCAACAGATAGTTAAGTCTGCAGAAAGAATTATTGCAATCCGCCTGCCTTCTATAGAAGACCTGTATATTGCAAGGGTCAAAAGGAGGGTGGAGAAGATATCTGCAGATCCTTCGTATCCTGGACATAAACTGTTTCAACTTCTACCATCAGGATGGTGCTACAGAGTACCATATGTCAAAACATCTAGACATTGAAACAGTTTTTTCCTCGTGCCATTGCTCTGTTGGAACTCCTAATTTATGTAGCATGATATAATGATTGACAATATATGGTAAAACATGACTGCTAAGATGTGACTGGTAATGCTGTTAAATGTGAACATACGTTAGACAACAGATGCAGTATATTGTCCCTTAATTCTCCCTTTAAATATGAGTGTGTGTTAGTTAATAGCTGTGGTATTAATTCTTTCAATTTTTTTTCTTTCTTGATTGCATAGTTTTAGTAAATAACATTATTACTTTACTATTGTTTATTTTTGATGTTATGTAAATATATTGAGAGCTCTTCCACCGAAGTCATATTCCTTGTATGTCAAATCATACTTGGCCAATAAAGTATTCTATTATCTATTATTTATTATCTATTCTAAAGTGAAAACTCAAGAATGAGCTGAGATTAGTAAAGGATTCTAAGAATAACCAAAAAAGGCTTTGTGAGAGGACAATATTCATTCATTCCGCTTGTCCCCCACATCATTCACATACAGCTTAGCTTTAAAACTGTGTGCAAAGGGAGAGAGGATTGACCTCTGCATAGCATGGGACTCAGGTCAGAGGTCAAGGTTGGGCCACTATGTGGATCTGGGGGATTTCAACCAATAAACTGGTTGGCAGCTGAGCCAATGAAAAGAAATGGCTTTTATGTTACGACTAGTTACAGCCTTGCCTGCAGCAATTGAGTTTGCCAAGTGGAGAATGGCTGAGGCCAGAAAAGACTCAGCTTATGCAGGGCTCCAGTTGAGGCCAGCCAGGATCACCCTTGCTGAGGGCAAGAGAAACTCAACCAAATAAGCAACCACCAGTCCAGTCCACCAGCCTTCCAGTCCTGCTCAGCAACTGGGAGCATCCACTGACAAGAGACAGAGAAAGGGATGGTGAGGGGAAAGCGATAGAGAGCCCCGGGAAGCTCCATGGTATAGACCCCAAAGATTGGAAGATCCTGGCATGAACAACCTGATGATAGCGAACAGTAGCCTGAGAAGGAGTAAGGCTAGAGAGAAGAAAAGAGATAAATCCATGGGTACCTAGCATGGAAGAAGCCAAGTTCTCTCAAAATCAGATGCTCAACCCACTGGTGGCAGCTGTGCAGACACCACCCTTTAAGAGGGAAAGAAAAGGAAATCTCCCAGTTTCAAAGTTCACAGGCCATCCTAAAGGGGCAGGCTAACTGATCTCCATACAAAGTACCCAGTGGCAAAGTACCTACCTGCATACCCTCGCTAAGTTCCTCATCCTTGGTGAGGAGCCAGCTTTATGAACAGGAGTAAAGTTTAGCTTCTCGGTGAGAAATTCAGTCTGGGAAAACAGCCAAGAATGAATCAGCCCAGCATGAGATAAACAGGTGCAGGTTTGGAACATTTCCCAGAAAGTTAGCTCAGAGTGGAAACTGAAAGTTAGAAGCCCTCTTCATGTCTTTGTAACAACAGAGGAAAAAGAAAGATTCACTGACAGCTGATCTGTGTATTGCCTGAATTTTTGCACCATCCTGAATTTATGACAGGTTTATTTATGTTCAGAATAAAAGGAAAAGAATCAGTATACTAGCTGTTCAGCAAAGGAGGCAAAATGCTAACAAGTAACAAAGAAAAGGTAGACCTAGTAAATTCTTACTTTGGTTCAGTTTTCTTCAACAAAAAACTGTTCCACAGAGAAATTGCGAAGGACAGGATGAAAGGAGAAAGATTGATAGAAATATGGTCAGGAAGTGCCTCTTCTGAATGAAGTCAATTCTCAAGGACCACATGAATTGCATCCTAGGTTACTGAAGGAACTGATAGACTAAGTGAACTTCCATATATTACCTTTGAGAAGTCCTGGGGAACTGATGAAGTGCCA
This sequence comes from Candoia aspera, assembly GCF_035149785.1. Lineage (NCBI taxonomy): Eukaryota > Metazoa > Chordata > Lepidosauria > Squamata > Candoiidae > Candoia > Candoia aspera. The sequence continues at coordinate 250,420,784 of NC_086153.1, read as the reverse complement.
GATAACTGAAGGAGAGTATGCCTCTGCCGTCAAAAAAAGGAAGATCCAACAATCCATCAGTTAATCTAACGTTAATATCTGGGAAGATTCTAGAGCAGGTATAAAGAGATTGATCTGTAAGCACGTTGTCAACCATGTGGTAATTATCAGAAATCAGCATGGATTTATCAAGAACATATCTTGCCAGACTAATCTTATCTCAGGTTTTGAGATTTATTTCTGTAATAACTGTCAGAGTGCTGGAGACATACCTGGAGTTCAGCAAAGCATTTCATAGAGTCAGCCATGGCACGCAACTTAGCAAGCTATTTAACCATGGATTGGATGATGTGACAATCGAATTATATAAGATATAAGTACAAAGTTCTTCCCTAAGGAAACTAATAATCAATTGTACAGTATAGGATGGAGGATACCTACAAAAAGGGTCTTGTAATAGTAGTTGATTGCAGATCTAAATGTGAGTCAGCAGAGTGATGTAGCTGCGAAGTTGACAAATCCAATTTTAGGTGGTTGTACCAATAGAAATACATTTCCCACATCCCAGAAGTAATCTTTGCCCTCTTTTGCTTTGGTTAGATGCCACCTCAAATACCGTGCCCACTTTTGGGCACCACACTTGAAACAGAATTTCAAGAATTCAGAGAAGTGCAGTGAATATGATTGGGGACTGGAAACTAAACCCTGTGAAGAAAGATTGAAGGAGCTGGATATGTTTAGTCTTGAGAACAAATGACTGAAGGGGAAATAACTCTTCAGATAGATGAAAGGATGCCACATTAAAAGTTATGATCTATTATTTCTCATTCCACAGCGCAAGATACAGAATTGCATATTTTAAATTACAGGGAGGCACTTTCAGGTTGAATGTCAGAAAAAGCTTCCTAAGTATAGGAATTTGATAGTGGAATCCAGACAGTGGCAGATACTACTTCATTGGAATGTTCAAGCAGAAGCTTAATAGATTCCTACACTGAACAGGGGTTGGGTTTAATGCTTTAAATGGCACCTTCCAATTCTGTGATTCAGTTAAACTTGTCTGTAACAGGAACATTACCCATATGTAAGGCTGCCTAGCAAATGAGAAGTTGTGAAGCTAGGAAATGTGTATATGACAATGGCAAGATTTCCTTTGGGCTTTCTTGTCATAAATACTATATTGTGTCTGCATCTTAAGTGAACCCCGAAAGCTTTTTCCAAAATTAATAAATAATTCCAAAATTAATAATTGTTGGAGAAAATACCCGACATTGATTTGCAGTTATAGTGTAATTTTAATTACACTAAATTATAGTGTAATTTATCTTATAATAAGGAATCAGGAGATTACCAATGAGGCCTTAATAATATAATGGTATTGACACATCCACACACACCTCTTCTTCCTGCATGCAAAATGGAAGAGACAAGAAGCATAGTTTTCCCAATGCTTCAGGAGCAAGATAACTACTGGAGTTTTTCAGGACCATTATTATAACTAAGAAATCCTTAAAGAGTGGCTTTTTGTAATGTTCTCTTGAATTATCCTTCCATATTATTGCAATGGTTTCTGATTTTTAGCATTTTGGATAGAATGTTTGTTACCAGTGGCTTTTATCTTGATCCTAATATTTATTTTGAATCTTCAGTTTGGGGGAGAGGGGTTGATGAACCCTGAAGGGTGGGCCAAATTAAGTAACATGAATGATGAGATAACTCAGCTGTTGCATATAATAAAAATAACCAGGCTCTTCAACTTTTCCCTACAGACCTTCTGTTCCCCATATGCACTCCCTTCCCTGGTGAGAGAGAACCTTGCCACAATCCTTCCAATGGGCTTCTCAACCTGATTACTTGGGAGCTGGAACCAGATGGGGCTCTTGATCGTTGCCCGTGTGCCCACGGGTTGGTTTGTCGGATGCAGAGGTAAAACTTCAATTTAAGAAGGATTAGTTAAACCCTCCCCAGAACTTTGTTGGTGAATTAATATCAAAGAGGAACAGACCAGTGCCTATTCATTCAGCACTGCATGTCAGAGACATCTGTGTTGGAAGCTTGCAATCAAGGCAAAGCAAAAATCAGTTTAACTCCTTACTAGCTGCAAAGGTCTATGAATGAAACATTGTCCTCTGGTAAAAGTTCTGTCCTCTTATTTGAGGGTGGTAGTAGTGAGAAGGAGATTAAATGTTTTAGAATATCTCAAAGAAACCTTGGCACTGGGTAGGTCATGTATATTTCAAACATTTCCTTGGTGGCTTCAAATCTCAACTCCTGACCAAAATCATTGTTCCCAACCACATGCATTAAGACTGTCTTAGATTTTGGAAGAATACAGTGAACACATACATTCTTGTAACTAGTAGTAATCAAGAGTAACTCTGTGTAGCCTTGAGACTGTAGGAGCATGTGGCAGAACAAAGACATTTAATTCTTCTCCCTGCTACTTTCTGAGGCTGCTGCTTGCATTTCAAGGAAACTTTCTATTGGTGTTGATTTTCAGGAGGAACATAACCATAAAGACATAAGCAGAAATAGTTGAAACTACAAGGAAGTAGACTCTGATTAGATATTAGGAGGAGTTTCTAATGGTGAGAGCTGTGACCAGTAGAATAGGTTGCCTCATGGAGGTCTTCAGACAGAAGATGGATAGCCATCTGTACAAAATACTTTAGCTGATCCTGCACCAAGCAGAGGGTTGACCTAGATGACCTTCCACTTCTCTGATTCTACAAAAAGGGGAAAATAAAGCTACCCATTTACATAGCCCGGAAGCTGCCTAGACTTGCTCTTGGCTGCTGTTATGTAACAGAGGTACGTGTATTTGTCACATTTGTACAATTTGTACAGTCCCACAGTGGGAGGATGGTCAAAGTGGTCTAAGGGTCTGCCACAGAACAGTGTGATCATTGTCTTTTTGTGAGAATGTCTTGGTGTGCTTTGCTTAGGGGTGTGTGCGTGCGTGCCTTTCAGTGAGTTTTTGACTCCTGGCAACTGCCTGGACTAGTCCTTGCAGTTTCCTTGGCAAGGGTTTTCAGAAGTGGTTTGCCATTGCTGCCTTCTTTCTAGGACTGAGAGAGAGTGACTGGCCCAAAGTCACCCAGCTGGCTTTGTGCCTAAGGCGGGACTCTCAGTCTCCCAGTTTCTAGCCGGAACTATTACACAAAACTGGCTCACTTTGCTTAGTAACTGTAAAAATATTTCCTTGAAGAGTAGTTGATTCCTGGTTAACCATTGTTCAGGAATTTAGAAGCATTGCATAATGTCGGAATTAGCACTCTGTAGTCTGTTCCAGTAAATATGACTGTATTGAATAACCCTGGGGAACTGAGGCTGAGTTGCTCTGCATGATTTGTGGCTGATAGGTGAGCCTTCACAGTCTCTGGATTCACCCCATGATATAGCAGGCTGAAAGTAGAGCAGCAAGGAATTATTAATATAACTTGGGTACAAATCAGACTAGGCTTTCATAGGCCCAAGATTTCAAACCAGGTCAAAGGCAGTGATTGCTAAGAGATACCATTTTATTCCACCGGTATAAAGTTTCTGTATATACTACCAATCCCACATGGAAGATCTCTAGTGTTACTTGCATCACTGTCCTTTATATTCATTTATGTGGAAAAATATCCTTAGAGCACCAGGCTCCTATCTAGATTTTTTACCATCAGATCATGTTGCTCAGGAGGATTAGTATGTGACTGCCATGGCTGTTTTTAATTGGTAGTAGCCAACTCCACTTGAAGGCCATAGCCATTGTTTATAAAGAGGATTCCTTCCCTTAACATGGTGAATTCACTGCATTAATTGGATTGTTTCATATCTTGCTCATTATGTTGTCCACATTTTATAAACTTCAAAGGTTATCTTCACATCTGCTGTGGTATGAACAAATTATTCTTTCCTATCTAGTACAGAATGATTTAAAAACTTGTCTATGATTTAATTCCTGAGTCCATATATTTGCTGTAGTAGAAAACTTCGAAGAAGCCAACATAACCTGCTTTACCTTATCCTGAAAGGGTTGGGGAATCAAATTTCCAAGTAAGGTAGAGGGAATTTGAGGTCTGGATGGGAGGTTGGTCTCTAGTGGATGAAAAGATTGGCTTTGTTTGGAAGGCAGACATATTCCCAAGAATTGGACAGAGCAAACTACAGATGCCAACAAGTATCATGAAGATGCAGTTGAATCCCTGTTGATCTTAATCAGGACTATGAAATGTGTGGGGACATGTAAAACAAGGAAGTTTCAAGAAAAGAGATGTTACAGAGAGACTGGAAATTTCTCCCACTCCTTGCTGTGAAAAATGAGGCATTGCTTGTTGTCCTGTGAGGTAAATAGATCAGCCTCAGAGTTGCTTTAATAAGGGCCATCACTGATGGATGCAGTTTCCATTTGGGGTGGCTGTTGTCATGCAACTCAGCTTTTCAGCGAGAATACTGTTTGCAGACTATGGATTGTCAAGATAGGGATGAAGTGGGCCAGATAAGACTGAAGGCTGCAGAGACAAAAATCCAAAATCCCCCCAATGCATCCCTTAGGGAGAAGCGCATGGTTAGAATGTCGCTAAGCCCCCACTTAGTTACTTGAGCCAAAGCAGAGCTTTTATCAAGAGGCTGGAAAGAATTCCAAAAGCCAGGCTCTGTGTGCCCCTTGTTGGAGCTTTAAATCACAACATACCCAGCCCAATTACTAATTCATGCTCAGGTCTCACTGACATGTACTCATGATTAAAAGGTTCAAGTCTGAACTGTACAAAGAGCATTTAAAGGACATAAGCCAGGTAAATGTTAAATGTCAGAAAGTTCAAACATAGGTACTCTGAAATGTGGCAAAATTATTAAACATATGCATATTTATCCAACTAACACCAACATGTGATGCTGAAACCTGGAATTTGCTTTTCCCAGTCATAGCAGTGAATCTCTTTGTGAATTATCATTTAACAAGACCCAAAGCGAGGACAAGAAACCATTGCTAGCGGATGAATTATCACTTCTGGACTTTGTAACCCAAGATATTCCTGGTGATTATGGAGAGAGACTCATCAGAGAAGTGCAGAAAGAACTGGAGGATGCAGCGGCTGATTCAGGGGAACTAGCTGCGGCTAGTGACTTTTTTGGAGATGGAATATAAATCCAGCAAGTTACCTGATCACTTGTGCACTATTATTGCTGTTTTAAGAGCTATCATACACACACGGCATACCTGGGCCTCCTCTCTGCTACATAGAAGTGCAATAACCTTTTCCACTGCATGATCAGGAAACAGATTCCTATGCTAAATGGGTGTGGCTACCAGATCCTTACATTTTAAGTACTGTTTTGAGCTGGTTAAGAAATAGGCTTGAATTAATCTAAGGCTGGTGGTTTGAGTTTGTATTTTTTCTCTCTATGATAAATAGCCTAATTGGACATCAGCTTAATTTTATAAAATGAGCCAACCTTACAGTCCAACAATACTGAAGGATACTATGCTCTTAGCCATGGTGAAAGGAACTTACAGGAGCTTGGTGTCCAGTATGTGCAGAGGGTATCAGGAGAGTCTCTTTTAGTTAGTTATATTGTCCACGTCAGATAGAAGTGATAGTAACTTAGCTGCGCATCTTGATTTAGAATGAACATTTCCTGAATGGCAGAACGGCTGAAATTGGGTGGGTTGTCACGAAAGTTTTTTTTCAAATTAAGGGCGATGAACAGGTACTGCAATAAAGCTGACATTTCTCTTGCAGTAGTCATGCCCAGAGGCTTGTGAAACATGAGTTCATGATGTACACAAACATTAAAAGTTGATCTAGAGTTTCAGGAGGTACATTTTTCCACAGTACAGCTCAAATCAGCCTTAGCTATTTAGCTTCTTCAAATTCTTAAAATTTAAGTGCAGCCCCATGAAGGGGAAAATGTAATTACAGTAGTTATTTTAGGGTATCTGAATACTTGGGAGTTTTTCCTGACTTTTTTTTTAAAACCATCTTACTATGCCATGGAAACCTATTTCCAACCCTTACATTTTTAGCAGCACTGGCCAGTCTTCAAAAAGGATGTACCAGAGCCCTGGTCAAAATTTTGCCTGGGTGTGTGAGGGTTTCAAACATGGCAGGGATGAATATGTGTACTGGCCTTGTCTACCATATCTGCCTATACCCCAAAGGCCTCACCAGAAACTGTATTCATGTTCTCCCTGAATATGCATATATCTCAGTACCTGATCCTGGCCTCCTGAATTGGACAAGAAACTAAACACAAAGAAACTGTTCAGATTTTTGTGCAGCACCTGTGCAAAATGAAGCTTCGTGTGTTCAAGCAAAAACTTGACATCCTTCCACAATTAGCGGCAAGTATTCAGGGCAATTTGAAGTCCCATCAGCCAGGTAATATTTGGAAGTCAATTCAAAAGGCTCCCCCCTCCTGAAGAATTTCTTGCAAAACAATCCTGTATTTTGATTATTACAATAAATTTCAAAGTGTGATTAAAGTAACAACAGAATGAACAAATGTTTTATTTGCATGTTCATTGTTGTAAACAGCATCTGGCATGGAAAAGTTTACCAAAACCTTTTACTGATATAAATTAGATAGTATTTTCAAAACAAAACAACAAAAAAGAAACCCTTCTATGGTACTGTATGTAATTTATCTTATCATGTAGCAAATTAAATCTCACTTATATACGCTTTGCAATGAAATCATATGTACTGCATCAATCTGTACCACATTATGAGCTACTGCAGACTTTATATTGGGAGGTGTTAAATGAAGGCCATTCATTTTAAAAAAGCTACATATAAAAACTATGAATCAACACCAAGAAAAAGTGTGAGTTGCAATGAGGCTAGAAAAAGCAAACGTGAAAGAGCCCTAGACCAAAAATGTACAAAAATAAGTAGCTGACCAAACAAAACCCCCAAGAACTCATTAACAAGGAAACATTACAAATCAAAGTACCCAACATTACTCAAAAAACAAAAGGAATACAAATTTAAATAGGCAGCTATACTTTTAAATGTACACAGTGAATATTGGTATGTGGAAAGAAATCCCATAGTAAGCAGCTGAAATGTAGTTCTGGTAACTCAGAAGAGCAAAATTGTATTTACACACTGAACAGAATAGTGACATTGCCATTATTCATAATCTAACTAAAAATCAGTTACAACACTTCTGCAAAATAAACACCACCTGCTGGTAATGGTAACTTTTACTAAAAATACTTTTTCTCCAGATGTCTTGCTTCATGGAAGATGAGTCCAGTGAGACTTAAAAGTTGAAGCTTTTAAGGGTTGGGTTCTGCCAATTCCATCACATTTCTAGTCCATTTCCACATCTCTGCTTTCATAAAAACCACTGTCACATCTACTTCAGAAATCTTCAGTGAGGTAATGTGTGTATCAGTGAAGGAAACAAAAATATTCATGGCCTTTGCACAGCTTTTATTAAGCTATGAATATCCTGTCCGTGGCTAGTTGACTAGCTACTGCTATGTGCACATTTATCTCCAATTTTTGCCAATTACCCTCCCCGCCACACTTTTCTGTGTGTTTATTTGCACATCCCTTTTCTCTTTACAGTACATTTGACTATAGTGCACAACATGATTCCAAGTCAAACGGGGACTTGACTGGGCACTGAACTGGCCTGGGCCGTCCTGTACCCATCAGTGCTGGTGCCTTTTCTGTATACCTAATGTCCTGCCGTAATGGCACTACACAGTAGTTGTGTACCTTTTTCACACTTAAGAAAAATTCCCCAGAGAAAATGCTGAAATAAATATCAGTCTTGAGTCAAATCTTTATTTGGCGCTCCATCAAGATATATTTTTAGTGCTTTTTCTTTACGAGGGGAGTAGGTCACACGATGTCCAGTTTTCTGAAGTCTACTGCTTTCTTTTTTCATGAGCTCATTTCTCTGTTCTTCAGTTAATTCCACCATTTCTTCGGTTTTATCCCTTTTATAAAAACAGAAAAAGATTATGTTGTATAATAAACACACAGATTTATTCATTTTTAACCAGGCAGTATCAATACATTCAGTGTCCTAAAAGAAAAAAAAAAACCCTTCTGGACAAGGTGTTCTAGATAAAATCACCTGTACTTCACATGATTTTGGGACAGAGTCAAGAACTGACAGCTCTTAATGCCAGATAACTATTATCAAAGTACTTCAGGGCAGCCAGGTAAGAGGCAGAAGATGGGAAACTGGAAAAGATCTTTGCTATCCAAAGATCCAAGCTAGCACATTAGTACTTGGCACTGTCTTACTGGAATGGGAAAAAAAAATTAAAAAGTGTGAATCTGCCAAATGATCAATAACATTTAAAAAACCTCATTCTTTCATATATTTGCATGCGGAACTCTGAAGAAATTTACTACGCATGGAGGAAGAAACAATATGGAGGATGGAGGAAGAAACTATTATACTAAAACTCTACTATTCTTGACAATATGTAAAGTGGTCGATCACACAAATGCTACATAACCTGCGTGTTTGTAAAAAAATAATAATCAGCTTTTATGTAATGGAATGTGTCCCTGAAGTGGGGGGTTGATGTGGATTTTGGCGCTGCTGCTGATTCTCAGGAAGGAGGGAGCGCATTCCAAGGAGATAAGAGGACTCATAGTCCGGACAGCGTTCAGGGAGGCCCCGCCTTAGAGTCTCCCCAGTTATTTCCCCTTAGGTTAGGGTAGCTTTAGTCTGGCAAGATTCTGTCTGTATGGTGAGAGCAAATAAAGAACTGGAGTTTTGTATGCACTGACTCATCGTCATTCTTGGGCTGGCCCTGACATTTTAAAATTATTTCAGCAGAGCTGGCTTGTAATTTGGAGACTCTTTAAGACTCACAGCTCCTGCTTGAACAGCACATGGAGGCCATGGCTAGGAGGGCCTTTACATAATCATATCTAGTGTACTATTCCTGGATCAGGAAGCACTGTACACTGCCAAAGATCCCCTGTCACCTTGCGGTTGGCCTGCTGCAATTCATTTTATGTGGGGCTCCTGTTGAATACCATTTGGAAGTTGCAGCTGCAGCAGCATATGGCACCTTGGGTAATTATGGGCCGGCCTAGATTTTCCCATATGACCCCAGGACTACAGGAGCCAGCTTGGCTGCCAGTCTGCTTCTGGGTGTAATGAAAGATGCTGATCATCACCTTGAAAGCCCTCCAGGGGTCAGACTCCGGACACCTTTGAGACCCCCTGCACTGAGCTGAGACTGCCTGTCCAGTAAAAGCTGAGAGAGGCTTGTTAAGAGTCCCTTCTCCAAGAGAATGCCATCTTGCAGTCAACTGCACACACACTTCTTGTACAATGACACTTAAGTTTACATAAAATATTATTTCTGTATTACATTTGCTTAGCTGCAAGTCACAATACTTGTTATTTTAGACTCTGCTAGCCTACAGCTATATGCATCTTGAAAGCATTAAGAGTAAAATTGGGTTCATTTTAAACAAGATTAACAAGTTCATAAAGAGGATCAAACTCATGCAATCAGAATATTTATTTATCAAACTTTATCACTGCCCATCTCCCCCACATGGGAGAATATGAACAATCTTTCATTTGTACCTGACTCATGTAAATCACTGTTCCAAAATTCCTATCCTTTCATACTGGAAATTTCTGCAAGGTTTTTCAATATATAGGAGGTAATGGCATAAAAGGATATACCTATAAAATATTACTGCTCCATCATCACAAATGTAGAGAGGCCATACATTCAGTGTGGAAACCTTAGGATTCCAGTCCAAATCTTGATGTATCTCTAGAACCGAGATCTCACATGGAAATGTCCCTCTACCCTGGAAAAGATAAACAGAGCATCTTAGTAAAATGTATGTGTATATGTATGATATGGCCCAACACAATTATATATACTCAAAATGTAGGTATGATATGACCATCATCAATATTGCTTTCCATTTATATCTCTATTTCCAAATCAACCCCTTTCTCAAACACACAACTCAATTACATTTTCTAATGCTATAGGAAATCAAAAATTAAATACATTACTTTCACACATTAAAGAGATAAGTACTTTCATTCTGCTTGAAGGACACATCTAGCAGAAATGCCTACTGTAGAAAATTGACAGGAGAGGATATCTTTTCCAGTCCCTCACAAATTTCACCAAAATCTCCTTCAGAGGATTGAGAGTATTATAGCAAAAAAAGGGGATACCGGTCAGTATTTGAGAGGAAATCTGAACCACCTTCAACAGCTTGAAGAAATAAATAGCAACTCACCTTTGCAAATTCAATATTTTCTGAAGGGATTCCACTTATTTCACTAAGCTGTGAAAAAGATATATCAGAATGAGTTTATTTCCAAATTGTAAGGCATATGCAGTTTCATATACGCTTCCTGGTAGTTTCCCATTTTATGCACTATGTTCAGGTTCCTAGCTTTTAATTTTTTAAAAAAATAAACTAACATGTCACTTGTAGTTCACTAGTGGTCTCCAAACAGAGACCAGATGGTCATCTTTGATAGATGCTTTAGCAGATTCTGAACTGAGCAGGGGCTTGGACTAGATGGCCTCTAAATCCTTCCCACTCTGACACACATTTCTATCAGAGATACCTTAAAAATATGCAAAATTACTAAAATAATTTAACCGTTTGAAGTAACAGCTTATCTTTCTTTGTTTCTTCAGCTCAACGTCTGTCATTTAGCTCTTGGTATCCTACCACCCTTGGTATTACAATGTATTTCTAAAGTTCAACATTTAACTATTATGCCTAAAGCACAACGAATATAGTTCTTTATAAACGAACTACGATTTGTAAATATGGAGTAAAATATGTACTGAAAGTCAGGCCCACTGGAACACTTTCTTCTCCCATAAACAGTAGCAATCAGATCTCTCTTTCATTCCTGAACTCATTCAAGGTAAGTCTACAGCGTCACCTAATACAGATGGAAATGAGACACTATCATACAGCTATCTGACCAATAGTCCTCAGCTCAATTTCTCCAACCGTTTAGGCTATAATTCCCATTGGCAATGCTCACTGGGGCTGCTGTGAGTTGCAATCTAAAACATTGGGAGAATTAAGCTGGGAAAGTTTTGTTAGGACATAAACTTCTGTTTATGCTTGCTTCCTTAAATCCTGTGAAGCTGAAGCAATCAATGCCCATGTACTCCAAAAACCTAATTTGTATATTTTACTTTCAAAATATCATCAAGCAGACATATTTCCTTGTTTACATTTATAACAAAGAAAACTGGTTCATACATTCTACTGGAATATGTTTGTTTAATCATGGTTTATGAATAACCCACATTTGACTGGGTTCATATTACAGTATAGGCTAAACCAAAACCAAACTGTATTATGACACAGCATAGCCTTTCCCAAACTCTGTGGACTTTAAATTAGAGCATTCTTAGCAGCATCCATGCTGGTTGGGGAATTATCTATACTTTTGGAAGTTACTCAAAGTTGAGGAAACCTGGCTTAGCATATTGTATGATCCTTGCAACACTGTGCTATAGCATAATGTTTAAACATGCCAATAAGCCACAAAATGTTCTTTTAATGATCACTGTGACTCTGTTTGGAAGCTTTTAGTAAAGGTAAAGGTTTCCCTTGACGTAAAGTCCAGTCGAATCCGACTCTAGGGGGCGGTGCTCATCTCCGTTTCTAAGCCATGGAGCCGGCGTTGTCATAGACACTTCCGGGTCATGTGGCCAGCATGACGACACGGAACGCCGTTACCTTCCCGCCGAAGCGGTACCTATTGATCTACTCACATTTGCATGTTTTCGAACTGCTAGGTGAGCAGGAGCTGGGACGAGCAACGGGAGCTCACCCCGCCGCGCGGTTTCGAACCGCCGACCTTCCGATCGACAGCTCAGCGGTTTAACCCGCAGCGCCACCGCGTCCCTTATTTGGAAGCTTTTAGAACATCACAAAAGAAAGTAACTATGAATCCTATAAGACAAAGATATTTATATAAATGAGGGTGATTTACCTTTTCTTTTAATTCATCAACACTACTGCTCTCTAAAACTACTTCTTGAAAAGGATCTAGCTTCATCTCTGATGGCCTCCATCTTCTTGACAGAACAGCAAGTTGTGACATCGATTTCATTTTTTCTGCTCCTAAAAATCATTTGGAATGTAAGGGTGTTCAGTAAGGTATTTCAGGAAGAGATGTTTAAATGTTAATTTGCAGCATTTTCTTTAAGATTCAAGATTGTCTTGTTAATTGTGTATGTATAAACTAAATTAGGTATAAAAAGTAAAAAATGTTTGCAACACAAAAATCCACAAGCTCAGTTAGGACTGCCTTACAAACAAATGATGTTTTAAGCTTTGTTTCAGATTTGAATCCCTGATCTGGTAAACCTCCATAAAGAATTGTGATATTCAGGATCTGGGTATATAAAACATTCTAAGCTCAAAACAGCTATTTTGACTTTTTCAAGCTCAGAACCAAACAATTTATGTTCCAAAGTGTATACATGGCATTTTATACCACATTGTTTCAAGTATTCCAACATCCCACCTTTGGCTCAGTGTCCTTTTTAAAGATAAATAAATACATAGTTAAATTTTAAACGGAGGGTTGAAAAGCAAATTAGTTAATTAAACTGCAAGCATAACTTCCATACCTGCTGCCATGACTAATATAACTAAGGAGGAGGGGAGTGAGTGAAAGACTGAGAACAAATTTGAACAAAAGAAAAGGACTGTTGCCTGCCTTGCTGTTTTGTATAAATTTGGCATTTGTACTGCTGCTGAGTTTTCAGGTGGCTAAATAGAGAACTGTTGCTTTATGTAGTAAATGGGGAGAAACCTCATCCCCAAAGTTTGACACATTAAAGAGTTAAAGGAAAACCAATTTGATCTGTCAATCTAGGTAGATTGGGTTTAATTTTCACTAGATATAGATTTGCACTGTAATTTTTAAAAATATGTTTACTTTTAAGATAGCACCGTTAATTTTTTATACCAATTTAAAGATATTTGTAAAGCTTAAATTAAATAATTAACTTCAAAATATTGTTACCTTCAAGTATTTCTAGGAAAACCTCCCAGTTACTTGAAATATTAATATCTTCTTCATAGACATGATAATCCAGAAACACAGTTCCTGGATTTTTCCAGGTCTTCTTTCTTAGGCGGAATCTATTAGAAAAACAGTAATTGAAAGTATTGGTACATGTTTATACATGTATAAAATCGAGTCACAACCACATTTAATTTAGACACCATGTTTTCCTTAAACAGGCAAAAGGCATGTTTTTATCACAAGAACCTGAGCTAACAGCCACAAGGCAAAATTTTCAGTCACCTTCCTTCACATTGAAAGGAAAAAAAAAAGCCAAGAGTTTCTATCTTAGAAAATCTATAAAATACTGGTTGTATAAAACTTAAAGACTGGTGCAAAGATTACTACTGTGTGCTACATATTAGAAAGTGTCAATAACAATACTGGTTCATTTCAGTTAGGAAACAAAACACAGAAATATCAATAAAATAAAACATGATTATAATGACTTATTTCTAGCAAAAGACTAAAAAAATAAATGTATGATTATTTCTTTTTTTAAAACAGGGTAAAAGCAATAGTTCTCATCTCAGAAGCTTTTTCAGTTGTCAGATTAGGAATTTTGAGATTCATTTTAATGACGTTTACCTGTCAACGGTCAAATTCAGCCCACACTGCTCCCTGAGCTGAGGAAGTAACTCCTCTTTTGACTGACGCACAGTCATTCCCTTGGCAAAAACTGAATCTATAAGAAACTTGCAGGGCTGTGAAAACACATTTTAAACGGATAAATAACTTGTTAGAAAGCTTTCGTATTGGCAATGTCACTTCTTTCTCTTTGCACAAAATAGAGTAATAAATATTTTTCCCCACCAGCAGCAGTGAACTCTGTCTGTGGGCCGTGTGCGTTTTGAAGTAGAAAGGAAGCTATGTACAACACAGCGTCAGGACAGGAAAGAAAGAAGTAGGTATGGATTACTTATTTGACTTCTAAATCCCCTAATTCCAGAGCTTCTAGGCAAAGCACAAACACAGTACAAAGCACAATGTAATTAAAAAAAAAATCAAAACTGAAGCAATAACAAACAATAATGGTGTGGATCTTCCTCTAGTTGCTGCATCATCAGAGGCCTTCTAGGAAAAAAAAACCCTTGTTTTTAATTATTTAACTAGTCTTTGAAAGGCCCTAAGAATGGGGGAGGCACTTTTTTTCTCAGTGGTAAACTGTTTCAAAGGAGGGAAGCATCCACCAAAGAATGCCTACCTCTGCACCCCGACATCATACTTCAGGAGGTGCTCCCTATTCAACTAGGCTGAGGGGCAGAATATACTGTTTAAGTGCTGTCTAAGATACCCAGGTACTGAGCCATATAAGGCTTTACGGGTAATCAGAAGAATCTTAGATTGCCCTCGGAAACAAACTGAGTGTGCTAGGTTGAAGTTTGCAAGTATTCTTCAAGGGCAATCCCATGTACAGCTAATTGCAACAACAACAGGCATGAGATGACAAAGAAAGGAATGAGTATCTTCAGAGTGTCCTGTTCTAGGTAAGGCCAGAACTGGTGCACCAGCCAAAGCTGGAAAAAGGCCCTTCTGGCCACGGACTCGTTTGAGGGCTTTACTGGTTTAGAATGTAGTAATCAAAGCAGCTTCTAATTTTAATTATGGCTTGTCTAAGGGAGGAGTAAAGGAGTTGCTATATAGACAAAAGACTTGTGCAAATTGCTTTATATGCCAATATTATGTATTATATTTGACTAATAGTGCATATCAACCTTCCACTCCATCTCAGGAGATTCTAAAGACAGTACTCCCGTGGATCAGATATACATGACCACGATCCTTTAACAATTAAAGAAACTGAGTATTATTATTTTGTTAGCTAATAAATATTAACAGGGAAGACCCAGTATTTAAACCAGATACAGAAAAAACTGATAGCCTGGATCTCTTCTGACTCACATAACTGAAACTTCCTTTGTTTAAACTACATTTTATTCTGAAATTATATCAACATATGCACTTAGCTAGGAATATCACCTTAATTACTTATTTTGCAAACATTTTATTCTAGCAACTAGTTTTATGATTGAATTCATGCACACACATACACAAAACATATACAGGCCAGGAATGCTAAAATCATTTTTTCACATGCTTGACATTCCACACTCACTTTTTTAAACTTAAAAATGCTTTCCAATTATTTTTTAAATCAACATTAAAGTAAGAGCTAGGCTTACTGCACTTACTTACAGGAGCAAACCATAAGCTTAAAAAGAAAGAACTTATTATTTATTGAATCTTAGCAACCAAAATAATAATTGAGGAACATTGGAAAACTCTAGATAACATAACTGAGTTGTGGATTAACCAGGCCTCTTCAATTGCTACATTAGAAAAAATCATAGACAAAGTTAAATTAATGAGACATTAGAGGCAGGAACCACAATTTTATCAAATTTGGGTGGATTTTATGGTTTATCTCAACAGCAATAGACTATAATCTGGTATACTTTATATTTGGCACATTTTCATATGTCCAGTACCTGTCTCTTTATTCACAATGCAGTAGATCTCTTTTGTATTGTCTATATTTTTGTTTTTTTTCTCTATCTCAGATTTATGTTAATGTAGTTATCTGATATTGTTAAAAACTAATATATTAAATAATAATAATAATAATAATAATAATAATAATAATAATAATAATAATAATAAACATTTCGCTCCTATTCTCTCCCACAGAAGTTTCTGAATGTCCCCATGAAGAAGTGGGGGAGTACTCAGAGTCTTTAACAGGAATATCAGGATGCAAATGTACCTTCGTCATGCAAAGCTAATGGAAATCAGATGAGAAAATGGAATGGCCCTTACTTTTCTTACAGTTGTCAAAAGAGTTGCCTTTGGCACCTAAAACATCAGTCTTTTGCTACTTTAAAGAGCCATGTCCCCTCAGAATATGTTTACATATTGGAGAAACTGTGAATTAGAGCACAAGAGTCTATTTCCCTGAGATTCTATTTTGTTAGCTGCTGCTAGAACTTGCTGCTGCTATGATGCCCACACTGGAGCTGTCCAGCTTTTGCTAAATTATACACCTCTCAGCCACTGGCTATGCTGGTTGGAGCGCCTGAGTTATAGTTCCACACCCTTGGTGTAGAAGGTTCACCTTTCAACTGTTAAGTTGTTCAAGATGTTTTAGGAGTTTCATGCCTTACTTACCTCTGGATCATTTACCAAAAGCTGGTAAACCTTGACTCTGTATTCCCCTTTCTTCAGTGCTCTTCCAAACCTAATGGTTATCTTTAAATTAAAAAGAAAAAAGAAAAAGCTTGCAAGAGGTTACCTGTCTTTTATCCTTAACACAGAGTGCTGGCAGTTAAACCACCACCAAAAGTTTGTATCTGTGACAATGTAATCCACTTCAAAATTTAATAATCAAGTTTGAGAAAACTGGATGCCTTCATGGATAAGTATGTCAGAAATTGTGAGTACAAGAATTTGTACAATTCTGTTCCTATAAAATACTGGATTACTCTTGAATCAAGACAAAAACTTTACAGGGAAAAGAATGAGACACAGGCAAGGACAAGTGTTAAATAAATTCATGCGATATTGATTACTTTAACCACCTTCCCACCATCCCTCTACAATTTCACAACTCTCTTCTAAAGTTTCTTCAGTGTCAAGAGAACCTTTCAAAGATAGTGATAGGGTGTGTGTGTGTGTGTGTGTGCATGTGTGAGTGAGAATCCAGTGGGACAGTCTTGTTTGACTGGAAATGAAAAGCCACCTCTAGATTCAAATAGTTGAACTATTGACTATGGAATACAGTTCAAAAGAGAGAGTTCAAAACGCATGGGGATATGAAAGCAACACCTACCAGACTCTCATTAAAATGGGATATGGGATTTTTTTTAATTACCCGTCCAACTTTCCTAGACGCAACTATAACAACAAAAGAACAGTTTAAACTCTGCAATAAGTATTTTGTAACTGGAGTACACTGGAAAGATTTAAGAAATATACAGGTAGTCCTCACCAACAATTGGGACCAGGAACTTCATCGCTAAGCAATGTGGTCGTGAGGCGCTGACTTACGACAGTAGTTCCGGCAGTCCCAGTTGCCACTGTTAGGTGAATCCCGCACAGTTGCAGCATCCCACAGTCACATGATCACCATTTGTGACTTCTTGCTGGCTTCCCCATTGGCTCTGCTTGTCAGAAACTGGTAGTGAAGGTTGCAGGTGGCGATCATGTGACCGCATGATGCTGCAACCATTGTAATTGCGAGCCAGTCGCCAAGTGCTTGAATTGCAATCACATGACCGCAAGAACACTGACGGCTGCAGCTACAATGACCCATCGTAAGTATCCCTCATTCAACGCCATTGTAACTTCAAACAGTTGAACGAGTGGACGTTAAATGAGGACTGCCTGCATACAAAACGTTAGATATTAATCTAGTTGTAAATGGTAGATTTTTAAAAAGATACCACCTTCCTATATTAAAAGAACAAAACATTATCCTGAAAAATAACTGCCAATCACTATATTCTGAATGTTTTCCACTAGTATTCAACAGCATATTTTGCTAACCTTGTTATCATCTGAGAAGGATGAAAGAGTCTCATTCAACCGAACACTCTCAAACTCTTGATTGCTGGCATAAATTCGAAAGACCTTAAACTGAGAAGATGGAACTCCAACAAAGGGCTCCAAGAGTTGTTTGAAGGCAGAGAGTGTAATTCTTTTATCAACATGAACCAACAACCCTAAACCGAGAAAAAATTTAATCTGAAAAACTCAGTTCTCATCCTGCATGTATAGTCACCAATACTATTTCATTCATATAATTAACAGTTACACATATTCCTTTTTCTAGGTTAGTTTCTAATTATAAGGCTTCAAGCGATTAACACATTAACACTGCATTCTCTGTAGCTTTACACATAAGGAGGTGATTGGTGCATATGCGTGAAATTGTAAATAAGAATTTACTAAGCTGTGCTACTTAACATTTTAAAAAGGAAGTCCATCTATGGAAAATTAGTATGTTTTAAAAATACACGTAACAGTTAAACTGCATTTTGAAACTGCTTTCTTTTTAACATTTAATTTATACTCAGTGCTGTTATAGTTTTCAGAAAGTGTCACGTTTAGGAACATAGCAGAAACTGCACACAGTGTGTCAAAAATGTGCAATGGTTTTGTTAACTATGTACGGGCAAATACAATTTCCCCAAAAAACAAATATATTACCAAAGAGTAATACAGAGCAACTATTCTTGCCTAAAAAGTTTATTGATTTATACTCTTTCATTTAGGATCCCAAGATGGTATTTACAGTGCTGCCTCACCCTAAACTCATTTTACAGCTTCCTCTATTTATTAAAAAAAAAAAAAGGACTAAACTTTTTATTTCATTGTGGATCAGATGGTAGAAGCAGCTGGCTTTGTTTTCCCCAACTTTTTTTAACCAAGAGAGGAAGTCATAAAACAGAGTTTCAGTAGCACATCCTTCTCTACTGATGAAGGAAAATACTGTAGCTTTTCTTCTTGCATTTAACTTAGTTCCACTCCCATTTTTAAAATGTGCAATGTCTAGTATCTGAGCATCTAGAACCATCTTTCATTTTATGTAAACAAACAGCAAGCCTGCATGTATGAACACACTTTGCAGAAAGGTATACAACATACACAGATGTAAATAAATACGCAATCTACATTTCTAGAGACTCATCTTGCACATTACCGCATTCCATACGTACATTTCTGCCCCTCTCCTGAACCTTCTTCTGCCACATAGGGCTCTGCCTTGAAGTACATAAACTGTGCTTCTGCCCTGCTTTTCCCACTTTCATCATATTCGCTGTCAGTTCCAGAGTCCTCTTCAGCCGTATCCCACGTTTCCTTTTTCCCTTCGTTGGCTTTGGATCGCCTACTGCTTGTTATGCTGTGTGAATCGAGTCCATTAGCCAAGGATATAGCGGCATTATCGACATTGCACAACGTGTCGCTGCTGTGGCTGGAACTAAGAATATCACTGTCCACTGAACTTGTACTCCTGTCATTATTCACATCAGAATCTGACCGCTCCTCTGACTGGAAATTATCTGTATCAGAAACCTGAATTTGGTTTTCGAGTTCTCGGTTTTCTGTTGATGCTGATGAATCTGCCTCATTGGAAGGCGATTCAATATTTTCAAAGTCACTGGCCTCTGTGCTCCTGCTGCTGTCACCATTATCTCCTTCCTGCTGCTGTTGCTGTAAGGACAAGGTTTTCAGTTTTTCAGTGCTCTCTTCTAGGATAGCTTCTACAGATTTTATATTAGGTAGAGATCCTTTCCCTGCTTCACAAATTGCATCTAAGTTGCCTGAATCTCCACTCGCCTTTTGAAATATTGTCCTTCTGAACTGTGATCCAGGAGATTGTTCTGGTAATGAGACATACAGTCTGATTGTATTTGCATGACGATCTAGGAGTTTCCATAACAGTGAATCTGTAAATGGCAGCTGTCTATCTTGAGAATCTGAACTTTCAACAAATACCTAGATTGTAAAACCAGAGAGTAAATGTCAAGGAAAAATCTTAACATCTTACAGAAATTATCTTTAGCACATAAACAGAGAAAACTTACCTGCAAATCAAGATATTCCTACAGGACAAATTAATTATATCAACTCTATTGCCTCCAACATCCAGAAAAATGTTATTACTGGAAACTATTTTGCCTCAGCATTTCACTATGTTTTTGTAGACAGTCTGAGATCAATACAATATTTGTATTTATACTTCGAAAGAAAAAATATCTTACTTTATTGCTCCTAAAAAACCCTTCAGCTTTAAGTGTTTTGTTGGCCACACTGAGAAGACGCAAGTCATTATAGCAACGTTCCAAAACAACACGCATTGTTTCGGCAGGCAAATGTACAGCCTAGGATAATAGAAAATGAAGATAAAATGAGCACTTTTAGTACTCTAAAGAAAACTCAGAAAAAAAATAAGATGCAAGTTATTTACCTTTGAAATGAGATACTTGAACTCTGTAACTGTCTGGTTCAAATAAGCACGGACACTGATTGGAGGAGCCACTGTGTCCTGTTTTAGGTCAACAACATGAACCTTTACCATGACTTCTGTCAAAAAATAAATTTAACTCATGAAGAAGGTACAACAAATGGGAAACAAAGGTTAAAAAGAACACTTGCTTCATAAATACTCAATTTAAAGATAATATACTTAGTATAAGATGTATACTATAATGTATAATGATTATCAAAAATAGTTTTGTTTTGCATTCATAAAATAATAATTTTGTAAACTATCACTTACCACCGGGTTTATAACACTGGAAAGACTGATCAGGTCTCCTGGTTTCCAGAAGAAGATCAAACATGTATGTTGATTTAACACCGCCAAGCAAGATTCCCATTGCAGTGTCATCTTCTCCTTCATATGATCGTTCCAGATAATCATGGAACTCATCATACTTAACAAGACGACAGCAATTCAAAGGAATTGCCTCTTCTAAATCCATTATCTATAACCATTGCAAAGATGAAAAATAATGTTATTGAAATGCTGATCAAATGTTCAATCAAAACTGAAGAAAAACATGCCAATTTCAAGTTTTCCAGACATGTTGTTTTAACAGAAATAACATTTCTAGTAAGTACATGCATGCCCACTAAACTAAAAATAATGCCAAGATTATCTTTATTCTCCATTAATAAGTGACATGGCAAGGTTCTATAGGCATGATTGCCACAAATGTAATCATTTTATTTATTATATTTGTTTCTTCCCTTCCCTCTAGGAGCTCAAACACTAGTCCAATACCTTCATTACTATACCACAATGGGTTTGTTGTGGCTTTCAATTGACAAAGAGTACTAACAGCAGCTATAGTAAGATAAAATACTGAAAAAAAATATTTATTTAACTGATTTTTATAACTGCCCTACTTGGTACATGACTCAGAGAGCCAATATCATTCTATTATTGTCCACTGCAAACAGAGCCAACAATAAGCAAACACATGGCATTGAAAGAACCCCATGCATATGTTGAAATCATTTCCGTAATGCTTGAGGAGTAACAACAACATCATCACTAAATTGCTCTATTCTGCATACCTAAAATACTGTAGAGAAATATAGCCCCCTCCCCCCAACTGCCATAATGGATGTAGAGGTCTCATGTAGCCCTTGGGATCTTGACTAATTTATCAGTTATACTGTAAACTACTGTACCTTATAAGCTATCTCCACTGCTTCCTTCAGAGTCTTATCTTTATGAACCTCCAGTTTATTTTCCATCATTATTTGTTTCACAGGATGCATACAGAATAATTTTATCTGTAATTGCCATTAACAGAAGGAAAATATCAAACTGATTTTTCAATATATTTAATAGTTCTGATTTAATAGAAGTATTACAATATTCTGTGCATGAATGTTTTTGTTAGAAAAGGAGATATCCAACAATTAAAAGAAAAAAAGAGAACTGGAAAACAATAATCGTTGTCTTAAAGGTAAAAGTTTCCCTTGACATTAAGTCCAGTTGTGTCCGACTCTAGGGGGCGGTGCTCATCTCCGTTTCAAAGCCGAAGAGCCGGCGTTTGTCCGTAGTCACTTCCGTGGTCATGTGGCAGGCATGACTAAACAGAACGCCGTTGCCTTCCCGTCGAAGTGGTACCTATTTATCTACTTGCATTTGCTTGTTTTCAAACTGCTAGTTTGGAAGGAGCTGGGACTAGCAACGGGAGCTCACCCCATCACGCAGACTCGAACCACTGACCTTCCGATCTGCAAGCTCAGCAGCTCAGCGGTTTAACCCGCAGCGTCACCGTGACCCCTAATTGTTGTCTTACATGCTTTTATATTTCAAAAACTGTTTCAAACATGACAACTTATATCTCACAGCTAATATTATGTCGATGAGTAATCAATACACACGATGCTGTTCAAAAGCTGACATGAAGAACTGAAACACAGTATTAGATGAGCAAAATTCCAAGAATATATATTATGTTACTTTACCTAGGTTCTAAAAGCATACATTTTCAAAATTTTAAAACTAGTACATCAAAAATCCAAGCCAACTGTAAAGAAAAATCTTTTTAAATTTTAATCAATGTCAAGTAAATTCAGAACACTTTACATAATTTCCACCCTAGGATCTTTGTAGAAGCTCACACTTCCAATTCATTCAGTCTTCACTTACAGCAGCTTTTTCATCAAAAGAAAAAGTATACTCATCACTATGTATGATTTTTATTGCAGAATGACTATTTACAGTCTTAAAATGGAGTGAACATTCCTGCATTGGCTTACTGGTAGACAGTTAATATATGACGAACACCAAGTGCATGTTAAGGATCTGCATTTATAGAAGAATGTATTATTGAATATATTTTATCCATAAAGAATTAGTATGGAACTCATATGCTCCAACCTCCCCATTCTTCCTCTGGTACACCATGACCCAATGACCTAAAGAAACTGTGACTAATGTTATGTTTTGCTGAAACAAGCTACTTTCATACCATGGTTTATGAAATCAACTTATTTCAATAACCTGTATTTAAGCATAATCAGTTTGTTCACACATGCACAACACAGTAAGCCTTAAGGCTTCATCTGGAAAAATGCCCACTGGCTCTTCCCTTTAGTAGAACAGCCATCAAACTATTTGTCAGTTGTTTGTTTAGTTAAATGTGTCATAAGCAAACCATATGCCTACTTTCTACAAATAGTTCCAATAGGTTGTATAATGTCTCTTCTGCTTGGATAATACTTACAACTATAAACAAGTCACAGTTTCGGGAAATTGGTTGTTGTACCACTTAGAAAGGAGAAGGCAGTAGGCACATTTGCACTAAGACATGTGGTTTACTGTGTTATGCCAATGGAGTACATAATCATTTTTATTCTTAGATGAAAAAAAAAAACCCTAGGCCACTGCTGAAAGCCAAGAACTTAATTTTCTCCACCCAGTTTAGAATAAACCTGGTTTAATAAACAACAGTTTTTTCCAACTTGCCCTCCCTTCAAACTACATTTTCAACCTAGTTTGCTAGAAACCTTAACCCAGAGTTTCCTCATTTGAATGTCATGTAAAAGTCCTGATTAAGAAGCCAAAGTACCTAGTTGGGCACATAAGGGGAGGACAAACATACAAACATCTGGCTTGATCCTGGCTGTGCTTTTATCAGGCTTAGATTATTCAATCTTAACCGGTCCATTATCAAACAAGAGGGTAAAAATTTCGATCAATGTTTAGGAGCAATCGACTCTTAGAAATAAACAGCCTAGCAATAATTTGGAGGCACTGTGCCAAGTAAGGACATGTAAAGAATTCTGATACATCTATCAATCATCTGTTCACCTCGCCCTAAGCAAATGTTTGAGGTGAAATGTGCCAACATACCTTGCAAGTATTGCGCTCTATTTCACGCTGCCTCTTTTCTTGTTCTTCCAGCTCCTTTTCTTTTTCTACTAATCGTTTAATATGCTCTGGATATTCACTGACTTCCAAGAATTCTATCAATGCAATAAGGATTGAGCTTTTTTTAAAAAAATATTTGGTTTTGCAGCATTTTGTTACTTTGTAACCTAATCCTACTTTAAATCAGACATGCACCTTTATGTATACTCCTCAAGCTGTGCTGCCTAGCAGTATGTCTGAAATGGACCCACAGCAGAAAAGTTCTCCACATGCACACACACAAATATGCTATGCTGTGCTGCGCTGGTCAAGATCGTCTACGTAAAATGCATTGTCATGCATATTAAACTACTTACTTGTAAAATCATGTACCTCACATATCAAACAGTAAAATCTTTAGCTTAATGCATGATATTTAGTAAAGAAAGCATTGTTTTACCCTTTCTTCCAAAACAGCTAATTATCTGGACTAAAATATAGCTTTCAACAGTTGTGTGTTCCAACATTTCAAATCCATGTTCATAAAAGCTGTTTCCTGCAGCATGTTATCAATTTTATCAATTTCATAAAAAAAATCTGTGTATGCTCAGAGTCTTCCCATTAATTTGGATTAATTTTTCTCCTCTCATGAATTGGAGAAAAGAAAAGCAATTAGTCTAGATTTTATAGAAATGAGGTGATCCAATAATCTGTCAGAAATATCATTAAAACCATAATCAACCTGTGAATAACGGAAATGTGTACTTACTTGCATTTCTAGTTGTATCCTTCAGTCTATATATAAGCATATATGCATTTGTAGAGCTATTGGAGATTTAAAACAAATAGTATTTACATCTTGAATGTTAAAATACAGATGCATTTAATAGCCAAAACTAACATGTATTAATTATATCATAGTAAAAGTAATTTGATGCATTAAACCTCTATAGTCAAAGGATCTAAACCCGGCACACTATTCAAATCAAGAAGCATTTCTATAGAACTTAAAGCACCAAAGTAACTCTTAAAGGTACAATACACCACTGCTTCAAATGAGCTACATCCCATTTGTCAAGGCAGGAGAAGATACGGAGCCTCACTCTTTATGGAATGATAAAAGCGCAGCTATCCTTTCAAGAGTGCCAAGTAATCAAGGATAATGTTGGATAATGAAGACAGAAGTGCACTTGCAGGTGCTACACCAGGTTGCTTACAAATGCAGGTGGACTGGTCTTGGCCACACTTCTTTAGGGAAAAAGCTGACTTCCTGAGACAGAGCAACACTCATAGGTTGGTATAGCTGGGGCTCTTGCAACTTCTGCCTTGGTCACTGTTGCCAGGTGATTTTTTTTTTAATCATCAATTCAATCATGTCCAATTCTAGGAGATTGCCTGGACAAGTCCCTGCACTTTCCTTGGCAAGTTCTTTTCAGAAGTGGTTTGCCATTGACTCTTCCCAAGGCTGAGAGTGACTGGCCCAAGGTCACCCAGCTGGCTTTGTGCCTAAGGTGGGACTAGAACTCCCAATCTCCTGGTTTCTAGCCCAGCACCTTAACCACCACACCAGACTGGCTCTGCCAGGCCAATACAGACCTGCTTTTCTCAAAGTCTGTCAGTCTGCTGCAGGTCTTCAGAATGGAGGCTCCCCAACCCTGTGCTGCAGACTGAGCAAGCATTTCCATTTCTATCAACATTCTGAGACCCCCTCTATTCCTCATTCTGAACAAAAGTCAACATATTTATGGATTTTATGTTGCTGATTTTTAAATGGATATATATATGGTTTTAAAGATTTATATATTTGCATTGTAAGCCAACCAGAATCACTTGTGAATGGGCAACATATAAATCTGCAAATCAATAAAACAAATAACTATATTCATTCATTAAAAGGGTAAAGTTAATCGGCTAGAGGAGTAAAATCTCCTACCTTGCAAAAGCACTGGAGTAATACCCACGGCTTCCAGATGTTCCGCCGTAAGTTTTCTTTATGTCTTCCTGAGTTATCTAATTGAAAATTAAGATGGCATACACTTATTTAAATGCATTACATATTTATTATATAATATGCCAAGAAACATAAGCAAGCCCTACATGGAAATCATATTTCTCTGTGAGTTAGTAGCTTGAATATGGATCTACATAAGCAAAGAAGAAGGGAACAATATATTGCACTGTTGAACAGTGGGCAACCTCCCACAAAAAGGGAAATCTCATGAAATGCTAGTGGTTTTACAAGGATTTGACCTTTAAAGAGTTTTTAAAATATTGTTTATTTTAAATTTAAATTTAAATTCATAGCATCTGTATCAGAACTACTACTTTCTTCCACATCTTGGGTAGTAGTAGAGTTACATGGAGTCCTGTAGAAGTATGTGTAGTTATTAAACACAAACAGCAATATCTTATGTAGATAAACTGGAAGCCTTACCTAAAATAAGTAAAACTATTAAGTGTGACCATTACAACATATACCGCACTTCAGAATTTTCCTCTTTGAAGAATCCTATTCCATTTCCCCATGGCTTCCCTTCAGCATGTTAACATGTTTTGTTTTCAATTTGCCTGCTTATTTTTTTCCCCTTCCTAATGATTTCTTTAACTTGTGTAAACCTTGAGGTTCCTTTAGCCACACTAAAGCCAGAGATGACCTTGGAGAAACTATGCAATGACAGTTACAAAAGTATGTTTTTAAGCCTGGGAAATAAAGAAAACACTAGAAAGAAACTCAAACTGTCTCTGCCAGAACGCCCTGGCATATAAGAGGGAGGGAAAGGAAAACCCAGTCAGGCTTTCAAGATTCTGTTACTATAATAAAGTAGAGTTTCAGTCATTCTTGAGGAGTGTTTCCTGACCTGGCCTACTTTGAACAGCTGACATGCTGATGCCACTTTTTAAATCATGGGTGTGCTGTTTTGTTTCATTATAGGCACTCAAGATCCTTGTTGGGACCACTATAATAACTTACCTTGCTAACATGTTGATCATTGAAACTGTACCACTGGTCATCACTAAAGGATTTTATGCATGCATAATAGTGACCGCCAGCTGCACTTCCCGAATGAACCATAACAGAAAATAATTCATATAATAATGAATTCTGTGAGGTAGAGAAAATAGCAAATATAGATTGGTCAGAAAATGTTAATATTTTTCAGTTACTTAATTTTTTTCACTGAGTATTTTATTTTTCATGCTATCCAGATTTCATGCCCTTTCTTTTCTTACTTACAGCAACTCTCAAATGTTAATGCTAACGTTTAAAATGCTACTCTTGCAACTTGCCCCATTAATATGGGAGCAAATTTTATTTATTTATTTTATTTTCTATCCCGCCTTTATTATTTTTATAAATAACTCAAGGCAGCGAACGTACCTAACACTCCTCCCTCCTCCTATTTTCCCCACAACAGCAACCCTGTGAGGTGAGTTGGGCTGAGAGAGAGGGACTGGCCCAAGGTCACCCAGCCGGCTTTCATGCCTGAGGCGGGACTGGAACTCTCTGTCTCCTGGTTTCTAGCCTGTTGCCTTAACCACTTTGTGAGACAACTAGCTCCTTTGACTAGAAACAAAACAAAGCCTGAGCATTTATAAGAATATTTTAGGAATAACAAGTTTTTATAAAAATTAAAGATTATTAAATTATCCACCAAAATCACCCTAATTCTAATATTACCTGCTCATTTATTACTTGTATTATTACTTTTAATAATATCTGCTAATTTTTATTTCTTGCCATAACATTTGTATTTTAAACAGCACTTTGCTATGGTACTCTCACCAACAATTGACAACAGAATGTATTCCAGCAAGTTGGGTATGACTATGAAGGCCAAAGCTCTACCTTTTTTTGGTCTGCAATTATTTTACTATTGAGAAGACCCTTCCCTTCCATGCTTGCTGGAAATTGTTCGCTAATATTATTTTCCTTTTCTTTGCATTAGGCAAAATAACTTGCTATTTTAGAAAGTTTTCCTACAGGTGAGATCAGCTAGCGATATTCATTATTCTAAAATCATGTAATTCATGTTCTCATTATGGCAGGGTTTCTCAATCAGGGTTCCGTGGAACCCTAGGGTTCCGTAGGAGGTTACTAGGGGCTCCCTGGGAGATCACGATTTATTTAAAAAATTATTTCAAATTTGGGCAACTTCACATTAAAGAGGTAAGTTTTATTCTTTATTTTTAGTATAAGAACACTGTTAATGCATACACATGAAACGAATATAATAATTTTGTAACTTCTGGCCTATATTTGAACCTGAATGAGCAGGGGTTCCCTGAGGCCTGAAAAATATTTCAAGGGTTCCTCCAGGGTCTATTGTCTTTTGTAAAATATGTACATAAATATGAGCACAGTGACATATATTTTTTGAGCCTTATTGGTCTCCCTCAGGTTGTTTTGCAATTAATTGGAAACGAGCTAATATTGCAGTATCAATTTACTGACAAATTTTGGTAAGGCAAACAATATTTTGTCTTACTTTGTAAATTACAAAATAATAATCTTGACTATGCAAATACGGATTTTATCTTTAAAAGGCATACCAAAGTAGCATAAAATTATTTGTATAGAGTACCTTTTCACTGACAACTTTTGAAATTCTTTCAGCAGCACTATTGCTTTCAAGACATATTCCTTCATCAATGCCATCATCATTAGAAAAGTCATTACTCATCTGATCACTGTGACAACTGCCTTCATTCTCTGCTCCACTATCAGTGCAGCTCTCTGTTTGAGGAGACTTCTTAAAACAAGTCATAAGATTAGTTCATAAATATTAAAGATCTGTACATCTTACAGAATAACTGAAATTGTAACACGGAGTGAACAATGCACGCTTGTGTACGACATGAGAATTAAATTCCTCTATAAAAGTATTCTACAGACTTAGTTCAACCATTGATGGATTCTTATGTTCTCGCTTTCTACACACTAATACCTAGAGATGAGCACATTTTACAGATGCACGCCAAGCAAGAATTTCAGGAAATATAAGGCCTGCATACCTCTCCCTATTGCTTGGTACCTTGCACTATTGCATATGGGTCTGTATGCACCCCTAGCAGTCACAACTGAAGTCTATGTTTTATGCTTAAGAAGTTTGAATGGGGAGAGAAAAGACAATACGCAGGAGCTGATCCTGACTCTGTGAATAAATTTCAAATTGATCTGTATGTGAAATAAGTTTACAATTTATAGTCAATTAGGGAATTTTTTGGGGAAAAAAAACATAATCCAAGTGTATACTGATTATTACCTCATCTTCAATATCAATGAATGAGCCCATATCTAGCTCTTCAGGAAATGTCATACGGTCATTAAGTTTTATCCTATGCATAGTGGTATAATCAAAGTCAAATCTCTTTAACTGCAAGGTCAGCAAATAAGGAAAATGCAAGAATCGTAATCCCTGCAAGATATAAAGGAAATTCAATTGTCAATGATGAGTTGCATTTCAGATATGTAAGTACAGCCTCTTCATTATTTAGGTTAAAAGCTGTTTACCTTTCTTGCATCACATTTCTTCTTGCATCGTTCACAGAAATATTGATTGGCACCATCAAGGATCTCAGGCTGAATAAAAGCATGTAGAGCTTCCTCCTAATCAAAAATTTAAAAAAACGTTAGCCTGGATAAAAGACCAGCTGTATGCACCATGCTATATTTAATAACTTGGTATTAAAAATCTTGAATTCTATCAACACAAATAAATATAAAATTCCTCACACAAGTTAGTGAAGAAAAATATATAACAAGTGTCAATTTCTTTTATATTTTCCCTTCAGTAAGCAGCCAAATCATGATCCATAACACACTGTTTATTAAATAATTGGTGGTTCCATCAGGTTTAGATTTTGTGAACAGTCTAAAGCAAAATCTGTTATCTTGCACATCACATTAAGTCACAGCGGCATAGTGAGTCATCCACAAAAGTAGATCAGTTCCAAATCCTCAGCCACTTGATTTAAAGCTGGCTTTATTTTATTGGGATCAGGTACCTAATTAAACATAGCATATATTTTTAATTAACACAATCCTATCCACTCTGGAGAATATTTCCACATTAACCTGAAAATTTAAGATTTAAGCGCTGGATGCAATTCTGTAAGTTTCATTAAATACAACTGGCTTCCTACAAAATATGACGTGAGAAAATTTCTTGCTGTTATCAAACGAACTTGAATGGTTTCTCATCGATTACTAAACTCAATTCAAAGTCTTAGTACTGTCCTATAAAACCCTACCCAGCTTGAGATGCAGGTACTTGCACAGAAGTCCACTGCCATGTCGATTACCCTGATGTCACCTTTAGAACATCCATACTACCTAACCCGAGGCAAGTGATGGGGCAGGAGGAGTGTGTCTGTGTGTGTGTGTGTGTGAAGGGGGGGGAGGTATGTCCTATTTCCAGAAGTCCCTCTCTATAGAAAAGCTTACCTTTTTTCACCAAGGTTTTCCTTTTGGCATTAGGCCAATACTGCTTATCCTTATCAGGTTTATAAAATATATTTCTGGAAGATTTTTAAAGCCGAACAGTGATGATGCTTTTAATGACTGGCCTTTTTCAGCATTTTTGTATTAACTTTCTACCATTTTATCAGTAAAATTTTCTGAAAAATGGATGCTAAAGATATTATTAAAATATCTGAAAAACCTTTTAAAGATGTAAATTACTATCCTGCAAAGCTTAAATGTGACTGGACATATTTTGAATACCTTGCAAAAAGCACTAAATAAAATGTCCATTTAGATTTCAATGCAATAACCCATTTTTTCACAACAAATATTTTTAATAATGAAAATTAATTCAAATAGTAATCAGTTGTATCAAAGATTTTAATGAATATGGAGGAAGGTTAGCGTTGGTCTAAATTCAATTCATATTCAAAATTAAGACATTGAACCAGATTAATGTGAAAGTTGAGAGGAGAGGAGACTGGGTTCATGACCTACTTAAGAACCTTTGCTCACAAAGGTTAAAACAGACACAACATTAGCCTGCTATCAATGTGTAATTTAAAGGAAAATGAAGTCATTTTTTAAAAAATAAAAATTCTGTGATTCAATTCTCTCATCAACAGTTGTTCCCTGGTGTCTAAATAAATGAAAGGGGGCTTAGTTGGGCAGAAGACTCACCAATTGCAAAATGACTGGTGCACAGCTTATAAGATTACTATCTAAAGCATGTTGTTTGATGGATCCCACTTTGGGAGGAGATCAAGGATATGGGAAGGTCTTCAAAAAGCCTCCAATTCATCCCTTCTCCCTCCTTTTCTGAGAACTCAGAGAAGCACTAAGAACAAACAAAACAAAACATTTACAGCCCTTGCTTTTTCACATGGATAAAAATTCTGTCACTACTGAAACAAAAGAAACTCTTTAAAAAAGTTCCCAACTCCAATACCAGAGATGGGATGGTGGTCATGAGGCTAAATAAAGAAATATGCTATTATTTTCTCTGTGATTGCTCTTCAAAACAAACAAACAAAAAATCTAGAAAATGACCACATACTTTACCTAAATACTTTGGAATGGAAAAAATACTTTTTACAAAACAAAATTTATATCAAAAAGGGTTGCTACTGAAAATTCTAAAGTGCATGTAATTTTGAAGTCTGACCCATACCACACACCTTAAAAATCTAAAGCCAACATGCACATTCCTTACACATACTGTAGAAGTTTAGATGATAACTACAACTTAGTATTTTTAGGGGAAATTGGCTAATTGCAA
This sequence comes from Candoia aspera, assembly GCF_035149785.1. NCBI lineage: Eukaryota > Metazoa > Chordata > Lepidosauria > Squamata > Candoiidae > Candoia > Candoia aspera. Next base: position 250,389,629 of record NC_086153.1, on the reverse strand, counting down.
TTCCGAAGTTGGGCAAAAAAAAAAAAGCATTTTTTTTCCAGAAATGATATTGAGGTAGGTATACAAAACAAGAGCTATATCTCCTTAATTAACAAGTAAGTCACATGTGAATGACTGAAAAAGTAGGTATGTGAAATTTACGTAAGCTCTGTGTGATGTGCAAGTCAACAAGGAACCATACTGTTCTATATTTATATACAGACAGAGACAAAAAAAGAAGTGATGCTCCTAAAGCTCTTCTAAAACTGGATGAAAATTCATGAATGGTAATGCATTATTTAATGGCTTTATTGCTTACTAAAGAGAAAATGATGCTTCAACTGTTTTAATCTTCTGACTGTTCACTTTTGTAAAAGAAATCTACATAGTTCTTAATAATCTTACTTATCATTCTGGTATTTTTATTTCTACACATTTTGCAATTCTATAAATACAAAACTTGTAGTTTCTATAATCCTTTTAGTTTTATATTCTTAATATTCCATGAAAATATCTCTATAATATATAGTCAGGACCAAGTATTTATTTCCTCAAATCATTAAGTGCAACAAATTAGATCCAGCTATCTGTATTGTTCTTACCTGCAGACTATATTAGTTGAAATTAGTCCCATTGGAAAATCAGTGGAATTAGTGGTAGACTTAATGGTAGGATAAGACCTTTCCCCCCAAACATAATGGGAAACAGTATTTGAATAACACCAATAATGATTTAATTAAAAGAGCAAAATATAACATTAAGGCAGTCTTTATTGTCTTACAATAAAATTCCACAAACTACTGTGATATAATAGGTCTATGCAAACGGGCATTTTACAAAGTATACTGATAGAAGGGAAGCACTTTTTTTGTTTTTGGAACTACTGAAGTAACTGTATCCTCTGAAAAGGTGTGTGTCAGCCCTATACGGTAGAGCAGACTAAGAAACTGACACCATGTAGACTTAAAGCTACTGCTATACTGTAGCTTCTGTTAGAGAATCTTACAAGTCTGAATGTGTTTCTCCTTCTTTTATTTTCATGTGAATTGGGAGAGGGGGGCTGAGGGGTTTTTGTAAACCACTTTCTTGGCCTGGGCTCATGCCTTCTTTATCTGATCATTGCCTTGGTAATGGATCTTCCCTCTGCCCTTCAAGGCCATCCTTTATACTCACTACAGTGTGGCTGGCTGGAAGTTTTTCCTTCTCTCTTTCTTCCTCCTCCCACCCCCACGTGCATGTAGACAACACATCTGGGATGAGAAGAAAAGTGAAGTGGCTTTGGAGGACACAGCTACTTTAATACTTTTGGGACAGGTACTTTGCTCACATCAGTCTGCTTTCTGAAGCATCCCTTTCAAATGTTTTTGAACAACCTTATTCTTTTTAAAGTATAAAGCATTATGTAGGAAGCAATCATTATGTGTTCAACAAACTAGAGTTTAGAAATTTTGGCTTAACACTGTGTTAAGCTGCAAGATTTGTCACTTCTGGCTATTAGCAATTGCATCTTATTTCTACCATTTTTCCATGATGTTCAAAGTGGCACTTGGAAAGTCTAGTCAGCCTCCTTTCAGACCAGATCTAAATATGCTTAACAATGTGTAGTTAAAGCATCTATAGTATTTTAAAATACTTAAATAGACATATTTCCAAAGCTGAAAAGTTGTTTGTAACCTTTGTTCTGGGTAAACTTTTAGGCAAGCAAATAGATTGTTCTTTAACACCTGTCAGACTCAATCCTTATATACAGCTAACCTTAGTCATAAATCAACAACTCTTGTTTGCTTATTCAGAAGCTGACTAATTCCTATTCATGAGTAAAATGTAACCATTTGGCTGCTTATCTTACGTAACACGAGAACAAGAAGGAGTAAAATAATGGTATATTTTGGATCTGCTTTTGTTCAACCTGAATATTATCATTACGATTAAAAGTTTGACTTGTGTGGACTTTCACCCTAAGTTAGTAGGCTGTACTTTTCTATGAAGCTGACATAGAAAAGTATGTTGTACTTTTCTATGAAGTTTTTTTCATGACTCCTACTGGTCTAAGAAGGGCATTACAAGCTCCTATCAATCAGAATTATTAAATACTAATTAGCAAAAGATAAGGTCTTTTATCTTTGCTATGAGTCCATTTAAATACAAATCACAAATAGATGTATTTCAATCCTGTATTTAGGATTAAGTGTACATTTAGAATTAAAGCTAACTAAGTTAGCTTTATAAACATCTGGAGTATTTTTTTTTTCAAGTTACAAAAGGATAAAAAATTCAAATTAAATATGCAGATAAGAATACTTAATGCAGCACAGCTGCTATTTTAAAAAAGAAAAAGTCTACTGTATTTCTTTGCAACTAAGGTATCCAAGGCAAAAGTAATGACCAGTTGCTATATGACTGCTGTATATTTTCACAAGGATTCTGGCTCATTAGAGATGGTTTAGGCTACATTTTTAAGAATATTCTTTACAATCCTCATGTGTTGAATGCAATTTGCAGTCTTTGATGGGGAGAGCTAATGCTTGAGCTTGCATCTGTTTATTTAATCTGGGGCTTATTTTTTTCCCCACCTTCAACTTTGTTGAGCCATTTTCAAACAATCTAGAACTGAAAGGACAATTATGATACTATAGGTTCTTGCCTGAGTTTTCACTGGCACTGCATACAGCAGAATGCATTTTCAGACATGACATTTGGAATTTTGTATAAAACTCCAAAAAGATTCAAGTGTGGTTTCTAATTATGTCAGAGGGTTCTAGGATGAGTTTTGTATTGCATGTTATCCTTTTAATTTTTTATCTACAAAGCAGCAAAGAGCCTCGAATCTGGTCCATTTTATTATGGACCAGATAAGTCCATAATAAAATGGACTTAAGACGCTTGTTCTCAGCGTCTTAAGAACAGGTATCAACATATTCCATTTTGTGAGTATATGTGCCCTTAGGGATCATGTTAGATATAGTGAGGCATATTCTCTGATATTATACTACAAAGACACTCACTCTTCTCTACTCTTTCTATTTTGGTGAATATTGCCAGGCAGATTCAATAAATGTTATGAACCTATTAGGTTAGAGTCCAGCATTTATTGAAAAAGATAGCATGTTCTGTATCACTGCTTTTAAGATTCATCATAAACTGTCCAACTGTCTTGCTTATTACTATATGTTCTGTATTTATACTGATGCGTGCTAAATGGTTTGATGATTTTAAGTTATCATTATCTCTGTCCATGTATTTTTTATTCTTTGTGCTTAAAATCAATCTAAAATCAGTCTAAAATCAATATATCATAAATGCAAGTGAAATGCAAGTGAAAGCATTTTGTAAGAGTGTAACATATTAAGCCTATATTTAAATAAACTTTAAATTTAGGAATAGCATTTTTACTTAAGTTACATAGACTCGACTTTGAAGATATTTTAAAGAAAAAGTTCCATCTGGGTTGCAGTTAAGCAGACTGAAAATGAAAATGCTACCAATAATAGTGATATTTTCAACAGTGGAGCTATCTGTGCAGCTATGCATCCAACTACTGGGCATGTACAAAAGTACCATTTGGATTTCTCTGTTATGCCTGCTGATGTATTATTAACCTAATCTAGCAAGAAATTAGTCCCTCTTAAGATAACAGTATTTTTTTTAAAATTACCTCTATATATCTCTTTGCATGGAATACAAACAAACCCACTGTAATTTCAAATACAAATAATAGTATAGCTATACTCTGGTGGAACAAAATGATGACAGCAGAACAATGAAATAAAGCATTTCTTCAGATTAACAAGATTATCCTTAAACCCAAAGTTAAGGTCTTTATCCTTAAACTCATAAACTCAAGATCTATTTTGAAGAGCCAGGAATAAACAACTGAATATACCTAGATCAAATTAAGTATACAACTGTACATTCTTTCAAAATTCTTTTCCTTTAAAATACTACTAGATATTGTAAATATTTACAGTAACAGAGACAGTGGCTGGATTGGCTTTTGGGAAGGGGCAAGACAGACCAGTAACATTCATTCTGACATGTTTTAAAGAAATAGGAAATCACTTACCTCTAACTAGAGTTCTTTCAAGGTAGTATCCTCCATAGATCCCCTATTTTGGATAGTGCCGTCTGTGGCAAGTCCCCTCAGAAACACACCAGCAAGATTGAAAGAGTTTTACAGTCCCTTCCACAAGCCCTATTAGCGCATGTGTTGATCCAGTTCTGATTATTCTGGTCTCTGAGTCAAATCCTTACTTACTCTTATTAATGGAGGATCAATGGAGGATACTACCTTCAGAGAATTCCATTTAGAAACAGGCGATTTTTCCTTTCTCCAAAAGCAAGTATCCTCCATAGTTCCCAAATGTCGAAAACTACAACTATGGTATTTTTCTACTAGAGGATCAGCCTTGCAATATAATGTAGGAAAAATCTAAAATATTTCAGATCGATAGAATATCACCACAGGTAATTTAGTAGTAGGATAACACACAATTAATACTGATTCTCATGTTCAGATGATTGTTAAGAAAAATAGACAATACTGTCTGAACTAAACAGAATAAATAAGGGATTTGATATCAGGCAAATTTTCAGTAGTTAGGATGTATGAAGAAAAAAAGTATCCTGTATTATTTACCAAATTGTTTCTTTGTCAATGTACAAGCCCTTAACATTTTACCAACAGAAATACAATACAGAAAAAGCAATTTATTCAATTAGCTCCCATTATCCAATTGTATTTATTAAAAATATGAAACTAATCAGAGTATGAAGGCACTAAAATATTCTATTTATAAGAAACACTTTATAGTCATTTTATATATTTCTAAAAAAATAGATATTGAATATTTGCTAAGTTGCATACCAAATTTAATACAAGTTTTTACAAACTTTTCATTTAACATCAGACAGATTATCACAGTCCACTGGCTGTCCACTGGCTGATTAGATAGTAAAGATTCTTCAAGCTGATATCATAGACTAGTCCATGTCATTTTCTTGGCAGCAGGACAGAAGTGTCTGCCTTTGCCTTCTTCTAGGATATTTTTTCAATTTCCTATCTAGCTTACAAGTTTGGTATCTCATGGTGGTCTCTCTTTCAAATGGTAAACAGCTGTAACTGTTTAAATGTTCAAGATTAGCAAAAGTGGGCTAGGAGCTGAAATCTAATTAGGCAAGAAGTTAGCAGTTGCTTGGATTGAAATTCTTGGGGAAAAAAACCTGAGTAACACAAATCTACAAGAACATGTCAGTAAGCATCATGTATCTATCTATCTATCTTGTATCTTAACTGTGAAAGATTATGAAATATACACTCTTGTTTTTTAAAAGAATGCAACTGGAAGCCCAGAGGACCACAGAAATTCTGGGTTTGTTGGTTCAGCAGATTACATCACTGAAATCAGTGTAAACATTTAAAATAATAATTTAATGAATAAAGTATCCTTTCTTTGTTTTTAAAGCTGTCTATAAGCCTTGTTTTGCAACCCAACCCATACAAACTCCTTTTGCTATTGGCCAAAAAATCAAATAAATGTAGTTATACACTGTAAAAAAGCATCAATTCAGGAAAATGGTATTTTAAATCCATTAAATGTTTTAAAATTTTAATGATCTAAGAACCGTATCAAAATAATATGCAAAAAAGAATGTAAAAAATTACAACCCAGACAGGCAGATAGTAGGAAAGCATGCCAGCTAGTACTCTCTTGGAGATAAGGCCAGCTGATGACTTTGGGCCAATCACTCTCTCTCAGCCCTAGGAAAAATGGAATGGCAAACTACTTCTGAAAATATTGCCAGAAAACTGCATGGACCTGCCCATGTATTCATCAGGAATCAGGGCTGACTCAAAGGACCAGGACATAAAAAAACCAAAAACCACCCTTTACTGCTTGCATAGTGCCATCATAGGGAGGTAGATAGGAAGACTGGAGTGATCAGCATGTCTATTTTCAATTCAGAGCAATCTTTCCTATCTCACTGCTATTGGTCACTGTAATCAGAGTAGTCCTAATAATCAGATAAACACTGGTTATCTCAATCTTGGCATCCTGGATAAGGCAAGAAGACCGGAAGGAGAGGTTGGAGAGATCTATATACTGCTCAATTACTGATATGGCAATGTGGGTCCAGTCAGAGAGATACAAGTACAGCAGAAGTTGGTCTCAGTCAAACTGAATGTGCAATAGCTTATTGGGACTTTAGGGAATATTGCAGAAGTACCTAAATACATTCACCTTAAAGTTCTCCTTCCCCCAGTCCATCCAAAAGCATATTTGGAATTCCAAACAGGAATTCCCTTATTTGCTATATCTACCAATTGTTTCAGAATAATTTATTCACCTAAAGCCCATCTAAAGTCCATATTATGTTTCATTCCTTATTTCAAAAGTACTTTTTACTACAAGAAAGACAGAACATGTGTTATTTTATTACATCTACAATGTAAAGATTTCACATGTTACTTGACTGCTTTTCTTTCTCTCTTAAACATGCACCAGTAGGACTCATTGAAGGGTCAAAAATCTTCTATAACTTGCTAGCTGGTTTACTGCACAAAGACGGACAACCCAAGATGGAGTTTCTAGGATGATGCTTACCTTTAAAGAAAGTGACAGTACTGTGGTATTATTATATATATAGATGCAGTAGCATTCAGTTTAACATACACACCACGCTAGCAAAGGCCTGATTGGCGCCGTAAGGCCGAATAACCAGTGGAATATCCAGGTAAGTATCAATCCTCCAGCTCTCGTAGCCGCATTCCAGGCATCTTACATAGTCCTTCAGCTTGCCTTGATAAAGCTGATTTATTAGATCAGCCTGAATTTGAGGAAAAATAATAGTATTTCAGCATAGCCCAAAATAAGATTTTATTTATATTTATGTAGCATTATTTCCTTAAGAATTTAAATCTATCTGGCTTATCTATTCTAAATTGCAAAAGAATACGTTACAAAAGTAGTTCAGGATATGTATTGTAAACTCTACCTTTCATCTTTAAGCTCATTAATGGTATTCTTTAAATTAAAAAAATTAAAAAGTATATATAGAATATATTTGGAACTCACTGCTATTGCTATTCATTACTTCAGCCTACCTACAGTTACTTTCTAAATTGAAAATAGAACTGAATACAAGATTCATGACAGATATTTCTTTATCCCATCTGTCTTAATCATGTTTGATGAAAATTCTGATTATTTCCATTCCAGCTAAAAATAAATGCCTAATTCTATGAAAGCCCACATCAATTTCGTATCTATTCATAAATGCATATGGTTTTTTTTTTTTTTACAAAAAAGTCATATTCATACATAAAAATACACATTTTGAATGTATTTTTTTCTCAAAATGCATATGCAAATATATTTTACTTAAATGTATACATTTCAAAATGTTTTTTTGATACATTTTTGAACTAGGCAGGAAGTACTGGACATTTAGTAAAGATTGGTGTAATGGATCTATACAAGAATGGGAAAAGGAAAGTCGTAACATCCAGATTTAATACTGAATTATCCCAGGCTTCCAGGCCCCTCTCCAGTTCTATTATGTGCTCAAGCATACCAAGTCCATGAAGTAATCCGGATAATCTAGTCAACTTTTAGGGAGGAAAATGATTTTCCTACCCCTCTTCCATAGCGTGCTGAAAGAGGGGCAAACAGCAGTCCTCTTCCCCCTCAAAAGCAGGTCTATAAAACTAGCAGATACCACAGGCAAGAAATTTTCTAGGCCAACCTTCTTCAAACTATTTCCTGGATGTGCAAACAAACCTTTAGAAAAACTGGAAAACTGAACATGTACCAGGTATCTCCATTTTATCAAATAAAAGGCTCAATGCAGGTATCCAAGTGCAGAAGATATCAAAATTAACCAGTGATCATGCTTCAATAACATTATCAAATACAAGAAAGAGTCATCTCATTTTTTGAACTTTAATAGATATTCAATTAAAACATCTATTGATTTCACAGTGAGATTCAGATGTAACAGCAGCATATAAAACCCCCAAATTATTGTCAGTACTGCAGTGTTTTGGAAGATTCTGTATCTATAGTATTTCTGTTATAAACACAGTATTGCTAAAGTGGATATTAGTTATTTGTAAGAATTCTGGAGTGAAGAGCTGGAATATACCGTATTAACAAATTAATAGCTAAAATTCTTAAAGCATATTAAGTGATAGTATATTTCATTTTTATAGGAATTCCTACAGAATGTTTAAAATGGGTTGGTTTTTTACCTTACTACACTGAAAGTATAAAAGTATAGTATAATACTATACTTAGTATAAAATGTGTGAGGGGACACTTCGTCATATGATATGGGTTTGTCGCCTTACTACCCTGGTTTGCTTTAGTATCTATAACTCTGTGGAGTATTATCAACCAATGAAGTTTAAGGATGGAATATACTTTTGAAATATATATGAGAATTTAGCACAATATGACTGAAGGATTTACCAAGCATGGGACACAGCAAAAAGTATTACTTTGCAATGTTCGAAAGACATTATGACCCTGGATTTACAATCTTTGATCGACAATGCATTTGTTCTCCAACAGTGTAATGGAAAAAAGACTGAACAATATTATTCCATGTGGTCTTTAATGATATTTTAAAATTGGGCTGAATTATTTTCTCTATATGCATTCTAGTCAATAAAGTATGTTTTTGTTCTTTTCTATCATTTTTTTCCCTGTTCTCTGTTTCCTCTCTTTTGTTTGTGTATCTATACCTATATCAGTAAGTAGACCGGTAGGTAATCCTACAGAGTTTGCTAGGGGGAATGCTAAGGGAGAGTGAGGTGTCTAATGACAAGTTTTTGTATTTCTACACCATGGAGTACATGACTACTGGGCAGTGTAGTTCATCAAAGCATTCTTCCCAAGGTAAAAAAATAACCCCACGGTGTATTTGATGTTAAGTATAATATATATGCCCAGTTTAGGACAGGTCATTTGTGATGGATGAGAAAGGGTTAATTGCTGAGACCTAATGAATGAAAAACTCATTTTGGGAATGAAGATGTTATTCTAGATAGTATGATCTTGTGTCTGGGTGCCCTTTCTAACTAGTGATATGAAATGTTTTGCATCTGAACCCCCTCAAGTCAAGCACAAGATGTCATCTCAGGTTCAAAACATATACAAACTACTTGATATAGCTACTTTATACTCAATAAGGGTTTTTTTTTTAATTTAGTTTGATCCAAAGCATGTTGCACTCCTCTAACACTAGCCATTTTAATCAGTCACTTCAGGATGATATACAGATTTCATGAACAATATAGAGGGACTCACAAGTAACAGCTTTTTCAGGAACCGCTTTGTGTGTCAGCCAAATAGCAATCTATTGGCTGGTTCAGACACCATTAAATAAAGAGCACAGACCTCTTTGTGCAAGAGGTCCACATTATGATTAGGATAAGACAGAATAACAGATATTGCAGGATTTCCTTTGGACAACAGCTATGACATTATTCTCTACATTTATAGAAATGTAGTTTGGTCTAGTGGTTAAGGTGCTGGGCTAGAAACCAGGAGTTCTAGTCCTGCCTTAGGCATGAAAGCCAGCTGGGTGACCTTGGGCCAGTTACTCTCTCTCAGCCCAACTCACCTCACAGGGTTGCTGTTGTAGGGAAAAAAGGAGGAGGAAGGAGTATAAGGTATGTTCGCTGCCTTGAGTTATTTATATAAATAATAAAGGCAGGATAAAAATTAAAACGAATAAAATAATAATATAAATGGAAGTGTACTTAAAGGATAAAACGATGCAGATACTGCTGAATAGCCTAGACCACCTCAGTTTTCTGTGAACAATATCAAATCGAATTGCCAGTTAGTGCTCAAACCTCAGTAATGAAATCAATTGCTTCCTCCAGCAAAGATGCTTTGTTTTCACACGAAAGGGTATTGGGTCTGCTCTTCCTGAAAACTTAGGTAGCGGTTGTTGTTGTTTATTCGTTCAGTTGCTTCCGACTCTTCGTGACTTCATGGACCAGCCCACGCCAGAGCTTCCTGTTGGTCCTCAACACACCCAGCTCCCCCAGGGACAAGTCCGTCACCTCTAGAATATCATCCATCCACCTTGCCCTTGGTCGGCCCCTCTTCCTTTTGCCCTCCACTCTCCCTAGCATCAGCATCTTCTCCAGGCTGTCCTGTCTTCTCATTATGTGGCCAAAGTATTTCAGTTTTGCCTTTAATATCATTCCCTCAAGTGAGCAGTCTGGCTTTATTTCCTGGAGTATGGACTGGTTTGATCTTCTTGCAGTCCAAGGCACTCTCAGAATTTTCCTCCAACACCACAGTTCAAAAGCATCTATCTTCCTTCTCTCAGCCTTTCTTATGATCCTGCTCTTGCAGCCATGTGTTACTACTGGGAATATCATTGCTTTAACTATGTGGACCTTTGTTGTCAGTGTGATGTCTCTGCTCTTCACTATTTTATTGAGATTTGTCACTGTTCTTCTCCCAAGGATTAAACATCAATATATAGGAATGGGGGAGGTCTCTGTTTACTTTAGGCATGTATGTACAGGAGTACTGTGGGACTCACAGGAAGAACTCTGGAAGCAGAAGGATTTGCACTTCCTTTTGGCATAACAAGAAAAAAGGGCATAGAAAAGCTCTTTTCATATTTTTTACAAGATACACAGAATTGCAGAGGCTGGGAAGAAACAAAAAAGGTAAGCTGGAAAGAATTAGGATGGCTCCTGGGTAAAAGAGATTTTACCAGGAGACTCCAACCTGAAGAAAGATTGTAAAATATAAGTTCCAGAAGAATCACATAACTCTTGCTTCTCCTTGATGGCAGGAGACTACAATCTACTTCAAGATGCCTCCCAGAGTATTACACTGCAAAATCATGACAGTTCATATCAAAATGCATACAGATTGGATTCCTCAAGTTTCAATAGTTCCAGATAAACAATGCACAATTTTTTTTCCATTTCACCTCAGTGTTTAAAACTCGGCTTTAAATCTAGGATTAGTACAATACTGTTTTATTCAACTATTCTAGTCAAGTTTCCACTCAAGTAGTTTGTTATTTCTTGTCATCCCACTACCACAGGAACAAACCCAAAAATATTATACCTGCTCCGTTTGTTTCCATTTTTGTTCCAAAGCATCAAACATGACTCTACAGAGTTCCTGCACATCATGCTGCTGCCATGCTATTGTAAAACAAAAGTGACCTTATTTAATTAACAAAGGCATACATCCTATCACAGCAATTTGTTAGCCCAGTTACAAAAGCAAGAGTGTACATTACACTAGATTTATTTTACCTGTGACACTACTAGTTTTGGAACTGAAATTTCTCTACATATCTCATTTTGGCTGATCTAACAGTTACTTTCAAACATTATTTTCAAAAAGAACATAGGATTCTTAACTGTAATTTAATATCGTTGTCATGATACTTAACTTTAAACTAAATAATAGAATCCCAGAAGTGGATGAAATTATTTAGGCCATCAACTCTGCTCAGAGCAGAAAAACAAATTAAACCATCCCCAAGAAATGTCTTCCAACGTGCTTGAAGAAAGTAAAAGCCCACCATCTTGATACACAATTTGGTCTATTCTTGGACAGTTCTTACCATCAAATAATTTTTCCTAATATTCCACTATAAACTGCCTTTCTATACTTACATTACTCTATTACTGTGAACTGGGAATTAAGGCTAATGGTCTGTAATAACAATAATTTATTAAATTTGTATGCTGCCCAACTCTCAACTGTGTAAATAATAAGAATGCAGAAGCTAGTTTTAAGCAATGGATATCCTCACTTTTTGAATGCTATTAGTCACAGATATTTGAGATACATGAGCATGCCATGGTTTAATGGTGGCTTTTCTCTTTCTCCAGTTATACAGAAAGGCTAAGGGGTTATTCTTTACATGACCAAACAGGATTAAAGCCCATCCTGACTAAGTACATAATTGATAATCAGAACACAACCAATGTCAAGCAATATATATCCTAATATAATTATAATTTAATCAAATATTTTGTTATCATTACCCTCACTACTATCCCATCCAAAGCTTCGTGTAACATCTGTAGTTTCAATTGCTCTCTTTTTGCTGGTCTGTAATAAAACAAACAATCTTTGAAGCTGGTAAGGGATGCTTGTCACTGGATCTTCTTCAGATTCTTCAAATTCCCATCTATTAAAAAAATAAGACATCTTAGTACCATCAGACAAAGGAAATTATTTTATAGCATACTGTTCAAAATGAAATGTTCTCAACATTCATTTCTAGTCAGAAGCAATATCTGAAAGGAAAGTTGATATGGAAATATTTCTTCAAGATACAATTTCAAAGTAACTATCAAATGTATGATCTTTGTACCCCAATACTAAAACATTTTAAAAGACATAACCTCCATACTTGAATATTCAAGTATGAATATTCCATCATCAGACCATTTTCTAGAATAAATACAATCACACATCATCATTCATCAAATCAAACTCTTCAGAGACATTCTTCCAAAAGTTATCATAACACCACCTACAATCCATAATATACATATACAACCATATAGCAGATAACAAGTAAGAAGCTGCTGCATTTTTGGCTATACTATTAAATAGAGGAAACATTTATGGTAGGATTATAGTTAGTCCTGTAAAATCCTTTTAGAATTACAACAGGCAAGATTTTAGTTCTTACAATTATTTGTTATGAACTATTTTTACTATTTACTATTTCAATTCTAAATTCTACTATGAATCCACATTTAAGCTTAAGGGAAAAAAAAGACGGCATAGGAAGTTTCTTTATCAATCACTGCATCTATCCTACAACTAATGATATATCAAGTAGTTTTACAATTATGTTCCAATACATCCTTGCCTTGAAAAGGAATGATTTATCCCTATGTCATACTACACTTTGAAGAGCTCGTGTGGATTAAGTTCAGAAGTATATTTATGAAGCTATTCTCAACAGCAATAATCAACTCTGGAACAAATTTCCCTGAATAGCTTGCAAACAACTACCTAAGCAACAAAATAATTTGTAGTTGCAGCAGTCTCTCAGTTGTGTTCAGCAAGACTTTCACAACTTGAGAAAAGGCAGTAACAAAATTAACCAAATCATCTACTTACTTATATAATGCATTTCTAAATTCAGGAGTCATATAAAGAGTTTGTAGAAGGCTGTTCAAATAACAGGTCATCGCCTGATTTACTAGACCCACATATCCTAAAAAAAAGTATAAGGTAATTATAACGCTTATCTTAAAAAGGAGTAAGACTATGACTTAAGAGGAGTTAACATTACATTATTGGACATACTCATTACTGTTTCTATTGCAAATTTTAAAAATTAAAATGTTTGCTATTAATTTCTATTCATAAATACTACTCCAAAGCCTTAATAGATATTCATAAAACAAATTTCTTGAGAATTGTAAAAAACATACTAAAACCATGGTTTAAAGAGAGCTTTTGAATAAATTACAATGCTGAGTTAGCATAACTTATTAAACACCTTGTAATTTAGCACAGCATTATGTATTTCCTCAGTGTTAATTATTTATCCTTACTTGCCCTGCAAACAACAACTTAGAATCAATACTAGATACTAGCAAATGTCATGCCCTGCTAGTATGATTGCAATGGTCCTAATTATTCAGATACACAACAGCAAAGGTGAACTGGGTAGGGGAGTATGAGGATGGATTTCTTCTAAGTAAGGACTTTTATCCTATTAGTCATACGTTGAAAAGAAATTTGTGCTGGATTGTTCTCTACCAGAAATAAACTCCTGTATTTCACTAAGTGGAACAAAATGAAAGCTTTATCTATGAGTAAAAGTGAGGTTTTGTTTGTTTAATAATAACAATCTAGTATTAAATTCAGGACTGGGGATTTAGAGGTATTAATGTTTTCTAATATTGTATGAAATAGTGTTAGGAAGCTAACAATAATCCTTAGTTTTTAAAGAAGTTATTCAGGGACATTCTGTATATGCTTAGATGTACTTATATTCCTGATAGCTAGAAGTAATTGCTGGCTACCAAGACTGGCTACCATTTACTGATTGCTAACAAACTTCACATTACAGGGAAAAGCTGTACACATATAGCTAAGGAAACAGGCAACTATGCAGCTTAGGTATTTTTTTCAAAAAAATAACAGTCTGTAGGAGAAAAAAAAATCCACTCCCCTATCTAGTAGTTATTCTGTCATCACTTTCTACGCACCCACAATATTCTTAGCAGCAACTATAGTACCACCAGTTCTGCAATCCTAATTCCCCATTGAAAATCTTACATAAACAGTGGGATTTACAACCCATCTTGCCTATACCTAAATTGTTTTAAGACAGTATTATAACACTGCTATATCCAGGGGAAAAGAACAAAAGACATCTCCATACCTGTTTCTGATTTACTCAGAATTGATGAATAGGTGTAATTCTGACTGACATATTCACTGGAGCAACCAACTGAACCTTCTCTTGGTAGAGGACCTATAAATCTATCAGGATTATGGTCATCTGATCCACCAGACTCCTCCTAAAACATTGGACACACTTATTAATGTATATTTAACTAATGAAAAATAGCCTATTAAAGGAAGTCCATGTTCTCACAGGACATTTCACAGAAAATAAGAATCCCATCCTTTCTACTGCAGGTAGTTCCATACAAAGCCTCAAAGAGGAAATGAGTTAAAGAAACAGATGGGGAGTTGCCTATAGAGTGAATCTAGGTAAGGGTTGCAAGAAGTGCCTACATTACTTTTGCTGTCTACAGAACCCCTGACACATGAGGTCAAAAATTTTGCTATTTTCTTTAAAAAGTGATTAAGTTTAAGATTTCAAGGGGCAGAACAGGTGCCATGAGAATGCCAATAGAAATTGCACACTCTTGGTCTAGCTCTTCAGTTCCTGCCTTAAATGCAGTACATAGCCAAAGTATACAAAACATTTCAAGGAACATCCTGACCCTGAAATCTCCTGTTTCAAGGTCAGAACAAGCAGCTGCTATCTTAGTGCAGTCTATCTAAGGTCATATTGTGCTGTTCCAACCATACGAGAAATGTCTGCTCTTGAGAGATGCTGTTCCCATTGTAAAACGGAGGTCAGAATGGCAATTCCATGACTGGATCACTTCTGCTAAAAACAGATCAGGCCATTCTGAGGTTACAACACTTCTGATGAAGTAATAGTAGTCAGAATGGGCTGACTGATCTCCAAACTGGCTGTTTTTGCATTAGTTTTGCCCTCAAAATATTTTGCAAATATGCCGTCCAAAACTGATAATTTAATTGGAAAATAACACACAGGAATATCTTCTCCAAACAGTTGTATGTAGGTATTCATTTTGTTTGCCTAAGTTGCAGTCTTTGGTGCTCCAATCTTGAATCAATCACTGTGCATCTGCATTAAAACAGCACTAGCTGAATAAGAACTGTCTTTTTTCTGTACGGAAATGTATTATGATTCTATAAGGTCTATATACAGTATTGTGTTTAAAATCTTAGCAAGCATTCATGAGTGCATGTTTGAGAACCAGAATGATTTTGTTTCTTAGAAAGGATTTACTCAATGGGGATGAAAATCAAAGATAAGCATTAGATCACTCAGAACAAAAAAAAAATTCTTAACATGTGATAGACACAGAAACAGCAAATTAATATGTCATTACCACTACTACTTGAGGTTGTTCTCCATCTTTATCTGTCAAATGCAGAAAGTTCTTTTTCCCAGGCTCAAAACCAGCATCAACAACAGATTTATCACTCGACTGATCCAGTGGTGTCTACAGTACACACAAAAAAATTGTTTATTTAATAGAATTGTTATGATTCATTTTGTAAATTCAGGCATCAGAAGAATAGATGCATATTTCCTTTAACTCTCTAGGAGTAATATAATATGCTGAAATATCACTGTCAATTAACACATTTTCTTTATGTTGAGCACAAATGAGAGACATACAAAATATTTTTCTTAAAAGAAAATCCACATTTCTCAAGATTCTGCCAAAAATTAGTAATAATTTAAGCATGTATTACTATATATGCTTGCCTGCCATTTAATCTACAATTACTAACAAATCCCCTAATACTGATCTAGTTAATAAAATGGTAACACACTGGAACTTAAATACTGAATATAAAGTTCACAGGTATTAAAAATGCAGTATATATAAGGCCGTTAGGGAGAAGGTAAAAGAAGTCAGAGCATTTAACCCATCAACTTCTAATTATTTTATGCTTTAAATGTGAAAATTGATTTGATCTTTTGAAAAAAACAGAAGAAATAAAATATTTATTCCATTCTTATCAGTTCATAAAAGATGTTCTTGGCTTTATATCATATATCATTCATATATATATATATATATATATATATATATATATATGGAGAGAGAGATTGATTGACAGACTGACTGATTCAGGGTATGCAACAGGCGAATTTAAGAAAACAATTGGCAGAAACCCATTTAAAAAAACAGATGTTTTCAGTAGAGTTTACCAACTATTTTTTTAATGTTTGATTTCAAAAAAGCTTTCAAACAAACAGCAATGTTTGTTCCTTGTAGCAAAACTACTACAGGATTGTTAAACTATAGTTGTATTTATGCCGATATTAATACACAGCAGTACGCCTTTAAGGCATCAGAAGACTCTTGGGTGGGTGTTGTGCTGTCTTCAGAAAACTCGAAGTCAGAAAATAAAAATGAATTAAATAATTGAAAATAGAACCTGCAAATACTTTATCTTTTATGATTTAATGAAGAAAATAGCATTTAAAATCTTTTTCTACACTACAACCAACCAGATAAAACAAAAGCAGACACTATTAAATGAAAAAGGATTATTATGGTAAAAAAAAAACACAAGTGCTAATTTTCCTCAGAAATACCATCAAGATGAACAAAAATATTGTACATCAGCCATTTAAAAGTATTCCACCAAAATGCCTAAACTATTAGATATTTGTTTTTACCGTATCAGCAACACTGACTCCATTTCCCCAAATTAAATCAAATGTTCCATTAACATAGCCCACTTTGGAGGCTACATCCTCAAATAGCCTTTTTACTGGAGTGGAAGCTGGCAAATTCAAAGTGATGCGCTCATTCACTGTCTTAGCATTAGTAGTATCTTGTATTATACAAAGAACTCTAAGTTCATCAGCAGCACTTTCAATCTGAAATAAAAGGAACAAACAGGTTACAAAAATATGATCTATTTTAGAGAGTGCTTTAACCTAAGTATGCAATTTCAGTTGTTAACACAGACAGAACACTGCAATTTAAGGAATTTAAACAAAGCAATATAAGGAATTTTCAAAAACAGGAGGACATAAACATGTTCCCTTGAATGCAGCCTTTCAGTCCTAGTTGTCCTTCTTAAAACTACATCATCCAAATTGTACAGCTTCAAGCAGAATATTCATTAACCAATTTTATATAATCAACTCCTATAAAACCTCAATTATGCACTGATTATATTTAAAGACAGCTACGAAGTGTTGACTGGTACAGCATGCAGCTGCTTAAATGCTTACTGGATGTAGACACTATTATATAAAGTCTGCATAGCTTATACTGACTATCAGAACATCCCCAGATACAACTGAAAATGTAAATGATTTCTTCTTTTATGCCACTTTTTCCACACATATTGAGAAACATATCCTGTAAGCTGCCCAGAGTCACTGTGTGTGAGTTGGGTGGCCATGCAAATTCGTTTAATAATAGTAGTAGTGATAATACACAAATATATTAAGAAGAAGGAAGCCAGAAACCAATGCTAAGTAAACCACAGAGTCATGCTTGCTGGCAGGAAGACCCAAGCATGAACCCAGTTCATGACTACAACATGTTCAGATATAGCACTGAGATTCCATATTAAGACACCATGCTGGATTAAGCCACTAGTCCAAAGACAGATACTGCGTAAGTTCCAAAACCACGATAGTTGGGAGAATGGAAAATATTTTGTGACTGCCCTGCCCATCAGGCAATTAGTCTAAATGCAACTGCATTTATGTCTTACCGTAATCATTTAAAAAATACAACCATTTGGATGCATTAACTGTTTTTCAGCATAACCACATTCTCAAATATTATAGGTGAACTCGAGATGGAGTCATATCAAACCTCACGTTATCACAAAGCTTTTAACATAAATCAGGCCTGCAATACTTACTTTTAATCAACCTGAAGACAGCTAAACTTGCAATCTAATTACAGTCTATTAACAGGCTTATTATTATTATTACTATTATTATCTCATAATAATTCTATGGCAATAGAATTTCTGGTTCTGCAGCCTATCTGGAACTGACAATATTATGGACTGCGGGCCAAAACTTTACAAGCCTTACTTTACCTCTTAATATTTTGTTAATTCAAAAACTACCTGAAGTGGCTTGGATATCCTAAAACTCGTATCTCCTGCAAATAAAATCAACAAATATTTTTCTCTCCTTACTTCTATACCTTCAATTTTGTCAATATTTCTTACAGCTATTACTAATTATTCCATAACAAAAAGGAAAAAATAGTGATGAAAGACAGCCCTGTTTGGTATCTCTTGTTAAAGATATTTTATGTGAATTCAAAGAATCAATGCTAATGATGGCTAATAGACAGGTCAATAATTTTCATAAACTATGGCCAAATTAACACAAATTATCAAATTACTAGGAATGACATCTTGATCTAAACAAATCAATTTACCAATTACAGAATCTGTCTATTTGCAGTTAGTGTAGAAAAAAATTGAAATCTACATTAAAAGGGAAGTAGGTCCATATAACAAAATTTGCTGCAAAATTTTATAAGGGTTGGGAATTACAATGACTATTTATTTTTTCCAAGTTTTAGGAAGTAAAAAAACCATTCATCAAATGGTTAGATACCTTATATACTAATTGTATTGTTCAAATAATAAATTAGAGCTTTATGTATTTACCTGTCCTTTTAACAACCTTTTTGCAAACAAAAGCCTAAAGTCTGATTCTGGTTGCTATTTTTTTTAAATCACACCTTCTCATTTGCTATGTTTTTAAAGAAAAATTATATAAACTACTCAAAATATTGTAAATGATTCACTTTTGGGGGAAGTTTGTTGAGAAGGTGGTTGGTCTGCAGGTGATGAGAATCCTGGAGAAAATGGATTATATAGACCCGCTTCAGTCGGGTTTCAGGCTGGGATTTAGTACTGAAAACTTAACTACCTGTTAATCCTGAAAATAAAATAATCCCTCCCTCTCTCCCTGTCTATAAAATTATTAATGTATTAAACAAGGCTGAAATATGACATTCACAAGCTAGAATATAACAAAATGTTTGTTAATTTTGCAGCATAAAACAAAACTATCTACAAATTAACTGACAGAAAATTAAAGAATAAGATTTTAATAGAGCCCCAAACAAACAGCAGAAAATAAATCTAAAACAGAAACCAGTTAAATATGTTCTAATAATAAATAATTGAATTACATATTCAAAAGGCAACGATTTAACAAGCTTCCCATAATAAGTCACTGGATATAAGTTCCTTGAATGCCCTGCAGAATAGGAGTTTTTTAAAACTGTCTTCCAGAATATTAACCGGGAGGGAGCCATCCTAACTTTGGGGGGGACAGATTATTTCAGAGGGAAAGCTTGTTTCTAGGTCTCCACTCCATCCATCTCCCAAAGAGTGGGGACTCGCAGCTTGCTCTTTCTGCTGATTTGTATTAGGCATACACACTCTATATGGGTACATGTCTCAAAAATATCCAGGACTTAAACCATATAAAGTTTCATAGATAACATCCAACACCTTGAATTGTACCTGGAAACACAGTGGTAGCCAACACTATTTCTACAATAGTATAACATGGCTCTAATGGCTCTCACCTGTTAGCAAGCAGGCAGATGCATTTTCTATCACATGAAGTTTTTGAGATGTCTTCAAAGGCAGCTCATGTAGAAGTAATTGCAACAATGAAAGCAAGAGGTGACAAGGGCCTGAATGAATATACCTAGTTCATCCCATTCCAAGAATAGTGCAGCTAGCACACTAGCCAAACTGGGGCAAACACAGTCTCTTGGCTACAACTCTAGCAGGAGCGACAAGTTCAGGAGAACCCTAGGTTGCAATGGAAGATGATTGCCCTCCCTCTGAAGAAGCTGGTTTGCTGTAGGGGTGATTTCTATCCAGAGTGAATGAATGGGATGAGAAAGCTTCTGAACCAACTTTTCCAACTTCTGAACCTTTCCATCTCACTGGAATGAAGTTTTTCCACATCTGTCCTCAAAGCCTCTAGACACCCTGTCAAGACTTTTACCACATCTTCTGCTTGGCCCAGGGAGATACGGGAGATCATCTGTACTTTGATGACTCACACATGCCAATGGATGACCTATTCCACAAACTTCATACAGGTGTTAATATGAGGGAGTGGGCAGAACTGGGGGCCCACCACAATGAAGTGGCCAATGATTTCATCTCTCATTCCCCCCACCCGCCGCAAAATTGCCCAGTGAGGAAGGTGCAGAGCCCTGCAGAACAGCTCCTCTAATCCCTAACCAATGTAGACAACTCAGAAGGAGACTACCAATGGTGTTTCCATCCATGCCTGCACCTGAATCTTGAATGGATCCAGGTACTCTGCATCTCTGTCATTCTAAGTTGTGCTAACACTTTCTTCAACACCTTTCCTAAAAAGGGAAGATTAAAGATCAGGCAGAAGTTGTCCATGATGGCTGGATGGAGTGGCAGCAACCTGAGGAAGAAGTATAGCACTGCCTCTTTCAAGAGTGTTGCATTTGAGAGACAGTCACCATCTCTTGAATCCATCTTCTTGTGCCCTGATTGATCTAGCAGGGGCAAGGATCCAACTCACTCAAGGCAAGGCTTATCCCACTGAGGACCCTACCCACTTCATAAGAATCCAGGTTGTTTTGAATAAAGCTGCTGGACAGCAGTCTGGACAGATGCAATAAGGATAGAGTAGTAACCATGTTTTTCTGCCCTAACCACCATGGTATAGGCACAAATCTGGATTCATATCCATGTTCATTTGATTTGCTCTTTATTCTCTGGCAGCATCACTCTAGACAATTATTCTGTTGTTTCATCTCTCAGAGCTCCTCAGCTTATCAAGGAGAACCCCAGGATCAACGAATGGCAGAGACCATTTGGAGGCAATTTTATTCAGAGGTTGACTAGGTACATAATAAAGCTGCCCACTAAACCACTGGGAAATTCCCCAAGCTTCCTCTGAAAATCAGAGGAATTTATAAAGTGGACCACCTTAAAAGTGTCCTTTTTCCCTGCGGAGATTGGTGGTGCCTACAATAAAAATACTATTTGTTAATAATATAATAAAGGGTGAGAAACTAATTACTAAAATCAGAATAGAAAACTAGAAAATGAGAAATCAAAAGGCAAGACATCGTATTTTTAGATTCTATAAAACTAAGCAAGTGTACTTCTAAGTAAGTCAAATAATTTATCTTCGAGTTTAGGCTGGGCTTAGAAATTAAAAAAAAAACTTTAACTGAGACTTAGCATTATTATGTCTTTTCTAGAAAAGTAAGGCATCATCTAAGAAATACATTCTTGCCCGAAATGGCATGTTATTTTATAATGATCAAATAAGAGGATGCAAGGTTCCTACTGACTAATAATTCTACTGATGTATTTAGAAGACTATCAAAACAGTCAGTCTGAAAACAGTTAATTATACAGACAGAGACTTGTTTAGCTTTGAAAAAATGATGCTATCTCCTAGCCCCCTTTCCATTTGGTTCTTTCCAATTAGGAAAGGACACATTGCAACTACAATGAAACTGAATTACACAAAGACAAGAGAGAATTAAAAATTAGAACACAGATTTATTAAAAATTGATCATATCAGTTACCTTTCAGAATGGGTAATTTCAGGACTATGTTCATCCTCATTCTTTGTTTCTCTAATTTGAAATACTACGTAATGACATATTAAAGCTATTAACCCTGCTGTAACAACATCTCATTACAGGTAGTCCTCATTTAGCAACTGTTCACAGTTATGACAATGATGAAAAAGTAACTTTATGACCAAACGTCACATTTACCACCTTCTCAGGTCTGTAAAGCAAAGGAAAGTTACAAGAAGATCATAAGCAGAGTTGCAGTTTCACTTAGTGACTGCTTTGCTTAATGACTGAGTTGCCAGTCCCAATTGTGGTTGCTAAATGAGGACTACCTGTAAAATATTCTAACCATAAAAAATTAGTAGAAAAGAAGCTAGACATTAGGTAAGCCAAAAGAAATGCTATTTTACTTTTTAAAACATATTCAATGTCTATTCTATTGGTAGAAAAGCCATGCACCCACCAGAAAGATCAGATGTATTTGTGCACTGAAATGTGTGAACACTGTAGATTTTGGGAAAAGCAGAAATAAAGCACACAAGGTATTTTCATCAACTATTTCATACGTCACATTTGTCAATTAACTGAAACACAATTTAATATAAAAAACATTCTTCTGTTTTGACTAGAATTTCAAAACCTATATTAGAGCAATACCTTTACTAAATGAACTGAAAATAGAGGATATTTTTAAAAATTATCCAGAATACCTTATGTTAATATAGGTTTTGAAACTATTTTTAAGTCATGCAAATTATCTTTTATTAGAATTTTCAAAACCATGCTTTTGATTCTTGTAGATATTAAAATCAAGGCTTACAGTTTAATATAATAGATACCAAATCCTCTTCCACTCTTAGTAACATATTAAAAATTAGTACTCTAGTGCATTTGTAAAACATTTTATTCACTCATGTGCACAGTGCTAATCTCATGCTATCACAACTAAGCTGTTTTAAAAATTTACTTCGACTAACTACCTGTGAAAATTTCTTCTTCATTTCATCAAATATACTTTGTCTGCATCTCCAAAGCATCTCCTAAGATATATAAACACAAAATAGTATGATTATGCAATGCTGAAGTGAATAATAATCGTCAAATATTTAAAAATCTATTCAGCTTTTAAAGAAACTAGTATGTCAACATAAAATTCATGCTGTTACAATAAACAAACATTTTAAACCCAAGACAAAGGAGAAGAATGATTTAATTTTCCAGAAAAGTACATGGGAGTATAATACAGGACTAACAGACTAAGGACATACAAAATTTACCTAAGTCAATATACTAAAAACATTTGTTTCTAATGAAGAAACTGGTATCCTAAATTCAATCAACTATGTGGGGAAAAAGGCATTACTTCCTAGATAAGAGGGAAAAAAGGAAATATCTGAAGGATGCCTTTCTCATTAGGAACTTGTTTTAAGAACTGCAAGATAGGTCCAGCTATTCAGCAAATGAGAAAAAGGCTTTCTCCTGCATCATTCACAGTGACTGCAATACATTTATTTTTACCTTCATAATTTGTATTTTGTGTGTGTTGTAAGCTGCCTTGAATCTTCAATTTAAACAGAAATATGGCATTTAAAGAAAAACTAAAATGGGAACTTCAGACTTGTAATAAAAAGGATCCACTTGTCTTGTAATAAAAAGGATCCACTTCTTCCATCTGAAGTACTAAACTTTCTGAAATACTTGATTATGAGTCCCCCAAAAATGGGACAGGAAAATCCCAAAACGTAGTATCAACCCTAGTATTCCATACATTTGAAAGAAATGCATTGGACAGCTTTCCAAACAATATAGATAGTTCTTGTTTGGGACCCTTAACTTGGTCGTTTTTCATCACTGTCACAATTGTGAATGGTCACTAAACAAGTCAGTTGCTAAATGAGGACTACTTGTATTGTGTGATGCACTGGTAGATCTAAACAGAAATTTTCTGAGCCAACTGCCAACATTTTGGTGATTCAAATTTCTTCCTTTCCCATACTACAACATGACCATCGCAGCGGCACTGCGGAGCCACACTCATATTATCAAATCACAGAGCATCTCTACCCATCATCCATCTATTAGGCATCAATATCTACAAAGTAAAGCCTAAAATTTCATACTCTCCAATTGTTTTGGAATACCAATAATAGGTTTTTAAAAGAGGATGGAAAGTGTACACAATACACTGATTAATTGGTAGGTGTAGTAGTAAAGTATGCATTTATGAAGGGGATATTAACTCCTTCTTCCTAAAAAAGCAAGACTTTTTGTGATTAGTCAGGCCCATCAGAAGCAGACAGAAAAACAGGTTATCACTGGAAGTAATTGGATATTATTGGCTCAGATATGAAGTTGGAAGCATTACAGCAAGAATGTGCTTGGGCCCAGAACCAGGTCTTTAGGGCATTACAAAAAGCCAGCAGTGCCATCCTCATCTCCAGAGGAAGAATGTTCTATAGGGTGGGTACTATGGCAGAAAAGGCACATCTTCTGGGCCTCACTAACTGGCATTCCTTAGCCAATGGGACCTGAAGCATGCCTATCCTGCCTGACCAGACTGGATGGGTAGAAACAACTGAGGAGAGACAATCCTTCAAACAACCCAGCCCCAAGACATGAAGGGCTTTAAAAGTAACAACTAACACCTTGAATTGCACCCAGAAGCACACCGGCAATCAATGCAGCTCTACCTATGCTGCCATATTCTGAACCACTGAAGCATCCAAATGCTCTTCAAGGGCAGCCCCATGATGGGCACATTGCAGGAGTCCAGACGGGAGGTCACAAGGGCATGAGTGCCAGAACAGGGCCTCCCGGTCCTGGAACAGGCGCATCTGGCACAAAACCCCAAGTTGTAGAAAGGCCCTCCTAGCCACAGCTGCCACCTCCTCTTCAAGCAGGTGCTATGAGTCCAGGAGGACCCCCAGATTGCACACCAGGTCTCTCTGAGGCAGTGCCACCTCATCCAAGACCAATGATGGAAGATCCTCAGCAGTAGAAGATCCAAACACCCAAAGCCACTCAAGTCTTGTTTGGGTTGAGGCAAAGCCTGTTGTGCCCCATCCAGGCCCCCATAGCCTCCAGACAGTGGGACAGGACATCCAAGGCATCACTCAGGTGGCCTGGGGTGGAGATGAAAAGCTGGGTATCATCAGCATACTGGTGATAGCTCACCCCAACCATCAGATGACCTCTCCCAGTGGCCTAATGTACTTGTTAAACAGGAAGAGAGAAAGGACCAAGTCTTGCAGCACACCACAAAGGAGGGGCCGCAAGCTGGCATTCTCCCTCCCTAAAAACACCAAGAGGAAGGAGAAGAACCAGCACAGCACAGTGCCACCCACTGCCAACTCCTGGAACCGGTCCAGAATGGTACCATGACTGATGGTATTGAAAGCTGCTGAGATCTCAAGAAGAGCAAGGATGGATACACTACCCCCATCCTGCTCCCCCAGAGATCATCCAAGGGCATAATCAATGCTGTCTCAGTCCCATACGCCAGTCTGAATCCCGATTAAAAGGAGTCCACGTAATCTGTTTCATACAGAGTTGTTTGAAGTTGCAGTGTGACCACCTTCTCCACAACCTAGGGAAGGTTGGAAACTGGATGAAAACTGTCCAGACTAGTTGGGTTGAGTGATGGCACTTGAGAAGGAGCACCACCACCTCCAGGGAGGGTCTGAGTCACCTGAAACAGGGCTGCCAGGTAGCTATCTGTGGATGCAATAACGGTGGAGAAATAATTATGTTTCACCTCCTTTACCACCACGAGGTAGGCTCTAACAGTGGCTCAAGCCTGTGTCCACTTGGATTCGCTCCCTGTCATCCACCAGTAGTACTCTAGATGTCTTTTCACCTCCTTTATCTCCCTAAACTCCTCCATAAACCAGAAGGAGTCCCAGAACCCATGGGCATGGAGAGGCCACTCAGGCATGATTCGATCCAAAGCCTCAGCTGCCCTCTCATTTCAGGTGGCCACCAGGGCTTTGGTTGGGACATGCAGCAGACCTTCTGGAACAACCTCAAACTACCTCTGGAACCCAACCAGGTCTATTGCCTGGTGTGGACTGATCTAACAGCTCCAGCCTCCCTGTGGTGAGGGGTGATGCCAGAGAACTGCGGGTTCACCAGGGAGTGATCGGACTATGACAGGGGAGAAACTAATATCTCCCCCAAATCCTGAACACCTTGCCACTACTCTGACAGAAATAACAGGTCACGTGTATGACCATTATTATGTGATGGGCCCTGGATGACCTCAGACAGGACCCTAGCTGTCATGATGGTCATGAACTCCCTAGCTACCTCAGAACCTGCCCCCAGAGAAGGCAAGTTGAAGTCCCCCAAGACCATAAGCCTGGGGAACTCCCCTGCCAACCCAGCCATGGAGTCAAGGAGCTCAGGCAGGGAGGTTGCCATGTAGCAAGGAAGCTGAGACAATAGCAACAATCCCAACTGATCCCTAGAGCCCAAGCTAATAAAATAGGATCTTGCACCCAGCAATCTGTGGGACAGTGCCCCTGGATGCCTCCCAAGTATGTTGGATAACCACTGCCACTGCACCCCCCTTATCCTGCGGTCTCAGCTGATGACAACCCAGCAGGGCACATCTCAGAAAGGGGAACACCCCATTTCGGTCCTATCCAGATTTCGGCGATACACATCAGGTCACCAGATCAAGTCATGGATGAGGGTGGCTGTCTTACAGGTAGTCTTCACTTAACGACAGTAATTGAACCTGAAATTTCCGTCACCAAGCCATATGGTTATAAAGCAAGATGGCATTGCTTAGTGACGGCAATCCTAGCAATTCCCCTTGCCATTGTTAAGTGAATCTTACCTGTCATTAGCCTGAGCACCCACGCCAATACAAGCGATTCCGGGCTTGGTTTCTCCCAGCCCCCAACACTGCCTTCAACCCCATGCCTATCTCCCCCCATCTCTGCCTTTTTGGAAGCCCTGCACCCTGCCTTGCAGGGTGGCAAGCCCAGTGGTGCAGTGTGAGGCCACCCGTCCTGTCCCAGCTGTGTGATAGGAGACCACCATAGCAAGCTCCAGCCTCCCCAACCTGCATTCCTTCACCCAGCTGCCTCCTCTCCCAGAGTCTTGAAGGTCTGCCAACTGGGTCTCAGGAAAGAGATTGTGGGGGTGGAACGCACCACAGGAACAATATACCTGTGGAGTGGTCCCTGAGAGCAGCCCACCCCCGTCTCCCATCATATTTCCCCTTACTCATCACTACTGAGATGTTATAGCACACACTCACCCCTCCAGTGACTTCCCCTCTCTTCTGCCCAGTTTTGTCCATGCTCAGCCCCCCCCCCCACACACACACACAACCAACAATCAACCATAGCACCTTTCTCTTAGCAAGTCACATCAATTAGGATATGCAAACTGGGATGGACTCTAAGTTTCTACTACAATTACCAACGATTAAGGATTTTTGTGCTGGGTATTTCAAATAATTTTATTAAGAAAACCAAATGAAGTTCAATAGTACATCACACATTTTTCATACAGAGAGCTCCATTAGTTCCAGGACTATCATAAAGCATGGCTGAGAAGAGTCTGCTGAAACTACAAAGAAATGTTGTTCTCATGTGGGTGGTATACCAATCAACTGTTTCAGCTGACAGCAGGAATAACTGCCCCAGCTTTCCTATACACTCCAACCAGTTGAAGTCTACAGCTTTCAAGTCTGTTTCCAAATCATATATAGTCCAGAATTTGCTACTACTTAGGTTAAGGCCAGGGAACTTCTGGCTCTCTGGACGTTGTTAAATTATCCCTCTTAACATTTCACACTATCATGCTATAAAGGCTACTAGTCTTGATTACTACTTACTGTCACCAAATTGTAGGCAGTATGTCTTAAATACTAGCGGCTAATGAGCAACATGGAGAAGGACTTTGAACCTGTTGTCCATATTTGCAAGTTTCCTGAAAAAATCTGATTTTCACTGTTTGACATCGAATGCTGGACTAAGATGGCCCAGTGGCCTAATTTAGTGGGCTCTTACGTTCCAAATCCAAGATATTCTTCCATTATGGTTGCCATCCTAATATTCTTTTCTTATAAAGAACGATTCCTTTAATAAGTCCTTCTTTAAATTATTTTATTGCAGTTAAATAACTAAAGGCCAACTGACATTTGAAACCACTTCTTTGAAAAGTGTATGAATTTAAGCAAATGGAAACATCTATTGGGGAGTGGGGAGATAAACTCCCCCCTCTTTGGGGGGAGATGGGTGGTAATAGAAATTTGAATAATAAAATATATAAATAAATAAACTACAAGAGCCAGAAGCATACAGCAAAGCTAACCTTACATATATTAAAATATTTTTTAAAAGGTAAACTATTAAGTCTACAGAGAATTGCTGCAAATTTAAACCTAAATATAGAGAAGAACAGTTACAATTCTTTCCGATCAAGATGCTTCTACTATTACAGGTCTTATTTTTAATATCCTGGCTTTTCTAATAATTTATTTCAAAAAATTCTTGTTCTTATTACATGTACCAATTAATCATACACTCTGACACTGTCCAAGTCATATCACTGTCTCTCTCTTTTTTAACATGTTGTACTGGCATTTGTTCTGCAACCTCAGAATTTGTTAAAGTTAAAAAAAAATCAGCAATTTCTTTTCATTCACATTGTGGAACAGGTATTCAAAGTTTAACACATGCATTCTGAACGACTGCTTAGGAATTAATTACATAGGAATTTATTAAAGAAAAGCATTTTTGGTTGTTATAAACTTTTTTACCATGCTTAAGTAATCAGTGAAGTGTCTATGACAACGCCGGCTCCAAGGCTTAGAAACGGCGATGAGCACCGCCCCCTAGAGTCGGAGTCGACTGGACTTTACGTCAAGGGAAACCTTTACCTTTACTAAGTAATCAGTAAAGGGAGAGAGTAAAGTATCATACTCCATGTTTTTCTTGCCTGTCATCATCATTAAACAAATATGGAATAGTGTATTTTTCTATTTTCCTATACATAAAAATACTTTTAACACTAGACTGCATTCATAAGCACACATACTTGAAAAATAAGCTGCAATTTAGAAATCTTTTTGATTCCATTCAGAAAGTATTTCTCAATAAACATAAACAAGATTAATTTCCAAACAGGATTAACTCAAATTAAGAAAACTGTTAAGTATATATTTTATTGGTTGGTGTGTTCTATTCTATGTTCCTGCCTAATAAAAACTAGAAAGACAAAATTATGAAACACAATATAGTATTGCTTTCTTTATATTATCTACAGATATAAGTAACTGATTTCTTCAAAACATATGATTTGGGAAGATTATTATTTTCTGTTTTCCCAGAATCCCTTTCCCAAAAGGGGAAAGCATTTGAAATCCTCATAGCTCATGCTGTTTAAATTGATAGTCTAAATGCATTTTATAACTAGAACAATGATCACAGCCAGACTCTGCCATTAATCATTCCAGCCTGGGCTAGTTATCTATAATTACTGCCAAACACCCCCTTTGCTTCTTGGACATCAACTAATGCTGAACTATTATTATTCATTTCTCCCTCATTGAGAACATATCTGTGATCTATGTATGTCATGTAACACTCATGTATGTCTAGATAATCATTACATATTATTAAGGTTTTATAGGCAGAGCTGTCCATTATTTTAAAAAATAAACTTGCTGCCAAAATAATGTCCTCTCTATCTTTTAGTACAGCATTCCCCAAATTGGACACTCTCCAAATGGGTGGACTTCAATTCTCTGAAGTCCCCAGCTAGCATGGTCACTGTTGAGAATTCTGGAAATTGAAGTGCACATATCTGGAAGGAATCCTAGTTGGAGAAGGCTGATTTAGTAGCAACGTATCAAATTAATGGTTAAGGTAGAAAAATGGTAAATAATGCTGGCTAGGGTTTAAGAAATCCGTAACACTGTAACATCAATGTAAAAACTATAAAAAACATTATGGGGGGTGTGGGGGGAGAACAGGAAAATACTGTTTACAGCAACTGTCATGAGTATTGAAACAGCTATTTTATTTATGTGTTTTTTATGAAGTTATGTATTTATACTAATGCCATAAAACAGATGCATTATACTGAATGTGTTATGTAGTAAGTTTGAAATCAGGATTTCAGTACAGCAATGAACTGTGATTATATGCTGTGTCATCATCCAACTGTTAAAGTTCCCCCTCTCAGTTCCCTCTAGTAGGTTTCAAAACAATTAAATATGAGACTATTTTTACTTTAAACAGGTCCTCTAATTGTTCCTGCAATCCCATGATAAATTCACATGCTATATTAAGCTGCCACACACCTGTAGGCTGCTTCAGTATCAAAACCTAACATAAGACGTCTACGTATTTGACCAATACACTATCATGCAAAGTATTCAGAGTAGTTCTGTACACTTTACCTATGTCTTCTCTTACAGTAACAAGCGCATTATTTAGTCTGATGTACAAGTGACATCTACAGGTGATTAAAACTTTAAACATCAAAAATCCTTATTACATTTAAAGGGCTGTATCAAGGTTCTGTGCCATTTTCTTTATTAACATCAAAGTCCACTAATTTGAAATTTGCTTAGGAGAACAAGGACTTATGAGTAACAAGATTAAATCGCAGTAGATCAGCTTCCCTGAGAATTACATCGTCTATATCTGCTTATTTTTCAGTATGACACAGTTGGAGAGGGAAAGTAAATTGAGAGTCAGTTTCGTGTAGTGGTTCAGGTGCTGGCCTAGAAACCAGGGGACTATGAGCTCTAGGCCTCCCTTAGGCATGAAAGCTGGCCGGGTGACTTTGGGTCAATCACTTTCTCTCAGCCCAACACACCTCACAGGGTTGTTGTGGGGAAAATAGGAGGCAAGGAGCATTAGGCATGTTCATCGCTTTGAGTTGACCAAATACATTTTTAAAAGGCAGGATAAAAATATAATAATAATAATAATAGATGAATGATATAGTCTTGGTGCAGAACACACCAGATTTAACTGTGGTTGAAAAGAAGAAAGTATGAATAGTTGATGTGGCAATGCCAGGGGATAGTAGAATAGAAGACAAAGCATTGTAGAAGTATCAAGATCTGAAAACTGAAGTTGAAAGATTATGGCATAAACCGCAGTGGTGGTCCCAGTGGTTATTGGCATTCTGGGTGCCATACCAAAAAGCCTTGGACAGCACTTAGAACATTTGTGCGTTGACAAAATTTCCATCTGTCGATTGCAAAAGGCCTCACTGCTTGGAACTGCACATCCACTACGCTGATACAACAACATCCCTAGGTTCTTGGGAAGAACTCAATGTGAATGAAGGCCAACACCAGCTAAAGAACTGGCAGCTGTGATTTTATGTTGTTGTGTATAATGATAAATATCACATGTCTGCTCAAACGAACTTTCAAATCACAAGGGACAAATATGAGATCCACCAAGCCTAATTCCAACCCCATGAACTAAGCATACGTATGCTATATGTATATAAGCAATCACAGTATCCTCTGCTATGCATAGGGATTCTATGGCAGACAAGTTGAGTGGATAAGGTTCCTTCAAAAGATAAAAAATTGACAGCTACAGTTCTATGTAGAATGCTGCTGCTGCAGCTGCTGCTGCTGCTGCTTCTACTACTACAGTCCTATTGTTATGGTCAATCAAGTCTGATTCCCAGTTACTGCAGGAACAAATCCATGCATTTTTTTCTGACATTTTCAGAAGTGGCTTGACAGCATCTTCTTTCTAGGGCTGAGAGAGAGTGACTGGCTGAAAGACACCCAACTGGCTTCTGTGCCTAAGTCAGGACTAGAACTCAGGGTTTCCATGCTCTCCCAACTTCTAATCCACTACCTTAACCACTAGACCAATCTGACTCTAATACTATTACTATCATCACCACCACCACCACCACCACACTGTTCTTCCTCTCACTGAAGGCCAGAATACTTTACAAAAGGAGTAAAAACTGTCACTAAAACTATCAACAATAAAATCAATAATCTTAATAGATAATAAAAATACAAAATTATTAAGTGCAATCTATAAAGCAATTAAACATAGCTTAAAAATTCATGTGGGGCAATTGCTACCACGTGAATTACATAATATAAGAATATAAAAAACACACACAAAAACTATCCACTCTAACTCACAAAACTCAGTTCTTAAAACTACCTGAAAAGAAACTTCTCTTTCCAACAATCCTTCAACTTTTATCTACATCTGCAAAACAGCATCCATGCCGGCAAACCTGTGGCCTTATTTTTTCAGAGTTCTTACTAACATAATGTCTTTAACTCTTCCAAGAATGCTTTCTATCCGATCTCTTTGAGCAAACGCAAAGCCAGCAAATGAATCTGCGTTAACTGCCGTCATCAAAAGTTGAGGAGAGAAATGGAAAATCCTCCACAGGTCTTCCTTGTCCCCTAACCCGAATGAATATCCCTCAACCTTTCCCCACCCCAGGCTTCCCACTGACAGTTCTTCCCCCGATCCCTCCCGCCCGCCGCCTCCTGCGAGAGGTTTTTAATCGTCCTTTTCCAGCGCCTGCCGCAGGGCCTCCAGCGGATAGGCCTTTCCTAAAACGCCGCTCACTGGAACCTACCCGCTCTCTCCGCCCGACTGCCAGGCTTCGCAGCGAGACCGTCTCACCGCAGCCAGCTCGCTAGCGGGTAGGGACCGCCCGGAGCTCCCTTGCCTAACCCCAAGAAGGCCTTCGCCGCGCGCCTCTTCGGCCTCGCCGGCTTCTCCAGCACGGCAGGCGTCGCTCGCCTCTCCTCCTTTGCCGCCCGCAGGCGCGGCCTGCCCGAAACATGCGCGAAGGCGCGCTCACCTCTTTAGGGACCAGCTGGTTGTCTTCGCTGGGCACCATGGCCAGTGGCGCAGCCAGCCTGGGGCCGGCGGGGCACTCGGGCGGGGAGTCGTCGTCAGCAAGAGGAGCCTCCGGAGGAGGAGGAGGGAGAAGGTGGCGAGGGGGGTGGCGAGAGACTCATCCTCACGTTCCTCCCTCCTCTTTTCTCTTCCTAACCGTCCTTCCCTTATCGCCTGGCCCCTACCCTTCCACTCAGTGAAGGCGCCCTGCCTCCCTCCCTCCGTCTGCGCCAATCAATGGCAAAATGGCCGACGACTGGTTTCTCGCGAGAAGTCGCCGGAGTCGTTTCTCACGGCGGCCCCGGTTGTACCTCTCTCCTCCCCACTCCCGAGGCTCCGAAGCGTTTCTGCTTGTCCGGAGGCCACCTAGCTCCGCTGCTCTCGATGGCAGGGACGCGCGCTCTCCGGGGGGTGGGGAGGCAACTTGGCCTTGTTTTCTAATTAAATAAATATGACGACACCCATCCCCCTCAGGCTAACAACCGCACGTCTTTTTTTGAAGTTTACTCTCAGTCACTTGGCGCTCACGTTAGGCATACCTACCAAATCTTCCATGTTTCACTGCGCTCAAAGGAAAGCACTATGCGCGTCTTAAATGTGTTTGTTCAGTATTAGTTTGCAGTGACAATTTGGGAGCTAAATTACATCTAGGCACATACACACAAAGCCATTTTTCAACTCCAAGTAATAGGAGAACGTTTCCACCTTATTTACCACTAACTGTTTAAATGATACTATACATGTTATTCTTACACATTCCTAAAATTAAAGGCTGGTCCTTTTAAAAAAAAGAACTGAGATAATGTGTTTGCCATGCAGAAAACGTTTTGCAAGCCATAACAGACCTATATTGGTTTTATCTCATCGTTATCTAACCTTTCTCTTGTGGAACATAAGAGGAAGAGAAAGGAAGCTTTCTTGCTTTTTTTAGTTTTGATCTGCCAAGAAGGCAAGGGAGTCTTCTCCCAGACATCATGCAGGCACTTGCCTCCTTTCTTTTTTATAAACTGGTTTTATACAGTATGTTGATTCATAATAGTTTGTCCAATCTTGATTGTATGATCCCAACCATTGTGCTTTGTGAACCATTGTTTATGGTTTCAGATGTTGTGCAAACCCAGCTAATACAGATTTATTGTATAAACCATAGTTAAGCACAATAAGCAATACCATGCTTTATTGTTCTGGCAAGTTTTCAGAAGTAAAAGACAAAGGTAAATACAGTAAAGGAATCCAAGCTACAATTTAACCTCTTTGCATAGATTAATAGCTGCATGCTATGAGGAGCACATTTCACTTATATGAAGGGATATTGTGAATGAATGCATATTTTGTATATTTGCCAGAAAGACAGCTCTACTTTTAGAAGAGGTATATATTTTATAGGATTGCTCATAAATTATGGCTTCTGCCCCACAGGATGAGTAGAAGGAGTTTATTGTTTCAGTAGCATTTACAACGAACTAATATATGTATCAGAATGGAGCCTGCCCACCATAAACAAGACCAAGGTTGAAATTTTGGTACTTAAAAGCAAAAGGAGATGAGCTTCAAAAGGATTTTTCAACATGGGGGAATTACTGTTACAATCAGAGATGTCAGTCAAATTAGCAGAAACTGGAATTAAATCGGTAGGTTTTATACTGATCCTATGGCTCCAGAAAGCAACCCAGCATTTGGTAATTGTGAGCAGTGCAGAAAAGCAGACAATGGCTGTGTTTGTATATTTTTAGGTTAAAAAATGAATAAGAGGGGACACAGTAAAACTATAAAATAATTCATGCAAAGAAAATTAACAGGGTTCTGCAGTGAGGCTGAAAATTGGGAGATTCAGGATAAATAGAAGTACTTTAATACAATAAAATCATTCATGCTGGATTAGACATTCCTTTTGGTTTAATCTAGAGCAAGTGTGTGTGCATATTGAAAGAAAATAATTATTTGTTTTTACATGAAAAAAAAATTAAAGCTTGTATTCTTTAAATTAATAACTGGTTAAATAATTTCTTCTGCTTCTCAACTACAAACAGTACTACAGTAATGCTCATCTACAAGAGAGGTATATTTTTTGAAGGAAATGACATCTTCTCTTGGAAGACTTGAATTTTACCAGGCATTCTTGCCAAGGAAATAAATCAATAATTGATTCTGTATAATTCATCCAACAAGGTATAAATTCCTTTCCTTGTAGCTGAATGATGCACAACAAAGTGTAAAGTTTCTTGGTACCTTTAATAAACAATAAAGGTCCTTGTTTTCCAAGTCTAATAACAGAAAGCTCAACTAACTGGAGAAGGGAAGGGTGAACATAATCCTTCAGACAACAGTACATGCAACTAAACAGAGAAGATTAAGTTGTTTTTGATTCATAGAGCAGAATATTTCCCTTTAGGCAGAGTTGTTGAAGCCAAATTCCTCTATAATCCTTTAGTTAGAATAAAAATCTAGAGGCCTACAAGCAAAAGAGCTGGCAGAGAGTAGCAAAGCTGATGCTGGTATTTTGAGCTCACCCAGACCTTCACAGCTCCTAAAATCCAGCCCATGGTGTTTAGACAGCTCATCCTCACACCCTTCCCCATACTCTCACACACACATGGACATACGTGCCCCTTGGAAATGATCTGGGCATGACCACGCATGTGACAAGCATCTGGGGTGGATCCTTGCAAGACCAATGGAGCTGTCCAGGCAGAGTGGGAATGAATTATGAAACTGATTCTGCTGTATGTGTTAACCCCCCCACCACCCAATTCTACAACTCTCCTCAGATTAGTTTGTGACCCCCAAGTAGGTTATAACCATTTAAGAAGCCCTGCAATAGGGGCACCTCCTATGCCTTGTGCCAAAATAACTCCTCCCAGCAAAAGAAGGCAAATTATAAGACTCTTGTCTGCTCATTTGGACATATGGTTAAAGTGCTGGGCTGGAGACCAGGAGATTGAGAGTTCTAGTTCCACCTTAGGCCTGAAAGCTGGCTGGGTGTCCTTGGGCCAGTCATTCTCTCTCAGCCCAACCCACCTCACCGGGTTGCTGTTGTGAGGAAAATAGGAGGAGGAAGGAGTATTTGGTATGTTTGCTGCCTTGAGTTATTTATAAAAATAATAAAGGTGGGATAAAAAATAAATCAATAAATATTTGGGACCCCCCATATTTAGACACTGAGACGTGGGCAGGGCAAGCATCCTTTCCAATGATTATGTAGGGCATCCCACTTAATGCTACCATACTTTACAGCATGTCTTATTTGCTTGAAATTTGACTAAAACTTCTAGAGTGCAGAAAAAAGATGCCAGGGCATGGAGCAAATTGTCCAGTGATGATGTAAACAATTCACTGAAGGGCTCAGTTGATTTAATACACCTCCATTTGAAAAAGCCCAATGACCTTGTATCCAGAATAAAGGCTAGCTACAATTCAATCAAGTATTCTATTCTGTGAATACTGTATTCAAAATAACTTAATGACCTTTAAAAAAAATTTTAGGGTAATATTATACTTTTAATACTATGGAGTCAGACATTTAATGAATCACTTTAATTATTTTTACTTTAATTCAATGTGGGGAAGATAAAAGAGACAGTGCTACATGATGCAATCAATCTAAAAAGCCACTTCATCAGTTACATGTAGTCCAGGAGTTCTCAGACTGTGGGTCGTGATCATAAGCAAATTTGAGGTGAATTGCAAAATGTTGGGAACTTAGATATGTAGGATGACATGGTCATTACAGAATTTGTTCCTGTTGTGCCTGGTGCTCCAGTGTAGTGTGGCAGAGATCCAACTCCAGAGCCCACAGTGTGTGTACTTGTGGCTGTCTGGATTGCTGTCTGGGGGGATAGGAGGATAACCCACAACATTTGAAAAACCCTGATGTAGTGGTAAATGACAAATATGTAGAGCACTTTACAGTCTAGTAATTTGCGGGTCATATGAAACCAGACATGGGTATGTGCTATCAGAAACCAGATAAGGAAGGTAAATCCATTCTATTTTAAGGGATACTGGAAAGCATTACTTCAATGTTTGATTTTATTGTATACTATTTTGTGAATGAGATTTTATGTATGGATTTGTTTGGATGAGGTATGCATGTCTGAATGAATCTGGTTATGTGGCTTTGGCTCCAGACACTTTTATCTCAGCTACTATTGGCATGTGGCATTTAAAAAGTTATCAAGGAATATAGTCCTTAAACTCAAAATTGGCTCCCCATGCTACATAATCAAGTCAGCAAAGTTTGAATACTTCAAAATACTAGGTTCCCCAATGGTTTTGTGAAAAGAGTTCTGCACCTCTTACGTTTCTTTTATTTCTGTTTTAAAAAACTGATAGTGTCACCACTGTTGACTAAAACATGCCTTCCTCTCACTAACAGTATTATTTATGAATATATAAGCTTGATTTATGTGTTTGTATAATCATAATACATGACCTGAACTTTATCTGATTAAAAGCAGAGAAGAGGTGACTGTTAAACCTGTTTGGGATTTTGCAGATGCATAACATGGCAAATTGGATTTTACACAAGCATAAAATGGCAGATGGGATTTTGTCCATTGCATCTGAAATTCCCTAAACCAAAGTCCATTAAACTGAGGTTTTGCTGTACAACTGAAGCAAAGAAAGCCAAAAGATCAAGTAGGTCTCTGAATAAATTATCCAGCTAACTCAGGAGTCTCAAAAGAGTAGGACACTGAAACAATATATATGGCTGTTTCTATGTTGTTCCAACAGAATGGTGCTTTGCTGAAAACCTCTATTGCTGGGATATAACATTTGCTTGATGAGTGAAGGCCATCTTACTCTTTCATCTGATTGTTTCTGCTTTCCTTACAGTACTGGACTGTTTAGATGTGTATAATAGAAAAAAATCCCACCAAGTTCAGAGGTTCCCAAGTAATAAGACATTCCATCACAGGTGGATACACCTGCAGTCTCAGTATACTTATGGCAAATATAATGGATATGATGCCCTAAATTCTCGTCATCCGTAAGCATTTAACTTCTTTTGCTATTTTCTTTGTTAAGATAATGTTTAAAGTACTGGATAATAACATGATGTCGTACTTGCAGGTAATAATCAAAATAGGAAACCAGACAATGATCACTTTATAAAGAAAGTTCAAGTAAATTCCAGTTATTCATATATAGTGACTTTATCAAAATTTTTCAATCTTTAGCATTTCTGTAGTTAGGAACTGGACACATGCTTACTTTTTCCATAAGCATCTGTGCATCAACAATACTATAATAATTATTTTTGCTTTTTATTTGAATGATAAATAAGCTCATAGAAAGCTCTTTCGAAATGATAGAAATTAATCCCCCCAAAGATGATGATGATATTTTTATACTGCCTTTTTAATTAACATCCATCCATCCATCTATCTATCTCAAGCCAGCAAACATACCTAATACTCCTGCCTCCTATTTTTCCCCACAACAGCAACCCTGTGAGGCGGGTTGGGCTGAGAGAGAGTGACTGACCCAAAGTCACCCAGCCAGCTTTCATTTTTAAGGGAGGTGTAGAACTCACAGTCTCCTGGTTTCTAGGCCAGCACATAGATTGAGTTAAAGGGCTCTGTATTTTTTAGGGCTGGGCAGTGCTGCAGACTCAAAGACAAAAAGTGCTTCACAGCTTTTGGTAGTATGTACATGACACGCATTTTTAACTCATTAAATTAAATTAAATTAAATTCATCTTAAATTATGAACTATATTTATCAGATGGGGTCACACATTGCAAAGAGCCATAGTGTGTTATTGTTCTATTATTGTTCAGCTTAGTATGACATAAGAATCCAACCCCTGCGGTTGAAATCACTATATTGTATATGAGCTCAGCTATTGTAGCTTAGTCAGCAAGCCAGTTAAAAATGTGGCTTTCTCTGACATGTCACAGTCACTGTCAGAATTTACAAAGGTAACTTAAAAAAAAAAAGCAAAAATACAATCTGCATTTTACCTACAATTTTTAAAGGAAAAACTATTGGGGGAGGAAGAGATAGGGGTGTGCATGAAACTTAAAAAATGATTTGTTTGAACCCAGAACAAAAACATTGCATTCTGGTCCTAGTCAATCATTTTGGGCTAACCCAAGATTCCAAAGAACTAAAACTCAAAACATTTTGGTTGTTCCAGGTAAAACAAAATCCAGACGGCACAAGTAGGACATTTTTGCTCTTCAGCTAAACCTTTGGACTTTATTGATTGTAATTTAGGAGTGTTTTATGGTTTTGCCTTACTATTACCTGTCCTGAATTTAGAGTGAGTTAAACAATGAAATGTAGTGTTTAAGGTGTTGAATAATGCAACGGAGATCCATTTACAAGTCTACTCTCTCCCATAGAAGCTCACTAGTTGACTGGGCCAGTTACTCTCTCACAGCCTAACCTACTATATGGGTGGTTGTGCTGTGGAGAAAAATTGAAGGAGGGACTGCTAGATACCTTGAAGTCTTGAAGGAAAAATGGGGTATAAATCAGATGAATAAATATACAGCTGCACAGGTTGATATGGAATTATGTAGAACCATCTTTATTATGTATTTACTTTATGAGTGTTTAATTTCAGGGAGAGTTGCTGTCTTTAACAGACTTGTGTCTTGTTCAAGAGACCTAGATAAAATTTTAAGGAAAGTTTATTCAATAATGGTGCACAGACAGGAGGACTAGAGATTTTTAAGAAAACAAAACAGCTCTCCTGTCCCCTAACTCCAACTACCTTAGGAAAAACAGGCTTTATCATCCTTTCTAAAAACAATTGATATGTGAGGTGTCACTCTATGGGCTATCTTCTACAATAAGTACAAAAATTGTTGAAGGCCAACTGTGATATCACTTCTTTCTAACATAAAATATTCAGAGTGCTTGACATATCTTGTCCTACCAATACAAAATATTCCTCCTTTAAAATTGCTGTAAATGCTAAAATGTTGATTTTTCATTCATATTTATGCCGAAGATGTGTAGAGAGTAGTTCCTGGGAAATTGTTTCAGGACTGCCAGTTGTGGCATTCATGGTTCAGGTCTCAGCATTTTCCAATTATTTAATTCCTTACATTGCTTTTTTCAAAATTCATCAACTTTTATACGATATCTTTATTGTTACAACTGGCTTCTAATATTGTTCTCAAAACAAAAGTTTGGCCAACCAGCGTTAGTCACCTGTTCTATTACTGCACTTATATTACCCATCAGTTCCCCAGAGGCTTAAGCTAAATCACAAATGCTACCAGAAAATTAAAATTAAGGGGAAAAAAAGACAATCAGTTAGAACATTGTTTATTAATGGCTATATGTTCTTTGGTCCTGATTCCCTTCTTCCTTAATTTGCCTTAGCTTGTCTTAATTGTATTGTTGAAAGTAAACAAATGCATTGGGGATATACTGACCTTTTCCTGTATTTGTGGAAATCATTTTCATCAACTGCTTTAGAGAGTCCATGACTGTATTGGTGAATTTCACAGAAAGGCAAGGGTTAGGGTTAGGGTTAGGATTAGAAATAGAAATTCCGACTATATTATTTTATTTTTCACAAGGCTTACTTTAAACTTTATTCATAGATGCTCAGATCACATGAGGGAGCATAGAAACAAGCATATTAAATATATGGGACTCAACTCATATTATTTATTATTATTTATTAAATTTATATACTGCCCAACTCCCACTGACTCTGGGATATTTTGACCCTGCTTTGCTTCATGGTATGATTAATTCAAACAACTGATCAGGCTCATATCAAATGATCAAATACTTTCTCATTTAAAACAATGAGCTATATTCTGGAATTTTAAGGGAGAAGTTAACAATGTTTAAGGCTAAGGACATTCAGCATTTATTTAAAGTGCCCCCACATCTTGAAAGAATGCCAGATCCTGAGGATTCCCAAAATCTATGAGAATGCTGAAAACTGGCAAGATTTATTTATTTATTTGTCATATTTCTTTACCGCCCAACTCATATTATAATGACTCTGGGTGGTTTACAAACAATTTAGATGTTTTTTCCCAATATACTTTGAGATTTGGCAACTTCCTGAGATTTGGGCATTTTAGTTATTTAAAAAATTAAGGTGTTATTTTAGGAGGAAATAAATGACAAGCCTATACTCATCTCTCTTGGCACTTCCCAGGCCTCGCTCCCCATTTTTTGAAAGATACTTTTAATTAAAAATAATAATAATGGAAGTTGGAATGATACAAAGCAAATTGCAAGCCTCTAACATCATTTTATTTACAAAGATGCCTCCGGGACAGACTTCAAATGCAGTCTTACACAGTCTTTAAAAATACAGGTTGCGGCTAAGAACTTCTACTTTCGGAAGACAAAGTTGATTGTAAGAAGCTTCCCTGAAGGGCTAAAGAATTAGTAAGCAGTAATCTCCTTAAATGAATGCTTTGCCACTGATCTCACTCAGTAAAGCCCAGCTACAGCACCTACAGTATGTTTTAAAAAATCCAAATATGCTCACTAGCTGAAAGAGGTTACTACTTTGGCCTAAGGTTTGACAGACAAAATTCCACATAATAAAATGCATAAAACATTATCCTAGATTGGTGGGATGAAGAAAGTAAAATAGCAAAAAAACATGATGTGAGAATTCGTTAAATCAAAAATTTCTCATGAGCATTATCAAAAGGCTACAGTTCTGTTTATGCACACTTGGAAGCATTTTCTACTGAATAGGAGAAAGTTTGGCTGACCCTCCAGAAGCCAGAGGGGAAGAATGGTTGAGCTGTGTTGATCAGTCATAATGGAAATGTTGGCATAGCTGTTAATTGAATAAAACTTGAAGATTTAAATTATCACAGGTCATAAAACTTACTGACTGGGTTCATGCATCCTGTAAGTCATACTTTGATTAATAAAAAGATAGCCAGTTGTATTCACATAGCCAGCTTTCAAACTCCAGGTTCACACAACATGGTTATGTCAAAACAAAATGTATTATGAAGTACGTGTTCAGTATGGCCACTGGTAGACAAGGGTTTCAAGCACCAATGTAATGAATATTCATTAATGTCCACAGAATGCCTGCACAGTCATAGTTAACTACAAGAAACTTGCATCTGCCTAAGAAAGTATGAGTTTGATGAAATAAGCTTTATTTCATACAGTATTTCTAGTTCTATTAAATGTACAATTTCATGTAACCAAAAAAAGGGCCATTTCAAGGAAGAGACTACGGTCATGTAATATTGCTTAGAACTGTCATCAATATTTACAGTACTATCAATGTACTGTAAATCTATTCACCAGTAATAAACATAGAATTCAGTGAGATATATTCCTAGGTAAGTGTTTATTATATCAGGAGTTACCGTTAACTGAATGACAATATTTTGATAATATTGAATGACAATATTTTGATAATATTGTCCAATACATCTACTCTGATTCATTATAAAGGGGCCACATGTTTCCCATCCTTGGCCTATACAGATTGAAATATCTTTTGTATCTCTTCACATGCGTAATAGCAAAACCGATGTACAACTGAGCAGTAGCTTGATTACTTAACCATAGATCGACAGCCATGGATATTTTTTTGGATCTGGCCATTGACTGAAGTAAAGTGATTTGATATGTTACTATTTATTTATATGGTTAAACCTAATATTCTGTTTAAAAAATCCTAAACTACAGTGGCTTTTTAAAATTTCATCATTATTCAGAAGCTAAGCACAGACGATACAGGTTAGTATTTGGATGGGGGAACCACCTGGACTGTTCCAGGATTGTTGACTAGACAGTGGAGTTGAAAATACATCTCCGAAGAAAGCAATGGTAAATCACTTCTGTAACACTGCTAAAAGAAACTGGTATGGATGCAATCACCAGATTTTTAACTCTTGATAAGTTGTCAAAAATGTATAATGGAGTAACGAATGTTTGTTGGAAATGTTCTCTTGGTGAAGGAACTTTTTATCATCTTTGGTGGACTTGTGAGAAGGCCAAAAAGTTTTGGGACCAAATGTGTGCTAATATTCAAAAGATCCTTAAAGTGGACTTACAATAAAAACCAGAACTGTTTCTCTTGGGTCTGATGGAAAAGCAGCTCAAGAAACAGCATGGGACTTGGCTTTTATATATGATTACAGCAGCAAGACTTTTATATGCACAAAGATGGAAAGATTCACAAATACCTTCAGTGGAGGACTGGATGATCAAACTGATGGAGCTGGCCCAAATGGCCAAGTTAACAGTGTTGATAAGAGAAAATACTGTTTCTGGATTTGTTTCTACATGGCAACCACTTTTAGACTACTTGCTTGTGTCAGAAA
The DNA here is from genome assembly GCF_035149785.1 of Candoia aspera. Lineage (NCBI taxonomy): Eukaryota > Metazoa > Chordata > Lepidosauria > Squamata > Candoiidae > Candoia > Candoia aspera. Next base: position 250,346,592 of record NC_086153.1, on the reverse strand, counting down.
AAAATGAAGTTTTGATTTTGGGTTTTCATGAGTAAATGGCTTGATTTGATAGAAATAAGGTTACTAAGGTTGAACTAATAAGAGATTATATTTGTAAATGCATTTACATCTGTATTGGAGAAGGTTGGAAGTCACTTTCTGTTTCTGCTCTCTCTCTGTTCTCCGCTTTTATAGTTTTTCTTTTTTCTTTAGACCTGTGTTCTATCTGTTCTACGTTCTGTATTTTGTATTTTAATTATTTTTGGAAAATTAATAAAATTCTTATTAAAAACGAAAAAAGAAAGCAGCTCCGAAGGATCAGCATGTGGAGAGGTAGCTCTGTTTTCCCTTATTGCCAAATCCCTGTTTAAATGGGAAAGGTGGCCAGAAGGTATTAAATGAGAGAGCAACTTCATAGTTTCTGGCACCTTTTAAAAAAGCAGGCCTTGAGTCTACAGTCCATGACTTTGGCGGTAGCTTCATAAAAGGCTTTAAACAGAACATGTGGTCATGCAAAAGCATTCCTTATGGAGCTAGTGCTACTGAAGTAAACAGCTGTGCTAGCAGTACAGCACCCCTTTTGTCATCAAGTCCATAGACCTTAAAGGTTAAAACTTGTGACGCTGAAGAAGAATTCCATGTGGGAGAGCAAAGGGATGACAGGCCTTCTTCTGTGGCTTCGGATCATGAAGCGATAGATAGCAGTTCTGATAGCCAAGAGCTCTTTATAACTCCAAAGATACTTCTTCCAGGTTCTCTTCCCAGCAGCTACTTGCCTCTTCAGCCATCCAGCAATGATCAAGAGGCCATGTTAGAAAAGAGCTTCCCTGGCAGCAGCATTGACACACCGCAGAGTTCACAAGTGGCTGCGGAAAGAGAAATGTTTGTGATGTGCCTACAGCTGAGTCCATGTTCTTTGATCTCAAGTAAGAGTGGGGAGCCTTTTTCAGCTACACAAGAATGTGCAATTCAGACAGGAAATTTCTTCAGCTCCCCAGCAGTGGCTTCTTTTTTAATAATGAGAAGGAAAATTGCAGACTGTTGTGAGCAACCTCTGGATCTTAGCTTGCCGTACAGACTCAGATCTGATGTTACAAATTCAGAACTGATTCCCTGCTTCTTGGAAGAAGCTGGTGATGGTCCTCATATGTCCTCCAGAAGATTAGAGCCTACCTCTGTGCTATTCAGTGAGGAATGGGAGCCTGCCACCATATTTGATGAGGAAAGAGAAAATTTCCTGCCTTCTTAGTCTCAAAAGTCTGAAATATAAAATACATTCATGATCTCTCCCTAGTTTATATGAAAGTAAAGTTCTGGCCTAAGTGTAATGGTATTGACTCTACCAGTACCCTGTTTACTACAGATTTTAGGTCAAACCAGTTCAGCTTTTAATTTTATTATCTCATTTGTTCACTCTGAAATACATAAAATAATGTTATCAGCTATCCAACTACCCCAGCTTTCTCTCCTCTTAGCATATTTAAATGTTGTTTCTTAAATACAAGAACATTACAGGCAAATGCATTTTTTTTTGTTACTGCTCATCTGAGTTCTTATCTTTCCCTCCAGGGGTTCATATATTATTCAATATATATGAAGAAGTTAATTGTCAATAAATATGTAGGCTTTTCCAGCTCATGTACCTTATTAAATACATTTTGTTTAACAAGTCTGTAATTATTTTTTTCCCATCTAAATATGAGCTTTTTGAAGACACCACAAGCACAGTGCCAGGTTATTTGTGGGATTGTGTCTCCTCAAGGGTATCTGCCATCACACAAAGTCACATAGGGCACACATTCCAGATCCCCTCCCTTAAATGCTGTCATCTGATGGGACCTTGGAGGCTTGCCTGCTTTGTAGCTACCCCAACTCTTTGGAATAGTCTCCCATCTGAGATTTGAGGGGTCCCCACCCTTTTAGCCTTCCAAAAGGCCATGAAGACCTGGCTCTTCCTTAAGTGGATGGAAGTTGAGTCAGGAGGTTAACAGTCTGATTGGTCTGGCACCTGGTGGGAAGGGTAGTTTGGTTTTTATTCTTGTTTCTGCTGCTTGTTGTGAGCTACCTAGGATCATTATTTGAGATAGGCAGCCATATAAATTCAATAAATAAATAAATAAAATGTTTTGCTAAATCATTTATATTATCTGGGGGAAGAGTATGTTAGGTGACACGAATGGATAGGAACAAGAATAGATTCTACAAAAAGCTTTAAAGAATGAATATGACTGGTGATTGTTTAGTGAGCATTGCTTCAATAAAGGTCTGCAGTTTTGTTTTTGTTTTTTGAATGAGAGGAAATCTAAATCTAAAAGTATGATTGCTTGTACTGTTCATGATGAAAAATTCAGAGAATAGGGGAGATGCAGGGGTGATGAGTTTCTGAATTTTTTGATAGTATCAAGAGTGGGTCATGGGAAAAATGGGCATAGAATAAAAGGAAAGAAATGAAAAAAAAATAGAGTGAAAGTAGAATGATTGCAGGAACAGAAAGTTTGAGTCCTGTATGAACTTGTATTAGAAGATTAATTTCCCATCATAATAAATGTAGGCTAAACTAAGGCAGGATGACATGGAAGCTGCTTGGAATAAACCGAAAAGAATTATTTAAAATATTACATAATATAATTCTTCATATAAAGTAAGAAAAAGGATTTTAGTATAATGATGAAGTGAAAGTAGTTGTAGATAAGAAAAATGTGTATAAGGAAATGCAAAAAAGAAAGATGTGAGAAAGACGCTCTAGAATGTGTATAAAGAAAAAGAATACAATTGCCAATAATATATTTATTTATTTACTATTGCTTCTATGACACTGTGGTTCTAAGAAGCTTATCTCAAGCAACATTATTAAAACAAAATCAGAATAAGCTAAAAAACAAACATCCCTTAACTGAGCCACCCAGTGCTGGTAGGCAGATCTCCCTGTTCCCAGGTCTTTTCCTGAACAGCTGTTTTTTCAAGCTCTTTGGAAGCCCAAGAGAAGGGTAAGCTACTCCACAGAAGTATTGGGTAGGCATCATTGTGAAAGCTTAACTACAGTGTCCCTGTAGATGCAATCCCCTTGGAAAAGGGTCCCTTAACAAACCACCTCTATCAGTACTTTGTGGATTCAGCCTAGAACTGGCAGATTATTATTAGCAGGCAAATTATTCAGGCTAAACTGTTTCTCAGAAGGCATGAAACAGTTGGATCCTGTTTTGTTCTTAGCTATGAAATATATGCAGATAATTAGGCTGATTATTTAATGGTTATTCTAACCGGTGGATTTGAAAGCACTCAGTGCTATAGCATGTCCATCCATTACACTGAAATTTAGCAGACACAACAGAAATAGAAAGTTTAACAAAGGTGACCAAAGCAGGTATCTGCCCTGGTTGTTGAGAAGAGAGCTGTACAAGAGAAAAAAAAGAAAAGGAATCTAGAAAGAATGTTGCAGGATTCTGAGAGAAAAACAAAACAAAACAATTGGAAGCAAGAAAGGCACAACTCGCATTCCCAGTAAGCTAGAATGTGTAGAAACAGAAGTAAAAGGCTTGATTGCAAAAAGTAGCTGTTTTTTTTTTTTAATGGAACTGTTTACGTAAAAATAGTATTTTTTCCCAGTATTGTCATTATAGCGGAGTCCTTGGTGCTCTCTGAGCTTGGCTGTTTGCTTGCAGACATTTCATTACCTGACTAGGCAACATCATCAGTGCTGTTGAGTGTGGGGTTTGCTCCCTGTTTGTATGCAGTAGCAGACACTGCTAGTGTTGGTTGACCTTGGTAGTTCCTTGATTGCAGTATTGTTTTCTGCTTGATTGTTTGCCTGGTGTTAATCCTGTTTATCTGGGTGTTGGCTGCTGGAGAGGATGTGTTCTTGTCTTTTTGTTTCCTTCTTAGCTTTTTTACTGTCTCTTTTGAATGGTGTGTAAATATAGTTAATCTCTATGTGTCTACTGATGGCTGATTTGTCTGAATGCCAAGACATTTTTGGATTTAGCTTGGTCTAGGATGCTCACAGTTTCCCAGTTGAAACCATGGTTGAGTCTGTCCATGTGCTATGAGATTAAGTAGTTTTCATCATGTCTTGTGAGTGCTGGTTGGTGTTCATGGATGTGCTGTGCTAGTCTGTCCTACATAATGGCTGTTACAGTCCTTACACTGTATGTTGTAGATGACTCATTATAGTACGTGTTATTGCTGTGCTAAAATATTAAGTAAAAACTGAATTTATTGTTGGCTGAATGTGGATATGATGCCTTGATTTTAATTATATAATTGTCTTAATCTCTCCCATACATCAAGTTGGCAGGATCAATAACAACATAACAAATGATATAGGATATGTCATGGAGGCAGTCAGATTTAAAAAAAAACATAAATAGCATTCAATTGATTTGAACTTCCACTCACCCGTCAGGCTGCCATCTATGCCATTTCAGTTTAATTGGTCATCTTATTACTTAGGAAAAGAATTGTAAAAACATGTTCTATATGGTATTTTTAATAGTTTATTTTAAATTGTTAGCTGTGCCCAAGGATAAAAGTTGGAACATAAATCAAAATCTTAATAAAAAATCAGCTACTTGTTATACCCACAATTAATCAGTGCCACTTTCTAAGAGGCATTTCTCTCATACAAAACGGGTTCCCCCATTGTACTACATCAAAATCAATGAAACAACTGGGTGGGCGATCCTTTTTCACTAGGGACTGCCATTTTAAAATGTATTTTTGGCCCCTGAAGGCTAGGGGTATGGCCAATTACACAGTAATTCACCAGGAGGGCTGGGACTTAAATGTTCAGCCTTTTATTTGTGTTTTAGGGGCTCTTTCAATATTAACTAGGCATGTTAAGCTTTGCAGAGAAGTAACATACCTAGTTTATCCCTTTTTCCCAAAAAAGAAAAAGAAGCATGAGAAATCACATCACTGAAACTTGGCTTTTTTGTAGCTGAATTCAGCAGGAGACTCTGAGTACAGTACTGCAAAAATGGGATTGGAAGCTGCATGTAGTCTACATATATTGCCCAACCTGGGCTTAATATGATATGTGGAACCCATCCCACTGGACTGTTTCTGACACAACCTGTGCAAATGTAGGGCTTTTGCCACTGTTGAGTTAGTGCTATGATACCCACCAATCCTTGACATGGCAGAAAAACAATACTGATAAGACACTGGCTGTTCTCACTGCCTTCCCCTGTTTAATCTCTACAGTGTCTGCACTGCCTCACTGCCAAATGGTGCTCTTCTGATTTTGAGTGTGGAGTGCTGGATAAGCAAAGCAATTGGCTGATTCTCCAGCTGTGCTGTCCTCCCTCTTCTGCACATTAGCAGTTGGAGGAAAACATCCACTGATGGGGCTGCAACAAGAGTAGGCTGGGTTGAAGGAGAATTGTAGGGGTCAGCTAACCCAAATACACTTTCCCAGGGAAACCAAAACTGTCAGCTTAACCATAAAAACATTTAGAAAGCCAAGGAATAATGATCATCTGGGAAAAAGTCCTGGGAGGCAAGCAGAGATCTGAGAAAGCAAAAGAAACTGTTTTCATGAAACACTCCCTCTGTGTTCTTTCAACCCGACATTGTCTTTGTAGTCCTGCCCCATTACCTCATAGTTACACCCTGATGGCCTCACTAGGTAGGTACACAATCCAATCAAATACTTACTGTTGTTTACACCTAATCAAATATCTTGCTACTGTACATGTATGTTCCAATTTGCATCTATCTGTAAAGGGGGACTTAACCCCTCTCCACGTGAGGCCTGTCTTTGCCTCCAGCACTGCCAATAAACTAATGTGTCCTGGTCTCCACTTCAAACATACCCTGGGAAAATTCTCCTACAAGGTCTGGCTGCAGGACTCAATCTGTCACCACTAGTTTCTTTTTCTCTTCGTGCACCACATTCTGTCATAACCTGAGATGAATAAATAAAACAAAAGCAGACTCACAAAGGGAGCTGAGTCACAAGCAGCTCTTCTACTTGAGATTTCTGTCCCTTTCTATTCCTTTCTTTTCCTTGACAACACATGCCAAACTTCCCCCATGATTGCTCCACGTTCAGTCCAGGAGGCGGTGGGGAGAGGGGCTCATTCCCATAATCCCATTGTAAGGGCCAAAGAGTAACAACATGTACTGTATGTTACTCTTTGTTGTTGGGCAATGCTGATAGCCCACCAGCACAATCCTGCTGTACCTGGCTCAGAAAGGTGGACTGGCGCACTGGGGGAATGTCTGTATCAGCCTGAAATGGTCAGGAAGTGTGGCTCTTTTCCCAGCCTCTCCTGGTCTTGGCCAGGAGTGGTTCATGTATCTTGTGACAGCTGTTCAATACTGTCATGCTAATGAGAGAAACACTACAGGTAGTCTCCCTTAACGACCACAATTGGGACTGGAATTTTGGTTGCTAAATGAAGCAGCCATTAAACAAATCTGACCCGATTTTACAACCTTTTTTGCAGTGGCCGTTAAACAAATCACTGTGGGTGTTAAGCGAACCACGTAGTAGTTAAGTGAATCATGCAGTTCCCCACTGATTTTGCTTGCCAGAAGCCGGCTGGGAAAGTCAAAAATGGTGATCATGTGACCACTGGATGCAGTGACAGTCATAAATGTGAACTGGTTGCCAAGCGCCCAAATCATGATCACATAACCATGGGGATGCTGCAATGGTTTTAAGTATGAGGACCAGTCATAACTTGGTTTTTTCAGCACTGTTGTAAGAATGAACCATCACTAAATGAATGGTTGTTAAGTGAGGACTGCCTGTACTTAATACACAAGTGAGAACAACTTAAGTCTCATTCTCTTATAGGCCAGATGTGAGATGATGACATTATGGAGACAGAAGAAAATAAAGATGTTGCCAAGATATGTGTTACTGTAGTTAGGTGCATCCTAGGAAGGCAGTTTCCAGACACAGTTTCTGTCAGACTCCACAATCAAAGGATTGCTAAATTGTCTGATTGTGTTCATCTGCCATGACTGAGTCAACGTGTGTCAAGCAGGAAGATGGGAGTGGGGAATTACAAGGAGTGGGAATTACTACTGTTTGGGCTAGAAAGGGAAAAGTCAAGGTCATACTGGCAGAGACATCTGCGGCTGGTATGGCTGGCCGTTAGAAGGAGGGTGAGAAAGATACATGGGGTGGTGGTGCTGGGTACTGGAATGTTTTAATGAGCTACCTTTGGTGCGCTTTTTCCAATCGCAGCTTTCTTCTGTTCTGTATACTTGTTCTCAATAAATCTGAATTCTGCATATTCCAATTGTGCATGAGTCAGGTTATTATTGGGACTAATGGTGTCAGTTCTTACAGTCTCCATCAAAGCTGCATCCTGTGAAGAAAGCAATGGGGAGTTTGTTTCCTTGTTTACCAGAGAACTCTTTGTTTTCCCTTCCAGTTTCCTTCCTTGTTGGACTAATGGAAGAGAAAAATAAGTGCTTCATCTCCTGGGCAGCCATAACTTTCTCCTTATTTCCAGGATCGATTGCAGTTGACTTGTTACTCTTTTTGTCAATAGCAGAACTTCAGGGACCCCAAAGACTTCAGTTCCATAACTGGGAACTTTTAGAGGCTAGAAATAATCTGCCTGGACACTAGGGAATCTTTTTTATCCCATCACCCCTTCCAGGCATCTTAGCATGGCACCTTTAACTGAGTACGTGTGTTGTGTGTGTGTGTGTGTGTGTGCATACACACATCCATGCATGCATGAAGGGTGTTATAAAATGCATAAAGGGTGTTATAAAATGATTATATATATATATGTATAATTTCATAACACTTTTTATGAATTTAAGACAAAATGCTTGTACTTTGCTTCATTTTAAAAGACTTGCACTAATTAGAAACAACCCAATTAAACTACCTTTCCCCAAAGACAGACCGGCCACTGAGAAATATTACATTTAATTTTGGCTATACTTTTGTATGAATTTAAAACTTAACTAAGCACTTGGATTAGAAGGAAGTACTTTGATAGGAGTATTTCTTTGAAATTCCTACACTATTTATCATACTTTAAACTTACTACTCACTTTTATGGCTGAGGTTATACTTCTTTTATTTTTTCTTCCGCCTGATTTAAGCTAAAATCTTTGGTCTAGTTTATATCACTGGCTTTAGATCTATTATTAGAAAACATTCCAAACATAATTTATTAATCTTCAAATAATAACTCTATCATTTTACCCTTACTGTATTTTCTTGTGATACCGACAATGTAAAATCTTGGAATATTCAGTCTGTTTAAAACATGATGCTTGGCTTCCACTGATAATCTGAAATAAGATGTAGCTATTTTTAAATGTTGATTATTTTCTGCCTATAGTAATTGAAATCTCTGAAAAGTGAAGATATTACAGGATTGCTAATGTATGTGGTGATGTACTAATGCTTTTCTATAAAAATGTTTTTCTGTAAAAAAAAAGGTGAATGAATTCTAGGGTCAGGTTTTTATGGTTAGCAATATTATGTGTACATAATGGTATATTAAAATGGGATTTTACTTTTTCAATGATTTAATGAATATCCCTATTAAAAAAAGGTCACAAATGACTGGATATTTGGAAGTGTTAATAATCCAGAGTTTAAAATCAGGGGTGGGGAGATCACTTTTATATTGAGGATCACATCTAAGGGTTACAAATAAGGGATAGGGTTCAGACAACAAGTGAGCAGGGTCATCTCTCTCCCTCTCTCTCTCTCTCCTCATGATCCCTTCCTTCTTACTTTCTCTCTCCACATTTCCCACTGCTCCAGATGCATTTTTTTCTCCCCTGAAATCTCTCATCCTTATGACACTGATGTTCTTTGAGGTGAAATGTTGATTGTGCAAACAGTAAGAGTCCAGATAATGCTATGTTCAACTTGTAATCCTTTTGTGTTTTCTCACTATCTCTTTTATCTTCCTTTTTTTTCCTAACCAGAAGGAGATCCATTAATTGTGAAAAGATAAAAATGCCTTTTGATTGATAACATTAGTAGCCCTTTATCTGGCTGTACTTTTAAACTAAGACTAGTTTTGCATGACATAGCGGCAGTGTTCACACTTCTTAAGCTATGGTTCATGTAATCATCGTTTATTGAAGAAACCAGAATGGTTGGGTTTGCAAAACATGCTGAAGCAAATCAACCAACCACATTTCAGTTTTCCTGTGTTGAGTGATCCCAGCCAGTAAATTTTGTCTTTGGCTTACTGTGTTGCCTGAATCTGGACCATAAGTTGAATTGTAGGGAGGACTATCTTAACTACAGAATGTAAACATAGCATGTTATAGGTTTGTACTCCTATTTCAATAAACCTGGATAATTAACCTGTATTTTTCTCCCTTTTCCAGCATCTAAACAAAGGGCCTGGAGGGTGCAGCAGTCACAAAATGGCACTGCCCTAACACCAGAACAGCTGCTACCACCATAGTTACCTACCGTGTAGGGTTTCGGGATTGAAATAGGGACAGAAAGGATGTGGGGAAGGCTCATTCTCTTTTCCCCCATCACAATGTTTTCTATTTTTTTCAAACTTTTATTTTGAAAGCAATAAGATGTGTTGCCTATTTCTTCTCACGAAGTTTTCTATTCTGCATATTTCCAAAGACTCAAAGCAGCTGGGGTTACCAATCAAAATGGGGGCTAACCATTAGTTCACTGTTTCAAATTTGGCTTGGCATGTCGTGCAAACACACTCTGAGTTTGACTGATTATTCAGTCTGGATTTAGGTTACTAAGATAATTCTAGGGACATTCACTTACTGTATTTAGTCATATAATGTTTAAATCATGGTTTGAGCTTGGTCTGGTCCACACATAATCATTAAATCACAGTCATAAACCATAATGGCTGAGTTCACACATCACACTAAGCCAAAAGTACACAATATCTACAATATAACAGTGCACAGTGTATGAATCCAGCTCCTCCTGAAATGGACTTTTCCTCATCTGGCTGCTCAGTCTGGTTTGTCTCATCAGGCCAAGCTGAGATGAGAGCTGCTCCTGATTTTTACACTCAGTATGGTGAATGAAATAGCTTCCCCAAAGGATCTGCCCATTGAAGAGTATTTTGCTGGGCATTCCCCTGAGGAGCGGCAGACTGTTCTGACAGACCAATGGGTAGATATTCTCTCTTGAAACAATACTGGTTGAAACAATATAGTTCAGACAAGTGGGTAATGGAAGCAACTGGCTAAGAAGGAAGGACTGACTGGAATAGGGCCATGGTTATGAAGGAAAACATCTTAGATGGACATCTATCTAGCTCCCACTTCAGTATATCCACAGATGGGGAGCCCACTCTCCAGATAATCTTTTTCTCATTTGATTACTGTAAATCAAGATTTATTGGAGAACTCACTCACTGTACTTGAATGGATCTGGGTATCAATTTTAGTTTGAAAAACTTTAATAAATAAGTTTTATTTAAACATTGGATCTAGAACAAAATAAACAAGCCAGGATCATCTGTTTGATTAAGTCCTTGGTTCTGGCAAGATTTCAGATGAAATTACATTTGATTTAAATGTACTTAAAGGCTATATTATGTAATTAAAGATTACATTAAATTAATTATAATCTATTTATATGATTATACCTCTTAATTATTTCCTACAAATGCTTTCAGTGGGCTCCAGGTACCTTAGTTCTGAGATCCACATTTGAGTGACTTCAGGTGGCAAACAAGTCCTTTTATTCACAGGAAGACAGCCAAGCCCACAGAGCAACCAGTACACATAAATAGGAGTGGACACCCCACAGAAATGGATACAGTCAATATATATAACAAGCTAAACTTACAGGCATCTGCTGACTGACTCTTCTTAAAGGCATAATAATATGTCACAAAAGCAGCACTCTGCAATTGGAAGAGGAACAAGTGCAAAATCAGAAAGTACAATCAGCCTTCAAAGATCTGCAGAATGATCTTACATGGTCTGCAGGGAAATTCATATAGATTTGTTCTTAGCTGAGTGAATAATATTGCATCCTTGAAATTGGGTGTGTAATTTCCTTGTGTTCAGACAAATAAGGTTATACAATTATAGGCTAAAAATGTGCAGCAGGTGTACAGAAATTCCATGTTTTTCCACATGCTCAGATTATTAGTAACTATATGGAATACACCCCTTTGTCTTCTGCTTAATAGTTGCTATGGGCAATTGTTATCTTAAATACTTAATAACTTTTTCCACTGATTATAATTTTTCTTTTGTCAAGTCCTGCTGCATTCCATCTTTAGGGTCATGTTATGCATGAGCATCCATGGTATTTTTATCTGGGGATGGAGACAAAGCCACAGAGTAAAATGGAATTATAAATTGTGCATGTAGCATGCATTGCTACACCACATCTGTTCATTTTTATTACATGTATGCTTCGTTCTTGAGCGTCATATTTCAGGAAAAGAGGCACTACAGTGGTCCTAAGCATGTACTGGCTGTGGTTTGCCAACATGATTGTCATACATTAGAAAACTTCACATGTTTTTGTCAGGAAAAAAACGTTCCATGTCCTAGAAGAGTCAAACCATTAGTCCATTTAGTTCAGTACTGTCTACACAGACTGGCAGCAACTGACAGAATTTCACAATGGAATCCTTCCCAAAGCTAATGGGAGAGGCCAGGATTTAAAGCTGGTACATTCCACGTGCCAAGCAGAAGCTAACCGCTTCAGTGCAGCTCTCCCTTCATCCTGGAGACATAGGCAAGCGTTCTCTTGGAAACAGCAATTGCGTACGCAAGTCCCATCTTCTGCAATGGGAATGGGGAGGAATGAACATTGCTGGGTGCAGTTTGGAGTTCAGCGTATGCTTACTTTTTTTTCCATCTAAAGTAATGCAACGTTTGCATTGCTTGCATTTTATGGGGCACTACTGTTTTTGGAACTGCACATTTTGTGCCATAACAACAATAGCAACAGCAACAATGATGATGATAATAATGATCCCATTTTGGGTGATTGAGCAGCCTGTGCAGCATCTCTACCAGACTGATAAGCATGAATTTGAGGAGTTGATATTCTAATTCTTCTTTTTCACAGAATAAACCCTTTCCACCTGTGATTAAAATCCTTACCAGTGGAAATTCAAGGGAGCTGCAGAAGTACTAAACAGTGGCTGCTATTAGTCATGGATGTGATGAAAAAAAAAACAAATCAATGCTTAATCCAGATTGGACAGAGGTTTTCCTGGTCAGTCAAAAAGCAAATCAAAGAATGCTTAGCTGATTTGGGTAACTTTTTTTTAGGAGAAGCAGGGTATAAAATTGATGAAGAAATAAAAATGTTACTTAATTTTCTTCAGCTGTGGAATGCTATCTGAACTAGCTTGCTGCCATCCCTAGACTTTGCTCTGTACCAGTAGGGAACTGAGAGATTTTTGCCACAGAGTTTTCTGCAATATATACAGAAACATTAATTTCTATAGCCACATGCCATGGCCATCTCCTCCCACTGGAGGGACTCTGGGCGGTTTACAACAAAATCCTCAATAAAACAGTAAATATATAAAATACATAATAAAATTAAAAATTATTAATAGTATATATAAAAATAAAGTCCAGATGGCTATATCTCATTCAATCTTCACGTGGAAGGGGTGCTTCAAGGCACTAGCCAACCCCAGGCATGACTCCTCTCCTCCCCGCCCCAGGCCATCTGGCAGAGCCAGGTCTTCACATTTCTCCGAAAGGCCAGGAGCGATGGGGCTAGCCTCACCTCTGGGGGCAAGATGTTCCAAAGGGTGGGCGCTACTGCAGAGAAGGCCCACCTCCTGGACCCCGCCAGATGGAATTCTCTTACCGATGGGATCCTCAGCATGCCCTCTCTGCAAGATCGGGTGGGGCGGGTAGATGTAACGGGGAAGAGGCGGTCCCTCAGGTAGCTTGGCCCCATGCCATGTAGGACTTTAAAGCTGATAACCAACAACTTGAATTGGACCTGGAAGCAAACTGGTACCCAGTGAAGCTCATGTAGCAAAGGTGTTATATGCGCCCTTCTAGGGGCGCCACAAATAGTCCGCATGGCTGCATTTTGGACCAGCTGAAGCTTCCAGATACTCTTCAAGGGTAGCCCCATGTAGAGCGCATTGCAGTACTCAATATGGGAGATAAGGAGGGCATGAGTGACCATTCGAAGGGCCTCCCGATCCAGGAAGGGGCGTAACTGGCACACAACATGAAGCTGCGCAAAGGCCCTCCTGGCCACGGCTGCCACCTGCTCTTTGAGCAGGAGCCGTGAGTCCAAGAGGACCCCCAAGTTACGCACTGGATCTGTCTGGGGCAGTGCAACCCCATCCAGAACCAAAGATGACAAAGTCCCGGATACGGAAGAGCCCTTAACCCACAGCCACTCCATCTTACTAGGGTTCAGTTGAAGCCTGTTGTTCCCCATCCAGGCCCCCACAGCCTCCAGGCACCTGGAGAGGGCAGTCACAGCATCACTTACCTTACCCGGGATAGAGATGTATAATTGGGTATCATCAGCATACTGATGATACCTCAACCCGTGGTGACGGATGATCTCACCCAGTGGTTTCATATAGATGTTAAACAAGAGAGGAGAGAGAACCGAACCCTGCGGCACCCCACAATGGAGGGGTCGAGGGTTGGATCTCTTGCCCCCTATCACCACAGACTGGGACCGGCCCTGCAGGAAGGAGGTGAACCAGCACAAAACCACGCCGCCCACCCCCAACTCCCTGAGCTGCCCCAAAAGGATACCATGGGTGATGGTATCAAAAACCGCTGAGAGATCAAGAAGAGCAAGGATGGATGCCCTGCCACCATCTTGCTCCCACCAGAGATCATCCATAAGTGCGACCAATGCTGTTTCCATCCCATATCCGGGCCTGAATCCTGACTGAAAGGGGTCTAGATAATCCGTTTCATTCAAAACCCTCTGGAGCTGTAATGCGACCACTTTCTCGACCACTTTCCCCATAAAGGGGAGGTGGGAGACTGGATGAAAATTGTCCAATATAGTAGGGTCCAGCAATGGTTTCTTGAGGAGGGGCTGTACCAACACCTCCTTAAAGGCTGTCAGAAACACCCCCTCCCTCAAGGATGTATTAACCATCGCCTGGACCCATCCACATGTCACCTCCCGAGCAGCTTTCACCATCCAGGAGGAACATGGGTCTAGCTGGCACATAGTGGCGTTTACTGTCCAGAGGATTCTGTCCACTTCCTCGGGTCCAACAGGATAAAACTGTTCCCAGATAACTAGGTAAGTCCGCTCCCTTGGTATCTCCATGGACAATGCCTCACGCTTGGAGTCTAGCGTAGAGCAGATCCGAGTGATTTTATCCTGCAGATGCTCTGAGAGCTCCTCTGCACGGCCCTGTAGGTGGGTCACCTGGCCCACTGTCCCTAAAAGGGATCAAGTAATTTTAAACAGGGCCGTCGGGCAGCACTCTGCAGACGCAATACGGGCAGAGAAGTATTGGCACTTCACCGCTCTTATTGCCACCAGGTAGGCCTTAATAGTGGCTCTAACTAGTGTTTGGCCAGATTCGCTCTTTGTCTTCCTCCAGCGGCGCTCTAGACGTCTCTTAATCCTCTTCAGAACCCTCAGCTCCTCTGTGAACCACGGGGAGTTTCGGGTTCGATGGGGTAAGAGAGGTCGCACAGGCGCAATCCTGTCCAAGGCCCCAGCCGCCTCTCTATTCCAGGCAGCAGCCAGGGCCTCCACTGGACCATGCAGCAGATTCTCGGGTATAACCCCCCAGCTGCCATGGTAGCCATGAGCTCCTGAGCCGCCTCCGAGGCATGCCCCAGGGACAGCAAATTGAAGTCCCCCAGAACCATAAGCCCAGGGAACTCCACTGCCAACCCTGAGAAGGCCTCCAGCAGCTCGAGGAGGGAGTTTGCTACACAGCAGGAAGGCTGGTATAGTAGCAACACTCCCAACTATTCTCGGGAGCCCAACTTGAAAAACAGGGTCTCACAGCCGGCCACTTGTGGAGCCAGGCCCCTGAAGGCCACTAGAGACTCTCTGATGACAACTGCCACCCCTCCTCCCCTGCCCTGGGATCTCAGCTGGTGCCATATCATAAACCTGGCCAGGCACATTTCCAAAAGGGGCACCCCCCACTTCAGGGCCCAGCCAGGTTTCAATAATACACTCCAGTTCTACCCCCTCCTCAGTGATCAAATCACATATGAGGGGGCTTTGTTGTTAACAGACCTGGTGTTAAGTAGCAGCAGCTGGAGTCCATGGACCCTATTAATCTGCTGACCGGGGCCTGGGTTTGAGCATGGAGGGCCGGAACACGCCACCAGTAACAAACACCGGAGATGGCCCACCCTCTGGCTCCTGCCGTAACATCCCCTACCCATCACCACCTCAATCGTATAACCCGCCCTACAACCCCCAGAGACTCCCTCCAGCCCTGCTCCGGCACCTCTGGAATCCCCAATCTGAAGTAGGGGACCCTCCATCACTCATACCCTCTCATACATGCTCAGTTACCCACAAGGTGATGGCAGGCCTTCCGGCGCACCAGCTCCTGCTCTCGGCACCATCAGGCCTCAGCCATCACCAACCCATTCGCCATTCACTCCAATACCCCCACCTGCTTGGCCTCTCTCACTGGTCAGCCGGTGGGGGTATCTCATGCATTCCTACCCACCTCCTGCCTTTCACTCTGGAGGTGAGTACTCTCCCACACCACACCTACACACACTCCCCGACTCCCCCCCTCGTCTCTCACCCCCAGGAGGGAATCCTCACTCACACTGGGGGGCCCTACAGCTCTCCATTGCTGCTGGGCAGGTAGGGAGGGGATGGCTATGTTTTCAATGCCAAGTCCCCCACTTCAGAGGCTTGTTGCGCTGTTGTCTGCACCCCTGGGTCTGTCACATTGGCTGGTTGGTTCTCCCAGGCTGTCCCAGCCCGGCTGGTCTTCCACGACCGGTCTAACAATGCATCCCACCGCTGGTCTACTGCGCCGAGTTGCCTCACCAAGCTAGCCTTCTGAGGCTGGCCTGCCCCACTATCGGGCTTCTGGTCTGTCATGCCGCCGAACTCTCCCAGGCTGGTCCTCTGAGGCCGGTTGGCTGGTTGACCACGCTGCTGGTCCGCTGCATCGCCAAACTACCCCACCATGCCTCTGAACCATCGAATCGCTCCAGGTCCCCTCCAGGTCATGCTGTTCAGGCTCCCCACGCTGTTAGGTTCCCCAGGGAGCCGCTGCAATGCACTGCTGGCACGCCACCCCCTTCCGGGCTCGTCGTGTCACTGGGGCTCACCCAGTCTCACCCAGGTCTGCCGTCCCCCACTGCTCCATCCAGGAGGCTCCCTCTGACACCGACCCTTCAAACACGAGGGGCCGGGGGTCCTCAAAAGTCTCCTCCCGGCCCTACAACTATGAGCAAGGTCCAGGGGGAGGAGAAAAAGGTGAAAGAACCAGGAGTCTCCCGGGAGTCTCCCTTAGAGCAGCGGTCAGTGTTGGTGTCTGCTCTTGGTTGCCATCTAGGATCTCTTGCTTTTTTGTGATCTCTAACAATGATGGATGTCATCTGTATGCTTTGGTAAGATAAGGAACCTTCTCCGGAGAACGCATATATCAATAACTGTGAGGATGGTTCATTCTTTAGCTAATAACACTGAAAATCAGGAAAAGGCCTTTTGGGCAAAATGGGTAGAATAGTGACTTTCCATTCTGTATTGTACCTCAACTTCTAGAAAAGCTGGAGAATAGGGTTTTTGTTTTTTTTTAATGAAATGAAGCAGCCTGAAGCTTATGCCTAAAATGATTCATATATGGAAATTAGAGTGTAAGGCATGGAATAAGCATGAGAGTTGAGTCCTAGTGGGAAGACATTACAGCCTGAAGGCCAGTGATAGCACAGTACAGGATCTCAGGACTTGAGAGTTTAGGTTCTCAAGAAGTGGATTGTCAAGATCCCTTAAACTGGTAGTTTTCTGCACATGGTTCATCCTACAATACTTGTGGACTGCTTAGGTTTTAGATATAGCTTGGTCTTGGGTTAGTCTGGGAGAAGTTCTAAAGAATTTAATTTACTATCGCTAAAATGTCTCCAGATTGAAATACACAAATATGCAACTGCTTTTAAACAATTCTGAGTGCTGACATTTTCTTGTGGACCAATATGTCTTTGGCTTTTCCTGTACCTTGTTAAATAGTTTGTCATCCACTAGATGGCATCAAAGTTACAGAGAAAGGATTAGGCATGGTAGCTGAGATAATACCCTTTATTGGATCAAGTGATACTTGAAAATATATTACATACATACATATAGAGAAACACAACCCAGTGGGTATCTTGAACCATAGATGTTATTTTCAACATTTGGTGTGCTCATTTTATTTGAAATGCTATCTGGAAAATTATACTTCAGGTAAGTTGAAATAGCTGTATTATACAAACGGTTATTTTTGAGTTCTATCTCAAAAATGAATTTATTGGGAAACTAGAATGGCTATGCTCCATACATGAGAAATACAGTAGGAATTTCAACCACAGCATGAGTACATCACATCTAATTTATTCATAAATGCTGGCAGAACCATGTGGTCTTTTTCATTTCCTTCCCTCTCAGAACAGAAGGACACACCTTCAATGCTGCATATGAAGATATGTATTATAGGCATTAAGTTATGTGTGGCAAAATATTATAAAATGTACCAAAGTGAGAAATCATGAAAGGGAAAGAAGATGGCAAAATGCTTGAAAAGGTGTAAGAGTACTTGTGTTCTAGCTCCTTTTGCAAATAAGCTCACTGAATAAACCCTTTACACACAGTTGAAACCAGGCTTATGTGGAGTGAAATGCTGGTTGGGTAAATATCTGTTGAATGCACTGGCTAGGCCAAGTTACAGGCAGAAGCTGGCCAAAGAGAAGGTGAGTGGAAAGAGAAAGAAAAGGTTATTTTTCAGAAGGTAAAAAATGGGGTGGGGGGTGGGGGGTGATGGTAAATTCTCTGTAACATTCTTAGCAGGGAAGAATTTTTTTTAGTAATTCCCACAACATTTCTATTATCTGATTAAAATGCTGAAATGATTGGTCCCAAAAGAACAGGCTATTTTCATTTATTTCTTTCGGACTAGAAAAGCTGAGTTAAAAATAAAAGCCTTAAGGATGAATTGGAATCAAAACCTGGTATGACGATATTCTCCAATATTCTGGCATGGGTAAAGTGGTTTCCCAGAGGATAGAAAATGGCTCAGCACTGTGTTTTTAGAAGGAGACCTTTTTTTTTTTTTTTGCTTATCTGACATAGCAAGAATGGCAAAATCATTAACTGCAGGCAGAAGCAATATTATCTGATATTAGATGTTCAAATTCTCTGCTTGGCAAAAACCAATCAGGATGTCACATTAGACACCCTTTAAGCAAAACTGTGCTTCTCAAAACTGCCTGGAAAATTATCTTTTCTTTCAGAGCAGTTATGGAAAGGAACTGTTAGAATTCCAAAAAATGTAACCCTCCCTACCTGACTGCTACAAATCATTATTATTTGGTAAACTATAATGAAATCATTCCTGTTTATTGCAATCAGTGAAATGGATATACAGCAGAAGCTGCAACCATCCTTCTTTCTCTCAGGTGATCTTTGGCAAATGAAGTTTTTTTTGCTGCAAAAGACACAATGAAAAGCCTAGGAAGGAAACAAACAGCCTAGAACACACACACACACACAGAGTATCCAACATCCAGAGAAGCAGGAAACAGTACCAGAGAAATGATCAGAGAGGAAACAATACAGCACCCCAATCAAGGAACTCTCAAGGAGGAAGCCAGCCCTGCACCAAGACTGGCAGGGCAAGCCACTATCTACAAACACCCAGCAGACCACAGTCTCTCTCACACTGATGATGTTACCTAGCTGGGTCATGAAATGTCTGCAGGAAAGCAACCAAGCTCAGAGAGCACCTGTTCAACCCTGAGCTATGTATATTCTCTTCCACTGAAAGTTTTGCTTAAATCTCTCATTATTTATCACATCTAGTAGTTAATGTACATGCACTTTGAAAGTAATGCTATCTATGTTTTTATTAGCTTGAACAGCACCTAGCAACAGAGTCAAAAGTATGACCCAGACATCTGTGGATCATCTGTTATATCTGTGAATCATCTGTTATATCTGTGGATCGTCTGTTATAAGTTTTGATTTCATTTTAACCTTTGATGAGGAAAAGTGTACATCTAAACTTAGCTCAGTAATCATATTCATATCTATCAACAGTGAAACTGTATTGTCTATGCTCTGGCAAATATTGAATTTTGGTAATTAAAATTATAGAAAATTGGGTTATTAAAACTAACTGTCATGTTCAATGTTCCTGGTACATCGTAACGTTTCGCATGTCATTTACCTGATACGTGTTTGATCTCGGAAGGGAGGAGGATTCCATCTCGGGGAGTCGTTATCTGTTGGCTGCTGGTTTGGAATGTGTTTGGGTTATCTCATGTGTTCAAGGTTACTTTCCCAGGATCAGTAGAAAACGGTTACCAGCACCTGGGGGGGGGGGGGAGTTTGCTACGGCCGGGCGAGGGGAGGGATTACGTTTTGAGCCGAGGGTTTTTAGTTTGTATTTGGCGCGCTTTTACTCATTCTCAGCTTTCTCTGTATTTGCATACTATTCTTACAATAAATCAGATATCATCAAGTTCCTGCTTGTGAGTCTGACTCTGTTAGGATAGGCAATCATTACACTAACATTTCAAAAGCATGTCACTGAAGGAAACAGCAAAGATGATCAAAATAAGATTAATTTTTCTGCATTATCATTTAGAGTACTTATAACAGAGCCCACTCCTCTGAAACCATACCTGCAGGTTTGGTTTTTAAAACAGAAGCATTAGACAATACAAACAAAAGAAAAAAACAACAAGATAAATAATTACCTGCCAAACAAAGGGTAGAATCAGATTCTGTTAACACAAGCTGATGATCACAAGATCGCAGTTATTATTTGCAGATTTGACCACAATGATATTAAAGTCTTCTTGTGGGACAACTTGGTTTTTTTTAGTGTGGTTTGGGCATTCCCCTCACATGCTTAACCATGGCAAGGAGAATAAGGCTATCCTCTCCTCACTATCATCCCAGATCACTTCACAAGAGACATTTGCCCCCTCTGCAGATATACCTCCCCAGTTCATGAATGGGATGTACCTCTCTAAAGTAAGAATACATGAAGGAGGTGAGAAGAATGCCCGGACAGGGCTTTTGATTATTCCTGATCATTCCTGACTGATGATGTATTGAAAAAAGCATTATGGGCCTACGATAGTGAAGAAGTCCTCTATTTCATTTCTGGAATAAAGGAACATGTGGAAGCACAACTGCTGATAGCAAGCAATGCTGCCCCAAAGCATTCCCCATTTGCTGAGAATCTGTTTTATTTAACCTCTATTTCATATTAGGATTTGTGCTGTGATTACGCAAATTATTCTTTGAAGACATTTGCTGCTGATATGAGCATATATGTAAAGCTGGGGAACGGTATCAGAAAATAAGTTCTGAGAAATCTTGGTTATGATCATGGAAGGTCATGGAAGGTTAATTAAAATGTCTTTCATGATCTTGGCACAACCTAACCTCCCTAGAGATAGATCCATATTTGGCTTTTTAGTGCAAATAAAAACGGATGAATGGCAAAGAATTTCATTAAATGCTCCTGACTGTTCCATTATGCTAATATATTTCTTAGAAAAGAAATCAAAACAGAAGCAAATGACATCAAATCTGCTGAGACTCCTTGATCAAAATGAACACTAAACAATGTTATGCAAAGTGTACAAGCTGTTGGTCTCATGTTTTCATTATGTAAGAAGAATTCTATCTGAATAAAAGTATCTGAACCTATGGTCTATGTTGTCCTGAGTGGTCTATGCCCTTCTATGATTCTGTCATTAAAGTTTTAGGATAGTTCGGTAGACACATTTATCTGTAGAAACATAAAGTTCAAGCTGGCTAATATGAAAGAAGAATGAGAAATGAATTGCTGGCTGCCAAAAATTCACCATGACTTGGTATTTTTTCTCCCTGTATTAGCGAAAATTCTATTAAGCAGCGTAACAGCTGAGAAACAGCAGTTATGATGCTTTTCACAAACAGCTTGTAATTATTTCAAAGTAATAATGTCTGAAGCTTAATTCTATTGACTCATTCTAATCTTCACTGAACTGATGGAAACTGAAGTATTACTTAATCCAGGGCTGGATTTAGACATAGCAAGGCCCTAAACTTTGGGAAACTAGAGGCTGTATTTATTTTGCAAGTGCTAACAGGAATACGGCTGCAGAGAAATTGAATTTGGCAAGAATGCTGCCAAGATCCATAACAAACCCATGATGGTGTGCAGAAGGGCCCTCACCTTAAACAGAAGGTGTGAATGCATCCAGAATCAAGGCATATCTTAATGAATTAATGCGGGTCATCTGTGCCGTATAGGAAGGCTTAATTTATGGAGAGTTTCATGGATAAGATTACAATTAAACTGTAACAAATAAAAAAAATAATCTGAAATTTTGAGAGGTCCCTTCAGATTGTGCGGGCCTAAGATGTGGGTTTATTTGCTTATTTGTTTATTTATTTATTTTCTATCCCGCCTTTATTATTTTTATAAGTAACTCAAGGCAGTGAACATACCTAATACTCCTTCCTCCCCCTATTTTCCCCAAGGTTGCTTAGTTTATGCCTAAATATGGCTCTGATTTAACCTACATGGTATCCTATGGTTAATAACTTTGTCACAAAAGCTTTCTGAACTTGACTTATGAACAGAGGGACTTTTCCCTTTGCATTTAACCATGGGCCAAATATGCCCTGGTGTCAGCAGGAAAACCTCCCAAAAGAACTTCAATCAACAAGGTTCGATAATCCAGAGAAAAGAGTTTATTGGTAACGCGTTTGCAAAGGCAGGTTCCCTCCTGTGTGAAGGAACCCTGAATGTATCCAAAATCAATGATTTTATACCCTACCTGTCCTCCCCCTCCTTCGAGGGCTCAGCTCACAATCTTCCTGTTTTCCCAGACATTTAGCATTATCTCATACACTTTGAACTAGTTACTAGATTTATGGGTCTGTGGGATGATTTTCCACACCCCCTTTCTCATCCTTGTTTCAAGGTCTATCTCTACCAAACACATATTTCTATTGGCCAGCCATCCTACACACAATCAGCTACAAATTCTTAACCTAAGCAATTTTATCAGTGTTCAGGGGCTGTTCACCTTTCTGTGGCTAACTCCCTTTTTTCTCTCATGAGTTTGAGGCACGTACAAGGGTTTTTTTCTTTAAACAGTACTCTTTCATATTATCCCTCTCACACCTGGCAACCTCTTTTTCTTGCCATGACTGACATGACCATCTCTTATCCGGTCCATGATGAGTGAGAGAGCCATAAATCATTGTTAGCTGTACTGGTATTAAAATAGGGGTTCCCCCTTAAGTCCAGGTTGTACAGCAGCTACTTTATGGTATTAAAAAAAAATCTGTTATGCTTCACCATCCCTTTTTTGGAGGCAAAGTCAGGTGACCCATAACAGAAAAAAGCAGAGAGGTGCTTATTTGGTGTTCTAGGCTGATGTGGCCACACTCCCTCCTGTCATCATCCTGATGCTTTCTAAGAGCTGGACACAATGATGGATGAAATGGCAACTTGCTGTGTATCACAATAAGGATGGATCCAGGTGGCAACTAGAATTTGAGCTCCCTGGGTTGGTTAAGTCTTAGGATTGAAGCAATAAGATGTTGTCTCTGACTAAAAACAAAACAAAACAAACTAACAAACACAAACACACCCTGATGGTGGTTGGAGTTCCTTGGATTTGCAGCTCACTGCCCATCTCCTTGATGCTTCCTTAGCATGTAATATACACCGATATCTGTGATTGATGTGCCTGCTGTGATGTAATATGGCTACTTAGTACTACTGAGAAGTAGTACTAGTTTATACAGTTAGAGCCACCATTGTTTGCTAGTCTATACAACTGGAGCCACCATTGTATAGACTAGCAAAGTAGGCTTAAAGAATTCCACAGATGAGAGCTAAGACCATTTCATGCTGACAACACAATCACCTCATCTGCTTATATCAGAAGAATCTTAATTGCATTTCTCTGAAATATTTTGCACATAGTTAAAATCCCTACAGCCTACCTATAACTGTGGAAAAATGTTTCCCAAAGGAGTGGCATTTCTGTTGTCACTAAGAAAGTTATATGCCAGGGAATCAAACTGCTCAGCTCATTTAACTTGTGTACAATTACATGCTTCACCTAATCTTAGAGGAAATGAAATAACATTTAATAAGATAGTAGAAGTTTGGGAACTGCAAGATTCAGTTCAATTCATTTGTTCATTGCTTCTAGTAGCTTTGATATGCTAGAATACTAGGTATAAGACAAAGTTCATAGAAGGGAAATGTTTGGAAATATAATCACCACCTTGCAGTTTTACAAACCTATAAAGAAAAAAAATAGTGCCAATGGTTGTACAATGGGAGGCAACTTGCCTCACTTGTTATCGCAAAGGCTTGTCCTTAGAACTACAGAGGAAAAGGGAATATCCTGGAGTGGAGAAATCTTCCTGGTTCAGAATTCTTTTCATACAAAATTCCTCTGCCCAATTTCTGACAACCCCCCTTTCCCCTCTTTCAGTTCCTAGTGACAGAACTCACACTATTCAGAAGGCAACCTGACCGATGGAGATAATAATATTGTCTGGTGCCAATAATGAAATAAATGAGGTTAAGAAGCTGAAGCACAGTCCATAGAAGACAGAGACGTTACTTCCTAGAGATTCACTTGAAGAAAAAGAAGTTTCAGGGAGAAGCTTTTCAGTCTGTTCGAGATCCGTTTGCATTCCCCTCCTCCTGTCTCCAAGATGGCCTCCTTACCATTTGTTGAAGAGATGTTCTCATATTGCAGCCTCCATCTTGGGGCCAGTCTGCTGCTGAGGCAGGGTGAACCTGTATCAAAGTGATTCAGCAGAAAAATGGTGATTTTCCATTGGAAATGGGAACCCCTCCCCACCAAACTTTCTATGTCATATGGAGGAGGAGTCTTCAGGGGTCTGATGACCTGCTGGAGTCCAATGGGCCCACTGTAAGATCTCCCCTTCCCATCTGGCTGTGGAGCCCTATGCCTCCACAGCCATTCTAACTGAATGCTTCTCTTGCACAGCTTGACCTTCTTTCTGGGGAAGGGCTTGCTCTAGGGCAGGGTTTCTCAACCAGGGTTTTGTGGACCCCTGGGGTTCCATGAGAGGTCACTAGAGTTTCCCTAGGAGATCACAATTTATTTAAAAAATTATTTCAAATTTGGGCAACTCCACATTGAAGAGGTAAGTTTAATTTTTTTAGTTTAAGAACACTGTTATTGCATATATACAGGCTTACACATGAAACGGATGTGATAATTTTGTAACTTCTGGGCTATATTTGAGCCTGAATGTGCAGAGGTTTCTGGAGGCCTGAAAAATATTTCAAGTATTCCTCCAGGGTCAAAAAGTTGAGAAAGGCTCTCTAGGGAATATCAGCCTCATGGAAGACCAAAAGTGGATCTTCAGCAAGGTCATCATTTTCATCAATAAACTCCATGCAGCCTTAACAGCACCAGACAGGCAACCACCACTTCCCACCGTGACAATCTCAGCCTTTCTTGTCTTCCCCACTTCATTCTTCTCCTTTTCTGCCTGCTTACCTCTCCCTCCCACCTCTGTCAAGTACCCAAATCAGTGTGGATCCTCCCTTTCCCTGCTTTTCTTTCATTTGTGGTCCTTTCTCTTCCCTCCATGTTTGCTGGAAAGGACTGCAACAATGGTGAGGGCAACCAGTTTGCTGCCCTCATTCTGGAGGCAGAGCAAGAGGAACACTGTGGGGGCAGTGATTTTCAGACTGACAGATTTGCCTCCTGTCTCAAGGACAAGAGGATATATAACCTCAGTGCTGTGTGTGCATAAGCCCTAAGAATCAGGTTTTCAGTACTGTATCAGGTAATTTCTGTGCCACTGAGTTCATAAATAGAACTTGAATGTAGTTGTGTTTAAAACAAATGTTCCATATTTTAACTGGTTCTCTTTCAATTCAGTCAAAGACAATTTACTTTCAATTTTTCATTTAAAGGAAGAAAAGAGAATTTCAGAAAAATTCTCCACAATAGAAAATAGTATCCTTGCACTTAGTTAGTTATTAAGTGGCCAAGGGGAATGCGAGGGTGCCCTCTTCCTTAATCACAACTACCAGCAGTTTGCAGCTTCCCTGGCCTTCCACACATCAATTACATTTATTACATTATATCTCACAATACCAGTTCCTGAAAATTAGTGGGAGGGTATCATTATAAAGTCCAGCAGGATTTTTCTTAGGCTCTTATCCATAACAGCTAGTTTAAAGGAATATAACACTTTGAGCTGATTTTGAATCATAATTAAGAAGTGGTAGCTTGTTCAGGATATGGCAGCCAGATCGCTATATGAGATTTGCCAGTTTTGAATTAAACGGTTTGGGATCAGGATTTCTGAAAAATCATCTGTTCCAGCATTTATCTCTTCTTCCTTCTAAAGATCATCAAAGGCATATTCAATGTCATGCTTTAAAAGATTTTTTTAGGTGGCATCTAGACATTTAGCCTTTTCTGTGACTCTTTCTTGGGAAATAGTCTTCTCATAAGCATTCTTACGATGCCATTCATTCATATTTACCTGCCTGATCAAGACAACTAAATTTTCCAGAGCTTTTAATGAATAGTTGTTTTTTCTTTCTTTTTCTCTTGATCTATAATATCGCTAGCTATCTTAGGCACCAAAATAGCTGAAAAAGGATACTAATATTTGAAATAAATAACAAGTGATATGGGAAATGGCCCCAGAATGGTCAATTGATATGGAGCCCCAGCTAAATTCTCAACTGAATAATGACATATTTGCCACTGTTGGTCTCAGCGCATGGTCACATCGTTTATTTCAGAATCAACCTTACAGCATTCTGGGTTAAAAGCATCAATTATATAAATGGCTAGCATTAATTCAGAGAGTCCAAATCAGATCATAATCAATGAATTCAAATACTTGAATTTTTAAGCTAAGCTCGCTAATAAGAAGAATTAAAGGTATGTAAATAGTAATGCTCTTTATGGGAAGAATGAACTGCAGGCAAAAAAATGGCTCTACAAAAGAAAGCATCTGATGAACAGTCAGGAAAGATGGGAGAGTTCTGCATGGATATTTGCCATCTGGACTCAGTCCACATTTTTCAGTCCACACCTTGAACAAAATTCTGCTGCAGTCATTCTTGGCTTATCAGTTGATTTTTTTGTGCTAAGCAAAAAAAATTGAGAGAATTGCTGGGAAGAGAGGAAAGGATTGCAAAGAATGATGTCATAGATTGTGGCTCCTTAATAAACTGAGTGAATGAGCCATGACATTTCGGTAATGGATATGTACATATGTATGTATGTATGCATGTATTTATTTTATTTATTTATCTAATTTATCCCCGCCCATCTCCTCCTGTCGGAGGCCTCTGGGCGGTTATGTATGTATTCTATTTTTATCCTGCCTTTACTATTTTTATAAATAACTCAAGGCAGCAAACATACCTAACGCTTCCTCCTCCTCCTACTTTCCCCACAGCAGCAACCCTGTGAGGTGAGTTGGGCTGAGAGGGAGAGAGAGACTGGCCCAGGGTCACCCAGCCGGCTTTCGTGCCTAAGGCGGGACTAGAACTCTCAGTCTCCTGGTTTCTAGTCCAGCACCTTTCATCTGGAAACAACCCTCAGCTTCTTTAAACCTGTTTACGTGTACCGAGTACAGGTAGTCCTCCTTTAGCAACCACAACTGTGACCAGCAACGAAGTCATTAACTGAAGTGGTCACTAAGTGAAACCGTGACTGTGCTTATGATCTTACTTCAGCTTTCCTTTGCTTTACAGACTTGCAAAGGTCATAAACATGAGGATTGGTTGTAAAGTTACTTTTTCATCACTGTTGTAACTGTGAAACATCACTAAACGAGGCAGTCACTAAATGAGGGCTACCGCTAGTTTGCTCCACAGATCAGAAATTGTTAAGACAATACAAACTGGGAGAAAAGTATCAGCCCCACTAGGTAGCCCTGACTAGGAAATCAATTCCACAGGAAGGCTGCACCTACTTTTGTAAATATTGGCTGTAATAACACAATCTTGCAAGTCTGATTGTGCTGTACCTCCTCCTCCTTCGTATAGTTCAATGAATTACGGAGGCTTCTGCCTGAGCCACTTCCAAATGCTTTCTTGTTGTTTTGGAGTTAAGAAATGCTTCGGCCCATTTTGCCTTAGGCACCAGTTCCTCCGTATCTCTGTGGAGGTCATCTTTCTTCCTGTTGACAGGAGACATGATTGAAGTGCTGCTTTTCCACCTGTGGAGGTGGTGGCATTCTCCCAAAGGCTCAGCACAGCTGCCTTGAAGGCCTTTCCAGATTCCAGGGCATAGCAAACACTTCCTTTGGGAAGATGTGGCCGCCTCAATGCTTCAAGGAGGGTCATTTCTGTAAGCAAATGCCCCTTGGAATGATTTTCACCATGCCAACCACTGCCATGGCCACTACAGTTGAATCAATGCTACTCTAATTTGGGAATTTCTGCTGGCAGGTTGGACTAGAGGGGAAAAAGTATTATGCAACCTGACCTCGATTTGCAGCTATACAAGGGATATCAGATTTGCATGTATATATTTTTCCATTTAGCCTTCTGTGTAAAAAGTTATCTAAAGTGAAATTTTAATTAATTTCCCAGAGAAGCTTTCAGCAGCTGCAGAACTGCTTGGTTTAATTAACACTGGTATCTAGGGCAGATGCCTTATTTTGCTGTAAAAGCCTCATGGATTATTTCCCCCTCCCTCTTTGTCCGCAGGAAAACCTATCTAATTGTCATAACTCTGCTTTATTTCTGTTTTTTACCAACAGAGTTCTTGGAAATAACTGATTGTAAATTTTGGTCTCTCTACCAGCCTGTGTTGTCGCTGATAGCACTAAATCTTGGCCACCCTCCTCCAGCCCATTGTCTCTTGGGAATTGTGATTCTAACACATCCAGATAGCTCTAGGCTAGAGAAAGCTGGCCCTGGCTGAGAAGGTATCTTCTTCAGTCCAAGGGTCAGAAATTGGTTGCTGGAAATGGGCTGGTAGGTAAGGGGACTGAGCTTAATCTGATGCTGAAATTCAAATTCAGTGCTTGTTGTTACCACCTATTGGGTTTCTTTTGCACACCTTCTATGCCCTCCACAAAAACAAAGTCTTGATGGTATCTCCGGGGCAGCCATACTTCTAGGTATACCCATCAACTAATTTTTATGCAGCAGAAAGATCACCAGCAGGGGTCATACTTCAGTCTGTTGTGGACTTGGGGACCTGTTGTCTGCTGTGGAGGAACAGTAGGAAAGTCATTTCCAAGGCAACAAGGAAAATATATGCTTTATTGGTCAGGCAGTGACCGCAAGCTCGGTTCTCGGCACTTTACATTAGCCCTGTTCAGTTCTGTGGCTTATACTTAACAAGGAATGATCCTGCATAGTCATATTCTCTTGCCTGAAGAACTAAGCACATCTCTTCTAGCTATGAAAAGTAAAAAAGTAGTACTCTAGTCCTTTGAATATTTCTGAAAATGTGACGTTTAGGATCACAGAACTTCAACATGTTTATAACCATCTATAATCCTTGAACATACATATTTTATCACATTAATTGCCCCAATGAAAGCTAGTTAAACTTTGATTTCGTATATATAAGCTCTTTCCTTTTACTAAAGTGCTATTATTGGTACGTACATAACTCCCGGAAACATACTTCGCACAGGGAATCTGTTGCGGGGGAGGGCATTGCAGTATTGATTGGAGACGGTTGAACATGATGATGGGGCTTTATGAATGCCTATGGCCCTGCCACTGCAAAGCCCATTGAAAATGCAGATTGGCTTCCAGAAGAAGATTTCTTTGGCATCTTTGATATCAAGTAGCCCCCTAGACTAAATTTTAGGCCTCATGGATCATAACATTTCTGGTTTGTATTCCAAGGTTCCTGAAGGACTGATGAATATTTGTGAGGCAATAGAAATAGAAACCCAAGTTTCAGAAGAGATGACAAAAGACAGATTTAGGCCTCATGGCATCCAATTTGTTCAGTATGGAACAGCACACTGGAATTACATTCTACAGTGCTGTAAAAGTAACAGAGTGAATAGAAAGTGAGGGAAATTGAGGAAGTAGCTAAAATATAAGTAAACACTTAGTAGATGAAGAAGGTACTGGGCAAATAATAAAACCCATTTATTTTAACCCAACATGAATTTTTATGCCTTTGCTGGGGAATTCTGGTCGTTGAACTCCATACATCTTAAAGTTGACAAGGTTGAGAAACACTGTCTGAACATAATATTGTATCTCAGCAAATCCATTTGATTGATTCTTATGAAATAGGCTATTCTGTGTGTCTTTGGCTGATTGATTATGTGCTATCATGTTGGAGAAGGAAAACACTCTTGCATTTTGCTGTTTGCATTATGCCTCCTATGAAAGAACCATTTATTCTATGCCATGGTTTCCTGAAGACCAACACTAATTTAAACCTGTCTTTCCCTTAGCTTTTCCCCAGATGTAAGAATCCCTTTGTGAGAATGAAACATTAGACAACATTCATACTAATACTTTTTCTCTTAAAGTGAGAAAAGAAAAGCAATTTTAAAGATTTCCTTAGTATTCACTCGAAGACTGGTGTGCAGAGCTGAGTTCAAGCACTGGCCTTATCTTCATCGCCATTTTGATTAGTTTTCCTTTAACATTTTTTTTTATAAGTGTGGGAGAGGCTACTAGTATGAGTGAACTTTCCCATTGAGCCATGGACAGAAGAAAGATACAGCACCTTGAATTACGAAGGCAAAGCACAAACATTCCTTGTCTTCCAGTGCAGGGATGACAGAGCTCAATCAGACACAGCCAATAGTGATGGAGGATGGAAATTGCAATTCAACGATATCTGGAGGCCTATTCTCCCTACATGTATTCTAATTCATTGTGTGGTGCAGGAAGGTGGGTATCATCATCTACTTGTGATTGCGTGATTCTGACTGGCTTATTTATTTAATAAGGGTTTTAGAAGCAAAATACACTTAACTGGATGGGCACAACATACTAAGCCAAATACCCTGGCCTCGTATGTTTCACTGAGTATAAACTATATAAGCTAGGCTCATACCCAGGCAAATACCCTACAGTGCCATGCTGTAAGTTGCATGCCACACCAGTTAATAAAAGGTATTTCTATGCTAGGAACATAATGATTCCTTTTTTTTCCAGCCCTGAGAATGGAAAATAGAGGTTATGGCTCAGTTAGTTTAACTAGCCCCATACTGGCTGATCATCATATTGGCTGGAAATCATGGCCATTGAGGTCCAACAAATCTAGTGAGCATCATGTTGCAGAAAGATGGCCTAAACCAGTGATCCTCAACCAGGCTGCTGAGACATCCAAGAGGTCACCCAGGGGCACCGCAACACTTAAACGCTTACAACTAGTTCTCAGTCTCTGTCTGTCTCTCTTGGTCCCTTGCCATTACAGCAGAAATGTAATTTTGCTTGTGAATAATGATGCATTCTTATAATCCAGAGCACGGATAGCTATTTCAGTTTCAAGTATATAGTTTGATTGGTCAATGAAAAGTAGCAATAGCCCTCCATTGGATACCAGAGAAGGCATCTGGAAGTATACACTGTGACTTGCCCTAAAAATCATAATGAACATAATTTTATCAATAAGAAAGGAAATTATGAAGGGGATGTGGTAAGGGCAAAGCAACAAAGATGGAAATACAAGTGAAAAAGAAAAAAAACATGTTGATCCACTATAAATGAAACTTAAGATGATTACAAAAACTAAGAAAAATAATTTCTGTTTAGGCAGTTACCTAGCAATGGGATTCACTTGGTTTAGGGATGAGTTTAATCCTACTTTGAAATGTGTTGATAAATTGAACAATGACGCAATGGTACTGAGCAACCTAAAGAGAAATTTCTCTATAATATATAATCATTTTGATGGCAAACCTTGAGCCACTTCGAGAGGCTTTTAAATTCTAGAAAACAATGTAGCTTGAAAGGTACCCAGTCTGATAAAGCTCAAGGTGCCAGCTTTTTAATAGCAGAACTGATAGCTATGGAACCTCATACAATCACAGAGACACTGATTCTTCCTGTTTGCTGTGCTTTAGTAAGGTCAATATTTGGGAGTGAAGCAGAAGAAAAAATGTTGAAAAAGTTCCTTTCTTGGACAGTACCATTAGCAGATGAATGCATCAGCTGGCATGGAAGAAAGCATTTGTGCCTCAGTACAAAAAATGAAATGCATGCAATCCAGGTAGAGGATCAACTGAGATTAGATGGAAAGCTCAATTACAGGCTTTCAGTTGACCTACTGATGATCATAAAATATTGGTTTTCATTTTATGAAGAATTTGAGGGAACAACAAAACGCTGAGACTTACCTTGACTAACTGTTGGTGTGCCCTGGAAATTCTGTACAGGAATGAATACAGAAGATGTCTCTTGAATGGCTGGATCAATAAAAAGATTTGTATCTTTAGTGAACAAAGTAAATAGTACTATTATAACACATAGCTTTCTTCATCACAAAGCTGGTTGCAAAAACAATCAGCCATGACTTGAAAACCACATGAGATGTTGTGAAAATAGGTAAACTACATTAAACGTGCTTATTTACCAAACTTGGTGAAGAAATTAGAACAAATCCCATGAATCTCTTCCACAAAAAGATCACATGGTTATCAAAAGAAAGACGATTGATATGAGTATATACTGAAAAATGAGGTGTTTATTTTCCTTATTTTTAACCAATAAAAAGATTTTTATGAAGTTACTGGTGGATAATGTTTGGTCTACAAGGTTATCTTAGTGAATATCTTTGAACAACTCCAGCACGCAATGCAAAGCTGAAAATATATTACTTTTTTTTCTTTTATATTTTTTTATCCTGCCTTTATTATTTTTATAAATAACTCAAGGCAGGGAACATACCTAATACCCCTTCCTCCTCCTATTTTCCCCACCACCACAACCCTGTGAGGTGAGTTGGGCTGAGAGAAAATGACTGGCCCAAAGTCACCCAGCTAGCTTTCATACCAAAGGTGGGACTGGAACTCACAGTCTCCTAGTTTCTAGCCTGGTGCCTTAACTACTAGACAAAACTGGCTCTATGAATGAATTTTACATATATTTTTATGAATTATGATTATATTTATATTTATTATAATTATATAATTATATATAATCATATGATTATATATAATTATCTTTTTATCTTATTATATTTTATTATTTTGGATATACAGTATATTATTATATAATTATAAAAGCCAGTTTGGTGTAGTGGTTAAGGCACCAAGCTAGAAACTGGGAGACTGTGAGTTCTAGTCCTGCCTTAGGCACAAAGCCAGCTGGGTGACCATGGGCCAGTCATTTTCTCTCCACCCTAGGAAGGAGGCAATGCAAACCACTTCTGAAAAACCTTGCCAAGAAAACTGCAGGGACTAGTTCAGGCAGTCTCTGAGAATTGGACACAATCTTATATATAGACACACCAATCTTATTGATCTTAGTCATGAGCCAGGAAGAAGGATCTCTAAAAATGTCCATAAAGCATATAACCCAGAAAAAAAAATATTTAAGTCAACAGCAACACTTTGAATTGATCAGCACAGCTTATAAGGTATTGGTGAGATCTGTAGGTTCCCCAGTATCATGTGTGCCACAGTGAAGATGTGGAACACTATGAGCCTTTGATCTGATCAGGTTGTTCTTATGTTAAAGCTACATTCTTATGTACAAGGAAGCCCACTGGTCTCCCAGCAGATGGCCTTCACAGGCAGTCACACTGCCATCAGGGCTAATAGCCATTGATCCCCATGACTTCCATGAATTGGTTGAATCCTTTTCTGAAGCAAGCCAAGATGGTAGCCAGCTCCACATCTCATAGTAGCGCATTCCAAGGTTGTTGGGTGTTCAGCTGTGTTGCTCAGTAAGACAGTCTTCTCCAACTTCACCTTTCTGAAGCACTGAGACTGCAACTCCCCCAAAGCTTTTCATCTCAAGCTAATTTTAATTAATAATTATGATTGTCCATTTAGTCTTTAACTGCTATTATTTTAACGATTTAAAGCTTCAGTGCTTTGAAACTTGATTGCAGTTTTGATCCATATATAGATAATGAGTTCTAGAATATTGATTTTCTTTTTCAATTTTTACCAAGGTCTGGTTTTAAATAGCATGTCATATGGCTTAGGGTGTTACACAAATTAGGTCACAGTCTTGTTATAACAACAGGAGCAAGGGAATCCTAGAAGAATCACCAAAGCAATATCACAACCTGAATTCTGCTAACTGTCTGAAATGGAGATGGGATCTCTGGAGGTGAGGTTGACTGGCTTATTTCCCAATAACAGAAAAGGTTTCTGTCTACTGCTCTAAGAACAAATACTAATGAGCAAATATATGGGCATATTGCTATGGAGAGAGATAGCATTCCTTTTTCTATATTTTCTATATTTCTAGATTAACAGCTGTGATGAATCCTTTAGCATAAAAGATACAACATGCAAAATAAGTTTTCTTGCAATTAAATAAGTTGCAGTGATGGTCAGAAACAGAAAAGAAAGAAACTGTAAGTAAGAGGAAAATACATTCTGAAACTCCCAAGCTGGAGGGGGGGGAGGGACTTGTATGTGGCATTTATTGATTTTAAAACAGCCTTCAATTCAGTCTCTAGAGAATGACTGTGGTCTGAACTGGAGAGATCGTCTATTGGCAGATGCCTGCTAGCACTCATTAAAATGCCACATAACAACACATCCAAATAAGGCTTGACAACTAAGGACAACTTTCTGACCTGGTGCCCACTTACAAGGGTGTAAAGCAGTGTTTCTCAACCTCAGCAACTTTAAGATGTGTGGACTTCAAGTCCCAGAATTCCCCAGCCAGCAATGCTGGCTGGGGAATTCTGGGACTTGAAGTCCACACATCTTAAAGTTGCTGAGATTGAGAAACACTGGTGTAAAGCAAGGATGTATTCTAGCTCTTTTATTATTTAGCTTATATATTAATGATACAGTGGCAAGACTCAGAAAATTAGAACACCGCCTTCCAATTCTCCTCAGTAGACCTATTGCGCTACTCCTATATGCAGATGATGCAGCCATCACCTATACTTCACCCATGGGTTTGAGGAGAGCCTTAAAACCAACTGCCTCCTACTGTCAGGATGCCCCACCCCCAGGGTGTCATCCTGCCATAAGGTGCCCACTGTCAGGCCATCCCAGCGTGGCACAAAAAGAGCGGCACCTGCCAGCCCACTGATGGAAATCGACAACAGGAAGGGGCAGATGTGCGGAACACGGCAGACCCACCTTTGTGGACTCAGTGCTCAGACATGTTAATTCAGCACCCTGGACAGACAAAAGCTCGTGATTGCGCTGTCAGTAGATTGACACGGAGAGGTGAGAGACGGGGAGAGAAACAGGGCACCAGACTCTAGGTGGGAGGGGGGACGAATGTACTTATACAGCCACTTGTAAATCATTAAGTTACTCAAATCTTTGACAGCTTTGTGTCATGAGTGCCGTTGAGCTAAAGTAATCAGCGCAATGGCACTCATGACAATGACAAGGAAATAGGTGAAGGGGTACAAGTTAAGTAGCCATCAACCCACAACGACTAACGGCTAACAAACAATAGATAAACGGATCACGGAGCCACCCAAGCCATCAGCAGCAATACCACGGGGATCGCCCAGCTGAAAGCAATCAGCAGAAGAATGAAAACCTGAGGATGGGCGATCCTGGAAACCCTCAACCAATGGCAGGGCAACGCATGGGACAAAGGGGGGTGACGTGACCGAGAGCGAGGGGGCGCTGACCGGCGCGGGGTATTTAAACCCCGCACCGGCGCGCTCCTGTCACTCTCAGCTTTTTTCTAACAACGTTGTACCTATCCTGAAATAAACCAGAGCCTGCATTGCAACCCAGTGTCTGAACGTTATTCAGAGGTAGGCAGCGCATGACACTTTGGATCACTAGCCCAATAAAGACTCTTTCATATTCTGAACCGGTCTGTGTCAGGAGTACTGATTCATTGGGTTTAGGACCAAAGCCATGACATCTACTGCATAGACAACAATTTATTTAACTATTAATTATCAAAAACCAAAAATTATGGTCTTTTCAAAGAAGGCTTTTAGATGCAATTATAGGCATCAAGTAAATGCGATATTGAACAAGTTCAGGCCATCAAATACCTTGGAATTGTTTTCCATGCCTCCAGCTTGTGGAGGCCCCCGATTCAGTCTCTTCTTATGTATCTATCTTGAGTTATCCTTAATTACTTATAGCATTTAGACTATAAATTGTAATTTTATAGGTTTCTCCCTGGTTTTAATCCCTATACTTTGCAATTCTACACTAATAATTTTTATTTTTACTTTGTTTTATTCTATTAATATGATACTTTATTCTTACTTCTATTTTAGGGTGATTTTTATGTTATTTGTCTTATACTGGTCTACAACCAAAATAATAAACAAACAGTCAGAAACCATGTTCTAGAAGACAGCAGTAAAGTAGGTTGGCAAAACATGTTTGTAGGTATTGTATAAAATATAATACCTAATTGTATTCATTTAACATTAACTTCTACTTCTTTAATATATTTGCCTGGACAAAGAATAATCTGACTGCATCACTGCACAGGAAGATTGGTTACATGGCAGCAAAGATGCCACCAATTTTTCTCCACACAATTTGGCCTTGTGGCTGAGCAGATGGTCACTCAACTGCATACCAAGCTGCACAGTGTATATTGAGATCTTAGTGGAACCAATGTTCATTTGGGTGAATCCTTGCTTGTAATTGCATGGGCAATTGTGTTGTATCTGAATCACATGCTAAAGGAAGAATTTGAGCATAAATCCCAAGCCAGAAAGAGCTGAAAATGCCTTGTACTGCTACATTTTCAAACCTATAGTTAGGGAAGAAGGAGCTGCACATCAAACTGAGCCTTGAGTTGAAGGAATCATTTGTGGTGTGTTTCTTTTCAAATCACTGGGAAAACTTGTGCCAGTGCCCACCATGGCTTTTTATGCCTAATAATTCGGTATAATTATAAATAATTATGCCATAATAGTTAGGTATAATTATAGTAGAAAATTAGCCAGTAAGGTATTATATTGAACCTAGCAATAGCATGTATTGAAAAAGTCCCTTTAAAAAGAGTTATCTCAGCTATAATAAATTAGCCCATTATTGGCAGCAAACAATGTGAAAGTGATGTCTAAATACCAGTAGCTACACAGCAGGATTTTTATTTTGTTACACAGCAGGGCCTGATGCTTAAAAACTGAAAGCAAGGAAAAGGGAATTATCTCTGGAAAATCAGCAGGTTGTACTGAACGTAGCAGTTGGTTAGCTTTTAGGAGGGATTCAGTTCATATACATTATCAGGGTGTAAGCACTTTGAAACTCTTACCTAGCATGACCAAAGCCAAGTATACCTCCGTATGTATGCTATTTGTGTTTCCCAAAACTCAGAGGATACAAATGACATGAGTGAAGCCACTGATGAAAAGCAATGTCAATGCTCTAAGAGGGTCAACACAGTTCTCCCCTTCATAGGCATATAGGATTCTTTTTAAATTAAAAGTCCATTTGCAGGTCGGGGAAGCTGTTGGAGTATACATGGTATGCTTAATTTTTTCAAAACTTGAAACTGATCATATTCTTTCTTGACTCAAATTGTTTATAAAATGCTGCTTAGTGCCAAACTTTCACAGAAGATGTCTGTCTTTTCACTGTTGCTGTCTCTCAGTGTTCAGTGTTCATAGCCATGCATTGCCAATTGAAAAGACATTGCTTTAACTCTAGGAATCCTTGTAGTCATTAAATATCCTTATCCTTCATCATCTTGTCTAACTTGGTAATTGCCTTGCTCCCAAAATTAATCATCTCTTTACTTTACAAGCACACTGTCTATCTTTATTCTTGAGCCCAAGAAAACTGTCACCTTTAGTATCAGTTGTAGGTTCATGAAGCATGCTGGTTAATTATACACTTTTCTTCTTAATATTTAATATTAATCCAAAATTGTTGCTTTGCATTTTAAGTTTCATAATAAAATTTGCTCTCTTTACTTTCATATTGTCTGCATATATCAAATTGTTAGTATGTCAATCTTCAGTTTTGATTCAAGCTATCATCTTCTCTAATGCTGTCCTTTTTATCATATTCACTATTTAAATTAAAAAGTTACAAGGAGTATATGCATCCTTGTTTCACTCTCTTCCTTATTCTAAATCTCTCTGTGTCTCCAGAGTTAGTTCTTACAGTAGATTTTGAGCATTGTAAAAAGTTCTGTGAAAAATAATCACAAGTTCTGGCATATCCATTCAGCTTAATATATCCCACATTCTTCATGATCCACTGAATCAAAACAAAGGTATACCTCCTTCTTACCTACACAATTTCTCTTTTTCATTTCCTAAGCTTAACCCATATATTTAGGTCCGCATAGTTAAAGCAATGGTATTCCCCGTAGTAACTTATGGGTGCGAGAGCTGGACCATAGGGAAGGCTGAGAGAAGGAAGGTAGATGCTTTGGAACTGTGGTGTTGGAGGAAAATTCTGAGAGTGCCTTGGACTGCAAGAAGATCAAACCAGTCCATCCTCCAGGAAATAAAGCCAGACTGCTCACTTGAGGGAATGATATTAAAGGCAAAACTGAAATACTTTGGCCATATAATGAGAAGACAGGACACCCTGGAGAAGATGCTGATGCTAGGGAGAGTGGAGGGCAAAAGGAAGAGGGGCCGACCAAGGGCAAGGTGGATGGACGATATTCTAGAGGTGACGGACTCATCCCTGGGGGAGCTGGGGGTGTTGATGACCAACAGGAAGCTCTGGCGTGGGCTGGTCCATGAAGTCACGAAGAGTCGGAAGTGACTGAACGAATAAACTACAACAAATTCGTGAACTGTTCTACAATCTGCACCTAGAAGTGTGCTGGCTGTCTAGAGCAGTGTTTCAGAACCTTGGCAACTTTAAGATGCTGCCTGGGGAATTCTGAGGGTTGAAGTCCACACATCGTAAAGTTGCCAAGATTGAGAAACACTGCTTTACACCCTTGTAAGTGGGCACCAGGTCAGAAAGTTGTCCTTAGTTGTCAAGCCTTATTTGGATGTGTTGTTATGTGGCATTTTAATGAGTGCTAGCAGGCATCTGCCAATAGACAATCTCTCCAGTTCAGACCACAGTCATTCTCTAGAGACTGAATTGAAGGCTGTTTTAAAATCAATAAATGCCACATAAAAGTCTTTCCCACCCCCAACTTGGTAGTTTCGGAGTGTAAACTGAGGTTGAAGTTCAGAATGTAAACTGAGGTTGAGAAACACTGCTCTAGAGTGTACTTCTTCATCTTCTGTTTCTATTATGTAACCCATCTGATTTCAGGGTTGTCCATCCAGTAATGTCCAAGCATAGAGCTGCATTTATATTGTTCGAAGCAAGTGTCAGCAATGAACAAAGACCTCTCTTTGACAAACTCAATTAGCCTATGCTAGCCTATTTTACTGGGTTTGCCCAATCCAGACCTTCCTCTCATTCAAGGTTCTTCCAGTCACCTCCTTGCATATTCCAGTCATTCATTAATAGCATAATACCCATTCAAGCGCTTGCAATTTGCCATAGAATACTTCAGTGGCTTTTATTGCTATGGCTGTATTAGTCCATACAGGTGTACCACACTGATTACATTTATTTATTTATTTAAATTTATTGGCTGCCCATCCCTAGTGGACTCTGGGGGTGCACAAAACTAAAAGAGACATAAAAAACCCCTAAAAATATTAAATCAATGTAATGTAATGTTTTAATGTTCACTGGATAGCCACTATTTTTAATTAATATAATCCTGTCAATTATTAGGCTATATTTGGGAATGCATTTAATGATGTCCTTTTTGAGTACCACTGGCACTCCTTTCCTTTGTATGGTCTCATGCTCCCAGTAGTGTCCCAGATAATCTTCTAATTCAAGGTGGCCCATTCTAGTCCTCCTCAGTTCACTTATTCCTAATACATCCAATTTAGAAGGCTGCATTTTCCCTTTGACAAATTTACGTTTTCCCTGATTCATGTGTTTCACATTCCATGCATATTTCAACACTGGCATTATCAGTGAGTAGTCCTCCTTGTGGTTTTGGTCTGACTATATCATCATCTCCAGATCTACTCACAAACATTTACTGTTCTTCCCCAGTATGTAAAGGAGTGTCTTCCAACCTGGGCATCTTGTTACCTACACCCAAACTTGTCTAATTGTTTCAGCCATGCTGTATACTTTTCATGGCAACAGTATAGAAGTGACCAGCCATTGTCTTCTTCTGGGTTTGGCTTTAGAATTCCTTGTCCTAAATGCTGGCTTCCCTCATGCCTGTTGAACCCCTTTTGCCCTCACCTCCACTGTAGAATATTTGTAGCTTAATCTCTCCTCTTTTGACTTTACCAGTAACAGTAACCATACCAGGAGCACACACTCTCTCCAATCAGTATCACTCTTGCCATCATTGAAGCCACATCAAAATGGTAATCCCTTGGGAAGGAACTTTATTTAATACTACATTCCTCTTCCACTATCCTGTTTAACCATTTGTTTGCCCTTTTCTTCTGAATCTAATCTAAAATGTCACTTTGAGGACCAAAATGTAAATCGTGTTCCTTGTCCTTATTCTTGTCCTTATCTTTACTGTGGCCATGTTTGGAAAGATGAACATTTTGTCATGCTTGGAAAAACTGAATTCCCAATGGGGCAGATGAGCACCACAGTCAGAGGACTTGAAAGATTGACAGTAGACTTTCTGATAAGTCCCACAATACATTTCTGCTTGTTCATAGCATAGAATTTGGTCTGAAATTCCACCTGTTTCAAGCATTTTCTTACCAAATTAACTTTGTTCCCCAAGAGTGAAAATTAGATACTTTACATTCAAGAATAAGGTACAAATTGACAGCTGTTTAGATATTTCTCTTTTCCAAGTTAATCTGCTTTCAAATTGTACCTGACCTATCATGTTCTCTTGCGTATAGATACTGCACTCAGACTAGTGTCAAATGAATGTTAATCAGATGAGTCTATTAATTGTTCCCCCTTTCTCCCTGAAACAAAGGAGACCATAATGGAAAATGGAGGCTGTGACAGAGACTTTTGGGAGGGAGAAAAAGGAGGCTTAAATATTTTCAGATTAAAATATTTAAAATCTCACAAATAATTTATCTGGAATATATGTATGTTTGCATTACAACTTAAATGTTTGAATTATGAATGATGACTCCAAGCTGTGGCTGATATGATAATGAAATAAAGTACAGTTTAGACAGAAATAATTTTCCAGCTGAGCCTTTTTCTATTAAATAATGAGACTTTTTCTATTAAATAATGAACTCTCTCTCTGGCTAATGTCAGAGGGCATATCATTCAGTAAGGAAACAAGAGAAGCTCAAGTACAAAAACAAGCAGTTATATTAAGTCATATATCTACCTATTATAGATAATTATTTTGAAATGTGAAAGTAAAGACTCCCTTGAGTTGAACGTGATGCTTGGTGGCTTCATGGTTACATCCATGTAATTTTCTTGGCCACAGTGTGAAGGTGGTTTACCCTTGCCTTCTTTTAGGATTTTCTTTTAAACTTCCCAGTCTACAACTTTATTTACTTATTTAACGGATTTATATGGCTGCCCATCTCAAATGTATGACTCTGGGTGGCTAACAATATTAAAAATAATAAAACCATATACAAAAACATAAAACCCATAGCAGCTGGAAAAATTATAAAAACAACCAGCAGCACTCAACATCACCAGGAGACAGGCTCCATCACAAACTCAGGGTACCAGGCTTGAGCCCAGAGCCAAGTCTTCAGGGCCTTGCAAAAGGACAACAGGATGGGGTCAATCTGATCTGCAGAGGGATGATATTCCAGAGGGCAGGTACCACAATATAAAAGGCTTCTCCTCCTGACTGGGGATTTCCTAATAGTCTCCTATTGTTAGCCCTTCAAGGTAGTCCAGACAGAAGCACGACAATGAATACTAACTCTATTTTTATTGTGAGCATAGATTAACAGAATCTTGCAAATCTGAAAGTACCCCTCCTGTACCTCACTTTTACTCTTCTGAAAACTAGGGAAGGTCCCTTCTGAGATGCTTTCTCCACCTGTCCTCCTTCAGACTCAAATTTTGTTTATCAGATTTTTCCCTAGGCTGCGGCTCTTCCTCCTGTCTCCCAAGGTCATGCTCATGTACCATTACACTTATCCAAGTATTAACCAAACGAGATGCTGCTTAGTTTCCAAGCCCAACAGAGTCAGGCAGTTCTGATATTCAGAATCCTATTTCCCCACTTTTTGTCTTTAATTTTTAAAGGCAAGGCTACATGTTACATAAAAAATAGAGCTGCTATAGTAACATTGTATTCTTTATCCTGGCCATATTATATTTTGTGTTGTCCTGCCTATCACCTCTCCCAATGCCCCAAGTCATTTCCTTTCCACACAGCCGTTCTCTATTGCTCACACTCAGTATGTGGAATTTCCCATGGAGAAGATTTTTTTGTTTATTAAAAATAGACGTGCTTCAAAAAAACTTCAAATTAAAGTTTTCCCCAGGTGGCTTGCAGATATGGAAAAATCACAGACATGCACACAAGCCTTGCAGCTAAAAATACATATAAATAATAATACGTATCAATGGAAACACCATGTTTTTAATAAGAATTCCAACCTAAAGTTCCATTATTGTTCATAACAGGATATTTTTCCGTGTTCTTCCTTTTGAAAATTAGTTTTATTTTTATTGAATAGCGCTGTTGTATAGAATAAATTAGTTTACACTTTAAAGCTCATTAAGATCTCTAGTCATTAACAAGAGTAACTTTTTCTACCCAAGGAAATTACAGGCATACTCAGTGGAGGATTTTACTTTGAACTCAGAGAAGCTCTATAAAGAATGGAGTTGAATATCAAAATGAGGATTGGCCAAAATCATAGGACAGTGTATCTCTGTCTCTAGGAATAGCAGCACTGTGAGCTGTTTCACTGGAAAGCAGAGCAGCTGATATTATTATTATTATTATTATTATTATTATTCTGTTGACACCAAAGGGCAAGAGAAGCACTTTAACCAAAATAGATTTGTGCAGGCAGAGAGCGTGTTGCACTACAGATCATTCTACAGAAATCTAAGAGTTTCTAGAAAATTGGTCTTTGGAGAAGTATCTTTCAGGAAAAGCTCGAATAAAAGTTATGTTGGAGAAGACAGCCTTAAACAGGAGAGGAAAAAGCATCCTCAGCAGCTGTCAAACCTGTGGGGTCTGAGCTAGATCCAGGACTATCATTTGCCCAGCCCCCATCTCTAAAAATAGTATATGAATTTAGAAGCTGCCATTTGAATGGCCTGCATGCCCTCCATCTAGTAGGGCTGAGCATGCTTTAAATATGATTCAGAAAAAGCATTTCAGATTTTGCAGGAGCACAGCACCTCACAGTTATCTGTTAAATCAGACCTTCTTTTTCTGGAGCTACAAACATGCCTGAGAAAAAGTGCAGCTATTTGAAGGAGCTGATTTATTAACGTTCATGTGACACTTAAAGCACCGTGTCTTTTTCTCAAGCTCACATGCAAGCCTCAAAAAAGAAGGGCTGTTTTGATGAATAGTGAGGTGCTGCTATGCTTGCACGGGGTCTAAGCACTTCCTCCTAATTATTTTTGAAGTATGTGCAGCTCACCAATGGAGTATCACTTGTAGGGCTACTCCTACCTTTTTCCAGCCACACTGGGCTGTCTCAGAGAGTGTCTGCAAACACGTGGGGTGGAGAAGCTGTTTTAGGATCATTCATATACTTTTAAGCCAGTGCAAAAAAAAAAGTCAGTGGAGTTGATTGGTCACTTGGCATCAAGACTTCTCAAGTGTAACAGATAAAAAATGGGAGCCATTGTGGAGCCTGTTCACTGCATATGGACTCAGTAATTTCAAAGGAAATGTATTTCCACACCCGTGTTACTGCTTTTATTGTGCCCACCGAAATATGTTGGAGTGCAAGTTTAATTGATCTAGCTGAGGTGGTTGTACATTTTCATGAAGATTAACTCATCAGATAAGGGAAATAAGCTGGATACTTCTTTCATTTTCTTTGAAGGAGTTCCACTCCGATGAAAGGAGTTCAGAAAATAGAAGAGAATTCTATATATTTCTTTTTGTCAAGTTTCTAATTCAAACCTAGAAGTTGAGTTTCTAATCAAAAAAGTTGAACCTATACAGTCAGAATAAAGCAGCACTGACTTCATAGAGTTCACCTGTGAGAAACTAATTTCACAGGATAGGTTTTATTAGTTGTGGATTTCTTTGTTTTGGACATCTGTGTTTTATGGTGGATATCTAAAACAAGAATGTTGGTTCCCTTCAGTAAATAATAATAGTAAAACAAGGTATTTATCATTTGGGCCTTATGGCTTCTCCTCAGAGCTGCCATTGTGAGCTCCTGCATTTCAAAATTTACTACTACATCATTGGCAGGACCTAATAAATTGTGAGTATCATTATTAATGTAATTCATCAATAGCACTATTTCTTACTTCTTTCTTGTTTGCTTTCTGAGGAAAATTCCTCACAGTAGCACTATGTTAGGTCAAACACAAAACAAGTATAGTAAGCTGAATATGCTCTGCGGTCTCATAGTTTTTCTGTTACTGAGTTTAAATTGGACATCTGTCAGATTGTGATGTGAATAAAAGTGTTGCTGTGAAACATCATTTTAGTGCTGTATATGCTGAAAATCATTCTTTAGTTGCCTGTTTTTCCCCAGATTAAAAAAAAAATCTTTATTTTTTTAAGCTTCTGTCAGTACAATTTCTTTTGGTTTTCATTGTACCTGAAGCTGAACAGTTACCAGGATACTTCAGACTGCTAGACAGCTGATTGTGCCGTGAAAGATAGGGCACTCAACCCTATCTCTTGGATAACTTATAGTAGCTAAATAAATGCACAAGCTCTGGGATTCCATCAATATTTTCTTCTGAGGAGGGTTTTATGCAAATTAATATCCCATCAAATGGAACAAGAAAGCTTAAAATATGGAAGAAAAATAAATGGCAAAACACTAATTAGATTGCTATGCGGGGGGTGGTGGTGGATTTGTTATATTTATGAAGTAGTACTAAAAGCAAGAAAAAGAAGTGGATAACTCTCATTGCACTATAAAATG
The DNA here is from genome assembly GCF_035149785.1 of Candoia aspera. Lineage (NCBI taxonomy): Eukaryota > Metazoa > Chordata > Lepidosauria > Squamata > Candoiidae > Candoia > Candoia aspera. Next base: position 250,302,312 of record NC_086153.1, on the reverse strand, counting down.
GTCGGAATATTGATTTGTACAAACTGCTTCACTGGAGACTTATGGCATAATCCATTTTGTTTTTTTAAATGAAGGAGAAGTTATACCTTTAACATTAGAATTACAAATTATGTCTCCTGTAGCTTAGAGCCTGTTGCTATAAATCAGGGTTTATCACAAAGATATTTCCCCTGTATTGCTGGAATAATGTGAAGTTATCTGAGATGTACCCAGTCAACCTGCTACTGCAATATAGTTTTTCTTTTCTTACCTGCCTATGACAAATGTTCTCCAGAAGACCGGGGAAACTTTTGGAGAAGATGTGTAAGGAGGGAGATTGTAGAGAACAGCAAGAGAAATGAAGGTCTGCTTATTTAACACCAAATGCGATTCTCCTGATCTACTTGTATATTGCTGATGTTAATCAGTTAACTGATATAAAAAATAATAGTCCAAAGCTTATTGGAAAAGGCCCATAGAAATTGGTAATATTTTGGCTTCCATATTGGTGTGTGTGTGTCTGTCTGCTTTAATATAAGTTAAGTTTCATTTATCCAGTGCTGACAGGTATCTTTCTAGGGTCTTCAGAAGACGTTTTCTCAAATTTGCTTGTTGAGAACTTTTTATTTCAGATGTTTAGGTGTTCAACCCATGGTCTTCTATGTACAAAGTGAGTACTTTATTAGAGAGCTATGATCATTTTCCATGGCAGGAAGATGGTCCGCTGGAACATTACCGCTCATGCTGCAATTACTGAACAACCTGTTTCCATGTTAAGCAGCAGCCTGCATTGGATGACCTCCATAGGTAGTGATTCAAATTCCTTGGTTGTTTTCTGTACTAAGTCACCCAGAGTCTCATTGTTCAGGTTAGGTGGCCCTATACCTTTTAAAAATAAAATAATAATAAAACTCCTATTTGTTCTATCCAGCATGGGAAGGTGCAAGGAACTATGGGAGCTGCAGTCTAAAAAACACGGAGAATACCAGATTTACTACTGCAGATTATACAGAACTGAGTAGGACTGACAATACTCAAGAAGAGAGAAATAGCATTTTAAATTATCACAATAGGTTAGAGAAATGGGCTAAAAGTAACATTATGAAATTTAACAAAGCTAACAGCAGACTTTATTATCATCAGCTGTTCCCATCCAGACATCTTATGCTGTGCATAATATAATAATCCATTTTTATATCTGCTATAATTTCCCCACATGTGGCAGTGACAAATATGTCGGGCCTTTCACTTTCTGCCCCCTTGAATGTGATCTCATGATGTTTTTTTTTCTTTCCATTTACTGAAATTGTGAACTGATTAAAAACAACAACAACAGCAATAACAACAACCCTTCCTCTCATACTAGAAGAGGAGTAAATATAACCTGTAAAGTGAAGGACAGTGATCATTTAAAGATGGGGGAGGAAGGATGAGAAAGGAAGGTCACTTTCTACAACTGTTATATGTACGGAAAGGTACTGGGGTCCTTTAACACTAAACTTCTGCCAATCTATGGTTCGAGCACTTCTGGTAGAGGAACTCAGGAGAAAACCAAATAGCTTGAATGGTAGACAGCCTTCTCTGATCTTCCATAAGAAGGCACAAGGAGGCCACCAGTTCCTCTACCCTGCTCTAATGCAATTGTTTGTGCCGGTTAATGGTTACAGAGGGGTCAGTATGGAAGGAAATGACAATAAGATACAGTATAGTACAAACCTCTGGCTACAGTAAAAATATAGGAACACAAGACTTCCATAGAAACCATGTGCAGGAAGCACTGAGGGAGCAGCTGATCCTACTTCTTTCAGAAGGCCCAGTTAACAATGTTCTACTAATGAAGTAAACTAAGCAGCTGCTGGCCTTGAGAAGTGCCTGGGGTAGTGTGGCTGCTGCTGATGGAACAGACTCCAAGGCTCTGTCTTCAGAGTTGCAACTATCATATGAATTTGGGCTTTTTAACTTTCCTGAGTTTTAATTAGGACACTGGGCATATTTGTTAACTTCTCTTTGAATTGGAATGAAACCAATTGCATAGCTGTTATTTGGCACCTTGAAATCTTGGCAACTACTTGGTTCTAAGCAAATAAGACTTCAACTGTGTTTCCAGCATGGAAGGCTTGTCAACTGTATGTGGATGATATTAGATAAGCAACTAAAATGTGATTCCTGTTTTCATGAAAAATTGAGCCTTTAGAATAATTCTTATTTAAAAATGGTGGACAAAACTTTTTTTTTTTCTGGAAAATGTGGGTAGGATTTCTACCTTTGATTAGATGATTGTTAGTGATACTTAAAACACTTTGAAAGGTTACAAAAAGAGTACAATTTGCCAAGAATAGATGAATGGTAAATATAGTCTGATAAAATATTTGGTATGCTCTTTGGATCAGATACATTGAAACTGCTACAGTTTTGAAAACTTTAGATAAAGGTTGTTTAGAGGTTAAACCAGCAGTTCAGGATTATCTGCAGCTAAAAACTCTTACTAAAATGGATACTGATACTTTACAGGGAAATTGGAATAGACATTTGGAGTGGATATTTTACAAAATCAATGGTCTTAAGTTTTAAAATATGTTAAATTGTTTCTTAAACTTTTAAGATGAGATTCTTTGGGGGACTTACTGAATCTTTCAATGTGTTTTCAAAAAGGCTTGGTCATCTGCCTTCTCATTTGATGTAATACATATGAATGCAAGTTAGTATACATAATTTTGGTCATTCTGATTAGTTGCTTTGTATTGGTTGAATATTCTTACTATGGTGACCCAAGTCCTTGGAAAAAAGTTCAGATTTAAAGAAGTTAATGTGTTGCTAAATTAGGTTCCAAATCTTAGAAATTTATCTATCTATGAAGAACTTTGGATTTTTCATGTCTGGATTGTCTTTAAAGAGGTCATTGTAGGTTCCTGGAAAGTTTGTTTCATCAAGTTCAGCTTGATGAAACATGTCAACTCGTAGGTTTTGAATTGGCTCTTTACTGGCACAAAAGAAAGACTGGACAATATGATTCTATGTAGTCAAGGTTCAAGTTGTTTAAAAATTGAGATGTAATTTTCACAAGGCTATAATTATTGCTGTATTTTCTTAGGTTTGATTGTTTGCTGTATTGGTCTCTTACACTTTTGTGATTGTTTTATTTGCATTCATATGTTTTGTTTTTCTTTTTGTGATATAAGAGGAGGAGGAGGAGGAAGAGCTTTCTCAGTTCACCAGAGAAAAGTGCCGTATTTTTTTTTAACTTGGCTCCAAAACTTTGACATTTAGATTACTAACATGAAGCTTCTGTATCTGCACAACGAGTAGTCCCATATCCTGACAGTATCCTGGAGAGTATATAGTACCAATTGATAGTTTTACTGGGAATACAGGGAAATTACATGATAATATGCATTACTTCTTTTACCTCAAAATGAGAGACGGCCCTCCTTTTTTTGGAGCCCTTCTGGGGTGGGGGGGAGAATCTTGGACTTCTGTGGCAGATTTGTGCCCTCATAGCAGCTTCTGCATTGACCACCTGTCGGCATCAGCTCATAATCAGTATAGGGTTACATCAGGCAACAATTTGCCAGGATAGAATCTGCCTGTCTAGTGTGATCATCTAGAGAGGGCCTGCTGGGGACCCTCCCTTGCAAGGTTCATAGGGTGTGGACTAAACAGTGGTTCTTAGTAGTAACCACCACTATGTGGAATTCTTTATCCAGGAGGTATCTGCAGCTCCTATTCTCCTTGTTTTTGTGATGGGGGAGTCTTAAAGGCCTCCTTCCAGTTATACTGATGTAATATCAGAGTGCTCAGAAGAGTGGGGAAGCAGCCATTCAGTTGTGATCAAACCCTCTCTTAGAAGTAATCTAATAGGGAATAAAATGGCATAGAATGGAAAGTAGAATATAAATATTCTAAATATAAATAAATAAATACGAATAAAAGAGAAACTCTGTTGGCCTCCTCGACAGTATGCATTATGTGTCCACTTTCATTTGGATGACTCTCAGAAAGCACAGCTTTGCAATACAGACATTGCATGCAATATAAGGAATAGATTGGATGCAAATAATCCCAAGGCCAAAAGGTTAGCAATTGCAAATCATCTTGAAGCAAAACAGCATTTACCTGGGGGTAATATGTACCAACATCTGGAAGGGCTGTCAGAGAAACCTGTTTCAGATGGGACAGCAATGAGGTCATCAACATTCAAAATCATGTTCACTGAATAGATGCACATACACATACACCCACTCCTTGTTTAGCAATTGAGTTATGTTCCAGTGACCAGGTTATTAAGCAAAAGGGTCGCTAATGAACATGTGACTGAGAGAGAGGCCACAAAGATCACTGGTTGCTGCCATCTTATTCAGATAAAGTTCTCTCATATAGCTACAACAGTGTTACTCTCACTCCAGCATGCATTGTCAGGCACACAAAATTGGGTTGTAAATGGTCAGAAAATGAATTCTTTATTACCATTGAATTTGTGAATTTGTTATCTTGTATTAGTAAGTCCTCATTTGTTAACCACTGTTCTTTTTCTGCTGTTTCTCTTCTATAGAAAGCTTCTTGTGTGGATGTCAATAATGGTATCTTTGGACACAGTCTGGGTTTATATTTATTCCATATTCTTGATAACATGTTTTTAGGTAAGGATTCTTAAAATCTACATTTACTTTCACTTTGTCATAGCATAAGAAACCATTCCTTCATCCATACTAAACAACATGCAGCAAAATGCAGTTTAAGATTAAGTACCCCCAATCCTCCTCTTTCTTTTGCATCCTGTAAAATCTTATATTTTACTCTTGGTTTTTGCCCCTGCAGTGTAAACCTTGATAAATCTTTTTGCCATTGTTTAAAAGGTAAAAATTATCCTTCTAATTTTGATGCTTTTCTCTCTATGCATTCTGTCTGCTCTCCAAGCCAAATCACCCCTTTTCTGTGATTGGCCTATTTCTGGGTATCTCATTGTATCTCCTTGTGCCATCCAGCTTCTGCTCCTCTTCTTAAATAACTAGGCTGACCATATTTCCTTGAGACAAAAATGGGATACTGGGATGGCAAAACGGGATGGGGTTAAAGTTATGTAATATTCCGTATTCACAAAAAAGATGATAAAAATGTTATCTGCAGTAAGCTGGGAAGGTGCAGGAGGGGGAGGTGCAGCAATGGTTGGGTCCGGAGAGGCTGGTGCAGGGCTGGCGTTGGGTGGAGAGGTTCCAGGAGGGCTGAGGGCGGTGGGCTGAGGGGAGCAGCGGACTGGGACGGGAGGACAGGAACAAGGCGGCAGGAGGCTGGAGAAGCAGAGGGCTGAAGGCAGTGGCGAGCTGGGATGGGAGGACAGGAATGGAGGAGATTAGTCAACGGTTGTCCCCGACAACCTGTTCCTCTCTGGAGCACCCTTTTTAAAAATTTTCTTCCCGCCTTTTTGGCCTGAGAGCCAATCGGCTTCTTTTCCGACCGTCTTCCACGGCACTGATTGGCGGCAGTGACTCTTCCCCTTGCTCACTGCCAATCAGCTGTTCCTGTGGTTCCGCTCTAGGTTTCCTGCTGGATTAAGAACTACTGCCAATGGGTAAGTCAGCCTCCTTCTCAATTTCAATTTCAAATTTTTCCCGCTTTTCCCAATAACAGCTCCAACATTTTTAAAAAAACAGGACAAAATTGACATTTTAAAATGATGGGACAGTTGAGAAATGTTAAAAAAGGGGGACTGTCCTGTTTAAAACAGGACGTATGGTCAGCCTATAAATAACACAGAGTATTGTCAGCAAGTCACAGCCCTGAGACCACCAACTCTTGCCTGTGATGATCCTTTCCAGAACAGAGTACAAGATCCAGTAATTAGCTTGGTCAGGCTATTTATTTTTCACACAGATCAGGATACAATTTCTATACATTCTACACTTCTAAAGAGGTACAGTTTGCTTTAATTCTGAGAATTCAGAGAAACTAGCATTGGCACTGACTAACAGAAAAAGGGCATATACTGTATCTTTCCCACATAGAAAACCCAAGGTTGATTAACAACAGTCATTTCGAAAATAAATAACTGAAATAAATTTACAAGTAATAGTTTCCAGATGTGATGAATAACTTTTGATAGTACCTTAATTTTTGTCCAGAGTCATTAAAATCATAATTGATATATTCATCTGAAGACTGAAAAGAAAATTATGCCCTCTGGAATTAATATGTGCAACTGAAAAGAGTTCTATAACTGCATATTTAATAGGCCAGTTCAGAACCTTCAAAGAGATGCTTTTCAATGCACAGGAGCATGTACAAAAACATCTCTCGTGAATCTTTAAAATTACTGTGTCTTTTTCCAGGCTCATACAACTACTTTGTAAGCTGCTTCTGGCTGTTTACACATGTGTGTGCACACATGGCCATTTCGCTGTGTGCATCCCAGCCATTCCTGGTCACAATAAGGAAGTGACCTCCCATTGCCTTTTTCTTGGATTTTTTTATTTCCCAGTCTACAGCCCTGGGATCTCCTAGTGGTCTCCCATCTAAGTACTTAGCTTAGCTATTTGAGATCAGCCTGCATTATTTATGGCTTAGAATATTGTATAGATTAGACTGATATGGATTTCTTATTAAATTCTCCTTTAAAATCCATGGCTTAGCATGATTTATGAACCTAGGCACTTGGTCTCTCTCACACATCACTTTTCAAACAACTGTCTTTTCCCTTTAAGAGGAATTATGATCAAACCTTTATCCAGTATTGATTAAAACATGATGATACTAATGGGAACCAGATAAAGTTAATCTGAAGGTTGGAATATGTTTAGATTTCTGGTTTTAATTCCTTCTGCCAGTTCTACTCCTAACAGTAGATAAAATTATGGTTTTCCAAAATTGGAGAGAACCATTTGTGATCTCCCATGTGTGTTTTTCCTGTGAGTCATAACTGCCTGATTGAGCTCTAAAACAAGTGTGGGAGATTTGTGCCAAATGGAACTTGAACGACTTTTCCAATGACATTTAAAGCTCATGCAGGGAAGAGATTCAGCTTTTGAATAGGTAACTCTGTCTATTTAGTGTTTGCTGTTCATAAAGCGGGAGCTTATAAACCTCTTTCTAAGATACATTTTTATGTTTCACTTTCAAATTGAAGAGAAAATGTTTCTCTCTGAATGTACCAACACAACAGTTCTTAAAGTCGTGTCCTGTTCACTGAGCAGGAAAAGGTGTAATAACAGGGCAGATGAATCGTAGTCTGGAAGCTGTGCACAAAAGGGGAAGCAAAATTTGGCTAGCCTAAATAGGAATGTTTCTCATTCCATTTATTTGTTCCTTTCTCCTTCATCACAGGAAAAAGATTATATCCTACACACCTGAGCAGTTCCCTTTTAAACCCATGAAACTGTGCCTCAGGTTCAGGCGCTGACTCCTCTTAATGAAGGCTTTCTGAATGTGAATTAGCATTCCTAAAACTCAGCCATCAAGTCAAGTGGTGATAAAGACAGTAATTTGGTCCTTGGATAAGAATGCCAATTTTTTTTGCCCTTTTTTACTAACTGAATGAATGATGAATTGTTTGGCTAGATCCATAAATGGTATGGCTATAAACGGTATGGTTTTGACTTGTTTAGTACTCTAGCCAGGTTTATACGGGGTCCCCTAGAGGATCTGGTTCACATGGCAACTGGTGGGCCAAAAAAGTACTATACAACAATAAAACCAAGTAAAATAGATAATAATAATTTAAAGTATAGCAAACTTAGTAACTAAAATGCTATGTCTAAAACAGGAAAGGCCAGGTTTTCGCCTAGCCTAAAAGGAAAACAATGTCTTTAGCAGAAGGGCATTTCTGAAGCTGGTGGGCCACATAAGAAAGCACCCTGCCTCTCCCATGTCCTGACATCACACACCTCTCCTGCCCATGAGACACAGAGGAAGACCCTCCCTGCAGAACTTCATGTCTAGACAGGAACATACTGGGAGAGGTGGTCTCCCAAACATTTCAGTACTAAGCCACTAAGGGCTTAAAATGCCCTTTCTAAAATCTTGAAACTGGAACCAGTAACATATTACCAGCAGTGCAATTTTTTTGGTGAGGGATTAATGCAATATGTGAAAGGAGTTTCAGGTAACAGTCTGATTGCCAGATTCTGCTCTAGCTGCAACTTTCTAGGATAGACCAGATACAGCATGCTGAACTAGTCAAAATGGGATGGTACTTTGGACACGATGACCAAGCCCCTGGGTGGTACTTTGGACACGATGACCAAACCATTATGCCCATCAGGCATGGATGCCAACCTGAGCCTTGAGTGACCAAAATGAATCCTGAAGTATCCCAAGGCTTGCTCCATTAAGAGTCTGAGACCTGCCTAATTTTGGGTCTTCACCAATTCTAGTGCCCAGGATTTGCCTTCAGTTTATCGGTCTTCACCCAGCTCATTGTAACTGTTAAGAGTGGTCCAGCACCTGTAGTCCATATGGGCCATGATCATGTGAGCAACATGTATGCTCGATCTTAGATTGCAAAGAATATCCTAAATGCCTTCGTATGGAATGTGGGTGGAATTGTACTAAATATTGCTTTTTGGCAGACGCTGAATATTTTAGTTTAGCCTGGAGCACATTTTTTACAGCAGAGCTATAAACCTGTGAAACAATGTTTCTGTAAAGCAAAGGCAGTGATCTACAATAGCTGAAGGGAGACTTTATCGTTTGAAACATCCTAAAACTGCTTTGAATTACTCAGTGCATATTTTATGCACATAAATTGTAAAGCAACGCTAAGTTTCTCTGGCTCCTCCAGAGAGCCTGCTTTGAGTGACTGAAGACTGGTATTTCAGAAACTCAGCATAAATGTACTCACTTCAGAAAAATCACTTCTGGATGGATAGATCCAAAATCATCTGGTAAGGGACAAACCTCTTTCTAAAGAACATTATTTTGTTGGATGTCAAAAGGATTGGCTTTTGACTCAGAATAAAGTAGGTGTGACTGTGCATTCTTCTGTTAGATTTGCCTTCTTTAGAGTATGTAAAGATCCCTTTTTCGGAGAGCAACAAATTCTGCTGGGCCTTCCCTGCCCACAAGGGAGGACTAAATGTTCGTTGTAACAGAATACATCTTACACTGTAAATTGCAATTGTACACTTAAAGTTACAGCATCTCTCTCTCTCTTTCTCTCCCCCCGCAGATGAAATCACACAAACTTTCTCTAATCCATCTGTTTAGTTCACATTTGTCTTACTTGGAGTTGATTATGAACTTCCCTGAGAAATAAGATTCTTTGTTGAGTTTCTCCCTTAATAACAAAGGCATGGAGAATAACCATCCTGAATTAGTGCTCTGAAATTATCTCCCCCAGTTATTATAGGATCAGATACTTAGTTACAGAAAACTCAAAACTAAAGCATTCCCTCAAGATAGCTGCTCATTCTCTGCTTGAAGAAATCTGATGAAGAAGAACCCACCATCACTTTAACTTAGGGATATATAACTTCCTTGCACCTTGTTGTTGTTGTTGTTGTTATTTTAGGATTGGCTTCCACAGGCTGCAGGGAGTGTAGCCAGTGCTATCATGATGTCACTGAAGTAAAGAAGTCTCCCTGAAAGTCTCATCAAGTTGGGCTTGACTTCTGATGACTTCATGGATGCAATTTCCTTGGAAAAAATATGGACATGGTTTGTCACTGCCTTCTACTGGGATATTGTTTGAATTCCCAGTCTAGTCTACAGCCCTAGAATTCCCCGGTAGCCCTTCATCCAAGAACTAATGAGGCCTCAACCTGTTTAGTATCTGAGCTGACAAGGCCATCTAGCCATCATCCCCTGATGAGGTGGGTGGGTTGAAATATTGGTCTGTTTTTCAGAGATTTGGGCGGGTTAATGAACAAAACTGATACCTTAAGAAGCTTAACCCACCCATTCTGTGCTTTAAGTGTCCCCCACACAGATAACCTAATTTTTATGTTTTTACTTATTTAGCCACATTAGAAATGGAAACAGTATATTAAGCTTTCACCCATTTTTGCCCCTTATCCTCCCCATACCCTCAAAATGGAAAAAAAGAATGGAAAACGTGGGCCGAACCGGCCAGTCCAGTGGATATTCTGGGGGTGCTCTGAGAGCTGCAAAAGGGATTCTAGAGACTACGCATCCTCTAGGTAATGTTTTCATTTTCCTATATTTGGTGTTAATAAGTTGAATCGGGTTCAGCATTTTGAGACTGAGAACAGACTCCCGCATTTGCACTATCATTTCCCCAATAGTGTTGGGGAAGTTCACCTCTCTGCTGCTTTTAATATCTATATCACAAAAGCTGAGTTAGGACATCCCGAGTGTTGGAAGTCCTCTCTTCACTAAGCTCTTCTCTTTCACTTTTTCATTAGATTTAGGTGGAACTAGACAACCCATGACCTGTTGGGTCATCCTTTCAGACTGCTGGGTGGAGGAGGAAGCAAGGGAGTGTGCAAGTGGCTGGCATGGTGTGAGAGCAGAGGGACTGGCAGAGAGTGCGTGGATGGGGGAGACTTGACTGAGCAACTTGCGACCTTCCCTGCCAGGTTCCACATTGACTTTCTCCCTGCAAGCTTCCCAGGCAGAAAGTTGCAAGTCCAAAGCCAGCAGGCAGGTAAGTGGCTGCTGCAGAGTGTGGGAGGGAACAAGGGCTTCTCCATTGACTTGTGGGAAGCTGTTACAGAATGTTGTAAATAAGGATCATGTGACCATGGCTGACTGTGGCAGCATGTCGATGGCACTGAACAGCAGCACCGCAGTGGTGCTGAAATGGCAACAACTTTCCCAAATTTCATTCTCATGGGAGTAATGAGTCCTAACATTCTGTAAGCCCACTTGAGGTACCTTTGTTGAAAAAGTTTTGCCCTATGATGCAGTGTTTTGCCCAACTGAAGGTTACAAAGTATCAAACAGACACAAGAGTTTTAGTAGTATATAGATTCTGGGTGCATTAAATAAACATCTGGGATGAATAATGGAAAGGAGAGGAAAGAAAAGAACTTGAGCTTAATACTGATAAAATCAAGCCTGTAAATATTAGCTTAGTCTATACATCATATAAACCATACTGTAATTTGTTAGTTTGGGCTTAGCATATTGTATGAACCCAACTGCTATGGTTTATAACTAAAGTTTGTGGCCCAGCCAAGTGTGAGTTAGTGTCATGTGTAGGGCAAGGATCTCTATGACATGTCAAATTTTTTCTGGAACCTTTATTTGAATTTGTAAGTAAGTTAAAACATGTTTTAGAGTAATCTGGTGAGAATTAGATGCTTTTTATTTTGGCTGAAAAGTCATATTTTGACTTTTTAAAGGTGTTATGTCATATTTCTGCTTAATTGTGTAACAAATGTCATATTTTGGTCATATTTCAGTCATATTTCGGTCATTGGTAACCCTCCTGATAAGCCAGCAAGTTGGGGCCAGCAAAGAAAGTGAGAATTTGCCTGTTTGTTCGTTTTTTTTCTTTTTCTTATTCGCTCCCCAACTCAGGGAGGTATGTGTGTGTGTGAGAGAGAGAGAGAGAGAGAAAGAGAGAGAGAGGTGGAAACAAAGGCTTCTTCCCTGACCAGGACTGAAAAAATGGTGAGAATTTGCCTGTTTTTTCTTTTTCTTATTTGCTCCCCAACTCAGGTGTGTGTGTGTGTGTGTGTGTGTGTGTATGTGTGTGTGTAAGAGAGGGAGAGCAAACTTTTTAAAAATGACTTCAGCAGGCAGAGGCTTCTCCCTTGACCGGGCCTGAAAAAAAGAGTGAGAATTTGCCTATTTTTTTCTCTTTTTCTCATTTGCTCCCCAACTCAGGTCTGTGTGTTCGAGGTGGTAGAGTCACATGAGAGCTGCAGTCTGATTTCAACATGCCTAAAAGTAGATGTTCAGTGAACGTGAAATTATGGCATCTTGTTCAAGAATTTGGGGAACAGATTTTCAGTAGTGATGGTGATATTTTGTTTTGTAAATTGTGTGAAGTTAAGGTATCGGCCCAAAAGCGTTTTAATATTCAACAACATTGTGACACCACAAAACACAAGAGAGGTGTTGAAAGAGGGGTTAAGGAATCCATTCATGCCGAAGTGGAAAATCATTCCCTCAATAGAGGCGGAGGCCTCAGACATAACTTGTCCCCCATTTTTCATGCTGCTCTTTCATTAGCCCCCAGGAAGATTAAGACCACTTCACAAGTCTACCAGGAAGGCCACTCTTAACAATCCACTTGGGAATGAACAAGGGATTTAGGAGTAAGATATCCCAAAGACAATCTGCACCTCATGGCACAATTAACAAGCCATTCAGGTGTAGGGACAATGCAGCCTCCCTGGAAGACAGATATGGGGTCCCCTTAGCAACCTTTGTCCAGACTGAAGAAGCTGCTTGGATAAGCAGTGAAACATTTCAACCAAAAAGAAAGAAATTCAGTTGCCATGACTCAACCTACAGACAATTCCACCTGGATGACTGAGAATCTTCATCGACATTGTGACACTGCAAAACACAAGAGTTGTTTAGCAAGATTTACCTTCATTGAGAACAGGCAAGGTTTCCTTTTTGAGAGAGCTTCTTCTTCAACTGCAGGTTCATCAAATACCCAGTCAGAATTTTGTAAGGATCTCTGTACAATGATGGTTACTTCAAATATTCCCTTAAGGAAATTAGGTAGTGGTAGCCTCAGGCATTTTTTGGAAAAGTACACCAGTCACCCGATTCCAAATGAATCAACTGTGAGGAAAAATTACATCTCTGCTTGCTAGGAAGATGTGTTAGCAAAGATAAGATCTGCTGTTGACGACAATAAGATATGGGTTTCAATAGATGAAACAAGTGAGGTAAACAGAAGATATGTAGCCAATGTTATTATTGGCACTCTGAAATGTGACAAGCCTGGTGAAGTGTTTCTTCTAACATGTGAAACTCTACAAAAAGTAAATAATTCCACTATTGCTATGCTCTTTGACGATTCTATGAAATTACTCTGGCCAGATGGTGTAAAAAGTGGAAATATCCTTCTCTTTGTAACAGATGCCGCTCCATACATAACTAAAGCAGCCAAGGGACTTCAACTTCATTATCCAAAAATGATCCATATCGCGTGCCTTGCACATGGTTTACACAGAGTGGCTAAAGAGATTTGAAGCAACTAACCTGATGTAGGTAAGATAATTTCAAATGGCAAAAAAAATGTTCATTAAAGCTCCATGTCAAGTACAAAAGTTCAAAGAAATTGCTCCTACTTTGGCTCTCCCTCCCCAACCTGTCGTGACATGTTGGGGGACTTGGCTGGATGCGGCTATGTATTATTTCACAAATTATGCTTCCTTGCAGCGGATAGTTAAAGAATTTGACTGTTGTGAATCTTCCTCCATCAAGATTGTACAAGATTCCTTTTCTGAAACCTTGGCTGGAAACTTGGCATATATAGAATCTAACTTCAGTGGATTATCAAGAGCAATCACCCACCTTGAAACTGTAGGAATGGAACTTAGTGATGCACTGAACATTGTGAAACAAACTGAGAGTGATTTAAAGCAAGCAAAGGGGAAAGTGGCTGAAAAAAATTAGTGATAAACTGCAAAGAGTGCTGCAATCTAATCTGGGTTATTCAACACTTCGCAAAATAAGTAACATTCTAATTGGACTCGAAGCAACATTTGAAGACTTTGAGCCAGAATTTTCTCCAGATGACTTTGCTTTTTACAAATTTGTTCCTATAACCTCTTGTGATGTCAAACAGAGTTTCTTCAGATACAAGAACATACTGGTGAACAACAAAGTTTGAGTTTGATAACCTGAAGATGCACGTGGTCATCCAATGCAATTCTGCTGTTAATGAAAACTAATCCAGGGATGACAATTTACTCTCAAAATGTTCATTTGATTCCTTCAATACTAGCACTTCTGCACTGGAAGTGAATAATAATAGACCTTTTAATTTGTATGTCTCTCTGTGTGTGGGTGTGCATGTGTGTAAGCACAGATTTTTAAAAATTGGGTGCTAATTTCAGAAAAATTGTAAAGTCATATTTTTGCTTTAAAAGTCATATTTAAACAGTTTTAAGGTCATAAATGCTTGCATATTTCTAACATTTTTAGGTCACAGAAATCCTTGCCCTAGTCATGTGTAAGCATGTAAGTACAGTGCGTAATGTTGTGATTCATCTATGAAGGAATATTGGGTTTAGACTTTTGATGAAGTTGTGTTACTCCTGGAGGATCAAATTTGCAGTGAGTTTCTTATTAGATTTATTTAGTAAGATCTGGTTATGTTTATACGTAACCCAGCTGTTTAATGGGATTTTGCTCCTATCTCGTGGTGTCTGGATTTTTGCAGCCCAGATTTGATACCTCCTTTTAAACAAAAATTTCCATGAGCATTTTTGAACAGAATAATGTCTATTAATATTATTATTAATAAACCAGAATTATTAATATCCTGGCACTTGTTCCAGTTGTCCAGTTGGGTGATTGCTATGTGTCATATCCATGGTATTGCCCTTGAAGGTGACCCATACATGCAGACAAGGCAAAAATGGGATTGTTTAGTAAATGGAATTTATTTATTTATTTATTTTCTATTTATGAAATTTATAAAGTGCCTCAGTCTCAAAGTGGTTTATGTATGTGTCATAGTGTGCCAGATTTCATACAGCCTCACTGGCTCCCAGGCTACTGTGAGCTTGTTCAATGAACTCATTTTTATTCTTTCCAACCCAGTGGAATATTGGAAAGAATGTTGTAAAGAGGCTCAGGACTCAGTCAGTCAGTCAGTCAACAGGATAACTCTTCAAAAACAGAAAAGAAAGGGGCCAAATTTACTGTGGCAGGAGAGGCTGGCTAGAAAAAAGGGGTTGAATTTCAAAATCAGCTAGATCATGTTGGAGGTTTTGGCAAATCCAGCATGCCTCATGTAAATTAAGTTGTCCCACAAGGCAATTCTGAGGAAGCTGTTTGTTTGCCACTTCCACTTCCTCTTTCTCTCTTTCTCTTCTCCACCCAGGGGGAGGCAGCATGGATGCTGCTCTCTTCATCAGGACCATGTTCTTGGGCCTTGATGAGGGATTCTGCCCCTTTCTTTCACACACCTCTTGGCAGCTGTAGGGCTGAGAGTTTAGGGCAAACTATGTAATTAGTAAGAAAAGAAGAACAAAGGAACTTCATCTTTTCCCACCAAGATGGGTGTAGCAGAAGCAACAAATAAAGCTTCTTTTTACTTCTTAACCTAATGTGTCTAAGTGTGTGATTCATTATGCTTGGGAGGGCTGAATGTCTAAGAGCAATAACCTATATTTCTCTGGCATGCTCGTTGAAGCTATCTAAGATAATTTTCTTTTTCTGTCTCAGCTTCTAAGCTGTGTTAAGCTCTGCTCCATTTCAGTGGTTCTAGCAGGCTGCTGAATTGGCTTCAGATCAGACCAGGGATGTGGAGAAGAAAAATTCTCTGGGTGTATCCCCTGAATGCTGCTAACTGTGTAATCCTTCAGTCCACCTTCGTTCTGGTCTTGAGGCCCAGATTGGAGCTGCTATGGAAACTGAAAGCGGTGTGTGCCACTGTGATACAAGTTCTGCCCCTTTTTGTATGTGTAGGTGACACCACTTGTATACAAAAGAGATGAAGCCTCTGATGTGACAGCATGATTCTGGCTTTGCTGTTTATCCTTTCCCTTTATCCCTGCCTGTGGTTGACTTGGCTGAGAAGAATTTCAGAAGCCACATTCTGCATGCTTTCCCTATTTTAATTCCTTTGGGTTGGGCTACCTTAAAAACCATCTTCTCTTTCCCATACCTGCCTGGCTATTAAGGTCATGTTTGCAAAATCTTTGGGGGGGCAGTTTTCAGAGGTGATACTGGGAGTGATCTGGAAAAAAGAGCCTTTTCTAACATGCTCCCAATTTTGCCAAGTCTTTCTAAACAGGTTCACTTAGAGCTGATTCCTCAGGTCAGATAACCAGCTCTCTGTCAACTCAGCTTTGAATTTTTAATGCGTGATTTTCATCTGATTCTGTGTTTTTTCCTATTGCTCCTGGTTTTGTGCTACCATTTTAGAACATTTTAATTTTGTTTTAGTCATTTTATGGTAGCTCCTTAAATAATTAAATAAAATACCAGGAGTCCCCTAAGTGCCAAAGTCTCTTTCCAACTTCTGTATTTTGTTTGGGCAAATGCACTTATAAATTTTCCTTAAGCTTCTAGATGGCTTGTTATTAGTTTTTTTCCCCATTAAAACAACAACAACCAAAGATAAAAAGAACTAAATACCAAATTTTATTGAATTTAGTGGACAGAAACTACATTCCACTAAACGGTATCTAAGTTTCACCATCTGCTTTAAGTAGGGTATGGTATAGGCAATTAAAATTATGTCCTATATGAAATTTATGCTCATGTTTTCTTTATAGATATATGTCCATTGCAGCTTACTGAAAAATTGAGGAACAAGATATAAAGCTGGAAATCAATAAAGCAGATCAAAATTAAGCATTCTAAAACAAAATAATGAAACCAACTTTGAAAAATATCAGGTTAAATCCCACTTGCCCCATGAGACAAGTGGGATTTCCAGAGATACTAAAGATGGAGAAAGGAGGATCCTAATTCAGGAGAGCATTTCAAGATATTAGTGTTGTTGGCCAAATATACCTGCCAGCCAAAATTTCAGTGGTGATGGGACTAAACACTAACAACTCCAATATGACAACAAGTAGGTAAGCATTCTAGGATCTATTTAATGTATTTGCTGCTCAGTGCCTGAAGAAAGCTATTGTTAGTTACTGATCGGTATATACATGGTTAACCCTGGTTTGTCACAGAATCCAAACATTTGAGCTCCTTTTTAAACAGTAAACCAAAATGATTTACCAATCATTATTTGATGGGTTTACAAATCACATTAAGCCACAAACAAAGAAACCATATTATGGTTCACTGGGACATGTGAATCCAGCCTGGCTCTGACTGTATGGTGAAGTTTGCCCCATAGTGCAACTGGAGTTCTTTGCCCCAAGAGTCCATTGGTTTCCTCAAAATAAAGTAAGAATCAAATATTCTATTATTAATTTTAAAAGATATTATCTAGGAAAATATTGATAGTTGGAGAAATTTTCTGGATGTTTAGGATAGTTATGGATAAATTATGTATCCACAGGTTTAAGATTTTTCAAAGTGGGATTGAAATTTTAAATAGATTTATTGCAGAAAATGGGATTGTTTTCTATAGGCATCTCTACATACCTCTCTGAATTTCATCCAGAGACATTTATATCAAGGTTTTAGCCTCTTATATTTGGGCTAAATCCTGGGAAAAAAGCCATTGTACTATGTATGCAATGAAAGTGTTCTTCCTCTCTCCGAGATGTTCTTCCTCTCCCCGATGCATAGGTTTATTGAGGATGGGTGGGAAGGGGTTAAATGCTATGGCTGTCCTTACCCATTAGAGGGAATTCATACCTATCCCTCTTCCTTAATTTTGAGCTGCTGGTCTTTTAAGGGAAATGCTAGGCTGATAGCTTTGCAGCTCCTCCTCAATAAGCCAACTTAAAGAACAGGAGTAAAATGGACAAGAATTTTGATAATTCTGCCTTTTCTTCAGTTGGGATTGGACAAGGATGGTGCCATTGCCAATATTGGTTTATTGTTTTTTGTTTAATTTTGGTAATTTCTCTATGAAGTTGGGAAGGGTATTACTGTTGCTGCAGGACATCCAGCAGCTCAGGATGGGGCAGTGTTTTTCACAATTTGTTCACATCATTTCAAATTCTCAGAAGTGAAGTTGATCCCTACTAAGCAGTCTGAACTGCTTCTAAAGATTTGGAGAATGGAAGTAGTGGCGGCATAGAAGTGCCCTCTTCCCCTGTAACTGGAGAATGCCATTACTTAGTGATCTTAGCTAAAACCTATGCATGGTCTTTCCCTGACTTTGAGAATTAGTTAAATAATTTCTGTTCTACTTGACTTGGAATAAAATGACCAAAAGTGAAATTAGGAACTCAACACAGTCAGAATGCTGAAAAAGATACTTTTAATGTGGTCTCTAAAATTATATTGGAGTGAAATCTTTCAGATAAGTATCTTGCTGAGATAGTCCAATTAAAGTTAAGTATTAGTTTTGACAGTGTTAGCAGCTAAAACTATAGCTTCATGCTCTTCAGACCTCTGTTCTCGCTGTTTAAAATTACCTGCACACGAGGGAAGAAAATAAGGTTAAAGGATCAAAGCTTGCTTACCTAGAAATTTTAGCTTGGAAAGTGAGAGGCAAACCATCAAGTCAGCTTCCATTTATTAATCTATCCTTTTCATAAATCAATCCTTAAATTTCTTAATTCCTAAAATGTAAAGCACTGAAGTTAAAATTAACTTGACAATAATATATTTTCCCTTAGGCTTTAAGTATTAAAATTGTTGAACTGTTGAATTGTTCAGCAACTGAAAGCCAATAAAACAAGCAAACAAAACATCTAAGCTCATTCTGTGGTTAATTTTCTAGCCAGCAATAAAATTAATGCCAGAAACTTTCCAAACAAGAGAATGGATTAATGCATTCATTATCTCAATTATAACTCAAAGAGTAAGTCTCACTACTGTGTTTAATTACTGTGTAAAAATGGCTGAATATTGCATTATCCTTACAAATTGTATCAATACTTCTGTGCTTACAGCAGACCAAATAATCACCGCTTCAACATCAGACACACATTTGAACACAAAGCAGATGTAAGGATCTTGACTCCATTTATAAGATTTTTGTACATTTTTTAAAATTTATTTATTATTCAAATTTTGCCACCGCCCATCTTCCCCAAAAGTGGGACTCTGGGTGGTATTTTACCCATAATCCTGATCCTTTAATCAATGACAAAGAAGGGCCAGTTACAGATTAATGCCTTTTCACTCAGGGTTTGGTTACTTGTTATCCTGCTAAATCTGCATTATGTTAAATATTGTTGATCATGTTGGACTACCTACCTACCATTCATTTCCAACTCATGAACAGATGGAGAAATCATTAATCTAGTCTAAGGCCAAGAAACAGTAAACATGACAGCCAAACACTAAATGAGCATATCCAAGAGAACATTTCCTCTCTCCCATGTGAGTCTGTAATTAGGTACTATTGTGATTCTTCTTGAACTTACCACTTGGTATCACTGGAGACAAAATTATATATTTTAAAACACTTTTACTAGCATTTGACTTTGTTACAGCATCATCAAGATTTTGCCCTTTCCCTTTTAGGATTCATCAGGAAATTATAAATGGAACCTGGTCACAAATATTCTTGGAGACTTCTTTCACAAGCTATCATGCTGAGTTCAAAAGGGCCTACTATTAGTTTCTGTATTTTTCTTGCTTCATTTTCTCTTTGAATTCTGCCAAGTCCAGCCTCATTCTCCTTATGAGCTATAGATGATATATTAAATACACCCAATACTACCTTAGCAGAGACAGTGGACTTAAATGAAAATGGATGGGCTGGGAAGTTCTCTTATGGTAATCTGTTGATGAAGTTGATGGTCTTCCAGGTATGATCTTTTTTTGGTACATAGGAATGTGTGCGCCTTATGAATCAGATTATTCTCTGTTGTATACTGAAAGTGGCTGAAGCATTTCAGATTTTACTCTGCCTATCTAGAGAGACTGTGGATTGAACAAAGTGTGGGTTCTACCATTGAGCGACAGCCCCTCACTTCAATGCGTAAGAGAAAAACAGAGAGGAACTTTCCTTTGTCTGTTAAACACAGAGATGTATCTAATTAAGAGTAGGCCAGGTGAGAAGTAGCTGGAGAGTTTGTTGTTGTTTATTCGTTTAGTCGCTTCCGACTCTTCGTGACTTCATGGACCAGCCCACGCTAGAGCTTCCTGTCAGTCCCAGCTCCCCCAGGGACAAGTCCGTCACCTCTAAAATGTCATCTATCCACCTTGCCCTTGGTCGGCCCCTCTTCCTTTTGCCTTCCACCTTCCCTAGCATCAGCATCTTCTCCAGGGTGTCCTGTCTTCTCATTATGTGGCCAAAGCTGGAGAGACAGTGTATGAAAATCCTTCTACTCTACCTTTCATGGGCAAAAGGTGGAAAGAGATGATGCAGTCTCCAACAGAAGCATTCTGTGAATTGTTTTAATATAACAAAGATTATTACTTGACTGACCTATTATGCATCACATCTTAGGGAAGAAGTAAGAATTCTACTACCATCTGTTAGTTAAAATGTTTTGAATTACAAGGTTTGTAATATCTTGCCACTGGCAGTGTTGGCAAGAGCTCTTGGGAGCTGAAGTCCCAAACAGTTGGAAGGTACCAGATTGTTTATACCTGTTTTAGAGTTTCTCTTGGTAGAATACAATCTGAAACCAAGGATTTTTAATGCAGTTTTTATTCATACTTTCTATTTTCCTAAACAGTGTTGTAGTAGAGTGGAATAGACATGTAAGGATAGAACACAGAAGCAAATGAAAGCCACTGGTGACCATAAAGTGCTCTTAGCTTTCTGCTGGAGTGTATCTTTGCCCTCGGATCTGCTTAAAATCTATTACACTTAACTAGGGGTAAACTAGCTTTACCATGAAATAACCAACACATCATGTGTCCTCATATTATGGTGTATAAAGTATGTCACTGATACAAAAGCAGTTTTTTTTTCACCACTAGAGATTTATGTATTAGGCACTAAGCTGTTAATTAGCAGACAGAAGGTAAATACAACAGATACTTGAACATAAACAAAATAATATATGGACAAGCTTTAATACTGTTTCCTATTTTTTTTAACCTGGCATGAGATTAACATTTTATCTTACTCAGATTTCGCTGAAATGTTTAAATTTCTTTAATAGCAAAGATATGCTATACAAATATACCTTAAGATATCTTTGGGCTAGTAATATTACTTGTGAAATCTGCTGCTTTTGTATGGTTATCTTCCTTGTTATATTAGCACTATATATTAGCACTTACTCTCTCCTCACATGCATATGCAGAGCTTTGCCCATAGCTCTAGACAGATGCAGGAGTGATAGGTTGTTGTTGTTATTTTTTACTTGGAGTTGTAACACACACACACACACACAGTTTATTCATTGTGCTTCAGTGAAGTAGGAAATAGCTACTTCTGAAGTGGGAGAAAATAACTCATACAACCACTGAAATCTAACTGAATAAACATTAACATTAATGTACATTTGTGCACGTTACAGAAGATAAAAAAATAGATAAGAGTTCAAAGAGTAAAGGAAAAGAATGGGAGCATATGTGTTTATCATTACCCTCTGCCAGAACAAGGGGAACATAATGCACCATACTCCCTGATTCATCACAGATGGGTGCAAAATATTATGGGTACAAGCTATCCTCTGATTTCTCAAATGTTGATTACAAGTTTAAAACACAGTGAAAAGTTTCTAGTATTATTTGCTATCATCAGCCCATCTGCTTGTAGCAGAAATGGTTATTCTGCATGTCCTTTTCCCACCCTTGAAAACTTAGTGCACTAGCACAAAAACAAACCATTCAGCCCTTTTGTATTTTCCTGTGGAATTAGAGTAAAAAGGAGAGATGAATACATTCAAGCATAAAGTAGTTAGGATACAACATTTGAGACAGTAAGGATAAGGGTCATATTTGTAGCAGTCACATTAATATACAGGTAGTCCTTGTTTAGCAACCACAGTTGTGACTAGCAACTCAGTCATTAAGCAAAGTGGTTGCTAAATGAAACCATGACTGTGCTTATAATCTTACTTCAGCTTTCCTTTTATTTGTTTATTTATTTTTCAAACGTTGCCACTACCCATCTCCCCCAGAAGAGGGACTCTGGGCTGTTTACAATAAAGCTAACAAGTTAAAAACAATAACCATAAACAGTATATAAAATATAAATATAAATACAAATATAGAATATAAATATAAATATAAATATAAATATGAAAAATGAAAAATGAAAAATGAAATCCAGACGGCGGTAAAAGATCTAATTTAGTTCGTATGTATGTGGGGAGCACTCCAAGGCACCAGCCATCCCCAAGAATAACTACTCCCCTCCCCAAGCAAGGTGGCAGAGCCAAGTCTTCATTTTTATCCAGAAGGCCAGGAGCAATGGGGCTAACCTCACCTCCGGGGGAAGGATGTTCCAGAGGGCAGGAGCTACTGCAGAGAAGGCCCACCTCCTGGACCCCACCAGATGGAATTCTCTTACTGACAGGGTCTGTAACATGCCCTCTCCGCATGATTGGGTGGGACGGGTCGATGTAATGGGGGTGAGACAGTCCCTCAGGTAACCTGGACCCATGCCATGTAGGGCTTTAAAGGTCATAACCAACACCTTGAATTGGACCGGAAGCAAACTGGTAACCAATGCAGTTCACGCAGCAAAGGTGTTACATGTGTGTTCTTGGGGCATCAAAGATCGCCCACGTGGCCGCATTTTGGACCAGTTGTAGCTTCTGGATACTCTTCAAGGGTAGCCCCATGTAGAGTGCATTGCAATAGTCTATATGGGAGATAACCAGGGCATGAGTGACTGTTCAAAAGGCTTCCCAATCCAGGAAAGGGTGTAACTGGAGCACAACACGAAGTTGAGCAAAGGCTCTCCTGGAGGACTCCCAGATTCTGCACTGGGCCTGTCTGGGGTAGTGCAACCCCATCCAGAGCTAAAGATGACAATTTCCCAGATACAGAGGAGCCATTAACTTACAGCCACTCTGTCATACCACGGTTCAGTTGAAGCCTGCTGTTCCCCATCCAGACCCCCACAGCCTCCAGGCACTGAGAAAGGGCAGTCACAGCATCACTTACCTCACCCAGGACAGAGATGTATAATTGAGTATCATCAGCATATTGATGATACCTCATCCCGTGGTGACGGATGATCTCACCCAGTGGTTTCGTGTAGATGTTGAAGAGGAGTGGAGAGAGAACTGAACCCTGGAGCACCCCACAAAGGAGGGGCTGAGGGTCAGATCTCTCGCTCCCTATGACCACCGATTGGGACCAGCCCTCAAGGAAGGAGGTGAACCAGCGCAAAACCATGCCACCAACCCCCAACTCCCTGAGTCGCCCCAAAAGGATGTTGGTGGGTGTGGGTTCTTGTGCCTGTGCAGAGTTCCCAGAAGCCTCTTGGCATTGAGAGCTCAATAATCACGCCAGGTCTTTTAACAAAATATAAACTCTATTGATGTAACAAAGAACAAGAACATATTACTTCAGATTCCTGGAGTTAAAGTTTACAATACAAAAAGCGTATTGAAAGAATCCCCACCCTACACACAGGGCGAGCTTCTAGGTAAGCTTCCAGCTTGCAAAACTTACATCTTGCATCTGAAAGAAAGAATGCAGAGTTCAAAGTAGACAATTAATGATAAATTTGTATCTAGGCAACGGATATTTAGTTTCCTTGGCAACTCCAAACTCTTCAGCCTGGGACACAATAGTTGTGAACTATTGACCCTGCCAGTACTTAAGAATCTTGTGACTCATGCCTTGTGACTTTATTCCTCTTAACCATAAAACCAGAAATGCCAACAAAGGATACCATGGTCGATGGTATTGAAAGCTGCTGATTGGTCAAGAAGAGCAAGGATGGATGTACTGTACATGCTGCTGCTGCCAGAGATCATCCATAAATGCAACCAATGCCATTTCCATCCCATATCTGAGCCTGAAACCCAACTGAAAAGGGTCCAGATAATCGGTTTCATCCAGGATCCTCTGGAGCTGCAACACCACCACTTTCTCAACCACTTTCCCCAAAAAGGGGAGGTGGGAGACTGAACAAAAGTTGTCTAGTACAGCAGGGTCCAGTGACAGCTTCTTGAGGAGGAGGTGCACCAGAGCTTCCTTAAAGGCAGCCAGAAACATCCCCTCCCCCAAGGATGTATTTACAATCGTCTGGACCCAACCACATGTCACCTCCCGAGCTGCCTTCACCAGCCAGGAGGGGCATGGACCTAGTTGACAAGTGATGGTGTTTACAGTCTGGAGGACCCTGTCCACTTCTTCGGGTCCAACAGGATCAAACTGTTCCCAGATAACCAGGTAAGTACATTCCTCAGGCATCTCCACAGACCATGCAACACGCTTGGAGTCCAACTGGGAATGGATCCGAGTGATTTTATCTTGCAGATGCCCAGAAAACTCCTCTGCAAGGCCCTGAAGGTAGGTCACTGGGCCCACCTTTCCCAAAAGGGATTGAGTGACCTTAAACAGGGCCGCTGGGCAGCATTCTGCGGATGCAATAAGAACAGAGAAATATTGACATTTTGCTGCTCTTACCGCCACAAGGTAGGCCTTAATAGTGGCTCTAGCTTGTGTTCGGTCAGGTTCAGTCCTTGTTTTTCTCCAGCAACGCTCTAGATGTCTCTTAATCCTCTTCAGAACCCTCAACTCCTCCTTAAACCACGGAGATTGCCAGGTTCGATGGAACAAGAGAGGTCGCACAGGTGCAATCCTGTCCAAGGCCCCTGCCGCCTCCTTATTCCAGGCAGTAGTCAGGGACTCCACTGGACAGTGCTTTACCAACCTGCATGGATTGGCTGCAAAATTACTTTTTCATCACCATCGTACCTGCAAACGGTCACTAAACGAGGCAGTTGCTAAACAAGGGTTACCTGTATAAGGTTTGACAGTGATAACAAAGCATGTAACATAAAAAATCTGAGATGTCATGTGTGGGAACCTGATTTGAGAACTTTGCTACTCCAGAAAACCATTTTCAAGTGAAAACGGTGTTTTCCCTGCTGTAACACTGAAACATTGTAGGTGTGGTAAGAGATCTAATTATAATTTCTGCATGAAAATAAGATTCAAGGTAAAATGAAGCTTCCATTCATGCTGTGGGACTTCACTGACTCCAGAAGATTAGGCAGCCTTCTGGAAAATATTTTGAGATTGTTTGCAGAGCTTTATGGGAAAGGGGGAATAAGTGACTTCCAATCCATCAGCAGAAATTGTTTCGATAGAAAGCACCATGCCATTGGTTTGCATGCTTAATGGTCACTATTGTGGGAGAAGGGTGACCTGCTTTTGTTGATTTAATACATTCTATATAAATTTAATTCTTCTATAGATGCATACATAACTGTCAAAATGCATACATAACTGTCATTCTCCCTTTTAGAAAGTTATGGTAAAGGGGCATGAGAGACTTAAATAACATTTACAGTATCTATACTGTGTGCATCAGAAATGACCATATGTCATGCGCTGCCTGCCTCTGAATAATACTCAGACACTGGTTCGATGGATCAGGCTCTGGTTTATTCACAGCGCAGTTACAGCGTCGGAAGAAAAAAGCTGAGAGTGACAGGAGCGCGCCGGTGCGGGGTTTAAATACCCCGCGCCGGTCAGCGCCCCCTCACTCGCGGTCACGTCACCCCCCTTTGTCCAATACGTTGCCCTGCCGGTGGGTGAGAGGTTGTGAGGCCCCGCTGGCGTTCCGGGATCGCCCATCATCGGGTTTTCTATTCATCCGGTGATTGCTGTCAGCTGGGCGATCCCCGTTGTATTGGCGCTGATGGCTCGGGTGTGCTCCGTGATCCGTTTAGTTATTATTTGTTGGCCGTTAGTCGTTGTGAGTTGATGGCTGCTTATCTTGAGCCCCTTCTCCTGTTTCCTTGCTATTGTCATGTGTGCCATTGCGCTGATGACTTCAGCTCAACGGCACTCATGACACCATATAAATCCCACCTTGTTAATATGATCAACATAAGCTTTCATATCTACTGAACTGAACGCTTCAATTGAAGAAACACCAGAATCCAAGAGCAGAATTCAAGGTCAGCCTGCAGCATTCCAATGAGCTTCTTTTCAAATTCATTTAACATCTCTTCTCTCCTGTTTTTCCCTCGGCATGGGTACAACAGTAGCACATGACATATTTGTATTCTGCTTTGGAAGAGAGCATATTGGATTTTTCTCACTCATCAGTCATGCCCTGAAGGTTTTTGGATCATTAATGATCAATAGATCAGTTTAGATAAGAATGATAATTCTGGCAATTGAAAAACTCATAAGCTTCTCCTGATGGGTTTAGGCTTCTGAGAACAAATTAATTGGCAGCTTCATCCTGCCCTAGGTAATTTTTCTTAATGACAAAAGGTGCTGTTTTGAACAGCAAACTTAAAAAAATAGAAATCTTGGTCTTTACAAACTCCTATAGAATGGCTACAAAAAGCACTGTAAATTTTAGTGGTTTCTGGCAGACAAAGCTTTTGGAAACATTCACTGAAAAACTATGGCTGTCCTAATGTTACATTTTGTATTCCATAACATAAGAGGAGCATAGGAGCATAATTTTCAGCAAGCAAGAGGAGGATTTTCCTCATTTTGCTGCCTTATTACTAATCTGACAAGCAAGAATGAAGCAGGGGAAGGTCAAGACAAGGCAGTTTGCAATGAATGAACACGAGGCAGGAAAAAAAATCAACTATAGCTTTCTGATAGAGACACTTTCTCTCTTTCTGTGTGTCTATATATTCTTATACTGAGTCAGTCTTTATTCATTTGTTTGTTGTTGTTTTGTTGTTTATTCATTTAGTCGCTTCCGGCTCTTTGTGACTTCATGGACCAGCCCACGCCAGAGCTTCCTGTCGGTCGTCAATACCCCCAGCTCCCCCAGGGACGAGTCCGTCACCTCTAGAATGTCATCTATCCATCTTGCCCTTGGTCGGCCCCTCTTCCTTTTGCCCTCCACTCTCCCTAGCATCAGCATCTTCTCCAGGGTGTCCTGTCTTCTCATTCATTTGCTTACTTTATACTATTAAGTGTTTTAAACAGCAGACTTTACAAGTCCACCTTGGACAGTTTGCTCAGATGCCACCAAGTTGGACTCAGAGCCTTGTGGCTGCAAGAATAATTGCTTGCCATCTTGCCTGGACTCATATTTCTCATATTCCAGTATGCTCTTTGATTCAGTCCATTCACCTTTTTCTTTCTCTTCTTTGACTTCCCTCAACCTTGTCAAGCCTAATATTTTTTCTAGCCTGTCACCTGTTTGAATCAAGTTCCTAAACCATGTGAGTTTCTGCTTGTGAGCAGTGTCTCAAAGGAACTAGCCTTTATTTGGTCTTTCTTTTACTGATTCTTCTTCTAGTCCATGGTGCGCTTAGTAATCATCTAGAAATCCATAATCCTAAAGTATCTTCTCTTACTTTTTTTCAGTTTCCAACTCACAGCTGTATTTTACCACTGGATAAAGCATTGCTTTAACTATTCTTCCTTTTCATAGAAATATTCTTATCAATTTTAATTTTGCATGAGTTTGCCATGCCTTCCTCCCTAGGATGTATCTCCTCTTCCCTTCTTTCTTGTGTGTTCTAACTCTATTTCCTGTCCTTTATTGATCGTGTAGACTATAATATGCCTACTAAGGCTATCCATAGCTTTAAAGGGGTGCTAAATTTCAAAACTGTTTTCATCAAGGCAGCCCCCTTTTGAAATAAAGCACCAAATCAAAGTGACTCCCCTGGACTGAATTTTTAGTTCTGAGTGGCAGCACACTTTGAACTGCAAAATGCAAGGGTGCTTTGTGTATGCACAGAGGGCTCTTTTCTCTAGAATGAATCAGGCAATTCAAGCACATTGACCTGATCAGATATGTTGGTTTGAAACACAGCAACTCACTTTTTTGTTATGGAAGAACCATTTGAATCAGATTGTTTTGATGGTTCAAATCCAAGCCAGTCTGCACACCCCTAATAGCTCTACTTGTCATCCAAGGGGTAGGCACTGCCACCATCTTTTACCCCCCAGGAGAAGTAGCCATCCACTGAATGGTTCGTATTCTTTTCAGCAAGACACTCAGACTAATCCGTTAAAACATAACACCTAGTGCTATTTCACACTTTTGGGTTTCCTCACAAGCCCTCATTTCCATGGGGAAAAACAGTGACTAGAGAAAATTACTACAGGAATGCTGGACAAAAAATGCAGGTTGAGCCTGGGAAATGCTCAAATTAACCTTCTATTCCTGGGCTTCTCAGGGTCTTTAGAGGCCCTAGTTTGAAGAATACAGCATTCTAGCAAAATTCTGGCATCCATCTTCTATATTTAAGCCATCACTGTGTGACAGGGTTTGGAGTATTCATGAAATCAGACCTGTGATCTGTTTTTAATGCCAGAGCTATATTTTGGCTAAAGGAAATGTAGAAAAGGAATTTATAGAATACAGTATGTGCAAAACAGCCCCTGGGTCCAACAAGCTTCAGCAGCTTCATGTAGTTGTTAAATAAGAATGGGGAAAGGGTAGAGCCCTGAGACACCCCACAAATCAGGGGCCTTTGTTCTATCTCTCCTCCCCTATCTATACCGATTGGAACTGGCCCAGAGAAAGAGGGAAAACAGCCATAGTACTATACCCCCCACTCCCAATCCTCTGAACGGGCCCAGGATATCATGATTAATTGTAAAGCCACTGAAAGAGCAAGGAAGACCAGGATAGATGCACTATCCTCATCCTATACCTGCCAGAGATCATTGACAAGTGTGATCAATGCTGTCTGAATACTATGATCAGGTTTGAATCATGACTAAAAAAGGTCCAGATAATCTGCTTCTTCCAGGGTCCTCTGGAGTTATAAGCCAACCACCTTCTCAACAACCTTCCTTAAGAAGGGAAGGTTAGAACGTGGATGAAAATTGTCCAGATACATTGGGTCCAGCAATGGCCTCTTAAAGAAAAGGTAGACAACCATCCCTTTCAAGCTGTATGGACCACCTTTTCCCTAAGAGAAGCATTCACCACCACGTGGACCTGAACACATGTCACCTCCCAGGAGACCTTAATCAAACAGGAGAGATAGGCATCTAAAACAAAGGTGGCCAAACTCATAGCTCCAAGACCCTCTCTACTTCATCATAACTAACAGGTTTGAACTCTTCCCAGATAACCAGGCCAGACTGTGCTTCAGGCAACTCCATAGATCTACTGACAGATTCTGAGAGAATCCAAACAACTTCATCTCCCAGAACCCTAGAATACTGCTCACAATGGTCCTGCAAATGTTCCTGCAGCCCTTCCTTAGGAGGGACTGGGTTACCCTAAACAAGGTCACCAGTTGTGATGGAATGTGAGGGTGACCTTGGGGAAGAGATGCTCCCTATGGAATGATCAGATGAAAGGAAGTCCACAAGAGGGTAATGGTCTAAAGAAGAAACCTAGAAAAGACCTGCCCTGACCCCTCAAGCGATAAATAAGGGCAGAAGATTTGTATTTTCAGACTTGCAAGAACGTTATCAGCCCTTCCAGGTTTCCAGACAGGAAGCACAACTAGACATACTAATTCTACTTTGCTGTAAGGCTACATTAACAAAATCTTGCAAGTTGCTTAGTATGTTCCCAGAGGGGTCTGCAGAGTCTGGTCAAAAAACTCAAAATGGTCTTTGCGATGGTACAATTGAAGCTCTGCCTGTTTTTTATTTGCAGACACCCTTCAGGCATGATCTATACAAAGACCTTGTTACAGTCAGTGAAGCAAAGGTTATCTCTAGTATTCTCTTGCTCTATTATCTGTCTTACTTTATTCTTTTGCCTTTTCTGAAACCTACCTGTCCATTTAGCATTTTTGTTTCCACGCATCGTTCTATTATTCTTTGCAAAATCTTAAGCAATGCTTAGGAAAAGAGTTTGATCATTTGCATGCTATCTTAGATCTTCCTTATTGGCTAGAAATAGTACACCATTCTTTCCCAAAGTCTTGTTCCATATTTGTTGACATAGAACTGTTAGCATTGTAGCTGCCTCCAGTGCAGGTTTAAATGGTTAAATGGGTATTTCATCTGCACCTAGGTTTTTTGACTTGACAGCTTAGTTTATTGCCTAATGTGCCTCGCTGTCTAATGGACTCAGTTCCTGACTATATTCTTCTACAAATGTTTCTATCATTCTACAATTCCAATTTAAAGGGGTTTGGTAGAGTCTTTCCTTTTTCCTTTAATCAAACAATTAATTTTATTTATTTAGTGGTCTATATAACCATTTTCAGCAGGCCTCCTCTAGATGGCTTGACCAGATGAGCAGAATCTCATTTACATCTATTATCTCTTCCGTGACTGAAACTGGAATCTTCTGCATGTAAATATATATGCTATAATATTATGTATGGTTCCTTTTCTGTTGTTCAGATGTTTTCTTAACCATCTTTCATCCACCAGAGTTTTCAGGCAGTTAATAAAGCATGCAAATGATTGATACAAACATATAAATAAAATACAATAGAATTAATAAATGCATGCAAGAGTATTTAATGTAACAATTAAACAAAACTAGATGATGCATGCAGTTTTCTCCATTTAACATCTGCTCTCTTCATGGACCACACCAATAAGGCAGATCTATAATGAATACTTATTTGTGGCTTTTTAGGACTAATTAGACAAAATCTCAGATAAAGCTTTCCGTGGTGTAAAAGGAAATGGGAATATTGCTGTAATGAAGCCTATTAAGCCGCTCGGTAAAACAAAAATCAGCAACTTTGGCTCATAAAGTTCATGGCCTTGACTGTTTATACACTAATACTCAGAGTATGGGAAATAAACAAGATGAGCTGAACTCTTACATAGGAAGGCTAATATAATTTGATAAGTATAACAGAGACTTGATAAGTCATTTCCCAGGACTAGAATATAAAAACTGAAAGATACAATCTGTTCAAAAGAAACAGAAATAATAGGGGGGTGGGGGCTGAAGTCATACTGCATGGTAAAAGAATGCATGCCTGATCAGAAATCCAAGTCAATGTGTGTGAAAGGGGCATCTGAATTAAAATAACTGGAGGAATGAGTAAAATCCATGGTATTGTTAGAGTCTGGGATCACCTGCCCTGGATTATACTTTCAGAAATTAAGTTACCAGTTGATTAATTAGGCATGAAGTAATAATAATGGGATGAGCCAGTGTGGTGTAGTGGTGAAGGCACCAGGCTAGAAGTGGGGAATCTGTGAGTTCCAGTCCTGCCTTAGGCACTAAGCCAGCTGGGTGACCAGTCACTCTCTCTCAGCCCGGGGCAAGAGGCAATGGCAAACCACCTCCGAAAATCCTTGCCAAGAAAACTGCAGTGACCTGTCTAGGCAGTCGCCAGAAGTCAAGACTGACTCGAAGGCAAATCATCATCATCATCATCATCATTAATTACCTGAACATTTGTTTGGAGTCAATCACTGCTAAGCAAGGTCCTTTCAGGAAATCCCTGACCTTTGTTGTTAAAATTTTTCTCCTTCAGAGAGCAAAGGAAGGCACAAGAGGATCAACTGTCCTTGAATTGATACTAACCAATAATTAAGAATTGGTCAAGGAAGGGAAAATAGCAGGTATATTAGGAGAAAGTGTTTGGGTTATGCTAGAATTAATGATTTTAAATTAAACAAAAGCTGAGTATAGGTGAATGTATACTTTGGACTTCAGAAAAAAATATTTTTAATAAACTCAGAATAATGACAAGTATGATCCCATGGCAGGAAAAGCTTGTCAGTGGCAGGTCCTATTTGTTTATTTATACACATACATATACTGTATATGTTAATCACTCCACACTTACAACTCTGGGTGGTATACAACAACACAAGAACAAACCAAAGAAAATGCAAGTAATAAAATAATAATGAAAGAAAACAAAAATAGACATATATAGAGGAATAGCTATATGCTAATCAGCTAGAGTTGAAGGCTCATTGAAAAAGGACTTTATTTTTACAATTTTGTTGAACAGGAAAAGGAAGGAAACCTCTGGGCCTCTGGGAATCATATGTTCCACCACACTGGGACTGCCACAGGGAAGGCCTGCCACCTTGTCCAAGTTCCATGAGCCTTGCAAGGAGAAGGGACTTTCAGTAGGACTTCTCAAGATGTCCAAACCAGATGAGTTGAGTTTTTAAAAAAGGAGATATTAAAAGCACAACTGCAAATAATGCAAATAACTGCAATGAGAAAAGAAATGAAGGACGACAGAAGAAGTCAGTATGATTACACAAAAAAGGTTAGTGAAGATCTGAAAGCAAACAAGTTGAACAGAGCATGGCTTTTGGAGAGGTTTCGAACAAGCACTGGCCAGAGGAGGCATCTATATTTTCTCCTGGGTAATGAAGTAACATGTTGCATCGGGGTGTGTGTGTGTGTGTGTGTATGTACGTGCGTGTGCATGTTTGCTTTCCTCTTGTGTTACATTATTGTGCGTTTGTGTATATGTGTACACTGGGAAGTATGAATGGCTACATACACTCCATTTTGGGTCGTGCAAGGGGGCTTAGAATGAAGTCAGCAGCATTCCAGGCTTCCCAACTGCCTCTCCCATGGCTTTGCTCCACAGACCCAAGCCATATTCAGCCCATTTTTCAACCTGATCTTTCTTCTGCTGGCTTCTTACATAATTTGGTCCCATTCTGTTCTGTTTGGGAAGAGTTATCTTGCTGACAGACAAACGCCTGTCCATAATTTCTCTTTCATTCCACCAAGTTGGAAAAAATAATAAGGAAACTTAAGAAAGTGGAAAGAGCTAGGAAGAGTACAGGCTAGTAGCCCAGAACTGTTGAGCTATGCCAGTACCACTGAATGTGGTGAAGTTGGCAAAATACATGAACAACCAAAAAGAGCTTACTGAGATATATTCAAAATAGAAAGAAAAGACTCAGCTGCTCAAGGAAGATGGCAAAATGAGTTATTTTACTCAAACTTCTCCAATAAGAGGGGAGGTGTTGTACTGCGTGAAGAACAGAATGAAGGAATCTGGAACAGGCTGAAGCCTGAGTTTGACAGAAAAATGCAAATAGAATATCAGTTTACTTTGAATGAGTTTCAATCACCAGCTCTAGATGAGTCACATCCTAGCCTAATGAAAGAATTTGCTTATGGTGTGCTGAACTTTTATATGTTTTCTTTGAGAAATCCTGCAGAATAGGAGAAATGCTAGATAATTGAGGAGGGGGAAAAGAAGGAAAGGGAGAAGGGGATTTCTAGTCTGCCTTACTTGATGCCTGTGAAGATTCAAAAGCAGATCATGAAGTGATTGATCTGTAAGCAACTTGAAACCAAGGTGGTAATTAGTGAATTCAGCATGCCAGACTAACCTTATCTCAGTTTTATCAGATAGCGTCCATGGTGGATTGTAGGCATTTTGTAAATATAATGTTCAATATTTTGTACAATATAATATTTCAGCAAAGCATTTGACAGCGTACCTCATGATATTCTGATTAGAAGCTAGATAAATGTGGGTTGGATGGCATGACAATTCAGTGGAAAGCTCCAAGAGGGCTCATCAATGGTTCCTTGTCAAATCTGAGTGAGCTATTGAGCAGGGTTCCATCCAGGAGCTAAAGGCTTAAATGATTTTTCCAACTCTGTAGGGCCCTTCCAACTTTCTATGATTCTATGGTTGCTAGCTTTTGAAGTTTGGCCAAAATTAACATCCTAACATCCTAACCATGTACAGTAAATAAAATAATGAAACCCTGTAGAGAAAGCACTAGACCTTTTTCCTCACTAATATCTGTCATAGAACTACATACTTTTACAATTCTTGGTATTAGGAAGGGAAGCATTTTGCTCCACAATGAATTTATGAATAAAAAGGAGGGGGGGAAAGGTAAAGTTAAAAATTCCCTCTGGTTGAACGCAACCTCTAGTGACTATGTGGAGAGGTAGTTTTCTTTACCAGCAGTATGGAAGTTGTTTGCTGTTGCCGTTTTCTAAGATTTTTAAAAATTTCCAGTCTGGCTTATAGCCCTAGGATTTCCTAGTCACATCCCATTCTAGTACTGTTTAGATCCAACCCTGCTTAGCTTTTTGAGAACATCTCAAGATGGCTAGCTGCTGCCATCTACTGGGATTTATAGGGGATGGACAATTGCAAATGGCTTCTCAGCAGTAGAGGATATTAAATATACCTGGAAAGAGGATTGACTCCATATATTTGGAAAATACAAATTTGAAGAATCCAGAATAATAGCACTGAAAAATGTACATACTCAGTAGTAATAAATACTGATAATAAGCCACTCTAAATATTTTCTATAGAAAGGCAACATACATACATACATACATACATACATACATACATGAGAGTCAGTTTGGTCTAGCGGTTAAGGTGCTGGGCTAGAAACCAGGAGGCTGTGAATTCTAGTCCTGCATTAGGCATGAAAGCCGGCTGGGTGACCTTG
Source organism: Candoia aspera (assembly GCF_035149785.1). Classification (NCBI taxonomy): domain Eukaryota; kingdom Metazoa; phylum Chordata; class Lepidosauria; order Squamata; family Candoiidae; genus Candoia; species Candoia aspera. Next base: position 250,268,229 of record NC_086153.1, on the reverse strand, counting down.
GGCCAGTCCTCTGTCTCAGCCCAACTCACCTCACAGGGTAGCTGTTGTGGGGAAAATAGGAGGAGGAAGGAGTACTAGGTATGTTCACCGCCTTGAGTTATTTATAAAAATAATAAAGGTGGGATAAAAAATAATAAATAAATAAATTTGTAAGTGCATTACAGATGCAATGGAAACATCACCTAATGTAAAATTTGATGGCTATGTGGTTTTCTCTTCAGGCTAAATAACTGAGATGTTTTAGAGGTTTTTAAAAACTAGTAAATTATCTAGGGATTTCATGTTTTCATATGTGGTGAATTCAGATGTTTCTCTATAACCCAAGATGAATAGTGCAATTTTCAGCTAGGTCAAACAGCCATTATTAATTGTGTGAAATTTCTGCATTGGTAGAAGGAGAGTCTGAACATCCATTAAACTGCTATTTATAATGTCTGTTACTTTCCAGAATTTATCATAGGGTCTCCAAAATTAAACTGCACATAATCAGTCTCCTTTCTTCCAATGCTTCAGTTTTAATCTTATAGAATTTCAAGGTATCTTGCTGTTGGTCATCTTAATACTTCATCAGAATAGATGTGTCATCAGATTTTAGTTTCAGTCTAAAGGAAAAATATGAAGAATGCTTGCATTTTGGTTTCAAGAGATGAAGATAATAGAAACAATAAAAAGCTCTGTGGGCTGTCAGATTAAATGGAGAATTCAATTCTTTTTCTGCATCTTTTCACCATCTAGAAGTAGATATGACTGTAGAACTCAAATCTTCTCAATGAGCTGTAAGCTGATATGTCATCCTGAAAATCAAGTAACAGGTGATCTAAAATTAGTCTTAAATTCAGTCTTCAGATGAAAATCATTATCTGCATTCCGGATTTGGGTATATAATGGTTTCTTTTGCTCAGTTCTTCAAGCCATTTAAAACACCCAATATGAAGTCATGCTGCTTGACATTTGATGTAATATGGTCCCAGGAACTGTAGGTGGGGATTGCTTTAACTCACTCAGAACCAAATGGAACGATCAGAAGGAGCAGGTTAAATGCTTTGGGATTCACTGTCTTGAAGGTGGCACCTTCTTTATTAGCATTTCTGTTAGCTATCAAAACCTCTTTTTTCTTTTTGCTATGTTTATGGTTTGGTTGGGTTTTTTTTTAGGTCACTAATCTTTGATTGGTTCTTTGTTTCAAGAAGAGGCTTAGCAATATGGCCGTGGGGAAGAGGATGTCATAGAGGTAGTGATTGTGCGTCCTGGAGCTTGTTGTAGATGTATAAAGATATTTACCTGGTAGCTTTTCATGACTGGAAAATTAGCTAATCTGATCTATAGGAACTGCCTGTTAGGGTTAACTGCAGTCAGTCTAGAAAAGGAATTGCAAAAAGACATCCATGGAAAGAATTACCTTCCAGTGACATAAAATCTTTCCAATAGACTACGTTACATCCATTCCATTCCATTACTAATTTCTAATTTCTTAGTACCCAGGAAAGTAAAACTTCTCTTAGTGATAACAGAGCTGGCTGCAAAAATCCAGATAACCATGAGATAGAAGCAAAGAGATACAGAAAACTCTCTCTGTTTCCATCTAGTGTTCACATGGATTTTTGCAGCCAGATCTGCAGCTCTATTTCAGTGTCAATAAAACTTAATAAAGATTTCCTGTCCAGATTAGTGCCTTCAGCTATAATGCAAGTATAATCAGTCACCCCGACTGTATTTACAATGTCATTTACTTCTGTAAAACCATTTGGACCAAATCACTGCCTCAAAAAATACTTCTTGTTGCTGATGGATTTCACTTTGCCAATAAGTTACAACAGTGTAAATCAGTTAAGCCAATGCAGTTCTACTGCATTTGAGTGAGTAGTAAATCAGGTCTCATTATATCCTGAAATAACTTGGTTTCATATTGACAAAAGAAACAGGAATATCTACACAAGTGAAATTAGAATTGTAAAATGATGGAACCACCAATGAGAGTTTTCAAACAGCAGCACAGTAGATAATGACACCCAAGGTTAAAATTGGCAATATAAAAATGATGTTGTGTACTACAGAGCCAAAGCATTATTATTTACCTTCAAGTTTACTCAAACAAATTTAAAACATATCTAACTCAATTTAATATACCTCCAGAGTAGATCTATAATTTATGTACCCAAGTTGCTCATTGTTTATTAATTATTACAATTTTTTTTACTGTAAGTTAACGAAGTGATTGCTGATTCACTACTATTTTTCTGTACTCCACAGGGTCAAGCTGTCTGTGTTCCCATTCCTGCTTCCATAAGGATGGTGATGGTGATGGTGATGGTGATGATGGCAAAAGAATTAGAGAAAATATAAAATATAGAGATCTGACAATTAAAATAGGCAGATTATGGAAAAGATCTTGCAAAGCCATTCCTATAGTTATTGGTGCATTAGGCAAAATATCAACAGATTAAACAAAAATTTAGAGGAATTTAATATTCTGGCTATATCAGCTGCAGATTTACAAAAAATTCACTTGGCTGGGCACATGTTATGACATTACTTGGATAATTTCTAGGTTCTGGGCTGGAACTTTCCAAAGAACACCAGTGAAATATGTTTTTTTTTTTTTTTTTTGGTACTGTGTTATTTCTTGATGAATACAAGATAATGAAGGACGAGGAGGAGAAGGGACTTTCAAATACAAGCCGATAAGCATTTAGCCCATAATAAGCCACACATGACAGAAGTTACAAAGAAACAAGTCTAGGTAATTTGACATTGCAGGAATTGGAGATAGAAAGGTCAATGAGAAACAACTAGAAAAAATAGAGAACTATAAAGATCTTCAGATAGCGATTGAGCGAATGTGGAAAAAGTCATAGTAGTGCCAGTAGTGGTTGGTGTTCTTGGTGTCATACTAAGAGATCTGGAGAAGCACTTGGACACAATAGGAATGGATAGAACCTTTGCTTATTGTTTAGAAAAAGTTGTATTACTTGGAACAGCACATTTATTATGACAATATCTTTAACTATCCGAGATCCTTGGGAAAAAAATTCTCAACCTTGTTGGAGACAACAATTCCAAACATTCTGAATCAGCATAGAATGTAGGTAAGAGAACTGTGGCTGGAATAAAATCTGCTCTTTGAAGTTGCATACTTGGTGGAAGAGAATGACCATCCCAGATAGGAGTGTACTGATCTTCAGTCAAGGGTATATGATAGCTGTGTTCCCCTGCTAGAACCTCCAAACAAGCTCAGATCTGCTCTTCTGATTGTGAGAATAGACTTTCTGGAAACTCAGTTACTCAAAAATACATCATCCCTGAACCAAAAGGAATAGAAGTAACTCATCTACATCACCACCACCATCATCATCATCTACAGTGTAAATCAAAGCTATCTTGGCTTCTTACACATCTTCCTAAAACAAAATATGGGGTCAAAATTCAGTCAGTAAAAGCCCATTACTTGTGGAGATCAGACAGCTAATAAAAGGAATGGACAGAAGACACCAGTAAGGATTAATGACAAATATGAGAGATTGAAACCCAGAACATCTGAACGTGGTCTTCCCAGTAAGTTGTTGAAAACAACATTGAGGCATGACCTCCATGGGGCTAGATGCCTATCCAGGGATCAACATGGATTTCAAAAGAACCCCTGAAAGGGATTTGAAATGGAGGCTATTTCTTTGGGCACAAGCAAGGGCCAGATCAGAAGTATGATTATAGTGGGTACTTTGTAGGTGAAATTAAAATCTCTTCGAGCATATTGGGAGAGTTGGATTATGATTTAAATGAGCACTAAAGTAGTGCTACCAGACCTGTGCTGCAAAACTCAAAATGACTGCCAGATGACAGCAGTGTTAAATAGGTTTTTATGCTTTTAAAGAGGCTGCCATCTAGTGATAATCTGGATTTTTGTAGCATACATTGGGTAGCAGTCACTTGAAAGTTCATTAGTTATTTATTGACTGATGAAATGATTACTTGAAGGCTCATTAGCTGTTATTAATTCACAGATGAAATTATTATCTTGTAACTGAGTGTTTGACTGATTAATAAATCAATAATGTATTGATTTGTAGCTGAACAGAACAGTTAACATTTCTATTATGGAAAGAAGAATTTAAAGATGTTTGGGGCTGTAAAGTCCTTACACTTTGGAAAGGAAAGAATGTCTGTGAAATATATAGCCTATTCTAGATGGGTGACTGGTTCTTGCCACCAGTGCCTTTTGAAGTCATTCAAAATCTTGTCTTACCAGCAGGATTCCATGAAATCAAGTATAAGAAGATTCAAGTCAGCAACAGACTGATGATTTGAGGCGATCTGGAGCAGAGGGAAGAAACCAATCAGGTGGGCCATCTTCCCAGCCACTAATTCCATTCTTCCCCCAACTGAACACTGGGATGCAGTATAGTCCTCCTCTGGGTTCTGCCAGGCTCGTGGCAGGAGGTGATAATGGAGTTGAAAAATTAATTACGTATTTCATTTTATTTATACTTATATGGATGCCCATTGCTCCCAGCAATGTTTGGTCCTTTTGTTGGAAATACAGGTGAAATCATGGCAGGATTGTGAGCTTCAGATGGTTTGCTATTTATCTTTCTGGTTGAAAACAGAACTTTAGACTGGATTACTACAATGTGTTCTGCTGGGACTACCTTTAAAAAAGATTTGGGAACTCACGTAGAATGGGCAGCAAGAACACTTGCAGGTGCTTGTCATGTGAAACACATTTTATGGCTTTTGTCCTGGTTTTACTGGTTGCCTGATGGTTTACAGGCCCTATTTAAAGTTTTAGACTTGGCTTTTGTAGTGGAATCAGACAAAAAACTGAGCTAGGGGAGTGCACCTCTTTTCCTATGCACATGAGGTTTTTCCCTGCACGTAATGAACACATAGATTGCAAACCAATCATTTATGGATTTCCAGGTTATAGTTTATGGGTTAATATTAATCTTAAATTCTTAATCTCAAGATTAGCCAATCATTTATGGATTTCTGGGTTATAGTTTATGGGTTAATATTAATCTTAAATTCTTAATCTCAAGATTAGCCAATCATTTATGGATTTCTGGGTTATAGTTTATGGGTTAATATTAATCTTAAATTCTTAATCTCAAGATTAGCCAATCATTTATGGATTTCTGGGTTATAGTTTATGGGTTAATATTAATCTTAAATTCTTAATCTCAAGATTAGCCAATCATTTATGGATTTCTGGGTTATAGTTTATGGGTTAATATTAATCTTAAATTCTTAATCTCAAGATTAGCCAATCATTTATGGATTTCTGGGTTATAGTTTATGGGTTAATATTAATCTTAAATTCTTAATCTCAAGATTAGCCAATTGGTATAGAGAATTAGACTGTCAGGTGTGTGTTTTTCATTTATGTATATTTTTTATCTTTTGACTGTCCTTCATACATACACCAGTGCCTGGAAAATGACTGTATCTTTTATTTTCTCAAAATAACAGCAGTGATTAGTTAATTATAGCAGTAATTAGTTAGGGATAGTTATATATTCCCTAAATCACCCCTAAGAGAATCCTGGGTTGGGACAACACCCAAGTTGGCCTTGGGGTACGTCTACTGTTATTTTGGTTCTTGTAGATGGAAATTTATTTTATCAATATGCCTTTAAGATTATTCATATTTCTTACATTTGCAATATAGTTTTTAAGAAACTTCACCCAGTTGTGCGTTCATTATATTTGACCTTCCTACTGGCTACCTCAGGGCAAAAGGGCCTTGAATGTTTGAAATTAGAGTATTTGAAGCATTGCATGCACCTCCATGAATTTGCTTAGAGTCTCCAGTTATTGAGCGCTTGTCATCTAACCCCTCAGAAAGACATTTTAGGCTGATGAATCTCTAGATTTTGGTGCTCTTTTTTGTCAATTCCTAAGAAAAGCATTTTAATTTCAGTCTATTTTTGTCAACTGCTGTGATTAACTGCTGATGTCGAGGTCCAAAGAAATATAAAATGGTGTTGACTGATAAGCTTCTGTGCTATTATGCTTTTATGATATCTTGTTTATCTCTTGGGGGAGCAATTATGTCCTGCAAGATAATCTAAACCATTTAATAAACAAAGATAATGTCATGAAGTCAGTTTTAAAAAACACCCTTTTTCATCTTTATCTAGAACCTGAAGTGGAAGAAACCAGAATTCTATTACCTCCTTTTGCACAAGGAACAGATCACCTTTCCCCAAGCCCAAGTTTAAGTGTCTTCTTTTCTTATCTATAATATATAGGTGTAAATATTTTAATCACCCATCTCAAGTATATGTTTTACATTGCAGGTGTTGTTCTGCATTGGCGGGATCTACTCACCAGCAATCTGTCCGATGCATTCTCTACCAGCTGCAATTTCCAGGTCATACTCAAAGGCAGTGCCACATAGAGCACACTGGAATCCAGCTGTGTGATGATCAGGGTATCAGTCACTGTTGCCAATGGCTCCTGATCCAGGTAGAGGTGAAGTCCTGAACCACAGCCATAGCATCCACCTGCTACATAAGCAAGAGTTGTGAGTCCAGGAGGCATACTTACAGAGAATTTGGAAGGAAATGGTACTCTGTTGGCCATTAATTTATTCACTGTTGTAAAATACCAGTATTGCCATAGAGCTCAAACACAGGAGTAAAACAGGAATAATGGAAGCTAGTAAAGGCTAAACTTTTTGGATAGGTAATTCTAACATTTAGTAAAGATATTCTTCCTTCATAAAGATTCCACTAGCTCTTTAAATTGTCTAAGAAAGTTAACATTATTCCAAAGCCACAGTTCTCGCTTTCCCTATTTTCTTTCTTTTTTTTCTATGCATGTTTTGCAGAGTGGGTCCAGAGACTTCCATAAATCCACCTATTGAGTTGCTATTGGGACTGATTTAAACTGGATATATCAAGTTCATTGTTCATTCTCTTAAGCACAGTAGAATACTAGAATAAGGTTACATGACCATAAGGTAACTCACTGGATTTCTCTAGAGGAGGAAAAAAATGCCTAGAATAAGTGTCACCTCCCATCTGGAACAAATGAGGAAGTGTGAAGTACTGGGACGTTTGACGATTAATCAGTCCCTAATACAGTTGTTTCAGATGAAGTTGCAAGATTCTAAAAACACTGGTATCTAGATATACAAGCCCAACAGCATAATGCATGTTTAAGAAATAAAAACCTAGAAAAATATAGGCTGACTATGAGCTTGACTAATTATAACCGTAGTTAACCTCTCTTCTCAGAGTTATGAATCCTGTTGTTATCCCAGATGCCTTGTGTTTGAATCCTGATCATTTGTGTCATGAACCCGCAGGGTTTGAATTCAGCACTACTTTGTAATAATATTCTCATGTAATTCTTTTGCCTTGCAGAACCAATGTCTTGAACTAATGTTGAATCTGCTTCTGTACCTGGATTTGCCATTTGTTGAACTTTATTTATTTATTTATCGAATTTGTCACCGCCCATCTCCTCTCACCAGAGGGACTCTGGGCGGTTCAGACTGTGATGAACTTGGACTAGATACACAGGTCTGATTGTGGTGTTCTTGGTACTCTCTGAGCTTGATTCTTCACTTGCAGACATTTCATTACCCAACTGGGTAACAACCATCAGTACAAGTGAGTGTGGGGCTTGCTGCCTGTTTGTATATACTGTAGTAGCTTGTCCTGCCAGTTTTGGTGGGGTTGTGGTTTCCTCCTTTGTGGTTCCTTGATTATTGTTTTCTGCCTGTTTTTTGGTCTGGTGTTGATCCCTGCTGATTTGAGTGTTGGCTGCTGGAGGAGACGTGTTCTAGTCTTTTTGTTTCCTTCTTAGGTTTTTTTATTGTCTCGTTTGAATGGTATGTAAATGTGGTTTATTTCTATGTGTCTATTGATGGCTGATTTGTCTGAGTGCCAAGCTTCCAGGAATTCCCTAGGATTTTTGGATTTGTGGAGTCCTTGGTGCTCTCTGAGCCTTGTTGTTTTCTTGCAGACATTTCATTGCCAGACTAGGCAACATCTTCAGTGCCAAAATCCATTTTTGGATTTGGCTTGATCTAAAATGCTAATAGTTTCCCAGTTGAAACTATGGTTGAGTCTGTCCATGTGTTGTGAGATTAAGGAGTTCTCATCGTGTCTTCTGACTGCTAGTTGGTGTTCGTGGATGCGCTCTGCTAGTCTTCTGCCTGTCTGTCCTACGTAGTGGCTGCTACAGTCCTTGCACTGTATGTTGTCGATGACTCCTGTTTTTTTATTACTGGGCTACTGAGCCTTTTGATTTGCTGAAGATGTTTTGGAGGGCTTCTGTTGGTTTGTGTGCTATGGTGATGCCTAGTGGTTATAGTAGTCTGTTGGTTGTTTCTGAGACATTTTTGATATATGGGAGTGTTACCTTTTCATAGGTTGTACTAGTTGTATTGTAGCGGGTTTTCAGGTAAGGCACTTTTTGATAAAGTTGGGGGGTATCCATTTTGTTGGAAAATGTTGTAGAGGACACCTATTTCCCCTTTCTGGTGTTCTGGGCTGCTGCAGTGTGTTTGTACTCATCTGAATAATGTTCTTGCACAGCTCCTCTTGTGGGAGGTTGGGTTGTTGCTTTGGTAGTGGAGCATTTTGTTGGTGTGGGTTTTTTTCCAATAAACTTGGGTTTCTAATTTGCTATTATTTCCTCTGCTGATGAGGAAGGTCTGATTGCCTATCAATCACCAATGACCTGAATAGGAGATAAGGGTTACAAATGAAACATGGGAAGGGAGACCAAATACAATATATCAATCCAGATTCCTGTCCTCTTCTTTACTACTGTCAGGCTTCATACCAGGCATGCCAATAAATTATGACTCTGCAGACACTTAACTCTATAGTAAGGAATTTGCTTACAGGAAACACTCACAGGCATGACACAGCTAGATTAATTGCTTTATTGCAAACAAGATAGAAGCCATATTTATGCAGAAAATTTGCCTACTACAGAGCATAGAAAGCAATCTTAGAGAGCCAGTTTGCTCTAGTGGTTAAGGCGCAGGGCTGGAAACCAGGAGGCTGTGAGTTCTAGTTTCGCCTTAGGCATGAAAGCCAGCTGGGTGATTTTGGGCCAGTCACTCTCTCTCAGCCCAAGTCACCTCACAGGATTGCTGTTCTGGGGAAAATAGGAGGAGGAAGGAGTGTTAGGTATGTTCGCTGCCTTGAGTTATTTATAAAAATAATAAAGGCGGGATAAAAATTAATTAATTAATTAAATCTCTATGTATATGTAAGGTTTAAATTCTAGTCCCTTCTATGTCTTTGAGTGAATAGAAATTTGGCTTGCCTTGAGATTTGGACACATCTACTCAGTGTTTACATTATTCTGCCTAGCTCGAGAATTCTTGCCTCCCCAGCTTCAGTGTTATATTTATGCAGCAAAGTCATATAGATCTTAAAAAGCGGGGCTTAATCACAAAAGCTCATCGAATATCACATTCATGGATATATGAGTTAACTTTAGCTATTCAAGAGCCATTCCACATTATAGTTATTTTATGATCAAATGTATCTGTCTGTATATCATACAGTCAACCAACCACTGAGTTACTATACCATTCATTACACAGTTACTTAAATAATACTCAATCACTTTGCAAGAGTCTTAATTTTACCTTTTTAATTAATTATGAGACAGTATGTCCAATTCTTGCAGAGAGTTCCTTGTTCTGTGTTATTTAAACCATAATTATAGCCATTTTATATGGTACTCTGGTAAGACAATGACTCAGCTTCTGACAGCTTCTTTCAGAGCTTTGGTTTTTATGATTTCATTCTTTGAACTGTATCTTTTGAAAACCATTATGAATGCAAGTGAATGTATTGTGGAAAATGTATTTCAATTAGTCTGCTGGATCCACTGAATTTGATGTGGACAAAAAAGGGGGTAGGGTAAAATAGGTACCTGTAGAAGGGGAAAAAAAAGAGCTAGAAGAGAAAAAGAGAATGATTTCAAGGTACAGGGGAAAGAACACTTGTCTTTCCCTCCAAAAGGTTGAAACCCACTTCCAGGTTTGCTGCTTTAGTCTTAGTCTTAAGATTCTTCAGTTGCCTCCAAACACTTCAAAAGCAATAATCCAAAAATACTTGATAAAAATATACCAGTGGCTCAAAATGGCTGTGGCTGACTCATCAGGTTGGCTAATCCAATTGTTATGAATCACCACTACAGTAATAGCATCATCTTCTGACATACATCCATTAAAAGAAATAATTAGTACAAAAATATTAAGTAGATAAAGGAGTTGGCTTAAGAATCCTGGAATTTTTATATTTATCTTATTTTTTAAATACTGTGAGCAACATTTGTCTATCTATCCATTTATCTACCAATCATAGAAAAATCAATAGCACAAAAAAGTTCCTTTCACTTATCTTTCACACCAGTGCCTTATGTCATACTTTCTCTGTCTGATTCTTCCAGTACTGATAAATAATTATAGACCTTGAAGAGTTTACCTGAGTTAGTGTTTCTACCCAAGGGATGTTTGTCAAAGGGTATTATTTGATATTCCTTGGAGCATGCTGAGGTGTTCACATGCCATCTTTTTGTAACACCACAAACAAAATGTATCTTCTCTCAGGCAGGGTCTGTGTCACCCGGGGCAAACATGGATTCCATGCCCATTTTGGCACCCCCCTGGGCTCATTTTGGCACCCCTCCCAGCAAGGTGTGCCCGGTGCACATGCCCCAGTTGCCCCCCCCCTAGTTGCAGCCCTGCTCTCAGGTTCAAAATACCACAGCAGAGGGCTGCCTCCCTATCCTAGAAAAAGAGGCACCTGCTTTAAGAAGCTGCAGACAGATGATGCTATGTGGGCACCCTGTGCATTAGATCTGAAGCACTACTGAGCCCTATTATTTAATGTTACCCTTGGTATTTCTAGTTGAAGCCAAAATCAAGTCAAAGAAAGATCCAGCATGTTGTGGCAAACAAAATGAAGGTTTATTTTTAGGACATTTCCCCCTATCTTGTAAACATGACAGGGACCAGATTCAGTTCCCCCCCTCCTCCTCCTCCTCCTCCTCCTCCTCCTCCTCCTCCTCCTCCTCCTCCTTCTTCTTCTTCTTCTTCTTCTTCTTCATTTTATTCATTCAGTCTATTTCTATTATCCTGTAGACCCAAAGTGACTATTCCTGCCTCTAAACAAGACTCCCTTAAATCCTTTCTGACCAAAAACAAAGGAATATGGCTCACCTTAACAAAGCAGAATGAAACTGACAAAAGGCAGTGAGAACTTCAGCCCATATAATTGTCCAATCGCAGACCTAATAAGGAAATTACAGCAAAACAACTAGACAAAAACCACAGACATTCCATTCCAAATTGAGGACCCATGTCTAACCATGAACATGACACTTATCAACATTCCACCGCTTGTTAACATAGGAATAATGGGCGTTTCCAACAGCATTGCCACTTCAGAAAAGTGCAGTCTTTCTTAACAACGAAAACAGTTCTGTTTACATAGACAAGAACAATCCAGTTTTCCTCCTATGATCCCAAAACCTGTCAGCAAATCAGTGGCCTAGAATTTCCTGCTCTACAGTTCATAATACCTATTAAAGTCCTTACCTTTCTATGGTTCCCTGTTCCTCTTCTTTGGTAAGGTGGAACCCAACAATCATTGCTTCAATAAATCATGATCTTCCTCCTCAGAGTTGCTCTCCATTTTTTGCCATCCACAACAAGAAAAGATTTCTCCTGATTAGCTCAGAGCTCATAGGGACTGATGAGGAAAGCGATGCTCCATCAGGTCTTCATAATGAAGAGGTGACTAATAGGTCCTTCACCTGCCTTGGTGGCAGATCTTTCTCCTCCTTCAGGCAGCAGATCTTCCTAGGCTGCCCCAATCTTTGTACATAATCAAGTTGGCTTTTCTAACTAATGGAGGGTTGTTTTTTAATGACAGGTCTTTGCTTCTGCAGGAATACTTTTAAAATCTAGTTAAATAAAACGAGTAAAAAAACAACATGATACACAGGGTTTCAGAAAAGGTACTATGCACTGTGATTCAAGTATCTGTAAGAGACATTGCAAGTCTTGAAAATACACACACACACGCACACAGCTCCTTGAATCCTCCTTTCCCCCCTTTTTGAGAAAAGAGTCATCTGGCAGTTCAACCATTCTCCAGGATTTCTGTAAAGTAATGCAAAGAAGTTTTGGCCACGCCATCAGCTAGCGCCATATAAAGCCTGTAGCCCTCTAGATACTGTTGTACTGCGACCTCTATACCTCAGCTAGTGCTGATATAGTTGGGCATAGGCTCCTCACTATCAAACTAAGGTAGAAAGAATTAAATGAAAGTGTAAAAGTGTGAAAAATGAGGGGTGAATAACTTATAGCCCGCTCAGTATTGTCAGTGTACAGTTTCCAACATCTAATGGCCATGCTGATCGGGATTGACAGGAGTTGGAATTCAGCATTGTGTGGCGGGCCACAAGTTTCCTGTCCCTGTTTCAGTAGATTCAATAGTAAATCATTTGTTAACACTAATGCATTTTTTTCTCAATTGGCAAATGTGCTTGCCTAGTTCATCAGCATGATTTCCTTCTAACTAAAGAAGAAATCTGCCAGGAGATGATGGGTACAGTGAATCAGGGCTATTTTTTAATACATTGTTTCTCATTTTCAAAAAGGTGCTCAACCACAGCTGTCAGAAACCTGCCATATCAGCCTGTGACAGATTCATGCTTACAGCTTTTGTTTGGTTATTCAGAGAGCTATGGCAAGATTAGAACTGAAGAGAGGTAGCACTTTTAAGATGACATTCTAAAAGCAATATATTTGAGAGAGCATCTACTAAAGATACCCATCAGTGCTAAGTGCTTTGTTTTTGAGTGGATTCTCTCTTTTCAAATGCTCAGTGTTTGTGTTTTCTCCTACTGAATGGTACCCGTTTAAATCACACTGAAACCTGTCTAGCTTCTCAATTCTCCCTCTGCAAGAGTTTTGAGAGATGCCGTTTTGTAGGAAAGGGTGTATCATTAGAGCTCGCAAGCCAGTTTAAAGTTTTCATTCCTGAGCTTTCTTTCAAAGCACCACATCTACAGTATAAAACAAGAGTTAGGGGTGCTTCAAATTATGTACTGTAAATGTGGATGCAAGCTTCTCTAGGCTTGAAGAGGAGAGGCCTTTGTTATTTCCAAGCAACCAGGGAAGATGCTGAACAAAGCAGTGTGCTACCAGGCACCTCTACATACAGCATCTGTGTTGCTCTCGGATCAGCTCTGCACTCCTGTGATCTCATGCCATTATTTCAATTGGACAACTGAGCCAATTTGCTGCTGACTTAGCTGTAGTGCAGCAGAAATCATAAGAGCCTCTGTGGAGCAAATCACAGGCCTATCAAGTCTAGCATTCTGTGCCCATTGGCCAACTGGATGCATTTGAGAAGCTCACAGACTTGAACAGGAGGGCAATAGCTCCATTTATTATCTCTTTCCAGCAACTAGCATTTAAAGCATGCTGCTTATAATTCAGGAGATTTTTCACTTGAAACACTGGAGTCTGTAGAACTGAAAGATGGGCTTTTGGCAGAAAATTCCCAGTTTCTGCGCTCTTCCTCTTTCTGTAAAAGTTTATTCATTGTGAGATCATACTTGAGATGTAGCACCATTCATTTTCATTGGAGCAAAGGGATGCTGTCATGCTGACTGTCCACCATTATAATTATACTGATTTTTTTTTACATATCTCCAAAAAGGCAAACAGTGAGATGGCAGAAGTTGTATGATAGAGGCTGGATATAATTTTTTACCCTCTCCTAATGGTTAGTAAGAAAGAGCTCCGATTGGCTCATGCAGAGTTCTCAAAGTTTCAAGGTTGGCTGTGGTGAGGAGAAATAAATATTGATTGTCAGAAACTGTTTGGGGAAGAAAAGGAATATTTGATGGAAAGGACCTCTGCTTGACACCCTGAAGACCTGCTGATAAATGTCAGAACAAATGATAGGTATAAGGAAAAAATATAGCATGCTGTTGATTATTTTCGTGGAGAAAATCTATCCATATGGTTGCTAAGAGTTGAAAATGATGGCACATAATCAATCAATTAATGATACATAATCAATCAATTAATTATTTATATGTTAGATTGTCTCTTCTTAGTTTTGCTCTGATCAATCATCACTAATAGGGAATTGTATATCTCAAGAGCAAAATGTTTTTAAAAAATAGAGTTGATCTTGTGGAAAGTGTGTTGATCTTTCTAGTCATGGATACAAAAGCTCCCAAGTGCATATGGAGGTTTTTCTCAGAAGGGCTCCAACTGATCTAGACATTGACTGTAGAGCTACTCCTTCTGTTCAAATACTGTATTTGGATGATCCTAATGATACATAAATTCCGTCTTTGTGCTGGAGCACAAATGAGGCTTTGAGTACAATATTCTAGATTTACTTTGTTTGGGACTTCCAGGCTAAGGTCTACCAATACTGTACGTAGCCTCACTTGGAGTGATTAGGGAGGGTCAGGGCATTCCATGGGTAAGTTATGCAGTAGACCAGTGTTTCTCAATCTTGGCAACTTGAAGATGTATGGACTTCAACTCCAAGAATTCCCATCCTGGCTGAGGTTGAGAAATACTGCAGTAGACAATATATTCCAGGGTAAAAGGTTTCCTGTGGGACCTGATGGGTTTTAGTCCCTACTCATTTCAAAGTATGGGATGGTCACAGAGAAAAAGCCACTAAGATGAAGTGCATTAGAGCACAGAAAAAAAAAATACTTTTTCTTAATGAAAACTTGACAGTAAGAATCGTAAGTATTTCAAAAAAATAAAGCAAGAACATAATGCATGATATAGAAATTAGCAAACATTGATACCACCTATTAATCTCTAAATTGTAAGCCTTAAATTTCAATCTAATTCCACACAAATATATGAATGTTCTTACCCATTTTAGAGCACAATGGGGGCATAGTACAGTTACTATAGTACAGTATAGTACAGGAGAAGTAAGACAGATGACCCATTCTGTCTGTGTGGACCTCACCTCTACCTCTCTGATTGTCACCTATGGGGCCAGGGTGGGAGGGCCAATCCAGTTGCTCAAAAATAGTGAATAAGCTCTACATGTATTTGATAGGAATTTCCTATAAGAGCACTCCCTGCAATGTAACTGTGAAAGACAGCTTCAGGGTATTTGGCACAAAGGACCAAAATGTGTGTGAGATTTCATCCTTGGAACTCCTGGCTTGAGCTTGTGAACAAGATCAACTCCCTACAGACATGTGCCTGAATTGTTGTCTAAGGAAGACTCCCTGCTGGACTTTGCATCTAAGTTAGGGCACTGCCCATTAACAGTTTTATTATAAGAATATAAGAAAGAGAGAGAGCTTCATGGTGATAGTGAGCAATACCCAAAGACAGGCCTGTTCCTGGAAAACTAGCATGCAGGACTGGCTAATGCAACAACAAAATGACTGATGACTTCCTTTTTAAATACAATCTTCTGACAGGACTATCCTTCATTATTTTATTTATATATTAAAACAACAACATTCTGATTGCCATAAAAGGTCTCAGTGTTGTTTAGAATCAAAGCGAAAAACAATAATACCAGCAAGTTAAAGCAATTAATATAAAACATATTCATTCAAAACTGATAGAAAAAAATCTGCCTCAAACCTTCACTGTGGGAAGTCCCGGGTGAAAAAATGAGTCTTCGGTTGGTAACTACAAGATGCAACAGCAGCTTTGAATATCAGGGCAGAGCTGTGGTTCATGTGACTGAGGCACCCTCTTCAGAGAGCTAGTTTGAAAACACAGAAAAAGCATCTAATAAATATATTTTGGAACTCTTCCAGTTCAGATGGCAAGGCCAGGGCTTCCTGCTGCAATGTTCTTCTGTATGCAAATAACAACAGCAAATCCTCTCCTCTTCCTCCTCTCTGACATGCTAATTTTTCATGTAAATGGAGACTTCTTGTTCGGAGGAATATTCAAGCATTCCACTTCTGTCTTGCAGATTGAAGTGTTATCTTCCAGAAACTGTTGAATTATGCCTTTGTTTTGAAAGTATGTTTCAATTAACTCTCAAAACAGACAGAAAATGCTTGTGTTTTCTTCAAGTCATTTTAACTATACTAAATGTACAGTTATGTTCGTGATGACATTAAATTCATTATGCCTACACAAGTTACGGTGATCAAGAAACCAATACCATTTTCCATCTCAAGCAAATAGTAAGAGAGCTTCTCCTTAGTTTCCATTTGTCATTTGTAACTTCTGTTTTGTCCATGCCCAAATACAGAAACTTAGTCATTGGTTTACTAATCAATCATTCATTTATCCATGTCTAGCATAAAGATCTGTTCTGCCAGCTGAAACAAAATACTCATTAAGGACTTGTTATGGTATTCTGCTGAAAGAACATTTAGACTGCAATTAAAATAATAAATAAAGTCCAAGCAGCTTCCAGCTGTGTCTGCTATGGTAGTGAATATTGATCACCTCTTTGAAGGGAGAAGAATGAAATAAATAATCCATTAAGTGAGACATTTGGCTTTCTTTGCATTTTGTAAGGACATGCTATCTCCCATGATTAACCATGGATTTTCCAGTTCAACTTACTTGTTTTGAGATAAAACATCCATGATTATTGCTGTTCCAGCATTGGGGCTAATGTAAAGTATGAAAACAGAGGAATCTTCCTAAGAGAGTCTTAAATGTTCCACTGCATTTGGACCAAAAAAAGAGAACTAAGTGTAAGAGCCATATCCCAGTTGTCATGCTAGTATCATGTCACTGAAACAAATGGTGCCAGAAAACATATGGTAGCTGAGGAGCCACAGTTTAATATTTTATTATTGGGTCTCATTCACTTGGAGTGAAGGTCAGTGCCTCAATATATGCATGCATACATGTATGGCGCCTTGACTCTGCTATAAACCTCTCTGATCTTCTACTAAAAGAATGGCACTGTTAGAGAAATTGTCTGTTGCACATAAATGCCAAAGGAGAAACATGGTGGAAGAAAAACTCAGCATTAGCATAATTTATAGGATGTGGCATGAACTCAGAGTGGAAAAAAAAGAGACTCAGGATTAAGGATGGAGCAGTTTGTCATTAGATCTGAGATGGTGAGCATTAACAGAAAGTCATATAAAAAGGAGAAGAAGATGTGTTTGTTACTTATGGGACTAGGGTGGGAGGGCCAATCCAGTTGCTCAAAAATAGTGAATAAGCTTCTGGAGAACTTGAGAGTTTGCTAATTTATTTTGTGACCTTTAGTTGGTATGTTTTGAAATATTAAAAATAACTTAATCATAAAATGTGTTTCTTTGCCAGTGCTATGACAGGATGCTCTATTTTTTATGGTGTGAGAAAAGGAACCAATTCAGCTGGAGAGCTCTATGGATGATTGATGACATCATTTGAGTTCTCCCTTCCAAACAGGCACTTCTGTTATATGCTTCTTGATTCCTCCTGTTCTCTGTGGCACATATACCAGAGAAGACTTTTCAGCATGTGTGGGTTGGAATATTCCAGTTGAATTCAGGGAAATGCTCATTTAAGCAATTTAAGCAATCCTAGCTGCATGAGCTGGCATTAAATCTGTCATTCTTTTCCAAATTCATGCCATCTAGTGGATTGAGGCTGGACACAGATTGAGTGGACTTGATTCCAAGCTTCTACTCAGCATGAAAGGTCACTTGCTGGCCTGAGATAAATCACTTTCTTCCAGCCCAGTCTCAATATCAAAAAAGATGATTTGGAGGAGAAAATAAATCAGCTCCTTCTACCTGAATTATTTGGAACAGCAAATGCAGAGTATATTGCCCACAGTTGCACATTCTCTTGATGAGAATCAAATGGATGCACAGCCTGCTAGGGAAGAAAAGTCTGGCAATGCTGAATTCTGTGGCCCTCAGACATGGCTGAACAACATTTTTAAGCATCCCCTTTCCCCCACTGGCTGGTAAAATCGAGTCTGGCAACTTCTGAAAAACCACAGATTATGTATTTGGTTTAGGATATCCCTTAATAGAGATGCATGCAGTAAGCCTAAGAGGTTTCATAGACAGTAATCACTGAAGAGTGGAGATGGAATAGAAGATGGATGGCTGCTGAAGGACATTGTTTGGCAGAACCAATGCCTGGACCTGTAATGGTATGCGGGAATGACCTTGGCAGACAGGAGGAGGAGCCACAGACTGGACAATCAGTGTGTAAGAGATATCTCAGTCCACAGAAAATGAGGAAGGGGTGTGGTGTGGGAAGCATTTCAGAAGGGACTCTCCCTAGTTTTCTGGAGAGTAAAAGGAAAGGAGGGGAGAAGTGCTTTCAGTGTTGCAAATTCTGTTAATGTAACCTTACAATAAAGACAGAGTTAGTACTCATAGTTGTGCTTCTTGTATGGACTACCTTGAACGACTAACAGGGCCAGAGCTCTATCAGCCTGCTTTCAAGCTTTTGGCAACCAACTTCATCTGAAAATTAGTTTCTCCTAGAGTTTTCTTTAGCAAGATTGATTGAAGGGTTATGAAATAAGGTTACAGAAATCCCAGCAACTAGATTACTTTAATTTTAGAACCCAATTTATCTCTCAGCTTGTTAAGTCAGAGACTTTTCCAGACTAACAACCTCTATGTTACTATCTCAAAGTTACCACACTTAAAAGTTATTCCAATTCTGAGAGTTGAAGTCCACACACCTTAAAATTACCACCTTAAAGTTATCTTTACACCCTAAAGTTACACATACCTTAAAGTTACCAAAGTTACCAACCACACTTTAAAGCTACCACCTTAAAGTTACCAATTGTGGGAGGTGAAGTCCACACACCTTAAAGTTACCAAAGAAACACTGCTCTAATTAACGGGCCATCTCCTCAGGATGCATTCTTCTTGAGTAGTGTGACTTTCAATACCATCCATCATAATATTCTTCTGGGCAAGCTATGGAGAGTGGGAAGCAGAGTGTTGCAGTGTTTCTCCTCCTTTCTCTCAGGCTGCTTCCAGACAGTGATGGCAGTGGGGGCAGGTGGGGGAGGGGTTGAGCCTTCACCCCTCCATCTGTAGCGTGCCTCAAGGCTCAACACCCTTGTCTCTCCTTCCTGAAACCTGGGTGAGGTCATCCACCAACATAGGGTCCAATGTCATCAGTATACTGATGACACTCAGTTGTACATCTCAACCCTGGACCAACCAAGTGACGCTATCAAGATCATGTCCTAGTGCCTGGAAATTGCAAAAATCTATATGGGAAGGAACAAGCTTAAACTCAACCCTGGCAAGACAGTGGCTGTAGGTTCTCAGTTCTTTCAGTATCAGGGATTTGCCATCTTTAATTTTGGATGGGGTAGAACTTCCCCAGATGGAACTGGTGTCCAATTTGGAAGTCCTCTGGACTCAGCTCCTGCTTGAAGAACAGGTAGCAGTTGTAGCTTGAAGGACTTTTGCCGTGATTCACCTTGCAATGCTCTTTATATGGGGCTGCCCTTAAGGACCACTTAGAGGCTGCAACTAAGCCAGAATGCAGCCATGTAGGCAGTTATGTGTATGCCTTGATAGGCCTACGTGACCCTCCTGCCATGTGAGTTACATTGGTTGCTGGTGTGCTTCCAGGTGCGATTCAGAAGCCACAACTGATTCCGAATGCTTCGGTACAAAGGTGATAAAAGTGGTGTGGTCACAAGAGTAAGGACTTCTTCCCTTTTGCTATTTTCCTTGATCAAAATGCAACTTCCCTAAGTAATCTCTCTTCTGAGTAGAGATTAGGTGGATGTAACAAGACCGATCTCTTTTTTACTTTTAAGCTGTGTTGCAAAGTGAAGTTGAGACAGCAAATTAGATCAGGGGAATGGCAACCTTGAGAAATGCTTGAAGGAGAGAGTAAACTGCCCAGACAAATATACTGTATGAATAATTGACACTCAGAAATGTTCCATGATATATTTTGCCTTATTTCTGATTATCATATATATATACAGTATATATGTGTGTGTGTGTGTGTGTATACACATATATACACACATACTTACATACACATATGACATTCTAGTAACACATACTGTGAAAAGAGAAGCAGAGTTGGGCTTCATGATTTAATAAATGAAAGAGCTCTTTGCATCATGTATGGTGTCTGGATTTGTGTTACTGCATTCCCCAATCCTTCTACACATTCATATGACATCTGAAGATACGGTGAGTTTCAGAATTATTTTTTCCATTGTGAATATGTTTTAAGTCTAATCATAAGGCAAGGCCAGAGATTGTTGTTTTTCTCTCAGTGAGAGCCAGTTTGGTGTAGTGGTTAAGGCATCAGGTTAGAAACCAGGAGGCCGTGAGTTCTAGTCCTGCCTTAGGCACAATGCCAGTTGGGTGACCTTGGGCCAGTCTCTCTCTCTCAGCCCTAGGAAGAAGCAGCCAATGGCAAGCCACTTCTGAAAATCTTGCCAGGAAAACTGCAGGGACTAGTCCAGGCAGTAGCTAGGAGTCAATAATAATTTATTAAACTTGTCCGCTGCCTGACTTTCAACAATTCTGGGCAGCTCAGAACAATCAAACTGAGAAATTAAAATGAAATCAAAAAAAGAAAAAAACAAACAGACCAGATACAATGAAGTGAGGGGGTCTCACTCTCCCTCACCAAAGGCCTGGGTGAAGAGCCAGATATTCACGGCTCTTCTGAATAACAGCAGAATGGGGGTCATCTAGATCTCGAAGGGAACCTCATTCCAGAGGGCAGCACTGGTACAGAGAAGTCATGCTTCTGGGGTTCCGACAGATGACATTGTTTAATTGAAGGAGCCTGGAGCACACCGACCCTGCAGGATTGAATTGGCCAGGCAGATACTATGGGAGGCAGGTGGTCCTTCAAGTAACCAGGCCCTATGCCATGTACGGCTTTATAGGTAACAACCAGCACCTTGAATGACACCAGGAAGCAAACTGGCAACCAGTGCAGCTCACATGGGCATACAAGGCATGTCCATCACTGCTTGTGCTGCTGCTTTCTGGCCCAGTTGAAGCTTATGGGTGGTCTTCAATGGCAGCCCATGTGGAGCACATTGCAGCAGTCAAGCCATGTGGTGACTAGGGCATGAGTGACTGCTTGAAGGGCCCCTGCTCTAGGAAAGGGTGCAACTGGTGTAGCAGATGGAATTGTGCAAAGACCTTCCAGGCCACAGCTGACACCTGCTCTTCAAGCAGGAGCTGTGAGTCCAGGAAGACCCCCAGATTGCACACCAGCCTTGAAGGGGGAACTGCTACCTCGTGCAAGGTCAAAGTTGGAATATCCCCAGATCTGGATGGCCCAAACATCCACAGCTTCTTGGTCTTGGTAGGACTGAGTCAGAGACTGACTTGAATGTACCCCCTGCCAGAAGTCTCCCAGTGGCTTTTTTAAAATTAAAACACTACATTGCTCTCAGAAATGCCTACATCATTCCAGATATTCTACCTGAATTAAAGATGTACAAAGGGTAAGTGCATGAGTTTATTTCCAGGGCATATATTCCATGGTTATCATAAACTGTTTGGAATAGCAATAGATGACAAGTCCAGCATATGGCTGGTTCATAAAGCCTTTTAACCACCATTTGTTTGCTGAATTGTCCCCAAGGGCTCCATACGTACTACCCAATTCTAATAATAGAGAAATTTGTGTAGGTCATTGGTCACATATGCATTCCAGAGCAGCAGCAAATCAGAGACATTACAATTCCACTGAGGTCTATTTATACAAGCAAACACAACAAATGCCTAGGGAACTGGTTCTTGAGGCCTGGATGTTTCCACAGGTATTCAAAACAAGATAAAGCTACATCTAATATACAACAACACCATTTGCCATAGCAATTCAAAGAAAAATACACTGTAGAGCTGAAAAAAAGAAGGGCAATCAAAATGGATCAGAGGGTAACTCTGTTTAATGAAGGGAGATTATGATGTGGTTTACAACATACCAAGTTATTTTGTGGTCAGATTTATTGCATCCTCTGAATGTGGACCAATCTGAAGTTACGCTTACATTAACCATGGCTCTGCAGGTTATTTAAACACAGATAATTTGTACTGTTTGAATATAAAATGGACAATAGAAGCAGATATAACATGGAACCCCTTTTGCAGCAGGATTTGTGCACTCGGCATTCTTATAAAACAAAGAAGCTAAGGAAAGATACAACATTATCTAGTTCTGTGAAGGGTGAGCTACTAAATGACTGTATTTTTGTTTTGCAGTTAAAAACATAAAATAAACCCAGTCACTGCAAAGTTAGCTGAGATGGTGGCTAGGAGGATGGAGACATACAAACTCCTGCTGGTGGAAATATGCATTATTGTCTGGAATGTGTGTTACATCCCCCTCTCCCCAATTAACACTAAGCCTGCGAATGCATTCAATGCATAGTCCCCTAATGTTTGGGTAAGTGGAGATTTTAAACAAAGTTCTACTAAGATACTGCAGAATGTGAAAAAATTGGTGAGATGGATTTATCTCCCTTTCTCATAAAACTAGAATCTGGGGTCCTCTAATCAAGCTGAGAGATGGTCGATTCAGGAGAAACAAAAGTAACGTAGGCCTTTACAAAACGCAGAGTGAAACTATAGAATTTCCTTCATCAGGATCTGACACTGACCACCCACTTCAAGGAGGGATTAGACAAATTCATGAAGGATAATGCTATTAATGATAGCTCAGCAGCTGCTGAGAAATGCTGTCTTTATACTTTGCATGCCTCCTTCCATAGCCATCCAATTAGCCACTATGAAAAACAGAATGGACCAAAAGCCATACATCTAGTCCATGTTTTCAAAGGTGACTTGGTGTTCCCCTTACTACCGCTTTTGCCATATAACTTCATTCATCCTGGGTTACTTGTAGTTACTGTGCTTGGGTGCTGTTACTCTTCCTGCCAAAGGCAGCTGCTGCTAATAATTACAACACTGGCCATGTATCCCATGTTAACAGGACATTTAGACTGTTCCAATATTACTGTTTTTTTTCCTTTGAAAATATTGGCTTCTCACAGACTTGATAAAAAAAAATCCACACTCAATTTGAAAATGAAGCTTTTTGTTAAATGGAATGAGACATTTCATCTTTGAACTGACCAAGAAAACAGAAAAAAAAAAAATTGGCTGTTTCTTCCCATATGCGAATAGCAGTAGTAAATGGGAGCTTGTCTTGAATAGAAAAATATCATACAAAATCTGAAAAGACAGATTCAGTTTTATTTATGGGTTTCACGTTTTTCCATCATTTTTTTTCAGCTATACTTTAACCTCCAGTTCTATGAAGCAGAGAAGCATCTTTATCTTTATTTCAGGAGATGGAAGGCTAAGTCAGTGGGTTACTAGGTATGCAAGACAGACCTTCAGGAATTGTTTAACTGTTTGTTTTAGAGTCCATTTCAAATTCAGAATTCTGGAAAGGTCAATTCATTTATTTTTAATTAGAGCAGTTAAATCCTTTAAAATCCTATTAACATCAATGGGAAAGTTATAGGGCTTATATATCAGCAGTAGCAGCATCTGCAGAGGGCATGGAGGGTGTCAGATGAACTGAAGTCACACCCTGGTGGTGTAATGCAAGCCCCATCTTTCTTTTACATGCATTGTGACATCTGCCTAAAAGGGGCAAAGCTTGCACCATCATGCTACCACACTGCTTTCATTATCTTGATGAAAGCAACAGGTTCCTATGAATGCTGTTGCACTCAGTTCTCACACTGAAATGACTTCACAACTTTCAAGCAGCCTTACAATGCGCAGAGCTGCCATTATTGGCCCACCTACAATTCTCAACACTCTACAATTAACAGTATCTTCATTTTTAACTCAGAAAAAAAGAGTGTCTCTGCTATGAGAACCTTAGGAAATACAATGCTTCAGGAGAACCATAAAGTTACCACCATATTTTAGCCAGTGCTGGTTGGAATGCCATTTTCCTCATTTTCGAAAGGGAAAGTTGTATATTCTAGCTAAGTCTAACAGAGCAGTCATTAATAAGCAAAATATAAATGGCTTTTAAAAAAATCTATGCTTACTCTTTAAGAAGCAGAATTATGTTGGCTTCAGTCCTATGCACTGGATAGAAACAGCAAATCCCATTAAATGAACTGAAATAAATGGGCTAGAATGTGTTAATTATAGCAAGGCAATAACTCTTGTGCCATTTCCATGAACAGAATACCCTGCTGAGCCTCTGCATGATGTACTGCTCTAGATCGGTATCCTTTCAGCCTTTGCTGCTGCACATGAAGCAACATTCCACCTCCATCTAGAGCTGGGCTCTCAAACTCATGTGGCCCTCCACATCTCAAACAAAGACAAAGATGTAGGAGATGTAGGGAAAGGCAACAAAAAAGGAACGGGGAAATCAGCAGCAATATATACTGGAATGTGACAGCTGGTTTGATTGGCTGGGTTTCTGAGTTGCTTGCCAGGTTGGCCAAGCACAACTGTATGATGAATGGAATGGAGGAATAAAACGGAGCTGTGAGTGTCAGCAAAGCATCCTTAGCCACAGTCACAATAGAAGTAAGGGGTGGGGACAGAGGGCAGAAGCAGGGCTGGGAAGGGAAGGAGAGTGAGCACACAGAAGTCAGATTCTTGGACTGCATCAGTGCATGTCCATTCCTGGATGTGCAACAATGCACAATCCACCACCTGTGTGGCATATCCAAAACACTTCCATTGTGCAGCATCTCAGTTTGTTCTCAGGGTGGCCCAGCTGCAGAACGTGGATGAGACAGGTACAGCATGTGGAAGTGCTGTCTGAAAATGCCCCCCACCCCATGCCGGGGCAAGAAGCTTCTGTGGATTTACCCTAGGAGGGCAGCTCTCCCTAAGCCTTCCCTTCCTGGGCATGGAGCCATTTCTTCTCAGCCCAGGATCCCTAGTGCAGGTAAGGTCAGCAACTTCTTTTGGTCGCTATGCTGCTGTGTGTCCAGCAAATGAGTCACTTTCTATTGTTCTTGGACACCTCCAAGGCAGCATCCTTCTGTTTTTTTTCCCTCTTTGTCTGCATCAGTCAGAGATTTCAATTGTAGATCCCTGAAGATGCACTTCTGTTTTCTCTTGATCCACTGAAGAGCAAGCTGGCAGTTAATAAGCAGTTCTTAGCTTCTCAATTTCTATTATGCATCTTTCTTTTTTAAAACAATCTCTAACCTCTCTGGAATTTATACAAAAATCTCAATTATTATGTATTTGGCAGACCAAAACCAGGAGGCTTCCTCTTCCATTATTCTTTTCTTTGCCACTGTACATAAACTTACTTTCCCTTCAAACACAAAGTAAACAGCTTTTTTTAGAAAAAAAAAGTATGACATTAGTCATCATGGGCAGGATGCTGCTGCATATATTTATATATTAAATTCAGTAGGTTTCATAAATATTTACTAAATCAGCTCTGCAGAGTTCAGTGTATCAGACAATAACCCAATAGCATATTTATGCCATCAACACAATTTATTGGCAAGAAATCAAAATATCCAGCCCAATAGAGTTATCTAGAAAAGTGTATTAAAGGTCTGGACTCTGATTAGATGAGCTGAGCAGTAAAAAATATGCCAATTGGGAGCCCCAAACTTCAGTTTAAACTCAAATCTTTAACTTGTTTTTAACCCCCATGATGTGTAAACCTAGTCTATCATGAAATGAATCATAATGGTTGAGGGACTGTTTTAATTACATAACTGAAGATGGTTGTGCTGAGGGGAAAAATAAAAATCAGGGCTGTGAAGCTGAAAGAAAGATGTATAAAGAGACATAGAAGATAGCTAGACTGGCACAGAAATAAACCAAATGTTTCTAACTTTATCAATTGATAAGTTCTTGCTACTTATTCGTTTAAAAGGAGGAACAACTTTCTGTCACCCCTGAAGATTGATTTAGAAAGGCATGAACGCTAATGCAATTTTAATAGCTTCTCATAAAGATAGGTACAGTATGACATCAGAGTGAAGGGGAAGGGGCTTAAAATATGGTCCACAAGCAAAAGTATAAATAATCAGTGACTATAAAGTTCGAAGAGGGACGCGGTGGCGCTGCGGGTTAAACCGCTGAGCTGCCGATCGGAAGGTCGGCGGTTCGAAACCGCGCGGTGGGGTGAGCTCCCGTTGCTCGTCCCAGCTCCTGCTCACCTAGCAGTTCGAAAACATGCAAATGTGAGTAGATCAATAGGTACCGCTTCGGCGGGAAGGTAACGGCGTTCCGAGTCGTCATGCTGGCCACATGACCCGGAAGTGTCTATGACAACGCCGGCTCCATGGCTTAGAAACGGAGATGAGCACCGCCCCCTAGAGTCAGATTCGACTGGACTTTACGTCAAGGGAAACCTTTACCTTTTTATAAAGTTCGAAAGTATTGCTGAACTGATTTGCAATATGTGATCATTTTTTGCTTGTTTTTGCATAGATAGATAGGTAGATAATACTTTAATAGTTAATTCTCTGAATAAATTTCATAGAACAAAAGTCTTTAACAAAACAGACGAAAAAACAATCCATTGTTTTAGAACATGGTGACTCTGCAGAATAAATTCTCATTTTCAGTTTGTTAAGTAACTATTATTATACTGTGAATTAACTACATTTAACTCACAGTATAATAATAGTGATTATTATTTATAATGATATAATAATTAACTCAATTAATAATTTTAATAGTTAACTCAGGTAGTTCCATCAGTCTCAATTGCTTTTCTGCATTGAATCTATCTTTGCTTCCCATTGCATCATTTCAGAAGCACTACTAAGAGCAGGAATTAACAAAAGAATGATTTCATAAACTTCCATTTTTGAAAACTTAGGAGTATGGCAGAATCAATATGAACAAAAATATAAAAAGTGAAACAGAACAATTCTAATGTTCATAAGTTGTCTTAAATGGTATAGTGACTAATATATGTACAATACAGTAAATACAAAAGAAAGAGAAAAAGATAAAAAAGAGAAATATCCAAAGGTACTACAAAAATATTAATGGAAATGATTGTACTGTGAAATAGTGCCCAGTTATTATTTTAAATGCTTCTATATTATGATCATTATCTCAGATTAATATTTATGAATAACTTATGGAAGCACTAAAAAAAACTTATTAAGCTCTTTAAGTCATTAAAAAAAAGTTGGATAACTGATATCTCAGGAACATAAACTGTGATTCAGCAATCTGTTTCCATTTTTTTTGCCGTACTATATATCATGCCAAAATACTCCAAAACAGATTTGCTGAATCACTATATCCTGGCAAGTAAGTACTTTCATTTATAGAATCATGTAGAATCATTTATATGAATTTGGAGAAGTAAAGAGAGAGTGCTCTAAGTGGGCTTGATATGTCAAGGATGCAAAAATCCACTAGATGACAGAAGGAGCCATTTAAAACCCCTAATTTTTTGGCCATTTGGATTTTGGCTACCTTGATATTGTATCTCTACTATGATCATACAAGAAATGTCACTTGAAAAACCACAAGATTGCTATTAAAAAAACATATCAGGTTTCAAGTCTCATATCAAGTTCTACACTGCCCCTTTGGGAAGATACAGAAAATTTATGATGGTATCATGATCTAAAATCTCCTGAGCACCAGAACAAGGAGAGAGCACTGGTTTCCAGACACACTGTAGAGGATAGAGAAAACTTAATGTTTCTTCAGAAAATTACTTTTTTTCTCAGTTTATACGGGAGGACTGACATAGGCTAGCTAAAGAGTAAATTGATTATTTTAAACATGTTTTGTTATAATTTATTTATTAGAGCATTTCAGGTAACAGAATAAATAGCTACATAAAAGAGAAAAAGTTCAGGAGAGACATAGTGGATAAGAATAGAGTATCAGTAAATAAACAAAGAGTTTACAATTATCATACAATTTAAAATTCATTATTTCATCAACTGATTAATTACATGTATAAAACGAAGTTCATTATGTCATCTTAAGAAATAACTTGAAATCTGTATAGAACTATAAACATGATATTAATATTGATATCACTACAATTTGTCATTGTTCCAAAGATACATAACCATGTAAAGGGAAAAGAGAAAGAAAAAAAATGAAGAAAAAGAAAAATCCATAAAAACACTATTGGGAAACTGTATAGTTTTAAGTCCCCTTCAGTGTAACTGACTGATGGCTATATCACCTATTTTAAAAAAGTAAAATGGTTTCTAATTACTGTTTTTACATCAATTATTCTTTCCTTAAGAACCGTAAGTGTCTGAGTTTGCCTTATTGTGTGATATGTGATATATAGGGCAGTCATTCTGCTTAAATTTAGTCAAACTTCTGTTCTGAATATGTACTGTTAATTTTGCCATAGCTGCATATTCCCCAAGTTTGGTTTCCCAATCTGATATTTTCAGCAAAGTGTCTTTTTCATTGTTAAGCCGAATTTGTCCTCATGGCTGTCAGCCTATATCTTAATAAATTGTCATATTTTAATTCATTTGGTCTGGAACAATTCCTAGTAGAAAAAGCTGAGATTTCAATTCCTACTTTCTTCTTCACTGTTTTGGAATAATGCTCCCCCCCCCCCCCCAGTACTTTTGAGGTCTTTTTACATGACCACCATATAAGATTAGATGTTCCTTCTGTATCACATTTCCAGAATTTTTTATTATTTGACTTATCTATTTTTGTAATTACTGATGGAGTTATGTACCATCTGTAAAACAGTTTGTACCAATTTTCTCTTAAATTATAGCCTGAGGTAAATTTTATTGAGTTTTTCCATACCTTCTCCCATTATTGCATTGTAATTATTCTTTAAAATTTTGCATCCACTTCATCATATATTTTTTTTACTTGTTGTATCTCCAGGTCATATTTTAATAACTATATATGCTTCCTAGTATGTCATCTTGGTTCTGTATAAGTGTTTCAAAATCTGTGGAGTCCTTAGTGCTCTCTGAGCCTTGTTGTTTTCTTGCAGACGTTTAATGGCCAGACTAGGCAACATCTTCAGTGCAAAGAGGGAATGGGCCTTGCTCTCAGTTTATATAATGTTGCTTGCCCTGCTTGTGTTGGTAGGGGTGTTGTTCTCTCCTTGGGAGTTCTTTGATTGGGCTGTTGTTTGCTGCTTGGTTGATTGGCTGAGTTAATAGTTCTTGATTAGGATGTATTGTGCTGTTTGATGGTTCATCTGGTGTTAATCCTAGTGTTGATTTTGGCATATCTGGGTGTTGATTGCTGGCAATAAGGTGTACTGGTCTTTTGGCTTTTCTATTGTCTCTTTTGAATGGTATGTAAATGTTGTTCACCTCTATGTATCTGTTGATGGCTGCTTTGTCTGAGTGCCAGGCTTCCAGGAATTCTCTGGCATTTTTGGATTTGGCTTGGTTTAGGATGCTCAGAGTTTCCCAGTTGAAACTAAGGTAGAGTCTGTCCATGTGTTGTGAGATTAAGGAGTTCTCATCATGTTTTCTGACTGCTAGTTGGTGTTCATGGATGCGCTCTGCTAGACTTCTGCCTGTCTGTCCTACATAGTGGCTGTTACAGTCTTTGCACTGTATGTTGTAAATGACTCCTGTTTTTTCTTCTTGGGCTATTGGGTCTTTTGGCTTGCTTAATATGTTTTGAAGAGTTTTAGTTGGTTAATGTGCTACGGTGATGCCATGTGGTTGTAACAGTTTCTTGGTGGTTTCTGAGATGTTTCTGATGTGGGGCAGTGTTATCCTTTTCATAGTTTCCATTGGTTGGGTTGTAGTGGGTTGGATGGTGAGGCACTTTTTGAAAAAGTAGAGTGGGTATCCATTTTGTTGGAAGATGCTGTGCAGATGTTCTTTTTCTTTTTTCTGGTGTTCTGGGTTGCTGCAGTGTGTAAGTGCTCGTCTGAATAATGTTCTTACACAGCTTCTCTTGTGGGAGGTTGAATTGTTACTTTGGTAGTGGAGCACTTGGTTGGTGTGGGTAGCTTTCCTGTAGACTTGTGTTTCTAACTTACCATCATTTCCTCTACTGATGAGGATATCCAGGAATGGTAGTGAGTTGTTGTTTTCTTCCTCCCTTGTGAATTTTATTCCATTAAAGATGTTATTGATGGTTTTGTGGGTTTCTTCCAGTTGTTTCTTTTGTATTATGACAAAGGTGTCATCTAGTTACTGTCCTAACAGCCAGGAACCACGCTGAGACAAGGAACAGGTCTCTAGTGTTTTATTGCAGCTACATAACAGGAAATCCTAACAAACTGAAGAAGCGTGGGAAAAACCCAGACATATAAACCCCAAAGGTTAAGGCGGGCCCAATCTGTGTCTCTTGGAATGGCTACCCAATTCCTCAGTGCTACGCATGTGCTTTACAGCTTGGATGGGAGCCCCCTGCTCGCCATCCTTACTCATGACAGTTACTGGATCCATACTTTGGGTTGTATGTGTGGGAGTGCTATCCTTTCCAGATGCTGCATTATGATCTCTGCTATAAGTCCTGAAATCGGTGATCCCATGGGTGTTCCTTTGATCTGTTGGTATATTTCTCCATTACACTGAAAGTAGGTTGTAAGGCAGAGGTTGATGAGGTCCATTATCCTGGGTATTTCTATTTTGGTGTATTTGGCTAGGTCAGGTGTGTTGTGTAGAACTGCAGCCATAGATTCTTTCACTAATGCCAGGTCTATGAATGTGAAGAGAGCTGTGATGTTGAATGATACCATGATCTCATCTTCTATTTTTATGTTTTTGATTTTCTGGAGGCACTGTAGTGGGGAGTTGATCGACTGTTAACTCTCCTCTATGAGGTGTCTCAGTTTCTTTGTAAGCTCTTTAGCTATGTTATATGTGGGAGTCCCTGGTAATGATACAATGGGCTGAAGTGGTATGCCCAGCTTGTGTATCTTGGGGTGTCCATAGAAGCGTGGGAGGACGGGTCCACTGCTTTTCATCTGCCTCTGTTCTTCTTGTGTAATTTGGCCTTTCTTGGTGAGGTTGTTGAGAATTCTTTTTACCTGGTTGTCCAGGACTAGCAGAGCGCATCCACGAACACCAACTAGCAGTCAGAAGACACAATGAGAACTCCTTAATCTGACAACACATGGACAAACTCAACCATACTTTCAACTGGGAAACTCTGAGCATCCTAAACCAAGCCAAATCCAAAAATGCCAGAGAATTCCTGGAAGCCTGGCACTCAGACAAAGCAGCCATCAACGGACACATAGAGGTAAACAACATTTACATACCATTCAAAAGAGACAATAGAAAAGCCAAAAGACCAGTACACTCCCTTGCCAGCAATCAACACCCAGATATGCCAAAATCAACACTAGGATTAACATCAGATGAACCATCAAACAGCACAATACATCCTAATCAAGGAACTATTAACTCAGCCAATCAACCAAGCAGCAAACAACAGCCCAATCAAAGAACTCCCAAGGAGAGAACAACACCCCTACCAACACAAGCAGGGCAAGCCACAGTATATAAATGGAGAGCAAGGCCCACTCCCTCTTTGCACTGAAGATGTTGCCTAGTCTGGCAATGAAACGTCTGCAATAAAACAACAAGGCTCAGAGAGCACCAAGGACTCCACAGCTCAACCCTGAGCTACAAATATTTGCTTCGATTGTTTCAAAATCTGTCATATGTCTTCCTCCTCCTTTCTTGGTGGGTGGGTCTGTGACCAAAATGTCAACCCTCCTCCTTTCTTGAAGTCACTTTTTATTCTTCCAGCAATCTGTAAATACATCAACCATGGTAGATTTCAGCCTTCACCTGATAATTCTTGCTGTGTCCTTACTCTGTTTCTGAAGTCTGGATTCACAATATCTGCATGTATAATTACACATTTCTTGCAATAATTATTTCCAGAATGGAGAATAAAAAGTATTTGAGGGTGAGGCTCAAGATGAGATTGCTGGACTTATTATTTTTGTAGAATTCCATGTTTTTATCAAGCTCTGCCTTATAATATGTCTTTCCAAGTCTTTGTCGTCTTTTGTATCCATATTTCCTAAATACCCATGAAGACCATTAGTTAGGCCGACACTTTCTAATATTGACATTCTGCTGTTGGGAGATTTTATCTATTCAATTACCCATGTCAAACAACTTGCACAGTAATATAATTTAAAATCTGGAAGACCAAGTCCACCTCTATTTTTTGAATCTTGAAACATTTTTTATTTTACACTGCTTTTTTCCCCTTTTCAAATAAATTTATTAACTCTTCTTTACCAGTCTTGCAAGGTTTTTTTCGTGGACTGAAACTGACACCATTTGAAAATAAAAAAACTTGTCTTAGGTAGTACATTCATTTTAATAGTTGCAATTGATCCTAACTGGAGAAATTAAAGTTTTTCCACCTTTCAAAATCTTTTTTAATATCTCTCCATAATTTGGTATAACTATTCTGAATGATTTTAAACACTGATGGTTTTTGGAAAGTGACTTATAAAATCTAATGATATTAGTTTATGAAAGTGCAGGATTACATGCAATTATTTCATAATTAGTCTTGGCCCAAAATGTTTTTCTGTCTGAAAAGTATTAGAAGGGAAAGTTATTTTCAGCAAAAGTCTTATGTGTATGATGAGGAAATAATGTGTTTATTTTAGTTGTAGGGTGTTGGTATATTGTTTTCTGCTACAGAAATTAATGTTACCATGGTAATTAAGTACTTCCTTAAGTATCGGCAGGGTGAAGAGGTTGAACTTAATTGTCCTCAGTTTGGGTGTTAAAAGCTGCATTGCCTGGGGGACGTACTTGCCTGGACTTTAGTTTCAGTTTCCTTCTTTCTACCCAGCCTCCTCCAGTGCTCTCTGAGCATGTGTGAATGCACAAGCTTGAAAATATGTTTTTCTGCTTTCTGTAAATACATGTATTTTTATAGAAATGCCTGGTGTGTGTGATTTTTCTGATCTCTTGAGCCAAACGCTTTCCAGCACTCTGCCACAGGTGATGGGCCCAGGTGATGGGCCCAGTAAGCAGCCCAGGGAAACCCCAGAGAGAGCAGAGAGATCAGCTCCACACCTCATGTGCATATTAAAGGCAGGTAGCAAAGACCTGTGATTTTCTTTGGAGCCGCCTGGAGTTTTTCCAGCCACTGCCGGTCTACAGGACAAAGAAGCCAGCTGAGGTGACTTGCAAAAGATGGAAGAAGCCATGGCTACCTCCCAGCCCTCAGCGATGCCTCTGGAGTGCCTATCAGAGACCAACTACTTGAATTGGGCCCTGAAGATGGAGATGTATCTTTGCAGAGAGAATCTTTGGCTGCCAATTGGTGAGCAATCCCCCCAAAATCCCAGTGCTGAATGGCTTAGACAGGATGAGCGGGCTAGAGCCACCATTATCCTGGGAGTTGAGGACAATCAGCCAGAGCACGTCAGAGGCATGCAGTCTGCAAAGCAACTTTGGGATGCTTTGAGAGACTTGTATGTAAAGGCAACAGCAGGGAGTAAAGTTACCCTGACAAAAAAGCTGTATAAAGCCTACCTTGCAGAAGGAGATAGCCTTCCTGAGCACCTGCGTCATATTCAGCAGCTGTTTGTTGAGTTGCAGGAGAGAGGAATGGAATTTACACCTCTCACAAAATCCTATATCCTGCTGTCCTCATTGAATGAAACATGGGACACCCTGATTTGTACCCTAGAGGCTATGCCTGAGGTGGACCTCACCCCATTGTATGTAACACAGCGCCTACTCGCTGAATGAGAGAAGAGAGAGGAAATATCCCCCCCCCATCTCTTCTGGAAAGCTGCAGCACCAGAAAGCAAGCAAACGGAAGGGAAAAGAAGCTGAGGGAACAGCACTAGCCAGCCAGCGATGCTTCAGTTGTGGTTCATCTGGACATTTGCAGAAAGACTGTGCCTTGAGTCCCAAGAGTAGAAAGACAGAGAAGAAGAACACAAGGGCAACACAGAAGAAGGCTCTTCAGACAACCCAAATTGCACAGGTTGCTGAGAAGGGTAATTCTGATGTATGGGTGTTAGATTCTGGGGCCAATTGTCATTTATGTAATTGTAAAAGCTCTTTTGTGTCACTAACACTGAAAGACAAAGTGTATCTTTGGCTGATGGGTCTGTGACCAAAATTATGGGACAAGGTGACTTGTATTTATCCTGCTTGGGAGAAACTGTGAAAGGTATGTTGTATGTTCCAAATCTACAGTTAAACCTTTTATCTGTGGCACAGTTAGCTGGAACAGGGTATATCATAACATTTAAGAAAAATGGTTGTGAGATATGTAAAAATGGGAAACTGTGTGCTACTGGTATGTTAAAAGACTCCTTGTACATTGTGCAAAATGCAAGGAAGCTAAGCTGCAAGGCTGCAGTTGGCAACACTCCATATCATGACCGATGTGTACACCTGATGCACAGGAGATTTGGTCATGCTAATTTCAGGTATATAGCACAAATGCCACAGCTGTGTGCTGACCTGAAGATAAAATCCTGTGACAAATACTTAGATTGTGTAGTTTGCAAAGAGTGCAAAACACTAAAAGCTCCTGTAAGTAAGCACAGTGACAGAGTTACAACTAGACCTTTGGAAATTGTACACTCTGACATTATTGGTCCTTTTGCTCCAAGTCTTGGACAAGCAAGGTATGCAATGACCATCATTGATGATTTCTCAAGGTACACATTTATCTACATCTTAAAACATAAAGATGAGGCATTTGAGAAATTTAAAAGTTTTGTGACATGGGCAAATGGGAAATTCCCTAGGCCTGTATCTGCACTCCAGTGTGACAGAGGAGGAGAGTACCTTTCTCACAAATTCAAAAGGTGTAATGGTTGCCTATTCTAAAACACCATCAGACTCATGAGCAGGATCACAAAGATATCTGATTGATTAAAGAATAGTATGCAGGATCACAAAGAAATCTGAGAATGAAAAAAGCACGCCAAATGCAAACTAAAAACCCTTGGTACAAATGAGATCCCTCCCCCTGTAGTATCTTCCCAAGCTCACAATCCCACGTGCTCCTAACGGCTTCTGATGGTCCGCGGGAAAAGTCCTTAAACAGAGCACATAACCCAAACACATTCCATTGAAATGAACATAGATACAAAGCTTGGCACAAGGTTTCACAGCAGCTCCCTCCCAAACAGAAACGCACGTCAGCACCATGGCATGTGAAATGTTATGATGTACAGTGCACATTGAAACAGTGAACATGACAAAAGGTTCCTAGCAGACAAGGGGATAGAACAAATTCTTTCTAACCCTTACACCCCTCAGCAAAATGGTCTTGTTGAAAGAAAGGGCAGAACACTGCAAGAATCAATGGAATGCATGCTTAAAGATTCACATTTAACTTTTAAATATTGGGCAGAATCAATATCTACTGCCTGTGATGTGCAAAACAGATTGTATAACTCTGTGATTCAGGACATTCCATTCCACTTGTTTTATGGTGTGAAACCAAAGGTAAACCATCTTAGAGCGTTTGGTAGCACTGCATGGGTTCACATTCCAAAACAACAGAGAAGGAAAGGAGGCCCAACAAAGAAAGCCACCTTTGTTGGATATGAACAAAGCCAAAGGAGCTACAGGTTCATAGTGGGAGAGAAATTAATTATTAGCAAAAGCGCTTCTTTTGCTGAACAAAACTGGGGGAGATTGAATTCTAGCTCTCCAATTGATCTAACCACAACAAAACAGCAAGGACTTGCTGATGGTGATCTTTTGCCTGATGAGGACATTAAACCAGAAAAGCAAACTGAAGATCTGTCTGATGAGACAGATGCTTCTCAGGAAAGTGATAGGAGTCAAAACTTAAGTCCTGTATTACCTCGCAGATCTCAGAGGAGTAATAAAGGTGTTCCTCCATCACGTTTTCAGGCTGAAACAGTAAAGGCTTTTCACATATTCACAGAACCTGAGTCCTTAGAACAAGTCAATGCTTTACCACCTGAGATTGCACAAAATTGGTGTTTTGCCATGCAACAGGAATTAGCATCCTTGAAAGAAAATAAAACATGGAAACTGGTAAATCTACCTCCCAATGAATGTTGTCTAGGTTGTAGGTGGGTTTTCAAACTGAAAAGGGATGCTCATGGCAAAATCCAAGAATATAAAGCAAGTTTGGTTGCCAAAGGGTTCACTCAAAGGAAAGATTTAGACTTTGACAAGACTTTTGCACCAGTTACTAAAGGTGAATCAATTAAATTGCTGCTAGAAATTGCTGCACTCAAAGGAATGTCAATTCACCACTATGACATTCAAACTGCATTTCTCTATGATGATTTAGACCACAAATTATACATGCAGCAACCCCCTGGCTATGAAAAAGGGGAGAATCTGGTCTGTGAACTGCAGAAATCAATCTATGGTTTAAAACAAGCTGCTAGATCCTGGAACCAAAAACGTAGATGAAAAGCTGCAGAATTTTGTTTTTGTAAAAGGAAAATGCTGATCTCAGTGATAGGAAATCCACTTTTGGATTTTAATTCAATTTGCTGTGTCAAACTTGGACTGGCATTCTAGAAAACAAAGAGTTAACAATGCCAAATTGGTCTGCATCTCATTCCGTAGCATAAAAAGGGGAGTGTTGGTAAATTGTTTTCTGCTACAGAAATTAATGTTACCATGGTAATTAAGTACTTCCTTAAGTATTGGCAGGGTGAAGAGGTCGAACTTAATTGTCCTCAGTTTGGGTGTTAAAAGCTGCATTGCCTGGGGGAGGTACTTGCCTGGACTTGTTTTAGTTTCAGTTTCCTTCTTTCTATACAGCCTCCTCCAGTGCTCTCTGACTGCGTGTGAATGCACAGCTTGTAAAATATGTTTTTGTGCTTTCTGTAAATACATTTATTTTTATAGAAATGCCTGGTATGTGTGATTTTTCTGATCTTTTGGGCCAAATGCTTTCCAGCACTCTGTCACATGGGGTGCCTGAGGGAGGTATGTGAATCTTCTGTGTTTTATCGTTCAGTGATCTAGACATGGCTAGATGTCTAGCCATGTCAGTGATCTAGACATGGCTGCTAGTAAAGCTCAGGGGAAAAGCATCATAGATTCGTTCTTCCAATATGGCTTTTTAACATCAGAAGTAGTGACAGGGTAATTCCCAGTACTACTGGCCACTTCACAACAGTAATTTAAGTAAAAAAAGAAAAAGTCACCAACTAACTAAGTAAACTACCTCGTAACACATTTACCCATAAGTAACTTGACCCTATTTTAATTAGTTAACCCCATTGTGTTAATTAAACCATAAACTAATAGGCTGAATGTGTACATATTAGGATACAATGTGGTTGGTTAGTTTGTGTGGCTCAGTGTGTGGCATGAGTTTAGTCCTTCAGAGTTCCCTGAGAATGATGTAAAATCAGAAATGGAGGCATACAGCTTTTGACAGATTATTGAGTTAAAATTGGGCTCAAAGGTCTTCTCCAAAGACTTTTGCTTCCATGTTATGTATCCAAGATATGTAAGGTTTAGCTTCATAATGAGTACTTATAACTCACTGCCTAGTTTTATTTCATCTACTTTTACTGAATCACTTGCTCTTGTTGTCCAAGATACTCTCCACAATTTTCTCCAGCACCTCAGTTCACAGGCATCAACTTTAATTCATTCAGCCATTCTGACAGTCCTGCTTTCACAGCCATATGTTATGATGAGAAAAACCAGGGCTTTAATAATATGTACCTTTTTTTGGCAGTGTGATATCTTTATAGTTTAATGTTTTGTCTAAATTTGCGATTATCTTTCTCTCAAGAAGCAGAAAACTTTTTCCATGGTTCGTGATCACCCTTATGGATGTTTGAGCCCAAAAAGATAAAGTCTGTTATGACATCCACTATCGTTTACTTATTTGATTTGGCCCTAGCAGCTGACATAGTCTTAGTTAAGAGAGAGAACCATACCGACTTTTGCATTGTTTTCTTTCATCTTCAGCAAACATTTCTTAAGTTTTTCTCACTTTCCATTACGATAAACATATCTGAGATTGTTAATATTTTTCCAGAGTTTTAATTTCAGCTTCTGTTTCCTCTAGTTCAGCGTTTCTCATGGTCTGTTCTGCATATGAAAGCAATTTCTCAACAATATGAAAGATGTTTCACGTTGCTGATTATGTAAACATTTAATTACTTCAAATTACATTTAAAGGTCTTTTAGTAATTATTCTGATCAGATTTCCATGGAAAATTCAGAGACAAGCCATGAAAAAGATGCTGATCTGATACTGTGAGTAAAGGAAATGACTCAGAGGAGCTTGCTGTTCAAAAGGAATGACTGAAGATAGAGTTTTTTTCTTACTTCAGCAGGTTCAAAGGGCCAACCTCAGAGGGGGCCATGGAAGTGTAACCAACAACAGATAAACACTGCTTTTTATGATAAACCTTAGTACTTCTAATGGACAATTTTCCCCTTGTACTAAATCAGTGACAAGCATCATGCTAAAATATTGTTTAGAACAAGATTTTGTGAATACAGTGAATAAAGCAACATTTTAATTAATATTTTTATGAAGTATTTCAGTTGAAAGAATGTGAATGAGTAGAAGTCCCATGAGCAATTTTCTTGAAGACATTTTGTTATCAGAGTGCTAAGAAAGCATTTGGCCCAGGAGAGATCAGAAAAGTCACACACCATGGCATTTCTATAAAAATAATTTTATTTACAGAAAGTAAACATATTTAAAGGCTGTTTGCTGAGAGGAGAGATTTCTCTCAGCTGCATATTCTCTGCAAGCCTTCGCAGAAGGGAAACTGAAACTAAAACAAGTTCAGGCAAGTTCCTCCCTTAGGCAATGCAACCATTAACACGTGAAAAGGGGACAATTAAATTCAACCTCTTCACTGGGCCAAAATGATTAGTTACCATAGTAATCTTAATCTGTAGTAGAAAACATATTAACACTCCCCTTTTTATACTACAGAATAAGATGCAAATCAATTTGTTTTGACAACTCTCTAAGTCTTTCCATTCACAATATTTGAACATTATTTCCACTTTGGTTTAACAGAAAGCTACCATCCTTCTTCCTGTGTATTTCCAAACCTAGGTTATTTGTTACAGTTCCAAGGCTTTTTAATGTGAAATGGCTTTTCATGCAGGCTTCAAAATCAAGCCTTTGTTTTTCTGTTGATGTAAACAGCAGCAAATCATCAATATAAATGCACAGAGACATACAGCCTTGTTTGTCTTTCTTCATATATACACATGGATCTGGTTTTCCTTTTTGAAAACCAAAATTCTGCAGTTTTTCATCTAATTTTTGGTTCCAGGATTTAGAAGCTTGTTTTAACCCATTGATTGACTTCTGCAGTTCACAGACCAGATTCTCCCCTTTTTCATAGCCAGGAGGTTGCTGCATGTATAATCTGTGGTCTAAATCACCATAGAGAAATGCAGTTTCAATGTCATAGTGGTGAACTGACATTCCTTTGAGTGCAGCAATTTCTAACAGCAATTTAATTGATTCACCTTTAGTAACTGGTGCAAAAGTCTTGTCAAAGTCTAAATCTTTCCTTTGAGTGAACCCTTTGGCAACCAAACTTGCTTTATATTTTTGGATTTTGCCATCAGCATCCCTTTTCAGTTTGAAAACCCACCTACAACCTAGACAACATTCATTGGGAGGTAGATTGACCAGTTTCCATGTTTTATTTTCTTTCAAGGATGCTAATTCCTGTTGCATGGCAGAATGCCAATTTTGTGCAATCTCAGGTGGTTAAGCATTCACTTGTTCTAAAGACTCAGGTTCTGTGAATATGTGAAAAGCCTTTACTGTTTCAGCCAGTAAACGTGATGGAGGAACACCTTTATTACTCCTCTGAGATCTGCGAGGTAATACAGGACTTAAGTTTTGACTCCTATCACTTTCCTGAGAAGCATCTGTCTCATCAGACAGATCTTCAGTTTGCTTTTCTGGTTCAATGTCCTCATCAGGCAAAAGATCACTATCAGCAAGTCCTTGCTGTTCTCTTGTGGTGGTCAGATCAACTGGAGAGCTAGAATTTAATCTCCCCCAGTTTTGTTCAGCAAAAGAAGCGCTTTTGCTAATAATTAATTTCTCTCCCACTATGAATCTGTAGCTCCTTTGGCTTTGTTCATAGCCAACAAAGATGGCTTTCTTTGTTGTGGGGCCTCCTTTCCTTCTCTGTTGTTTTGGAATGTGAACCCATGCAGTGCTACCAAACGCTCTAAGATGGTTTACCTTTGGTTTCACACCATAAAACAAATGGAATGGAGTGTCCTGAATCACAGTTATACAATCTGTTTTGTACATAACAGACAGTAGATATTGCCTCTCCCCAATCCTTAAAAGATAAATGTGAATCTTTAAGCATGCATTCCATAGTATTTTGCAAGGTTCTGCCCTTTTTTTCAGCAACACCACTTTGCTGAGGGGTGTAAGGGTTAGAAGGAATTTGTTCTATCCCCTTTTCCACTAGGAACCTTTTCAATTTGTGAGAAAGGTACTCTCCTCCTCTGTCACACTGGAGTGCAGATACAGGCCTAGGGAATTTTCCATTTGCCCATGTCACAAAACTTTTAAATTTCTCAAATGCCTCATCTTTATGTTTTAAGATGTAGATAAATGTGTATCTTGAGAAATCATCAATGATGGCCATTGCATACCTTGCTTGTCCAAGACTTGGAGCAAAAGGACCAATAATGTCAGAGTGTACAATTTCCAAAGGTCTAGTTGTAACTCTGTCACTGTGCTTACTCACAGGAGCTTTTAGTGTTTTGTATTCTTTGCAAACTACACAATCTAAGTATTTGTCACAGGGTTTTAGCTTTAGGTCAGCACACAGCTGTGGCATTTGTGCTATATACCTGAAATTAGCATGACCAAATCTCCTGTGTATCAGGAGTGTTATGATATGGAGTGTTGCCAACTGCAGCCTTGCAACTTGGCTCCCTTGCATTTTGCACAATGTACAAGGAGTCTTTTAACATACCAGTAGCACACGATTTCCCATTTTTATGTATCTCACAACCATTTTTCTTAAATGTTATGATATACCCTGTTGCAGCCAACTGTGCCACAGATAAAAGGTTTGATTGTAAATTTGGCACATACAACACACCTTTTACAGTTTCTCCCAAGCAGGATAAATACAAGTCACCTTGTCCCATAATTTTGATCACAGACCCATCAGCCAAAGACACACTTTGTCAGTTTTAGACAGTGACACAAAAGAGCTTTTACAATTACAGAAATGACAATTGGCCCCAGAATCTAACACCCATACATCAGAATTACCCTTCTCAGCAACCTGTGCAATTTGGGTTGTCTGAAGAGCCTTCTTCTGTGTTGCCCTTGTGTTCTTCTTCTCTGTCTTTCTACTCTTGGGTCTCAAGGCACAGTCTTTCTGCAAATGTCCATCTGAACCACAACTGAAGCATCGCTGGCTGGCTAGTGCTGTGGCCTCAGCTTCCTTTCCCTTCTTTTCCCTTTGGCCCAGGAGAGATCAGAAAAGTCACACACCATGGCATTTCTATAAAAATAATTTTATTTACAGAAAGTAAACATATTTAAAGGCTGTTTGCTGAGAGGAGAGATTTCTCTCAGCTGCATATTCTCTGCAAGCCTTCGCAGAAGGGAAACTGAAACTAAAACAAGTTCAGGCAAGTTCCTCCCTTAGGCAATGCAACCATTAACACGTGAAAAGGGGACAATTAAATTCAACCTCTTCACCCGGCCAAAATGATTAGTTACCATAGTAACCTTAATCTGTAGTAGAAAACATATTAACACATTTAACATCTAGAGTGCAATCATATTCACACTAACTGATGAATAGGCCCCACTAAACACATAGGGAAGTACTTGTGAAATAGTCTGCCTAATATTTTCTATTCTCCATGAAATAGCTGATTACTACATCAGATGTACAGGGCAATGCACTTCATATTTACTCAGAACATGTCCCAATATGTTTAATGACATTTATATGTAGACAGCTGTACTGAAGATTACAGCAGTTGTGAAGTCCTAGGCATAATTATTGGACGTGAGTTCTTAAATTCTATAACCACTAATCAGAGACAGTTCCATTATTATGATTGTGGACCATTACCAGCTCCTGAAGAAGTTTGACTCCAGCTACCTGCTGTTTCACCCCTTTCTTCTATTTAACTCTGTTGTTGCTGGGGCAAAGAAGTATTATGCTTTTGTGTAACAGTTATTGCTTGGGGGGATTCAACTTCTACATTTAGTGTTTACTGTAAAAGTTCAACCTGGTGTCAACTGTTGTGTCCACACAGAAATGGCCTTCAGCTGTGATAATCTAGTGGAGATACCTGGGGCCCAGTTTTGTCTGGTTATCTGAGCTGACTTTGATCTGATGATTCCTGAGGAAGTGGACAGGGTCCTTGGGATGCTGAGTTCTGCCACATGTGTGTCAGACCAATGTCCCTCCTGGTTGGTCAAGGCCTTCCAGTACAGTAAGTCCCATGTAGATGTCCTGACTAAGAAAGAACCACACCGAGATGAGGAAGAAGTCTCTAGTGCTTTATTATTGCTATAGTAGACAGAAAATCCTACCAAACTGAAGAAGCGTGGGAAAACCCAGACAGATGAACCCCCCAAAGTCAAGGCAGGTCTGTTCTGTGTCTCTTTGAATGACAGCTCAAACTCTCTAAACTATGCATGCATTTTTGCCCCTGGATAATGGCCCCCTCCTGCTTACCATCAGTACTCATGACAGTAGATGAGTTGAAACATTGGTAAATGCTTCTTTGAATTGGTGGTGGTTTGCCCCCTACTCAAGAGGTCATCCCTGGAACCAGTAGAAGTGGTCAATTTCTGTCCAGTCTCCAACCTTCTCTTTTTGGGGAATGCTGTTGAAAATATGGTAGGCTTGCAGCCCCAAAGGGCTCTGGAGGAAGTGGATAATCTGGACCTGTTGCAATCAGGTTTCAGG
Source organism: Candoia aspera (assembly GCF_035149785.1). Lineage (NCBI taxonomy): Eukaryota > Metazoa > Chordata > Lepidosauria > Squamata > Candoiidae > Candoia > Candoia aspera. The sequence continues at coordinate 250,225,439 of NC_086153.1, read as the reverse complement.
CCAGGATATAGTACTGAAACAGCATTGATTGTGCTTGTGGATAATGTTTGGTGGGCTCGGGATGGAGGGAGTGCATCCATCCTGGTCCTCCTCGATCTCTCAATGGTTTTTGAAATCATTGACCATGGTAATCTTTTGGACCAACAGAGGGTGTTGGGAATGGAGGACACAGTTCTTTGGTGGTTCTCTTCCTTCTTTTGGTGCTGGTTCCAGTCAGTGTTGGTGTGTGTGTGGGGAGGTATAGCCCTAGGCCCCAAGTTTGTGGGGTGCCACAGGGCTCAACTCTCTCCCTGTTCCTCTTTAACACCTACATGAAACTGCTGGGCAAGGTGATATGTCGGCAAAGGATTAAGTATCTCCAGTATGCTAATGATTTTCTAGTATACAACTCTTCCCTGGGCCATCCAAGTGATGAAATCAAGGCATGTTCATAGCAGCTGGAGGCTGTGCAGGGCTGGATGGGGAAAAACTGACTTTGGCTCAACCGTGGCAAGAATGAGTAGCTGTAGGTTTTAGGATCTCCTGCATCTAGTGATTTTCCATAACTAGGCCTACGAGATCCCTTGACTCAGAGTCCATTGACTCTGAATAGAGTAATACTCCCCCAAGCAGAGTTATGTGCAATCCAAGGGCTTTCTATAATCAATGAAGCACATACTGACTTCTTTTGGGTATTCTTTGGCTTTCCCAGTTATCCAGTATGCATCATCAATAATGTCTTGTGTTCCTTGGCTTTTTCTAAAGCCAGCTTGAACATCTGGCATCTCTCTTTCCATGTGTTGGAATAATTCTAAGCATTGGATGATTCTAAGCATTATTTCTCTAGCATGTGACATTAAAGATATTGTACAATAGTTTGCACATTTCACACTGTGCTATAATTTAAGAAAGAACTTTTACAAAATGATGTACTGATATTATATGATGCCAACTAAATTGTCTAAAATGTATAAAGGAACATCAAACCAGTACTGAAAGTATGAAAAGGAAGAGGGGACTTTTTATCATGCATTGTGGACTTCTGAAAAAGCAAAAAGAAAAAAAAAGGTAGAAATTCATACAATGATGCAAAAGATATTGTGGACTAACACTGCCCTGTTCAGACTATGAGACAGCCAGGCAGAATCACTCTTAAATCCTTTATTTACAATTAACTATTTGCAACAACGGAAGTCCTTAGAATAGATTAGGCAGTGCAGTTCAATCAAGTCCACCCAGGCAGTGGAGGGAACCAAGACAAGGCTGCAGGATCTGAGGTAGTAGGAGATCATGGTAACACAGCAAGGCAGAACTTGGCTAAACCCCTCAATGAGGTGGCAAGACTCGGTGTGGCTAGAACATGTGGCAAGGAGGATGCTTGAGGCAAGAGTGTTGGGCTTGACATAGAGGCTAGGCAAGGCTTGGCTGGAACATCAAGGCAAGTCTCGGATCTGGAGAAGAGGCAGGACTCAGCTGGAAAGGCAAGGCGTATAACTGGAAGCAGAACTGGACTTGGCTGGAGTGACAAGACAAGGCTTGGAACTGGAAGCAAGGCTGGACTGGGCTGGAGTAGTGGGATGAGGCTTGGAGCTGGAAGTAAGGCTGTGCTCAGCTGGATCGACATGACTAGAGGATTGGAGCGACGTGCGAAGGAAGCAGGTCCGTGATGGCAGGAGGAGCTGGCTCTGATTCTGCGACCGCTACAGGTGAGGCTTCTGACTCTGGTAAGGACTCTTTCCCAGAGGCTGTGAGCTCAAAAGATCGGTTGTCTCTGGCAGCTTGCTCTTGGTGCAGTTGCCTTTTTATGCGATCCTTTTCACGCCGTTTTCCTTCAGCAGCCAATCAGTCTTTAAATAAATTCATTCCACAGTTCCTCCATTTCCCTATCCATGAAGTTCAGAACTTCAAAGTGATTCCTGATATTCTTGAAAATGGTGGGTATATGATTAAAATCATCTTTGAAACTTTGGCTGTCTTCTGCTGCTTTTGCTTAACTTGGAACTTGCACATGAGGAATTTGTTATTTGTTCCATAGTTAACTCCTAGTCAAGTCTTTGCTATTATAACTGAGCTCTTCCACCTTCTTCTCCAATAATACAGTCAGTTTGATTTCTGTGTACTCCATCTGGTGATATCCATGCATAAATGTGTTGTTTTGGTTGTCTGAAGATTGTGTAAGCAATGAAGAAATAATTGGATTGGCAGGAATTAATAAGTTGTTTTCCTGCTTCATTTCCATTTGCTAGGCTATACAGTACAGCTATGTTTTCCTCCTTAATATTTCCAACTTCGGCATTCCAGTCTCCAACCCCAAGAAACGTATCTTGCTGCATGTTCTGTCAATTTCAAAGTGAACTTGGTAACAAAACTCATGAACCTCCTTTTCTTCTGCATCAGCAGTTGGAGCATAAACTTATTCATCATCATATTAATCTGCAAAGTCTAATTGATATTATTTAGTCATTGTTTGCATTGAAGTACTGCGCTTACTATATCCTTCCTGACTATGGAACAACACTGTTCCTTCTTAGTTTCTCATGTCAACTTCAACTGAAAGTATCCAATTCTAGCCCATTTCATTTTGCTCATGCCTAAGATGTCAATGTGTAATCAATTCATTTCATCTTTCACAGTGTTGAGCTTTCTCATGTTTGTTTGTTTGTTTGTTTATTTAAATGCAAGAATGTAGAATTTGCTCCTATATTGTACACTGCTTTGGTGTGGTGGCTTTGAAAAGGAGTTTATCCTTTTTCCTGACAATGAGTAATCCCTTTCACCACATCATGAATTTACCCATGTCTCTTGTTCAAAATGTGGCCTGTGCTATAATGTATCAATGAACTAATGATTCAACCATGAGGTAAAATCCATCACTTAGGACTTTTTTTCTATTGAAAACAGATCCCCCAATTGGTCTAGGTAATTATCTCATAATGAGATTATCTCTACTGGTTCTATTGTAAGCTGAGCTGACATGTGAGGAGATACAATGAGTAATGAGTGTAGGTTGGTGAAAGATATACTACGTCCAGGCCTTGTTGCTAGGATGTGGGACTGATTAAACTCAACAGTTCTTGTCATCTTCCAAAATATCTCATTTTTTATTATGCTAAATACTTGTTCAGGGTAACCAATTGGAAATAACACAGCAAATAAGTATTTACAAATATTTAAAAACCCATACATCTATGAAAAATAGAGACTCTCCATAATATCTGAAATAATGTCTTTCTTACAAGAGGCAAACACATAAGACAAATGAATAACCATCTCTTGCATCGCTTCCTTCATTAAATTATGATGATAATCTTGGCTGTGAAACTACTACAGTTGGGACTTCAGCTGTCAGTAATGCCTCTCTGTGGAACAGTGTCTGGACTTCTCTCATGTCTGCTCTTGTGGAACGAAGCACAAGTTGAGAACTATTTCTAACTATTATCTATAATTATTATGCTTTCAGTCTAAGCCTCTGGGCCGCTGCTGGAAAAAACAATCAGCAAAAAAACTGCTGGGAAGCTAACTTAGAGATTTTATTCAGCTTGACCCACAACAGATTCTTTCCTCTGGTTTACGTACATCTTTTTGTTGTTGTTTTGTTGTTGCTGTTGTTCTTTTGTTTTTATCTGGCCTATAGCTTATATGAATTTTTACACTAAACTTAACTGCTGCCCCAGTTCCCTTCCCTCTCTTTTCTGCCATCTATTTACCTGTCTTGAAACAGGAGATAAGCAGCAATCTGTATCTTGGATATGATTCCACTGGAATTCTGTTAGAAATCATTTGATTTCTGGCTATTGTTGAAAGAAGAAGAGGAAGAAGAGATTGCAGTAGCAGAAGCAGTACTTACATTCTGATTTTGTTTGTCTGTGAAAATAGCCCCATGCTGTTCCATGTTTTTAAACTGCAGATCAACTTCTTAAAGAAGAACAAAATAGTAGACATAGTTAATAATGCAGGACACAACTGCTGAATGTGAATTACGTCTATCTTTACAAACCGTTCTTGCTCTTGGCTGCTTGTACTTTAATATTTCCTTTTTACTTTTGTTGATTGTTGAAGGACACTTTTTGGGTGCTCACACCAAGAGAAAATGTATCTAAATCCACCAAACAAAATTAAAATCTCCCAAGAAACCAAATATCTCTGGTTTCTACTTCTTTGCAAGAAAACTGCAGAGTCCTAGAATGGGACTACTTTGTGGCAGTACTACAATGGCCACGATTAGCAGTGTGGACCAGTGAGAGCTGATACAATTTAAACCCATGCATACATACTTATATGTCTACTGTAATTGTGAGTTGAGCCCTTGGAATCAAACTAATGCCGTATCCTCATTACCCAACATTTTGTGGGTTGGTCTACCAAAACAAGTTTGATTTTGATCGACAAAATAAGTGTCACACAAAATGGAATCTCCAAGGCAATATATGTGCTACATAATATAATCATCTAAGCTGTCTAGGCATCACTGATTTAAAAATTTCCATGCAGCTTAGAACAAGGTGCTTTCCTCTCATCATGGAAGATCAGGAACTATTCAGAATTTATCCAATCTTCTGGGGTGAAAAATGTTGCAAAGGTTGAAGGAAAGAAGAAGGGAATGACAACAGAATGTCTCTATCTGACAAAATACTGTAGCTATATGTGAGCCATAGAACTTGGATTAGACCCAGCATGGCTGGCTGGGGAATTCTGGGAGTTGAAGTCCACACATCTTAAAGTCGCCAAGGTTGAGAAACAATGGATTAGACTGACTTTTAAAGTGATCCTTATTAGTTGATAAAATGATTTGGCTCCCATGTCAGATTCATTGGGTGCTGTCCAAAGGAAGGCAAGCAATCTTTTAAATGGCTCTACTAAACTGAAAGGAAATGATCACAGGGATTAGTGGTATTAAGCCTCTCCAGTGGCCATCTGTGAGGTTTTTCCTTAAAATTGTTATTTGCATTTTTCCAGCAAACAGAAAATGGAATCATACTCTGCACCAGGTTCCAGCAGAAAAATGGTATTAAGTCATATGAATGTTTGAATCAAAAGAAAATGTGGTCTTGTTGTGTGTCCCAATATTCATTGTAGGTTTTCTGTTTTTATTTATTTATTGTGGTATGGGCAATTATTGGGTGGCTGCTAAATAATTTAAAAAGTCATTGACATATTTTAGGTTTGAGACTCCACGATAGCGGGAAAATGCGAGGAGGAGGAGGAGGAGGAGGAGGAGGAGGAGGAAATATTTGAATAAAGCATCCTTAAGCCTCTTGTCCTAGAACAGACGAGACGTACAGTAGGTTTATCATGTATGATAATACATAATTATCCAAACTAAGCTTTGCTTGTTTTCTTCAACTGATGCTTTAATCTGAGATAAATATAAGTGAAAATTCAAAGGACAAGATATTTTGCTGCTTGAGATAAAGAACAAAAAGGTGAATGCCTGTCAGGAGACTGTTGAGGAAACACTGCTGTTTCAAAGAACTGAAAATAAAGAGGAAATTTCCAGTTCTCATCAGAATGTGATTGACCAGAGGATGAGATAGTCCCTATGTAATCTAAGAACACCTAGACAAGATGTTGGCTGACCTTGATTTGAGCCTGATCAGGCAAGAGAATCTGGGATGCCCTAGATGCATAAGTAGGAATGTATAAATGGGTTGACCCTCAGTCTTAGGATCCAAAGTAGGGGGAAATGAATGGCCCCCTTGCTTTCCCTTACACAATTTTATACCTGTGAGGGATAGAACACCTGTAAAGGGGGTAGGAGCTGGTTTTTCCAATGTTCCTGTTTATTCCTTGAATAGACAGACAAACCATTCCCTGGCAAAGGTTGAGGAAGTCTTAAAGAAGTAAAATTTATTGACTATCACAGAAAACCAGAAACAATTAATGACCGGACCTATAACAATAGGGGAAGTTTTCTGAAGCTATAAAAAAAGGTCAAAATAGGGAAAGTGCCAGGACCAGATGGTTTATCAGTCTCTTATTATAAACACTTTGAAGACAAACTACTACACCTGTTGCAACACACGATGAACTCTATTTTACAGATTGCAAAGATTCCAGACAGTTGGATAGAGGCTTATATAGTATTAATACCTAAAGAAGGTCCCCCAAAATTACTGCCAGATATCATTACTGAATCATTATAAGTTATTTACGATGACTTAGCTGAAAGAATGAAGATGGTTTTACAAGACTTTATTCATGAAGATCAGTGTGGATTTTTACCTAAAAGACAGCTGAGGGACAATATTAGAAATTTATTGGATATTTTGGAATCCATGGAACAACATAATGAAAAACAAGAAGCATTGATTTTTCTTGATGCAGAAAAGGCCTTTCTCAGCCTTACTAGGTGGACCAGACAGGAAACATGACCAGATGAGCTAATTCTACTTTATTGTAAGGCTACATTAACAGAAACTTGCAAGTCTGAAAGTACAATCTCCCCCCATCTCCTTTATACCCTGAGAAATTAGGGAGGGCCCCTTCTGAGCATCTTGCCCTGCCCAGTATCCAGCTGTGGGCTATGCTGTCTCTTATCTGACCATTCCCTAGGCAGCAACTTTGGGCCCAATCTCCCAAGGTCATTTCCACATACCATTACATCCTTTGACAATCCAAACTAGACTTTCCTATTTAAAATTTTGAAGGATATGGACTTGGGTGAGTATTTTATCAAATGGGTGAAATCAATTTACACTTCACAAAAGGCACAGATTATTGTGAATGGGGAATTAACAATACCTGTGTGATACAGAAAGGGACTAGCAAGGATGCCCCTTGTCACCACTGTTATTTATTTTAGCTTTGGAAGTATTGAATAGAGATATAAGGTGAGATTAGAGAATTGCTGGAGTGAAGATTAAAAGAGAAACTTAGAAATTACAGCTGTTTGCTGACAACCTGGTGATAATTTTGGAAGATCCTCTGAAAGGAATAGAAATATTAATGGAAAAATGAACAGACTTTGGGGTATTATCTGGCTTTAAAATTAATAAGCAAAAGACAAAGATGTTAACAAAGAATATAAACATCGTAAAGCAAATGGAATTGATAGAAAAAACTGGTTTTAAGATTGAGAAAAAAGTGAAATACTTGGGTATCACTATGACTAATATGAATTGCATGTTATACCAGATTAGGTTAAGACAAGGAATGAAATTAAGAAGGACATGTTAAAATGGGAGAAATTACAATTGTCATTGTTGGGGAGAATTTCTGTGATAAAAATGTTTTGCCAAGGATGTGTTTTTGTTTCAAACAATACCTATTCTGACAACTGGTTTACCATTTAAACAATGGCAGAAAGATGTATCTAAGTTTGTATGGCAAGGCCAAAGATCAAGAATTAAATATAAAATACTTCAAGTTGCAAAGGAACAAGGAGGATTGGGACTGCCTGATTTGAAATTGTATTTTGCAGCCTGATGCTCAGTTTGTATGAAAGAATGGGTTTTGCTGAGAAATAAAAGAATTTTAGAATTAGAAGTGCATGATCTGAGGTTCAGATGGCATGGTTTTCTATGGTACAATAAAGTTAAGATTAATGTAGATTTTTAAAAATCACTATATTAGAAGTGCAATATTGAGAATATGGAATAGATATAAACCCAGACTGTGCCTAAAAATGCTTTTATGGATCTCAGCACAAGAAGCATGTTACAGGAAAGAAACAGTAAGTAAAGAAAAGTGGTTAACTTATCAAAAGTTGTTAGAACAGGATCATGGATGAAGTCAAAAGAGCAATTGCCTGCAGAAATATTTAGTTTTCAATGGTTTTTGTATGCACAGATAAGAGAAAGATTCAAGGTAGATAATAAGACATTTGGAAGTGAGGAGCAGAAGACAGAATGTTAAGTTGAACTATATACAAATGATGAACATGTCATTGCTAAAATGTATAAACTTTTATTGAAATTTGAAATGGAAGAAGAACAAGTGAGACTATATGATAAAATGAGCTAAGAACTTTGGACACAATATACTGATGGAACAGTGGGAAAATATGTGGTTAAAAGGATTGGAATTTACATTATGTTAGAACTTAAGAGATTTCTTATAAAATGATGTACCATTTGTATATCACTCGAGAAAAATTGTCTAGAATATATACAAGTACTTCAAATATATGTTGGAAATGTGGACAACACAAACGGTCATTTTATCATGCCTGGTGGACATGTAAAAAAGCCAGGAATTTCTGGGCTCAGATATATATAATGATACAAAGAATTTTAAAGATCAGCATTCAACTGAAACCAGAATTTTTCTTGCTGGGACTAATGGACAATTAGAAAAGAGGCATGGAAGATTACTTTTATACATGATTAATGCTGCGAGCCTATTATTTGTGCAAAAATGGAAAGACTCTGAAATACCCACAACAGAAGAATGGCTGGTGAAGTTGACAGAACTATCAGAGATGGCAAAATTAACTTGTTTGATTAGAGAAAGATCAACAATTAGAAACCCCTAATGGACTTTTTGATGAAAAAAGAGAGAAATAAATTTGTGATTTGTAGGTTTGAAAATTAGAAAGGGCAACTTATGGAAAGAAGGAAATTATGATGTAACTTTAGAGAGAGAGGGCAAAATATAAATGTATTTATAGCCACTGTCAATAAGATTGGAAGCTGCTTCTTTATAATCTTTCTTTTCCTTTCTCTTTCTCTTTTTCTTCTTTTTCATTTCTCTGTTTTCTTTTTTTCACTATTTACTATTTTTCTTCATTTTTTAATGTTTTTACTTTGTTACAAACTTCAATTAAAATTATATATACATAAAAAAACCACACTGCTCATAGATTTCAAGCATTACTTATTCATTTATTAATCACATCCTTAGGATATTCTTTTTTTTTTCTTTTCTTTTCTGAACAGAAACAAAGAAATAGAAAAGGAGAAATTCACTCTGTGAAAGAAACAGAAATTCTCCCAGACATAAATATTGTTAAATGTTTCTGTTCAAAGGCTTTCAGAATTTTTGGTAGTTATATTGTTTCTTGCTAACCCAGCATGCTGGTCCCAATCCCACTGGCATAATCTACTCCAAGAGAATTCAAATAGAGGCCACTACTGGCCTGTGTTGTATTTTATTTCTAGCCCCACGCTGTACAGATCACAAAGGGTGCCAGACTTCTTTATGATAATTTTTAGATTAAGAAGAAAATATTCCATTTAGTATTACAACTAGATGAAAATATTTTCCCCCATAAATATAAATTTGCCTTTGAAACGGTGGTAATGTTGTTCAAAAGCCATATCATTACACCTGTCAGCCTTTGCAGCTTAACTTAATGAGTAGCGAATTCTGAATTATACAGTATATCTTGCAGGATAGTCAACTGTGAGATGACTGACATGGTTATGCATCCTGGTTGCCTTGAATGCAAGTGCTCAGATAGGAAATGAAGCCTACAATGAATGTGATTTATAGAAAGCTAAAAAGACACTAGACCAAATGCTGTCACTATCAAGGCCAATAAGGGGGTGGAGGCCACCAAAGTGCTTTAGGAAAAAAAATGGTCTGATGAGGATCAGAAGGCAGGGTTTTTAAAAAATGAATGAATGAATGAATGAATATTGTTTGTTGGATCTGTAAATCTGATAACCACTGCTCAGCCAAAGGGCTCCCAGGGTGGTTTTCAATAAAATAAAAACAACAATTAAATCAATGCAATGAAATCAATGCAATACAACAAAAACAGATCAATCATAATAAAACCTGCAATAAAGCAACAGTTAAAATTGGTTAAGACACAGAATATTAAAAGCCTGGAAGAACAGCAAATGTGTTTGCTTGCCTGGTGCTTAAAAGGTAACAGAGTAGGTGCCAGAATATGCTTTAAATATTTGTTGCATGCAATGGCTGTTTTAAAATCCAATGATTCACAGGAAGTAGAAACCCATGGTGCTGTGAATCCTGTAGCTGAGGAATTTAGCTGGCTGTTACCAAGATAAAAACAGCAAAGTCTTCCATCTACTAGAAGAAGCCACAATGAATTTAACCAGTGCCATCACAGCGAAAAAAAAGAAAGAATTTGATTTAGTCAAATTCTTCACATTCATATGAACGTCTTGGAAAAGAAACTTGTTATGATCACTTAAGAGATAGCTAAGTTATTACCCTTTTCTCATCTTCATCAGTACTTTTCACACCAAAGTAACTTACTACTCCAAGTTGCCATATCGCTCACTACTGCAGCTAGGGATGGGCCCTGCAGCAACATTCAAGGGCCTGCAGTCCAGGGAACCCCAGAGATCTTTCATAGAGTGGCAGGTGATGGAGCAGTAGCAAACAGGTGCAGTGACAGCATTTGAGCCAGTATGAGTATGAAATGACTCACTAGATTCACCATAATATCATTTCTTCAGGCTTAACATAAGCATCTGAGCACAATTATAGACAATGCTTTCATTATTTTATTATTCCAAACACAAAATGGTGCTTATGTTCACTTTAGCATTCAGAAAGCAAAAATGAACACCATTTTATACTCATAGATAACATGCTTTCAAGGGCATTTATATGTGAAACTGCACATACTCATAATCTTTGTTTTCCTTTCTTTGTTCCACCCTCCCCAGTATCAGGAATGCAGAGTGGCTGTAGAATAAAGAATTGCAAAGCGAAGAGGAGAGATAAATGATAATCATGTGCGTCACAACTGAAATAGCACCCATGGGCATCTAAATGGGGTGGTGATGGTAGAGCATAAAACCATTCAGCCCAAAGTGTTAAATTAACTAGCTGTATTGTTTGTGATCCAAACATTTAGAAGCGCTTCATAGAAATAACACTTTGTGGTTGACCTTTTAAAAAAGCTCCAATAAAATCCAAGCAACTCGTCTGCTTTCTGAATTTATTTATCTCAGTTTATCCATTTATAACATCTCATTAAAAAAAAAGCAAAGAACTGAGAGGGGTATTTTTGGCAAGAACCATTGAAATGTTGGATGGTAGAAAATAGCATATTGTGATGTAAAATAAATTTTAGATTAAAAGACATTAAAAAAAATCCCTGGTGGATCAAAAAAAGTCCTTTCAGAGACTTCTTTTCCCTGTGGCTTAGAGATGCCTATAGGAAACTAGAAAGCAGGAAAAGGCTAAAAATTCTCCATCTGTTCCATTGACCCTAACAATAATGGCCAGATGTTTCTACAAAAGCCACAAAAGACGGGGGAAAGACAGTTACCCAGCTGTAGCTTTGTTTGCTGTTTCCTCACTTTCTGATAACCAAAGGTATACTTGTGAACAAGACAGTCCTGTTCAGTAATTGCAGCTAATAGCTGTTGACAAGCTTGACCTCCTCTGTGAGTTTCTTTAATCCATTTTTAAAAGCTATCTCAGTCAGTGGTTGTCATCACTACATCTTATAGAAGTGAATTCCACAAACTAATTATGTTTTAGAAGAAGTTGTTCCTTCTATCTCCTGCAAATCAGTTTCACCGGATGATCCTGATTTTTATCATTATCACAGTGAAAGGGTGCACACTATGTCTACTAAACTCTGTCTCTGATGCTGATAATTTTACAAGTCTTCTATCATTTCATCACGTTGTCATATTTTTTTTGTAAACTGAAAAACCCCAAATAAGTCCCCCCACCGGAAAGGGTGCACTAACCCCTATATATACTAGATTACTATTTATTCCAACTTTACAACTACATTTCCATCAGTTTTTCATTTAAAATCTGTTTTTGTCCTTATGACAAGTATATAAAACAAAAGAAAGAGATGGAAAATAAGCTGCTTCTTCCTGACCAAAACCAAGCATTGTTTCCAATTAACACTAATCCTCAGACAGCATCCTGTGGTGCTGGGTATATACAAAATATTATATCCTATTTTTCTTGGTAAAAATACTACTTCTCCATACTGGTTTAACATTTTTAGTGAATTTTCTATTATTTATTTAACCTTTTTATTTTTATTATTTATGTTTGTTAAATGGCTGATAAACAAATTCTCTAGGCTTCATGTGATCATCTAAAACATCATGATAATCAAATTAAAATCCAACAACATACTTTTAAGAACCTATAAAAACAGAAATAACACAGACAGAAGCATAGTAAAATAAAACCAGAACTGCATGAGCTAAAACAACCATCCTGCAATTAGCAGGAATGAAAACCACTTTCAAGACCACAGTTGTTAAAATAACAGTATCTTAAAAGACTGGAGAGATTGAAAATAAGAAATGAAGTCTCACATGATGCTGACAGTGCAGTAATATGGATACCCAGTGAGCTTTTCTAGACAAGGGGTTATCTTCCCAAACTCTTCCTCATGTGTAGATGACCCCTGAACTTCAGTTTGAGAGAGCAGAGGACAATGCTGGCTGGGACTTCCTGGGGAGGGGGGGTGTTTGTTTTAGTATGTATTTATTTACTTATTTACTTTGTTTATTCCAACATTCAAGGCAACTTACAATAAACAATAGAGTATAAAGTGTAACAAAATTGATAGAATGACAATCAGAAAGAAAATTAAAATAAACTTTTAACAGTGGAAACTTGGCAAAAGAGGTGAGTTTTCACTATCCTCCTAAGGGCTGGTAGGAGAGTCAGTTTGGTGTAGTGGTTAAGGCACCAGGCTAGAGGCCAGGCAGGAGACCATGAGTTCTAGTCCCTCCTTTAGGCACAAAGCCAGCTGGGTGACCTTGGGCCAGTCTTTCTCTCTCAGCCTGAGGAAGGAGGAGGTGAGGGCAAAACACTTCTGCAAATGCTGTCAAGAAAACTGCAGTTGCTCTTTTTCTTATCTTTTCAACTTTTTTTTCTGTTTCTTTATATTTTATCTCTTGTTGAAACTTAATAGTTTCGTGGGAAAAAAAAGGAATGAAAGAGAGTGGGACAAGACCCCTGGATCAGGTCAAGTTTGTTTCCCTTACTAAGAAAATCCTATAGCCTAGACAGACCAATTTTTGTCCAGAACAAAAGCAAAGCAGATGTAAGGCTCTTTGCCAACTCAGATCAAGTTTTTCAGGCCACGATTTCCTATGTTATTTATTTATCCATCATGTCTATATGGCCGCTCATCTCATTCAATGTTATCCACTGACAGAATACACTAGTTCCCCGCAAGGAAAAAAAAAAGACGATAACTAAGAAAAACATACTACCTGCATGCAGCATCTATTATAAAATACAACTCCTAAGTCTTTTCTTAAAGCATGTTAAAACAGGAGTAGAAGCTTATACATGGACTTCACCAGATGGACAACACCAAAATCAGATTGACTACATCCTTTGCAGCCAAAGGTGGCGGACATCTGTACAGTCGGTAAAAACAAGACCCGGAGCTGACAGTAGTTCAGATCACAAACTTCTTATTGCACAATTTAGGATCAGACTAAAGAGATTAGGGAAGACCCACAGATATGAGCTCACTAATATTATTAAGGAATATGCAGTGGAGGTGAAGAATAGATTTAAGGGACCGGACTTAGTAGATAGGGTCCCGGAAGAACTATGGACAGAGGTCCGCAACATTGTCCAGGAGGCAGCAACAAAATACATCCCAAAGAAAGAGAAAACCAAGAAGGCAAAATGGCTGTCTGCTGAGACACTAGAAGTAGCCCAAGAAAGAAGGAAAGCAAAAGGCAACAGTGATAGGGGGAGATACGCCCAATTAAATGCAAAATTCCAGAGGTTAGCCAGAAGAGATAAGGAATTATTTTTAAACAAGCAATGCGCAGAAGTGGAAGAAGACAATAGAATAGGAAGGACAAGAGACCTCTTCCAGAAAATTAGAAACATCAGAGGTAAATTCCAGGCCAAAATGGGTATGATCAAAAACAAAGATGGCAAGGACCTAACAGAAGAAGAAGAGATCAAGAAAAGGTGGCAAGAATATACAGAAGACCTGTATAGGAAGGATAACAGTATCGGGGATAGCTTTGACGGTGTGGTCAGGGAGCTAGAGCCAGACATCCTGAAGAGTGAGGTTGAATGGGCCTTAAGAAGCATTGCTAATAACAAGGCAACAGGAGACGACGGCATCCCAGCTGAACTGTTCAAAATCTTGCAAGATGATGCTGTCAAGGTAATGCATGCTATATGCCAGCAAATTTGGAAAACACATGAATGGCCATCAGATTGGAAAAAATCAACTTATATCCCCATACCAAAAAAGGGAAACACTAAAGAATGTTCAAACTATCGAACAGTGGCACTCATTTCACATGCCAGTAAGGTAACGCTCAAGATCCTGCAAGGTAGACTTCAGCAATTCATGGAGCGAGAATTGCCAGATGTACAAGCTGGGTTTAGAAAAGGCAGAGGAACTAGGGACCAAATTGCCAATATCCACTGGATAATGGAAAAAGCCAGGGAGTTTCAGAAAAGGATCTATTTCTGTTTGATTGACTATTCTAAAGCCTTTGACTGTGTGGACCATAACAAATTGTGGCAAGGTCTTAGTGGTATGGGGATACCAAGTCATCTTGTATGCCTCCTGAAGAATCTCTATAACGACCAAGTAGCAACAGTAAGAACAGACCACGGAACAACGGACTGGTTTAAGATTGGGAATGGGGTATGGCAGGGTTGTATACTCTCATCCTACCTATTCAACTTGTATGCAGAACACATCATGTGACGTGCTGGGCTTGAGGAATCCAATGCTGGAGTTAAAATCACTGGAAGAAACATTAAAGATCTCAGATATGCAGATGATACCACTTTGATGGCTGAAAGTGAAGAGGAACTGAGGAGCCTTATGATGAAGGTGAAAGAAGAAAGTGCAAAAGCTGGCTTGCAGCTAAACCTCAAAAAAACCAAGATTATGGCAACCAGCTTGATTGATAACTGGCAAATAGAGGGAGAAAACGTAGAGGGAGTGAAAGACTTTGTATTTCTAGGTGCAAAGATTACTGCAGATGCTGACTGCAGTCAGGAAATCAGAAGATGTTTAATCCTTGGGAGAAGAGCAATGACAAATCTCAATAAAATAGTTAAGAGCAGAGACATCACGCTGGCAACAAAGGTCCACATAGTTAAAGCAATGGTATTCCCAGTAGTAACATATGGCTGCGAGAGCTGGACCATACAGAAGGCTGAGAGAAGGAAGATCGATGCTTTGGAACTGTGGTGTTGGAGGAGAATTCTGAGAGTGCCTTGGACTGCAAGAAGATCAAACCAGTCCATCCTCCAGGAAATAAAGCCAGACTGCTCACTTGAGGGAATGATATTAAAGGCAAAACTGAAATACTTTGGCCAACATAATGAGAAGACAGGACACCCTGGAGCAGATGCTGATGCTAGGGAAAGTGGAAGGCAAAGAGAAGAGGGGCTGACCAAGGGCAAGATGGATAGATGATATTTTAGAAGTGACAGACTCGTCCCTGGGGGAGCTGGGGGTGTTGACGACCGACAGGAAGCTCTGGCATGGGCTGGCCATGAAGTCACAAAGAGTCGGAAGTGACTGAACGAATAAACAACAACAAAAGATATCCTAAAACTTTGTCAGAAATCTGTCCCAGCAGATGTGATAGATACTTCTGTTAATCACTTGGATGCATAAGGTAATTGGGCTATTGATCCTGTCTAAGCCCATTCACTCTTAGAAGTGCGATTAAACGAACAACAAATGAAGCACAAATGGACAATTTTAAACCAATCTCTGCCAGCAAATTTAGCTATCAGAGAAGAAAATAATTCATATGAAATGGTATCTGCACACACTCAATTGATGAGAAAATTAGTGAGGAATCTCTTCTACAAGGTAAAAGATATTTGGTAAATGGTATCTAACATCAAAATACAAGTAATCAATTTAATAATTGAATTAGAAATACTAAGTGTAAATGAGAAAGCTAGTTAGAAAAATCAGCTATCTCAAAATCAGTTCAGTGTAGAGCAGTGTTTCTCAACCTTGGAAACTTGAGGATGTGTAGACTTCAACTCCCAGAATTCCCCATGCTGGAATTCTGGGAGTTGAAGTCCACACATCTTAAAGTTGCCAAGGTTAAGAAACACTGATGTAGAGAATTGTCTATCAGGCCTTTCTTGGTTCACAAGGCAAAATAGTGCAAGAATATATTTCCCAGGGCACAGATCCAGATAAGCAGATTTACCATATGAAGCCATTACAAAAGAATTCCAGCAACTGCTGCATATCAAATACAAGCTCTCTTTATTCTACAACCAGTGTTCAGTTTTTGTATTTCTCTTGTCCACTGTACTGAACAGGCCAGAAATAGTTCCCTTTTGGTAGGAGGTACAGTCTCCATCCATTCCTTCCTTGGTAATAGCTTGAACTACTATCAGGTTGCTTACTTTTGACCATGGGAGAACTACTTTTATACTGTCTCTCTTATTCTTTCACATTAAAATATAGTTTTATTTCTCCCCAAACTAGGACATCATTTTAGGAAGATGAAGTACTAGATAGTCATGGAAATGCAGTTTTGGTGAAGTAGAGATGGGACAGACTCTTTGGTTGGGTCCAGCAGGTTGACAATTCAAGCCCTTTCAAAAGAGGCAGTGTCAAGATTCTCTTGGCCATTACTAGAACTGGGAATGTGCAGGGAGTAATTCAAAGAGGCAGATTCTCTGAGAAGCAAGTTTACTGCAAGAACTAAGAAAACTGGTAAGAAAGAATTCCAGTGACTGCCAAGTATATAGTGAATTCAAGGTTAATTGTTGAACCTCTTTCTTCTTCTCCCTGTGCAGTGCAACAAGGTTAAAGTCTCTTGCTTCTGGGTGGGAATAAGGGTTCCCAGCTGTCCCTAGTTATTGCAATAGACTTATCTGACTTCAGGTTGTTTGCTTCAGGCCTTACCAAAATTAGCTCTCACAGCACATCATCAGACTACTTCTGAAGAAATCTTGCCAAGATCCAGAAAATGAAAATAACTATTACCCAGTATTATTCCTCTTCCTACTTTACCATGTTCTTGGTGATACAGTAGGCTCTAGGCACTCAAATGAAAAAGTTTATCTAGATTAATTTCAATCTGGCTTCAGGCCTAATTTTGGAACCTGAATGTTCTGGTTGCCCTGTGGGATGACCTTTGTTGAGAAATAGAGACAAGTATGGGATATTGGTTTTGCATGGTTCATTAGTTCATTTTTTGTTGCTCCACAGGCTCTTTCCATTGGCATCTTCGGAGGGGTGTGTGTTAAAATTGGCAAGATGGTGGGTCGAAGCTCTGCCCCTTTTGAATGTGTATGATGTACAAAACTGCATCAGTGTCAACCATTTTGCTGTATTTTTACCCTCCCCCACAAGCTCCCTTCTAATCATGCCTTAAAAATTGGTGACAAAATATTAAGAATTATCAGCATGGTATTTTGTTGCTTATTTTAATATTCCAACCCTTAAAAAAGAAGTAAAATACTAGTTTTAACATTCCCTTTCAAAGCCTAAAAAGAATTTAAAAAGTCCGAAATCACAAGTTTGCTCACTTGCTTAGAGTTTGAGCCCTTCCCACCCCTGAATGCAAAATATGGCCTATCCATGATCTTGTGCTCAAAAAAAAATAAAAAATAAAAAAATAAAAATCCCAGTCATTTAGTAACTTTTTTTTTTTAAAGGAAACAATTATACAAATTATAACTCACCTAATGGAATTTTTCTCTTTGCATCATTGAAGTTGGTAAGAAAATACTGTTTCTAACTTGGAAGTGAGGAAATAATGTCTTCTACAGCTATTCTGACAAATCTTTAGGGAACCTTCAAATAATGAATGTTGTCAGAACTCTAAATAAAATGAACTGCATAACACAGACAATAGCTTTTCACAGGCTGTGTTTGCAGAGACAGCTGACAGCTGACCTTGTCTGTTGCTATCTCTGCTAAGTTTGCTTTGGTTTTTGCTCTGAGAGAAAAATAAAATAAAAACCTGTGTGGCTTATCTAGGATCAGAACCATCCTAGAGAGGTCTGGGGAGACTTACCTTTCACCATCTCCTTTCTACCCAATTTCACCTTCCTGCATGGCTGTGAGGAAGGGTTGAAAAGGAAACCAACAGTAAGACAGACTGCCTAGAGAAGTCACTAGCCTCTTGCCTCTATTTCTGGCAGCTGGAGAGAAATATAGTAAAAATAAGGATTCCCTCACATCAAACTCATCTTCTGTAACCACTTGTACATATCCCTGTAGCTTTCTTGGCAATTCTACAGAATCTTCTGGGATGTTTTCTTCAATTTCCCAGTATAGTCTACAGCTTTGGTATTTCCTGATGGCCTTTCCAGGGAGTAACCAGATCCAATACTGCTTAGCTCCTTTTGAGATCAGCCAAGGTCAGCCAGTGCTGTCACCTGCTGTGAGTCAAGTACAGTGTTAACCTATATGAATACTCTCTTTTTCATTTTCACACTAATATGGCTGACTAGGGGAATGCTGTTATACCAAAACAAGACCTTTATTATCTAGTCAAGTATTCTATAATAAGGAAAACCTATGCACATTTATGCTGAAGAAAACTTGATAAGGATTGCAGCTTGAACCTGTTATAAGCCTTGGAACAAAACAAACACGGACTTGGGAAACGGGAACAGAAAATGGAGAAATGTCTTTTATGAGGAACATAGAGTTGAAGTATCAAGCCCTGATGAGGGAGATCAGCTTTCATTTTTCAAACTGTGGAGGAGGCTGAACATTGCACCCTCCAGGGATGCTAGGAGTGCAATTCTCAGGAATTCTAAAAGTTGTGGCTTTGATGTACCTGGAAGCCACCAAATTGGAAAAGACTATTGGAGAAAATCAGAATTCATTTTAATGGTAGAAAGAAGTTCAGGTGAAAAATTGTTACCAGAAGCTACCAAGTCCAAAAGAAGATGTTATGACATTTTGTACAAGAGCAGTATTTTCCCTTCATGTTCTCAGAGTTTTGGGGAGCTGGGGTGGGATTTTATGCACACTGAACTCTTCAGAGGGTTAACAAACTTATTTTCTTTCATTATCCTCCAAGAATGAACCAATGACTTTTTCAGGAATGGGCTCATATTGACTTCCTTTACTGAAGCTGGAACCACCCCTTCATGTATTTATTCATGAATTTATGGCCTGGATGAAGTCTAAGCATCCCTATAGTAAGCCATGGTGATTGGCTGAACTCTACCAAGTACCTTGTCCATATCCTCAGGCTTTAAGAATTGGAAATTATCCATAAAAATCTGATCAGATAGTGTCTTGAATATCAATGCAGATTGGTTTTATCCTCAAAGTGTCTAGCTAATGTATCATAGTGAGCTACGGAGAGTCCTATGTGTTAGTCCTTTGAGGTAGGCAAGACCAAGAAACAGGCAGAACAGGGATTCCAGGAATGTTCTATATTGTTATAGGGTACAATAACAGAACCTTGAAAGCCGGACAGAGTTTCTTTCTATTGACTCTATTCCATCTTATTCCAAAGAAAATCAAGGCACAGGTATTTTGATTTTCTTTCTTTCTTCTTATGCTTTCCTCTTTCTCAAGACTGTCATCTTTTCTGAAACTCCTCCTTTAGTGTCTTGCTCATTCCTTCCCCATTCCCAAGGCCAGGTCTACATTCTTTCACATTATCTGGTCTTGTTTGGTCAGGTTTAAAACTCCAATAGGTAACAATGGAAAAGTAGAAAATGACTACTGTTCAATCAGATTCAAGATTAGTTTTCTTCCACCTGTGTTCTATTTGTTTCCCTACTTACTTTGTTGCCCTCAGCTGGGATGCATAATGAGAAACTGAAAGGGTTCTGTGTAATGCAATAATATTCTTGGATATAAAAAGGATAATTAAAGGGCTTCTTTGTAATAAAGCACCAGGGGATAATTGTCCATGGTGAGTTTCAATTCTGACAAAGATCTTGCATATATAAATACATTCACACAGAGATGCTTTGACTGCTATAGGATAATAGTCCTGGGGTCTTTATATGAGTTCTGAGGATTTGATTGCAACAAATACAAAACAGCATTTTGTTCCCATCCCCCCTCCCCCAATTTTATTAACTGCCCAGTCCTCTGATAAAACAAACAGCATTCTACTTTCATTTTTAGATACAAACCTGTATCAGGAGACAATAAGAATTATTTTCAGTTATACAAGACAAGGTCATTTAAATTCTACCCCCTTCATCTCTGCCCATGGCTTGGTTTTTAAAGTGGCCTTGCAAAGAGCATTTTCCCCCTGTACTCAAGACAGAGCAATCTAAAGTCTTGCTAAGCAATAAATATTATTTTTACAGATTATGATATGAACTTAACTGGTGTGAGCACTATTTCTAGCCCTACCTACTTTCTAATGTTAGCATTAAGAAAGGGCCTACAGAAAATAGCAGCATTTTTCTCACTCTCTCAGGTGTTCTAGCAGCTGGCTTTCCTCTACTTGATAAAAACTTTGATCTTTTCTTCTGTCATCTTCTGGCACTCTACCATGCCCTCTGTATTGGTAGCAATTGTCCCTTGGCACTCTGCATCTTTTCGTGGCCTTTGGCGTGCTTCTTCCAGTTGTACCTAACAGAAGTACCTTCAGTGGTATGAACTCTGTCTAATCCAAGTCAGGGTTACTAGCCCATATTTTTCTAAATAAAACCAACAACCCAGCTTCAACAGCCATTACTGTCTATTCCATCACATATCCATTTCCCAAATCTCCATTCCAATTTCCTCCCTCCCTCCCTCCCTCCTTTCTTTTTCCTTTTTTCTTTTAATTAAACAAATGCATATAGCCTCCCATCTACCAAAAGGAATTCTGGGCAGTGAACAAAATGAAAACACAATGCACAATAAAACAGTGTACAATAAAACAGCCATTTAAAACAATAAACTACACTGAGGCCCAGAGAAAAACTCACATCCATCCACCAGTCACCCCATGTCACAGCTCTATCAACAGCCTGGGGGAAAAGTCAGGTCTTCACTGCTTTCCTAAAGGCCAACAGTGTTGAGGCCATCCATATCTCTGGGGAGAGGCATGCACCATGATAGAGAAGGCATGCTTCCCAGGCCCCACCAGGTGACACTGCTTCACCAATGGGACCTGGAGCATGCCCACCCTACCAGATCTACTAGGACAGGAGGAAACCATTGAGGATAGGTTGCCCCACAAGTAACCTGGCCTAATGCCATGTAGGGCTTTAAAGGTGACAACCAGCACCTTGAATTGTAGCTCGAAGCCTACTGGGAGCCAATGAAGCAGTAGTGTGACATCAGCACACAGAGGTGCATCCACTATTGCTCCTGCATACTGAACCAGCTGCTGCTTCCAAATGCTCTTCAAGGGCAGCCCCATGTAGAGTGCATTGCAGTAATCCAATGGAGAGGTGATTAAGCCACGAGTGACACAAGCAATGCCTCCCAATCTAGGAAAGGGCGCAACTGGTGCACAAGATGTATTTGTGCAAAGGCCTTCCTGGCCAGGGCTGCCACCTGATCTTTGAGTAGGAGCTAAGAGTCCAGGAGAACTCCTATATTGCACACCAGTTGTGTCACCCCAACCAGAATTAATAATGTCACATCACCAGATAAGGGGGACCCTAAAACCCACAGCCACTTGATCTTGTTAGGGTTGAGCCAAAGCTGATTCTTCCCCATTCAGGCCCATACAACATCCAGGCATTGGTAAAACATGTTGACAACATCACTTGAGGTGTGGGGCAGAGATGTACAGCTGAATATCATCAGCATACTGATGGTACTTAACCCTGTGCCAATGGATCACCTTGCCCAATGGTTTCATGTAAATGTTAAACAGAAGCAGGGAGAGAGTTGAGCCGTGTGGCCACCCACAAATCAGAGGCCTAAGGATTTTTTTCCCAGAGTTTTGTCTATTGCAAGCTTAACCACATCTATGGCCCCTCCTTCTATCTCCTATCAGAAGCTTTCCTATCAGAATTGAAACTAACATTCATTCTCAGCTTATCAGCAAAGATAACACCAGCATTTGTTTGGGCTGGGGCATGGAAGCCTAGACACACGACCAGCCAGCAGGAAGCAGGCTTGTCACAATAATCATAACAATATTTTAAAAGGGGAAACTGTCGTCCAGCAGGCTTTCAAGGGATCGCTTCAGCATTTTCACCATTTGACACTGTTTCTATTGTATTAGCTGGGAAAGAGCACCAAATCAAATGAAATCATTTTGTCTAGCAGGTAGAGACAAATCACAGTGGTGTAATGATTAATGCCCTGGACTAGGCCATGGGTGTTTGTTGGGTGAGTTTGAGACAATCACTGTCTCTCAGTACAATCTACCTCATAGGGTTGTTATATGAGGAAGTTCTATGAACATTTTCTTGAGTTCTTGGAGGAAAAGTGGGATCTATCTATCTATCTATCTATCTATCTATCTATCTATCTATCTATCTATCTATCATCTATCTATCTATCTATCTATCTATCTATCTATCTATCTATCTATCTATCTATCTATCTCAAAGCAACCTAAACAATGGGAGGGAAAATGTTGATCATGGGTTTATTCTGAAGTATACAGTAAATGATCATGCTTAAAACTCCCCAAAAGTATTATGATGGTGTTTCTGGATCTCACAACCTGCATATTGTTGAACTAGATCAGTTTTTGATAAGATAAATTCAAATAGGTTATGATTGTACACTACTAAGATCAATACATTTCTGTTAATCAAATCCTTCCATTCTGAAGCCTCAGTAAACGTCACAATACAAATTAAAGGACAAACAGTGGAGGAATAGCCATTATTGCCTCCCATTTACTTAATTTTACCTACATTATTTGGGCCATGACTTGTAAAAAAAGCATATTTTCCAGTGTAGATATTGTCATTGAATTTTTATTTTACTGTATCATTTATGTCATGGTTCTACTATCTGCCATGCAAATTAGATTGAAATAGTTTTTGTGGGATTATGGAGCCATTTGTCAGATAAAAAACCTACTTGTAATTTACAATAAGAGCAGAAGAGTTGAACGTGGAAATTGCCCACTATGCCATTAGTAATCCTAGACAGGTTGTGGAACAAATCCAGGTTTTAATAACTTGGGTGCCTTGTTTGGTGAACTATTGCATCTAGTTTTATGAGCTATATATTTGGAATTAAGATAAAAGAGAGGGAGACTTATTTGGCAATTTTTTTCTTCATACTGAACAAGAATAAAAGACTTGGATGGAATCAACCATTTTGAGGTTAGTGCAATTCTCTTAAAAGTAATTCCAAGAGTGGCTCAAGCAGGAGGCCTAGAAAAAAGTCAAGATGATGATTGTGGCTTCATGATCAAAGTCCCACATCTTTGTATCTGTGTATGACATTAACACACATCGCATGGCTCTGCTTAGATCTTTTTTTATCCTCCCTGCGGACACTCCTGCTTCCGAAAAACTTCCAAAGCATTCCCTTTTCAGGTAGACATATACTGTAAATGTGTACTCTCTCCATCCCTAATATTCATGCATTGAGTGGGAAAGTGTAAAGGAAGATTTTAGTTGCAGTAGAACAAACATGATTTATTACCATCCTCAAGGCAATCAGGAACCCTGTCTGGTCAGGTTTCCTATTCTCTGTACCTATGTTTAGTTGAAAAGATTTACAGCTTTTGCCATGCCTGGGAACACTTGGGCTTTCCAGCTGAAGGAGGGCCTGGTTTAGACAAATGTGATTATGTTCTCCCTTCAGGGATTGCGTTTCCATCTCCTCTATAGTTACAATTTATGACTCCTGATTGAGGCTTTTGTATACATGACTCAAAGAGCTGAAGAACTATACCATTACTTAATTTATTGCCCAAAATATGCTGAAAGAAACAAAAATTTTACATCTAGACTGAAGTCATATTTGAAATGCCAGTGATTAGTTTAAAGTGAGATATATCCTATATAAATTAGAGGGGCAACACAGATGTTAAGGGGAATGTTGGTAGGTTTAGTGAAATAATGACTAACATAAGTTCTGTCTGTACATATTAAGCATCAATGTGGTTCTTGCTCTTTTTGTTTTGCTTTATGGGGTTGCTGTTATAATAACTGTTTGGGACATAAAGTAAAACTAAATTTGAATAATAAATAAATAAATAAATAAATAAAAGTGCTATAATTATTGGCTACCAAATGATATTGGTACTGACTGTACTGACAAATATTTATAACTCATCCTTGTCCTCCTCTTTCGCTCTATAGA
Organism: Candoia aspera; assembly: GCF_035149785.1. Classification (NCBI taxonomy): domain Eukaryota; kingdom Metazoa; phylum Chordata; class Lepidosauria; order Squamata; family Candoiidae; genus Candoia; species Candoia aspera. Next base: position 250,201,378 of record NC_086153.1, on the reverse strand, counting down.
AGCTCAGTCCATTTGTTTAATAATAGCAATATTAAATTAAGACTTCTTGTTCAAAAACACAGTTCTTATGTTCCTCTTGCAGTTTCTTTGGTATAACTGAGGCAGAAATGTTCAGATGTCCTAAGGGGAGCATTAAGTACAGAGTCAAGTTTTCACACCTAGCACCCTGTACAGACCTGGGCAGCAGTACAAATCAGTTACAGCATCAGAATACAGATATGGAAGTCCCAGGTTAGTAGTAGAAAGTTTGGCAACATAACAAGACTGCAGATGTATGACTAGTCTGACCTATTAGTTAGGTGTATTCTAAGAATTGTGGATGGAATTTATCCTGATTTCAACTTTCCTATGACATTTTAATCAGGCTGAATTTGAGCTAGCTGATTAAAGCCATCAGGTGGCTTTTTGGTTGGAAAATGATATTCACTAGTTACTATGAAACTGGAGAGAAGACTGTTCAGTGACTTGTGTTCTTCAATATTCTTTAATTAAGGAGATATTTGTAGGGAGGATGGATTTATTATTATTTCTGCAAGTGGAACAAAACTGTAGCCAGTTAACACCTCAAAAAAGTTTTTTTTAATTATCTTGAAATATAGGAAATAAGGCTGACGCTAACAATGCAAAAATCAAGGAATTCTACATTTAGGAAAAACATCAGATCAAGTGCACAGGTAGGGGATAAGGTATGTCGAGCCTGGCGCTGATAGATATTAAAAGAATATTAGGTTTTAGTAATAAATAGAATTACCAGTATGTGAAAACTAGGAAAAACCAATCTACAGTTTTAGGCTAAACTAGCAGAACTATTGCTTTCTAACCAGGGGTAATAAATCTCCTTCAGGCACTTAGCAGAACATGTGGAGGGCTTCGGTTTGACAGAGAATGCCTTACCCCTTTTCTCCTCTCAGAGCTCCCTGCATTCAGCCAGAGTTTTATCCATATGTGCATGAATGCAAATACAGCTATCTGCAGAATCATGTTTTATAACAGTCCTTGATCGCATGGACAGCAGCATTCAAGTTCAAACAAATATAAGTAGTTCTTCAGGCCTCTGATTGAATTTGTGGAGTGGAATAGGAGAGTACAGAGTAGGATTGTTTACAGCCCTGTTCTCTGTCTGTCTGAAGCCCTTCATGCATTCAGGTGATTACCTGAAAAAGGGCTATAATTTCAGTTTATTATGCACTAGCCAGCTGTCACCTGAAGCATTGTATCCTGTTCTGAGTGTCACATTTTAAAAAAAGCAACAACATGTAGATAAATCAGAATGAATTCAGAAGTGGACAACAAAAGTAGCTAGAGGTAAGGAAAATAAGTCCTATGCAGAAAAATTGAAGGAACTGGGTTAATTTAAGTTGAGAAAGCTAAAGACTAAACTACAACAATAAACAATGTATTGTGCAGAATATTCTCTTTTACTCCAGAATAATTAAGCAAGGGTATGATTTTTATATGGGCCACAGCTTTAGAAGAGATAGCAAGGGGCCTAATCTTTCCTTTCAAGCACTTCATGTATAAGCATTTCCCCATGACTCTTTGTTTGAGCGGGATAAATCTAAATTAGTGCCAATAGTGGTGGGGTTTTGACAAATAAAGGGCCTAGGTAAAGGACTCTTTCCTTACATACAAACATCTTCATTCATGTGTATAGGGGTCATCTCTATGAATAAGGGCCTAATTACAGTGAAGTAAAAGCCAATCAGAAATGTTGTTACATAGCAATATTTTACTATATATTTTTCCTCTATGAGACGATATGATTTCAGCCTTTCAGTTCCAAAAAGTTTGGCACCTGGAATGAGAAAATATTTGTTCTCTTCTGTCCCAGAAAGCAAGCATATATCATTTAAGTTACAGAAGAGAGATGTTTATTTTATTTGAACATTAGGAGAAATTTCTTCTAAGGCTAGTGGAATACTTACCTTTCCAGGTGGCTTTCTAGGTATTTGTAATGGTATGTGGGAATGACCTTGGGAGACTGGGCCCAAAAATGCTGCTAGGGAACTGTCAGATAAGAGGCAGCATACTCCGCAGCTGCATAGTGGGTGGGGCAAGAGGCTCAGGAGAGACCCTCCTTAATTTCTGGGGGTGTAAAGTGTGGCAGAGTGCTGGAAAGCGTTTGGCCCGAGAGATCAGAAAAATCAAACACCAGGTATTTCTATAAAAATAAATGTATTTACAGAAAGCACAAAAACATATTTTCAAGCTTGTGCATTCACACGCACTCAGAGGACTGGGAGGAAGGGCTGTGTAGAAAGGAAACTGAAACTAACAAGCCCAGGCAAAATACCTCTCCAGGGCAATTAAAAGCTTTACTTTATATGGTCATGCCTTTTCACACCCAAAACTAAGGATACTTAAGTTTGACCTTCTAACTCTGCCAGAGTGATTTGTTACCATAGTAACCTTGGCTTGCTCCTTGCAAAAAACAAGGAAATGGCAACACTCTCCTTTGTTTTGCTAAGGAGTAAGACACAAACCAATTTTCTTTGTCAACTCTGTATGTCTTGGTAGAGCAAGAGGTTTGGTTAAAATATCAGCAATCATGTCTTTTGATTCACAATATTTTAACATTATTTCCCCTTTGGCTATCATGTCTTTGATATATTGATATCTAATATCTATATGTTTTGTCCTATTCTTGCAAGCTTCAGATTTTGCCATTGCAATGCAAGCTTGATTATCCTCATAAACAGTTATAGGCTGGTTCACTTCCATGCCTATGTCTTTTAACAACTGTTTAAACCATACAACCTCCTTATAGATTTGTGCTAGAGAATAAAACTCTGCTTCTGCAGTGGAAAGAGCAACAAGTGTTTGCTTTCTAGAATGCCAGCCTAAGCTTGACCCAGCAAATTGAATTAAAATCCCAGAAGTGGATTTCCTGTCACTGATGCTCCCCAGTCAGAATCAGCAAAAGCCTGCAATTTCTCTGTTCCACAGGCATTTAGCTTCAGGCAATAATTCTTTGTTCCTTGTAAATACCTCATTAACCTCTTCAATCCTGCTTTTCCAGTAGATGTAGGCTTCTCTACCTGTCTACTTAAAATGGCCACAGAATTTGAGATATCTGGGCGGGAGTGATTTGCAATGTACAGTAAACTTCGAATTGCAGATCTGTATTTCTCTGCCTCAGTTAAATGAATGTCTCCTATTTCTTTCTGAAAATCTGGTATCATAGGAGTAGAGACTGGCTTACAGTCTTGCATGTTAAACTCCTCTAGGGGCTTCTGAATTTTACTGTGTTGGCTTAACAGGAAGCTACCATCCTTCTCCCTGTGTATTTCGAAGCCTAGGTAATTTGTTACTGTTCCAAGGCTTTTTAATGTGAAATGGCTTTTCATGCAGGCTTGAAATTCAAGCCTTTGCACAGATACATACAGCCTTGTTTGTCTTTCCTAACATATACACATGGATCTGCTTTTCCTTTTACAAAACCAAAATTCTGCAGTTTTTGATCTAATTTTTGGTTCCAGGATCAAGCAGCCTGTTTTAATCCATAGATTGATTTTTGCAGTTCACAGACCAGATTCTCCCCTTTTTCATAGCCAGGAGGTTGCTGCATGTATAATTTGTGGTCTAAATCGCCATAGAGAAATGCAGTTTGAATGTCATAGTGGTGAACTGACATTCCTTTGAGTGCAGCAATTTCTAACAGCAATTTAATTGATTCACCTTTAGTAACTGGTGCAAAAGTCTTGTCAAAGTCTAAATCTTTCCTTTGAGTGAACCCTTTGGCAACCAACCTTGCTTTATATTTTTGGATTTTCCCATCAGCATCCCTTTTCAGTTTGAAAACCCACCTACAACCTAGACAGCATTCACTTAGAGGTAGATTTACCAGTTTCCATGTTTTATTTTCTTTCAAGGATGCTAATTCCTGTTGCATGGCAGAATGCCAGTTTTGTGCAATCTCAGGTGGTAAAGCATTCACTTGTTCTAAGGACTCAGGTTCTATGAATATGTGAAAAGCCTTTACTGTTTCAGCCTGAAAACATGATGGAGGAACACCTTTATTACTCCTCTGAGATTTGCGAGGTAATACAGGACTTAAGTTTTGACTCCTATCACTTTCCTGAGAAGCATCTGTCTCATCAGACAGATCTTCAGTTTGCTTTTCTGGTTTAATGTCCTCATCAGGCAAAAGATCACTATCAACAAGTCCTTGCTGTTCTCTTGTGGTGGTCAGTTCAACTGGAGAGCTAGAATTTAATCTCCCCCAGTTTTGTTCAGCAAAAGAAGCGCTTTTGCTAATTATTAATTTCTCTCCCATTATGAACCTGTAGCTCCTCTGGCTTTGTTCATAGCCAACAAAGATAGCTTTCTTTGTTGTGGGGCCTCCTTTCCTTCTCTGTTGTTTTGGAATGTGAACCCATGCAGTGCTACCAAACACTCTAAGATGGTTTACCTTTGGTTTCACATCATAAAACAAGTGGAATGGAGTGTCCTGAATCACAGTTATACAATCTGTTTTGCACATAACAGGCAGTAGATATTGCCTCTCCCCAATCCTTAAAGGATAAATGGGAATCTTTGAGCATGCATTCTATTGATTCTTGCAGTGTTCTGCCCTTCCTTTCAGCAACACCATTTTGCTGAGGGGTGTAAGGGTTAGAAAGAATTTGTTCTATCCCCTTGTCTGCTAGGAATCTTTTGAATTTGTGAGAAAGGTACTCTCCTCCTCTATCACATTGGAGTGTAGATACAGGCCTTGGGAATTTTCCATTTGCCCATGTCACAAAACTTTTAAATTTCTCAAATGCCTCATCTTTATGTTTTAAGATGTAGATAAATGTGTACCTTGAGAAATCATCAGTTAACGTCATTGCATACCTTGCTTGTCCAAGACTTGGAGCAAAAGGACCAATAATGTCAGAGTGTACAATTTCTAGAGGTCTAGTTGTAACTCTGTCACTGTGCTTACTCACAGGAGCTTTTAGTGTTTAGCACTCTTTGCAAACTACACAGTCTAAGTATTTGTCACAGGGTTTTAGCTTTAGGTCAGCACACAGCTGTGGCATTTGTGCTATATACCTGAAATTAGCATGACCAAATTTTCTATGCATCAGGTGTACACATCGGTCATGATATGGCGTGTTGCCAACTGCAGCCTTGCAGCTTGGCTTCCTTGCATTTTGCACAATGTACAAGGAGTCTTTTAACATACCAGTAGCACACAATTTCCCATTTTTACATATCTCACAACCATTTTTCTTAAATGTTATGATATACCCTGTTCCAGCTAACTGTGCCACAGATAAAAGGTTTGATTGTAAATTTGGCACATACAACACACCTTTTACAATTTCTCCTAAGCAGGATAAATACAAGTCACCTTGTCCCATAATTTTGGTCACAGACCCATCAGCCAAAGATACACTTTGTCAGTTTTAGACAGTGACACAAAAGACAGCTTTTACAATTACATAAATGACAATTGGCCCCAGAATCTAACACCCATACATCAGAATTACCCTTCTCAGCAACCTGTGCAATTTGGGTTGTCTGAAGAGCCTTCTTCTGTGTTGCCCTTGTGTTCTTCTTCTCTGTCTTTCTACCCTTGGGTCTCAAGGCACAGTCTTTCTGCAAATGTCCAGCTGAACCACAACTGAAGCATTGCTGTCTGGTTAGTGCTGTTGCCTCAGCTTCTTTTCCCTTCCTTTTGCTTGCTTTCCAGAAGAGATGGGGGGGGGATATTTCCTCTCTCTTCTCCCATTCAGCGAGTAGGCGCTGTGTTACATACGATGGGGTGAGGTCCACCTCAGGCATAGCCTCTACGGTACAAATCAGGGTGTCCCATGTTTCATTCAATGAGGACAGGAGGATATGGGATTTTGTGAGAGGTGTAAATTCCATTCGTCTCTCCTGCAACTCAACAAACAGCTGCTGAATATGATGCAGGTGCTCAGGAAGGCTATCTCCCTCTGCTAGGTAGGCTTTGTACAGCTTTTTTGTCAGGGTAACTTTACTCCCTGCTGCTGCCTTTACGTACAAGTCTCTCAAAGCATCCCACAGTTGCTTTGCAGACTGCATGCCTCTCACGTGCACTAGCTGATTGTCCTCAACTCCCAGGATAATGATGGCTCTAGCCCACTCATCCTGTCTAAGCTATTCAGCACTGGGATTTTGGGGGGTTTGCTCACCAATTGGCAGCCAAAGATTCTCTCTGCGAAGATACATTTCCACCTTCAGGGCCCAATTCAAGTAGTTGGTCTCTGATAGGCGCTCCAGAGGCATCGCTGAGGGCTGGGAGGTAGCCATGGCTTCTTCCTTCTTTTGCAAGTCACCTCAGCTGGCTTCTTTGTCCTGTAGACCAGCAGTGGCTGGAAAAACTCCAGGCGGCTCCAAAGAAAATCTTCACAGGTCTTTGCTACCTGCCTTTAAAATGTGCATGAGGTGTGGAGCTGGTCTTTCTGCTCTCTCTGGGGTTTCCCTGGGCTGCTTACTGGGCCCATCACCTGGGCCCATCACCTGTGGCAGAGTGCTGGAAAGCGTTTGGCCCGAGAGATCAGAAAAATCACACACCAGGCATTTCTATAAAAATAAATGTATTTACAGAAAGCACAAAAACATATTTTCAAGCTTGTGCATTCACACATGCTCAGAGGCCTGGGAGGAAGGGCTGTGTAGAAAGGAAACCGAAACTGACAAGCCCAGGCAAAATACATCTCCAGGGCAATTAAAAGCTTTACTTTATATGGTCATGCCTTTTCACACCCAAAACTAAGGATACTTAAGTTTGACCTTCTGACTCTGCCAGAGTGATTTGTTACCATAGTAGCCTCAATGGCTTGCTCCTTGCAGAAGACAAGGAAATGCCAACATAAAGGAGACGAGGAGAGAATTGTACTTTCAGACTTGTGAGATTGATGTCAGCCTTACTAGGTAGATGAGAGAGGAAACATGACCAGATGAGCTAATTCTACCTTATCGTAAGGTTATATTAAAAGAATCTTGCAAGTCTGAAAGTACAATTCTCCTTTACAGCCTGAGAAACTAGAGAGGGTCCCTTCTGAGCTTCTTGCCCTGCCCATTATGCAGCTGCAGACTATGCTGTCTCTTATCTGAGTGTTCCCTAGGCAGTGTCTCTGGGCCCAGTCTCCCAAGGCCATTCCCACATACCCTTGCAGTATTAGATACCATGTAGTTGGGATATTTTAATTATGCCATCCCTGGCTGGGAAGTGGGTTGGACCAAATCTCTATGGATCCAAGCAGATATGCAGTGAAATTCAAGGAAGGTCAAATCAAGGAAAAACATTTAAGCTGAGCCAACTTTCTTGGAATTAAATTACAGTATTATCAGAATAGAAACCTGATTTTTGAAAATGACAGAACAAATATTTTCATGAGAGAGGAGGTGAAATTAACATGAATATGACTCAGACTGCCTTTTGGCTCGGCCTACGAAAGACAAAATATCTGGAAAGCATTACTAGGATATGGCCCAGTAATGTAGCAGACTGCTTCATATCCGGCTTTATCAGATAGGAAAGAAGGACAAGACACATTCCATACAACTTGATATTTTAGTCCATTACACTATAGTTCTAACTGTCAATAGTTTCAGTATCAATAGTTCTTAATTTACATTTGGGCTGTAAATTAAGAGTATTTTTTATGTAGACACAAAGAACAGATGCCATATTCTATCTGGATATTGTAGAAACAGATAATTCCACCAACGGATATGAACCAACAGGTCCTTATCCAGTAAGAAAGCTATTTGAGAGGTTTTTTTTAAAAAGGACATGTACACCTGGACAAAATTATTCCCCCCCCCCAAAAGAAAGCCTACCAGGGTGCTTACAAACAACCTAACCCCCAGCCTGAGAGCAAAGCCAAGTTTGTAAAGACTCCTGTAGGGTAGGAGCCATGCAGATCTTTGGGGGGATGTTATTCCAGAGGGCAGGTCTCACAAAAGAAAAGATTTGTTTTTGGCATCCCACTACTTAGCATTGTTTAATTGAGGGGATCTTGAACACCCCAACTCTGCCTGATCTCACTGGTCTAGCAGAAACCACTGGAGACAGGTTGTCCTTCAAATAACCAGCCCCTATGCCATGAAGAGCTTTATAGTGGGCAGCCTCCACCTGGAAGCCAACTGGCAACCAATGCAACTCAAGGTATGCCCATTACTACATGTGTCGCTGCATTCTGGACCAGCTGTATCTTCTAGCTGTGGTCTTCAAGGGTAGCCCCAGGCAGAGTGTATTGCAATAGTTACTGATACTGAGCTGCTGTTCAACTACATTAAATGCAAATAGGGAGATTTAATCAGTAGCAGAGGAAATAATTATTCTGAAATTTATTACATTTTGAAATTAGCATGGAAGACAATTGGTAGGCAAATGTAATCTTGAAATATATGCAATTAAACTGTAACTCCCAAGTTAAAATGCGCCAGACACTTAATATACTGTAGGTAAGATTAAATATGAAGGGTTCTGGCAACTGCTGTTACCTTCATTCCATACTTTGGAGCTTCTAGAAATATCTAGTCAGTCACCAAAGAAACAGAATACTGGCTCTGTTTGAATCTAAGCAAAATTGTCTTATGTACTTTTCAGATATAAAACTAGGGTATTTAATGATCCAGCACAGGTCAACAGCTGCATCTTAAGCGAAACTATAAGACTGAGGGTTCTAATATATATTGTTAAGGTGCATATATATTAGAGTTGTAAATGTAACATGTAAAAGTGGTCCTGATGCATCAGACCAAGGCCCATTCTAATCCAGAATTTTGTTTGTCATAGTGGCCAGCCACTATAACTCTGGAGTGCTTGCAAGCAGGTGATAGAAATATAACCCTCTCTCCCACGGTTGTTCCCATGCAACTGATATTCAAGGTCATGCTGCCCTGTATCCAACAATAACATTTACCTTTCAAGACCGACAACCCTTGACTGACTTGCCCTCTATGCCTATTGCACTATCCAATTTTGGGATAGGCAAAATTGTTCAAAGCACAGAAAAAGAGTAAAAAGTAATTTAAAAAAAGAAAATGGAGGCTGGTAATATGAGAGAAAAAAAAACTAATTGTGGTTTAAACCACAGCACTCTGTATCATACCTTTCTGTCCTTAAAAATGATTCTTGCTTCCATCACATCTATTTATGAAATTATACAATTGGTTCTGTTTTTTAAACTTGTCACCTCTTTTTTGAGGATCTTACCAACTGCATCCAAATACAACGTTCTCAGTCTCCTCATCCCACTCACTCTTTCTTCATGTTTTTTCCATTTGAACCTCAGTCATTCTCTGTATATGACCCAAACCATCTTTCATATAGGTCAGTCTCTTTTCTATTAAATTCACCTGCAATCATCATCCATTTATTCTTGATCTTATCGCTTGTTATTTTTATCACACCCAATTCTAAAGCAACCTTTTTCCACTGCATTCAACTAATTTTTTTTGTGTCTCAATCATCCAATTCTCACTTCCACATAATGAAGTAGGCAGAAGCACACTCTTACATACATACATTTTTGCTTCTTTTGACAAGCATTCGTAGCTTCTAACAGGCCACTTACTAAACTCCTTTTCTACCAGTATTTGTACATTTAAAATGTTTTCCATCTCTTTTCCCACCTTTAGTAAGCATATTGTCAAGATACACAAATTCATCTAGTTGCTCTAGGTTTTTTTTTTTTGCCATTTATATATAACTTGCAATTGGTTACTCAATTTCCATGTCAAATACGAGTACTTTGGTAGGTTAATTTTCAGATCTGCACTCTTGTTGCTTCATACAGTGTCACTTTCTCTGAAAATCATTTGATTTTTCAGCCAACAACACAGCATTTTCTGCTACAAAAGGACATACACACTCATGTCCCCAGTCTACACACCTCCAATGTCCTACAAACCTTTCCTATATTTTTATCCATAAATGTATTGAACAACCAAAGGGACATCACACAACTTTGTCTTACTTCCTGCTCAATAATGATCTATTCACTAAGGATTCCATTTATTCTCATGCATCCTGGGCTCCCATCACATGACATTCTTACTGCATTCAGTAACCGGTCTTCATATTTTGTGCAAAATGTTCCATAATTTGACTTTATTTCATGCTTTCTCCAAATTAACAACTACGGTGTTACCTTTATAACATCTATACATTTCTCAATGACTTGCTGAAGACCAAAAACCTGGTTTGACTCCCTCGTCCCACATAAAGCTGAACTACCCTTTCTGAATTTTGCTCATTGTTACTTCTTATAATCTTTTTATCAGAATTCTGCCAAACGTCTTCCCAGACTCTCTTACCAAAACACTTTCCTGTACTTTTGGCATTGCTCCTTTCTCTTATGGCATTACTCCAATGGCATGGATGCAGTCTGAAGGACTTCATACCAAAGTTTGACAGTAAATCCAATCAGCGCTTCACTTGATTTGGCAGAAGACTCTCAGGCAAGACATGTCTAGATTAGAATCACTAAGGTGGACAAGAATCAAACCTTAAACATAACAGTTGACTGTCTACTGGACAGCAAAGGATTCAGAACCTTTATATACCTATGCTTTCAGGTTTAAACTTTCTTCTCCCTACAGTGCAATGTCCTTATATGAATCTATGGTATGTCTGGAACACAAGGTTTAAGCGTAAGTGCTATACTTATTCATTAATGGCCCAATTCTTTTTCTGTTCTTTCTGCATCATCCACTCATGTCACTTAACAGAATGACAGTTCCTCTTATCCATACTAGAGTAAGATCTGTCTATGCACATCTGATAATTTCTAATATAGATGAAACCAGTCACATACTGCCTCCTGATGAGCAGTGTAATTGAAAACACCACACAAAACATACAATATGTAAAAATAGAGATGTCCCCCCTTCCCCAGGAGAGGGGATAGCAGTAATGTAAAACCTCATACACAGCAGCATGAGATAATATAACATTTGTATCTCTCTCTCTCTCTGAGAGCTTAAGGGAAAGTGTACTGTATGTACCATTCTAATAGATTCCACAACTGCTAAGGTTACTTATGAACTTTTGATGAAAAACATTTTTTGACTTCAACAAACAAACACCGGACCTGTCCTCTTCAAAAATGGTTCCTTTTAGCTAGCCATTATGAAAAGTACTATTTAACTTGAAGATGGGTGACTGAATTTTCTTCCTCCCTCCCTCTTTTTCCCATTTTCTTTTTGATAGTATAGACAGTTAACCTGTGGGCAGAGGTTCTCTTGTCTTACTAATCATATGAAAGCTGCTTTGCAAGTCTTTTAATCAGGAGAGCTTGACAAAAGCCCATTCTAATTGTCTTATAAAAAGATAATTTAGTAGAAGTCAACTAAAAAGTAAAAGGAAGAAAAATTGAAAAGGAGAAATAAATGTTAAGACAAAGAAGGATTAGAGGTGTGGAGAACAAGTTGAAAGGTAAAAAAGAAAAAAGCAAGAAAGTTTTCTCAGTCAAAAATCTTATCCCTCCTCGCTGACTCCTTATTATCTCAATGCTCTTGTGGGGAATCTCAATGCATCTTCCTCCATCATGATTCATGCAACATAAAATGATTTAAAACAATATACAGGTAGTCCTTGCTTAACAAAGGTAATTGGGACTGGCAACGCCATCGCTAAGTGATGTGGTCATGAAGTGCAACATCACATTAACAAGCTGACTTATGCTGTTGTTAGGTGAATCCCGTGTGGTCACACCATCCTGCAGTCATGTGATCGCCATTTGTGACCTCCTGCTGGCTTCCCATTGACTTTGCTTGTTGGAAGCCAGCAGTGATGGTCGCAAATTGTGATCATGTGACTGCAGGACTCTACAACCATCATAAGTGTGAGCTGGTTGCTGAGTGTCCTAATTGCAATCACATGACTGCAGGGATGCGGTGACAACCACAACTACCGGGACCCATCGTAAGTCCCTCTTGTTCAGCACCGTCATAACTTCAAACAGTCACAGAACGAGTGGTCATTCATCAAGGACTACCTGTAATATAAAACAGTGTAAAAACAAGCAAACAATACAAAAACAATCGCCTGTAAAAATAACACAAACCAACCAAACCAATCATTCCAGAAGGTGTTTACTCTAGCCCAAGGTGTGGGGGAAAAGCCAGATTTTAGGGCTCTTTAAATAAGGTCAGAGTGCAGCTAACTGTGCTGCCTCTGTCTTCTGGACCAGTTGCAGTTCCAAGTGGTCTTCAAGAGTGTATTTGTATTTGTTTGTAATAATACAAACATGAATTAAAGCATGAGTGACTGTCCTAAGGGCCAATATGGATGCAATTGATGTACCAGATGAATTTGTGCAAAGGCCTTCCTGGTCACAATTTCTACCTGCTCCTTGAGCAGGAACTGTGAGGCCAAGAAGTTCCATGAATTGTTCACCAAGTCCTGAGGTAGGAGTACAAGTCCATTCAGGACCAAAGGTAGATCATCTCCGGACCTGGGTGATCAAAATGATCATAGCCACCCAGTCTTGTTAGGATTGAGCTTGTTCTTTCATCTAGACCTGCACAGTGTCCAGACACTGGGATAAGACTTTGACAAAGTCTAGTTGGTCATGGTTGAGATGTATAACTGGATATCTACAGTGTACTGATGATACCTGACCCAAAACTGACAGATGATCTCCCCCATGTAGATATTAAACAGAAGGGCAAACACATCAAGCCCTGAGGCATCCCACATGTCCAGGGTTGCTGGCTCACTTTCCCCACCCACACCTGCCAATACCAACTGGACCCAACCATAGAAAAAGAAGATTTACCACAACACTGTGCTTCCCACTCCTAATCCCTGTAGGCAACCTAGAAGGACACCATGGTTGATAGGATCAAAAAGTGCCAAGAGATCAAGGAGTACCAAAATAATTGTACTACTCCCATCCAAGTTACCCTACAGGTTATCGGCAAGCATTACCAAAGCTGTCTTGACTACTATATCCTGCTCTGAAGACTGACTTGAAGGGATCTAAATAATCTGTTTCCTCCAGGGCCCATCCGTTTCTTCCCTAAAAAAAGAAGGCTGGAGACTGGACAGAAATTGTCCACAACTGTTGATTCTAGCAAAGGCTTCTTGAGGAGAAGGTGCAGATGGTACCACTCCCCTCTCAGTAAAGAAGGTATTTTCACATAGGCCCAATCATGTGTCATCTCTCGGGTGGCCTTCACCAGCCAGGAAGGACCTGGATTTAGAAAACAGTGGCTGGGGTGACATCCCAAGGACCCTGTACATTTCCTCAACAGTTGCAAATTCCAACTTGCCACAGGTAATCACACAGGATCTTGTTTCTGTCACCTTGATAGGACTTGCCCAGTTGGGGTCCAACGCCAAGCAAATCTCAGTGACTTTATTTATCAGATACCCAGAATATTCCTCACATCAGCCATACAGATGACCCTGTGCCTCATACCTCCCTAGGAAGGAGTAAGTTTTTCTAAAGAAAGCTGCTGGACAGCTACCTATAGATGTGACAAGAGCAGAAAAATAGTTACGTTTTGCCATTCTTATTGCCACAATGTAATCCCTAATATGGGCTCTTACTTGTGCTTGGTCAGATTCAACAGTGTTCTAGGTGTCTCTTTGGTCATTTTGTCTCCCAATATTTCTCAGAGTACTAAGGAGTACCTCAGATTCAATGAATAGTGGGAGGCTACATAGATAGAATCTGATCCATAGCCCTCATCACTTGCCCATTTCAGGCTGCAACCAAGGTCTCAATTGAACTGCCCATCAGAGACTTTGGAAAAACCCCAAGTTCCTTCTGGAATTCCATAGGGACCATTAGTCACCTCGAGCAGGCTGAGGCAGAGGCAGCACTGGCCAGCTGAAAAGGTGATCAGAGAGTGATTTGATGATAATAACCTCTACTTTTAGATCATGTTGCAACTCCCCTGAGACAAAACCTAATCTAATGCCCTAACCCCCCCCGCCACCCTCCGCTTTCATTGACTTGGGTCAGGTCCAATTGATTTACTGACAAGTAATATTGCAGTCAATTACAAAGGCAGGCAGAGAGCCGGTTGGATAAACACTGCATGCTCTGCACAGTACAGGGAGGCAAGTCTCCTGTGATAGCTGGGCACAGCATGGGCAGTTTAGAGTTCATCCAGCCAAGCCGTAGGAGATAGATGGAACCCAGGTTCAGGGACATGGGGTGCAACAGCAAAGGAAATATAGTCCATGATAGTCCAGAGTCAAACACCAAGGAGATCAGTCAACCAGTCCAATTTGAAGAGCTGAGAGTAAGGCAGGAAGTCAGGACATAGAAGTACAGATCTGAGGTTAGCAAGTTGTTTCTACAGGAGGGGATGTCACTGTGAGCTGTTCTTATATAGGCCAGATGCAGGTGTAGCTCAATAATTGACATGTGTCTTTGCTTCTCAAGTTGCTGAGCAGATCCCCTTTGTTTGGTTCTCTAAAGCTGCTGACATGTCTAAGGTCTGGGTGCCCTAGCAGGATTGGGCCCCTCATTGCCTGACTCTTCCCCAACCTGTTCCTATTGATTATCTACTGAGTGGCTGCCAGTTACTGAGACCGGCAATTCGCTGAATCAGGCCCCCTTGCCTCTAAGGAGTCAAAGAAGTCCATACCACCCCTCCCCAGAACCAAGCAAAACAAAAAAACAAACAACAAAGAAGCAAATTGCAATCATTTATTATGATTGTAATACATGGGATGGCATTATTACATGCAAGATTTTGTAGGTCAAGAATAAAATTCCAAAGAACAGCAAAAATACAATAAGAAGAAATATTAAGCTATAAACTAAATAACTGTAATCTTTGGGCCTCTAATGGTACCTAATGTTTTTTTGCTCTAGCCATGAGCATCTCTCTCTCTCTTTCTCTCTCTCTCCCCCCCTTCTCTCTCCTCTCACAGTGTTAAGCATAACGTAACAAATAAGCCTGTTCACTTTGGTATTTGTTCAACTGTTTGTTTAAATATTTTTGTAGAACAGACTATAACTTTGGGTTTTTCTATTTCAGACAGAATTTGAAACAGCTTACAATTGTAAAATGCCTCTGCTGTTCTTGATTGTCATTAGGTATATTATGTTATTGTTTATTTGTATTATTAGTTTTAACCTTATGCTAGCCACCCAAAGTTGCTTCTGCAAGATGGGTGGCCATATAAATGGTGGTGGTGGTGGTGGTGATAGACAAAAAAACCCCCAAAAACAACCATATAAAGTTACAAACAGCATGTGTACGACATCCAGTCCTGTAACTTGCTGCCTTCTCTTACAGGTTTTATCTTACAAGCATCACCTCAAAACAGCTTGGAAGTAGCGTTTATATTTTGTCCGGACAGCACACAAGCAGTCTTTGCTTGTAGAAACCAGCAGCCATGGATCTGGCAGAACTAGATCAGAATCTATCAATAACAATCACGGTTCCCAAAATGCTTCCTAAGTTCTGTTCAGTTTCAATTAATTTCTTTCAGACCCAAGTATAAATGTACATGGAGTCTAATTCCCGAACAAAATGCAACCAAATTGAAAGACGTTTTGACAGTTCACAATCCACCAAGTTCTTTTTGCTATTTTCCCTACCACCCAGTCTTTTAAGAGCTGAGCAAGAAAAAGCCTTCACATGCTTTGGGCATTCATGCAACTGCTTTACTGTGGAGCCAGCGTGTGGAGTTCTTCCGAATGGCCAGGGGGACAAGAAAGGTGGAGTCAGTATCAGTAATGAGCTGTTATTCTATTTATTGGAAGGTGCTGTGTAAAAATAGTAACCCTGGAAAACAGGAATGGTTGAGGGGTAAGTTACAGATGGCATCACAGCTGCATGTAACAAGCCCAGAGCAATTTATGTCCTTCCTTCCTTCCTTCCCCGCCACCCCCGCCCCTTTCTCCTTCCTCCAAAAGAAGACTGTTTATCGGCACAGAACAAGAGATGGGCTGAAAGAGTATTTAACCTTTACCCTACCAGTTGCTTTCCACTGAAGGTGTCTTCCAGCAACTTTTAACGGCCCTGTTCAGGCTTTTGTGTATCTTTTAGACATGGCAAGAAGATGAAGTTTAAAGGAACCAAAAGGGCAGGAGGAGAACATTCAGGGTGGAAACAACCAGGAGCACAGAATGACGTACGTTCTTCCTGCTTGTCTTCTGTCTAGAGTGAATTGTCTTAGCCTGAGGGCACTTTAAAAGAGAAAAGTTAATGTTGGAATGTCATTACAGCAGAATAAGATGTATTTTGCACTGAAGCTAGGGAAAAAAAAGAAGACAGAACAAAAAACCAAATCCCAGGCCAAGCTTCTCTTCTACCATGGATTTTCGAGGCACTGCCTGACTTTTCAGATTAAGCAGTGAAGCACAAAGATAGATTCAGGAAAGCTTTGAATTTTTTGAAATGCTCTTTTGTTAATATAGAGGATGCAGTAAGTGACATGTGCACAATGAGGTTTCTGACACAAACCTTCCAGCATTAACATTTCATGGAGCTTGACACAGGAACAGACAAGCAGAAACATGGAGCCTGCCAGGATCATGTGCATGATGCGTAAGATATTAATTTATACCCTAGCAGATATCCACAAATCTATATAACACATGTCAAAACATGCATTTCAGGGATATCTCTTTCCACTTCAGGGAAACTGCCTTCTCCTAGGAACAGTGTGTACACTACGGGGTTAGGTACTCTGCCAAGTGTTACACAAAACTATATGCCACAGAAATCGTTAAACCTCTAAGTTATGTTTGGCCCTAATACAGTTATTGCAAAAAACAAACAAACAAAAAACCCTCACCATAATACACACACACATACACACATAATAAAATACATAAAAATAATAACATGCAGTATTAAAAATTCATCTAGTAGTATTTATGCATTCTTATAATTCTACAGAGCCACTTTTTTAAACAGCCTATTTCTACCATCTGAATAATTCATAGGGGTCCAATGTGCAGTAGCCATCAACTTATCAGTTTCCCATGATGGATTTTATTCTTTTTTTAGTTCTGACAATATTGGCATACCATTCATATGGCAAAAAGATTTTAATCTTCTCCATATACTACAGTACATATTGAAAATCAAGTCCTCTTGAAAGCCATGCTGTTTGCTTTGAAACAAACATTGTTTTCTGCTTTGTGCAAACCAGCTTTAACAATTGTGAAAAAAAGATGAAAGGCCCCCTGTGCAAGGACCGAGTCATGTCTGACCCTCTGGGGGGACGCTGCTTTTGCGACGTTTTCTTGGCAGACTATAGAGCAGGGTGGTTTGCCATTGCCTTCCCCAGTCGTCACCTTCCCCAGTTAGTTTCTGTAAATCTAGTTCCAACTGTGTGGGACATATGAACAGTGAATGTAGATTTGTTTATTCATGCTTTTGACCAAAATTTAATGTGATTCAGGGTATCTTACATTCTTTTTTTTTCTATTTTGTGTTTATATACAAAGGAAAAGAAAAAGAAAAATACACAGACACACAAAAAGAAAAAGAACGAGTGAGAGAAAAAACAAAAATATATACTACTCTATAACATAAAGTAATATACTATAAAATACTTCCTTTGTTAAAGTGCCAGCTCAAGCCCATTTCTCTTGATTTTAGCTGGAATTGTTACTTTGCTTCTGTATTTTTTGCTTGGGTTTATCATACACTGTCCAGAGTTGTACTGTTGCAGTTGGATTACCATATAAATGGCTTAAATAAATAAGCAGAAAGTAAAGAACACATATCTGTAATCCAAGCTGGTAAGTTTGGGGTACCTCTGTCTTTCCAACACTGAACAGTAATAATTTTGGCTGCCCCACAAGTTGATAAATCCATAATTCTTCATATAATGATAAACTCCAAATTTTGGGTATGTACTTCAAATGAGTATATATTTTAAATGAGCCGCGTGTGGCTCAGAGTGGTAGGCGGCAGCATTGCAACCGAAACTCTCCCCACAACCCGAGTTCGATCCCGAGTTCAATCCCAGCGGAAGTTGGATTCTCTCTCGGGTAGCCGGCTCAGGTCGACTCAGCCTTCCATCCTCCCGAGGTCGGTAAAATGAGCACCCAGCTTGCTGGGGAAGGTGACGACTGGGGAAGGCAATGGCCAACCGCCCCGCTCTATAGTCTGCCAAGAAAATGTTGCGAAAGTGGCATCCCCCCAAAGGGTCAGACATGACTTGGTGCTTGCACAGGGGACCTTTCACCTTTCTTTTCTTTTCACTTCAAAAATACCTCTTTAATCTATATTGATCTTTGTAATACTGTATTTAACAAACTTATGGATATCAAACCAAAATATGGTAATAATAGAGCAAATCCATATTTGTAATGGTATGTTGGAATGACCTTGGGAGACAGGAGGAAGAGCCACCAACTAGACAAATATCATGCAAAAGCCCACAGGAGGAATGTTTATATGTTTTTGTAGAGGAATTAGGATGAAGGAAGTGCCTCAGAAGGGACCCTCCCTAGTTTTCTGGAAAGTAAAAGTAAGGGAGGGGAGAAGTGCTTTCAGACTTAAAAGATTCTGTTACTGTAGCCTTACAATAAAGGTAGTGTGAAAATTCATGGTTTGTGCTTCTTGTTTGGATTACCCCAAAAGGCCAGCAATATTGTACGAGGAACAGTATTTTAGACTTCCAGCATAATGAAGTTGACAATCAACCCTTTCAAAATATATTCTTTGTTCAGTAAACATGTTAAATAATATTTTGTTCAATAAATCACTTCTTAAAGTCATAAGAATCATACCTAATATTTTTCAATATCTTTAACTGTTGATTCCTTAATATGGGATATTCTAATTTCAGAATTCTTGCAAATATCTAATATCCACTTTATTGCTACAATACTCTTTAATTCACTGCTGAGAGTCTCTGGATTGCAGTGGAGTACAAATGTGGTAATAAATAAATAAATATATGTAGTAATAATAAATAAATAAATATTTACTTTTAAATTGTATGCTTAGAATCACCTAAAATACTATATGTTCCAATACTACTGGTAATTTGGGAGTTGTAGACATTGCTAAATCATCTGGACCAATTTCTGAAATCATGAAATGTTATACAAAATATACTTCTATCCCAACATTTCTACAGTAGCTTGCAGCTTTTAATGCAGGAAATAGAATAATAGAATAAATATAATAAAATATAATAAAATATAATAAAGCTGTGGCTAAAAATAGAATCCAGTCTCCGCCACGATCATAACAGAGTCATGTAATAAGTTTTCTTTTTCCTTGATCACTCTATTCTTTAAAGAAACTGAAGTCAGAATGTATGGCTGATGTGGAACTGAAAATCAGGAAGCTATAAGCCCCTATCACAATATCATAATCATAATTTAGATAAAGAAATTCTAAGGGTTTGTCCATTTAAAAAAGAAAAAAAAGCCATATTGTCAGTATGCTTGAAAAATAACTTAAGATACAGTATCAACACAGGAATGTGTAAGTAGGTACATTAATCGTGACTCTGTATGCATTTTTAATACTTTCCCCCATAAAGAATGGGATTTTCAATCATCCACATATCAGTTTTAATCTGTTTTTAATGATATATTTATAGCCACAAATGAAAAAAGCTTCTTTAGAACAACTACTTCCAAATATTTAAAAGAATTCAAATAATAATTAAATCCCCATTTATTACATGTTTTCATAAATCATTAATGCTCATAGGAAGTACATGAGAATTATTCCAATAAGCCAGCTAGTCTGGTAAATTATCAAAAGGTTGCACAATATCAACAAGTTTTGTTACAGAAAATACCAAAGAGACATACTATATCGTCAGCATATAATAAACATCTATATTCAATTCCAGCACTATTGTACCCAAAATGACTTTCCTTTGACTAATAAGATTAGCCAATAGTTCCTATATGAGATTAAAAACAAGTGACAGTAAGGACATCCATGATGAATTCCACAAGGCAGCTTAGTAGATGAAGACATAATTTCATTTATAATAATCCTGGCAGAAGAACCACAGCTGATTTAATTTTTTCTGAATCTATATCCATAATATAAATTAATAGTCTAATGTTATCAGATGCATTATTTTTTATATAAAAGGGGTTTGTGCTGGATGGATAATTGAAGATAATATTATCTGCAGTCTAGATACTGGGGTGGATGTTAATATTTTTGCATCAAGGTTTAGCAAGGAAATTGGATAATTGCATAAGCAATAGGTAGAGTCTATACCAGCCTTCATTTAATCATAATTATGTAGGCCTCACCAGAGGGGGGAAAATATTTTAAAAAGGCTTATTTATCTTCATCATATAACATCTCCAGAATAGTGGGGAAATCCTCATATTCTGTTTTATTCCACTCCACAGGACAATTATCTAGACTGAGAACTTTTTCTCTTTCCATGGATTTGATAGTATCTATTTTTACATACTTTGAATATACAGAAAGTGTCTTAATGAGTTTAAAATGGGTCTTAATTACATCAATGAGATTTAATTAACATTAATTAGAGGTTAGAATACTAAATCCATCTCACAGAGCACTGGTTTACCTCTTAAAGCACCAATTAATTTGGTTCTATAAGGGATAAATTCAGTCCTTGTGGCAGTCAAAATGATGCTAAAATCTGTCTTTACAATTTCTTGTACTTTATTTGTGAACTGGTTTGCCCAATTATAAATAGAGGTCAGATTGTCAAATAAAAGTGATAATAACTTTTATGTCCCAGCCTAAAGGTGACTGAGGTCCAACCCATCCTTCTGACATTTCTAGTACCCTGTATGACTTAGAGGATCTTCTGAAGTCTTTGGTGCAAAACTAGATTTGCCAAATTACAGTCTGGCCTAGACAGTTCCAAAAGGGTGCCATTCTCACAATGAAACTGTAAGGGCTTGTAGACATATGGTTAGAGCTATGAAAGTATTGGCAGTGGCCAGGCAGGATAAAAATTAAATAAATAAATTCATAAATACAATACTGTCTTACTTACAGAAATACCATACTATAGAGTGTTAGTTAGGAGAGTTTCAGGATTGACCCGTAAATCCTGTACTGACTGTATAGAGGTGGGTCCATTTATATTCACATAGATCAGGGGCTTCAAAGAGTGGATCAGGACCACTGAAGGGTCACACACTGATCAGGCTTATGCAGGCCAAGTGGGAGTGCTGCCAAAATGAAAGCAAGTATTGTGCATTGAGTTGTGTCTCAAATCTTGAGAGCTGTTATATTTGGTTTGCCTGGGTAGAGAAAGTGGGAATCCTATCCAGATGTGCTCTGGGCTGCACTGTGAACCAGCAGAAGCTCTTAGTGGGCAGTTGCAATACCACAAAGTTTGATACTTTGGGGATATGCAGATTAAAATGTAATCATTAAAATAAAGGTAACTTTTCTGGTGAGAGCTAGAGTTTCATTATAGAAAGGCTGAACTAGCTGGAAATTAACCTCAAGCAACACATCCAAAATTTCCCCTTACTTCTCAGCCCATTCCTCTCCTTCTCTTGCTTATTCCCCATTTCCCTTGTGTCCCCACCTTCCCCATTTTTTGCAAAATATTGCAGGGGTTCTATTTATTTGAACTGCAGATGTTTATGAGGTCAGATTCCTACTGGTGAATGGTGGATACCAGCCTGACAGGAGGTGGGAAGAAAAGGGAATAATCTAGCGGAAGAATCAGAATGGGTTCTCCATGGTCAGATGAAGAATGGGTTCTCCATGGTCAGTTCCTGGCTGCCTCCTCTTTTCAACTAGCTATTTGGTTCCACTGGGTAGGATGGTTGCCTGGCTAGAGCAAGAAGACATGGTGAGGTTAGCACCCACGGCTTGCTTGCTTCCTCCCTGGCTTGATATTCTTGCTGCCATTGGTTCGGAAGATTGTACAATGGCTTGGCAAAGGGATGGTTTGTTGGCTTGATCATTTGGTTTTCCTCTTGGCTAGAAGAAGTGCTGGATGGGTGAAAAAGCAGATCCACACTTACTGCTATATTCCGCATAAGGATGGGCCACCTCCCATTTTGTGATCTTGAGAATGCACCATATAATGCATAATAAGCCTTGGGGAGCCATGCTTTGTCCATGTTTTCCTGCTGCATATCAAAAATAATGTTTTGACTCTTCCTGGCTTAACCGCAATAGTCTGATTTATCTGACACACTTGTCTTCCATGTAGGCCAACCTCTTCCTTCAAATTGGAAGGACCTCCCTTTCCCCTCTGATTACTGGACATAGTTCTCCACGGCCACTTTGTCTCAAGTTGCTGGTCAGCCAGGATCCTTCTCATAACACAAGCCTGGTCCTAACCCTGGGCTTCCCCCATCCATTACAGTTTCACTGGCTAAATCACAGGCTGGTCACTATTGAAATGATGGTAAGATCCTTATTGCTATGCTGACTGGATTGGGGCTGTGGTCACACCACATGACATTTGTTGGGAATAAAAAATGTACCTGTGACTATGGAAATCTTTCAGAAGAATACTCAACAGATAGCTCAGATTAGATTGAACTGTTGGGCAGGATGATGCATTAAAATTTGGGAGCTCATACCCATCAAATCCATTATGAAACTGGCCACCAACTTTGGGCACAAAGTTCTGCTCACTCCAGTAACAGAGACTGACCATACTGTGTCCCTCAGTTCATGATGACTTGCCTGTTGGAATTGGTCACATGGTACATACCTGAAAAACCAAAGTCATCATGATTACCAGGTGGCTAGCAAATAGTCCCAGAACATGATCGTGTGGTCTCTGTCCATTATTGATCCCTTTGGTAGACTGATGACTCAAGTTGCTTAAAACAAGTTGTTTTCCTTCCTTTCATACTCACTCTGCTTTGGTATTCATTCCACTACAAATTCTTTTCTCCTAGGACAATTCTGGTCACTTGTTCATATTATCCTTTCTTGCAGTGGCTTTGCCCTTGTCCTTTCAGGCTCCTCCCAACCTTGCTGTGGCATCATCTGCTATCAAGCTGGCTCTCCTCAGACCCAATCTGGAGACACAGGCCTTGTTCAAGAATCAAGAATAACCAATATGGCTTCACTAAAGGAAGGTCTAACTAACCTCCTAGAGTTTTTTTGATAAGGGCGAGCCAGTAGACATCTATTTAGATTTTTAAAAAGCCTTTAGTAAAGTCCCTCATCAAAGACTTCTCAGTAGGCTTAACAGCCATGGAATAAAAAGCAGTCCTCTTGTGGATAAGCAACTGGCTAAAGAACAGAAAACAAAGAGTATGACTAAATGGACATTTCTCACAATGGAGGGATGTAACATGCAGGCTTCCCCATGGTTCTGGCCTAGGACTAGTACTTTTTAACATGTTTATAAATTATCTGGAATTGAGCGTGACTGTTGGAATAGTCAAGTTTGCTGATGATGCTAAATTGTTCAGAGTGGTAAAAACAATAAAGGACCGTGAAGAGCTCCAAAGGGATCTCTGCACATTAGAGAAGTGGGCATCAAAATAACAGATGTCATTCAATGTGAGCAAGTGTAAAGTGATGCACATTGGTGCCAAAAATCCTAATTACTCATGCAAACTAATGGGATCAGAGCTAGCAGTGACTGATGAGGAAAGAGATCTTGGAGTAAACAGTTCGATGAAGGTGTTGACACAGTGTGCATCCACTGTAAAGAAGGCCAAAGCACATTAGGAATAATAACAAATGGTATCAAAAATAGAGATGCCAATATCGTAATGGTCTTTTATAAATCCACATCTGGAATATTGTGCACAGTTCTGGTCACTCTCAGAAAGGATATAGTGGAGCTGAAGAGGGTTCAGAGGAGGGCAACTAAGATGATCAAGGGGTGGGAGCAGCTTCCCTATAAAGTAAGGTTGTGACATTTGGGACTTTTTAGTCTAGAAAGGAGGCGAATGAGAGGAGACATGATTGAGGTGTACAAAATTATGCATGGTGTGGATAAAGTGGACAAGAAGCTATTTTCCCTCTTCCAAAATATTTAACCAGAAGTTAACCAGTGAAGTTGAATCTTGGAATAATCAGGACATATAAAAGGATTTTTTTTTACACAACACATAATTAAACTTTAGAATTTGCTAGCATGAGTTGTGGTGCTGGTTACCAACCTGGTTGGCTTCAAAAAAAGTCTTGGACCAATTCACGGAAGTCATGGGAAACAGTGGCTATTAAACTTGATGGCAGTGTGACTGCCTCTGAAGGCTACTTGCTGAGTGACTAAGATGGTTCCTTGTGCAGTATAAGAGACTGCTGGACTGCATGGAAAAGGGGTCTGATCCAGCGGGGTAGTGCTTGCTTTTATGCCTCTCGCAAGGACATGCTCCACTGTTACAAGTGCAGCACCATGAAGCCATGGCCCTCTCCCAGTCTCCTCCATTCTCATTTCCCCATTAGTGGGCCATCCACACCAAGACACATATCACCAGACACTTTGTGCCCTGCCATATTCTCCCTATTTGTTTCTACATTTTAACCTTATAGACACGGATAAATTTGATGAACTGGGCTTGAGCTGGGAATGGGTGCCACATCCTCATTTGTGTGCTCTTTGAGGAGCAAGAGCAATCTACAACAAAGTAGTCCCATCATTCTTTTGCAAGGGATGGTGGTTCATACTGGCTGGTTCCTTGATAAGGAGGTTGGCTAGAATGGAGTGCACCATGATCCTTCATGTTTTTTAGCTTGGCATTGTGCACAGCCATGGATCAAGGTGAGTTTGTTCCCAGCAACCTCACAATCACCTTTAGTGATGTGAATATTCCACCAGTAATTTGGGGGGAGGTGGCAGTGCCTATCACTGAAGTGATAGTTGAGGAAACCCATGACGGGAATACTGTGATGCCTAAAACTGTGCCTTTAACTACTGTAGGAATGTTGTGAAGTGGACCTTTAGGTAACTAAAAGCATGGTGATGGTGTCTTTCTGCCCAGCTGGCTGTCATTGAGGAGAATGTGTGCATCATTGCTTCATGCTTGATCCTACACAACATCTGTGAATGTGCAGGTCACACAGTATCATGTTACCTGGATGCTGGAACTGCACCCACTTTTGTGGCAAAGTACCAGCACAGGGTCCATCACCATATTGATGTGGAGCACATTATTCAGGAAGCTCTTGGAGATCTGATCTGGGCATGTCATTGGGTTGCTGTCTAGTGGCCAGTAGTTGAGCACAACTTAAAGGATAGTTCATTATTATCCACTTTTCAGGCTTGAAGGCTGTGTTATGCAATGTCAAGTTATAGCCTTGACATTCAAATTTGCACTATGTCTGTTTTTTCTGGCCCATTGACTTTGCATTCCAATAGTCCACCCACACGACTTTCCCACAACAAATTGTTTCTAGGCAAGCAGGTATCTCAGATTTTGTTACTCTATTTCTGAACTTTTGGTGCCTTCCTACTTGAAGGTCATGCCTTCCTAGCTTTTTTTTTTACATGTTGCATATTGTTCTACCATTTTATCATTTATACTTACTACAGTTGCAATGCATTCAAGGCCAGTGTTCTGTGGGGATTGGAAACACGTCTCCACAGTAAAGTATTCTGGACTGAATGACTGACCATGACCTCACTTGTATGATTGCTAAGAGTCACCTGGCTGAATTTTATTCTAGCTGATCACCCTAACCTTTCAACCACAGAGCCACTCCAGTTAGTGATGACCTGGTGATGATTTTTCTTCTGCTCCCTCTCCACCTCTTTTCCCTTGTGTGTTTAGCTGTGGGTAGGAACTGGCCTGTGAAAATTGTGGCCAAATGTGCTGTGTTGCCTCAAAGTAAAACTGCTTGGAAAACAAACAGAAGACCAGGATTTGGGAACTGATGTTTTCTGTGAAGGCTCTATAACCTTGGATGGCCATATTGTGCCATGCTTGGGGTGACTCTGGCATTGTTAACTAGTTCAGTAGACATCTGATATCTATAATCTTGTTTCAATAACTATTATAACATACATACATACATACATAAAAATACAGTGATATGTAAGGAATTCTAAAAAAAGCAGTTAATGGTACATTGCCTCCCAAACACACTTAGGGCTGATGAGCAAGGTGACAGATGCATGGTTTCATTTGTCTTTGTTACTTACATATGTACCATTTTATGGACACTGGGGAAAGGGAGAACATTAGGAAAAACACGACTGTATGACCAGATATAGAAATCTCTGGCTCCACTGGGGTGGCTTATGTGGCCTCCACTTCCTTACTGGTTCTGTACCATGTAGAAAATCCAGAAAAACCAGAGATCCAGAGGAGCTATTGCACATCCCTCCCCCATGTTAATAGACTCTGTGATTGGGCCAATGTGCATTACTTATGTACTGAATTCCACAAGATGCAGGACATGGGCAGTGTAGTGCCCCAAACTGAAGGCAGGGCTGCATAGAGTGCTCTGTCTTAACTCCAGTCTGACTCTTTCATCCAGTCCTGAAGGGCAGCTTAAGTAGAACTATGCCAGGACTAACTGGGCTGTAGGGTTTTCCATTACTGAGTATAACACCATTGTATCATTCATACCATGCAGTAGAATGTTGCTTCTGCTCTTCAGAGTTGCTCTCTGATATTTGGATGGGGGAGACTTCACCCTACCCTACCTTACCCACAGGACATACAGCAATGGTTTGAACTTGGGATCCTCCGCACAAAAGGAAGGATCTCTCTCTCTCAGCTATGGTTTGCAGTGTGTGTGTGTGAAGACATACCAGACTACCCTGGTTCAGAATAACACATTGGAATCCATTCTACTGAAATCTCTTGGTAGCTAAAATATAGCTATCCCTGCTTATAGCAATACACATACATGAACACCAAACAGCAGTGTGCTTTGTTCTGCAGCTTTTAAACAGGCTTGAGTGCAGGAATCAAATGCAGTGAGTCATGTAACTTGCAAACTTATCCTTATAAAGAAGGCTGGGTTGCAACACGAGAAAGTAAGTCATTATTAGCTGCCAGATTTCCTCTAAGAAAGCACTGGGAAAGCAAAGTTCATCTTTCTTTGAACCAATGTTTATTCCAAGTCTAGGAGATGGCACTGGCAAAACAAAAAAAGAAATAACACAGCAAAAAAGACACCCAAAGAGCTTTTACAGAAAATACTGTTTTATTCAGATGTTGTCTCCGTTATTTAGTTACCTTGACCCAGCAAATCTCAATGGATTATCTGTCTCTATACAAGCAATTTTGTACCTACAAAGGTTGAAGACTGCTAATGGTTACAAGAGAGGGGATGTATATTCCCAAGTCAAGCATTTCAGAGAAGCTTATCAGAAAAATACTATTGTTTTGTTGCTCACTGTATGCTTAAAATTTTAAATAACTCAAACAAAATAAATCGAATACTGTTCATTTTATGTAGCTTATCTGTTACAATCTGAGGTTCTCGAAGATTCACTTGGAAATTATTTTTGTATAATTATGTAAAATAAATTCAGTAACACATGCAAGCCTCTCCATGCACACACTTTCCTTAATGTGTCTCAAATCTCTTGCTTCCAGATTTGCTGGACAAATTGTATCCTCTCTGGGCCAATGCATTTAAAGGCCACTCAATTGGAGGAATTGGTCACCTGACTCACCCTTTCTTAGATAGGTAAGAATGGGAAGCATGTTAGCTTACTTTATGTACCAGCAGGCATTTCCAAAGTATTGCTGATTAGAAAAGTAGTTTGGGCTTAGATTTGACCCATGGAGTTTCCATTTCTTCTTTTGCATTTGATTTCTATTATATTCAATATATAAATTTAGTTTTTAATAATTTTAACTCATTTCTCATTCAAAGTAGTCCTAAAGCACACTATTATTACTACCAAGTTATTTTATCAAGCACAATTCTATGAGCGTAGAGTTTTAAAGAGAATCACACAATAGTGAACAGTTTTAATCATGGTTTACATATCACGTATCATGGGCCAAGCCCTTATTATCATATATGGTGTTAAATTGTGACAGTGTATGTACCTTCAGCATACTGTACTGTTTAAACTCAGTTTTTTGTGCTAACCATGGATTACTGCAATTTGTGATCATAATCCCAGTCTGGATCTACTCCCTCATTTGGGAAACTAAATGGTGTGAAATTCAGTGTAGACCTATGTCAGACCTTATATCAGGCATAGCAACAAATCCCTCGCTGTGCACTCCATAAGTTAATAGGGTGGGAACACAGGGTACTATTACCACAGCCAATGATGCACTCCCTCAGGGACTCCACCACAGTATTGAACTGAACCATGCTGTGCTAAGCCATGGCATCATTGGCCAATGCAGCCCTGGCCATGTGTGCCTTCCCCAGATGGCAGGTCAGCGCTGCAAAAGCTGCTGTCCTTGGCTTCAGAGGTTGGGCTTTCATTATATTTTTCTTCTCCTTCCTTCCCCAAACAGTAAGGGTGGCCTTACTGTTCATTTCCACTTGGATGGAAATGAAACCATAGCTATGCCTACCTGCCATGCTTAAGGTCCTTACTTAAAAAGCTGGTGGCTATATGTGCAAAACATCTTAAGCTTAGTCAGTTTAACCAATGTTGGATTTCTTTTGTAGGGGAGTTAGTGAGTTATGGGAATCTAGTCCACTTGGTCAGTTCTGTTTATTGGATGATCCCAGTGGCTATCAATCTCTGAAAGGAGGGAAAGGAGCAGTTGTGCTGATGTGGAGGCTGCTAACAAACTGCACCAGAACTACCTGCCTGCAGGTGGGGTGACATCCTCTGTGAAGATGCTGCCAGAAAGAATCATGAATTAGAGGAGAGGGAGTTGTAATCCCCCGGGATCCTATTTTTGATCCATCCATCAGAAACTGCAGTATCCCGGGCTGGGGATGGTTTCATGAGATAGTAACAGTAAACGAGCATGTCCTGGACCAGAGACTTGTATGCACCTTGAGGATGTAACTACTCCACTCAACCAATGACATGTTATCCAGTGAATACAGCAGCAAAGGGAAGCTGTTGCTATGAGAAAGGGTTGTGCAATGGTAGAGGGACCAGCACCAAAAGGGATCATGCCCCACCTTGACATGGCTCAGCTGTGGGAAGTTTGCTAATACCCAGATACCTTCCAGATGAGGCTGCTTCTTCAAGGAGACCTGGAAAGGAATGTTTGGCTGCCTGTCAGGGGAGCTGGGTTGTGTCAGTGGTGATGTGTTAATGCTGATATAAGCAGTGGCAAACCACTGGTAGCATAACTCTACTGTTCATGAGCATAGTTTACTGGCCCATCACAGCAGCATGGGAGAGGCTATCACCCTGTCTGCACTCTCCACAAGGCTTAGATGATATAGGTGTGGGCTGAACTGCTACTAAAGGGGAAAAGGGAAGGACTGGCTGGCAGGGTCAGGTTTAAAATGGTGGGAAGCTTTAGCGGCTTTGTTTGGAAAGTGCCAACAGAGATTAAACTGTAGAGCAGGTGGGGCATGCTGCCTGAGGAATTCTGGGAGTTGAATTCCACACGTCTTCAAGTTGTTGAGGTTGAGAAACACCGCTGTAGAGATTCTGTCTGGCAAGTGCAACAACTGAACTTGGCAAGAATGCCAACTATAAGAAACCCTTGATGTGGTAGGAAAGGACCCTCTTTGAATAGAAAGTGTGAATGCATGTGGAAACAAAGCATATTTTAATCAATAATGAGGGTCATGTGAGCCATTCAGGAGAGCTTAATTTATGGAGACTTTTGGGTATGATATTGTAATTTCATACCCCAAACTGTAACTTCTTACAGTTTGAAGAAGTGAAAAAAAAATATGAAATTTGGAGAGGCCCCTTTAGACCCAGAGACCCTAAACTGTAACTTGCTTAGCTTATGCCTAAATCTGGCATCCCAGCAGGCTGCTGTAGGGACAGTAAGAAAGTGGTAACTGCTGGCTCCCATATGGTACTTTCTGCAAGGGTTCAGCGCACAGCAATGGAACATTGGCAAAGGGCCATCTCCGGCTTACTAGAATGGGGTAAATTCTTGGCCCAGTATTCTCCACATCCTCCCGCTGCTCTTCTTCCAGCTCCTCACAGTTCAGTAGCAGATATGGCCCATGAAGCTGGCATGCCAGGAAATTAAAAAAAAGAAAAAAAACATGTCAAGCTGTAGCAACTTGGAGAAAAGACCTGCCACTAGAGAGCAGCACAGCAGTTCCACAGAGTACCATGTACCCCAGCAGAATACTCCCCCAGTGACCACACTGGGTCAGGCAGGGCAGCAAGTAGGGTCTTGTCACCTGGGGCAAACATGGATTCCGTGCCCATTTTGGCGCCCCCCCCGCACTCATTTTGGCGCCCCACCAGCGTGGTGCCCGGGGCACATGCCCTGGTTGCCCCTCTTAGTTGCGGCCCTGGGGTCAGGTAGGTGAAAAGCAAGCAGGACTGCCCCAAAGAGAATGCTACAGGGAGGGAAGGAAGAGGTTGGAAGGGGGCACAGTCGAAGATAACAGAAGCACATGGAAAGTGCCAAGCTCTATGAGCACCTGTAGTATGGCACAGAGAAGTATTTGTCCTCTAGGGACAATTTCATGGCTGGGCTGCATGAAGGGCTGCTTGAGTCATTGTTGCCTGGAGTGGCAATCTGGAAAAAAGGAGAGACTTCAGTGGTCCCACCCTCAACTGTTGGAGGAAGGCATAGCAGAGAACCTATACAAGGCAGCAGAGAAACCAGCATGAACCATACATAATCCATGAACTTCAAGCAGGGGATAATGGGCCCTGGGTCTCATGAGTGGCTCCTGCAACAACCCAAAGGGCAACGTCACAGAAGAGGCTGCTCAGGGATACGCCAGCTCCTTGTCATACCTGGGGCTCCTTGCCAAAACACCTGGCCAGTATCGTTGCCATTCCAGAACACCTGATGGGAGCCCTGACTACAATTTGATCTGGCTTAATTTTACACTATTACAGCATGGGAGAGGCACAATTTAGGTTGCTTTCAGCAAATCCTGCTTTTTATACGTTTCAGGAAGGTTCAGCAACCTTAATTCCATACATGTAAAATGGAACATTACAGAACCCAGAATCTGATGATGGAGCTGATACACAGGTCTGGCATGGGGGTGAGCGCAAAAACAATTCCTCCTTTTTCTTACAGTAAAAATAGCAAGCTAGGACAGCTCCTAATAAAATCTTTTCTCCGGTGACTCTATAGTTATTGCTAGCAATTCACAACGCCTAACACCGCAGACCAGCTTATGGGAGCTACCGAACACTTGGGAGTCAAGAAACCAGGCGCTTACAGGCGCGAAGGAGGCGGCGTTGGTTTTTGTCCCGGTAAGGGTAAGGCTCTCTTTGATCATTCATAACCTACTAGACCATTCATAATCTACTAGACCATAAAAGGAAACGGCTGTAAAGCACCTTGCAGAACTAATCCCGGTATTGTGGGGGGCTGATAATAAACAGGAAGAGATGGTAACAGCGAGCGGTAAAAGGGTGAAGAATACAGACTGAGGGAAAACGAGACCTGATAAACTGGCTTTGCCTTTGGAACTCACCACGCCACGCAACTTTCGCTACCTGCCTTGAACTCCATTGCAGGTCCCCGCCGGGTCGAGTTCCCCGGCAGCTGCCGACACACACCGACACAACAGCCTTCGGCAAGCGCGAGCCTGACGAGCAAGAAAGCCGGAGCGGAGAGCAGGTGGGCCTCTAACGAAGCTCTCCTCTCCTAGGTCCCCGTTGGCCAACAGCTCGGCGATGCCGCGGAACTCTGGGCCAGCACCTCCTCTTTATTGGACGAGAGGCTTGTCAATCCGCCCCCGTACACACCCGACTCGCCTGCTTGCGGCTTCTAAGGGGCGGCTGAGGAGCGGCGGCTGCTGCGAGCTGCGTGAGGCAGCGCGGCGGCGAAGAAAGTTTTGCAACACTTGGGCACCTGACATCGCATCTCTCTCCTCGTGCGCACTCTGGAGTAAGGCTGACCGAGGGAAGCAGCCCAGCCTGGGAGCGGACAAAGCTTTGGAGGCAAAGTTTCTGCTTCTCCCGTTGGTTTTTATTTGAATGGTTCCAGCGGGGAGATCCCAGCAGACAAGTCAAGCTCTCGCCCTCCGGCTTTGCTTTTGAGTGGGTGAGAAATGTTCCTTGTCTGCGGAACAGGTCACGATGTAGATGGAAATTCGCTTCCTTGAGGATGGACCCTCTTCCCTGTTTGCAGAAAGTGAGGGGAGGGTATTAATTACGCACCTATTTATTGACTTTCTTGCCGCCGCCGCTCTTCTCCCACCCTCTTCTTCTACTGTACCGGAGCACCAGGTTTCGTTGGAGCTATATGGAGGGATCTCAGAATGGTTTGCAACAGGAAAACCAAAACTTTAGTGTCCACATGCGTGATTCTCAGTGGAATGACTAACATCATCTGCTTGCTCTACGTGGGCTGGGTAACCAACTACATTGCCACGGTTTCTGTGAAAGTTCAGGAGCCGATCTCGGAGAAAAAGTTAGAGGAAGACAAAGGAGACACTCTAAGGATTATAGAAAGGCTGGACCATTTGGAAAGTGTCATCAAGCAGCACATCCAAGGTACTCTCTCGCTTCCGCAGTCCCGCGTCTCTCCTTCGGCAGATCCTCTTTTTCTTCCCTATTTCCCAGGTCTCCCCCAACCCCCTTTTTTAAAACAAGCCTGGCACGGGTTCCATTTATCTGGATCATGGGTGTTTTTGAGGTCATATTCCTGCTGCCATAGGCGGGATGGTGGACTCTGGTCCGAGGGGAGGATGTGGTGGGGGGGTAGTCAAGAGAAAAGAGATTTGTTTAGGAGAAGAATCGGGAGCTTTGTTAAGACGGCTCTCCTTGATCGGGCGAAAGTTCCCGCTGCTTGGCTGCCTCCCCTCTCAGCTAGCCGCTTGGTGCCGCCGGGTAGGCTGCCTGGCTGGCTGGAGCGAGAAGCCGAGCTGGTAGGGGGCAGCGCCCACCGCTTGCTTCCTTCCTCCGCTGCTTGATAATATTGCCGCCGCCAGTTCTGAAGATTACAGAGGGGCTTGGCTTGAAGCCTTGGATGAGCGAACGGGCGGCAGGCAGTTTCTGGAGGAGGCTGTTTAGTGGTGCCCCCCTCCCCTTTCCCGCCTTTTCCCGGGAGCCGGCGACTGCGAAGAAGCGGCAGATGCCTTCCAGCCAGAAGCTCTGCCTGTGGCTGTGGGTAATCTGGCACTTGACAGCACCGGCAGGCAGTTTCGCCCGAGGGAGCGAAGAGGATGGGGAGCCTTGCTCGATCAGGAGTCCGATCCTGTGGGGGTCTAGCCCGATTCGCGGCGCCCGATTCGCAGCATCGCCTCAACCGGTGGGTTGGGCTTTCGCTGCGACCGTTGCTGTAAAAAGCCTGCTCTCGAGCCTGTTGAAGTTGCCCTGGCAAGGAGATATTGGGAGATCTTCTCTGGGAGGATCTGCAGGAATCGGTGGCATCCGATTAGCATCGGATCCTAGTTCCATTCCCCCATCACTTCGGGTTGTGCTATGGCTATTTTTCTCTGTCGCGTTCACGCCCCCACCCCCCTCCCCATCGCTGCTCCTGAGAGCTTGGCCTAGTTGTGTTAATTGCCTTTATATATCGATTGCAATTTATTTCGGCGTTTTGTTTCCTTCTGCTCTGATCGGGAAGATCGCTTGGGAAGACAATCTGAGATTATTCTCAATCTGTGTAATGGCATTTTAATTTTGTTGCTGTTTGACT
Source organism: Candoia aspera (assembly GCF_035149785.1). Taxonomy (NCBI): domain Eukaryota; kingdom Metazoa; phylum Chordata; class Lepidosauria; order Squamata; family Candoiidae; genus Candoia; species Candoia aspera. Next base: position 250,167,833 of record NC_086153.1, on the reverse strand, counting down.
GCTTCTCCCTTAGAAAGGGATGTTGAGTTGGGGAAGGATAGGAAATATAATTTCCTTTGCCAGATGTGGTTCTGGACCTACGTCCTCTCTTTTGCTTCTTAATATGCTATTAGCCTCTTAATATATTATTGATTACAGAAGGCATAATATATATTCTTTGTTTACCTCTTTGATGGAGAGGCGGTGGGAACCACATGCCTTCCAAATGATTTAAGGGCTCATGGCCAAGTAGGAGTTAAATTATTTCTGTCTTCCCCTCCCCCATTCATTTTCCTTATGGATTTCCTGGAGGGGAAGCCCTTGGCATGTTTTCAGATTCTACAGTGCTTTTGTTTCTCAATATTTTACACAGTTTTAATCAGATAAAGAGACCATGTTCCATTATTAGGTGTGCAGAGTTTTGTCAGTTGGGCAATCCCAATGGGCATGTCCATCCTGAGTTTTGGAATTGTGAAGTCTAGGGGAAAAAAAGGTCTATTCTTAAAATTAAGGAATGTTTGATAACTTCAATTAGCAGCCACTTGGGCTGATGTCCTGCAGTATTCATCTCCTTTATCCAGCCAGACAGAACTTGGCTAGTTCGCTACGGCTGGTAAACAGATTTCTTTTCTGCTAAATGTATTTTGCCAGTAGGACAGAATGCTCCAGTTAAAAGCATGAACTTCAGTGGAAATATGCTAAAGGCACACACAGCACACATTCATGAGCAAGATGTCTGTGTATAAAGGAGGCTTTCTGAAGTCCTGCTGATTCCATGGTGTTATGTATGAGTGTGAAGAGAATCATACAGTGCAGATTTCTTCCCTTACTGTCTATTTCATGGCTATACCTGTACAAAGCCATTTCTTTTTCAGGAGGTAGAATAATATTAGTATAAGGCAGTTCTAAACTTTTTTTGATATGGTCCATATTTTTCTGGAATCCTGAAATTTATGTGGTAAAGGAGAAATGCAGCCTTGTTACAGAAATTATGCTAATGACATGTTATGCCTACTGTAAGTAGGATTTTTGTATTCCAGTTATGGTTGTTTGGAAGAAGATCTTACTGTGCTGAGTAGGGCTTACTGGATGGTAATAATGTGTAAGTGTAGGACTCCAAGCTTAAAAGAAGTGAGGTGCCCAAGTTCACAAATAGTTTTCTTCCACTGTTGGCCTGGCCTTTATTCAGCAGCACAAGCTGAAGTCATGGTTTGTGATACCTCGTAGGTGCAGAGGTGGGACAGACTCCAAGATAGAAAATGTGCTTTGCATGTAAGGTCTTCAGCTCAAACTCTCAGATGTTAAAGAATCTTGGGCAACAAGGCTGAGAACTCTAGCCAAAATCTCAGAAGTGCCCTGACACATGAGGACACCTTATAAGCTATGTGCTATTGGAAATGTAGGAAAATAAAACATATATTTATTGGGATTAGTCCTAAATAAATATGCAAAGATCTCAGAGCAACAGTCATGCTGCTCTTGGCCTGAAATTCTGAATGTAAATTAACTAATGACTGGACAAGCTTGGGTTGGAATTCAGATACTGTATTTGATGACTGTGTAAGTCACCAGTTCCTTTCATCGAAATTTCTGTTAAAATGTGTCTCCTTAAGAGAGAATTGCAAAATTAATTTCAGCACTAAATGATTAGCTGAATGTCAAGTAATTTTTTAAATTAAATCAAGAGAGATAACACTGTGGTGTGACTAAGTGGATGAACTTCAAATACTCTAATTTTTTATTGTTAAATAGCTATAACTGTAGGCCATCACTTGCTAAAAAAATGGTTTACTAAATAAACTTTAGTGGATGTTGTAATTCAAGAGTCTCTTGTGGCCTTCAGGGGCGCTGCTCTGCGAGTGGCTGGTTGTGAGACCCTGTTTTTCAAGTTGGGTTCCCAAGAACAGTTGGGAGTATTGCTACTGTACCAGCCTCCCTGCTGTGTGGCAACCTCCCTGCCTGAGCTGCTCGAGGCCATCTCGGGGCTGGCAGTGGAGTTCCCCAGGCTCATGGTTCTGGGGGACTTCAACCTGCCATCCCTGGGGCATGCCTTAGAGGTGGCTCGGGAGTTCATGGCTACCATGGCAGCCATGGGCCTGTCCCAGATAATTCAGGACCCAACTTGAGACAGTGGCCTCACCCCGGGCTTGGTTTTCTTGTCAGAGCAGTGGCAATGTGATCTGAGGGGAGAGTTACAGCTGTCCCCTTTGTCATGGTCAGACCACACCCTGGTGGCCCTGAGATTCTCTTATGCCACCCCCCTCCTCAGGGAGGCAGGACCTACTTGATTGGTCTGCCCCCGGCTACTGATGGACCCGGCAGGGTTTCAGAGGGAACTGGGGGTTATACCCGGTGATCTGCTGCACGGTCCAGTGGAGGCCCTAGCTGCAGCCTGGAATAGGGAGGTGGCTGGGGCCTTGGACAGGATTGCGCCTGTGCGGCCTCTCTTGTCCCATCGAACCCGGCACTCCCCGTGGTTTACGGAGGAGTTGAGGGTTCTGAAGAGGATTAAGATACGCCTAGAAACATCAATACTTCTCCACTCTTATTGTGTCCACAGAATGCCGCTCAACGGCCCTGTTTAAGATCACTCGATCCCTTTTGAGGAAGGTGGGTTTGGTGACCCACCTACAGGGCCGTGCAGAGGAATTTGCTGAGCATCTGCAGGACAAAATCGCTCGGATCCACTCCAAGTTAGATTCCAGGCGTGAGGCTTGGTCTGGAGAGATACCAGGGGAACTGGCTTACCCAGTTATCTGGGAGCAGTTTGATCCTGTTGGACCTGAGGAAGTGGACAGGATCCTACGGACAGTAAATGCCACCACGTGCCATCTAGACCCGTGCCCCTCCTGGCTAGCAAAAGCAGCCCGGGAGGTGACATATGGTTGGGTCCATGCAATGGTTAATACATCCTTGGGAGAGGGGGTGTTCCTGGCTACCTTTAAAGAGGCGTTGGAGCACCCCCTACTCAAGAAGCCATCGCTTGACCCTACTGTTCTGGACAATTTTCATCCAGTCTCCCACTGAGAAAGTGGTGGCTTTGCAGCTCCAGAGGGTCCTGGAGGGAACGGATTATCTAGACCCCTTTTAGTCAGATTTCAGGCCCGGTTATGGGACAGAAACGGCATTGGTCACACTTATGGATGATCTCTGGCAGGAGCGGGATGGTGGCAGTGCATCCATCCTCACTCTCCTTGATCTCTCAGCGGCTTTTGATACCATCGACCATGGTATCCTTTTGGGGCGGCTCGGAGTTGGGGGTGGGTGGCGTGTTTTACGCTGGTTCACCTCCTTCCTCCAGGGCCGGTCCCAATCGGTGTTGATAGGGGAGGAGAGATTGGCCCCACGGCCCCTTTGTGGGGTGCCGCAGGGATCAGTACTCTCCCCTCTCCTTTTTAACATCTACATGAAACCGCTGGGCGAGATCATCCATCACCATGGGATGAGGTATCATCCGTATGCTGATGATACTCAATTGTACATCTCCATCCCAGGTGAAGTAAGTGATGCCGTGACTACCCTCTCTGAGTGTCTGGGGGCTCTGGGGGCCTGGATGGGGAACAACAGGCTTCAACTGAACCCTGGTAAGACCGAGTGGCTGTGGGTTAATGGTTCTTCCGTATCTGGGACATTAACATCTCTGGTTCTGGATGGGGTTGCACTGCCCCAGACAGACCCGGTGCGTACCTTGGGTGTCCTCCTGGACTCACGGCTCCTGCTCGAAGAGCATGTGGCAGCCGTGGCCAGGAGAGCCTTTGTGCAGCTATGTGCTGTGCACCAGTTTCGCCCCTTCCTGGATCGGGAGGCCCTTCGAAAAGTCACTCATACCCTTGTTATCTCTCATATAGACTATTGCAATGTACTCTACATGGGGCTACCCTTGAAAAGTATCCGGAAGTTTCAGCTGGTCCAGAATGCAGCCGCACGAGCTGTTTTTGGTGCCCCCAGAAGGGCACATGTAACACCGCTGCTGCACGAGCTGCATTGGGTACCAGTTTGCTTCCAGGTCCAATTCAAGGTGTTGTTTATTACCTTTAAAGCCCTACATGGCATGGGGCCAGATTACCTGAGGGACTGCCTCTTCCCCATTACATCAGCCCGTCCCACCCGATCGTGCAGAGAGGGCCTGCTGCGGACCCCGTCTTTAAGACAACTCCATTTGGCGAGGTCCAGGAAGCAGGCCTTCTCTGCAGTAGCTCCCGCCCTGTGGAACATGCTGCCCCCGGAGGTGAGATTGGCCCCATTGCTCCTGGCCTTTCAGAGGAGTCTGAAGACCTGGTTATGCCGCCTCGCTTGGGGCGGAGAGGAGAATAGATCTACATGGGGATGGCTGCTATAGACCAGTCCTCCCAAACTTGGACTGTTTTTAGATTCTTTCACCACTTGGACTTTTTATCTTTACTTTTATTTATATTATTTATTATTGTAATTTTATACTGTATATTTTATTATTGTCCCACCCGATCGTTAATTGATTGTTGTAAACCGCCCAGAGTCCCCCGATGGGAGGAGATGGGCGGGGACAAATTGGATAAATAAATAAATAAAAATAAATAAAAATACAATGGTTCACACCACACAATAAATTGCAAGCAACAATGACTAGGTTCACACAATATCCCAAATCACGTTTGGTTGGTTTCAGTTTAGGGAGCTGTGCAATCCCATCTGTAGACCAGCTACTGTATATTGGCTTCAGCCTTGCTATTTGTATGACGGGTGTTATAAGAGTTGACTACCTTATAGGGCCATGACTTCCATAACATTACTAGAGCTAAAGCTAAGAGATAGCAACCCGTTTATAGCTCTTTAGACTAGCCAGTAAAATGATGCCTTTCCAACATGGTGGTTAGGAATTCACCTGGAGAGCAGTGATTTAGGGAAGACTGATCTAGGGAATTAATGGGTAATTTGCTTTGGCTTTTCTTTTCTTTTTTGTCGAACTTACAAGGTTATTGATAGCTGTTTTCAGTAGGCCTATGCAAATTGAACTGGACTTCATTTAAGTCAGAGTGGAGATTTGGGAGTTGGAGAAGGCATGATTTGATTGGAATACCTTTGATATTTAAGGGCAAGCCAAAGACTTTTCAATATTTTGTTTGTTTTGAATTATCCATAGGTTAGAATGAGGAAGTATCAAAACACTTACATCTGCTTCATTGTGGAACAAAAATGTATGAAAATAGCAGGAATGATAGATTCATTAGGGTATATTACCCTTGCCAAGGGTTTCACTGCAATACTTAAAAAATAATGTTTGTACCTTTTTTAAGGCAGAGATATCAGAGTTAACCAAAGGTCATTGTAGCAGCTTCCAAACTATCCAACAAAGTTGTGCTTACTGAATCAGTGTAGAGTATCTTAAAATAATTTAAAACTGTTTAAAAAATAAACTCTTTTCCACTTGTTTTCCTGGACTTCCACCTTGAAGAATGACTTGCCCTTGAGGGTGGTCCAGCTTTGGTCCTTCTGTGCGGTGCAAGAAAGCTTGGCATAGTTGGTTGGTCACTACAGCTAACATCTGATTTTTTTTTTTACCCAAGCTGCATATTCCCCTGCCTGGAATCCTGTTAGAGATTGCTTTCTGCTTAGCTTGGATGGAGCTATCAGGCTTGTGTACACTATGGAATAAAATCCCACCCCCACCCCCACCCCCCCACCTCTTAGTTACCTTCTTTCTGACTCTGCTGCCACCATTGCTGCTGGGACATAGCTGTTGCTTGTTCAGTCAGGGAAAGAATGAGAAGGACAGAAAGTGGAAAAAGCAGCTGAGGGGAGAGAATAACCCAAAAAAACAAATTTGCTTGCCACCTCCTGGCATCATGACTTGAGGTTGAGAAGCTCTACATTGAGTAGGTACTATGGATGGATTCCCATTATCAGGTAAAGCCATGATGTAGTCGGTTGGATTTTGGCTGAGGATATTTCTTTATATAATTGGTTTGTAAGCCACCTCAATTGCCAAAGTGCCTCTAAGCAATATACATTACATTAAAGCTAAGCAAAATGAAAAGAAAAAACAAACAGAAAACCAGAAAACCAATAACAAAGGGACTATTAAACTACCACACTGGGGAAAAAAACATAAATACCCAAGGATTCAAATATCCAATATCAGTGAGGTGAGGTGAGTTGCTTCAACCCTGCTAATAAGGTTTGTGAAACATAGTTAATAGGTTTATTTATTAATCAAAGTTATATAGTAGCTCATCTTAATATATGATTCTGGGCAGCTCACAAACAATTTTAAACAGCAAACAATACAACAATTTAAAACAATAAAAATAGTATGGACCATAAAAACCATATCACAAAATTCAAAATTCACAGTCAAGGTGAGCACATCTATCCATAACAGTCAATACAGCACAGGAACCTACCAGACTCCTGGGTCCTCATGACTGTTGGCAAAACCATGTTTTCAGGGCTTGTGAAAAGCCAGCAGTGCTGAGGCCACTTTGATCTCCAGGGGGATGATGTTCCAGAATGAGGGAGCCATGATAGGAAAGGTTCTCCTCCTGGGCCCTTTCAGATGGCACCCGTCAGATGGTACCCCTTGGCTGACAGGACCCAGAGTATGCTGCTCCTTCCGGACCTGATGTAGATGTAATTGGAGAGGAGCGGTCCCTCAGAGTTAGTGTGATGTGTGAACCTAGTCTGTACCTTTTTTTAATTCTCATGTAAAAGTGAAAAATATTTTATCTTAATTTAAAAACAGTTCCTATATGAATATGGGAGGAGGAAGAGGAGATCATCATCAGTGGACCTATGGAGGCAACCAAAGTGAAATTATTCACAAGTGTCAACAGCTTAAATCCATAGTAATGAATGAATTTGACATTAATTATCTGCCCATGTTTTAAATAGCTATTTTTTAAAATAAAAGAAAATCAGGGTTAACTGAAAGGAGATATCATATCCTTATATATTTTGATTTCAAACAGAAGTTAGTAATATCAGTTGCCAAAAAGAAATTATTTTATTATATATATTATGTGGGCAAAGAAATAGGCTTAGTGCATGGTATCACACAATGAAATGTATTTTACTGGCAACTGTAAACTATTGTTTTAGTTTGCGTTAACCTTCCCCACTTTTACCTATTTTAAAAATATTACAGTTAAAGTAATACGTCATCTTGTACACATAAGGAGAAAGGAGAAGATAATCAGGCACCCAAGTTGTGAGCTTGAAAAGAAGTCAAGACTACTTGAACACATTAATAAATGGTGTGTGCAAATGTTAAAACAAGATGTAAATCTGTTTTGCAAGAAGGCAATAACAATTCTGTTAGATACAAATTAGAGTGTATAAGAAAAAGAGGAGAGTCCAGTTCCAGTGATACAAAATCAACGTGATGCAAAATCTATGAAATTAATTATCCCTCAATACGAGGTGGCTGGACTAGCATAATTGGAAAGTTCCAATGTTTTCCTAATACTACTAAGAATGCTGATTTCTCTACTCCACCATTGTCATTTCTCATTTTCCAGTCTCCCATGATGGCCATTGTGGATAGAGTGAGGTCAAAGCCAGCCTTTCTTTCAAAGACTGTTGATGCTGCTTCTCAGCCTTCCCAGTGGGCTGGTGGATTTTAGGAAATCAGGAGGTTGACAAAGGTCACCTTGTCTTGAGGGAACCTGCACTTGTATTCCTATATATTCCAACTGTGATCTTCCCCATCCAAAATATCACCTGCCCTCTCAAAGGGTCTGTGAGATGCTACTGTTTTTTCAGAGTCTACCTTTTTTCCCATGAAGCCTTTAGCAGATTCCCCTATTTCTCATGTTCTCTGTCACTGATTCTGTAACTAAGATTAAGGATATTTAACTGTCTTGATGGTGTATTATTTCTTTGCCTCCATTCACATCTGCTTTCCTTGTTATATTTCTTGTGTCAAATGTTGGATTTGTAAAAGCCTAAGGAATACCTGTCCCCTTGTATTCTCTGGAAGTGCACATTAACAACAGTATACAAATAAAATAAACATTAGGTTGATCCATTTGTGAAGCATCCTTTTATGAGTGATAAAATGTTGCAATTGTTTTGTATATGAACTTAGAATGACTTGGATAACAGGCTGTCTAAGATATGAACTGGAAAACAGTCCTGGTTGAGTTTCTTCAAGTTTATTTGTTCTCCATGCAGTATTAGTCTGTTTTTACTTTTGGCAACAAAACTAGAATGTCAAGTGAAGTTTACAACCTGAGTTAGAGCTTTTACTTATGAGGGAATTTTTTAACATTCTAAAGATGTAAAATAGCTTAAAGGTCTTCTCTTTCCCTATACCTCACACTTCAGCATTTTTTTAGGCAAATGGACAGACCAAGGTTTCCTTTAATAAGTTGAGGCATGATCCAGGCAAAGATACTCACTTTAGAATCTGATGGATTTCACTATGACAGAGGAGCGCCTGCCAGTGAAATAAATTATCTTTAAAATAAATTGCCTTTTTGTTGCAGATGCAGTAATGGAATCTAAATGTTAATACCTACCTGTAGGGATGTGAAATTAAAGGTATCTGTACTATAGTGACATAAAAATCTTTTAGTGTTGATTCACTGAGTAAGTGTAGAAGGGCTCTCTGTCAGAGTATGCAAGCTATGCTCACCTGTTGTGTATGTGTGTGCCTTTGAGTCAGTGATGACTCCTGGTGACTGCCTGGACTAGCCCCTGCGGTTTTCGTGGCAAGGTTTTTCGGAAGTGGTTCGCCATGGCCTCCTTCCCAGGGCTGAGAGAGAAAGACTGGCCCAAAGTCACCCAGTTGGTTTTCATGCCTCACAGTCTCCCCGTTTTTAGCCTGGTGCCTTACCATTATACCAAACTGGCACTCTGCTCACCTGTTAAGGTAACTATTATACATACTTTTAGCCAGCTGGCAAGTTTGAGAGATGTGCGGCTTTAAAATGCACATTGGTTGTATGATTTTATTCAAGGAAGGAATTACTACTTCAGTGTTCCCTCGGATTTTCAGTGTTTCTATGTTACGTTTATGGGAAAATTTGAGAGAAAAAGGTACATTTTCTTTGAGCTGCTCTCCTTGTCTAGCCCTCTTTGTCTTTATCTGAATCTGTTTGTTCCAAATAACTGGTCTTGTTAGAACATGACAGCCTAAATAAATTAAGTGGCAACTATTAAATCCTAACAGGTTTGCTAACAAATGCTGATTAATCATGAATGAACACTACTGCTACAAGTGGGTTCCTCCTGCCAGTAAGATTAAACAAACTCAGTTTTGTCTGTGGTTTGCCTCATGCTACATATGCACTGAGAACTCTGGTGTGTTTCCATTCTAATCTGAATAATGACAAACTTAGTTTCTAATTCATATTCAGTGGTTTGTTTTCTGACAATTGGAAGTTCCTTTAGGATGATTGACTTACATGGAGAAACATGGATCTAAAAGTAATTTTAATTAGTAAATAATGCACATTGAAATTTCATATAGTTCTCAGAAAGGTAATTACCCATTTTTTGGCTGATGTTTTTGATCAGGTTTTGAATATTGGACAGATATTTATTTTGAATATTGGATGAATATTTTCCTGTGCTAGTATTTAACAATGGACCCTTGAGTAGTAAAAACCCCAAAAGCATAATTGCAGTGATTTCTCACTGTGTTTGCATGTCACACTAACCCAGTTTGCTGAATTGTGATTTGTTAAGCCAATTTTGAGTTTGCACAACACTTTGAACTTTAAACATAATTTATTAATCTAAAATGTGGCTAGTTAGTTTGTGGTTTTATTGACTATTCTAAAGCCTTTGACTGTGTGGACCATAACAAATTGTGGCAAGTTCTTAGTGGTATGGGGATACCAAGTCATCTTGTATGCCTCCTGAAGAATCTCTATAACGACCAAGTAGCAATAGTAAGAACAGACCACGGAACAACGGACTGGTTTAAGATTGGGAAAGGAGTATGGCAGGGCTGTATACTCTCACCCTACCTATTCAACTTGTATGCAGAACACATCATGCTACGTGCTGGGCTTGAGGAATCCAAGGCTGGAGTTAAAATCTCTGGAAGAAACATTAACCATCTCAGATATGCAGATGATACCACTTTGATGGCTGAAAGCGAAGAGGAACTGAGGAGCCTTATGATGAAGTTGAAAGAAGAAAGTGCAAAAGCTGGCTTTCAGTTAAACTTCAAAAAAACCAAGATTATGATAACCAGCTTGATTGATAACTGGCAAATAGAGGGAGAAAATGTAGAGGCAGTGAAAGACTTTGTATTTCTAGGTGCAAAGATTACTGCAGATGCTGACTGCAGTCAGGAAATCAGAAGACGCTTAATCCTTGAGAGAAGAGCAATGACAAATCTCAATAAAATAGTTAAGAGCAGAGACATCACACTGACAACAAAGGTCCGCATAGTCAAAGCAGTGGTATTCCCAGTAGTAACATATGGCTGCGAGAGCTGGACCATAAGGAAGGCTGAGAGAAGGAAGGTAGATGCTTTGGATCTGTGGTGTTGGAGGAAAATTCTGAGAGTGCCTTGGACTGCAAAAAGATCAAACCAGTCCATCCTCCAGGAAATAAAGCCAGACTGCTCACTTGAGGGAATGATATTAAAGGCAAAACCGAAATACTTTGGCCACATAATGAGAAGACAGGACACCCTGGAGAAGGTGCTGATGCTAGGGAAAGTGGAAGGCAAAAGGAAGAGGGGCCGACCAAGGGCAAGTTGGATAGATGATATTCTAGAGGTGACGGACTTGTCCCTGGGGGAGCTGGGGGTGTTGACAACCTACAGGAAGCTCTGGCGTGGGCTGGTCTATGAAGTCACGAAGAGTCAGAAGCGACTGAATGAATAAACAACAAAAAAGTTTGTGGTTTAATGTATCATGTGAATTTAGACTCTCTTTCTGAGTATGAGTAGATTAACACTAAATAACAGAGTATATTTAGGTGAGCATTGTTTAAGTTTTTGTTACATAGTGCACTTTATCTTTTTTGTTGCATACTGTGCTTTTAATAGCAATGTAATGAAGATCTATGAAGCATTAATCTAGCATAATGAACCACCTGGTACACAGACAACATAGTTTTCAAAGCTTTTTAGCTAGTTCATCAAGTCATAACTTGCCACAGACATGTGAGAAGATCTGGCAGTCCAGTAAAAAAGGGTGGGTCCTGTTCTCTCTTTAGCATTAAAATATCCTTGAGACTCTGCCTACGCACAGTAAACTAACCAGTTGGTACCCTTAGCAATGTTTTACAAATAGTAGTACATTCAGCATATTCAGGGAATACAGAAGCAATGTAAATTCAGATTGCATAATTCCTTTAGCAATTCTTAAATAAATTGGGTTGGTAAGTGAACAAGGAGTGGGGGAGACCCTCCTCTTAAAATTACTCTAGCTAGCTTCTTTGCCTTTAACCACTGTTTGTTATGCAGAAAGCAGCATATGGAAACATTTCTGGAAACCTAGATTTTATTATCTGCTAATGGCTGCATAGGGATGGCATAACCAACATAGGTGGGCTGGTTCAGAAGTTGGGAATGCTAAGTTGGTTCCCTGTTTATTCTGCTGCATTGAAGAGGTAGAGTGATACCACCTGGACATAGTCCCATGCCCTTCTTTGCCTACAACTCACCTTTTGCTTCCTAATAATAGTAAAATCATATGCTAACACAACAGACCAGCAACAGTCTAAGGCATCAGTGAAAGCTATGAAAAAAATAAAAATGAATTGAGGAAAATATCTTATTAAATATCATGCTTTGGACAACTCTCTAAAACAAGGATTAGCTTCTTTCAATTTTTCCCAGCGATAGCAGAGGCAAAATACCTCTGATTAAGTTTTAGGCCAAAATTTGGAAGTTATTGTCAGCCAAAATATGCTGTCATTTGATCATGTCTCAAGTTGGGCAAGGCATGGAATCTTCTCTTTTTATAATGCAGTGCCTTGTTTCACATACCCACTAAGCCATGTTTTGTATAACTGTGGCATTTTAATAACACATTAATACAAGGGTTTATAGAGCATTTTAAGCCATAAACCATGGTTTATAAATTGTAGCAGCTGGATTTACCAAACATGCTAAGTCAAAACCAGACAAACTAGATTGTACTTGATAGTTTATTCTGTTTATGCTCGATGGTTCTTTTGCTCATAATTAAGTAAATGGGTGAATGTTTGGGGATAAGATTGCTAAACAATTTGAAGAACAACAAGAAAAATGGTCATATTGTGAGATAGGGTTAAACAGCATGTCTTTAAAGAAAAGCAATTGAAGTCACAGCAATTCTATGCACTCTAATATCAATATATTTTTGTTTGTTGGACAAAACTTAGAACGTCTTTGATTTTTTTTTAAAAAAGAAAAATTGTAATTCCTTGCCATTTTTCTTCATTGTATTGATTAAAGCTTTTTTGCTTCATCTGAAGTAATGAAATAGAAATCCATCTGCTAAAAGCAGATGGTGCATTTCTGACAATTCTCTCTCCTAATATTAAAAAGAATAAAAATTCTTCCCTAAACATCCTTCCCTCCTTTTTTGCAGAGATGATTAAGGGCACAAAAACTTAATGATATTTTAGCTGTAGATATTAAGGCTATACATACAAAAAGCAGTGCAACAAATAACACTGAGCAAAGGATTATTTTCAAGGTTGCTAAAAATATTAGCACAGCCATCTCAACCTCTTGCCCTTCAGGGTTGTGGAAATACAATTCCCACCATACCTATCCAGCTTGGGCAACAGACACACTGTATGGTGATGATGAGAACTATAATGCAACATATTTGGGCTATGCTAAGAATATCTTCTTGAATAACCTTTAAGTGCTGTATCATCAGTTAAGGTTAGTTCAGTGGCTCCTTCCTTCTAGATCAAGATAATCCCATGTTCCTGGAAGATAAGCCCTGGGTGCTAATAGTTCTGAGACAATATCAAGACGGTAAGTAGGTATTGCTTTAATTTTGAAGAAGAATGGGGCTACAGTTCATTGGTAAAGCACTTACTGTGCATGTAAAACCTTCCAGGCTGGGTTTGCACATCATGCTAACTGGGAACCCAAACACATCATGATGTATTGTGTGAACTCAGGCAGATGGTGCAATCCAGTCCAATTGGATTAATGATTTATCTGTTATAAAGCCACCTCTGCCCCTGGAGCTGGTCTTCTGTCAGCCTATGGGAAAGGCCTTTTGGACATGCATTTGTGCACATTCAAATTTTCCCCCCTACCCTTGTGTCAAGGGACCACTGTGGACTGGAATTTACACTATTTTCTGGTATAGAAGATGGTACAGTATTGGGATAGTTAGCATGGTGGGCCATTGATATCTGTTTCACAGATATTTATGATGTTTTAAAAGCCTGAAAATCCAGTTTGATTAACTGGAGCAATAATGAGATAAAGTGTATGAGTACACAGCACAGGAAATGGTGCTTGCTGTGCTCATCTCTTAAGACCTACTTTTAATCTGTAGTCATTGTAAACATAATAAATCTAAAGGTGGTTTGTTCATATTACATTTTTATCCCCTGAATTTAAATATTGGTCCTGCTGATTTTTTTAAAAAGAGAAGCTGACTTCTGTCAGATTTACCTTTGGGTAAACAGGATCAAGGGTTGAGTGTTTATAGGCAGCAGTCCTAAATTCCCTTGATGAGATTCACTTCTGAGAAAAAAAGTGGAGGATCTGCTTAGAATGCTGGAGTTCTGCATAAAATTAGGATGCTTAAATCCTCTTGGTTTCTGTTCATAAAAATTAAATCTTACAGCCTTTCCTAAACATAACACTGGAAGCTGAGCTGTATTGATTTCACAAGATCGTATCGTTAGTAATACTGTTAGGATCAATTTGCCAGTGTCATTGGATAATGTAATGGAGACATTCTGGAGGAGTAGATGGCTTAAAATCAGCTTGAAATATTTATATGGTCAGTTTAAGGGAACTATAAATATCTGTAAGTATGTCAGAGGTTGGAGAATGCAAACGTGCAGCTTCGTATGTTTAATATGTTTTTGTAGTTCTTCCTCTTCTAACTCTGTTAAATAACCTTATGTTTGCAACTTCCATTTAGTTCTCGCAGGGCCTCTGATGAACAGAGGAATATCAGTTGTTGGAAAGTCTGCCTATCATCTCTGTGACTGTTTGATTTAGTCACTGCCAGGTTAAGATACCATTATGTTTCTGGGGTGGCCAGGTAGGCTGTCCACTTTGCAAACGGTTTTCAACGTAAAAACCACAATTCCAGGTGTGAGCATATATTCTGATTTTGTTAACAGGAAATTCATTTCAATTTAAAGAAAATAATATTGGCTTAGGTAGAGGTTGCAGAACTCCTTCTGGCTTGAGGGCCACATGAGGGTGTTCCAGGAGCCCACCCTCAAAAAAAGCAGTGGATGCAGGGGTGAGTCAAGTCAAGTTTTAGATCTGCATTTATCATTTCAAATGGTTGACGTGATTACTTCTAGTCAGACTTCTTCTCTTCAGTCATATTATTAATAATGATTAAGTAACAACTGTTCAGGATCTGGGAGGACTAGACTCAAGGCTTTCTGGGGATTCATGTGGCCCTGAACCTTAAGTTGTGTATCTGCAGCATAATTGCTTAATAGTCCTCTGGTCAAGTATGCCTACCACATACCTTCCAAGCACCAGCACTGGGGTGTGTGTGTGTGTGCAAAAGATGGCATTTGATAATGTTGCTATGACCAACACCTTGCCATTTTTTTTACTTCCCCCTGCAGACACTGATGCTTCCAAAAAAGAAAACATTGCCTCTTGTTAACTGATCAGGTGACACAATATCTAATTTGGGATTCTCTGATTGCTTCATATCCATTCTACATTTGCTGAAAAAAATGGGAAACATTTATTTACCTTTTCAGAGAAGAGCATGCCTTGCTCCTTCCGTATCTGTTGGTTCTTCTGAAATGATTGTATCCCAGAGTTCTACCTCTCTTAGCCGAGCTAACTGGTTTTAAAACTATCCTCAGAAATATCCCAAATAAATATTTACAATGGAGAATAAATGTTAGGAAAATGATCAAGCGCTTTCTTATATAATTTCCAAAAGGGGGGAAGATGATAATTTAATTTCCTCTTAATATCTGATTTGGTTCAAAGAGAATCATTTTCAAAAGCAGAGGGCTGTCAGAATTGCCAAATTCAGTTGCCTGGACTTCAGCAAAATTATAAGTTGCAAGTCACTCTTAATAAGAGTAGAAGTTGGATATTAAATGTAGCATAATGTTGGCATGTGGGAAAAGTAACAACTTACTTGGAGTGCAATTGTTTTACTAGCTTAGTATGAAGACAGCACTGCCAAAATGCTGGGCCTGATTGGTTGCTGACTCCTGTGTTCAGTCTGGCTCTTGCCATAATGTTCATAAAGCTGTATTTATCTGAACTATGCTGATTTGGAAAAACTCTAGGTTTGATGGATGTTTGGTCTGCTGTCCATTCAAACATGCATTTAAACTAAGATCCAATAACAAACTGTTGGCTTTGGTTGATTTTGTTGTCATATTTCTATATCTTTCTCTGTTTTTCTTGAACATCTTATGCTATATGTATTTTGAATGCAAATGCTTTAAAAATCATGAAGAGTTATTGAGGGAGAAGGTCTGGTGTGCAGTATTGTAGATGAAGTGGCTCACTGTTGCTTTGTTGTTGTTTATTCGTTTAGTCGCTTCTGACTCTTCGTGACTTCATGGACCAGCCCACGCCAGAGCTTCCTGTCGGTCGTCGACACCCCCAGCTCCCCCAGGGACAAGTCCGTCACCTCTAGAATATCATCCATCCATCTTGCCCTTGGTCGGCCCCTCTTCCTTTTGCCCTCCACTCTCCCTAGCATCAGCATCTTCTCCAGGGTGTCCTGTCTTCTCATTATGTGGCCAAAGTATTTCAGTTTTGCCTTTAATATCATTCCCTCAAGTGAGCAGTCTGGCTTTATTTCCTGGAGGATGGACTGGTTTGATCTTCTTGCAGTCCAAGGCACTCTCAGAATTTTCCTCCAACACCACAATTCCAAAGCATCTATCTTCCTTCTCTCAGCCTTCCTTATGGCCCAGCTCTCGCAGCCATATGTTACTACGGGGAACACCATTGCTTTAACTATGCGGGCCTTTGTTGTCAGTGTGATGTCTCTGCTCTTAACTATTTTATCGAGATTTGTCATTGCTCTTCTCCCAAGGATTAAGCGTCTTCTGATTTCCTGACTGCAGTCAGCATCTGCAGTAATCTTTGCACCTAGAAATACAAAGTCTTTCACTGCTTCTACATTTTCTCCCTCTATTTGCCAGTTATCAATCAAGCTGGTTGCCATAATCTTGGTTTTTTTGAGGTTTAGCTGCAAGCCAGCTTTTGCACTTTCTTCTTTCACCTTCATCATAAGGCTCCTCAGTTCCTCTTCACTTTCAGCCATCAAAGTGGTATCATCTGCATATCTGAGATTGTTAATGTTTCTTCCAGAGATTTTAACTCCAGCCTTGGATTCCTCAAGCCCAGCACGTAGCATGATGTGTTCTGCATACAAGTTGAATAGGTAGGGTGAGAGTATACAGCCCTGCTGTACTCCTTTCCTAATCTTAAACCAGTCCATTGTTCCGTGGTCTGTCCTTACTGTTGCTACTTGGTCGTTATACAGATTCTTCAGGAGGCAGACAAGATGACTTGGTATCCCCATACCACTAAGAACTTGCCACAATTTGTTATGGTTCACACAGTCAAAGGCTTTAGAATAGTCAATCAAACAGAAATAGATGTTTTTCTGAAACTCCCTGGCTTTTTCCATTATCCAGTGGATATTGGCAATTTGGTCTCTAGTTCCTCTGCCTTTTCTAAACCCAGCTTGTACATCTGGCAATTCTCGCTCCATGAACTGCTGAAGTCTACCTTGAAGGATCTTGAGCATTACCTTACTGGCATGTGAAATGAGTGCCACTGTTCGATAGTTTGAACATTCTGTAGTGTTTCCCTTTTTTGGTATGGGGATATAAGTTGATTTTTTCCAGTCTGATGGCCATTCTTGTGTTTTCCAAATTTGCTGGCATATAGCATGCATTACCTTGACAGCATCATCTTGTAAGATTTTGAACAGTTCAGCTGGGATGCCATCATCTCCTGCTGCCTTCTTATTAGCAATGCTTCTTAAGGCCCACTCAACCTCACTCTTCAGGATGTCTGGCTCTAGCTCCCTGACCATACCGTCAAAACTATCCCCGATACTGTTATCCTTCCTATACAGGTCTTCTGTATATTCTTGCCACCTTTTCTTGATCTCTTCTTCTTCTGTTAGGTCCTTGCCCTCTTTGTTTTTGATCATACCCATTTTTGCCTGGAATTTACCTCCGATGTTTCTAATTTTCTGGAAGAGGTCTCTTGTCCTTCCTATTCTATTGTCTTCTTCCACTTCTGCGCATTGCTTGTTTAAAAATAATTCCTTATCTCTTCTGGCTAACCTCTGGAATTTTGCAATTAAGTGGGCATATCTCCCCCTATCACTGTTGCCTTTTGCTTTCCTTCTTTCTTGGGCTACTTCTAGTGTCTCAGCAGACAGCCATTTTGCCTTCTTGGTTTTCTCTTTCTTTGGGATGTATTTTGTTGCCGCCTCCTGAACAATGCTGCAAACTTCTGTCCATAGTTCTTCCGGGACCCTATCTACTAAGTCCAGTCCCTTAAATCTATTCTTCACCTCCACTGCATATTCCTTAGGAATATTAGTGAGCTCACATCTAGCTGATCTGTGGGTCTTCCCTAATCTCTTTAGTCTGATCCTAAATTGTGCAAGAAGAAGTTCGTGATCTGAACTACAGTCAGCTCCAGGTCTTGTTTTTACCGACTGTACAGATGTCCGCCACCTTTGGCTGCAAAGGATGTAGTCAATCTGATTTCGGTGTTGTCCATCTGGTGAAGTCCATGTATAAAGCCGTCTCTTAGGTTGTTGGAAGAGAGTGTTTGTTATGCAGAGTGAATTGTCTTGGCAAAATTCTATCAGCCTATGTCCTGCTTTGTTTTGTTCTCCCAGGCCATACCTACCTGTAATTCCAGGTGTCATTTGACTGCCCACCTTAGCATTCCAGTCTCCTGTGATGAAAATAACATCTCTTTTAGGTGTGTTGTCCAGTAGGTGCTGCAGATCCTCATAGAACTGCTCTACTTCAGCTTCTTCAGCATCTGTGGTTGGGGCGTATATTTGGATCACTGTGATGTTAGATGGCTTGCCCTGAATTCGAATTGAGATCATTCTATCATTTTTTGGATTGTATCCAAGCACTGCTTTAGCCATTTTACTATTAATTATGAAGGCTACTCCATTTCTTCTGTGGTCCTCTTGTCCACAGTAGTAGATTTGGTGGTCATTTGATGTGAAGTGGCCCATTCCAGTCCATTTCAGTTCACTGACACCCAAAATGTCTATCTTTAATCTTGACATCTCACCAATAACCACATCCAATTTGCCCTGGCTCATAGATCTTACATTCCAGGTTCCAATGGTGTGTTGATCCTTAGAACATCGGATTTGCCGTTCACCACCAGCACCGTCGGCCGCTAGCCATCCTTTCGGCTTTGAGCTAGCTGCGTCATCACGTCTGGGGCTAGTTGAACTCATCCTCTGTTCCTCCCCAGTAGCATTTTGACCATCTTCCGACCTGGGGGTCTCATCTTCCGATGGTATACTGACATATCTCTGGTTGTACTGATCCATTTAGTTTTCATGGCAAGAATACTGGGGTGGGTTGCTATTACCTTCCTCAGGGATCGCATTTAGTCTGACCTCTCTGTCATGACCTTCCCGTCTTGGGTGGCCCTTCACGGTTTAGCTCATGGCATCATTGAGGTGCTCAAGCTCCAGCACCACTTTCATTAGCTAGCAAATTGATTTTTTTAAAAATAGGACTTGACTGAAAGCTTTGCCAACACTGGCTGTTCATTCATGCTGGTGATCCTGTAAACTGCTGTCATTGCATCATCTGTTTGTTCAGGACAATCCACTACATAAGGGTAATTACACAAAATCACTAGAGTGCTTTCCTTTTGACAGATCCATGTTTTGCCTTTTAAACTGAAAAGGTGTGAATGATTCATAGTTCTGCTGAATTCACACTCATCAAGGTGCTTACATATTTGCATTTTTTTCTTCATTTTGTATAGGAAGAAGCAATTTGGGAGGTGGCTATCCAAATGAACAATGCAGAATTATTTCCCAAAATGCAAAGGTTGGCAATCCTTCATTTCATGGGGACCTTCCAAATTGTCATTTATTTGCAACATATAAAGTAGCCTTTGTTTATTCATACAAGACAAGAAGGAAGCAAAAAATACATTTAAAGTGATTTAAGCAATCTTTTGGGGTCATATGGCACTTTGTGAGCATGTTAGGGTCCACTTACAAAATGGTTGCTGTGAAGGAACTTGCCTGTTCACAGAAAGTCTCCCACTGGGAGCATGACCAATTTGCTAGAAGGCAGACAGGCAAAGCTGTTCTTGCTCTCTAGTTCCAAGGATGCTCCACGTCGTCCTGAGCTTACCTTTGTCTTTTCTGAATAGATGGTCATACCTTGAAACAAATGATTTTCTAAGAACATACATGAGGTCTTCTAGGGATCAGAGATATTAATGTAAACAAAAATAATAATAGAGGATGGAACGTCCTTTTAAAAAATAATTAAAGTCAAGAACAGCAGGAAGCCTCTTTGGCATCAGGGAACATCTCTTCTGGCATACTTACATATTGCTTACTCCTGGTAGGGAGGTAGGTAGGTAGGTAGAGGTACCATGTTGCTTACTCCTGATCTAATGTTACTATTTAGACAGGAGTTTATGTTGCTGGCTGCCTTTAGTGTCCTCTTCTAATATTTTCAACTGGAGGATGAAGCAGAGAATGTGAGATAAACAGTAAACATGTCTGTGATTAAGTGATACTGTGAAGTGAGTCTTACCCAAATTTTTCAATAGCTAGTAGCAAGAGAGAAGCATTTGTGTATTTTTAGGGTAGTCAGAACAGTGTTGCCCATGGATCATCTGGGATTTTCTTTTATTTCAAGTTTGGGATTATCTCTTGATCGCTTCTGCAACTCCTCGGACCCTGGCTTAGGTAAATGTATTTTTAGTTTCCGCAGCTGCTCGGACTGAAGTTGAAGCAGACAGGATACTAAATATAGCCTGTTCTTCTTTTTCTGGCCCAAATCTTGAATGGCTGCCAGTGGTGAAATGCTACTGTTCTCCATATTGCTGGAAGCAGTTGTGGCAGGAGAACTTGTCCTGTGGCAGCTGATAAAAAATGTGGATGCAGTGCCCTGTGTGTTCTGCACCCCATGCTACTTGGCTGACATGGTTTTTGTGTAGATACCAGGGTGAAAACTATCGAGTGCAGTGCAGCAAGCAGCAAGTTGCATGTAGTATTTTATGGAATGGCATAATGCCTCTTGGGATGTCCATTGCCTCTTAAAAATGTCTCCAGATAATTTGCAATAAGATATGGAGCTATGCAAAAGGATGATAAACTTGGCTTATGGAATCACCATGATCTTCAGAGTAGTTCAATGTATTTTAAACTATCCTGACAAGTAAAAATGGACATACATGCAGCTGAACTGGTATTTCAATTACAGCAGTGTAATTGTCTGACCTTCACTGCTGCTTGATATACTGTACATCTAGGCTATAGAAAGTCAGCTCAACACAGAAGCCAGAGTTACATGCAAAATATGTTGTGCTACTAGTACTTGAAAGGCTTTTGCAACTACAGCTACAGCCGGAGTCCTTATACTTCGGCTTTTGAATCTAAAATAATGGAAGAGAGATTTCCATGGAGATTTCAAAGATCACAGAGTCTACCATTTGCCAGGAGGGAACCATGTTAGTGAGGAATCTGACCATGCTTATGTTTCCTTAGTTTTCCTGGTTGCTTCCACGCAAGGCTTTAACCAGGCAATTTCCCTGCCTCATTCATGGAATTTGATTAGAACTACAAACAATGTTGTCTTCCATTTTTAGCATTCCAGTGTTTCCATCAGGATTAATGTCCTTTTTTTAAACCTCTCATCACAAAAAAAGAAAAAGAAAAAAAAAGCCTATTTTAAGAAGAAAACTATCTTTCTGCAGCTCTCTGCCAGTTACTCAGGATCATCTAGGTGTGAAGTACATGCACATAGTTGCATGGAATTTCCCTGTCAGTGTTTGCAGAGAGATCCACATTCAGGGATTAGTGGCAGAGTACATTCGTGTACAGCATTGCCCTACTTGGCAAGGCAAGCAGAGTTCAACATCACAAATCTGCTTTGGAAAATAAGACATAGATTTAAAAGGTATGTGGAAATTTCTGGTCATTGCTGCTTAGTATAAGACATTGGATAAAAAATTTTGGGGTGCCTTCCTGCCACTACAAAAAATTCTTTTTGGATTCAGAGCAATCCTACAGGAAAAAAAAATCACATTTGAAATATCAGCAGGAGAGGTCCTTTTGAAGACTTCCCTGCTGTCAGAGACTTATCTTTCAGTATAATGGTATGTGGTAAAGACCTTGGGAGACCGGGCAAAGAGACACTGCCTAGGGAACAGTCGGATAAGAGAGAGTAAAACCTGCAGCTGGATAGTGGGTTGGGCAAGAGGCTCAGAAGGGACCCTCCCTAGCTTCTTGGGCTGTAAAGGAGACTGGGAGAATTATACTTTCAGACTTGCAAGATTCTGTTAATATAACCTGACAATAAAGTAGAATGAGCTTATCTTGTCATGTTTCCTGTCTGGTCTACCTGGTAAAGCTGACATTTGGGGACCCAGACGAGGACCTTCTCCTGCACTGCATATTTTAAACTTTTTATGTTTTATAAAAGTGTTTTTTGTTTAAAATTCTGTCAGTTCACCCAAAGTGTTCAGCAAAACAGAAAGGCTGATATAAAACAAATACACAAATTAATATCTATATATCTAGATCAACCTTTCTCAACCTTTTTACCCTGGAGGAACCCTTGAAATATTTTTCAGGCCTTGGGGGAACCCTGCACATTCAGGCTCAAATATTGGCCAGAAGCTAAAAATTATTATTATTATTATTTATTTATTTATTTATTTATCGAATTTGTCACCGCCCATCTCCTCCCACCGGAATTATTATATTCATTTCATGTGTAGGCCTGTATATATGCATTAACAGTGTTCTTAAACTAAATATAAGGAATGAAAGATACCTCTTTAATGTGAAGTTGCCCAAATTTGAAATATTTTTTAAGATTAATCGTGATCTCCCAGGGAACCCCTAGTAACCTCTCATGGAACCCTAGGCTTCCATGGAACCCTGGTTGAGAAACCCTGATCTGGATCTATAATCTATCTGACTTTATCTTTATCCTTTATTATGATCATGCATAATAAAAAGTTTTCTTAATGGAAAACAATACTATGAAAAATCTTCAATGGGTCTTGTCATTAGCTTTCATGTATCAGTGACAGATGTTTAACTATTTTTTGTAAAAATGGAAACTGTAAATTATCAGGTAAGAGTGGTTTTGCTCTCAGTCTAGCCTAGATAATATGTTTTATCTTACACAACTAAGTCTTAGTCTTAAATTCTAATGTTATTGTTCACCTTTAGTTGGACATAATTCCAGCTGATTTTTTTTGGGTGTGCATTTTTGCTTATTTGGGATAATTTTTTAAAAAAGTAAATGGTTGAACTTGAAAATTTGTACAGAATTCAAATCCTGGAGAGTTTTTGAGATTTAGTTATTTCTCTGAAGTGTGGGGTGCCAGACTGGGTTTGCGATGTGATAATTATGTAATCTCAATCTAGATAGAGAAAATATTTTATATTATCAGTGTTACTTTTATGTTGATATTTTATTGATAGCAGCTTTCTTATTATTTGGATCTGAAGTGAGGGTCCAGTAGTTCTCTAGATGTTTTGAACCACAACTCCCAACAATCTCACCATTGCCTGGGGCTGTTGGGAATTGTCACTCAGCAACTTTTGGAGGAGAGTAAGTCTCTTACCCAGACTTATATTAAAAGCATGCCTGTAGTATTCTTGATTTTATCCACTTTACATTTAGTGATTTAGGAATATACCTGAGGCTGAAATGGAGTCTTGATTCAGATGTGATCCTGAAAAAAATTGATTATTTTAGAATTTTAGTTAAAAATGTAATCATTCTCTCCCCCCATCCCCAGTTTTGATAATTAGAGCCATTACCGATATGTAGTATTCTGTGTGGATTTAAATGAGACATGAGCTGAACTCTCCCAGGTTTGTTTAGATTTTTGATTATTGTAGATTTTCACCTTCCCCTAATAAATTTACCTCTAGTTATTGAAGATAAATAGGCTTATAGCTTGTAGAAGCAGTGATACAACCATTTGGCAGCTCATTGGTTTGATGTAGCCAACAAAGGAATCTTAATTGGTTCTCTAGAGCCCTACTTGATTACATAAGATGAAGTTTAAAAAAATTGCCAGAGCTTCAGCAACTATAGCATGTTTGGCAAAAGAAAGCATGAGTAGATTTCAAAGAGAAAATGAAACATAATTTGTGTATAAGCCTTTGAATCCCTGAAGAAAGGCATCTTAAAAGAAGGGTGTGGATAGTACTAAAACTGGATCTTTAACCAGTTTCAGCGAGGAACCAAAAGAAGACCTTTAAATATCACCCATGTAAATAGTCTAAACTGTTATTTTGGAAACAGTTATAGGAGACAAGAATATTGCATTGCTCAAGACATTTAGATAGGATAGTTTACTGCTGTGGCCTATTTATGCTGGAAGGAAGTTTCTTTTTCCATGCCATGCATCTGTTTCCCCACGCACCCACCCAGCCACCAACCACATCCAATGCCACGTTCTTTTTGGAATATCAGGAAGAATTACAGTCAGGATCAAGATATTGGATAGCATAAGGATTTACACATATTTTACTTGATAGTATTGGAACAGTTGAAATATGCTCATGTTCAGAATATAGAATTTTACTGTATCCATCTCAGTAACTTGGATGGAATGTTATTTATTTCTGCTGAAGATCAAATCAGGTTACTCGCTACATATGACACAGGGCACAGTTGAACTATCGTGTGGGAAGCAGGTAAATGGATGGGCCTGTTTTGTTCAGTGTGGTTAGAACAAGAGCTGTGGTGTCAAGCTTCCTTCCATACTGATTTGTCTGTCAATATCGTCTTCCCAATATTATTATTAATAATAATATAAATAATTTATAATATATACATTATTGTATATATTATACAAACACTTATGTATAATATATACATTATTGTATATATTATTACAAACACTTATGTATAATATAGATAAGTGTTTGAAGATGCAAAGATTTATATAACGTGCTGATCCAGAATGTTGGGCTTTACCTTGCCTTGCATGAGCCTGAAATATTTACCAGAATCCCATATACAACCAATAATATGTGTATATTGTAGGGTGAGGTTAGCTGTCAGGGAAGTTTGGCTTCTAGTGGTGATCTGGTTCACACATCTGTAGTTTGCTTAAGCACAATTTGTTCATTAACCACAGCTGGCTGGGTTAGCATACACGCTTAAGACTAAGCCAAACACTACGGTTTGGTGTGCTGTGTGAACTTTTTTTCCCCACTGGCAAGCTGCAGATAGGCTTTCCAAAAATCCAGAGTTTCCATCAGACAGATGGAAAACTATATGCTGTTAGAGCTGTGAGCCAGTGAATGGCAACTAATAATCAAAGTCTTCTGGTATTTTATAACTGGCACGAAAAGAGATGGTTCAATTATCTTAGATAAAATCCTAAGATAATATTTCTGCCTTAACCCTGCAAAGGAAATGACCTAGAATACACTCTTGTTTTCTCAGTAGCTATTTCTCTCCAGTGCCAGCCCTTCAGAACTTAATGCAAGAATAGAGGATGCTCCATTGTATTTTCAAGGTAATTGAAATCATGCAGCCAGATGTTTTTTAGTTGTGGAAGATACTAGTTTCCTTTTATTTGATCATGAACAGCAGTTTTACAATCTCATACTGAACAAGATTCTGAGGCCACCAATTTTTTTTTTTGGAGTTTGTCTCAGATGGAGCAGGTAAGTCTTTGACCAAGAGAAAAAAGTTAGCATTCCACATGCTTACCCTGCATATCATTTTGCACTGTAGATTGTATAGTTATTAGCAATACAAAATGCAGCTGTAAATTTAGTATTGGAACAACCCTTTTTCTCAGATTCCACATTTTAGAACATAAGGAGTGAACTTCAGATGTTCTTGAACCATACATATACACTGACAAAAATACCTCATAATAAAGAGCAAAACATTTGTCATATGAAGTTATGAAAAATTTTATCACAATAGGGAAGCGTTGGTAGAACTTTGTACAAAATGAATCTTGCTGTAATATCCTGGGTAGGTGTTACAACAAGGATATTCAGACATTTCCAAGCCTTACCTCTAGTACTGGAATATACCTAGTCTCTGTTAAGGTAAAGGTAAAAGTTTCCCTTGACATTAAGTCCAGTCGTGTCTGACTCTAGGGGGCGGTGCTCATCTCCGTTTCAAAGCCGAAGAGCCGGCGTTTGTCCGTAGACACTTCTGTGGTCATGTGGCCGGCATGACTACACAGAATGCCGTTACCTGCCCGCCGAAGCGGTACCTATTAACCTACTCACATTTGCATGTTTTTGAACTGCTAGGTTGGCAGGAGCTGGGACTAGCAACGGGAGCTCACCCCGTCACGCGGATTCAAACCGCCGACCTTCCGATTGGCAAGCTCAGCAGCTCAGCCGTTTAACCCGCAGTGCCACTGCATCCCTTAGTCTCTGTTACTGCTACTGAAATTAATTTAAAACCTCCCCTCCCAATATGTACTTTTGAGATAGCAGTTGAACCCCACCTCTTGCTATGTTGATTCACTACAGTTCCATCCTCTCCTGTCAAAAACCACATTTTCTCCTTCTGTCTAGCACTTGGGTAACCACCTGGTTTCCCTTTGATTTTTCTATGCTATTTTCAATCCCTTGATGGCATCACAACATGCAGGTTTCAGACTCGGCATGCATTTACTTCTGTTTGTCCCTTAACAACTGCAATATCAGGCACTAGCTTTGATCTGCAAGTGACCTGTCAGAAAGACTCTTGCGTTTTCTGAAACCGGATGTTTGTGGAAGGAATGCACCGTAATGCACACATACTTGTATGAATCAAGCACCTGATAGTCCTCTCAGATATTCATATTAGAGTGCTATACCACAAAGAAACCATCGTGTTTATTTCTTATCTCAATGTAATTATCCCTGATTTTATCTGTGATAAAATAATTTTAAGTTTGCTTATTTAATGTTAGGAACTTCAAAAGTAAGAATATGAGTGAGCATTATGGAGTAAAAAAAAAGATATAATGTGAAAAGAAAGTTAATTTTCATAACTGTGGTGTAGATGGGCTTTCGTTTTTACCTACATTGTTGTACCTGAATGCAGCATCTGAGATAGTGGCAGCTTAAGAAGTCACTGAGCCCCATTCACACGAGAGAGGAAGGGTACTACATGAAATGCAGCTCATCGAGTTTAATGATAGTTCTTCACAGCTTTCATTCATGGATCAGTTTTTCAAATACATTTTAAAACAAAAGAAACTCTGAAGCACTTTGAATCTGGAATATCTGACTGTTTCTTGCAACAGAAATTCATTTATCCATTCTTGGTTATGAGCCTGATGCTCTAACTATGGATCTACTTCTATGTTGTTCACTTTTCTGGGTTTTAATGAGGATTTGAGGAGATCAAGGTCAGGCTTCTGAAGATTTGTTCCATAAAAATCCATAGTTCTTTTCTTTGGGCTGTTTTCTTTCAACCTGAAAGTGGCTTTAAAAATAATTTTCTTGAAAGAAAATGAATGTTTTGGGGCATTTCAGCATGCATACATCACATTATCAACAGTGTACCATCTTCTAGGAGGATTTTCTTTTGTCAGTCAGTTGGGTCATAGCTGAGAGAGAAGAAAGAAATGATATAAAAAAGTTCATGGTGCAATTCCTATTCATCAGATGAGTGATCCTGGAATTATCTTAGTCCTTTTTATCAGGCACATAATGCAAACTACATGCTGACTCACCTTGTCAAGGCACACTCATTATCCTGAGTCACAAAGACCCACTAATGTGTAAACATTTCAATGAAATAACTATTGAGAAGAATACACTTTTGCTTTCTGCTTTTTCTTAGCTAAATTGCATATGGAAGCTGAGTCGTCCGTTGCTTGAAAAACATTTTATTTCTATTTCTTTTGAAAGATTAGCTAAATATATATGCATGCTTGTATTCTGAATGGGCTGCTTTGTGCCTTTGAAACTGCTGCTATTCCAGATGAGGGTTCAGCGTCAGTGCTTTTTCTCGCAACACCAGCCAAGTGTGCCATCAGCTTCTCTCTCTGTTGCCGCCAAGCTGTGACAGAGGAAGAGCGAAAGCAAGGCTATTGCATCTGGATTTCTGAAAGACCAGCTTTGTCGGATCCATCCTCTTCCTGAACAGTTTCCATTTAATTCCTGTTTACCTGTGGGTGATGGAGCTAAACTAAGGAGCCTCACTGAAGACATACAGAAGGGTCTAGCCCTCCCCTTGATGTTCAGATGTATATGCAGTTGAGAGCCTGTGCAGAGTAGTGATTAGGGTGTTGGACGAGACCCAGCTTCTGGTCTATTTTCAGCCAAGGCAGCTCACTGAATGAATCTGGGACTATGGTTCTCTCTAGGCCCAATATACCTTACAGGTTTGCTGCTGTGGGGACAACTAGAAGGAGGGAGCACTGTCTATTCAACCTTGAGTTCCTGTACAAAAGACAGGATATTGTAATGATTGCCTATTCCAATACAAGGAGTCTCATCAGTAGTTACTAGAGAAAACTAATTTATTGAATGAATAGTATGCAAAGTACGAAGAAAGCTGAGAATGAGCAAAAGCGCGCCAAATACAAACTTAAAAAGCCTTGCTCCCATTGCGAACCCTCCCCTCAGGCTAGCATAGCAACCACCCACCCCAGACGCTAGCAACCGTTAGAATCGGCCTGAGAAAGTAACCTTGAACAGCAGAGATAACCCAAACAGACATTCCAGAAGATCACAAGTCAGCACAAAGGAAATTTACCAGCGTGGCCAGGCAGGCACGCAACTGCAGATATGACATGTGAAACGTTACGAGGAACCATAAACATCGGAACGGGAACATGACAGATATACATCTAATTAATCAATCAATCAATCATTCATTCATTCATTTATTCACATATCAAAGCTTCCATACAGCAAAAATCCCAGGAGTGGAGGGTTTCCACTGCGTTAAAAATCTGCATCCCTATTTTATGTTCACACATGGGGACATGGGTGCAATGTTAGGGCAGGGCATCTTGGTATAGCCTATTTCTGAGTTACTTTGTTTGAAATAATGCCTGAATAGTCTCTGGACATTATAAGACCTACTATGTAATTTAAAAACTTTTCATTTCTTCCCTTTTTAAATTTCCTTTCTGCTTTTTTTTTCTTTTGTGTTATCTCACAATCTTTCTGCACCTGGAATCTCAATGGTTGTGTACGTGATTCCCACGTCTGTAAAAGTTAGCTCTGAAAAAAGTCTCAGTTTAGAGACAGTAGAAATGCCGAACTATGAAAGTTGCCAGCTTTTCAGTCCACTTCTGAAAATGTGGCTTTAGCAGCACTTCCATCCCTCAGTATTAGCAAATACAGGTAGTAATTATTCTATTCTGTTGAAAGATTAATCTGTTTCTTTCTACATTTTAGTCAAAGGCATAACAACAATTATTGGCTGGAAAGTTTGACATTTTGTTTAAACTATGCACGGAGATAAAATAAATGTCTTTTAAAAATGTACCATACTGTGCCCAATAGCTTAATTTATCCATTACACAGCATCACACTGGACAGATTGCTAGTTCCCAATACGATATGGAATTATTTCAAGTAGTTAAGAAATTTCTCTCAGTCCACATATTTTACTCCCAACCTCTTGAATGTTACAAAGTGCCAGCCGCCTATCATATTTTTTGCTATTCTTTATCAACATGTTAGACAAACTGTGACCTAAATAAAAACAAGCTATGCTAGAGGTGAACCCAAGCCCATCCTCCCATATGTCTGCAAAGTATAGTTTCCTGGTTTCTATAGGGTTAAAAAGATGAAAAATTATGTTTGTCAACTGAACACATTTGATTTTAAGATTATTTTGTACAGCTTACTTAGACATTAAACAATTTAGTTCCTTTTTCAGTGTCAATTGCCTATTTCACCCCTCCTGTTTCCATCTTAATTTTCTTAATTCAAAACCTGGAGTTTGTACATATACTTTTGACAAACAAAGGATCTTTCCCCTCTAGGCCTGACTGCACTTTCATAATACATGCTTTGACAAGGGAGAGAGGAAGAAAAAAGACAAGCTGAACCTTTTTTTTCTAACCAGTGGCTGGAAAGTTAGCCTTTGGTGTCTTGTCCAACCTGCAAATCTTGGGATTCCTCTTATTCAGGAATTAAGTGAATTGACAAATGATGATCAACTTTAATTTGAGGTGCCACAGGTTTTGGCTGGTGTCTTCAAGGCAGTTTGGACATCTCCAGTTGCATTTCTTTGTTTTCATGGTCCATCATTTGAAAGAAATGCTTCACAACACATGGGAGTGTGAATGACGCCCCTCTCTCTGAATTGCTAAAGCAGCCATGTTGTTATTCCAGGTCAAAATAGGAACTGGTAAGAGGCACACTTTGCTAAGTCACTGCTTAGCGAATATAAAAATGTGTCAGCATAATAGCACAATATTGTAGTTACATCTCTGCTAATCCCCTGCCTTGTAAGAAATCAATTATAGTTACCATAATGAGCTGTGGAGTTGGACACCAAGACTTATATAAGCCCCACTAAAGCATTAGATTTATGATGTATCACATTTGTAATAATTCAACAGGCTCAGGACAGGATGCGATGCATAAAGTAGTATCATCCAAGTAAGAAGGATGCTTCCGTTCAGATTGGGAGTTATTAATTTGTATGCTTTCAGTCTAGAGAAGTAGAGCAAATGATTCTTTTACCAGTTGGGAATACTGAGCAATAAGCCATTATGAGCACACAAAAAGCAATTTATATGAATACTACACTTCTTGCCTTCTCTTTAAGCCCCTGGCTCTGTCAGGTATTGGAATATTAAATTGGTTCCATTCATTTAGTGAAGATTTCATTGAGTTCTTTCAGAGAGCTGAAGCAGGCTATATTCCCAGCGTGTCCTTGCAAGTGTCCTGCATTTCCATGCAGAAAACTGGAAATGTGTGAATAGCATTGGAACAAATTGTCTTTTTTTCATACGCCAGAGGCTTGCTCAGTACATAGACTAGAATAATTTTCTGCTGTTACAGCAGTTAGTTAAATGGATGACATATTTTTGCATTGCAATTCTTACTGCTGGAACATCATCCAACTAGAATGGCCACCACTGCATTGCCCAGAAAGAGGATAAAAATTCATACAGAATTTGAATGTGGTGAATTACATGTATTGATGCACATTTAAAAATAATCACTATAACATACAAATGCAAATATGTGTGTGTGTGTGTGCGTGTGTCTATCATCTATCTATCTATCATCATCCTGT
The DNA here is from genome assembly GCF_035149785.1 of Candoia aspera. Taxonomy (NCBI): domain Eukaryota; kingdom Metazoa; phylum Chordata; class Lepidosauria; order Squamata; family Candoiidae; genus Candoia; species Candoia aspera. The sequence goes on along the minus strand of NC_086153.1, from coordinate 250,137,269 downwards.
GGCAGGAAAGTCTGTGACCAGATACCTGGAATTTCTCATCTTACATATCTCTCTGAATTGGACAGCTCTTCAAATAAAGGACTGTCCTCCTTTAGCAATTTAATATTCCAATACCTGACAGAGCCAGGGGCTTAAAGTTGCTCACATGACTGTCTCTGGGATTCTTGGACATTTCCTTGCCTCCCATCCCCAATCTTACTGAATTGCTGTTTGGTTCCTAGGATTTTACTGGAATTTGCAAGGAGAAACATTTTGTTGGCCCTCTCTTGCAGATTGAAGCAATTCTCACTTTTAACTAATGCAGAATTTCTCAGTTTATTCCTTCCTGGGTGGGAATGAAAGTGCAAAGACCAGATCTCCTCTCAAGTAAATCCCAAGGACAAAGTATTGCTGTAGTTAGAGAAGGTAACAACAAACTTGTTAAACATAGCATGAACATGAAGGTTTGAGGCACTAAGATATACATGCCATGAATTTAGGTTCCCTGCTATGTAAATGTGCTAACATAAAATGGCTTCATGGTGAAAGACACTGAAAAATTAATGTGTTGGCTCATCAAAGGAGCTTTTTTTGGAGCAGAGGATTTCATTCTAAATTAAATAATCCTGGGAGATAAATGCATTATAAAATGAATGAATTAAAATTTAATTAAATGGGTCTTGCTGGGGACCAATAGGATTTGACTTAGCAGCTGGCGATTTTTGTAGAGTCTGAATATATAGGATACATGTAATGCTGTTGTAATTCCCTTTTACCAGCCTTGGCTACACCCAAGATCACTTACATTTTTATAAGTTACCACTCAGTTTTCCATTAATATTATTAGCAATAAACATTTAGAAAAGAAACCTATTATCTGGTGGTCTGTACTATTATACTACTATTCATGGTAGCATTTACTTTTATTGTGAAATTTCAGATTGATCTGTATACAGAATGATTTGTTACTACAAATCTAAAACACTTCTCATTAGACAGTCCATTTGTGTGCTTTGCTAGGAATGATCCTTTTGTGTGATGCAGAACTAGTTAGATGGACATGTTCAGTGAAAAGGGGGTACTGTAATGCAAATAGAAATAGGATGGGTAAGACCAGAGATGAGAAACCAGGAAGCTGATTGGAGAGTATGGTGCAAAGAGGAATTGTTGCTAAGATTCAGTAAAGCCAGGTTTTTGGCATTCATATGGATATGTTGTGGAATTCATTTTTGAACTGGTAGGTGCTGTTGCTTATTACTTAAAGTTGTGATGTGGTTTGAGTGACTTCTAAGAAGTTTTTATTTAGAACTCCGTAAATTCATTTGTATGTCATATATAGCAATCTTGAACATTATTTGATGAGAAAAGGCAGGGTATTCATTTAATAAACAATAGGATTAGGGTTAGAAGTAGTGACCATAGATTGGATTGTTGTTGTTTATTCATTCAGTCGCTTCCGACTCTTTGTGACTTCATGGACCAGTCCACGCCAGAGTTTTCTGTTGGTTGTTGCCACCCCCAGCTCCCCCAGGGACGAGTCCATCACCTCTAGAGTATCATCCATCCACCTTGCCCTTTGTCGGCCCCTCTTCCTTTTGCCCTCCACTCTCCCCAGCATCAGCATCTTCTCCAGGGTGTCCTGCCTTCTCATTATGTGGCCAAAGTATTTCAGTTTTGCCTTTAATATCATTCCCTCAAGTGAGCAGTCTGGCTTTATTTCCTGGAGGATGGACTGGTTTGATCTTCTTGCAGTCCAAGGCACTCTCAGAATTTTCCTCCAACACCACAGTTCAAAAGCATCGATCTTCCTTCTCTCAGCCTTCCTTATGGTCCAGCTCTCTCAGCCATATGTTACTATGGGGAATACCATTGCGTTAACTACGCGGACCTTTGTTGTCAGTGTGATGTCTCTGCTCTTAACTATTTTATTGAGATTTGTCATTGCTCTTCTCCCAAGGATTAAGCGTCTTCTGATTTCCTGACTGCAGTCAGCATCTGCAGTAATCGTTGCACCTAGAAATACAAAGTCTTTCACTGCCTCTACATTTTCTCCCTTTATTTGCCAGTTATCAATCAAACTGGTTACCATAACCTTGGTTTTTTTGAAGTTTAACTGAAAGCCAGCTTTTGCACTTTCTTCTTTCACCTTCATCATAAGGCTCCTCAGTTCCTCTTTGCTTTCAGCCATCAAAGTGGTATCATCTGCATATCTGAGATTGTTAATGTTTCTTCCAGCGATTTTAACTCCAGCCTTGGATTCCTCAAGCCCAGCACGTAGCATGATGTGTTCTGCATACAAGTTGAATAGGTAGGGTGAGAGTATACAGCCCTGCTGTACTCCTTTCCTAATCTTAAACCAGTCCATTGTTCCGTGGTCTGTTCTTACTGTTGCTACTTGGTTGTTATACAGATTCTTCAGGAGGCAGACAAGATGACTTGGTATCCCCATACCACTAAGAACTTGCCACAATTTGTTATGGTCCACACAGTCAAAGGCTTTAGAATAGTCAATCAAACAGAAATAGACGTTTTTCTGAAAGTCCCTGGCTTTTTCCATTATCCAGCGGATATTGGCAATTTGGTCCCTAGTTCCTCTGCCTTTTCTAAACCCAGCTTGTACATCTGGCAATTCTCGCTCCATGAATTGCTGAAGTCTACCTTGCAGGATCTTGAGCATTACCTTACTGGCATGTGAAAGGAGTGCCACTGTTCGATAGTTTGAACATTCTGTAGTGTTTCCCTTTTTTGGTATGGGGATATAAGTTGATTTTTTCCAGTCTGATGGCCATTCTTGTGTTTTCCAAATTTGCTGGCATATAGCATGCATTACCTTGACAGCATCATCTTGCAAGATTTTGAACAGTTCAGCTGGAATGCCGTCATCTCCTGCTGCCTTGTTATTAGCAATGCTTCTTAAGGCCCATTCAACCTCACTCTTCAGGATGTCTGGCTCTAGCTCCCTGACCACACCGTCAAAGCTATCCCCGATATTGTTATCCTTCCTATACAGGTCTTCCGTATATTCTTGCCACCTTTTCTTGATCTCTTCTTCTTCTGTTAGGTCCTTGCCCTCTTTGTTTTTGATCATACCCATTTTGGCCTGGAATTTACTTCCGATGTTTCTCATTTTCTGGAAGAGGTCTCTTGTCCTTCCTATTCTATTGTCTTCTTCCACTTCCGCGCATTGCTTGTTTAAAAATAATTCCTTATCTCTTCTGGCTAACCTCTGGAATTTTGCATTTAATTGGGCATATCTCCCCCTATCACTGTTGCCTTTTCCTTTCCTTCTTTCTTGGGCTACTTCTAGTGTCTCAGCAGACAGCCATTTTGCCTTCTTGGTTTTCTCTTCCTTTGGGATGTATTTTGTTGCCGCCTCCTGAACAAAGTTGTGAACTTCTGTCTATAGTTCTTCCGGGACCCTATCTACTAAGTCCAGTCCCTTAAATCTATTCTTCACCTCCACTGCATATTCCTTAGGAATATTAGTGAGCTCATATCTAGCTGATCTGTGGGTCTTCCCTAATCTCTTTAATCTGATCCTAAATTGTGCAATAAGAAGTTCGTGATCGGAACTACAGTCAGCTCCAGGCCTTGTTTTTACCGACTGTATAGATGTCCGCCACCTTTGGCTGCAAAGGATGTAGTCAATCTGATTTTGGTGTTGTCCATCTGGGGAAGTCCATGTATAAAGCCATCTCTTAGGTTGTTGGATGCAAAGGATGTAGTCAATCTGATTTCGGTGTTGTCCATCTGGTGAAGTCCATGTATAAAGCTGTCTCTTAGGTTGTTGGAAGAGAGTGTTTGTTATGCAGAGTGAGTTGTCTTGGCAAAATTCTATCAGCCTATGTCCTGCTTCATTTTGTTCTCCCAGGCCATGCTTACCTGTAATTCCAGGTGTCATTTGACTGCCCACCTTAGCATTCCAGTCTCCTGTGATGAAAATAACATCTCTTTTAGGCGTGTTGTCCAGTAGGTGCTGCAGATCCTCATAGAACTGCTCTACTTCAGCTTCTTCAGCATCTGTGGTTGGGGCGTATATTTGGATCACTGTGATGTTAAATGGCTTGCCCTGAATTCGAATTGAGATCATTCTGTCGTTTTTTTTTATTGGTTTAGAAAGCACAATATAGGAACAACCATCTGGGTAATCTCAGTTGTGTGTAAAAAGAAATTATATTCCTAGCAAGATTATTGTTGATTAGAGGAACTTGGGCCAGGCTGGCCAAAAGTAAAAGTAACAGAATGTAGGAAACCATAGAGCTTTTACTCTGGAATGATGCAGAAGGCCTCACATTGTGTTAAATGTTCTTGAAGAAGGGGTCCAAGACAAGAAAAAAAAATAGCCAAAATGAGCAAGTCCCTCCAGTGACTACCATCAATTTTAGTTCACAAGGTTTAGTCATGTCAGGAGAGAATATATTAATCAAATACATAACAATAAACATCTATGTGTAAATTAAGGATGGTTACATCATGTCATACTGTATATTAGAGCTGTGCAGTGTTTTGGATTCAAAGCATGCAGGGATGGCTCACATTAATGACTTCCTGAAGCAGATTCTTCTTTTCCTGGAATTGCTTGGCTACCTCTGTAGCTGCAACATAATCCAGAAAGAGATGCACACGCTGTTAGGAGTTCTCAATATGTGTGTGCCCATATATGCTCTTACATTGCACAGCCATGTGTCAAATGGACAGTATAATTCCAAAAGGTGCATAAGTTGATTGGAGATTGCAGAGTCAGGCTTAAAAGTATTTTCAAATATATTGTTTAAAATGAATCAAAATCTTCCCTACCAGGTCCAAAATGCACAATATTCTCACATGCCTTTTCTAGATTTGCTTGTACTTCTCTACATTGTTTCCACATGATTGTTTTGAGGCATAGTGTCCAGAAAGGTGCACTGTATTCTAAATACATTTGCATCATTGATCTATATACCAGAGTTGTATTTTCAGTTCCTTTCCTAAAGAAACCTAGCTTGAAATTTGCCCCTGCTCTTCTCCTTACAATACAGTAGCTGCACACTGGGTCATTTTTATTAAGCTATTTAGTGTGCTGGCTAAGAATGATGGGAATGATAGACTAACGCATCTGGAGGATTCCAGTTTGTGCAGAAGCTGCTCATGATGACGTTTCTGCTTGAGTTGAGAAGGGGAGGTTCCTGGAAAGTGTAGCCACTGTGCTATACCTGGGCACTTTTTAGAGGAGAAATTACTTCTAGTTAGAGGTGCTAGAACGTTTTGTTTAGATTGGGGAGTTCTGATGTCAGAATGGACTGTGCCAATGTCATGTTCACCGTTCCAATGTTGCCGGTACATCGTAACGTTTCGCATGTCATTTGGCTGATGCGTGTTTCGCCTGGGAGGGGAGGAGGATTCCATCTCGTGGGATTGTTATATGTTAGCAGCTGGATTGGAATGTGTTTGGGTTATCTCGTGTGTTCAAGGTTCCTTTCCCAGGACATCAGCAGAAACGGTTACCAGCACCTGGGGGGGGGGGTTGCAACGGCAGGGCGAGGGGAGGGATTACGTTTGAGCCGAGGGTTTTTAGTTTGTATTTGGCACGCTTTTGCTCATTCTCAGCTTTCTCTGTATTCGCATACTATTCTTTAATAAATCAGATATCATTAAGTTCCTGCTTGTGAGCCTGGGTCTATTAGAGTAGGCAATCATTACAGCCAACCATACTGGAACTGGTTCAGTCTCAAAATGGACTTTTCCAGCTGCAAAACAGAGTTCAGAACAATTTGTTTCAAGGTTGGTCTTGGAGCATTTCTGGAAAAGTCAGAAAGATTGTTGTAATGTTGGAACATTGTTCCAAGCTGCTTTGGATTTGGTAAATTTTGACCTCAAAATGTTTTGTATCACAGTGGAGCTGTAATGAGGGAAAAAGGGGGGGTCAGAGGAGGAGACTGATGTCAGAGTTTCTTCTCATACTTCTCTGTCTCTGCATATAAGATTTGCAAATGAAGACTAAGAATTCTGGGACTCCAAAATCATTGCCTTCCCACTCCAAGGCTTCACTTACTCTCTTCCCTGTAGGCAACGGGCCTAAAAACCGACAGTTTCTGAGATGCTGAAACCACCTTATCTTTATAACATGCTATAACACGAAGAAAAGGGTTTTTTGCAGAGTGATTAAACAGAATCATTTTACACAATGGATTCTTCTGTGCTTTTCCATCCTCCTGCATAATAATTAGAACGCCTTAGGCTAGTGTGTCTGTGTGTGTTTGTGTGTGCGTGCCAAGCATGTGTGTATGCATGTGAGAGAAAGGAAAGAAAACATAAAGCAATTTTCTGTAGATTAATGCTTTTACCTTATCCTTTTCCCCCTTTCCTTCTGCTCATCTGTCACTTTCTAGCAGTTATTGCACCAAGATAACTGTATATGATGAACTTGTGAAAATCTGAGCCTCAACCATCTGAAAGTTAAAGGCTTTGAGTTTCCTCATCCATGTGAAAAACAAGCCCTACAGATAAAAGAGAAGCAAAGGTAAATTCTGCTTTGGTAGGTCAGCACTTCCTCCCTGTCCCCAAACTGTTTCTTATTTATAGATGTTGTTATAATACTGAACTTACTGTAATACAAAAATGAAGTGCCTGCTATTTGGCTGTCTTCAAGTTAATTAAACAACTTGCAATCATTCACCAGCAGAAACAAGCTTTCCATTATGACAAACATTTTTAAAAGAACGCACTTCAAGTTGAAGGTTCCTGCCAAATACATACAGTGTGTATGTGTATCCTGAATTCTTAAGGAAAATTCTTTCAAGCTTGGCATGGCAAAGGTGATAGAATATTTTATATTGATTATTATTAAAGCAAGGTAAATAAATACCAATTTTATTCCAATTTCACTTGGGATTGAAATTTTTTGTCTGGAAAATATTGCACTTGTCTGTATTAATGTCATGTTCCCCGTTGCAAGGCATCCACGCATCACAACGGGGAACATGCCTTTCAGGAAGGAGGAAGGGATAATCCTAATCCTTTAAACACTTAAACACTAAAAGCAAGCACAAGGACAAAGGAGGCACACCTTTGCCCGGACCAGAGGAGCCATCAACATATCGCTGGAACTTCCACACATTACCCCGGGGGACGCACCTGCACCGGACAAGGAAAGGCGACAGAGGAAACCAGCAGTGATCACCCTAATCGCCCATCAACAGACCAGTATCGCTTCCAGATCGCCCATCAAGGATCCGGATCCAGCTTGTGGGACAATAGGGGGTGGAGGAGGACAAGGTCCGCCACGTAGGTATATAAGGGGTGCCCCGCAACCACGCCCGCATTCCCGTCTTTTTGCGTGCGTGCACTCTGTACTCAATAAACGGAAATCCTTAGCCCCATCTAAGTGAGTCCGTGCCTTATTGGGAAACGAGGCAACCGTTACAATTAATAGCAAGAGAGCTGGGCTTCTGAAAGGGAAGAACAGATCTACCCAAAATGAAGGCTGTCTTTGTAGTCTCCTATATGGCAACATAATGGTAACATAATGGTGGCCAGATTACAACCCAGGCATCCTCAGGGTACAGAAAATACTAATTATGAATATATGTCCGATTTTATCTTATTAACTCTGAAGATACTAAATTTCGAACTGTTTATTTTACTCATTAGCTTCTAAAAGCCTGTTGTAATTGAAATCTCAAAGATGTGTTTTACTAAATTTCACTTATTTTGCCTCTCATCCATCTATGCTTCCTATCTGATCAATCAGGGGTATCCACAGGGAGGGGTAAAAAAAAAGTCAAGATGGTGGCCACAACCATGTGATCAAAGCTCTTCTTCCTTTTATGTCCATTGCAACATATGTAAAAAAGATGAGACTTTGTTCACATGACCACCATCTTGATTTTTTTGAACCCCTCTCTTTGGATAACCTTGTGGTTGATCGTTGGACTAGTCATCCCCTCTTAGAGAAAAGCTGAGATGAGCATTTATGAGAATTTGGTCTGCATAAATTGATGGTAAATACATTTAGAGTATATACAACCAAGTAACTCTAATTTACTCAAAAAGCATACCAAAACTTAAAGGTGGCACAGAAGATGTTACCCAAGTTATCAGTGGGTTGGAACAAGTCTCCTTATGTACTTAAGATGTAAGAGAAGATGTGACTGGAGTTGGTAATGTTACACACAAGGGGAGAAATAAGATACAGAGGAGTTCATAACACCGATATCCAGGACCATCCATTGAAGCCCATCCTGTAATGGTTGCCTATTCTGACAGACTCAGTCTCACAAGCAGGTGCTTAGGGAAAACTGGTTTATTGAAAGAATAGTGTGCAAATACAAAGAAAGCTGAGAATGAGCAAAAGCGTGCCAAATACAAACTAAAAACCCTCGCTTCAAACCCGATCCGCCCTTGCTCCCCCTTAGCAACCACCCCCTCCCAGGTGTTGGCAACCGTCACACACATCGGCCTGAGAAAGTAACCTTGAACACAGGCAATAACCAAAACATACATTCCACAGTTACAGTAAGGAGATTACAGCCTGGCACGGCTGGAAATCTCCACTCAACAACCGTAAAACACGGATCAGGAAAGTGACATGCGAAACGTTACGATGTATTCAGTACATTGGAACGATGAACATGACACATCCTGGCAGGCTGTTTAAAGCAGATAAAGGAAGCATTTTTCTCTGTTTCTACTAAGAAATGTAGTGACTTTTAAGGTGTGACAAATTCATAGAGGATAACATTGGTATTAATGTGATAAATTCCCTCATGATAAAACTTATGGGAGACAATTTAGCGTCTCTGCATTATCAGTGTAACTCAGTATCATATGTTTTTGATCTGAACCTTGGAAGGATTAATTAATTATCAAGGTCTGAGTTTCCCTGTGCCCATTTCCCAGCCTAATGACTTTTTTCAACCCTATTGCTACCACCATGAAAATCCTATTGAGGGCTTCCTGTGAGGAATGGAAGACTGAGTGGTACTGGGTTTTTTTCTGGGCGCGGGCTGGGTCCCTTCAGTCTGAAGAATTCTCCAGGTAAGGATACTCCAGGAAATAATCCTTTTTGTTCTCCAGACAGCATTTTCTTGGGGGTGGGTGGGTTGTGGAATGGAGTCCCTGTGATCAATCCGTAATTGAGAATGCTGAGGGGTGCGGAAGTTGTCAAGTTCAGGGCTGCACCGAAGCCATAAAGCGGACACTAAATCTTGCCACCCCATTTCTAAAACACCAAGGGTTTTTGTTTGTTTGTTTGTTACTGAAGAGAGGCCTTTTGCAACAAAGAAATGTGAAGCTCTTCGTGATTTTCATTATTTTTGGAATTTACTAATTTGGAAAGTTGACCTTTTTAATATTTAAATCCTAATATTGGGATTTAAAGATTTTTGCTGTTTTGTTGCCATTTTCTTAATGTTTTGAGGATTATAAAAGACTTATCTACTTCGCTGAATCTGCGGAGTTGAATTTTGAGCTATCTGCCTCTGCTTTCCTGTGAGAATGGATTTTGTTTACATCTTTTTTCTCCTGATAACACACTGTGGAGAGACATGGAAGAAATGAAAACCATCTTTAAAGAACTCTATCATGATGTCACCCAAGCTCTGGATTGTCTCCTAGAACTTGTGGAGTCTAAAGCCTACCAACAACTTGAAAAAGAAGACAAGAGTGAAAACTACTTTGAATGTAGTGTTTCTTCTTTATAGAAGAAAATGAGGATTAACGTTTCCAAGTGAAGGGAATAAAATTGGTCTGTGGAGAGTTAACTTTGATTCTGAAGAAAGAAGAGTTTTGGGTGCAAAGGGAGCGATGCGATTGGCTGTGTTCCTGGAAAATCGACACCAAGAATCAAGGCTGGCTGCTGAATTTGAGACTTGTAGGGGGAAAGCTTTGTGTGTAATACTGAGATACATAAATGCCTTCGTCTATTTTGAAGTCGGATAATTGTTTAAATGTGTTTATCAGGATGGTCTCTTAAAGGTTTAGGCTGATGTTTTTGTTTTGGGGATAATGATTTTACCTTGGATAAAAGGACATTAACCAAATGTAGATAATTTATTTTTTGTTATTTTAGTAGGCAGAGAGGAGTAAAATTTTAGTGAAGTAGGATAATATTTGAGTATTTGTTTATTGGGTGAATGATTTTGTTAGAGAAGGTTTTTTATTTTTTTAAGAGGGAGAGGGAGTTTGTTTTAGAGGAGAATGTCATATAGAGATGGAAATGCTTTATGGAAATAATGTCTATCTTAGTTTAAATTAGAGTAAGAGTTTGATAGTTTTATATATATATATATATATATATATATATATATATATATATATATATATATATTTGTTGTAGAAAGTCGTAAATCACCATGTAATAGTCTTCTCTGTATTTTTGCACTGTTTATTTTTCTTTTTTCTTGTAGTATTCTTTGTTTCATTCTTTTTAGTTTTTATGTATTTTATGTATATGCTGAAAAAATTAATAAAGCTTTATAAAAAAATCCTATTGAAAGATTGCTCATCAATGGTTCCTTATCAAATAGGAGTGAGATAGTGACTGGAATGCCACAAGCTTCATTCTTGGTCCTTTTACTCTTCAAGATTTTTATTAGTCACTTGGATGAAAGGTGGAAGAATGCTTATTTATAGGTTTACAAAACTGCACAGGAAAGTTAATACCCAGAAGACATAAATAAAATTCAGAACAACCTTGATCAGCTGCAAGTAACAACATGAATTTTCACAGAAACAGGTTCAAAGTTCTTTTCTTAGGGAGCAAAGATCAGATGTTCAAATCTGAATGGGGGATACCTGACTTGATAACAGTGCCTGGGAAAAGGATCTTGCAAGAGTAGCTGATGGCAAATTAAATATAAATTAGCTGAGTAGTAGGGCTGCAAAAAAAGGCAGTTTTAGGCTGCATCAATAGAAGTATAATGTCCTATTCGCAGGAAGTAACAATTCTTCTTTATTCTATTTTGATCAGATCCTATGTCCAGTTCTGGCCACCACATTTTAAGAACAGTTTAGAGACTGACAGAATATTACACAGAAGAAAGTCAAGATTTGTTTTTAATCATTCTAGAGTGCAGGGCATAGATTAATGTTACAGGGAGGCAGATTCTGATAGAACATTAGAAAAAAAAAATTAACTTTTTGTGACAGTGAAACCCAAGAGCGAGTGAAGCAGCGGGCTCCCCTGTACCGTAGTTTTCAGGTGGATGCTAGACAGTGGATCTGGATTTAAATTGGATTCCTGCACTGAGCAAGGGATTGGACTAGACCTAAATGGTCCTTCCAGTTCTATAATGTCAGCCAAAGCTTCAGCAAGTTTCCTGTGGTGAGATTTCAGTGCCACATATTTTGACTACTAGACCAGAGCTCAGAGGAAAATTCAGGGTGCATGACTGCTCAGCTGCTTTATAGTTCTGAAAAGGGTAAAAATAAAATCCCAGAACCAAAAAGACCAAAAGGAATGCCTTGGATGAAAACAGGAATAAGTTTTTGAGATGAGAAGGGATAGGAATATTTAAAGAAGCTTTTATTAATTTGGTCACGTGTACTTCATGTGGTAGCCAAAAGAGTGATCCAGGTGAAATGATGTGCACGTGTGTAAGAAGTTACTGAGGATGGTAAAGGAGGCAGTGATAACTTTCATTTGCCAAATGTTAATGGGCAGGTTTCTGCTGTATGTGGGTGCTCTGAACAGAAGCCTCAGTTTTTCTAATCCCTTTAGGCTGTCAGTTGTATGGAATCTCGGTATTGCAAAGATGATTGAGGTAATCTACTATCTTCCTGCCCATCTCTTTTCAGAAGTTCTGGAAAATAGCCAGCTGCAGTTTAAACAAGACATGAGAAATGCTTTGTGTCCCAGATCTAAAAGTTACCTTAACCACTTTTTGGCAGTACTCAACTCTTCAAAGCAGATTTGTACTGAAGGAGAGGCATAACTAGACATTGACGATGTCATTATCTTAGTCTACTTACATCATGTTAATAGCCTGATATCTGTCTGGCTATCTGTCTGTGATCTGTCTATCTGTCATCTATCTGTCTGTCTATCATTACATATAATTAGATATAATTTAAGGGTGTGGGTTTTTAGCTTTGTTTAATTGCTTAACTGGTTTTATTTTTTAATTTTCCAAGATCTTTAATTTTCTGTTTTTCCTGTCCTTTACCTCCCCTGACCCCTCCTGAGACAGTTTAGTATAGAGGGTTTTTTTTTCTTTTTTTCACTGTATGTTATTATATAATATGCTAGAATTTTTAAAACTCTAATGGAAAGATGCCCAGCTGTCCTCTTCAATGTTATCTAGAAATTTTCTTAAATGACAGGTATCCTGAAACTACCTTTTTAATTAGGAAGTTTTAATTAGGAAGTTTTGTGCCTTATAAGGCTATGCCATATTCAGATTTGTTCATAGAAGTATACCATGTATTAAGCTGTTATGATGCCATTATATGTTTGGATTGTCCTTGAATTGTTTTAACATGTTGCTTTGGTCTTGGATCATAATGATGATGATAATAATGGCGATGATGATGAACAACAAAAAGGATGAAGAATACTCCCACAAAGTAAAATATTAAGATAACACAAATAATTGCTATAAGAAGACTTTGATACCACCTACCAATTCATAAATCCTGAGGCTTTAAGTTTTAAGTCTAATCCCACTCTAATATGCATATAACTCTTACACAGATGAGCATAGCTATGGGGTTCAAGGAGGAGCAACTGTTACATTTCTGAATGTGCCCCTCCTGCCTTCTCTGTCCTTCCTAGAGTGTGTGCATATGCCTGCACAGAAATTCTTTGTGTCTTTTTCTGAGTTTGATTAACGTGTTATTAGCAAGGTCTGTATGCAGAAAGAGCAAGGGTAGGACACCTACTGGCAGGATGTTTACCCCTAACTGCTTCAGAGCGTGTTTCCCTCCTAGAGACATTCACTTTATCTTAAAAGGCATATGAGAGAGTCAGTTTGGTGTAGTGGTTAAGGCATCAGGCTAGAAACCAGGAGACCATGAGTTCTAGTCCTGCCTTAGGCACAAAGCCAGCTGGGTGACCTTGGGCCAGTCACTCTCTCTCAGCCCTGGGAAGGAGGCAATGGCAAAACACTTCCAAAAACCTTGCCAAGAAACCTGCAGGGACTTTTCCAGGCAGTCTCTGAGAATCAGACACAACTGAATGGATTAAAAAAAAAAGGCATATAGGAGCTCCAGGTTGTAAATAGGCATGCTCAGAGACATTGTTTATTCCAAGAAATGGTGATATCTCAGCTCTGGCTAAGGAAACCAAGGTGGCTTAGAAGCTGTTCTTCTGGTGTGCCTCATGTCTGGCCCAAGTAGGAAGGCCTGGTGAATTGTCTCTCTCTAAAATGTATCCTGACAGCACAAAACACAAAGTATAAAGTCAGTTATATAAAACAGCAGCGGTACCCAGTGAAATAGCATTACCAGTTCCTAACCAAGTAGCTGCCCAGCAGTTAGCCCTTTTGTGAAAGTTACATTTCCTTGGATCATAGCTTGCTGGATCAACTGCTTAAACTATTTATACAGAATCAACCTTCCTGCTTATTATTATTATTATTATTATTATTATCATTATTATTTGGTGTCCTTTCTCAGAAAGCAGAAGCACGTTTGTTTTGGACTGGAACGTTAATGTTGGATATGAGGTCTTTACATGCGTGTTCCTCCTTGGTGCCTGCAGGTTACATTGCTGAAAAGTAAACAATAGTAGCTGTTAAGTGTGGCTTGTGAGCAGGCCGTGTCTCTTTCCTTTTTGCCAAAGCTGGTCAACAGAACAGTCGCTTTTGTAATCTGTGCTTGTTGAACTGTCCAGATAAATGTTTATCCTTTCTTTCACTTGATGTGGAAAAAGAAACTTACATTTGCAGAACGGTTTTGAAATTGGACACGAACAGCAAGCAGATGCAATAAACTTACATTTCAGCCCTACTGGTTTAGCCCTTTGAAGAGAATGCTGCAGAAGAAACACATTTTCTTGACTTCTCTGTAGCGGCCAGAGGCTTATTCTCATTAATGCTTGTGCAGAACTGGGAATTTCACAAGCTGCAGAAATACCATTTCCTGGATAAGTATTAATGATCAGGAGCCCTGATCTCCTTTGCCTTTAGCTACCATCTAACTCCCAATTCATGTCCTCCATTTGTGTTTCATGTATATTTAAATCAGTTCTTCCCTGGTGGCTAGATACCAATAATATACTTTTTTTTCCCCCACCACAGTCTCATAATTTACAGAGCCGTATGGTAAGGTTTAGGTTGGGTTAGCAATGTAATGTTTCCCATGTGATTTTTTTAAAAAAACCTTTAATTAAAAAGTATTAAAGAAGAAATTGACATGCTTGCTATCTTACTGAGATGCAGGGATTTATCTGTCTTCAATAAGATTCCACTGGAATGATAGAGAACAGCCTTGCGAGCTAGTTTGCCTTCTGGTAAATGAGTGGTTGGTGACTGGACTTGCATACCATGGCAGACATTCTGTGAATTGGCAACACACATTGGTTGTTTTGTGAGTAGGGCCACCATCTGCTCTCAACTTTTCAAATGTGCCCCTGGCTCAGAAGGGTTGTCTATTCTGTTTGGGCTGTTGGTTTGAAATAAATGGCAGTGCTGTTGCAGCACAGGGACAAAGAAACAATAGCAGCTGCTGCAGTAGCCTCAGTTCTCTTGCTCACCAGCTCTCTTTCACTGACCCTTTGGAAGACAAAACATGGTTGTGAGAAAAAGCAGCTGATCTTATCCACATTCCGTGGGACTAGAATGTGCAAGTGGTGGCAGATAGTCGTGGTTGCAGTTCTTGCAAACTGGGCTGAAGTCATACATTGCAGAGATGGAGAAGGGGCCAAAAGGAAAAGAGTACCTGTAGTTCAATAAGGGGAACATGGATATGATGCACTTAACATGGTAGTCTCAGCAGGCATGACAATTCAGAGCCTGCATCCAACTAGCACAGGAGTGCGTGATCTGCAGATCCAGGGTTGCATGCGTTCCCTTCCCCTTCCAGGCAAGCCTTGAGTCTAGTCCATAGATTTTGTTTTTAATATTATAATAGGGGAATATTATTAAATGCATGGAGGGCAACACCATTGACTATATTTATTTTAATTTTGATTAACCTTAAATCATGTTTGGTCTTCATCTCTTTCTTTTGTAATGCAGTCCTTGGCATACTATTCAAGGGGTAAGTTCTGAAGAGCGTGAACAACTCTGGAAAATGCCATGTATGCTTTCAAAGCTGTGACCTTTCTTCAATCTGGCACACATCAGATGTGTTGGCCCAGTGCTCGTTTAATTCCAGCGGGTTTAGTACATCTAGGAAGAGTGGTATTCTTGTGTGGATGCATGGAGGAACATGAACAGCATTTGAATGCTATGGCAAGCTCTGGTTTATGTAACCGTAGTCTATTGAATAAAGTATATTGGCTGTGTTTACACAAACTAAAACATAAGCCATTATTTACAACCCATGAAGATTGACTCATAGAACATACTCAGTCAAAGAAAGAAAGAAACAAAAATAACAGGTTTCTCCTGTGTTTGCTTGACATTACTATAGAATAGGCTATTATCAGAGAACATGTAAAAATTGAAGTACAGGCAGTCCAGTAACGAGGTCCAATCAGAATTGCATATCAAGCGCAGGATGTTTATAACCTTATGAGAAATATGACTGATAATCTCAATGTATACTTGTTAGATAAGGGCAAAATAATTTTCATTCATCAAAGGCCTTATCAAGACCTCACATTTGGGAAACAACAGTGAATGAAGAGAGGTATGTCCTGCTAACCATATGCTGCACTGTTGGCAGGCAATCAGTGTGCTTTGATTCTGTTTCCAGATTTTGCTGTTTTCTAAACCAAATTTGGCAGGACCATCAAATGTAAAATACTGGGTAGGAAGTTTATTGACACATCCCATGTAATGAAGTCTGCTAAGCCATTAATACTGCTAAGCATTTCCTTTCATTCTACATATATAGTTACCATTTGTCACTTATCACTGTATGTGTATATAACCAGTGGGAAATATGTGGATTCCCAGCAAAATGTGTGTTTTTTTCTGCAGTTAACTGTGGTGTTCTTTGCAACTGAAATAGTTGATAGCTGTGGTTGCTGAAGAAATAATGAGCCAACACACTGTGGTGTTGTTCAGTTAGCTGCAGTAAAATTTGCAAAATTCCATCAAATTTAGATGTATAGAAAAGAAGCAAAAGGACTCAAAATCTGCATCCTTCAATCCAAGGGAGAATGCTTTGGGAGGATTTTACATATTTACTTATTCTAGTCTGCATTGCTTTAATTTTACTATAGTTCTTTAATCCCAGTTTACCCACTACTATGGTCATATTAGAAATGTTGTTTCAATATTTTTCTGTACTGAATATTATTTTTCAAATTTGATACATTTTGTAAATTTAAGTTGTAAGCCACATTACGAAGGTACTGCCCCTGAAAAATGGGATCATATACTGTATCTATGAAATAATACAGCTTACCTATATAGGTTTCATTATATGTCACTACTAACATCAACAAAGGCCCTTCATCTGTTTTTATGTTCAGCTTGTACATTTTTCATCTCCTCCCGCCCCCCGCAATGTTTCATTGCTTGGCTATCTGAAGAAGGTGCTTCACTTTGGAAAAACAGGTTGCAAACCACAAAAAATGTTCTCTTTTATTTTGCGTGCTAGAATGAGGCACATTCATAATTTTTCGATATTTGTGAACTTAATTTCACCATGAAAATTGTCTGAGTTGCCATCTGTGGATAATTATTTGGGATAATTAAATAAAACGGAACAGCAAAGTTTTCCTCAAGGATCTATTTATAGGAGTTTTTTCTTTCTCTTTGAATTGAAATCCCTCTGTGCTATATCATGCCCTCTCCAAATCTCTTTTAAACATCCTATGATTATGAATTCTTAAATTAATTTTACCTCTTTAATACTAATTATTTGACCCTTTAGATCCTCTGGACATCTATCTATGTAAGCACTGAGGGCAAAATCCAGCGCTGTTTTTTCTGCTCATGAAATTGCTTCCATTAATACAACCAAGAGTGGAATCCTTCCCATTTCTCTTGTCTTCAGAATCTATTTTGGGTGATTAAGGAACCCTCTAAAGCAGATTTAAGGGGAGGACCCAGAGTTGCAGGGGAAAGTGATTGGAGGAGGAAGTTCCATCATGCAGTACTGGGTTCCACTTTAATTGATTCTAACATATAAAGTATCATCATGCAAGATGGATTTCAACTTAGAACACTAATTTTTTAAAAACTTACGTTTGTTTGTTTGTTTGTTTATTTCACAGTGCTGTGAAAGTGAAAAATCTTATTTGGGTTTTTCATTTTTATCACTGAAAGATTAAAATCCATCCTAACATAACGGATTATGTCTGCAGCAGATGTATGCATTTTTCTTTTTTTGGGAATATCCCAACCCTAGACCACATTTCAGCATTGGGATGTTTTGGTGAGAAAAAGGTGAAACTTATTGGAAATGTTCCATTGTTGGAATGACCAAGATGGACCTTGCTGATGTGAAGGTCATGACATGTTTTCCCATGACAGCAGTGCTGAATTGCAGTATCTTCTCCTTTAAAGAAGGTGCAGAAGAAATGGTTTGTGAGTAACTGATAACAGAATGGAAAGTCTAGTGGAGTTTTCATCTGATCTTTTCTTTTTTAAAAAAGCAAGCTATTACTTTTGCTGTCAGTATTAGTTCAGTTTAGTTTTTATTTGTGCCCTGCCTTTATTCTTACAGCTGAAGAACATCAAGCTCCCTCCTCCTATTTTCCTCACAACAAAAACTGGTCCAAGGTCACCCGGCCAGCTTTCATGTCTAAGGGAGGGCTAGAACACATGGTTTCCAGTTTCCAGTCCAGCACCTTAGCTGCTACATCAAACTGGCTCTCAATAATTTATATTATTAAATAAGAGGAAACAGATTTAAGATTGTGGAGTCCTTGGTGCTGTCCGAGCCTTGTTGTCTTCTTGCAGACGTTTCATTGCCAGGCTAGGCAACATCTTCAGTGCGAAGAGAGAGAGAGGGCCTTGCTCTCTGTTTATATATTGTCCAGCTTGTGTTGGTGGAGGTGTTGCTCTCTCCTTGGGAGTTCTTTGACTGGGCTGTTGTTTGCTGCTTGGTTGGTTGACTGAGTTAATAATTCTTTGATTAAGGTAATAATGTACTTTTTGATTGTCTGGTGTTAATCCTAGTGCTAATCTTTGCATATCTGGGTGTTTCTTGCTGGCGAGGAGGTGTTCTGGTCTTTTGGCTTTTCTATTGTCTCTTTTGAATGGTATATAAATGTTGTTTACCTCTATGTGTCTGTTAATGGCTGCTTTGGCTGAGTGCCAGGCTTCCAGGAATTCTCTAGCATTTTTGGATTTGGCTTGGTTTAGGATGCTCACAGTTTCCCAGCTGAAAGTGTAGTTGAGTCTGTCCATGTGTTGAGAGATTAAGGAGTTCTCATTGTGTCTTCTGACTGCTAGTTGGTGTTCATGGATGCGCTCTGCTAATCTTCTGCCTGTCTGTCCTACATAGTGGCTGTTACAGTCTTTGCATTGTATGTTATAGATAACTCCTGTTTTTTCGTCTTGGGCTATTGGGTCTTTTGGCTTGCTTAATATGTTTTGAAGAGTTTTAGTTGGTTTATGTGCTGCGGTGATGCCGTGTGGTTGTAACAGTCTGTTGGTGGTTTCTGAGATGTTTCTGATGTATGGCAGTGTTATCCTTTTCATAGTTTCTGTTGATCGGGTTGTAGTGGGTTGAGTGCTGAGGCACTTTTTGATAAAGTTGAGTGGAATTTAAGATTGTGTGTATGTGTGAAGAACCTTCTTCTAGATCCTTCTAGATCTGTGTTCCCTTACAACCACAGAGGAACAGTGACTTTGTAGTCAGCTGCACTGTGGCCATGGCTCAGCTTGTCTTCATTCTGGTTTGGTTTCAATCTGTACTGTGTGGGTGGCTAGCTGAGCTTGGCTGGCAGTGTGTTTTTGAAGGTGCTTTGAATTCCCAAGTAGCAATGGTTGTTTGATTGCTATTCTCATCTCTCCTAGCCCAGCAGGACTCTTAGAATATAGATTGGTGGGCCAGTGTGCTGGGGAAGAACAAAATGTTGGCAGTGCTTTCATGAAAACACTTCTATATGCTATCATTCTCTACTTCTGGCTTCCTGTTCTGTGCCAATACATGCATTTTAGTTGTAGCTGGAAAAGTCATCACCACTCTATGGCATAAAGTAAACAACAGAGCCACTTTATAATATGGCTACTTCCTAAAAAGCTATTATCATCTTTTTCACTATTACTTTGATGGAGGCAGTGCATTTGAATTTAGAAATACTTTTTGCTTGCTGATGATTTCATCTACAGATGCTGGTACATGCAGGGTAGCCACTTTCAACACATCTAAACAGAAGGCAGGGATAATAGACCTGTATTGCTGGGTGTGCCCAGGAAACGACATGTTAGCATGAGTACCCCTATGTACTTTGAAGCACCCCTTTGTACTATGTACTATGGGAAACCATCTAGGAGTAGCTAATACACATTTTCCCCTTTGAATCCAAAGTGCTGCACAACCCTAGTTATAATATAAGCAAATTAAAGCTCCTGGGAGGAAAGCCTAACTGGTCTTGAGCTCCAGTATTTGTCATTTGCTCCTGTCTCTCTGGGGCATTTGTGTCAGGGAAGAGAAGGCATTTTTGAGAAGTTGTTGGTTTTATTGACAAGTGTCTGTGCTGCAATTATGGCATTATAACTGTGCAGCAGCAAATCTTCCAAGTAGTGATGACACATGGAAACTGTAAGGCAAAATATACTGACAGTGAATTAAAAATAGTAAATGTCTTCCAAGTTACACTGACATAATTGGAAACACAAAGTCATTCACAGATTCATCTGGAATTTTACAGCCAACATCTTGAATGCAGTGATTTTTTGACAATTTGACTTTGATTATTTCTGACACACATAGGTGGACAAATGTCAGATCTTATTTTTACCTTGGAGCAGTTATATGATCTGGAGGGTATTAGCATCACCCCTTTGTCCTGGTCAATCAATTCCTGGACCAGATGCGATTGAAGGCCACCCATGACCTCTGTAGGGCTGGAACCATTTGAATGTCTGTCCCAGATGCCTTATGGATCAAGGATGGTTTCTAGAAGTCACTTGGGGAGTTCCCCAAGATCCTGATGGGCAAATCTGCTGAGGGCCTAGTTCATCATTGGCAACATGAGACAACAATGAAACAGGCCTTGGTGAACTTGTTCCTGAGCTCCCTGTCTGTAGCAGCTAATCCTGGAAGGCTCTTTGGTTGACTGAGGGCGTCTGGGAGATGAAGCAGCAAAAACAACACTTACAGCATTGGTGAAGAAAGGCAAAAAGTGAATCTACATAGATATGTGCCATGTTTGGGACTACTCTGTAGCAACAACAGAGACAAAGTGTTTTTGCTTTTCCTCCCTTACTGCATTGGCAGGTTGCCATCCAGTGGCCTTTTTAGGGAAGGTGACTAATTCTTTGCTGGGAAAGAGCTGTCTGCAAAAGCTCCCACTGGCTGCTGTGACTAGCTAGCACAACCCTTGGCCAATAAAGTCACTCAGATTTGCTTGAGTCTTGACTCCACATGGGCAGGGCCTAGGAAGGGGATTGGGGCATCGTTTTACCATGATACCTGGGATGTTTTTTCTTTCTTCTTTTGGTCTGTGACCTCTGATGGATAGTGTGCTCTCTAAAATGTGCTCTGCCATCTATTGGAAGGATCCTTGTCCTTCCTTGCTTCTTCAGGTAGTGGGGAGAGAGGGGAATGTTAATTCCCTGGATCTGGGAGAGTGTTAATGCCTCCTTAGAGGAAGGGAGGTTTGTTTATTTATTTCAATTTATATAGCTGCCCATCTCAAATATATGATTCCAGATAGCTCTCAGCAATTAAAAACAATATAAAAGCAATACAACCTCCCCCTTTAGTATAAAAACAATAGAAAACAAAATCATATTAAACCCAGACAACAACACAATCCATAGTCTCTGGCACCCTAGAGGAAGCTGTGGTGCAGCTCTTCCTTAAGAGGCCTGGATGCAGAGATGGTATCCTCATTTCTAAGCTTCCTTTTCGGGGAAAACATTGTTAAGACATTGGAGGGACCAATTATAGAGCACCCTAGAGGAAATGGATTGTCTGGACCCTCACTTTGGTTAGTACATGACCTTTGTTGGGACTTAGATGATGGGAGTGTACTATTGACCATAATATCCTTCTGAACATCTGTGGGGTTTGGGGATTGGAGGCACTGTTTTGTAGTGGCTCTACTCCTTCCTCAGTGGATGGGTCAGTTGGGGAGGGGGGAGGAGAGGTTTGTCTGGTGGCTGCTGCTTTGTAATAACAGAATGTTGCAAGTCTGATTGTGCTGTATCTCCCCTCCTTCTTATACTCCAGTGAATCAGACCGGTGTTTGCTCAAGGTACTTCCAAATATTATCTTGGTTCTTGCATATTTCTGTCAAGATCACCTCCCTTACTCTCTATACCTTGTCCCTACTCTTTAATATCTATATGAAGCTATTGGGAGAGATCATCCAACTGCTCAGTGTTTAATACTATCCCAGCCACCCCAAGCTGTACTGGAGATATTGTTGAAGTCTCATCCTGGTGCCTGGAGAGTCTGGATGAGAGAAACAGGTTAAAACTGAACCTACTAAGACTGAGCTACTGTGTGTCCATCAAGGTTCTCTGTCTGTTCCAGTAGTTTCTTTTGATGGAGAAGTACTAGTTTGGAGGTCCTCCTGGGTTTTTGGCTCCTTGGGGGGGGGGGGGCTTCAGTTGGTATGCCAGCTGTGGCCCTGAAGTGATCTGATTTTCTGCTGAGTTTCATATGTGCTTTAAATGTTGCTTCTTATAATGGGATTTAATGAGTAAACTGTAGTTAAAGCTAATGAAAAAAACCTGACAGAAAGAATATCTAGTTTTATTGGTAGAAGTCTCTGTCTTTAAAATCTTCTTAAGCCTTCTTTTCTCAGAATTAAGTCAATAAAACTGCAATATTGAAGTCTTTTTGTTGTTGTTGTTGTAATCACAAGAAATTTGTTGCTTCTTCCTATTGCACTTGACCACAAATGAAGTGTTACAAACTGAAACTATTTGAAGAACATTTAAAGAAATTCAAGAAGATTACTCTTCAGGTAATAATTTAATGTGCTGAAAATAGTTGGGTGTGTGTGTATACATACATACATACATACATAGACACACAAACATAGAGAGAGAGAGAGGTGTGTGTGTGTGTCACACAAACATACAGAGAGAGAGAGGTGTGTGTGTGTGTGTGTAATCCTGGGAATAATAGTGTTTGAATGGGAATTAAATTGATAGAAAGATGAAATAACTGTTTGTTAATGCTGGTGCTATTTTTTCTTCCTTGTGTATTGAGACTTAATTGTTAACAGTCTGAAGCTTGGGAATATTCTGTCTGGCAAGACATTCGGAATGTGAGAGAACGTCCTTCTTTCCTCCTTTGTAAATTAAGCTACTGCTTTTAAGTAGTAAGGATGATGGCCACAATTTTCATGAAAAAGCAGAAGTGCTGTATTTTGGCTATTGTTTACACTGAGTAACTTGCATTGTAGGTTTTTCATGTACTGGAAACTTGGTTCAGTTTACTTCTGTTAAATAGATCAGGCATATTAGCTTCTGTGCTTGTCTCAAAAGGCCACATGTTGGGGCATCATGTTCTCTAAAAGCAGTAGCTAATAAACATTTTCCAGCTTTCATACATTTGTTTAGAGAAGGTTGTAGGGAAAAGCATTTTACAGATTTTGTAATTTTGACAGAATTTTATTCTAAATTAATCTTGGAGGCGTCTTTCTGTATTACAGTGTGTGTGTGTCTCTGTGTGTATTTGAGAGAGTGTGTTCATCTTCTACTTCAGTTAGCTGACATCATCTCTACAGCTGCAGGATAACTAATGGTTTTTTGTAGCATCTTATCTTTTTCTTGCGCAGGAAATAAGTGTTCAAAGTTTAGGGGAAATGCTGACCCTTCTAGGAGTTCCCCATGGCAGAAAATCTCTAGAATTGTCCTGGATTTTACATCTTCCACACACCCCAGTCTTAGGCTGTTTCCAGGTGATTCATTCATTGTACACCTGCCCAGCTGCATCCATTAGTTTTCTAAAAGATCCTTTTTGTCCAAAGGGCAGACTGGACCCATTTTAGTTGTTGGTACCTGTGTATGCGTAAGTCTCTGTGTGATTCAGGGTGTTGCTTTACAAACAGGACACTGCAAACAAAAGCTCATCTGACTTGCTTTGCAAAATAGGTATAGAGCTGAATAGCTTAGTTTGTATTATTTGTCCAGGTGTTAACCATAACAACCTCCTTTGGATCCATTATGGTTTGGTGAGAAGTATTATTGTCCATTTTGTACTCTCTGCTCTGTACCAGAATTCTTTTTCTTCCCCACTCTTCCAATGTCTCAAGCTGCTGATGGTTTCATCAACAGTTTAACTTAACTTCCATATGTTTTCTCTGATGTGAAGGTTGCTTGATGGGTGCTTGGGGCAGAATATGGAGGAAAGTAATGGTGTTAGGTTACTGCAATTTAACAGGAGATTGGCTTAGCTGACACACTATAGTGAAGTCTTTTTGGGCTTATTAGGATTGCAGTGGCCTGTAATAGAAAACAAGTGTGGTAATCAATTTATAATTACGCAAAGTATTGGGCAGCAAGAATTGGATAGTGCATTCTGCAGAACACAACATTCTCAAGTTCATTGCAGATGTGCTAATATACTTCATTGCAAATAACATTTGGGGACATAAGGGACATTCCACTGAAACTTGAAAGTGAAAGAAAAAGAAAATTGCTAAGAGGTAATTTCTGTGTTCCATCCTGGGTTGTCTTTAAGTTAAAAATAGTTGCTTTCTTTGTGAAGAGATGAAATTTGTGTGGGCAATCTCTGTCAAAGTACAGCTGGGAAGTAAAAGAAAATTCAAGGCAAATTTTAGACAACCAGGAGTCTATAATCATAAGCTTAAGTATTCTGCATTCATTCTGCAACTTGACAAGAGTACAATGTAGATAATATTCAGAATCTGCAGAAATGGTATCTGATATGACCTTTGTGACATTATGCATCTTGCAGGTCACTAGGGATGGTTATCTGTTCCTTCTGCTTTAAGCAGTTTGCCAAAACCAGGTTCCTGGCACTCCATGGCAACATGCAAGGGTAAGTGGTATGGTTTGGTCTGCTGCTAAATTTCTGTGTGTGTTTGCCTACAAGCTGGTATAACTACATCTTAATGTTGACCAGTTCTGCTGGCTCAAAGGGGTATTGTATACAAATTTCAGGAAAGTAGTTAGTTAGCATTAAAATGTAATATGGTATGATGGCATATCCCATAGCATAGCTGACGGTATTAAGCAGCTTTGTCTTTATAAACTGAATGGTTAAACTTAGGACTACATCAAGTTTTCAAGCAAATTGCTCAGTGTTCTCTTTAAAACACCTACACCTTTATTTGGGACATACTGTATATTGATGAAGCAACCACACTACTCATGTTAAATAAAGAGTATACTAGGAGTTTCAGGACCATGAGGAAGTCTGAGAGGAGGAGGATAGATGCTTTTGAACTGTGGTATTGGAGGCAGATTCTGAGAGTGCCTTGGACTGCAAGAAGATCAAACCAGTCCATCCTCCAGGAAATAAAGCCAGACTGCTCACTTGAGGGAATGATATTAAAGGCAAAACTGAAATACTTTGGCCACATAATGAGAAGACAGGACACCCTGGAGAAGATGCTGATGCTAGGGAGAGTGGAAGGCAAAAGGAAGAGGGGCCGACCAAAGGCAAGATGGATGGATGATATTCTAGAGGTGATGGACTCGTCCCTGGGGGAGCTGGGGGTGTTGACGACCGACAGGAAGCTCTGGTGTGGGCTGGTCCATGAAATCACAAAGAGTCAGAAGTGACCAAATGAATAAACAACAAAAAGGAATTTCAGACAGTGTATATACTAGCCATCCCAAATCTGGCACTTGATATTCTGGACTATCCAATAGAAGAGAATATATATAGCTCAGGGTTGAACTGTGGGGTCCTTGGTGCTCTCTGAGCTTGGTTGGTTGCTTGCAGATGTTTCATTATGAGGTAACATCATCAGTGCTGGTGAGTGTGGGGTTTTCTCCCAGTTTATATACAGTAGCTTGTCCTGTCAGTGTTGGTGGGGGTGTGGTTTTCTCCCTGATTAGGGTATTGTTTTTTGCTTGATTGTTTGTCTGGTGTTAATCCCTGACTGTCTGGGTGTTGGCTGCTGAGAGTGTATGTTCTGGTCTTTTTGGTTTTCTTCTTAGTGTTTTTGGATTTGGCTTGGTTTAGGATGCTCCCAGTTTCCCAGTTGAAAGTATGGATGAGTCTGTCCGTATATTGTGAGATTAAGGAATTCTCATCATGTCTTCTGACTGCTACTTGGTGTTTGCGGATGCGCTCTGCTAGTCTTCTGCCTATCTGTCCTGCATAGTGGCTGTTACAGTCTTTGCACTGTATGTTGTAAATGACTCCTGTTTCTTTCTTCTTGGGCTATTGGGTCTTCGGGTTACTTAAGATGTTTTGGGGGGCTTTAGTTGGTTTGTGTGCTATGGTGATGCTCTGTGTTGTAATAGTCTGTTGGTTTTTTCTGAGATGTTTTTGATGTATGGCACTGCTATCCTTTTCATCGTTTGTGTTGGTTGTGCTGTAGTGGGTTGAGTGGTCAGGCACTTTTTGATAAAGTTGTGTGGGCAGTCTGTTTCCTTTTTCTGGTGCTCTGGGTTGCTGCGGTGCATTTGTACTCATCTAAATAATGTTCTTACACAGCTCCACTTGTGGGAGGTTAGGTTGTTACTTTGGTAATGGAGCACTTGGTTAGTGTGGGTCAGTCAGGGCTGCTACCACCACCACATTCCTTTCAATGTGTATTCCCCATTGTGTGCCTGTTTACTGTTGTGTAATTCTTTCCTCTCCAATCTCTCCACTCTGCAAATGGGGGGGGAGAAGAAAAAAATGGGTCAGGCACAGGAGAGGTTGCCTACAGATATTGCTTGTGTTTTTTCTTCCCCACTCCCCTCAGAGCGGAGAGATTGGAGAAGAAGGGATTATAAGAGAGTGAGCAGACACACAATGGGAATACATTGGGATGTTAGCATAGCATGCTTGAGGCTGTGAGCACCACCACATTCCTTTCTATGTGTATTCCCCATTGTGCGCCTGCTTACTCTGTTGTAATTCCTTCCTCTCCAATGAATATAAATACAAACATTAATTCCGTTCTTGCTAATTATCCCAGCCTGCCTGGGTGAGGATTCCACAGGGTGGGTGGGTGGGTGGGGGGGGGGGGTAGGGGGGAAAGGAAAGCACAGTTATGGTCACATGATTTCCTACTTAACGGCCATTTTGCTTAATGACAGAGCTGTGTGTCACAACTGTGGTTGCTAAACGAGGACTACCTGTACTAAATTTAATTGTATCTCTTTCTTCTGGGGCCGTAGAGAACCTTTAAAAGCTGCCATTTCTGTTTCATTGACAGCAGTTCTACAAATATCAGTTTGATTGGTTTAAAAAAGAGGAGGGATTAGTGATATTCTTTCCTTCATTCCTAGGTTAATGTGCAATTACTTATACTTGAATGGCAAGTGTAAGTAAAACCTTGAAATTCCTGTTTCACCTCCAGTTTCCTATGGGCTACACAGTGAAGATTAAGTGCCTCAAATTAAATCTAACTGCCAAGTAAGAGCATTCAGTGTGAAGCTAAGAGAAATTAGGCTTATTCAGTTCACTCTTGGCATGCCACTGTGAATTCCAAATTTATGATTAAAATCTGCATAACTTTCCAGCCATGGTTTGCCTCTCCTGTGCTGAAGTTCTCTTAACTAACGGTTATAGTTAAGATGCAGAAAGTTCACTTTTGTCCTCAGTCAAAAAAGTTTCTGTTCTAAAACTTTTCAACAAAAGTTGACATCTCCAGTGAACCTTGGTGTATATGTACTTTGTCAAGTACAGATGGTCTGAAGCATATCACATTCTGTGTTCCTTTGAGCTAGGTCTTCCACACTTAACAATACGGCACTAATGTGTATAGAAAATGAAAGGAAATTCTGTTTCTTCATAATGACATTTATTTGGGAAGATTTTAATCACAATGTGAACTTGAAAAAATAGTGATTGTTCAGCCGTTTTTCCCCCAAAGGGAGATCCCTAAGTTTGTCCATGAGTACACTGTCATGGATTGTTCTTGAAATCCTTTCACAGCCTGAGGTCAGTGGTTTCATTTGTAATCCAAGACTAAACATATCCATCTACTGATTATATGGCCTTTAGTCCGGAAAAGTTCAGACATAATTGTCATCTGGAATCACATGCATGTGCATTGCATACTATGTAAATTAAAGATACATATTCATCATATGATGTGGAAATATGGACAAAATCCTGTACCCTGAAAGACCATAAACAAAGCTCTGAAAAGTAGTGGTTTATTATAGAACTTAAACAAGTCAGAACATACATCAGAAGAATTATAGTACACATTATACTGAAGATATTACTAGATTAGGGGAATTAGAATCATGCCTAAAATGCACTAAACCTGAAAAATGCAGTAATGCAGCTAAATTCAGTGAAAATAACACTGGTATTTGAGATAAAGTTTGGCTAGAAAACTGTCTATAGCATTCTTAGTAACATTTCTTATCTGACTGCTTTTTGAAAACCAAAAGGTTATAGAAAAGAGAATAGCAAAGCCAAGGAATGTCAAGTTTTGGAAAAGAGATGAAAAAAAGAAAGCCTAGGAGTGACCTACAAGCAGAATGGAGAAGAACAAAGGGAAAGGAGTGAGAAGAAATATTTGATGCAAGCTTTAGAAAATTTTGCAAATGTTTTGTTCATGGTGAAAACTTAAGAAAAAGTCATAGAGGTTGATTTATTTATAGGCCAATTAGGAAAAAAAAGTAGGACTTGGTTCCAAAGTATACCTGTCCTTGTTTGCTAGTCTGGAACTAACAGAAGCTTCTGCTTATGAAGAAAAAGGAGAGTTGCTTATAAAGCAGCAAGCATGAAGATATCTCCTGAATTAGGGTTACCAGATGTCTGGCAAAAGGAGGACATGTCCCTAATTCATGTCCTTTTTGTCATATCCTTCGTCTAGCAGACACAGCTTTAAAATCAAATTTTGTCCAGCATTTTGAATGCTTTTTAATTTTTTAAAGTTTGGACTGTTTTCACAACAGTAGTCATAGAAATTTTTGTGAATTGTAACCTTGTACATTTTCTGTGTCTTTCCTTCCCACGTCCATTGACAGACTCGACAGCCTAGATTAACATTATTTGATTTATTTCCTGATTCTAGCAATCAGCTTCAATCCGGCCCTTCAAATCACTGTAGTATGAAGATCACATGACTCATCATGTATTTCTATGGTGAAATTTGAAAAGTGTATTGTTCTATATTATCGCTAGCATATGTTCTTGAAAATAAAGATTTGTTGGAAAAATATTGTGATTGAAAAACTGGTCTTTCTGATGTTGGAAAAAGTAACTCCGTATACACAAAGGACTACGTACATTTTTTTGCAGTTTTTCACTATAATGTTTGTTGCAGATGTCAGGAAAGATGAACAGTGTATCCTCCTTTGCCTGCTCAGATATCTAGTAACCCTGTCCTGAATGGAATTCTCTTCCTTTCTACATCCTGGAACTTTTATCCCTTCATGGGGATTTCATCCAAGACCTTCCTTCAATGGATTGCCCATTGTTGTTCAGGTATAAGTTGGAAAGAAGAAAAGGAGGAAATGGCTTTTGTTTCCTGGGCTAAGGGGAGGGGTAAAAATGATGCAATCTTCAGCATGTGATGCAACTTAACCCTAACCCTAATCAGTTTTTGAGAGACAGGAACTCTCAAAGATTACCATAAATGAAGAGCTTTACTGCGATGACCCAATTTGGCTATATCAGATTTTGATATAAAAGACTTGATTTTAGAATGACAGACTGTATCCCAGTTTCTCAATATGTGTTTTTTCAAATTCACATCAGAAAAGTAGGAGTCATGATCTATGGAACCTACCCTCCCAAAGTGTCTGGAAGTTTCAATTAGTGCAAAATGTAAAAGGCCAACTATTACCTGGTGTAAGATACAGGAATCAGATGATACCTATACAAAATATCTGAATTGATTGCCCATTTGCTTACACAGACCCTCATTTAAGATATTGGCATTGACCCTTAAACAATGTAATGTAATGTAAGGATGGATGACCAGGGTTAGTAACAAACAGTAACTCATGAAGAATTGGAGAGAGTCCATGTTCCTGATTTTATATAATTCATGATTGAATTCCTATAAATACACCCCACTTACTGAAAAGCCTTAACCCTTTTTCTTTTAATCCTCAACTGTTTAGTTGTTCCTTCTGTAACACCCTGGTATCCTTTTTATGGAGAAGTAAACTGATCTATATGCTATATTTGGTATATTAATTGTGGTGGCACTTTAGGCTTTGATAAATGCAAGAAGAAATTGACTAAGTTGTAATGATTAGAATCATGCTCAGCTTTATTTTTAATATTTATTTATTTATTTATTTCCATGCTGATATTTTCAGTGAGCTTTCCATTATCAGCTAACCTACATGCCATGCAATAACTTGGCTGACACTGAAAATGCCAACTTAGTGCCTCTTCCCCTTGTTATGTCATCAACTTTACTGTGTTCCTTTTTCTCCTACAACATCAGTTGCATTGAGCAAAGTGACATTACAGTAATTCACAATGACATGAATTAAGTTGTACTTGGTATTTCAGAAACGGGTGGGGGGAAGCTGTGCATAACTCAGCAGTAAATGTGTATATGTTCCAGTTTGGTTCTTTGACCTCAAGATACTCCATCCCCTTTCTTGGTAAACCTAATCAGTTTATAGTTGCTCCTTATGCAGTTATTGTTTTGTATTGCTTGCGCACTATCTTGGAAATTCAGAATTGTATTTTTGTAAAAGGTAGGTGGTATAGAATTAGAAAGAACGGATAAGTATGGATGGTTTGCACTTTTACCATTTGATTTTTAACACTACAGTTTCACTTTCTAAAGATTGGAGAGAAATGGATATATCTGATTGGATTGTAGCAATACATCGGGCTACAAGCATTTGTGGTATATAGACATTTTTCCTGCAAAGTTGCCTTGGTGATTAATTGGAACTAGGAGTTTTTATCAGCAACTTTTGCATCCCTGGATATTGGAGCCTCATAAACCAGACTGAGTTCTTTTTCACACACTAAGCAAGCTCTGACAGTTCATGGACATCAGAACCAATCAATGTGGATTTGCATGCAATCCTTATAGTATCATGTAAATGTGATAGCTTCTCTTTCCAGATTACTCTCCCTCTCTCTCTCCTGTCACATGGCGGAAGACAGCAGAGCAATTTGAAGTTTTTCACACCACTAATCTAGTGTGACAGTGTCAAATGTGTCCCTGAGCTTTCCTTTATGACTCCCAGTGCTTTGAATTAATGGCCATTACCTCTTTTCTTTATTGCTTGATGATTTCTTTCTTATCGTGCAGTAATTTGCACTTGGAACTTTGAGTGATGAAAAGAAATGATTGCAGGTGTCAGGTCCTTTCTGAAGGTGTTGGAGTTTCAGGTGTATACGGTTATGTACTTCATTTGTAGATATGTAACAATACCCATTCTGTCCTGATTGCTAACTGTGAGACATGTTACTTTTCCTATTAGTATCTATTTCTTTATCTATTAGGTCTTGAGAACCTAAAGAATGTTGGAACCCAGCTCTTCAAGATCCGTATTATTCATCAGAAAGGAAATAAAATGGACAAGGTTTAGAAAACAAGTATGAACTATTATTAGATTGCAAAAATGGGAAATGATAGTTTTTGCTTTTGGTGTGGAGATTGCTAATCTGCATCTAAAAGTGGAATTCAAATTAGCCATTCTTGTTGTAATGGGAACAGATTCCCTTTTAATGCCACCCTAATCTAGCATTGATTAATTTAGTAAATATGATAAATCTGAAAGTCTCTGAATTAAATTACAACTCACTCACCACTCTCTAATAGGTATACATTTTGAACCATGTGGATTTTAGGGTTCATAGCTTAAAGCAGTTGAAATAGGCACAGGCTAAAGACTTGTCAGTTGCACGCAGTTGCTTTTCCATTGCCACTTTACTTTCTCAGAGCTGTACATTATGCATCTCCAATCATATTTTATCAGAAAGCCTGTTATTTCCTGGTCAACACAGTCAGACTGACCGTATTTCTCTAGAAATGTGATCTTTTCTTTATGGAGAACATTACAGCGTTACACTTGTGCCTGATTTTTTCTCAGATGGTACTCGGAATCCATCAGGGATATTATGTCTACAGTAAGCTGTGATGATTGAATTGAGAAGGACATGATTGTGGAAGAGTTAGTACAATTTAGCTGTTGTGGCCTTCCCTAGAGTTAGCTATGAATAAATGCTGGTAGGACAAACTTGTTAGACTCTCCATCAGATTTCTCTAACCCAACACCTCTAAGGCACTTTGTACTTCAGGTCCCATCATCCACAGCCAGCATGGGAGTGGTTGAACCACAGCCATACAGTAGGAAGATGGGTGGCCTGAATTAGAAACTCCTGCTTAACTTGGTTTCATTTATTCAAGGCCAGGACATGAGGAACTGCAGTGCCCTGCTAAATCAGTCTTTGTCCCATCTCCTACTGCAAGAGTTTTCTAGTATGCCAACACACATGCTTATCCCTCAGATGCCCATGCAAATGGATTAGACAGCAGGCAGATGGTGCTGATTTCTTTCCCCCCAGGCAGACAAGATAAGCTCTATTGTCAGCTAAACTTTCCTAAAGATAGGGGAGTTTCTGCTCAGAGAACACAAACGTGCACATTTCTGAATGGTTCATTGATCTTGATACAGTCATGTCCTAGCCTTTCTGTATGAGTGTCAATATACTCTTGAGAATCCTCACTATTCTGCAACTTTGGAACAATAGCAGTAGGTTTTCCATGTTTTTAGAGGGGTGGATGGTAAAAAAAACCACATCCTTGTGCATAAAAACATTTGCTTTGTTCTCCAATTCCTTTCAGATATCACAGATGGTATCCAAATAGTTGAGTTTCTTTCCCAATTTGGAAATATTTCAGTAATTCCCATCAAGTTGGCATTGATTTATTGTTTTCCCCATCAAGAACAGTGCTCCAGAGGAACCTGAACAAAGATCATTTGCTGCTTGAGGCTAGAAGGAAAATTCTTAACCCACCTCAACTGTTGGTTCACAGATTAGAACACAGAAATACTGTACTAGAAGTTGGTCTGATAGCACAAATAATTAATGTTTGTAATTCGTGAATTACAACCATATTTCCATTGACTGTTCACATGCACATCAATATGCTTTATATATGATAATGTGAGCATTGGGCATAAATATACACATAAGACTGATGCATAGCACTGCCAGCTGTTAAGGAATCCCTAAAAACACTATTCACTCAAGCCTTCCCCTGAATCTGTTTTTGTTGTTCTATTCTTATCTTTTCTCTTTTTGCAATGAAATATAAATACTAGAGAGCCAGTTTGGTGTAGTGGTTAAGGCACTGGGCTAGAAACCAGGAGACGGTGAGTTCTAGTCATGCCTAAGGCATAAATCCCGCTGGGTGACCTTGGGCCAGTCACTCTCTCTTAGCTTGAGG
The DNA here is from genome assembly GCF_035149785.1 of Candoia aspera. Taxonomy (NCBI): domain Eukaryota; kingdom Metazoa; phylum Chordata; class Lepidosauria; order Squamata; family Candoiidae; genus Candoia; species Candoia aspera. The sequence goes on along the minus strand of NC_086153.1, from coordinate 250,104,547 downwards.
AAGGAGGCAATGGCAAACCACTTCCGAAAAACCTTGCCAAGAAAACTGCAGGGACTTGTCCAAGAAGTCTCCAAGAATCGGACATGATTGAATGGATTAAAAATAAAATAAATATAATGCTATGTGATTTTAGTATTTAAGTATTTAATTGTTGAATTTATTTGGTATTCTTTTACTAAGATTGAATTTTTCTTATTTTTTCCCATAGATGCTATAAGAGAGTTATTGTTCTAAAATGGAGCTAAAGTATTTTAAATATATTATGTAATATGCTTGGTTTGGGTGCTGGGATACTGAATATCAGTATGCTACCTTTACCTCTTAGCTGGTAGGATGCAAGATCCTAGAGCCTGCATAAAATGGCTTGAATATGTTTGGGGTAAAACTGGGCTTTGCTTGTGCTTGTGGCATACTAGCCAAAATAGTTCCCCAAAAGCACCATGTGAAAGCCTCTATGATCAACCCCATGATGGCCAGTGGAGGTCCATATTTATAGGTGCATCTGATAATGGCCATGGCATATGGAAGATATCAACTTGGAATAAGAGGAGTACATAATAAAGTGCATGGATTAACAAATGAAAGAAATAAAAATAGGTATCCTGTGTGTTTGTGAAAATGAGAAAAAGCAAAAGGACATCATAGAGCTGAATGGAAGTGCTTAATTGAATATTAGAAAGCAAAAAAAATTGAATTAATAGGTTGTGATGGTTGTGTGTGAATGCTGCTAATTAAAGAATCAGAGTTAAGTTTTGGGAAAAACATTCTGAATGAATGTAATACATGGGAAAATTATTCTACTGGATGGGGCATGAATGAGTAGGTGGGAACAAGAAGAAGGGATTGGGTCATTCAGAGAAATAAGAATATTGACAGTTTGAGTATCTGCTTAGAAAAGATCTAATATGTGGTTCAAGAGTAAGTCTATTCATACATGTACATGGCAAAGGAAGGAATAAAAAGGCATGATAGATTTTATGATTTATGATGAGAGACTGAAGGAATTAGAAGGACATAAGGGTGATGAGAAGTTCTGAGGACAGGACTATCAGTTGGTAGTATCAAGACTGGATTTTGAGAAAAAAATGAACATGGAAGAAAAGGAAATTGAAGAAATTAGAGTGAAAGAAGAATGACTGCAGGAAGAGAAAATGTGAGTTCTGTATAAAAAAGGTATCAAAAGAAAGATTAATCCCCCAGCAGAAGCTGATTAGGACAGAATAAAAAGAATTGTGTTAGAGTGCAACTGACATATGTGGAATTATGTTAATGGAAAGAATGAAAAAAGGACACTTAGTCTATAAGTCAGTTAAAGGAGGCTGCAGGTGAGAAAAATGCATATAAAACAATGATTTGTGAAAAAAATGGGGATGAGAGAAAGATACTATATAAAGAATATATAGAGAAAATCTAGTTACAGAGAAAGTAGTCAGAACAAGAAATGTTGAAGAGGCCAAGAGAATGCTGAATGATTTTGATGGAAATAAATACTGTAGTTTTGGAAATGTGAAAAGGAGCCTGCAACAGAGTGATTAGATTGAAGAATAAAAGCGATGAAATGATTTGGGATATGATTTGCTTATGGAGTGGCTGTGTGACTTATTTAACATGTTTTTGAAGACTACCTCTGTGCCTGACGGTTCTTGTTTCATTATACAATGGGAGACATAGTAATGGCACAACTACAGGTGGATTTATTTATTAAGTGGGCCTGGGAAGGTATTTGGCAGAATTTTGATTGAAAGGGTAGGAAAAATGACAATGAGTAACACTTGGAAAGTGCTTCATACATACACATGAAGAAAGGGTGAATGGGTTGAGAGGAATGGAAAGTCAAAGTGGTGGAAGCGTAGAATTAATGAGAACCTCAAAATGAAAATGGTGAGAAATTTAAAGAACAAAAAGCAGTGTATGAAGTGATATATGAACATAGCATCAGCAAGGATGGTGTGCAGGTAGAAACGTGTAAAACTCACTGATTCAGGAATAAAATGTTTTAAAGAATTCCAGAATATTCCATCCCCCCAGTTGACCATTTTGAGCCCCCTTCAGTTCACACAATTCCAAGGGAGGTTTAATAATTTCCAGAAGAAAATCCTTTGAACTGGAACAGTTTGCTATGTAGTTGTGGTAGTACATCCCCCCAACAGAATAGTGCTCTCTGGAACAGCATGTCTAGAAGACTGTTGAATCACTTCCAGAAACTACTAAACTTTCTCCAGAGCAGCATAATCTGGAGGGGGAACAGATTGTTCCCTAGTTCTCTGGAATGTTCTGTTCCCAAATCACTGAATTTTGCACATCCCTATTTGCAAGGATAGAATGATATGCAGAAATATAGTGATACTGATTTAGATTTTTCTCTTTCTGTCACATGCCATGTCTTCAATTCCTTTGTTTACTATTACATATTCTTTTTCTGTGCTTACCTTGAAAAGGAATAATGCGAGTAGTGTAGAATACTGTGGTTTTCAGGTGTTCTCCAAGCATTTCCTCATAAGAAGGCTCAGCTTAATAAATCTGTCAATTTTTGCAGGGACTACAGAGTCCAGTCAGTCAGGATTCTTATTTCCTAATTTAATGATTCAACTTATGAGGAGAGAGGGCTGAAGAGCTTCTGATTTTCTAGGAGTCAGTTGAAATCCTGACAAACAGAATATGTATTGGAGTTTTTTGTCAATGTAATCTCTCTCTTCCTGAAGGCCTTTCTTTTTTTTTTAAATTAACTTCTTGCTTTAATCTTTTATTTGTGAATAAATGGATGTGTATAAATATGTATATATACTCACATTCATGTTTGACGCTGTTGACATTTTGTAACATGACATTTAACTCCCATGAATGCAACAGGGAGGAAATTTAAGATGGCAGTGCCTTTGTGTGGCAAACATTGAACTATTATATATCTGTGTGTCCTTTTCTTCATCACAAAGGAGTTGTAAGCGATATGTATCACCCAACAATGCACACACATGCACATTTACAACATTTTGCATGGGAATTATTATTGAGTGTTATTCCTAAACCTTAATTTTGGTTGACTTGCTTTGAAAAATAAGCTACATTATAGTATATTACTTTAATATTATAGTATATTACTTTGAACAAAAGGAAGATATAATTGTCTGTTTCCAGACTCCATTGTCCGCTGTTGATAAGCAGCAAATAATGGCAGATGGAGAGACAAAGGAATCCTTTCTTTGTTTCTAAAGTGTTATTAATCAGCATGTCAGGGAGAAACAGGAAAGGATTCTTGGATGCAAGTTGGGGTGTTGGAGCTTAGAGGCATGAAGAGGACGTTCTGTAGAGCAGTGGAAGTCCACATGCATGCCGTTTGTTGTCCTTCTGTTTCTTCTTCTTAATTTGTCCCAAGGCCAACTTCAGAATGTGAGATAATTTTGTAGAGACAGAAATTACAAGTCCCACTTATATGAATAGGCAGATACTTGTGATGCTTTTGTATTTTTTTGTATCAGATGTAGATTAAAAGTGAGAAAGACTAGCAAGGAGGCTAGTGATTGGGGAAATTCTTGGGTTATCTTCAGGAATGGCTGGAAACACCACCCACTTTGCTTTGTGCTCCTGTCTAGACATTGTAAATGACCCTTCGGTATGAGACAAAGGGACCCCCTCCCCCCAATCTTTGGTGAGTATTTCTGCCATGGATGCCATGCTAACTTTTGAAGTTGGAGATGCAACAAGATGACATCTGTATAATATCCTCTTTAAGAACAATGTATTTTTAATAACTGGTATAAACAGAATATACTGTTGTTCATTCCAAAGCTTTTGTAGGCTACAGGAAAGCAGAGATAATGCTGGTTTTGTAATAAATGCTTGGAATTATCTTGCTACTATATCTGAGGTCTCCAAATGAAATAAAGAAGTATGTATGTATTTGCATTGTAACCATATCTTTTTTTTTCTGGGCAAAGCCCAGCACTTGAAGTCTGCTAAACCTACTGTTGGGTGGTTTTTTTGCTGAATATGATTCATCAGGTAGGTGAAAATAAACATTTCAAGTAATACTTTGATTGCTGGCTCTAGAGTCCAAATCAAAGCTCTTAAATGTTTCTTTAACTTGAAGCATACAAGTTGTCATAGCAACTTCAGCAGGATGCTTATATGCTCAGAGGGATGAGAATATGCTCAATTATTTTAAAGAACATCCTGTTTAGGGTCATGTAGAAGTGATTGCACGCGGTGCTTTTTATCCAAGGCAGTGTTTCTCAAAGTTTCTACCATTAATGAACTTGTTTTATATACATTTGGATCAAGTTATATATTCTCTTCTGTTTTGCTGAACTGTTGTCTTCTACTGAAGGTACACTTACACGTGTAGGGCTTAGGGAGAATGTCTGTGACCTCTGAATGATGTCCTCAAAAATCACAGAACCTTCAGGGTGTGCATATAATCTGATGAAATTGCCATTAGAATAGCCTTTTTTCATGTACAAAAAGTTCATGCATTATGCTTAGCATAATATGGTTTGTGGTATGAATGTTGTCACTATGCTATATAGGCAATGGTTAATGGTTGAATGTAGTGTAGAAATTCATCTAGTTATGGTTTATTCAGTAAACCATAGCTTAGGGCAGCCTTTCTCAACCTTTTGACCCTGGAGGAACCCTTGAAATATTTTTCAGGCCTTGGGGAACCCCTGCACATTCAGGCTCAATATAGACCAGAAGTTACAAAATTATTATATTTGTTTCATGTGTAGGCCTATACAATATATATGTATTAACAGTGTTCTTAAACTTAAAATAAAGAATTAAACTTACCTCTTTAATGTGACGTTGCCTGAATTTGAAATACTTTTTAAAATAAATCATGCTCCCCCAGGGAACCCCTGCTGACCTCTCGCAGAACCCTAGGGTTCCACGGAAACTCTGGCTTAGGGTGATACATGAATTCAATCCCAGTAACTTTGATAACTGAATTTTCAAGTATCTGACAGCTGTCTCCTAAAGTTAGAGGTGAATAAAGACTACCTAGCCATTGTGTCAAATCTTTAACACACTTTCCCAACCTAATTTTTTTTCCGTACTTCAGCCTTTCTCAGTCTGGATGCTGTCCTGATATGTAGACTTCAGGTCCAGCTAGCTAGCTGTTGCTATGAATTCTGGAATAAATTCTTATTTGGTGAGCAGGTGGCTGGGCTGGAGAAGGCTGCAGTACCTGATCATCATCTGCTCACATGCCTTCTCATGTGGTTTGCAATAAAATAGTCACAATATTAGTTTACTTGTTGGTTTGTTTTATCTCATGTGCTGGATTAGTGGAAGAAATTCTCAGGCAGACACTAGAAAAGCACATATTGTGAAAACATGATCTTGTTGTCTTTATCCCACCAGACTGCTGTTTTAGAGGCTATGTAATTGTCTCTGAATCCCAAAAAGTATAAAAGAGCCAAAACGATATGTTTCATTGACACTAAATCAATGAAGTGATAACTTTATTGAACTCTACAAATGGAACGTCTTGTTCTTTTAGCTGCATAGAATGCTAGTAGCATGAAAGATAGTTACATTTGATATGCATATATAAACTGCAGTTGACTAAAGATAACTAAAAATTGATTTTCTGATTGTGGCATATTCCCAATACATAATGCATGTGACATGCAAGTAGGAAATACAGAATATCTATTTGAATACCAAATGCTTTGGGAAGGCTTCCTGGAAACGTTTGGAATAGTTTGAGAAGACGAAGGGAGTTCAGCATTCCCCCCCTCCCCAATATTATTTAACATCTACATGAAACCACAAAGTCTGGGTGAAGCTGGAGATGTTGCTGAAGTCCTGAACCAGTGTCTGAGGCTGTAAGGATCTGGATGGGACAAAACAAGCTCAGATGAAGTCCTTCTGAGACAGGTTTGCTAGCTGTCAATAGGCATTGCAATGATCTTGGAACATCTGTTCCAATAGTTACTCTGGATGGGGTTATTTTCCCCCCAAGGGAGCTGGTTCATGACTTGGGAGTTTTTCTGGATTCACAGCCCCTGCTTAAATAGTCATGGAAGCTGTGGCCAAGGGAGCCTTACCCAATTTTGGTTGCTGCACTAGTTATGACCCTCCCTGGAGCAACATGCTCTGGTGGTAGTAACTTGTGCCCTGATCACCACCTGCCTAGATGGTGGCACTGTGATCAACATGGGGCTCCATCTGGAAACAACCTAGAAACTACAGCTGGTATAGAATGCAGTAGCTTCTGACAGTTGTAATAATTAGAATCATGCTCAGCTTTACTAATCCTGCTCTCACTTGACCTGTCAAGTGAGAGTGGCTGCATTGGTTGCCAGTAGGCTTCTGGGCCCAGTTCAAAGTACTATGTATCAGCTTTAGGGCACTTGACATCACCACATTGGGATATACCAAGCAATGATTTGCCAAAATCAAATCTGCTTATCCAGTTTAGTCATTTAGAGAGAACAGTTGTGGGGCCCTTCCTCGCAAGACTCATGGGGTGTAGGCCAGAAGATAGGCCTTTTCAGTGGTGGCTCTCACTTTATGGAACAGCTGCCCTCAGAAGCACAGACGACCTCTAATCTACCAATGTTTTGAAAATAGGCCAATGGGTATTTAACCCTTAAGTTAAATGAATGGTGCCTTTGACATACTACTTTATTACTGTTGATTTCTATTCTCTATATCTATATTTAAATCTATATATATCTCAGTGTCTTAAAAAAAACAAACTTTGTTGTACCCTGCCCAGAGTCCATTGGGACTGGAGTGGGCAATGAATAAACAAATAAAACTATATTTACAACTTCCTTCACATGCAATTATCCATCATTAATCTTCCCCTATATTGCATTGCTGTTTAGATACTGGGGTTATGTCTGTATAGAGGAACCAGTACAGCATACATAGACCTCAGGTTATACTTTGCAGAAGAAGTAGTGTTTACAGAGTAGGATCTGAAGTACACAGGTGGAGGAGCAGGGTGACTGGCAGGGTCCCTCTATTCCCTTTTGATAGCTGTGAATATTGTGAGAAGAAACAACCAGACAATGAGAGGCTACCTTTCTATAGTCTTAAGTGTTTAGAAAGAAATACAGAAACACTACTTGATGATTTTCTTATCCATAAATAAGTATTACCACAATATATACATTTGGGAAAAGAAGCATTTTTAGATCCCTGATCAAAACAGAGTTAGCTAGGCCTAAGTTCATGTGAAGCTAGTGGAGCAAATTATAGGTAACTAACTAATTAACTAACTAACTAACTAACCTTTAATTGCAATGGGATTCATATGCGCTCCATTTTATTTGAATTGAGGGGCCGACAGTACTGTAGCTGAGAGTGCAAAGCTATGTGGTATTCCCTAAACAAAACTAATTTTGTTTCTTGATCTTTAAAAAGTGGAACTTCAGAATTCCCACCTGCAGGATACCAGTAATAAAGGATTGATTTGCACAGGCTCTTTAGTTGGTATTGCATGATCATGGGAAAGACACAGCTGCTTTAAAGTATTGCAAACAGGTGCCAATTTGTGCACACTTGGAAGCACCTTCTGGAGATTGAATCTGAAGGGCTGTACATCCCCCCGAGTGGTACCAGGCCCTGTCACTATCACATATACCATCCTATAGAAAGAAACTCAATTTGTGAGCATTTGAAAAACAAAGGCTTTTGAGTAATGCACCCCAAAGTTTTGAAATTCCCACTGAAATAGCAGCTTAGCTCATTGGTATACTTTAAATGCAGCAGGCAACCATTCCTTTTCTGCTTCCTTTCTGTTATTATGAGGAGGGTTCCAGTTGTGAAGATCAGTGACAAGATGGAAAGGAGAAGTGGAATTGCCTTATTTTGCTCTGTACCTGGGTATTTAAAGTATACAAATGTTTAAATTATACCTTGCTTTTCTGCCAAAAATAGCATACAAGGGAGTGAACAAGAATAAAACACGGATTAAAAATAGAATTTTATTTATTGACATCTTCTCACTGTTCTCTAGCAATGTATGATGTTCAAGGTAGCATATGTAACAAATAAAAACAGTTGTGATTGACAGTAGATGGGAAATATAAAGGGAGTTAGACAAAATTCCTTTGGCAGGGAAAGCTAGGAGTAACCAGTGAAAAGGTCCTCTCCCATGACCTAACCAAGTATGTTTCTATTGATGGTGGGCCTCTTCCAAGAAACTTAATTCTCATGACAAGCTCATATTTGGGAACACCAAAGGAGACTTGTATAATGTGGTCCCAAGGGCTTTTTAAGTCAGAACCAGCATTTTGAATTGTAGTTGTTGAAGCTGTGTCTAACAAGAAACTTATGTGCTGCCTATAACAGTGTGGTTAATGATCCAACTGCAGCATGCTGGAGCAGCTGACACTTCCACATGTTTTTTGCAAGCAGTCCCACATAGAACATATTATAGTAGTCCAAAGGAGTGATAACTAAGGCATGTGTTACCATGTTCTTATCAAAGATACCAAGGAAATGGGCACAAAGTTGAATTCTAGCTTTAACTGTGCAAACATATTGCTAGCCACTACCAAAACCTGAAAATTCAGGTTCAGGACTTAAACCAAAAATGTGTGAATGAGTCTTTGGGGAGAGTAAAGCTAGTCCCATCCAGCAAAGATTCAATCCCATTTCCCTGCATTCATTTGATCAGATGCACTTTTGTATTTTCTGGATTAAGTTTCAATTTATTGCCCCCATTTAGATATCAGACATTGGGTTAGAACTTACGTGGATTTAGAGTTCAGTGAGAGAAGCATTCTTGTGGGAATGAATTCCAAAGCCTTAGACAGGCTTTGCTTGTGGTTTCATGTGTATGTAAATAGTATGGGGCAGGGGAAGTGAAACCCTGAAAGTCAGTGGCTATATGTCAAGTATGAGTCCACCAGTACACTTTCTGAAATTATCTCCCTGTGGTGGACCAGATCCATCCTTGGTCTTCTAATCCCAAATTAGATGATGCAGGATATCATCTAATGTTTCTGAAAGTTGCCAGGAAAACCAACAGAATAATGTTGCTTCTGTTCATTTCCCACTATAGGTTGTCTATGAAAATGCTCCAAATTAGGCTTCATGATAAACTGAAATGAAGACAGAGAATTCATCTGACCCAGAAACCCTTACAGCTGGGATGCTTCTACCTGTTCCAGCGACTTGCTCAGAAATGGAATATCAGCTGGAAATTATACAATAAATTGGAGTTTGGGTTATAAGCATAATTGAGCTATCCAACTCAGCTTAAATTTCCAAAGCACAAAACAGTTTCTTCAAAATAATCTCCCTGGGCTAATACAGGGTGATAAAAGCTTTTAGCAACATGCTGTGATTATTTGAAAGTGAAATACCCTGGACTTCTTCAGCAGGCAGTTCCAATACACAAAGTAATAAACCCCAACAGTTTTGCCTGGTAGAGCAGATCAAGTTGTTTAGTGTGTTCCTTTTACAAACTGGGGTGGGGGGAGATGATTATAGCCTTCCTGGCAGATCCCTTCTTCTAAGCATTTCCCAATAAACCATACTTGTGATGAGAGGCGGTTTGGTAGAAACTGGGAGACCATGAGTCCTAAGTCCTGCCTTAGACATGAAACCAGCTGGGAGACCGTGGGCAGACCTATCAGCCTTAGGAAGAAAGCAGTGGCAAATCACTTCCAGAAATGAAGAAAAAATTGCAGGTGGTTGCCTGGAGGCAACACTGTCTCAAAGGCGTGCACGCGTACACACATGCACAAAAGCACCTTGTGACAGACAAGGAACTTCCTGCCCAAAGTACAGAAATGCAGAACTTAAGAAGCCTTTGCCAAACCTGAAACACAAGAGATAGCTGGGTAATCATGCAGGCTTGCATGAGGGAAAGGTTTAAGGAAAGATTCCCTTGTTAAACCAATGAAGCCAGATCTGCAGGTATAAAAAGGAGTTAATTGGGAAACAAGGGAAGGCATACCATAGCATTTCAGATAAAACCAATACCCTCAAATGTAAGCAAAGTAATTACTATTACTCACTTGCCTGAGTTTTGGGGGTTCATCATATTCACAGAGCATTGCAGAGAGATCGTTTGGAGAGGATTCACCTGTGTCTTCTGCTTGGATGTTAGTAAGCAACCTTTCCTTTATTGTTTTCTTCTGACCTAATCCTCAGATTTATAGAATGAGAGGATAAATCAGCTTCTTTGGAGAGACTAACTGTTGCCTTGCCTAATTAAGGACAGTGCACCATCTCTGATGTCCTAAGTCAAGCCAGAACATCAAAAAAGTGTCTGTTGGCCAAAACCACTTTCCCAACATCTCCTGATGAAATTAGAAAGGTACAGTCTGGTTTTTCACCAGACTGAAGATGCTTTTGATGATGGTGGGGAAACAAAAGGTGAATTCCTTTTGTCTTCGCTTCTCAGCAGGAGGTTGGTTGATCAGATATTTTAGGGGGCACAGGATTTTGTCACAGTATCTCTGTTGTGCCATCTAGACATGTCCTGGAGGTACCTTTTTATAAGTATTTCCAATGTGGTAATAACTACCCTCCTTGTGCTTGCTGCATCTTGTATCTGTACTGAGAGAATCAAATGTGAATGGTGGAGACTGCGGAGCCAAGTCATCCGTAAGATTTCTCTGCCAGTAGGCAAGAGGAAACAACAGGTTAAAAAATAATGTTCAGATGGAAGTTTTCACAGTACTAATACAGAGGGTGGAAATGGCAACAAGTGGTAGGCTAATATATAAAGAGATGCTATTGGGATTTGAGAGCCCCTGGGAAGGGTTTAAAGCCTTATGCATGGCTCTCTGCTTCGATTAAAGTTGGTGAGATGGAAATTGGGAGTCAGCAGCAGCTCACAGAATGAGGTTTTTATTAGTGACTTCAGCTGGAAGTTGGAGTAAATTGCATCACATTATCTTTTCCTTTGCTTTCTTGTCAGTCGTAGTGCTTCTTCAGTGCATATTGAGCATACGGCTCTGCTAAAATATAACTAAAAATGCAGCAGGGATCTTGTTTTTGACAGACCTTTTCCCCCTTTGGTCAATTATATATTCATAATTTATTTAATTGCTTCATTCCATTAATGTCAACCTTCAAAATCTCTTGTTTGAGATTTCACTACAATACTTCTCTTCTGTCATCTTATTTTGCTCCAAATAACTTTCCTGGCTGAGCAACACATTAAGATTGCCTTGTGGCTTATAGTGTACAGCAGGAATACAGATGATAATAGGGGAACTCCAGCAGGGTTGGGTGGAGTATTGTGGTTCAGTGTACGGGTAGTTCAGTCTTTATGGTGGCTGGCTGAAGAAGAAGATTTATTCAGATCTCTTCCACCTTCCTTTCTTTTAATAATAATTTTACTAAGTTTAAAGCAAAGATAAAAGCTACAGGAAAACAAAAAGCTACAAAGAAAAAAAGAAAAAAACCTAAAAATGTATAGAAACACAAGAGAAAATTTTTCAAAGTTACAAAAAGAGGTGACTTCCAACTTTTAGCAGCAAGAATATACAAAATTTTTCCATAATCAATCCCTTACTCTATATTAAACCAAAGTCACATTATTTCTATACATCATTCCATTGGCATATGATAGAAATCCCTCCCCTTATATTAAAAAAGAAAAAAAATTATATAAACCTCCTAATCAAATTCCCCCCCAAAGATAACGTTTAGTTAATTATTTCCTTCCTACTACTATACATTCCTGTCTACTATAATAAAGATCAAACTAAAAAACACATAAATTGTCTGCCATTGTACTTGATAATACAACAATTTTAATAATCTTATTCATATTAAACCCAAAACCATCCAGATAAACATTTATTGTTTTTTTTATTATACCTTAGTAATCTTAATCCAAATAATTAAAGATAAATGAAATCAGCCAGACCCTAAAAGCAATCCAGGTAAATATTCTTAAACCCTTATCCCTCTTTAAAATAAATCAGAGCATTTACATATCCCCACAATGCACACAGAGCTTTTTTCTTAAAAAGATTGAACAGCCCAACTGCCCCCCTCAAAAACTCCAACTTCTCTTCAGGAGACCTCCCATACATAATAACCCCTTTTCCTTGGCGTTCCATCAGAAGATCAGTTTCACTTATGGCTTGCAACTTGATCTCTTCCTTGAATTTCTCCAACTCGACTATCTGATCTTCATCCAGCATTTCAACAGAAGTCCCAATCTCACTCTTAGAAGAGACATTTCTGTGCTGTTAAATTTCTCAGCTTCATCCACAACATCCTCAACCAGATGACACATTTTAGACTTTATATTTTCTACAATATCCTGAATGCTTTGCATAAAAACTTAGTAAGAACCAGAAAGAATCTGTTTAAAATCTCGATGGAAGTCAGAGAAATCTGTTTAAAATCCTCCATGTCTCACGCAGTAGATTATGGCACCCCCAGGAGCTTAACCAGCAAAAGCCGAAGATACGAAAGAATTCCGAAATGTGTTTACACAAGTGAAAGTGAGATATGCAGACAGTTCCCCAAGGAAAGCAGAAACAGAAAAACACTCTTGTGCTTCAGGGAAAACCTGCCTGAGCCCGACAATACTGCCACATTATCAGTTCTGCCCGCTGAGTCTGTGGGCAAAGCTGTTCAGTCCACCATGTCCCCACCGGAAGTCCATTCAGATCTCTTCTACCTGATCGTTGGTTGGATTTTGAACAACATTTATATTGCATCTTTTAAAATCCTTGCAGGAGTACCTGCTAATACCTTAGAGCTTAATACCATCAGCTAACAGCAGAAGAGGGAGAAGCCAAGATCAGGCCATTCTTTCTAGAGGTGGATGGGCTCTCCTTTGTTTGGGTCATTTTTTCCCCAACCGCTGTCCTCCATTCAGACTACAGCTGCCTCCCTTTACCCTTACATTGCCACCATTGCTACTACAAAGGAGAGGAGGAAGAAAATAAGGAGCATGTAGGTTGGCTAGTTGCTGGCTAGTGCTGGATATGATTGTGGAAGTGGTAGGAGATGCCTAGAAACTCTCCTGAACATTTGTGTGTTCAGCACTGAGAAGGAGTTCAGGCACTAGAAGACTTTCCATTTCACGATGGAGCCTACGAATCATCAGGCTGTAACAGCAAACTGTTCTCAGACAGTCTTAATTGTTTTGCATTATTTTTGCTCTCACTAAAAAGACCCTATGGCAGCTTGGAAATCCACTTCTCCATGTTTCCATCCAGAATCCCCCCACTCCAATGCTGTTTTATGCATTTTTTCTATAATTTTCTGTTGGATTTTTAATGATTTGTACGTATTAGTGATGGTATTCATTTTCTATAGCTTACCAATGAGCTACTGTTAGGGGATTTGAGAAGTCTGGGGTAGGAAACAATCGTACGCTTCATATTCTTCTTCTCCATAGCAAAATTAACGTACACTAGCATTTGATCTGACATAAGCACTTTTCCTGCCCATTGGGATTCCATGAGGCTTTTGCTGAGTGTTGGTAAGCAAGCCATGAGGGTAGGAAGAACTGCCAATGGGCAAAGTATGATGATTCTTACTCCTTTGACCTGGCAGAAATCCCAGGGTAGAAGTCATCAATAGCCTCTAGCGGCAGAATTTTAGCAGATATCTGCTAAGCAAACATGCTCCCTATTTGATGAAAAATAGTATATATTGCTAACTTCATAGCATGGTACCATCCCACAAATTGAAATGCCCACTGTTTGGGAACACTGCGGGCTGAGTTGAATAGGCTTGACATATGCATTAATACTGGAAATGCTGAATTGTGTACTGTGTAATAGCCCAATGTCCTTGTATTTTATGTGGCTGGCATATTTAAAGCTGGCAGATGACTCATTACAATTGCTTCTGTAGAATAAGGTAGAGGAAATAAACCTTTATTTAAATACATACTTTTTTCTTTTGAACAGCAGTAATTCTTAATATAATTTGTAACTGTGTGTATATGAAACATATAATTAAATAGTCATATTCCTCTTACTTTCCTCTTCTGGCTTTATGCTATGAAGGTGTTCTAGATAAACCCCTAAGCAATATTCTGTCCTCCTGTGTTTTGTTCTACTATGTGCCAGATAAACTATCCTTTCTATTAACAGGCTCTTGTACATAGTTAGGAATGGCTACATCAGTCTATTTCTGGTTGTTTTATTCCCCAATCATATAAGAATCTCTTCCATCTATTTCCATCTTAAGAAGCATTTCAATATTCCTTTAAAGATAGTCTTTTAAATATCTCTGTCTAAACATTTTCTTCTTAATACACATTTTACAAGCATTTTCCCTAGAAATATGCAGCTTTTATATTTTAAAAAATTTAATTCAATAAATATACAAAAACGATATAGTTGCTTTGGTCTCTAATTATATGAGTATAATGTAATGATACAGTTCCTTTAATCTTTAATCTATAAACAAACAAAAAGACCTCCATGTATTAAAGTGCCAAATGGTTCTAAAATGTTATAATCCTACACTGACATTCAGCCAGCTTTGTTAGTACCATTAATGGGATTTGAAATTAGCCCAAGAATTGCTTGCCAGATCAGTTGCATTTGCTGGAACATAACATGGTATTATTAAGTTTAATGGTATTATTTTCCTTCTTCCTGGAACTGCTCATGATTAAGAGCACTTTGTTTTTTAAAGGAGATGCTTTTCATACTAATGCCCTTTGAAATTGGATGGCAAGAGAAAAGTAATGGTTGAGGGTTGAGATAAATAGAACTTTTGAATGTGTCCATGGAGCTCAAGATTTGTAACTGACTGAAAAAGAAGTCATTACCCAAGCTGTTTACTGCAGTTGATCTGCTGCTAACAAAGCAAAATACTGTGCATTGATACCTTTTCATAGAAAATATGGGTGGTGACTTAGAAGGTTCTCTCCATTAATACTAAGCAACATAAAATGAAGGTGCAGTGGGATAGACACACCCAAAGAAAATCAAGTAAATAATGAAAATTGAGTGAGCACCGAATGCACACACAATAGTGTTATATCAGAGTACCCTCCTAATGTTTTGGGTCCACTTCTGTCAATCCATCAGAGAATTTTGGGAGGGAGGGTGGTCAGTAATCCAAAATATCTGGGGGCACTCAGTTTTCTTGCACCGTATGTTTAAGTTCCTCCAGGCTTGAGATAAGCTTGATATTGCAGTGGGTGCTGTGGATTGGGGAAACGTTCAGCCATACAGTTCAGATTTCTCACAATATTCCCATACTTGCATCTGGAACTGGTTTTGCCACTGGGCTACCTGTGTAGAAGATGGAAGATAAATGTTCTTCCTGGCCACAGATGTGAGTTGTAAGGACAAAAATGGTTTTCAGAAGTTTAGATTAAAGAAGACTAAGAAAGACAGAGCTGGGGATGGATGAAGCTAAATGGAGTCAGATTTCATCTTTATTGATGAAGGAAGAAGAGACCATCAACTCCATTTTTCAACAATAGTCAGTTCTTTACTATCAGAAAGCTTCTTCTGTTTCTCAACACAGATATCACTCAGCATTCCCAGCTGATATGAGCATGAACCTTAATGGAGCAGATAAGTGAAATGTGGATAGATGAGACAATGATAAGTTTTGGTAGGACTGCACTGGCAGGGTAGATGGAGTGGGCTGGTGGGGGAGATACCTTATTTTTGGAGGCAGTGATTTCATGTGATCTTAATATATAAGAGAATAATATTTTGGCAGTATATGCTGTGTGTATGCTCAGACTCATAACCAGCTATTTAACCTCTTTGATGACTTTTATATAGTCTCATTTTATTGATGGGTCCCACAGTAGAGGGATTTTTGGTTATATAAATTTTAAAAATGTTAAAAAACCATGCCCAAGCTTGAACTAGCATATGTTCAGAATGTGTTCAGAAGACTTAGTGCTAATAATGAACATTTTTAGTTTAATGTTTCCAGAACTATTGCCCTTGGAGTATAGGTATAGGGAGATATACCCTGCTGAGTTTCATGTGTGGTACTAGCCATGAACCTGGGGCCAGGGCAGGGGTTTAACTATTGTCATCTGAGAGACCTTGATGGTTTCCAGGGGCACAGCTCCACAGATAACCAGTTGTGAGATCCTATTTGTATAGGGATCACAGGGGCTGGCCTCTTCGTATACCAGCCTCCTCACTGCACAGCAGTCTCTCTATCTGAATGGCTTGAATCCATGGCCAACTTTATGGTAAAGTTCCCAGGCTTATGGTTATGAGGAACTTTAATCTGCCATTACTGCCAGCTCAGGAATTCATGGTCACCATGGACCTGACTCAAGTTATCACTGGCCTGAATCATAGTGTGTCTGTGTGTGACACATTAAACCTGGCTTTTATCTTGATGCAAGGGCGATATGATCTGGAATTGGGGGATTTTACCATTGGTCATGGACAAACCACTCGCTATTGACCGCGGAGTCCTCAAGGCTCTACTTTTCCCCACTCCTGTTTAACAGCTACATGAAGCCTCTGGGGGAGATCATCCATTGACATGGGGTGAGGAATTATCTGTATACAGTACATCTCTGCCCCTGGCTAACCAAATGATGCCATCAAGGTTATTTCCCAACATCTGGAGGCTGTGGGGGCTTTCATGGGGAAGAATGGGCTTTGGTTCAACCCTGGCAAGACTGAGTGGCTGTGGGTTTTGAGGCCTCCCAGATCCGGAGATTTTACATCCTTGGCTTTGAATACAATTGTTCTCCCCAAGACAGAACTGGTATGCAATTTGAGATCTTCCTGGCTCAAGCTGTTGCTCAAGCTGTTGCTCAAAGAGCAGGTAGCAGCCATGGGTTGGAGGCCTTTGCACAGGTTTACATCGTGTACCAGTCCATTCCTGGATCATTAGGCCCTACTCACACTGCCTCATGCCGTAGTCACCACTCTGTTGGGTTGCTGTAATGCACTGAAAATGGGATGCCCTCGAAGAGCATTTGGAAACTGCAGTTGGTCCAGAATGCAGTCACATGGACAACTTTAGGCATTTCATGATGCACTCATGGAACAACTCTGCTCTGTGAGCTGCAAAGGTTCCCAGTGGGCTTCCAGGTACAATTCAAGGTGCTGGTGTCAGCCCTTCCAGGTAAGTCAGACAGAAAACAGGACTAGATGAACTAATTCTATGTTAGGCTATATTAACAGAATCTTGCAAGTCTGAAAGTACAACTCTCCTGCTGTCCCTATTTGCTTGAGTGTTCAGGGTGGGGCTTTCCTTAGTTTCTTCTTTAGACCGTTACCCTCTCGTGGACTTCCTTTCCTTTTATCTGATGGTTCCCTAGGCAGCATCTCTTCCCTCTGTTCAACCAGGTCACCCTCACATTCCATCTTGTGGGACCTAGAAGTCCTGCATTATCTGTTGCAGCACCTGCTTTATAGAGTAGGATGGAGATCTGGATGGTCCTGACCCTGTTGGCCTTTTGCAAAGCATTAAAGACCTGGTTATTCTCCCAAGGTTTTGGTCCCAGAAATTAAGTGAGCCGTATGAAGTGATTTGTTTAATCTTTGAACTGGAAGCGGAATGATTTTTAGACCTCGTAGGTATGTTTATTTTTATATTGTGTTTTTGTTCTGGTTTTAACCCTAAACAAAGGTTTTAATCCTTGTTCTTCTGTCTGTTACCTAGAGTCACTGTTGTGAGATATAATAGGTAGTTATAGACATTGTTTAAATAAATAAGTCTTTTAAATAAATAACTACATTTACCATTTGCTGTTTCCTGTTTTTAATTTTTTTCTTTCTTTTATTAAATAGAACAATGAGGAGAGGAAAATGCAGTAATGAGCATTTTCAGTTAAGTTTCCAGAACTAATGGCTTTGGATAAACAAAATCTTCTGTGAAGGATTTGATAGTTCGTATCTGGATCTTAGTGGTTAAATCTACAAAATTGGTCTGTTAAATGTTTGTGTCTAATTAGGTAGAACAACTGATGCACACATTTGTTGATTGAAATTAGGGGTTAATTGTGCTTGTCTCTCAGATACATGGTAGATGTTAATGTTCATTCACACACATGGGCAACTGGTATAAGGAAAAAGAAGTTTGGAAAAGCAGTTGCCACTGATAATCTTGTCCAGTTAGCTCCAACGGGGATGTTAGTCAGGTCTGAATAAATCTGACAAAAGGACAAGCAGAAAATTGATTAGATTCATTCTGAGCCTCTGCTTCATTGTGAAAAAAAAAGGATAAATGAGAAGGTAGACATGCAGGAAAATTGTCTGTTCAATCTGGCAGATAGGTTTTGTCTTGTCTTTGTAATTAGGTGATGGATGGATTTCAGACCTCCTTGCCTTGCCTTGTCAACAAAGCCTGGTCTCCTTGCAGTCTTTTTCTGGGCCTGTCAGCAGGCTTAACTCAGTCTGACCATATAGTGTTCTTACTTCTAGCCAAACAGACCACACTGGTGTGATCGGTCTGAAGATGTTGAGAGATTTACTGAAGGGCAGTTGTCTCTGTTTCCTAAACTCAGCCCTGCAGGGAATTATATGCAATAGATACATGAAAGTTGCCTGTCAGGTGGACCTTGAAGTGTTTCATAGTTCAAGGTTGATTTTGTTTCAATACATTCTTCTGTTAGAGGCGGTGTTCACTGAATTGGATAACCATAGACTTCTGCTGATTGTACAGTATTTCACATTCAAGTATGTATTCAGTAATTTTATTTTTTGACTTATTTCATTAAATAATAGTAATGTTGTCCCGTTCCATTCAGATGATCCTTAAAGCAGTTTAAAACACCTGTTTGGTGTGTGTAATGCTACTGAATATGAATAGTTTTAATTTACAACAGAACTAGTTTTTTCACCCAGGAAAAGCAACTTTCAACTGTGAGCCTCAACTTGCTCTAGAAATGAATCAATTAAAAGGCATTTGGATATTTAACCACAGTTGGAAACATCTTCAAAAATTGCCAAATGCCAGTTTTAACTTTTCTTTTGGGATGTAGTATTAATTAATTGTCAGCACTGTCACTGTATTCAATGAATATTGCATCCATGTGGGGGAGATGGGCGGTGATAAAAATATGATAAATAAATAATCCTTCTGAAGACCACCACTGAATTCCTGGATACTCCTATGTTTAGCCTTACTTTTAGTAGCTCATGATCCAAACTGATATTGGTACTCTTGTTCCCTCCCTCTGTCCATCTGGAAATCTATGGCTGGTTTAGGGCACCATGGATTTGTGTGTGTGTGTGTGTGTACATGTACTTGTTTGTAAGGTTAATGGTCAGTTTGAATAAAATGTCTCACTTCTGCCGAGTGCATTTTAACCTGTATAATAATGGATTATTCAGTTGTGAGGAAAAAAGGTAATTTGTTCCTTTGTGTGTGAGAAATGGTGGGAGCTTGCATTCCTCAGGGCAGGAATGCAGAGAATGTCAATAAGCAACTGTCTTCATGCAGTTTGTGGGGAATGTAAAGTGTGGAAAAGATGTCAAAATTAAAGCCAAGAGGTCATGACGTGGGGCAAGAGCAAGACTGTCAGAGGCAATCAACCATTGGGAATGACTTTAGTTCTGGTGTTACAATAAAAATTCATTCATAGGGTTCTTTCTTCCTCTTTTTCAGGAGAAAACTTTGAATGCTTTTCCTGGAGACTCCCCCATTACCTGCTACATATTTGTCAATTACTGTTGAAGTCAGGAATCATCCTGTCTCCTCTTCCCTTTTCCCCCACTGCCTCATTCCATTTATTTAAATCCTTCATCAGTTAAGCCACACCACACATCTGATTAAGTGAGCTATAGCTCACAAAAGCCTTATAATAAAAATGCATTAGACATCAAAGATGCTACAGACCCTTTCGATTTTTGGCTGTTGATTAACATAGCTCTCCTATGTGAAATCAGATTGATGTATACATGAGATCACTGCAAACATTCATATTTTGAGAATAAGCTCAGGCATGCTGTGTCTGTTTGCAGAGCATATGGTCTGAGGTCTTAAAGCTACAGTTTGCTCCTTGATCACCTGGTGGGTGGAGCTGCATTCATCAGTTAACAGCTGTATCTGGGCTTAGAAAGTATTTAAGCATCTTGGAACTGTGATGTAATGAGATTGAATAAAAAAGACGAACTGGAATGGAGAAGTTTAGTTGGGAAGGAAGATGTTAAAATCATGATGAAATTTGTTGAGAGATACTTGAGATTCATTGAAGACATTTTAATCATCTGGACCCATGAAATGAGTCATCAAATTCCATTATAACTTCAACAACTTCCACTTATCTACAGAACAAGTCCACTTTCTTGATGTCACTATAGAACTACATGTATATAGACACACACACATTCTGTAATGGTTTAACGTATACTGCTCTATTTGTTTTATTTAGAGATAAAAAGAGGCTAAATGATACTGAGCTGGCTTTCTCTATCTCTCAGACTTTAGTAGTGGTTTTTGGCTGGTAGAAAGGTTTTCCCCTCTTCTGGCTTTTCAGAGACCTCTCCGTTGGAGAGTTTTGTACCACAGTGTTTCCAAGTTCTTCAGTGGGTCTTCAGATCTTCCCATTCATGAACACTTTGGGCCCTCTTCGAACCAACAACTCTCCAGCAGTTACCACCCATTGTTTTTTTACTAAAGCCAATATCAAATCTTCAGCAACCAGTGCTATGTAGATCTGTTTTGGATTGCCAGCCATCATACCTCTCTCCTGTACTTTTTCTCTAGCAGAATTCTTGTTTTTTTAAGTCACTGCCACCTTTGCCAGCTCAGCAGCCAACCCGCTCTTTCTCCTATGAGAAAATTCTTCCTGGGGAACTAAGCTATTTTTCTACTCATCAATTAAACTACAACAAAGTATGTGTTTGGCTGCTTGTGGACATGATAGATCCATCAGAAAGTTCGACTCCTACATAGCTTAGATTTTAATGAATTCAGGTTAGAAGTGAGGAGGATAACATGACTTGATATCCTAAAGGACAAACAAGCTGAAGAGGGATGGGAGATCTTGAAATGAGATGCTGAAAAACACAGTCATAAAAAATTCTTATGAGAAGGAAACAGGAGAAAAGATTAAAGATACTATCTGGATGAATAGTGGGCTGAGCTGGCAAGCTGAGAAGCAGAAAGGTGATGTACAGAGAAATGGAAACAATGGCTGATAACTAAGGAGGAATACATGCTGGTAGCTCATCTTGTAAGAAGGGAGTCAGGAATGCTAAAACTTGTTAGCAGATTGCTAGGAAAGCATTTGGCCCAGGAGAGATCAGAAAAGTCACACACCAGGCATTTCTATAAAAATAATTTTATTTACAGAAAGCAAACATATTTAAAAGCTTCTGCATTCTTACAGGCTCTCAGTGAGAGCTGCTTAACTCTCTACATGCCTACACAGAAGGGAAACTGAAACCAAAACAAGTCCAGGCAAGTTCTTCTCCCCAGGTGCAAAAATTAACATCCAAAAAGAGGACAATTAAATTCAACCTCTTCACCCAGCCAAAATGATTAGTTACCATAGTAACCTTAATCTGTAGTAGAAAAACATATTAACAAAACTCATAATGAGTTGAGGCTGAAGAAGGATGCTAATCCTTCTCTCCTAACAGGATTAGGAGAGTCAAGGAGACTGTTGGCTCACTGAAGAGGAAAGGTGGAGAAGGAGTAAGAGTGAACAGGAAAATGCAGAACTTCTTTGCATCTGTCTTCTTTCAGAAGAGGGAGAGACTCTTTCCTACTATGATTAAGAAAAAGGGACAGAGAATGCAGCCCAGGATTGATAAAGGTATTGTGAGAAATTATTTCATTACTTCAAACAAAGTTTCCAGGACTGGCTAAAGTAGGGCTACCAGATTTTGCCTTCACAAATCCAGATGACCATTAGATGACAGAAAAAGAAATACAGAAAATACTCAACTTCTCACTGCCAACTAATAGTCATCCAATTTTTTGCAGCCCAGATCTGTTAGCCCCAGGTATGTCCCAAGGATTAGCTGAAAGAAGTAATCTTAGAACCATTTTCCTAATGAAGTTTATGAGATGTTAAAAGACTGGAGAGGAACAGATACTGTTCTAATGTTTTTAAAAAGGTGCCTGGGAAACTACAGATGTTCAGCTAAGAAGGTAGAACTTATTATCAAACAGCAGGTCTGGCAGGAAACAAATTCTACAATTATCAGGAGATGGGATGGGTTTGTCAAGAACAAGTCATGTCAGACCAACTTTATTTCTTGTTAAGATGAAGTGATTAATTGGGTGAAGTAGGGGAATGCTTTTGGTGTGGTAAACTTTGAACTTAGTAAAGTACAAGTCTCATACTCAATCATCATGAGGGCCAGAACATTACTCTAAGGGCAGCAACTCTGAAGTCTTTTCATACATTGATATAAAGTTTCTAGTGAGTCAAAAATAAGGAAAATGAAGAATATCACTATTTGTGTAGAGGAGTTGAGAGCTAACCTTGAAGAACAAATGCAAGAATGGTTAGGAAAACATCCGCCTAGCCCTGGGAAGGAAAAGAGGTTGAGAAAGAAGTTCAAGATAACCGTTTTGATTCTCTTTAATATAAGAGGGGGCAGAGACAGGTTTTCAAGTTTCTGTTGTTATACCCTGAAATGACAAAGTAGTGTTCCAGTGGTCCTTGTAGTTTCTGTTTCCTGACCTGGTTTATCTTGAAGAGCTGACAGTATGCCATTAAACATAAATGTATGATTAAAAAAATACTGCCAAACTAAACTATTTTTCACCGTTTCACTCTGGCCACTTATCTGGCAGCATTTTTCTTTAACCAGGATACCAGTCAACAAGGTTGGGAAGGTTTAGTCAGTGGGTTCCTGCACTGAGTTTAGGGTTAGTCTAGATGACCTGTAATGTCTCTTCCAGCTCCTATATTCTATGAAATGAGCAACATAAACAAGATTTATGACACCAGATTGCAATCCTGGTTCTCATGGGGAGTCAGCCTTGTGCCCAAGTGTTCACAGATACCTCCATCATTGCCTTTTGTATTTTTAAAGATGTGTTTAGCTTTAAATGACCTGGAATTGGGCATAATGCAAAGCAAAGCATGTGACCTGTTTAGAATAAAGCCTCTGGGGCTATACAATTTCTATAACTATCTTAACAGAGAAAAAAAAAGGTATTTAGTTGGTGGCTGTAAGTGTGCTCACCTACCTAGAAGCAAGAAAAAGATGGTAGAAACATTGAAAGGGATTCAAAAGGCTAATGGGGAGCAACATGGGTGTTTTGTGACTTGCTCTGTCTGCCACAGCACCATTTTCTGACAGCATTTTCCACATCATTTTGAAGGTTTCAAATACGCCCACTGGCCGAAAAATTTTAAGCTTTAGAAATCAGGTATAAGGAACAACCCTAACAGTTTTGTTTTTGGATGTTTCATGCATATATACCACCCTCGGAGGCAAAACTGGAAGCTAGCACATTGCTCTGCCATGTCATTCATTGATTTTTAGAAGGTTAGCTAAAATAGCTTTTTTTTTTTTTTGGCTATCAAGCTATCCTAGGACTTCTAATCTTTCACTGTTCTGCAGTTTCTTTTGGTATGCACCATGCAAAAATCACTGGAGTGAATGAAAGCTGTTTATTTGACCTTTAACTCTGATCTTGGAATATCATTTTTCCAAATCTAATTACCAAGTACATTGAGGTTTCCTGTTTCTTGAGCGCTTGCTGTGATCGGCTTAACTCTGGGCAGAGGACAAAGATTGCCTCTCTCTCTCCCCTTTCTTTTGACTTGATTTATACTTCAGAGCTGCCAAGGTGCTGACAATTCAGGCTGTTTTCATTAAGTCAAAAGCTGCAGAAGAAGATCTGTGTAATTACAGACAGTATTATCTGATGGGAGATAAAACTATGTTTTTATCTCTCTTCAAAAAGATGAAAGAGATGTCTTTTATTTCCTTTACTATGCTGTCGTTTTGGAAGACCATATAGATCTGTTCCTTTCTTGGCTTATCTGAAGCTAAATTAATACGAACGTTTCCCACATAAGGGCTGCAGGGAGAAACACACCTACTGGCAAATCAAGGGCCTTTGTAAATATCAGCAGGACTATGCAGTGCAACTTAAATTGGATTCCCATATTATCCTAAGCTATGAGTTGTTTAAATAGTGAATTAAATAAGCCATATTGGCTGAATTTTCACATCATGAATTATGGTTTACAAGCTGCAATGACTTTGTTTACATGTGGTATTCAGCCAAAACCAAACCGATAACATTACAAGTGAACACACTGTGTGACCCTGGAATTTGTGTGGATCTGCCCACAAAAGCATCTGTCATGGATGCTTTTCCTGTAGATGTCAACCCTTGAGATAGGCCAAGTCAAGAAAAGACACCCCTGCAGGGAATCCAGGAATGCTACTTTATTAACAGAATAATAGGTATAGTAATAGAATCTCGAAAGCTTGTCCAAATTCACCACCCCCTGTTTAAGGACAACAAGGCCAAGGTTGGTTGTTCTGAGTCTTTTTCTCACACTTTGTATTTTCCTAGCACTGAGCAAGCCTTCATCTCCTTCTCAAGGCCAGAGCAAAGTTGCTCTGCAGTAGACCCATTCTGCCAAAAGGAGGGGGGCAAAGTTATTTTTACAGTGCCTAATTTAACTTTTCTGAGCAGGGAATCAGATCTGGGTGCCTGTCTATCAGCTTATGAATAAGGCTCATTTAATCAGAGCCCCTAGTGATGTAATTACAGTTAATTTAACTTCCCTTGTAGCTTTAGCGCAAGCTGCCCATAATTGTAGGTTTACAACACTATAGTTTGTCCATGTTACATCTGAAAGCATAAAGCTCTGTGGTTACAAACCCCTAAAGGAAGCTAGGGTAGTCATTTTACTCTCATTCCTTATGTGGTGATGGTTTGAAAGAGTATCTGCTGTCTGGTAGCTCAATGTGAACATGCATCATTGTCTTTGCACGGGTGCCTTCTTTTGCTTGAGAGGGAAATTTCCCCACAATATCTTCTTGCATGTGTTGAATGATCTCTCATCCTGAAGAACTGGGGAGTTATTTATGCATGGGGCTCTGATGCAGTGTTTCCCAAGTATGGGGGCTCATGCACCACCCTCGATTCATGGGGAAGCAATAGTAAGTAGGCCCTGTGTCCTTCCTGGTCTCTGTGTGGGTATGTGGTTATTGAATATTCAGCATTGGTTATTGGTATTATCTACTGGTTCTGGGCATTGTTTGATACTAACAGTCATTCCATGGCCCTTACTGGTATCTGTTCAATTGACAACCTTCTTTCCCCAATTTATAAGTATTAATTTGCTGACCTGGTTTATGCTAATCTGCTGATGGAATGGAAATGGAATGGGAAGTAGATTAAAAATAAGAGTGATTCTAGCTCCTAGACCAACTGGGAACATGTTGCTTGTTAGTACAGCCAATGATGATTGAATGCACACAGAGGTCTTATTTGCGACTAGTAATAAGTACAGTTTCTTAGCTAAAGCCTGTTTAGGTTTTGAAATGTATAATTAAGTCATGCTCTGTAGGATATGTATAGAGTGACACCAGCAGGACATGCTGAGCACCTTGCTAGAGGAGAGCTGAGCTAATAAAAGTATTTTGTATCAGTTACACAATAGAGATGCATACTCAACCAGAGATGACATTATCTGTGATTCTCAAACTCTCATCAAACTGTGATTTCATGTGTTGCTTTGCCACCAATCCTTAATTGTAGCACTTGGGCAGAAGTCTTAATCATGGTTGTGAATAACAAACCAAAGCTAAACATTAGGTCTCCTGCTATTGATTTCAGCTACAAAAATGATATGACTTGCTTCACATTTCATACTAAAATCGTTTATTTAACTATAATCTACTAAAACCATAATCAACTGAATTCACACAGGGGTGGTAGGGTTTGCACAGTATGCAAACTGAGACTTACAAACTATATTATGTCAGTGCATGGTAAATCACTCATGTCTCTAGCTTTAGCTGATTTTCAGCAAAGTCAAACTTAATCCATATTACCTTATTTGCAGAATAAGTACTAATTGAATGTAGGTGGTTGGAAATGCAGGGAAATGTTTTCAAGGAAACTGAAGTGGATGTGTGAAAACCCCCCAAATACCTATGGACTTCCCAGCAGCATGTGTGTTCAATAAGATAATGTTATTTATATTACTTAATCTCTGTTTATTTTGTAATGGCATCTGCATTAGAAATCGTTGGTTAATGTTATATCAGGGGCAAACAGCCTTCTTTTTACCAAAGCCACTGCAAAATTAGACAACTGCTCTCACAAGACTGCTTTGCTATAACCTGGCAGTGATCAGCTCAAGGTATGTTGATTTGAGTATGTCGCTTCGTAGAAGTGAGGCTACACTGTGGTCCATTCTAACAATAAATGCCATTGAATGTGTGGAATAAAAGATGCTATAACAAACAAGACAATTAAGTTATAATTAAATCCTGAAGGTAGATAGGATGATTAAAACAAGGGGCTTTCAAGATTTTTTTCCTTGATTGATAATCACAAAACACAGTTCACATTAAAGTCTATGAGTTCATTCTAGAATAATTTCTCTTAGTAGTAAACTTTGATCCTCATAGAATCTGAGCATTTCTCAGAATAGGAATTGGTTACCATTCAGTCTTGCTTGAATTCTTGAAGGATTAAGCCTAGATCACAAGTGAATATGTCAAGCAGACTCCTGCCTGCAAGGTTTCCTACTTTTTCTACAATAGTTTAAAAAAATGCATAAATTGAGTGGCTGCATAAAAGCCAACATTATTTGTCCATTTTACTATTGCCATGTTTGCTGGAAGTTGCAGTCTCAGCAAATGTAGAATCCACCACATCAGGGAAAAGCTCTCATATGCAGTGTATGGGAAAGAGTGTACTTAACCTTGCAAAGATGAGCACCATCCAACTATGTTTGAACATTTGATACACACACACAGTATGCATATGTCTGTGTGTCTGTCTAGTAATAAATGTACCTCTAAAATGGCAGAGCATTCATGGATGCTAAGCCATCCCCAATAATTCAGGGGCAGAGATGTCCTCTTTCATGTACACGAGAAGGTATCCCACCTCCTCCCTCTGCTGGAGACTGATAATTTGAATCCCTTTTAAAACAAAGGCAGAACCAGAAGAGGGAATAGGATAAGTAGCTGCACTGAGGTAGGAAGTGTGGGGCTTACCGTTCCCCAGCAGCCTCAGAAGTGGGAAATCTAGGAAAAAAAGTGAGGAATAAATGCTTCAGATAGTTATTTGTGAAGAAAGTTGTAAACGAGTCTAGCATAAATGTGTGTTGGAGTTTTTCTTCCTTTTTTCTATGTGGAGTTCAATCTAATGTTTTTCTCCATAATTGTGTGGGAAAAAATTCAAGGCTGTTTTCATCAGCCTTGAATCAAATCTCAAGTTTAGTACAAGAAGATATTTATAATTTTGTGATTTGAATCCTGTGCCATCTTGGCCTCTGCCTTTTGCATTTTCTTTAATACTTTCTGTTTAGTTGCTGACCTTGATAAAGGCAACTCAGTAACTCCTTTTTTTACAGTGTTGAATATATGCAATTTAATGTTTAAAGTTAAAATGGGGGTTATAATTTTTTTCTCTCTTTTTGTAATTAAAATTTACTTTTTCTATCTTTTGTGAGATCGGTCCATCTCCCACAGAAGGGCTAAAATCCTGCAGCCACTGACTTCTAAGCTATGTGGCCAAGAGTTTGCATTATAGAATGTACTCATTTTTTTCAGTTTTACCTTCTAGTCACCAGAAAGGTAACAGAAGGTTTGTAAGAGCATTATCTCTCTCACACACCAGGGCTAGAAGGAAAATGAGATGCCCCATAGAAGGTAGATGATGGTAGTTGGAATCATCTAGCTGGTATCCCAAAACAGGAGGTGGGACTAGGGTATGAAGACCCAGAGAGTTTTGGGGAGAAGAGGTTTGAAGACTTCCATCTTTCTTCCCTATGAGTGCTGATGGTTCTGTTGCAGTCATGTGAGAATCATGGAAAATACAGTACCAGAGGCTGGCTTTTTTTTTTCCTGTCTAATCTTTCTTGTTTGGAAGGAGGAGAAGGAGAATTATGTTAAATTCAAGGCTGTTTTGCTTTCTGGTAAATATATTATTTCTACTGCGGTATGGGAGAGAAATAGATGTTTGCATGCTTCTTCTGGCAATTGGTGATAAATACTGTATGTTTCTATTTTCAGGATGATGGCTATGGGGAGCTTGGCTGTGAGCTTTCTGCCTGATTTGAAATTTCTTATTCCTTCACAGCCTCTTGTGTCTGCTAGAAAATCCACTTGTGAGGCTCAAAAAACCTTTTGAGAGTCTTCCAGCTCAGAATTAGTAGCAGCTGCATTGGGAAGGAAAAAGAGGGTGAATTCCTTTGTGCTCATACATTGACATACAGCACTTGGAATTTTTTGTCGTTGAAACTATACCACTTATAAAATCTAAGGAGTTCTTTTCTGAATTAACTAGTCCAGTTAAACTGATATCTTTGATTGCTAACAAGTGCAATCCAGTTGAAACATCCATTCTGTATGCATGCTCTTATTGATGCCTTTGTTCTTCAGTAGGAATCATTTTGTGTGCATTTTTTCTTCATTTAGCCCAGACTACCTATGAGCTTCAAAGACTAGATGCAATACAGTCACCTCCTAAATATAACAAAAATATGATTTTTAGTAGCCTTGCCCAACCTGGCTCAGAATTAGGCTGTCTAGGATTTATGGGAAGTGACGTCCAACTTATGTGGGAGACACCTGATTAGGAAAGGCTGTGTTAAAAACTAGGAGATTTGGGTATTTTGAAGTTGGTAGGATGGTATCTTAAATCAAGTTTTGTTTCTGTCTTCTATTCTGCTGTTGATAGCAGCTGTTCAATGCCAGAAAAATTGGGGGGAGGGGTGGCTTTTCATATTCCTGATGCTTTCTGACAGTTTGTATGTGGGAAGCATGCAACATCTTTCAATTAGCCAGCCCATCTGCGATGTTAGTCCTGTAGAAGGCTGCTTTAGCATTTTGCCATTTTTTTCAGAAGCACAACTCATTTCAGGCCTGTAGTTCCTATTGTGCCAAAGTGATGATGTCACAAGCCTGCTAAAAGCTCCCCAGGTGACAAGAGAGGTGTCTGGATGTGAAAGATGCCCAGTTATGAAGGCACTTCATTGAGATCATGATACTCTGTGGTAGAGAAGGTAAAATAAACATTTAAAGGGCAACACTGCATTTTAAGGGGCAAGACAGCAGGAGTTACAGCATTTCTGCTGTTACGTTTCTAAACATGACATTTTAGGAAGCATCAGGAACCAGAAGGGGAAGAGAAATCTGTCACTGTTTGAATGATAATGAAATACGCCCTTCCTTTCTGAACAAAGTATGAAGTAAAGACAGAATAATTCACGGAAGGGGAAAGAACAGATGTTATTTTTTCTTTTGAACACTCTGCCTGAGTTCATATCCCATACTGAGTCACAAACCAGCTTATTATATTTTAATCTAACCTGTTGCTAAGCTCAGTCACTGTTATGGGTGTGTTTGCACAACCCACTGAACCAAGAAATGGCTAAACACATTTTGGTCTGGCATACAGTGCAGATGTAGCCTATTTGGTCAGTTTGTGGTTCAGCATGTTGAGCAAACTAGAAAATTAGGTTCAATAAATCAGGAGCAAGCAAGTCATATAACAATGCTGGTGTCCCTACAATCTAATTCTACCATACGCCAAGTTTTCCTTTGATTGTTTAGAAGACAATACACTGGTGCATGCCTTTTCATTTTTTTTAAAGGTATAAGAGGTGTTTATGTATGCACATACACGCACATATCCTGTTCATTTTCAGGTGTCAAAAACTCTGTAAAGAACATCCAAACAATTGTATAAACTCATTCTCTAAACCAGGCACCATGATCCAAATACTTATAAAACCCCCAAAATTAATGGATTCTAGAATATGACTGGTATAAAGCAGTATATTTAGCATTCAAGATAAGAATTTGGAGTTCTGAGCATTGCCTCCAACATTTTTCTTAAAACGAACACTGTTAGAGCAAAATGTGCTGAAGGTAGCTTCTGATCTGAAATGGTTTCGCATGCCCTCCAACACTATCCACACACCACTGGGCCAATCCTTTACTGCATGGTGTCAGCCAAAATCGTTTTTCTGAATGAAACTGCAGGAAACCTGAAGGCTCTTTCATTACTTTTATATGAGATGGAAAAGGAATGTAAACAAGATGGGCATGGTGGTCATCGGTAGTATTCAAGGAATGTAAAGAAACATGTTTTGGAAGATGGTCTGGATTGTCAGAACTCAAGAGCAGCAATAAGGACTTGAAACAAACAAACATTTTATCTGAGCTCTGATTAACAGGATTCACTAAGAAAAAAGATTAAGGTGATAATACAAGAATTCTGAACAGAACTTTTGCTTTCCAATGTGAAGCTTATATATAGGTGGTTGAAAACAATGAGCATCTAGCTTTCTTTCCCCCATACTTTTGATAAAAGAGGGAAGTAGCCCATTATTTCTAAGAACGTGAGCTGGACCACACCTGCCCATTTGTGTGAGCAGCTACTCTTACATGGATGTATGTTTGCATGCATATACTTGTACAAAAAATCACTCACATTTTTGCTCAACAATTGCACTCTTGTTGCACTAATTTCATCAAGAGCGTCATCTTTCAGTAGCAGCTTCTCTGAGTCTTTGTAAACTCATGTTTGGGTCATTGGTAGTAATATCTAACCACCTTGACTTTTGTCACCCTCTTTTTTAATTGGGTTTGACTTTTTCAAGCATTGGGGCCTCTTCCAATGACTCTTGCCTTACTTCCTCTAGAGTTTCTTTCTTCCTATTTCCAATGACTCTTGCCTTACTTTCTCTAGAGTTTCTTGTTACATTCTTCGCCTGCCTGCATCCCACAAGGCACAAAATTCCCTGAGGGGTATGGCAGCAACTGGGCTTTCCATCCTCCCGGGCATATCCAGGAGTTGCCTGTTCTATCCAGGGTGAGAATAGTTGCCTGGCAATGGTGGCAGAAGTAGCCCAGCAGGCATGCTGCCTTTACCTGCAGCTACTGAAAGGAGTAAGCTGAGCACCATGATCTCTTCCCAGTGGCCTGGACCTCTGGGCCTCCTCCCTATCAGCTATGCACCATGTGCAGCATGGACACCTTTCCTCCTGTCTTCTCCAGGAGGCAGAGCTCTGCAAATGCTGTGTTCCCTGCCTGCCTATATTTCTACCCAGAGCTAGAGGTGCCAATTTCACACCTCAGGTTCATAAAATAGGTCAAACCCTCCAGCCAGATACTTGCTTTGGACCTAGTGTGGTTAGATGATCCCAGCCGCCTGTTCATTTCCCATCCTGAATAAAAATTCTGGGGCAAATGGCAATCAGGCCACAACTCCCATTGGCCATGCATCACACAGATTCCAGGCTTGTGCCTCTTTTCCATATTAACTGTGTGCCATATGCAGCATGGGATCCTTCCTACTTGGCTTTCTTAGAAGTTGGATCTCTGCAGACATACACTCTTTGCCCACCTGCCTGTCAACCTATCCACCCAGAAATTTGTGACCACCTTCCAGTTTGCATGCAAACCTTCCAGAGGTCATGATGCACAGTTTGAGAACCTCTGCATTGTACCAGCATGAGATATTTTATATATCAAGAGGTGTAGCTGACATAGAGCCTCTTCTTACAAGAAAAGTTCTACAATAATTGTATTGTGTACAATTTTCCCACGTTCTGTGAAGTAATGAGGTTCAGCCTTGGAAATGTTTGAATGCATCGAGCTTCATGCTCAGAGAGACACAATTATGCAAAGTATTTTGCTAAATCATGGAAATTAGGCAGAAAGAATAAAGTGTACTTCCACTTAACGTAAAGTGCAAGGTAAAGATGGCACAACAGACAAGAAAACCCGCTTTTGCGTTTTCACCTTGGAGAAGCTCGATAAACAGTTAAATATGCTAGATGCAATGTTTATGCAATTGTTGGAGTGTTTCTAGCATATTTGCCCCTGTAGGTTATAATGGTCATTAAAGTAGATAGTTTATATAAGGGAAATACTAATTTCAAGCGCATTGTAGAAGCCATTTAGAGGAATGCATTCTGTGCATTATGTGACTTGCTCTTTTTATTAAGAAACTAAACTCTGGTGAAAAAGATGTTAATTTATCCTGTGGTGGTATTTTTGTCAAGGACCTGAGAATTCTAAAATGGATGTTCACCCAGACATAGCAGCAACAGCTGTCAAGGCTACATCTGAAGGAAAATATTCCAGCCTCATTTAGATGCACCCCAAGGAATTATTTCCCTCTTTTAGTGTTATGCATTCCCTTAGATATTTGCCCTGTTTTTATATATTTCTAAGTCATGTATGAAAATGAACGTATTATTGGCTTGAGTGGAAGAATTGAAATGGGATTTGGCATTGTGCTTCTGATCAGCCTTCTGAAGGCTAGATCAGCCTTCTCCAACCTGCTGTGGTCCGGATATGTTGACCCTCATCTTCCATAGCCTCCAGCCAATATATGTCATATCTTATACCTCCATAAAGCCCTGAGAAGGACTGATAAACCCTAGATCGTACATAAGCCCCACCCACCTTTCTGCCACCCCAGCATAAAGATAATGCTTTTTTCTTTTCTAATAGCTAGGACTTGAAGGAGAACATTTCTATAGCTTTGTCATCCCTTACGCATATTTGAATTCAAAAGTTCAACATGGTCCATGGGTTCCTAAATCTAGAGTTAGCAGCAAGCAGGAATGGAGCCAGGGACTTAGCCCAGCTCTAAGGTCTGTGGACTCAGCTGGTGAGAGTTGGAAAAACACTTCTGTTGTTAAGGATTAGTTGTGTCTGTAATCTTTGGCCTTCTAGAATCCTGACAACTGGGGAGCCTGCAGTTCTCTTGATGTTCCTATTTTACAAGCATCATATCTTAATACTAGCTATGCTGATATCTGGAGGATACAAGTTCCCCAATCCTAAAATAGAAGTTTGTTTATATATGTACACGCAAATGTGTATGCATGTTTTCATATATGTGTGTGTGTATGTGTGGTTTGGAAGCTGGATTTCATTTAAGATGTGGTTAAGTAATGTCTCTAGATAGCCCCAAATCTCTCATTTACAGAAATGTTCCAAGATTACTTTTAACCTGCACTTATATCACTTTGACTGTAGTATGAATATGTGATATTGAATTCAGTAGGATTTACTTCTGAATAGATGTAAGTAGACTTACACCAACTCCATGTATTGGCTATCCCCTATATTATCACCTAGAAAGACATGAGCTCCCAGGGGTCCATAAACCATTGTAGTGTAGAGTTTAACAGATGCAGATCGACGTACGTCTTCCCTAGTAATTCATAGTGTGTTTTAATCTACCATGTATCTCAGTTCTGTGGTAGAAATAACAGCATTATTTATTTATCAAATTTGTCACCGCCCATCTCCTCTCACTAGAGGGACTCTGGGCGGTTTACAACAAAATTCTCAATAAAACAAATATATAAAATCCCTTATAAAGTTACATATCATGAATAATATAAATAGAAATAAAGTCCAGATTGCTGAGTCTTATTCAGTCTTCATGTGGGAGGGGTACTTCAAGGCACTAGCCAACTCCAGGAATGACTCTTCCCTTCCCTGCCCCAGGCCAGGTGGAAAAGCCAGGTCTTCACGTTTCTCCAAAAGGCCAGGAATGATGGGGCTAGCCTCGCTTCTGGGGGCAAGATGTTCCAAAGGGCAGGTGCTACTGCAGAGAAGGCCCGCTTCCTGGACCCTGCCAGATGAAATTCTCCTACCAACAGGGTCCTCAGCATGCCCTCTCTGAAGGATCAGGTGGGGTGGGTAGATGTAACGGGGAAGAGGCGGTCCCTTAGGTAACCTGGCCCCATGCCATGTAGGGCTTTAAAGATGATAACCAACACCTTGAATTGGACCCAGTGCAGCTCACAAAGCAATGGCGTTATATGCACCCTCCTAGGGGTGCCACAAATAGCCCGCATGGCTGCATTCTGGATCAGCTGAAGCTTCCAGATACTCTTCAAGGGTAGCCCCATGTAGAGCGCATTGCAGTAGTCAATCTGTGAGATAACAAGGGCATGACTGACCGAAGGGCCTCCTGAACTGGTGCACAACACGAAGCTGCGCAAAGGCCCTTCTGGCCACGGCTGCCACCTCTTCGAGCAGGAGCCGTGAGTCGAAGGGGACCCCCAAGTTACACACTGGGTCTGTCTGGGGCAGTGCAACCCCATCCAGGACCAAAGATGACAAAGTCCTGGATACAGAAAGGCCATTAATCTACAACCACTCTGTCTTACCAGGGTTCAGCGGAAGCCTGTTGTTACTTTGATAAGCAATTATTGCTAGCAAGTTAATTATCAAAATAAAGGAATTAAAGATAGGTGTCTGCAGCAATCCAAGATAACATCAAAATGACATCCATGCAGTGAGCTCATGACACCACCATTAAGTACTTGCATCCCAACATCTGACATAAGTAATTTTTGTTGTCACGATACTTTGGCCCACTTACCACCACCACCACCCTCCATGCCAGGATGCCTGTGACTGAACTGAACTTATATTTCTTCATTTATATATCTAAAATAAATTTAGATATATATTCAGTTCTAAATTCAGAATTAAATTAAGCCCAAAATTTATATAAAAGCATTCTATCAATTAAAATAGTAACCTTTCCTATAGAACACAATGGGAAGGAGAAGTCTCCGCTGAGAGCATATCAGGGCTAGGGGAAAAAAACCAGCAAGGTAATAGGGGCAGAATCTTGTCTCTTAGCCAATTTTCCCTATGAATTTGGTAACAAAGTCCACTGGAGTTGGGTGGCTAATAAATTCGGATAGATACATAAATAAAAACACTATGGTGGGTAAGATCAGATGTAATTCAAAAGAGAGAGAGATAGAAGGTGGTTGCTGAATACTTATGGTAAGGTTCAGTCACTTACTCCGCTGATGGTTGCTAGCAACTTAATAGTACTATGTTAGTCTGGGACCCTGCAGTCCAGATGGGCCCCCAAAGGACTTCTGAGCCAAAGACAAGTAGACATTTCAAGCAGAAACAGTTCCACTTCTTAAATACAGGAAACAATAGCAGACACCTGAGCGAATCCGTTGCTCCTTTGGGATGTGCACTTAATGATGAGACTAGAAGGCGAACTTATCGCTGTTCCAGGAACCTCACTGATTGTCAGCCTTTAATTGGTTCAAATACTCAGCTGCCTGCGACTTGTACTTTGTGAAATACTTGTACTGAAAATGCAGGGCAACTCAGGCCAGAGCTGCTGAAGGCTTGACTGGTGGCTTGCTCACCTAGTGTTTTTATTCTGCATGCTGGGTAAGTCTTGGCACCTGGGATGAAAAATGAAGAAATGCCAAGGAGGAGGTAATGAACGTATCGGCACTGTGGTTGCTGGGTAACAGCAGGTAGTCTGGGCAATGTGGAGAGTCACTGGGGAAGAGGGACTAGAAAGTACTTTGCCCAAGGCCCTTCAGACCTGGCAATCTCTCTGCATATTTATATTTTTCTGTCAAATATTTAATATAGCTTCATCTTGAATTATATCCTGGTATACAGAAGGCTTGGAGAGGAAATGGATGGGGGATGGGGAGAATTGGAACATAGAAGGAAAGCTATTGTGTTCATTAGTTTAAAGCACATAAATATAAATTCTTCTGTAAGGGCTATTAACTTGGTGGTTAAGTTATTCTTCCCCTTCTAATTTCTCTTTGACTATTTGCATTCTTATTATCACATGTAGAAATGAGGCAGTGAAGAACCTGAAAGTAGCACCTTTCATCATGCAGAGCGCCTCACTGGTAAGATGCACCTGAGTTATTCAGGAAGCATTCAGATACTGGTCACATGAGACGTAGCATCCCTTCAGATACTCAGAGATGGTGCAGTTGAGTATATTTCTCAGTTGCAAGATGTACAACGATGCAGCTCCCCTTTTAGAGTAAATCTGGCAGCACCTGGTACTTGGCTTCTGGAATCATCAAAATCCCATTCAAATCTGCTGAAACGCTCCTGCAGCTTTTAATGGACCTTGGATCTGGCTCTTGGCCGTTGGACTGCAATTCATAAGTATCCTGCTGCCTCTTGGTTTATTAGCAGTTTGCTCAAAGCCAGACACAGTCATGTCCTCTGGACAAACAATGTCAGTTGTGTTCATCTTCTCCCATTCATTAGCAGCATCTTGTGCTAAGCGCCTTTCCTGGGAACATATGTTGATTTGCAAAGAGTTGCTATTGACACGCTTGGCTGAGACAGACTGTAGTACAAAGAGAGCTGACTACATACACTGAGTAAGCACCAGCTTGGTAAATTCTCTATCCAGGTTTAATGAGGTTCATCAAAAGTATTGCCTGTTCTCCAACAGGGCTGGTTGGAAATAAGCGTCATGCTATTTCTGTGCTTGAATTCCTCCAAACCACTTCAAAGAATTGAGTTGCCATCTTGACTTGTAGATACGTACATAAAAAGTCAAGTTTATTAGGGGGCTGTGATATCAGTGGTTATCAAATCTCTCCTGTTAGGTAATTTTTCCCATTATCAGTTTGCCTCTATAGAAGCAGAACTGTTCTGGAGCCCTCCTGTATGTTTTCCCCAGCAATTGCCAGTCTTGAATGTAATGTATAGCCATTATAATAGTTGTCACTGATAAGCGTAACTTCCAGAAGCACACAGAAAAAAAGTCCTGTGAGCTATAAATGGAATACATTTGTAATTTTATACTCTTTCTTTGAATGTGCTGCAGATGGACGACATGAGTTTTTAGCTTTTTCTTGTTCACCCAGGAATATTCTAATGTCAGTATCTCCCAGAAAGGCTTGCCAGGCACTCCTGTTTGCCTTATCAGTAAACATGGATAATATTGGATGCACGAGAGTTTTGGGGACCATCTAATCCAACCCCTTCAGGCAGGCAATGGAGAATAGAGAACCTGCCAGAAGACTGTTGAGAGGGAGAGCTTGTTGTATTGCTGTACTGCTCATATTATGAAGAATTTTCTATTGTGAGTTGAAATTTAGCCTCCCTGAGTTTATTTCAGTGTTTGTGCTTACATGGAAAGAGTTTCCATCACTCCACTTTTACCTTCTAACAGTGACCCTGCAGAAAAGAATTGGGAACATGTGAGACCTGCTGTGGATTCTTTTGGGAGCGATTAGACTTTCTGATCCCATTGCTTTTCACTCCAAGACAAACTCAATCCACAGCATTTATTCCCTCCCATCCAAAAGCCACAAAAAATGAATAAACAGACCTTAAAAAGTAGCAATGCCGGCAGTTGCATCCAAACAGCAGTAGCAACTTTTTAAAAAGCTCTCTCACCCCATGCCTGTTTTAAAGGACATTATGAGCCAAAGAGCAAAAGCAAAAACCAACACAAAAACACAGGCTATTTTTATTATTTTTTTATATTATTATTGTTGCTGTTTTAGGCTATTTTTGGTTACAGCTTCACAAGTTAGTGGAAGACGCACACCTGATGTTTGTTGAAATGCAAGCCGTTATACATTTGTCTACAATTTTAAAAAAAATCTGTAAAAAAAATCTTTTAAAGAACTTATATGGATCTGAATATTGCCCAATTAATGCAGACAAGAAAATGGCCTGAATTTTTACTGCTGTCTTCTCCAACACAACATTCTGTTCGGTGTTTGGAGAATTAGCCTGCTGAGGGACAGACAATTGGATGGACAGAAAGAATCCTGTTTCCCTTTATATAGTTTATCCTGTTGGGGTACAAAGAATATCAATTGAATTCTGATACATCTAGAAATTTTCAGCAATAATGTTTAAGCATGGAATCAGAGTTGAAAGTGGGGCATTTTGAAGGCTCACACCATAGATTGGAAAGAGACAGATGCTAGGATCTCTATCAGAGAACTGGCCACTAAACCAGTAAAGGCAGACTTTCACAACTGGTGCTTTGATGTCTTACGGCTTTTCTCTACCAGCATGATGAACAGCCTATCACTATGGAAAGTAGCCAAATTGCAACCTGATGCTGAAAATCATTGTAGATATGACTTCCTCATTGCAGTCTGTTAATAAATACCTTTAGGTGAGGCTTGTTCTAGCAGACTACACATTTGAGATTACAGGTACTTTGGTTAAAGTAGCACCCATATATAGAGGATACTGGACCTTACCTTTTATGGTTCCAGTAGTGGAATTTAGGTAGAGCTAATAATGTTGACCAAAAAAAAAACCCTACTTGAGTAAAGAGAATATTAAAGATAGAGGGGACAGAAAGTGTGCCTTTCCTGAATCTGTATAGAAAAGTGAGGATACAGAAGTCAGCAGTTTCTCAGAGCCAAGCCCAGTCCCACTCATTTGGGGGCAGGGGCGGAGGGTTCTGGACCATCAGGCTAGAGGCATTAGGTACAGAGCAGAACCCTCCACAGAAAAGCAAGGAGCTGTGGGTTTTATTATGCTGCATCAGAATTAATTCCTCCCAATCCAGCCCTTAGTCCCACCTTGAATTCTTGGAGAGCCATATCCTCGAAATTTTTATTTCCTGGAAAAAATTACAAAGATTTTTTTTACAGAGGAGCCCCCATAAAGTGTTACACTTTAATTTACTTAACAGTAGAGGTCACTTTTTTTTCTTTTGGCTGTGGCCGGAGGCTATCTTGATTCTTTTTGAGCAGTTCCTCCTGGTAAAATTCTCCTCAGTGAAACCAGCTTTATGCCTAGCTTTGGTTATGATTAATAAGGTGTCTCCCTAGGTTGGTGTTCTTTGCCTTATGTACCTTTTTGTATGTTTAGCAGTAGAGCTAGAGCTCAGCTTGAGCTCAGTTCATTTTAACAACGTGGCCAAATTTCTGTGTGCCCTTTTTTAGAACTAGATTCAGCTTTGATCTGGGTTTCCGAGTACGTATGTTCAATTATCCATGTGAGAGAGTTTGCTTTAATATATTTTAATGTTTAGTGTTAATACTTTGTATTTTATACTATTACCAGTGTGATTTTTAATGAACAAAAGTCACTGAGTATGACCTGCTAGGGTGGCTTTGTGCAACTTACGCATCAGCCTAGTCCATCATCTGGAAATAGTTGTAATAGTGAGAAAGAGACTGTATGTGCTTTACATATTGAAATGCCACAGAGATAACCATAGTAATAAAACTGATTTTCAGATTCATCAGCAATCTATCCAGCTTTGTATGATTTCCCTCTGTGTCTAGGCAGAATCCTGCCAAAGAAACCTGGATTTTGAATAAGATACAGGATATTGTGGACTATGTAACCATTAAGTAATCATGATTGGTCTACTTTTAGTTTTCTTGATGATGAGACTCACATCCTGTTGAACTTCTAGAAAAGGACTTGGCAGGATAGGCAAAATCTGTTTGTCATGGAATGTTGCATTTACTGCTTTGTGATCTTGTTTTCATCCTGAAATGCGTCTTAGTCTGGTACAACAATAAGGTATTACTGAACTGGTTCATGGCAAACTGCGTTCTTTATCTGTAAGGTTTTGCATGTTGACTTTCTGTTTTCATATGCTGCTCTACTGTGTTTGTGAGCCAGGACATGGATTAAAAATAACAATGGACTTAGAATGTCTGCGCGCACAGATATGTAAGCTGTGGGCCTTGAGCTTTTGAAGGATGCAGCATTTGCCAGTGAATGCAAATTAACTTGTATGCTGGACTGCATCTGATGTGAAAAGAAGGGTTTACCTGATTTTTCTGTGTGGATATTTCATTTTTAATTTGCTTTGGCTTATACCCATAACAGCCCTTAGATTTTTTTTTTCCATACAAATAACCAGTTTGAATTGTTTTACCACTGGCTGTGCTAATGCATTGTAAAGACTTTTTCTACATCAGTGTAATATTAATCAGAAGGAACTGATTAAAAGTTCCTTCTAAGTAGCAATTATTCTTTAGCTAACTATTTTTTAACTGTCTTACATGATAGGTACAAGCAGGACATAACCCTCCCTTTTAAAGTGGTTGGAATTCATTTATGAAGGAGCTGTTTAACACTGGATGACTAGAATGGCTAAATAAATCTGGCCCCATTCTGGGCCTGGGAATGGGGTGTTTTGGGTTCAAGAATAGTCACTGAGAACATAAAATGTATTTACGGTACAGCAGTGTTGCTTTAATTATACCATCTGCTTTAAGTACACACGCAAACTAATTCCCTATAGCCCATGACTTGAGGAGATTTTCCCAGGAGAACCAAAGTTTGATACAACAAAAGTTGTAGCTCATAAAACACCAAAAGCACAGAAAAAGTAGTGTGTATTTCATAAACAGGCTTTTGTTTCCAGTTGCTAGCGTTTGTATTGCGAATAGCTACATATCGTAATTAGCATTCACCTATCCCTTTTCTTCTTTAGATTAATGACCTCACTCAGCATTTTAAGGTACAGCAAATCAAATTCAGGGCACAACTGAAGTGGCACAATTGAAGTATAATAATTTTCTGCTTCATTGTACCATCTTAAGTGCTGCAGATCTTCACGGTCCTTTTTTTTTTATTTCTCACAATTTACTCAGAAAGCAAATGCAAGTTATGCCAGTTCTTAAGTATTATCACCAAGAACTAGCATTTTACTATTTTGTAAAACAAATATGTCACATTGGCAGCTCCCTTTACACTAAATCTAGTCATCAGGATTGCTTTTCTCTGTCTTCTGGCCAAGATCAAAACTGTTAGCAGAGAATGCCTTGCTCATTAACCCAGTAGTTTCTTTCCATGTTACATTGTTGGCATTCAGTGAAGCATTTTGTTTTGTTTGTAGGAAGTGAGCCACCCAAGAACCAGTCTGCTGGATTGGGGTTGATAGGAATTCATATAGAAGGCGTGAAATCAGAAATGACGCCAGGACTTTGTATTGCTCGTGTCTGTGTTTCAGAATGAACTACAAAATGCTTTTCATCCTCTGCTGACTGTGCCATGGCAGAATTAAGGTACTACTTTAGAGATGGTCTTAACTTTATAATAACCACTTTGAGATTAATTTGAGTTTTTATGGAAGGAGAAAATGCATTCTGGGCCAAAACTGGCAAAGTACTAAGTGTCACTAATTGTGGAAAGCACACCACTGGCTTTTCCCTGAAATAAAATAGTGGACCATTTTTGTTCCAGGGTTAGGCACACCGAACAAATCTGTGGTCTGCCTAACAAACTGTTTCTTTTCATTTAAGGCACAAGTCATTGCTCTGCAGTGAGTTTACATGAACTCTTCTAACCAAAAGAGAAGCATGCAACTTAGAAACCTGACTTAGGCCCAGGCAATCTGAATGAAAACTAAGGCCAGGTAAAAGTAGCAGACATGAGACAGGTTGCCAGTATAGGACCACTAGGTCAGTATAGAAAAAATTTATACTTGTGTTTCCATGTGAATATGAATCTTTGCCATTCATGGAAAGCTTACCCAGTGATGTGCCACAGGCATGTAAGTTCTTTTAATATTTATAAGGTTTTGAGCGCCAATATGGTCTGTGTGGAATATTCCTTTCACTTACCTGTATGTATTTATCTACTGCCTCAGTCTTCATGGGCTGCAGATGATCTTCATGGGCTGTATCTCATTCTTTCTTCTCTTAAATTTCAAGAGGATAGAGAAGGGGGTGTGAATATTACTTGATTTTTATTATCTTTGCCCTGCAAGATAAAATAACTAATCCATGGATGTGTACATTCAGAAATACCATCACTGGGTTTGGCAGCACTTAACTCACTTAAAAATTTGTTTAGAATTTTGCTACAGTGAATTGAACAGCTGATATGTATCTAAGTCATGAGCTCCTGAACCAAGTTCAATATCCAAGCAATGTATATTTATTTAAATAATTCACTTGATGAGGTACAGTGACACAATAGAAATGTAATACAATCTTATCCAACAATAACACAACAATCCAACAATAATAAGGAAACATAAACAACTGAAGTTAGGGTTGATACTATACAGTGTGGTGACAAACAAAACACCATGCCTTGCTTTTCTAAAGAACAAGAGGGTCAGGACCATGCAGATTTCCAGAGGAATGTTATTCTAGAGGTAAGAGGCTGTCACAGAGATGACACACCTCTGGGGTCCCATAAGATGGAATTATTTTCACTGATGGGACCTGGAGCTGGCCTATCTTGGCAGATCCTACCAGATGAGCAGAAATAATTAAACAAAGGTAGTCCTATAGATATCCAGGCTCCAAGCCATACATATCATACTATTGACTTTTTAATCCATCTGTAGTGTAGGCAATAAGTGGTATATCCAGTTTTGTTAAATTATTATGTACACATCCAAGTGAAGAACTGCAGATGTGGAAGCAAATCAGTGTTGTATGTATTGTCCATTGATCAAGCCTGTAATAATCGGCTTTTGGCTCGGTCTTGAAAAATCCTGTTCCTTTGATAGAAACTGCATCATAGCTTGTTGCCCATTTGACATTCTGCCATAACACATAAAATTATCTGTTGGTTGCACTTCAGCTTATCTCTTATTTTTAAAATTTTTGTTTTCTCTACTTATATATCATCTGGTGTATCTGTTCCGGGTGTCAAACATTTATTAGCTGGAGCATCTGTAATAGGCTCAGAAGAATCTTCTGCTTTCAGGTAGATTAATTACTTATTGATATACTTTGCTGGAAACAAGACAGTTCTACTCCTTTCTATTGCCTTCTTGCTTAAAAATACCCTGTTACAGGAAGAGGAACAGAAAGAACTTCTGCCTTTCGCATGTAGCTGACCTACCGTTCCCAGCGGTTCTACAAATTATGAGCAACAATAAAAAATGCTAGATGTTGCAATTCAGCAACATCTGAAGGGCCACAGATTCTCCGTTATCTTAATTTCTTTACATGGTAATACACAGCTATACACTACACTTACTGTATTGTAAGATGGTTCTGAGAAGAAACCAACAGGTTTGGCTTCTATGTGTTAGAGCAGGAAAAGGCAACTTAGCCAGGTTTCAGCATTGGGGAAAGTTTCCTAAGCTGAAGGATTTGATTTTATTTAAATGAATATTTAAGTACTTCATTAACATAAAAGGAGATAAACAGATATCTCAAAATTATTAGCTGGAATGTTTTAGTTTGTAGCTTTGACAGTATCCCTATCAAATACCTGTTAAGGAAATGAAAAGTCTTAGCTAAAGCAAATTTTTGCAGAGGAACAGCTTAGTATTATTTGCCTCATGTTTTTGCATAAGAATCATAAATACTCTTTTCCATTATAGGAAATGTTATGCAGCTTTTGTAAGCCTTAAAATTCACACATGTACGGTAAATATTTGTGGATATTGTATTTGGCCTCTGGATGAAATTGCTGGAATTTGCTATAGGTCAAACAATGTTATAGTTACAGAGATTGCTTTGTTGCCATTGTTAGACAATCTACAAAGATTCTTCTTAATTTTTTTATAAGAGTTCTGTGGCTGCTAATTTTAATGGAAGTTGTTTTTCTATTCATGGAGCATTTCTTGATGTCCATCACTGATGCAGTGGGAGGCCAACATGATAGCACCTTGCAGTTTCCATGCTGCCTTGGACTCCATTTCATGACAAACATAGTTGTCTGACAGTTCCATCTGTTTGCTCCCTGTGAAATGGGTGTTATGATAGAAAAGTGTGAGTTTATATTTTCAGATGTTCATATTCTTTTGAAATTTATTCCTATCACATGGGAGTTGACATCTGGACAAAGAAAGTGAATTTTCGGTATATTACTTACAGCTAAAAGACTTATTGTTCAGCATTGGAAGGACAAACATATGGCTCCAACTATTCAGTGGTTTGCAGAATTGATGTTACCAGCAATGTATGAATGTTGCTTTTTTAGCTTGATCAGTTTGACTCCTGAGAGACTAGTGCTTTGAGAGGGGCCACACCCACTTGGTGATTGGGAAGTCAAGTCCATAGCCCTTGCCATCAATTTTGTAAGAGTGACCAGATAAGTGCTCAAAAACCATAATGTTCCTGACACCCCCAAATGATTGCATTGTTCTACTACAGTACGTGGTATTTATTTCTTCTAGCTGAGCATCTGAAAATATGAAGCCAAACTATTTACCAGGATCACACTCTCATTTCTCTAGTGGCCTGGTGCATGAGTGAAAGTTGGAGATGAGGTTATAATGAAAGCAGCACAAGCAGAAATCTACTCATGCAAAAATCAATTCACCCTTGAGCTAATCTCATGTCCCAGCATGGAAAAATGTGAGTTTATGTCTCAGATTTCATTGCATTGAAAACACTGGGATTTAAATTTTAATAGAACTTGATTTGCATAATTGTAGGTTTATAGATGAAACTTTTATATGTACCTATTTAGTAGGATTTGGGGCACAAAACATCAATCCAGTTCTAAGCAGAAGTAGGACCAATTAATTTAGGACTGCAGCTGATGCCTCTTAATTAGTACAGCCTTTACATTTGCTTTAATTATCTAACTGTGTACCATATAGCAATATTAAAAGGAGAGGAAGC
Source organism: Candoia aspera (assembly GCF_035149785.1). NCBI lineage: Eukaryota > Metazoa > Chordata > Lepidosauria > Squamata > Candoiidae > Candoia > Candoia aspera. The sequence goes on along the minus strand of NC_086153.1, from coordinate 250,060,170 downwards.
TAAATAAGGAAAAATGGTCTCTAAGTGCACATACTTCCCCATCCACACTCGAGAGGGATATCAAGTCATTTTTCCTTATGTTTTCAGTTCTCTGTATAAAGCAACTAGGACCAAATTTTCTAATCCTTTATTATCGAGAAATGCCATCCAACTAAAGAGAAGTCTTTATATGTCTTACCATAGCATTGTGAACCCCATTTTAATGGCATCAAAGCACTCTGTTTTTTAATCTTTGTTGAAATAATTTGGTTTTTTTAAGGACTCATTGGTATGCCTGATTATTAACTCTTCAATATTTTTTTTATTTTGAAGGGCTAACATGATGATTATTGCTGGAACAGTGGTTGCCCAATTTAGGTAACACCCCTGCTCCAAATGATTTGTGCCATTTCCCCTTCCTACTGAAATTCCCAGGTTTTCACCTAAAGCATTTTTTTTCTCTTTCAAAGAGATTTCTTGGATGTTGTACAGGGCAGCAGAAGTGGGAGTAAAGTGGGAAATTTGGTAGAAACATTACATTGTACATCTGTTTGGCCTTTAGTATGCTGAAACAAAGTTCTGTGGAGGGAGGATAAATATCCTTGTGTCTGCCACAAATTTTGGACCATAATTTCCATAATTCTTTGCCACCAGCCATGCTAGCCAATACCACAAATATCCCAATTAAATCAAACTGAGTGGATATGGTGAACTGTTGTAAATACCTGTCATGTTGAATGTAGAATAGGGGGGTCTCTTGTGCAAATGTGTATGATGCATGGTGTCCTAACAGGCAGGAACCACGCTGAGACGAGGAATGAGCCTCTAGTGTTTTATTACTGCTACATTAGACAGCAAATCCTAACGAACTGAAGAAGCGTGAGAAAACCCATACAGATAAACCCCAAAAGTCAAGGTGGGTCTGTTCTGGGTTTCTTTGAATGGCTGCTCAATTCCTCGCTACTACGCATGCATTTTCCCCCTTGGATAAGGGCCCCCTCCTGCTCACCATCAGTGCTCATGGCACATGGTATCCAGACAGTAATAATAGCTCAGTAAGATGAAATTTAAGTTATACCAGTTAAAAAAAAAAAAAGCTACTCCAAGGATATTTACGGAATAATTGGTGAGAAAGAGAAACTAAAATATTTTTTTCCTAAAAAGAATCTATGTTTATCCAGGAGTAAAATTCATTGGTAAACTCATATGAATACTGACTTATGATTTTTTAATCATGATTTATTGAATAAGCTATAATGGTTATATTTGAACATAATGCTAAACCGTTATGAGTGGATTCATATACAATTTGCTAAGCCAAAACCAAGTAAGCTTATGCCTTGGTACTGGGGAGCAATTAGGAAGAAATAGGATTCATATCCACAGTTGTTGGAACATAGAAGTCAGCTGTGGCTACCGTATCTGCGCTGCAAAAATCTATATAAGGGCTAGATTTGCAGCAAAGGAATACAGAAGACTTGTACAGTTTTCTGCCATCCAGTAGCAATCTGGATTTTTGCAGCCCAGATACAGTAACCTTTTAAAATATATGTTGGCTGTTAAGCTTTCATGCTAAAGTTGGCCAAGAGCTATATTTATATAGAATGTTTGGGCTAATAGAAGGATATTCTTGCAGTCCCTTTGGTGAAAAGTCCAAATGAGGAAAAAACAACATAAAACAATAGATGACATTTCCCTGCTATGAAGTATGGTTATTAACCAGTCTCTGTTAATATACTGGTTTGTGTGTTCAGACTCTGATGTTCTGTGTCTGTGGCATCATGCCTTTTGTATGGTATTCTGTGAATAGAGAACATCATCTGTCATGTCAAAATTCTGAGAATTAGATTACTTTCCCATTCTAATTAACATTGTTGTATCTGTAAAAAATTATAAAAAATGATTAATGAAGGTTGTTATTTGCTAATATTTTCACCTAATTTTCCTTTCAAATAGAAAGGAGCCTGATACTCTGTGTTAACTTTCAAATTACTTGATGACTTAAAATGCTTAAAATGCCATATTATTTTTAGCTACAGCTGTCACACAAAAATAAATGCCTTGAACTTTGGCACCTATGTATACATATATAAGGACAACTCAACTTCAGCTGTTCCCCTAAGGCTTAGAATATCAAGTACTCTCAGCTATTCCTAGTATCTTTTGTATGACGCAACAGAAAACCAGCCTTATGGAATAAGAAACTGAAAAATCATTCAAACCATGACATGATTGCAAAATCTGTTCACTTAAGTTTGCATGGTATGGTAGAGAGCATTTGTTGATGAAAGGATGCAAACTGATATGAATTCAGCAAAAAAACAAAAAACCTACCATAGACTTGTTTAGTAATTGCTAATTAGGTTTCTGAAAAGAGTTTTACTTCCCTAGGATACTGTAAACCAGTAGCATTCCATAAATAAATTGAGGCAGAGTAAACTTTGCTGAAAGTGAATCATGGCTGCAAGTGGCTCACTCTGTTTAATTTTTTGCTAGTACAGTCAGAATAAACCAAAGAGGGAAGCTCTAAGTGTACAACTAACCATAGATTTCAGCTTGGATTTATTCCTCATGTTTCTTTATATGATATAAATTCAATAAGTTAGATATTAAAATCAAATTGTTAGTGGTGTCTTCTGGAGCAGTACAATTTACATGAAACATTCTGCCTGATGGGTATTAAGTATCTGGTTTAGTTTTTTCTTGGAGCGAATACAATCAGAGAACCATACAGAAACCATGATGGGTATATTACCAGATAATGAGGGCCAATCAAAATGATTGGTTCCCACAAGTTAACTACTTTCTCAATCAGATTTGTGGTCTCAGAGAATCACAGTACTTATCAATCACATTCTGCATAGATGAAAACTTTCTCTTTTGAGTGGTCCTCCAAAAACAGCTGACAGAAGTGTTTGTAAGTGCTTTCCCCAAGTTGTTTTTTTTAAAAAAAATATTATTATTATTATAAAAGTTGAACAGAGTTGCTTCCCAGGAATTAAATTATGTCACTAAATTACAATGGAAGAAGACAATATAAGGGAGAAAAACTCACAATATTAAAAACAGTAGTTAAAACAACAACAGCTCAAATCTTCCCAAGTTTTCCTGGGAAGGAAGTCCCATTAGTGCTCTTCCCAAACCCAATCAGATTAAAACTGGCCCTTTACATCTGAATCTTTTCATTTTTTAAAAATAAAAATAGAAGAATACCCATACAGTATGTAATCTTTTTTTTTTTTTTAAAGGAAAGCTCTCTAAGACTTCAAAAGACCATTTTTCATTTTATACCAATTCCGTTCAATTACTTCCTTTGAAATATGAAATGAATATTTAATGGTTAATAATGCCACAGGTAAAATGGTGATCAAAAGAAAACTTCTGAAGTAAATAGAAGCATCAGACAGGGATGGAAATATTTGCAATTCTGTTTGTCTTTATCTGTTGACCAGTAAAGAAACATGCTGGTAAGCATCAAAAGGAAGGCACCGGGAAAGCTTTTAAAAGCCTTCCTACTAGAGTTTGTATTGCACTCGTCTCGGCATGAATTATCAGTAAACCTTGGAAGGAGGGCACTGACAGGTGAAGAAAATTGTTACAGCTACTGCACAGTAGGAACCTATTAAGCTTCCTTGTCTGTAATTACCACTGGTTTCTCTGCAGTATTGGCCTTGTATAATACAGCTATGTACTATTACCGCAGCTGCTGCTTGGCTGATTTAAAGGAAATACATCACAAATTAAAAAATAAAAAATGAAAAGGTTTTTTTCCATGACATTAAGAACCTCTTGATATGCAGATTACTTCAGTTGATAACAAGCCCCATATAGCAAACTTGTTGTTTGCTCTGGAGTTCAAAGGCTTTACACAATATGACAATAACAGCAGCACTGCTGAGGATGACACTGAGCAAATGTTACATGGTTTGACTAACCAAAAAAAAAAACCCCTGGACATTTATAATTAATTAATAATATTGCAAGATAGTTCATTAAACCTGGGAAGTGCTTAACTAAACAAAACCTTGATTGAAACTGTCAAAGGTGATCCAAGGTTGTATTACAATTTTCTCATCCACTGATTGTTTCCTCTGCAATTTATTCAATAAACTAAATCTGGCCAGGCCTTTTATCACTAAGAAGTAAGTGCTTCTATTAACCCAGGAACGAAAGTCATCCTAAATGGAAAGCTCAGGATCCTTCTTAGATTTCTTTCTTTTTAGATAATAGTGGTGGAAGAGGCACGATGCAAGTTACAAGCTTACTAATCGAAGTGAATATTTGTAGCTCAGAGTTGAATTGTGGAGTCCCTGGTGCTCTCCGAGCCTTGTTGTTGCAGACGTTTCATTGCCAGGCTAGGCAACATAGCTGGCAAGCTAAATTAGCAGTCTCTTGGAAACACCTTATTCCCAGTGTCTCACATCTGGTCTGTGTTGTCTCTTCTCACATAAATGTTGTTGTTCATCACTTTCTTCCCACAGATTCTTCCTATAACCTAATCCTCATTATAGTTCCATAATGTTCTCCACATAGACTTCTTTCAAAGAATTCAGGACAATATTCATAAATTTAGTTTGCTTTAGCTCCGTCTTTGTCCTGAGGATCTGTTTGGTGGAAAATATCAGGAACATTAGCTTTCCTAGCTGGCTGATTTTATCTACTGTATTTTAGTAGTGTGTTCTGCTCAGAGCAGCCTTTCTCAACCTTTTGACACCGGAGGAACCTTTGAAATACTTCCAGGCCTTGGGGAACCCCTGCACATTCAGGCTCAAATATAGGCCAGAAGTTACAAAATTATTATATTTGTTTCATGTGTAGGCCTGTACATATGCATTAACAGTGTTCTTAAACTAAAAATAAAGAATGAAACCTCTTTAATGTGAAGTTGCCTGAATTTGAAGTAATTTTTAACAAAAATTGTGATCTCCCAGGGAACCCCTAGTGACCTCTCACAGAACCCTAGGGTTCCATGGAACCCTGGTTGAGAAACCCTGGCTCATAGTATCATTCAAACATCTTTGTTAACCTGAATTAAGCATGTGTAGAATTTAATTATGTTCTGTTTTAATTAAACCATTTTTATGTTTAGAATAACACACTGTGGCTCATGTGCTATGGTTAATTTTTGATGGAAACTTTAAAAATGAATTGATCTACAAGTGTAAAGAAAGAAGTATAGCACTAATTCTTCCTTAACCCTTCTAATGGTTTGGAAGATTGTCTCAATTTACCCAGTTTCTAAGCTGAAATTGAGAAAGCTAAGCAAGGTTGGACTTGGTTAATACTTCATAATCAGGAAATTAGGGCTGTAAATGAGACTGTGAAATTGCAAACAGTGGCTGGCTGCTTCCATATTATCATGAAAGAAATGACATGGATGTACCCACATAGTCCCCAGGAAAGAAGGTTGACTCAAGGGGGTCTATTTTTTATTTAGCAATATGCTGATTTCATAGATTGTGTTAATTCATAGCTTCTTAACTATTATTTGCTGAATAAGGAACAATCAACTGGATTTAATACAGTAAAGTAAAGCCAAAGTCCCCTGTCCCTTAAAGAGAGATGTTAACTAGCTTAGGAGATAATCAGAGATGTCCATGATTCTGGGACAAGAGGTAGCAAATGATGAAAGCAACATTGTGTCATGGGATGCAAGCTCTGCCACTTTCATACATGCATCATGATGTTGCACATACCTAGAAAAGGGGTGGAGCTTGTGTCAACACTGCTTTTGTCACTTTGAGAAAATGCTGGATCCTGTGGACCCCAGTTCTGTTTGAAACATAGGCAATGGTTCTGTGTGTCTTGTTAAGGACCTTGGAGAGCATATGGAAAAATTTCCTTCAAATAAAAGAATAGCCGGCTGTTGGAAAGTGCAATTTGGATTACACTGACAAAATAAATATGCTGTGTTGGTGTGTTGCTCATTCTTTGATTATAATCATGTGTTCCATGTTTACTGAAAGTATTTCATTGTGCTTTGTGACAAGCTTTTAATATCAATCTCTCATATTAGTTTTTTTAAATAGAAATGTCTGCAAATTTTTCAAGCTATAGAAAAACACCTTTCTTCTGCTCCTCCCCCCTTAACATGTGGACTCAAGCCCTTTCCTGGCTTAATTTAGACACATACAATAATTCTGATTTACAAATGGCTTGAATGCCAGATAAAGCCTTCAGAATCATTGTAATGTTTCCTGAAAAGACCATTGCTAACTCAGATTTGTTCTCATTTTTCATAGGTAACACAGACTCTTTTGAATTTGGAGTGAGGTTGGAGGGCAGAGTTACCAAGTGTTTTCTTTAATCCATGAATTTAAATATATAGGCAATTATTTAAAAATGAAACATTGTGAACAGAATAGGAGTTTCTTCCATTTCAAGAGGCCAAGTGGGGAAATTTCTTCCAGTAAACATGATTATTAGAACAGCCTATTGAGACTGATTTTCTCTACATTAAATACCTATAAAATTATCCATTGTTTTGTCGATCTGATACAACTTTAGAATAATGGAGGCTTTACCACTCAGAAATCGAGGTCAAGCCCCTGCACATTTCTTGCTATTTTCAAGCTGACTAATTCTCAACTTGGAGAAAATAGCTGTAATCAAAGCAACAGTTGAAAGAGAAATACACAAGTGGATTCTCTTTGTATTAGAAAGGTCAGCGGTGCTAAAAACTGAAATGCAATCAGAAATTAATCCTCCCTTTCAAAAAAAAAAAGACTGTTAATGTTTCATTGAAATTATTTATTAGGATTAAAGCTGCCCTGAAAAAATAGCCAGGATTGCTATGGCCATACCCTGTTCTTTTGCAAATTATATTGGCAAGTTGCCTCAGGAGCTCCCACTTAAAATGAATTAGGAACCAATTGCAGGCAGTTTTCTTACTAGAGAACTCATGGCAATCTGACTTACCAGGTCCTTTCTACCCATATGCCCACCTTCTTATATTTTGATTACTCTTCCCCCCTCCCCCCGATTCAGTCTCACTTTGTCTCCATCTGTTTTTTCTAATTCCAACCAAGTTTTACTTTTCTGTCCTGTTTGTCCTTTGCCCTGTTTGCCCTCTCAGACTCTGCTGGTTTCACTTACAATATTGGACTAAGCCAAAATGTAGAATACTTGGTTTTAGCTTTGGTAGACGTGTGAATCCAACCACTGTGGTTTGTAAATCATGATTTATGGTTTACTACAATATGTGAACCCAGCTGATATTAATAAATATTAATAAATTGAGGTCAAACAACCCTGATCTTAATAGGACATTGCAACTTATGTTCGTGATCTTGATCAATTCAAACATTTCAAGTGCCGGAAATCGTTTGTTGAAAGGAAATTATTTCCTGCAGCCTCCTGTGACCCATGAGAATCTTGATCAGCATTCAGTTGGAGTAAAGCAGATGTGCTCCACATGGAAGGACAGGACGCTTTTGGAAAAGCTAAGGGAATTCTCAGCCTAGATTGGGAAAGCTGTACAGAATTACAGAGTGGTAACTTAACCATCCATTTTTCATAATACCGTGGGTGTATGATTTGGTAAATCTGTACTTCACATTATCAGAAGGCCAGAAAGCCTATTACAGAATACAGAAGGGCTGTAGCCTGGTAGTAGAGCACATGGTATGCATTCAGCAGTTTCCTGGCTGGATTCTTGCAATCCCTGGCGAGCTGCTGCCAGTCAGAGTAAATGATAATTAGACCAATGACCTGATTCAGGATATGGCAGCTTCTTATGTTCCAACTTAGAGGAGGGCAGGCTGTCACCCCTCTTTGTATGTTCAATGCTACATGGGAATTGCCTGAACATGCTTAATTTTAATGTAAAATTAAGTACATTAAGTGATTTAGGAACCATACCGGTAAACCAGAAATCAGATTATCATCTTTTGTAATTCCTCATGTTTTTTCTACTCATGTTCTGCAGATTGAATCATGATACCATTTGGGGCAATTTGGGAGGCTGTGCAGGTAGAAAAGCTGCACTAGATATTCTAGCATTACTTGGCTTCTCTAAGTCAGGACTGAGTAACCCATGCGCCTGTCCTTAGCTTCCTGTGGCTCTCAGCCTAATTTCCAAAGCCCTCTTCAAGCAATCAGTTCAGGTTCTCACTTGGCTTGGAGGGAGAAAGAAAAAAGTTTGGCAGAAAGACAGGCCCCAATGATTTACACTCTTCCCAGAGACAATGTCCCTCAGCAGAAAAAAGGTTCCTTGCTCCTGTTCTAAGTGGTTTGACCTGTGACATAATAGATCAAAACTCTTATGTGATTTCCTGGAAAACTTTCCTGCTCAAATCCCCATTTCATGACAGCTAATTGTTTAATTTGAGAAAGAGTCTCTTTTCTGGATTGTTATTAGTCATGTCAGCTGTGCATTACAGACAAGTAGTGAAAACATATTAATTTTTCCTTGTTGAGGTTCATCAAGACTCTGTTGAAATACCAGACACACACAAGGGAATTGAAAAGAACAAAGATGGTTCAGCACCTTTTTAAGACCATTCATCACTGTCATCAAAGCAGTGAAAGGTGATATTTCAGGGCTGCATGGTCCTGTAAGGCTTTGCGGATCCTCAATGGGAGTGCTTCTTAGAGCAAATGATCGCATTATTTCACCTTGTGACGCTTCATTCCCCTTTGCAGCCACCTCTGGCATTTGAAATAACCAGAAGAGACTTCCAAACAGTTGTGTGTCTGTGTAGAAACCTCTTTCAACATTACCAATCAGTGAGGCAAAACCGGTTTTATTCCTCTTAAAATTAATGCCTCCACCGCTGCCACCACCACCTCTACTGCTGCTGCTTCTCAGGCTAATCTTGAAACCACTCGCAAACTGAACCGTTGTGGATCTTTGATTAGTTAGCTTTGACAGACTGGTGCTGTTGTTCCTCAGGTATTTTTTTTCTTCTGTTTACCATATGCATTGTGCTCTTTTTGAATTGCAATTTTTCATATTGTATCTTCTGAGCTTTGGGCTAAATACTGAATTAGAGTTAAAAGTATGAAGTAAAGCATCCATTTATGCCTATCTTTCTTGGCAGGCCTTGGTATAACCTGAAATCTGTTCACACCAAATGAAAAATTGGTCTACTCAAGGTGGTAGTCTTCTACACTCTTACCTTCTGGTGCTTTATTATCAATCTGCCATCTTAAGACTTAATATAATCATTCTGTTTTTTCCTATATATGTTTTTGGGGTTTTCTCTCTTTTTTCTATTCCTACATTTCAATAAAACTACGATTTGTGATGGAATGCTCCTTTGTGAGCATGGATATCTCTCCTTTTCTGGGGTCAATGTGGTGAGAAAATAGGAAGCATTTTTTTGCAGTTTACATTAATCACTGTTTAGTGTTACAGAACTGTTTTGTGTTACAGAAATACCTTAGGAGTCATTAATTTAATAATAGCTAAAAAGTTAGTTTCATAAGTCAGAATTAACATAAGCTATACATGGTGAGCATATTACATATGTGTAGCTTCAATCCTTTAACTTCATGTAATGAATATCATTTTTTATAATGCTCAGTTTGTAATATTAAACATTTATAATAATGCTAAAATAATAGCATAATTGTATTGTACTGAAATAATACTAATACCATTATTCTATCAAATTAAATCATACCTATAAAAAGAGGCATAGGAGATTTTATTCATCCATTCATTCTTTCAGTTTCGAGGCCACCCAACCCTGCAGCAACTCGGGGCACCTTATAATTAAAAAAAATTAAAAGAAAACAATGTATATCAAAGAAAAAGAATACATCTGAGTGGAAGACAGAACCAAAAATCCAAGGGGCTCAACCGCCATCCTAACCCAAAGCCTGGGAGAACAACCAGGTCTTTAACAATTTGAAGAAAATCAAAAGGGTTGGAGCAATATGGATCACTGGGGGAATATCATTCCAGAGGGCAGGAACCATCACCAAGAAGAGAAACTCCTCCATCGATGGGACCTAGAACATGCCCACTCTAATGACCTCATCGGACAGGTGGAAACATATGGAGCCAGGCCCCAAGCCATGAAGGACTTTAAAGGTGATAATTAGCACTTTGAATTGCACCCAGAAGCCAACTGACAGACAGTATAGCTTTCAAAGCAGTGGGGACATGTGCATGGTCATCACTGATTCACTGCTGCATTCTGGACCAGCCATAGCTTCCAAGCAGTCTTCAAGGATAACCCAATGTAGAGCACATGACAGTAGTCCAATTGAAAGGTGACCAAGGCATGAGTGCAGGCTGAAAGGCCTCCTGGTCCAGGAATGAGCGCAGTTAATGCGCCAGATGAACCTATGCAAAGATCCTTTTAACCACGGCCTTCTATTTGTATATGACCACATTCAGGCAATATAAGATGTTGAGCATGTGGTGCCTTGAAATTCACATTAGTTATAATGCCAGCTTCATGTCTCTTGCAGCCATCACTTGTGCTGAGTGGTGATTTTACCTTTCTTGCTGTAAGCTCCAAATCGCAGGAGCATTTGGGCAAACATCTGCTTCTGACCACTAGCAGCTGCTAATTTCTGCTTCATGTGAAAGTTTTCCCCAGGTTATAAAATTCCTTTCCCATCATTCAAAGCATTTCAGTAATAATTAAAAACCAAGTTAATAATAATAATCTCCAAATAAAGAAGTTGATATTCTTTCCCCATCAGCTTTTTAAAAATGGATTAATATATACGAAGCCACATTAATCTAGATCATTGGTCCATTTGGTGTATGAGTGCTTACATAGGAGCACCATGAATTCCAATGTGCTCTACAACACCATCTTTGTTACTCAGCAATTCCCTGACCCACAACTTTATAAAATATTCTTTTAATTAAAATTTTTTAAGAAACATGCATGCTACAAAGCAAAGGAACAGCCTTTGAGCACCATCTTTATTTTCCAAAATTTCCATGGGGAACCCAATTCCCCATGGCCAGCTGGGGAATTCTGGGAGTTGAAGTCCACATGTCTTAAAGTTGCCAAGGTTGAGAAACACTGGTATGGAGACTCCTGGGGAACTAGAATGTATAATAGAAAGCAGCTTTACTCTTCTAGTGAATGAGTGTTTTCTGATTGTCCAGATCCACAGTGGCAGTCATCGTGTGAGAGTGTGCATGCTTTTCTGTCACAATTGCAAAAAAATCTCCATGGACCCAAAATATTGTCTATCCTTGATCTATTCTGTCTTCCAATAGTAGAGAATATATGTTCCTCAGGGTTGAACTGTTGTGTTTTTTTGTGTTCTCTGAGCTTGGTTGTTTTCCCTCAGACATTTCATTACCAGGCTAAGTAACTTCATTCCACTCTCCCATGCACTGATGATAGACCCAACTATTCTGCTGTACAACATCTGCTTTTAGGATTTCAGACTCATGTATTACCTAGCCCTATCTGGAAATGCAGGAAGACTGAATTTGTGATTTACAGCATTCTCTGTTCTATTTGGGCCTTTCAGTATTGTAGCTTATAGTGTACAGGTAGTCCTCATTTGGCAATTGACTCATTCAGCAACCATTCGCAGGTATGACAGTGATGAAAAGTAACTTTGCAACCAGTCCTTACATTTATGACCTTCACAGATCTGTAAAGCAAAGGAAAGCTGAAGTAAAATCATAAAATTGTCATGTTTCACTTAGTGACAGCTTTGCTTAATGACCAAGTTGCTGATTCCAATTGTGGTTGCTAAACAAGGACTATCTGTAGTGCAATGGCTTTACCTTATGCTGAAGGGTTTTTAATGAAACTGTTACTAAAACTGGTGGTGGTCCAAGGAAAATCTCCATGGGGCTTTATATGATCAGAAAGTTACTAAGTACATGCACAGATCTAAATTCATAAGAAAAGGACACACAGAGCAAAACTGCTTCAGATTCTCTGATCAGAGAGGTGCATAAGGAAGTTACCTTTTAAAATAAAATGAAACCGATTCATTTAGAAGATAGACTTTTTTGCAGGAATGGCTAGAAGAAAGTTCTGCCTGTATAGTTTATATGTAATCACATTAACTTCTCTTTCTGAAAGAGAAATGTTGGAGTGACAGCACTGCTAGCCGGCATCTCTATGCACAGCTGTTTTTCAATTCTAGACTGGCTAAATACTTTCCTCATGGATTGTTGTTTTGTTTATTCGTTTAGTCGCTTCTGGCTCTTCGTGACTTCATGGACCAGCCCACGCCAGAGCTTCCTGTCGGTCATCAACACACCCAGCTCCCCCAGGGACGAGTCCGTCACCTCTAGAATATCATCCATCCACCTTGCCCTTGGTCGGCCCCTCTTCCTTTTGCCTTCCACTCTCCCTAGCATCAGCATCTTCTCCAGGCTGTCCTGTCTTCTCATTATGTGGCCAAAGTATTTCAGTTTTGCCTTTAATATCATTCCCTCAAGAGAGCAGTCTGGCTTGATTTCCTGGAGGATGGACTGGTTTGATCTTCTTGCAGTCCAAGGCACTCTCAGAATTTTCCTCCAACACCACAGTTCAAAAGCATCTATCTTCCTTCGCTCAGCCTTCCTTATGGTCCAGCTCTCGCAGCCATATGTTACTACGGGGAACACCATTGCTTTAACAGGGCCTCCTCCGCCAGGGCCTCCACTGGACCGTGCAGCAGATCCTCAGGTATGACCCCCAGCTCCCTCTGAAACAGCATTGGGTCCATTAGTCGCCAGGGGCTGACCAATCAAATGGTTCCTGCCTCCCTGCGGAGGGGGGCGGCATAGGAGAATCTTAGGGCCACCAGGGCGTGATCTGACCATGACAGTGGGGACAACTGTAACTCTCCCCTCAGATCACATTGCCACTGCTCCGAAAAGAAAACCAAGTCAGGAGTGAGGCCACTGTCTCGAGTCAGGTCCCGAATCATCTGGGACAGGCCAGAACACGCCACCAGCAACAAACACCAGGGGCGTCTTCCCTGAAGATGGCCTGCCCTCCAGCTCCCACCATAGTATCCCCTACCCATCACCACCTCAATGATATGTCCTGCCCTACAGCCCCCAGTGACTCCTAATCCATTTGCCCCCAGTCCTGGACCTCCAGAGTCCCTGGTTTGAAGTATATACATTCCAATACCAAAAAGAGGAGACTTGACAGTGTGTGCAAACTAACATATAATATCCTTAATTTTAAATGCTAGCAAAATAATGCTTAGGATCATCCAATGCAGATTAGAGCCCTACATGGAAAAAGGCATGCCAGATGTTAAAGCTGGCTTTAGAAAAGGCTGTGTAACACAGGACATTTCTTCCAAGCACACACTCAATCACCCACAGGGTGATGGTAGGCCCTCTGGCGCACCAGCTCTTGCTCTCGGCACCGTCAGAGCCCAACCATCACCCCCCCCATTCACTCTGCCCCCCTTGGCCTCTCTCACTGGTCAATGGGGGGGATCACTCATCCATTCCTCACCCACCCCATCTCTCATGCAGGAGGTGAGTCCTCTTTTATACAACCCTTCACTCACTCTGGAGGGACCCTAAATAGCTCCTCACCACCAAGGTCTGTGGCAACGAGGCTGACTATACTGCTTGGAACCCTTGCATTATTGCAGTCCTTGGCTCATCACCTCCCCACACCCAAATCTGTCGCGCTGGGCTCATCACATCGCCAGCCCTACTACCGGGGACCACCACGCTGTAGGGAGCCACTGTGCTGCCAGGGCTGGCTTGTCGCGCCGAGGCCCACTTCACTGCTGGGCTCCACCACGCTGCCAGGCCAGTCCACTTTACTGGGGACCAATTCCGCCCCCCAGGCCTGTTATGTCAGTAACTTGATCCCCCTAGGCCAGTCCACTGCTCTGCCATGCCGCTGGTTTGCTGCACTACCAAACTGCTCTGTCACACCATCAAACTCCTCTGCCACACCACAGCTCGCCAAGGTCTGCACCACCAAAGTCTGCGCCGCTGGCCAAAGGGGGCCAAAAGATGGACCCCAAAAGCCCCAGGTCCACAGTCTGATGCCACCTCAGGCCGCTCCACCAAGGCTCCCCGCACTGCCGAGGTCCTCCGGAGTCTGCTGTGCCACTGGTCTGCCATCAGTCCTCCGGAGTTCGCTGTGCTGCAGGGGCTCATCCAGGCTTGCCGCACTCCACTGCTCCATCTTGGGGGCTCCATACAACTCTGGCCCATCAGGTACAAGGGCAAAAAAACCTTGAAAATCCCCTCAAAAATCCCAAACTAACTGGTGAGGTTTGGAGATGGAGTCAGAGAAAGCTGGAAGAACTGGGAATCTCCCCCTTAGAGCAGTGGACGGTGTCTGCTCTTGGTCGCCATCTTGGATTTTCATCTTTCATCTGGGTCCATCAGTCACCATGGGTGGACCAGTTGAATGGGTCCTGCCTCCCTGCAGAGGGGGGCAGCATAAGAGAGTTACTCCTAATAGTACTGCTTTTTTTAAAGAAGAAATTAAGGAACCATATTACATTTAAACTGTCTATACCCTAGCCTGAATTAGTAGCCTAATTAAATAGAACAAGCAGTACTATTAAGTATGCAAAATGATACCATGGAAGGAAAATCTTTAGATTTCCTAATTTAAGATTCTACTGATAAAATTTTTCATGTAAATTATTTCCCTTCTGACCTCTGGAAGCTGGCTAAGCTAAAAAGTAAATAAGAAATCTATTTTTCTTTAGCATTTAAATGTTCTGCACTCTTAATACCTCCTTTATTCTCTGACTGCCTGACCAATAGGGCTTCCTCTGTAACGATAACCAAATATTGTTATTGTTAGAAGACAGCGCCCCCCCCCAATGTTGATGGAAAGAGGGGTGAAAGAAGAATTCCATCTCCCAGCATGCCGTTCGATCTCCATCTGTACCTCATAAATATAGCCTAGGTATACTTTACACCACATCAGCATCCCAATAAAAAATCTTAGAGTTTTTGAGAACAAGTAAGGAATTGTATATAAAAGCAGACGGGACTATAAATAGAGGGCAGTTCTGGAGTACATCAAGCCAGCCTGTTCAGTTTCTGCCTTGCAGAACTGAGTTATGTTTGTTTTCTTGGTAGCTGAGAGTTCAAGCTCAAGGAAATATATGGTTTGATTTAACTCAGTTTGGATGTCCTTCACTTTCCTAACATTCTTCACCTTGGGAGGGTATCAGGCATATATCTCTGAGTAAAAGTTTTTCGCAGTACATAACTATATCTATTTCTGGCACCTCAATGACTATAAAACACAAGGACCTGCTCCCCACCCCCCAACAGCTTGTTCTTACCTCCTGAAGATTGAGATGCTTGACTGCCAGAAAGATAAATGGTTACTTATCAAGCTGAGTTACAATAATTAGTGAAATTATTTTGTGTGTTTCATTTGTCAGATCAAATATTTCAGATTATTTAGAATAATTCTAATGCCACCTTAAAGAATAGGAGCTGCCCAAGGCACCTTCCAATGAATTTACCGTCATTTACAATAAAAACATACCATAGAACAAAAGGCAAACATTGATGAAACTCACAAACTCAAACAGTTTAAACCGCCTGCCGTAGTATTAAACTCAAGCACACTTCAGGGAAGATTACAGAAAATAAACTGGTACTTGGAGCTTTTTAATAATATTGCAGACGTAGAGCCTGCTAGATCCAGAGAGCAACTCATTCCCACTGTGGGAAATATCCTTTATCTTGTATCAGTCCTCTTAGTCACATTCATCTTCAGTGGCAGACATATTGATAAAACCGAAGGCCTGTATATCTCATTGACTAAACACATCCCACTGACTAAAGTTGGAGGTGTTGGTCAGAAATTGTGCCATGGGGCTGGACTGGCATACTCTTTTTGTATCTACATTTGAAATATGCATATTTTTAAAATTGAAGGTTAACACAGTCCCATAAGAAACACCTCTAAGAAACATCTCTATTTGCCTTCTGCAATGCTATTGGAGAGCTAGTTGGAGAGCTACTGAATATGTCTGTTTCCATTTTATAGCTGAAGGTGATTCACATTTTCTTGGTAGCATAAAATTGCAAAAAATGCAAAAAAAAACAAAAAAACAGAAAAACCCCCCCACCAGGTTTCATTTGTGCTTTGGTTTTTAGCATTTAGTTACTATTGTGAAAGGCCTGTTTGGCTAATTAATATGAAGGATGCCTTTCTCTAATGAAAAATTCTTCAGAAAATGTACACAATAAGCAATCTGGGACGATAGACAGGTGCACAGCGCAGATATTGCTGTAAGGCAGTGGGAAGATACCTTCTTTTATGCACCTGTTTAGCTGCAGTGTTTAAAAGTTCTGTGCAACACTTTTAAATGCTTGATAATTGCAAGTTTAATTTTGAAGTCTTTGTCATCAGAACAAATCGGTGCTGCTCTAAATTCAAATATACATTTGTAAGAGAAATCATTTTCTTTCTTAACTAACTTAGAGATAGGCAATTCATTCTCTTATAATCCATTAACAGACAGCTTCTGTACATTAATTTTTTACACCTTATTCACAGAAAGACTTCACTGCAGAGTTCAGCTATAAATTAATCATTGTATGATATTCTGTTTCCACGTTAATGGAATTAATTAGGATTGGAAATTTTTTAAAATATCAGATCATGAGGTTTCTAAGGGAGGGGCCCTTGTGCTGTACTGTTAAATGCAACAAGAAAGCTATTATTGTATACATTAGGACAGAATTAGCGTAGTGGCAATACAGGCTCAGTTAGTGATAACATATACCCATATTGACCCAATAGCCATTTTTAAGCTTGTACTTCATGAATTTGTCTACCCCCATTTTAAAAGTCATTTTGTGGCAGCAAATTCCAGCATACATTATACACAGTGTGAAGTAACTCTAGGGTGCCATGCATAATTTTATAAATCTCTATAATGTCTCTCATCTATCTTTTTTAAATAAAAGCCACAAGTGTTATGATCTCTCCTTCTGTGATTGTGCTCCAGCCCCCTTGATTCTTTCGTTTGCCCTTTTCTACATCTTTACTGCATCTGGGTGTGTGTCTCGTGTGTGGGTGCAACTTAGTGACCAAAACTGGATGTGGTGTTACTAACGTGGGCACACTTAGATTTGTATAAAGGCATTATGGTATTGACAGTTTCCTTTGCAGTCTGTTTTGTTATACTCCATCAAGTGAGGTATCATAATGATGCCATATTTGCCATTTTATCCTTTTGGAACACCTCAAATTTCTTTTCTGTTTATTACCACTACTTTGTAGTAATTTTATGCTACCAGGAAGCTTGGCTGTCCCTTTCGTTGTAACTCTATGTCATATAAGAATGAAGTATAAAAGCCTGTCCTGGTACAGCTCTGTGGGCTATGTGATCAAGAAATTCACATTCTGCCATTCTGGGAACCGTCCCCTTAGTCTTAAACTGTTTCCCACTCTTTAGGCAATTACTGATTCATCAGAGTTTTCAGAGTGGTAGCTGTGTTAGTCTTTTGTAACAAAATAACAAAGGCTCCTGTAGCACCTTAATGACTAATACATTTATTATCTCATAGGGTTTAGTTGATCACAGACCATTAGATCATGTCCAAACTACCACAAATCACATACTGTTCCAGAAATTTCATTTCCAGAAAGCCTTTGGATTATCCTAGAATGGTCAGGATCTGGAACAAAAACAGGATATTCTGGTGTTTCCCAAAACATTCTCTTCCTGGACATATTTACATTATTCATTGCAATACTTATATCTGATAAAGTGACCTATGATCCACAAAAGCTTCCATGCTGACGAAGAAAATTCTTTGTTAAATAGAGGAACATTCCTTTTACTGCATGGTTGCTAAGTTTTCTCAGGAACTTGAAAAAATTTGTCCAGAATCCCTGAAGGAAAAATTCTACATGAAACATAATGAATTAATATATGATTAGAAGCATAATAAAAATATACATAATTGTCTTCAGAGTTTAGATGCTTGAGTGAAATATATTGGAATATCATGGTGAGACCTAATTAAGGAATATGTTCTAGAGTTTATTCTACTTTCTTATGAACAAGTGAAAAAATTCTGAAAAGCCCAAAACAAATGAAATTGGATTTTTGTGATTCTGCCAGTCCAGTTAAACAATGCAATTATCTGAATCTGAAACATGCTTTGAAATGGGTCCGAAATAAAATTCCCTGAGCCTGGAAATTAAATCCCTCTTGCAGTTAATACTGGTGATATTTTGAAGCTTCTAAAGCTCATGCTGAATGAACTCTTTCACACTTCTGAAGTAAAAATGATATATTTGTTCAGGTTTATGAAGTTATAGATTCATAAGCCCTCTTCAGGCAACAGGATATCTACAGTGCTGGGATCCTTCTTACTAAATGTTAATGCTAGCTGTTACATTTTCATTGCAGGCTTGCTCTATCACCTGATGCCTCCATTTTCTTTCAATGTTTTGGATACCCAAATGCCTAAATAAGGCTATCATAGTTCAAAGGAATCATAAGGCTTTCACTGTTTTTTTTCATTAAGAGTATATGAATCTACTTAGTTAGCCAGGCAACTCTAGTCTGTAAAGAGAGAGGAACAAGACATCAAAGGGTACCTTTGATTATGATCTCTAGTTGAAAACAGCCTGAATATGTTGCTCAAAATAGTGAGGATGTGGCAGTAGATAAGACCAAGTCCTTTATTTTTACTATTTAAATTAAATTATCTTTGACACAATTTGACTATTCCTAAATGTTCATGCTGTACCTCCATCTTCAGTGTAGTATCTATGATATCCTAACTTGCTGCATAGCTAAACCAACTTACTATTATTTTTATATTTTTTTTATTCCACCTTTATTATTTTTATGAAGAACTCAAGGTGGCAAACTTACCTAATACTCCTTCCTCCTCCTATTTTCCCCACAACAACAACCCTGTGAGGTGAGTTGGGCTGAGAGACTGTGACTGGGCCAAGTCACCCGGCTGGCTTTCATGCCTCAGGTAGAACTAGAACTCACAGTCTCCTGGTTTCTAGTCTAGTACCTTAACCACTAGACAAAACTACCTTATTCATTCTGTTACATGGTTTTACTGACCATTAGAAGTAAAGTTTTGCATATTCAATTTGATGATTAATCTGTAGAAAGACTTTGATCTGAGTAGCAAATCTTAAATGTGGAATTAGGCAAAACTGTCTTCCCTGTGAAATTCATCATCTTACTCAAATGTATCCAAGTGCACAATTGTTGCATGTGCTGCTTCCATTTAAAGCTTTTATCGTACAATTGTCCTTGATCATTAATGGGATTTTATAGGATGGGGACAGTCCTAACATTGTCTTTCATTTGTAGCCACCTTGTGTTTTACTACTGCTTCTTTTATATGTGTGTGATAATGAAAATCCACTAAGGAGAAAAATATAGACCAGCTATGCAGTACCTTTTGAATGAAAGTCTTAGGAGTCCTTTAGCTGCAAGCTCCTACAGGTTCTCTCCCATCTGTATATCACAATCCCATTCTATATAACATAATCTTATGAATCGTGGAAACTTTGTTTGCTGAAATATTTACTGGATATTTTTCTGAATTTAAAATTAGGATACCCCACAATGGAAAATTTTCCTTCCCTCCCATTTTTGGATATTTTATTAAACATCTTATTCAGCCTGAGCATTTTTCTATCATAGTGTCGTTTTCGTTTCAGTTTGCCTTGGCCCATAGGGTTTGAGTTTAGGTTAAATAGGTTAAGTTAGTAAATGAAAATATCCAAGAAAAGCTATGCTGTTGTTCAGGTTCAAATGAAACAGGTTGAAAGATAAAGCAGGTAAAATCATCAAGTCCAGGCAAGGATCAAGACTTCTGTTGGCCTGAAATTGCTTGGAAACACAACATGGGATACTTAAGATAGGCTGTAATGGGCAGTTGTTTTAGTGCTATATAATGTAAGATATATCAAATACCATATTCTAAGGTATTCTTTCCCCTGTCCCCTTTTCATAGAAAAATCATAAATCACTCTTAAAACAGGATTTTGCTAGCACGCTTACATGCAATAGCCAAAAAAGCTAAATGGCTAAGTCATTTTTGTCATACAGTAGTAACTAAAGATGTAAGGTCCTGATTTCATCCTGGTTTTGTTTATTCACTTCTCTAGTTAGTTACTATATAGCCAGACATAGAGATGTAAATTGCCCTTTATTCCAAAGTACTATATATGGAGTTAGAGTAGTTTCAGAATGATCTAATCCAGAATGTATAATTCATTTTCATTTTTATGTAGTTTTAAACAAGTCTCTTCTTTTATCTTTCCCATCAAGTCTTTCTGAAAGAAATTCTGTTTTCTCCATGAGTTCATTTTGCCAATGGGAAGATGTGCACAGAAGTGACTTCTATGATAATGAAGCCCCAGAAATGGAATTATATTCCTGTTCCTTGAAAAACTTTGACAAGTATTAAAAGGAAAATAAAGGGCTCAGTTTAACTGTCAGGCAGAGCACCACTTAGGGACTGCAGTTTTACTGAGTGTTAGATGTCAGTATCGATGTAATAAAGATGGTACACAGTAAGTAATAAGTGCTTTTCAGATGATAAATCGCTTTCCATAAGTTGGCAACCTGTTGAGTGATGTGAATTATTAAAAGAAGAAAGAAAAAATGAAGGAAAAAAGGCTATGGGAGTAGGAAAAAGATGGGACCAGCTCCTAGGTACTTAACATTAAAAGAGGAATGCAGATTTTTTCCTCCATACCTATTTACTATGGCCTTGGAAACTTTTAATATTTTATGGTTTAATACTTGAATAGCTAGTCACGGTACAGGTCAGACTGAGAAGCTGAAAGAAACATTCTGGAAAAAGACAATGGTAAATTCACTTTCATTTTATTATTACATGGATGTGTCTGTTTGAGCTCATCTCAAATGAGATTTTATCATTTTTTTTCCCAATTTTTTCTCTGCTATTGTCCTGGCAAGCTCTAATGTTTTTAATGAGTTCCCTGATTGTTAGAAGATCTAACATTGAAGCCCTGCTGGTTTCCATCAACAAAGGTTCAACTAAAGTATGTTCAAGTTCTAACTTTATGAGCAGATCACTTTATATATCATTCTGGCACTGTATACTGTATAAGTTGGTGTAAGTGTAAGTTATTTTAAGCTGAGAAGGCCTTAAAATAAAATCTGAATAAACATACTGGCAATTTAGCAGATTGCTGCATCAAGCATTCTAATTATTCTCAAAGAATCATTCTTGAAGTCCTTTGCAGTGGTGTCTTTTTAATGTTTTTTTTTGGTGCATGTATTACAAATCTTTTCATAAAATGGACCAATAATTTAAAACAGTGAAAGATCTATGCTCTTCCAGATGTTTTCTGACACCAGTTCTATCAGCTGCTGCCAGGATGGCCAAATGTATAAATATGCATTCCCCACATGTTTTTCTCACAAGTTTCTATCATAGTTTCTTCTGTGTTCTTCCTTGAGTTCAGTGTTACAAGCTTCACTTAGCAGATGGTATCAGCTTGGCTTTGGACCTTGAACTGTTGGAGATGTTGGAGAATCATGATATAAGACTTGCTTTTTTATGGCCTTGCCAGACTCTAGTGGCCATGGAACAACAGCCTTCTTGTTCCAGAAATGTGTAATCAAGGCCCTTTCTGTTCTTATTTTGCCGACATCCTCCATATAGACCATTCAGCAAACACAGACTTCTTTCAAACTCAGCTCTGAAACATTACAAGCTTTGATCAAAGTAAAGTGACAGATGATAAGGGAAGATTAGGCAAGTGTTCATGAATCTCTTTGTGATTTCTTTTCAAGTGTAATGCAAGTAGGATGTTGTGTAGATCAGTTCAGAATAGTGTCTCTTTTGTGGCTCCCAGAATTCACCCCCAATAGGTGGGGTTAACAAATTAAGGGGGGGGGGGTTGAGATCAAGGTAAGTGCCTTAAACTTAGGACAATCAGACCACTCCTTAAAAGCCCTGAACCACTAGTCAAGGTGGGCCCTGGCCTACACAATTTTGGAATATGACCCTTGACATGTCATACAAAGCCTAGTGGTTAGGTCAATGGAAATTGTGTGCCTCTGGTGTAGATGTTACAGCAGAGTTTCCTGACTTATGAAGCTTTCCATATCTTGAAATTATGAACCCGTGAAAGGAAAATGTTTACCACCATGTTCTGAGCAGGCATCATTTGTGGTTATCATTCACCCATATGATCTCTGTAGATTCAAACAAACACATTTCGTGTCTATTAAAGGTAGCATTGCATACATACTGGTACACTGGGCTTTGTCTTTTTCTTCCATTGATCCATATGATATGCGTGTTTGTATATAATTAGAACTTTGTACCAGATAGGGCCATTTCATCGATTTTTATGCACTCCTTATAAGCTTTTATTTTTTTAATTTGTTATTAGATTTGGAGACCTCATGGCTCCAAAAAAACTCTGGGCAGCTTATAATACACACAAAACGGCCAAAATAAACCATCTCTTTCCTGATGATAGTTGCTGCATACCCTGGCATACATTGGCCACTCCTGATGGTCACTCGACAGTGACCATCAACAGTTACTCTCACTATTCAAAAGGCATGTGCAGCTATTCCATCCTTCTTTCCGTAACTCATTCTTACTTTTCTAGTGTAAAAAAAGACAGGTGTAGTAATGGGAAAATATGGGAAGGTCACAAGAGGAAGATTAAATCTAAACCTCTGTGAAGGAGGAGGTGACTGTGTGATAAAGCCTTGACTGGAGTATCAAAGTTGGGATGTACAAGAGCAAGATGTGCTGAGCCTGTGTGAAGCTACATTGATTTGCTTCAGGGAAGTGACTTGGACTGTGAAGGCAACACAACTCACTTCTCTCAGGTGAAGAGGCCACCTGATTTGCCTCTGTGAAGCAATTCAGGTGGCTTTGAATCACTTCGGGCCATCAATACTGTGGGAGGGAGTTTTCTCAGTATTCTACCTCTGAACTGGTGATTGACTTCCAAGATGGGCAACTCTGGGATTGTCTACAATGTTCACCAAAGCTGTCCGTAACACATGCTGAGGTGATTGTAGGCTAGCACTTCGACGTACGCTGCAGGGAATCCTACAGTGTTTGCTGAACCTGTTCAGACAGCACGGGGTCTTAAGCTCAAATTGCCATAAGTGCTGCATGAATATTAGTTCATTACCCTGAAGGCCACAACCCTGAAGTATTTGCATGTATCAGCCAAAAGTCCCTGGCAAGTAAAAAATCTAGAGTAATTTATGATTTTATTTTATTTTTTAAACCTTTACTGTATAGCTACTTTTTCACCATTTCACTGATCTGGCAATATTTTTGATTAATTAGAACACCAATATTCGTTTCTGTCATTGTTAAAAAAACATCAAACTCTTGAACCAAATCATCTGAAACTTGGCAAGATTTATCCCCTCAGAAGAATCAACTATGCCTGAAAATTATTCTAATTCTGCCAAGCAATAAAAATTATATTGGCAATTCTACGTGATAACAAAACTTGATTTTTCCCCTTTAATTTGGCATGTGTTGTCCTCTCATAAGAGACTATCATTCCTGCAAATTCAGCTCAGTTGCAGATTACTTTTAATGGGAATCAGGCTAAAATCATTAAATAAGTACAATTTCTCACACAGAAAAATATCAGTTGCCATCTGTTGTATTCCTATCATAATTACAGGGAGACATGGAGATTTGGGGACTAGAACAAAGTTTAAGAGTTGAGCCTAAACTGAAGATTTAGTCTCTGAATTGATCCAGTCTTTTTTCCATCCAAATTATCTAATGAGACTCCAATCTTCTAATATACTTTCTCAGATAACCGTATCTAGCTGGAAATTTTGATTTCTTGCCATAAATTGTTTTGATGGCATGAATAAGCTATTGGACTGACTGCCGTCTTATGTACTGAACTCAGTAGGACTGATTTAGTAAGTATTTATGAAACCCATTATATTTAAAATATAAATACTGTATGTGCCATATCATCCTGCCCATATCCTATTGACTAATGCCATATTTATTTTATTAAAAAATATTTACCATGAGTTTGAAGGGAAAGTGAAGTTATTTATAGTGACAGATGAAGAATAGTGGAGCAGGAAGGCCCTTGATTTTAGTTTGTCAGATCCATCATAGTGAAGATCTTTGTATATTCCTGATGGTAAAAAGCTTTTTAAAAAGCAAGAAAGTTGCATAATAGGAATTGTTTTTGAATCACCAAAAACAGATCAAGAATATACAGAAGTGCATTTAAAATTAAAATCTGTGTGATTGATGGAAACAAAGACATGGGAAAAAAGGAGGGGGCTGTCTCTCTGGGGATCCAGCACAATAGAAAATGACTCCCTCACTGCACATACAGCATGACAGCAACTGCTTGAAGCAGGGTATCAGCTTCCAATCTCACCAGGCGCTATAATTTTTATTAAAATTTTTGAATATGATAGTAAAATCTAATATAAACTAAACTTAAAGTAAGAAAAGAGAATAGAGGGAAAGAGTAAAAAGTACAAGGAAAAAAAGAAGATGAAAATAAGAATATATTAAAGAGAAAAGAAATATTATTCACCTTTGAAAGCAATTTTAATTAGTGTTCAGTTTGTATATTAAGAAATAGTATTATAGTTTGAAAAGATTACAGCCTAGATTGATAGCAATTTCTGCAGCATGCATATTCAAGATGGCTTTTTAAATGGTGATTGTTATGCTGGCATGCATATTCAAGATGGCTTTTTAAATGGTGATTGTTATGTTTCTAGATCATCCAATAATCATACCTGGACAGTACAGAAATCAGTTAGAAATGCAGCAAATCAGTAACAAATATAAAACAAATTTATAGTATGTTACATTACATCTTGGAAAAGTGATCTCTTTAAGTGGTCACTAAGAGTTGACCAACTTGATGGTACATATCTATCAAATGTAATACAATAGCACCAGCATTACATAGATTATAAAATTTACATATTAACAATAAATGTAGCATGTGAAATATTTTATAAGACTATCAGCAAAATAATATTCAGCAGTCTAAAATTCTGTAATGCCTAAGGAAATAAAAAATTCTTCATTTGTTGCCCAAAGACCATAATGCACAGTTGCAAGGCAAGTGTCTCTGAATGGGTGACATTCCATAAATGGAAGCATCACCGTTTCTCCTATGGCCTCCTGCATTGCTTTATTTTGGTCTCAGTGAAGATGAAGAACCTATGGACTGTATTCATAAATCTCTATGGGAAGAGATGCTCAAAGGCCCTTTCTGAGTAAAACAAAATAAACAAGTATGAGGGCGTTTAGAGAGAAGCCTTATGACTCTACACCAGTTTTGACTGGGCTCATACTGTCATGTTGTCGTGTTTCAAAATAATATAGTGGAGTAGTGGTTAGAGCAAGGATGAGCAACATCTTTATGATCTAGAGCTATACTGGATAGAGTCATGTTGCCATTGGTGCTGTGGCCATCAAAGTTGGTGTGGATAGATAAGTAAATGGATAGAAGATAATACAAACTTCCATCCTGGCTCTTCTTGACCGCTCAGCAGCTTTCGATACCATCGACCATGGTATCCTTTTGGGTTGGCTCAGGGATTTGGGGGTGGGTGGCATAGTCTTACGCTGGTTCACCTCCTTCCTCCAGGGCCGGTCCCAATCAGTGGTGATAGGAGAGGAGAGATCTGCCCCTCGACCCCTCCACTGTGAGGTGCCACAGGGTTCAGTTCTCTCTCCTCTCCTATTCAACATCTACGTGAAACCACTGGGCGAGATCATCTGTCACCATGGGATGAGGTATCATCATTATGCCTATGATACTCAGTTATATTTCTCTATCCCGGGTGAGGTAAGTGATGTGGTAGCTGCCTTCTCTCAGTGCCTGGGGCCTGTGGTGGTCTGGATGAGGAACAACAGGCTTTAGCTGAACCCTGGTAAGATGGAGTGGCTGTGGGTTGATGCCTTCTCTGTATCTGGGAAGTTATCATCTTTAGTTCTGGATGGGGTTGCACTGCCCCATTCAGACACGGTGTGTAACTTGGGGGTCCTCCTGGACTCATGACTCCTGCTCAAAGAGCAGGTGGCAGTCGTGGCTAGAAGGGCCTTTGCGAACTTCGTGTTGTGCGCCAGTTATGCCCTTTCCTGGATCGAGAGGCCCTCCGAACAGTCCTGGTCATCTCCAACATAGATTACTGCAATGCGCTGTACATGAGGGTACCCTTGAAGAGTATCCAGACGCTTCAACTGGTCCAGAATGCGGCTGTGCGAGCAGTTATTGGTGCCCCAAGATCAGCACATGTGACACCACTGCTGTGTCAGCTGCACTGGGTACCAGTTTGCTTCCAGGTCCAATTCAAGGTGCTGGTTATGACCTATAAAGCCCTACATGGCATGGGGCCACCTCATCCCCCTAACATTGACCCACCCCACCTGGTCATGCAGAGAGGGCATGCTACGAACCCTGCCGGTAAGGGAATCCCAAGGGTCCAGGAGGTGGACCTTCTCTGCAGTGGCACCCGCCCTCTGGAATATTCTGCCCTCAGAGGTGAGACAGGCCCATTCGGTCCTGGACTTCTGGAAGAACCTAAAAACCTGGTTCTGCCGCCTCACTTGGGGTGGGAGGGGCACCAGTTCATCTTGGGGGTGGCTAGTATTATAGATTTCTCCCCAACAAACAAGATCTGCGCTGCTTGGATTTTGTATTTTATATCTATGTATTTTTTACTGATTTATTTATATTGTAATTTATTTGTTTTAATTGTGATTTTATTGTAACCCGCCCAGAGTCCCCTTTTCGGGAGAGATGGGTGGTGATAGAAATCTGAAAAACAAATAAATAAATAAATAAACAAATAAACTTCTGAAGACCCTTGCCTCAACAATAACAGTAGTTCAAGATAATGGAGAATCAGGGGCTAAGTTGGAGCAGCAAACTATGTCATGAATTTGAAATGAAAATTTCACTGCCAACTTCTGCTGATGTGATCAGGATGGGCCCCTGGGAGCCAGCAGAGTGAGTAGCACAGGGCTGTTCCCTGCAGCACATATGCTTACATGCCACTTGAGAATACATCTCAGAGCCCATTTAAACATTTAAGGGACACCATATTTCTAATATTCTAATATTCTATGGGATATTCCCATTCTTGTTCAAAAACACCTTGTATAATAGCCCATGGAACCAAGTAGAGAGCTTTAAATGTTTTTGAGGGTACATGGTTACGTATTATAATCTTATTTGAACTTTATTTGTGATGAGCGCCATTTGGAATAGCTGTCAGGTAACCCACTGCTCACCTAGCAGTTCGAAAACATGCAAATGTGAGTAGATCAATAGGTACCGCTTCGGCGGGAAGGTAACGGCGTTCCGAGTCGTCATGCTGGCCACATGACCCGGAAGTATCTATGACAACGCCGGCTCCAAGGCTTAGAAACGGAGATGAGCACCGCCCCCTAGAGTCGGATTCGACTGGACTTTACGTCAAGGGAAACCTTTACCTTTACCTTTACTAACCCACTGAACAGGCTAAATAACAAGAGTGCATATTTTTTTTGCTCTGCAGGTTTAAGAGAGTTCTTTTTTTCTTATCTTAACAGCCGTTGTACTGAAGTATCTGATATATTTTGCCAGGGTTTATTGTTCCCCCCTCAACATTCTCTTTTACCTTAGTTTCTTCTCTCCCTTTCTTCTATCTATCATCTGAAGCTTTATTTCTTTTTCCCTTTCTAGCCAATTATTCTCACTGTAAATATTAGTGCCTCCTTGCACATGCAGTAGAACCGTATAATATCTATGTTTGTTTTAGTTCACAAGAAATGAGAAATCTTTCAAACACTAGATTGGATGAAGCTTGCAAAACCCTCTAGTTTAAAGAAAAAAATCATTACAATATTTGAATAGTGCTCCCCACTCCCCTGCTTAGGAAGTTATATTTTTTGAAGGAGCAAGCAATGAAAATTTCATGAGGGCCAATTTTCTTCCACAGAAGAAAAAAAAAATTATACAAGGAAATTGGAGCCCGTTATGGCTGTGGTGAGATCCAACTGCTCCCCAATGTGTTCATAGAGGAAACTTTGTTCCTGGTGTAGGTAGTTTATCCAGCCTTCTAGAATTTTCCTAACCGCCAGAAAGGTCCATAGAGCTTTCCTACCTGCTTCGTGACTGAGGCTCCCCTGCATTTTCCTTGCATTTGAATATCAGGATGAGTACGAAACGTTTTAACAAAAATTCTTCTCAAGTGATTGCTATTTAAACCCAAGATCAGCTGATAATTGCCTTTTGTAGAATACAGAGTAAAAAAAAATCCATGCTATGATATAAATGTGGATCCTGTTAATGCTAAACAAAAGTGAGTTTATTGTGGTGGCTTTCAGAAACAAAACTAACTAGTCAGATGGAAAAGATTGTGGTTACTAAATGGTGAAGTTATGATTTAGAATGAATCGAAAATGAAGATGCTAAAAACAGAATTAATTAAAAGGACATGGGATGTGAATAAAATCCTATATTCTGAACATTGTTACAACATTAGATAGTATTGAATAAATTGCTGGAATGTAACGTCTTTTAAGTCGATGGATGCAGGTATCAGAGGGCTGACCCTGATATTACCTTTGATGGTAGGTATGGCCTCGTAGTGGCATAGCTAAAAAAAAAATCCAGCCAATCTCAGTGAAATGGTCCCAGTGTTAATGATCCAGACAACACAGTGCCATTGCATTAAAACAGTTCCTGTGCCAGAACCTGATATTCTTTTCAGCACTGTAGCTAAACAGGTGGCTTGAACAGCCTGACGGCAATACCAGAATAGTGACAGCTAAGCAGGGGAGTTGACAGCACTGCTGGGACTGAACAACATGACTTACTGACACAGCAGCCATGTTAATTTCCCTCACGGCAGTTTGGGGCAATTAAAATAGTGGCCAAATCAGGAGCCAGGTGCTTGGAGCCAGCGTTCGGGGATTAAAATCTAAAACACTGAAACAGCCCACTGTCAGCTCCTGCCTCCCAGTCTTTGCTGAGTAGACTGGATGCCAGTTCCAAGCCTATGGGAAGAAATTATTGGCTGCAGTGTGACAGTTTATTAGTGGCATGTATGCCAGGCAAGATTCAGTTCATATTTGAGATTCAGTATTCAAAAGTAATTAGGTTCAATTTGAACCAATTCAAGGTTCAGTTTGTTAAAAGAGTTGTCCATAGGTTACAGCGGGGAAGCTTCTGAATGCCTGCAGTTGTTGCACTTTTTGACAGAAAGGGATGAAAGTAGTAAAAATGGTAGTCCCTTTGGAGGATATTAACCCAGCAAAATTTCAGTCAAATAGCTTCTAGGGTTCCATAGCAGTACATTTTGTTTCCTTTAAAGCAGAGATAGCAAGGTTAAAGAAAGGACAGCACAGGCAGCTTTCAGTTTGTGCAATACAGAGACTACAAAGAAGTTGAGTGGAACCAATTCAGAAAACGTCCAAATCCAACTTAAAAATAAAAACTTTGAAAAACTGTTTAAGAAGTAAGCTGTTACTAGAGACAGAAGAGTCTGTCGTCCTCCGATCACTTGCTTGTCAGGGCTGGTAATCCTGTTGGTGGGGCTCATTAAGAGGGGAAGTCTATCCTGGGAATGAAGCATAATGAGTTATTTCTGCAACAGGCTGTTGTGTTTAAAAAATGTCAGAGGTTGTTGTGTTTCAAATGTCATTGTTGCATCCCTGTTATGATGTAAATAAATAGTCTGTATTATATTCAGTCATCTAACAGCAACTATGCTGTCTCAGGCTGCTCACCCAACGAAGAAGAGTCACTGAGTGCATTACTCGATGCAAGACAAGATAGAGACAGATAGATAACAGAAAGAAAACAGGATTTTTTAATTTAAAAAAAGGGTAGCATGGAGAAAGAGAAGAGAATCAAGGGACACTAAAATAGCTAGGGACTGCACAGATTGAAATAAGGACCAGCAGGGATCATATCACAGGTCAGACAGATAGATTGAGACTTAATGGCAGATAAAGATACACTGTAAGAAAACTGCCACCCCCCCCCCCCACCGAACACTCTGATAGGTGGGGTTGGCGAAGTTGATAAAATCTACAGTATTAGCCAGATCCTGATAATAACTATCAGAGAGCCCATTACACAAGTCAGTAAACCCTCAGCTCTGTCCAAATATGGATGGAAAGCTGTAATTCTGGAAGAAAACTCGGCAAAGCTTGGAAAGACTCTCAGATCTCTGAATTGCCTTCCGTTCACTTCAGAGATTTGAACAGGAGATTCAATCACATCTCTTTCACCCAGAAAAGTCCTTCAAAGTTTAAACATCCCAACAATCCATAATGCTCATTGCAACCCTGAGAGGTTGTCAGACTGTCATGAATTCCAAATCTGCAGCCTTTCTTTGCCTTGCTTGAAGTATAACTGACAGAGACTGACTGTCCTAGAAGCCTACTAATTCCAGTAATAGCATCCATTTCTTTTTATTAGTATTATTAAAATTACATAAGCAGGGAATACATGGGAAAAGTTTAACCTTGAAAGCCTTCCTCCACCTACATGGGGAGAGCTCCCTTTCCTTCGAGTGGAGTTGAAGTTTCTGTGCCAGCAGGTCTTCTGTTGTACAGATTTATCAGCAGATCTACCAGTCAGGAAGATTGTTTCCTTGGACATGTTCCAGTTAATTTCTCCTACATCTTTGTGCCAGCATCTCCTCTTTGCAATTTGGTTGCGCAGTGTTTCATGATTCAGAGAGAGTGATGATTAGATGCTGAGCAGAAAGCAACGTAGGTAGTAATATATGAACTTTTTTTCCTGGTACCGTAGAAGTAGCTGTAAATTTAAAAGGCAAAAGACATCAGTAACAGTTCCTCAATACATTTTTCCAGTGCATCACAATTATTTTTCATTCCATACCATCTCTTGTACAAGAAGTCTTGAGATAGCTGTGGGACTATTAATAGGCCCTGCTGAATTTTGAGACCTGAATGCTAGGTTGGAAGAGATTCAGGAGGGAAAATTAAATTTGACACTGACTAAATCAGATGTATAGTCTCAATTGCACTGGTTAATACTAATCTTTCCCACTAGACAAAGTGAAGTTGCAGATTTTAGAAATCATTAGAGCAAATGGTCATCTCTCAGCTATATCTCTCTCTCTATCTGCCAGTTGGAAATATCATTTGGATTTTGCCACTCCCAGGACAGATAGGTACAGGTAATTCTTGAGTTACGATTGCAACTGGAATCAGGATTGTCATCGCTAAGCGATGTGCTCATAAAGCGCGATGTCACGTGACTGCATCACTTAGCAATGGCAATCCAGGTAGTCCCAATTGTCATTGTAACCCAAGATGCGCAGGTCATTATGCAGGAAGCTGAGGGAGTCCCAGGTAAGGGGTGCAGGGTGCTGCAGGGTGCCACAGACTGTGCATGAGTTGAGAGAGGGGGTGGTGTGGTACAAGCTCAGGAATGCTGAGTGGGTGCATGCATTTGTGTGTGAGATCTCAGGGAGGTCATGGAAAGAGGGCATGGAGTGTATGAGAGTGAAGGGAAGGAAGGTGTGGTGTGTGCAAGTGAAGAAAGGCCAGTGGGGGAGATTTACCTGAGTGACTTGCAGCCTTCCTTACCAGCTTCTCCATTGACTTTGCTTATGGGAAGCTGGCAGGAAAGGTTACAAATGACAATCAGATGACTGCGGAACACTGCAACCAGTCGTAAGTGCAAGCTGTTTGCCAAGTGCCCAAATTTTGTTCACGTGACCACAGGAGTGCTGCATCAGCTGGAACTTCAAGTACTGGTTTTAAGTCCCTTTGTCCAGTGCTGTCATTAACTTCGAACGGTCACTGAACAAATGGTCGTAACTCGAGGACTACCTGTATAATATTTGAAAGTCCAAAATAGCTTAATGAACAGCTTCAATTGTCTGTTGACATGAGGTGGCTCAACAAGCCTAAGAAAGCTTCCTGTTCATCTCCTGCCTTCTCTTCTGACACAGGCACAAGGAGTTTGAGAACTTCCACTTCTAGTTTAGATTAACCACATGAGGCATGTTATTCTCTAACTTTAGAGAAGGCTAAAGTTCATTCTCAAAATTCTAAAATATGATTAATTCATGGTACACGTGATCTAGGCCAATATTGTTATTGTTTGGTAAATATTATGGAGTCCTTGGTGCTCTCTGAGCTTGGTTGTTTGCTTGCAGATGTTTTATTACCCAACTAGGTAACATAATAAATGCTAGTGAGTGTGGGGTCCACACCCCCACCAACCCTGGCAGGGCAAGCTACTGTATATAAATAGGGAGCAAACCCCACACTTGCTCGCACTGATGATGTTACTTAGTTGGGTAATGAAACATGTGCAAGCAAACAACCAAGCTCAGAGAGCACCAAAGACTTCAAAGAGCCTGGTTTTTGGCATCATATTTCTATTAACAAATGCTTTTATTTCCCACTTAGGCCACATGGGCATTCTTGGAGAACAGAAATAGTTAGTGGCCACAGTCCAGGACTTTGTTTGGAAGTATGCCCACCTGGCCAGAAATCAGGCATGGGAAATAGAGACTACTTGGTAAGTGGTTGAAGGGAGACCTACAGAAGAAGCAGGTAGTAATCTAACCACTTTATCTGTTTTGTAACATCCAATCTCAGCCATTGGTGAATAGCACCACCCCTCCCCATGTTGTAGCTATATTGTAAGAGCGCCCAGGGACCACTTTCAAAATTGCAACTAGGACAAAATATTTGCCTGCCTCACAGGAGAATAAGACCTGTGTTTGCCATAGCCATTACAGCATAAGAAAAAACAATCCAGCTTTAGTTCTGAAGAAGATGAAGTACACGTATGCTTTTGAAGTGATCATATGGTTGAAAGGACAGATTATTGGGTGAAGTAGACTGTTTCTTCTCATTATGTCCTGGATTCAAAATAGGTATAAAACTTTAGTGCTTTCATTAATGTTTGGTGGTACAAACATTACTTCTTATCAGCTTCATAACATAAGTGCTATCTAGAAGACCAGGTATATGGATTGTTAGGTCCAAAGAAAATAAGGCAGGTTTAATTAATATGCAACAATCCTTATGAAAATAATATTGGAATCCTGATGGAACCAGAAATACAAAGGGGTGTTA
The DNA here is from genome assembly GCF_035149785.1 of Candoia aspera. Taxonomy (NCBI): domain Eukaryota; kingdom Metazoa; phylum Chordata; class Lepidosauria; order Squamata; family Candoiidae; genus Candoia; species Candoia aspera. Next base: position 250,027,181 of record NC_086153.1, on the reverse strand, counting down.
AGTATGTTTGTGGGCAGACTTAATTAATGTCATTATATATGTGCTTAGCATTTCTAATAAACGCAAAAGAATAACTGCGGGGCGGGGGGGAAGAGGTATTTTGGAAAGGTATTGTCTGATTTTGTTATCTTTGCAAGAATTTACAGATGCACAGCCCCTTTTCCTAAACCATGTTAACTCATTTTTTGTCACATCTTCAGATGCTGATGCAACACAAGTCCCAAGAATTCTGTGTTTAGTATTCTAAGTAATTAGCACAGGGTTGTGCTGAGAGAGAAGGATCTGTTTCATTGGAGTTCACTGTCCCATGTTGCCATGTTCTTAGATTAGTATTTCAAAAGTTGGCAGCAAGATCTATGGGTATTAGCTAGATGGCATTAGCAGAATCCCAGAATTAGTTTTTATAAAATCTGTATCTGAAGCCTTACATGATAACCAAATCTAGGATTCATTCATGAAATGCTAAGATATTTTTATTAGCTTCTTGTGAGATTTCAGTATTCGTGCCTGAGCTGTTGACATCCTTCACTGACATTTCATTTCTTGTTTTATTTTTTACATTTTTGGGGGAAGGGGGTACCTACATCACCTACCTACACCTCAAAATAATGGCAGTTCCTGAGAATACTGTATCACTAAGTCATGCCAGTGGCATATTATCACTCATTGCTAACCACACCTGACACAGTGTTTTAGTTATGTAGCTCAGGAATCCAGGAGCAGTCCATGCTACTACATGTAGTGGACAAATTATTGCACCAACAATGTTAGCAGGAGGTAAAATAGGCTGATACTTTACACTGCATAGATTCTACTGGAAAAACTATCAGAAAACTCCCCAGAGGCTATACGTTAAACACTAAGTTCATGTCCTTGGTTTATCCAATTTATGTCCAGTTTTAAGGAACCATGAGAAGGGAGAAGAAAGGTCTTGCAACAGTCCATCAGCAGTTTCCTTCTAGACAGAAGACTAAAGAAGCATATAGTTCTGGTCCCAATTCTCTGTATAATGATGAAAAACTTTTTATAAACATTCTAGCAGTTATTCCTATATCTACATCTATGCAAATTATGTATTATATATTGTGTAGATTTATGTGACTCAGCCTTTTTGGGTTTTGGTTTGCTTGTTTTTACTTCTGTGTGCCCTCATTTCTATGATCTGGTAATGAGTATAGTAGATATGTAGATTTGCTGTAAAGACTTCAGGGACAGTAGACAGTAGACACTGATATGTTTTCTTAAAGGCCTATTTTAAGTTTCAATTGTTTCATCAGTCATATTGGAATTTAACAGAGAATGTCTTGTCTAAGATGGGAAATTATTTTCAAGTAAAAGCTTTCAGAAGGGTGATTGAATTAAGCATGGTAAATGCAAAACTTGTATATTATCCCTTGTTTCTTTTCCTCAGGAATCTCAGGGGCAGTAAGGAAAAAAAAATCAAGGGCTAATTGTATCTCACTGGATACTCTGATTAAGAAGGTGATGCTTCAGCAACCTCTCAGACCTGATCAATACTCAGGTCCAGAGTCTCATGAGTTTCTTTATGGATTCTATTAAAAAGCAGAATAGATTGCATAATGGAGCTCGCAGAAGATGTATTTTACAACATGTATAAATCATGTTTAGTTTTAGAGAGTCCCATGTGGACTTTTTCACCTGAGCTCCATTTCAATTCTTAGAATGTCTGGCTTACACAAATATAATGCTTGATGAGTATCACAGAAATCCAAAATCCTGCGTAAGATCAGCTGAGAGGTCATTGGACATAGTGAAAGCAGAGAGGAATCCTTGCTAGCAAGATAGTGATTCTTTAAATGCCTCCTGGCATGCTGGTAGCAAGATTTATAGTCTGCTCATTTCCCTGATGTTTTCATGGATTTGGACTTGCCAAATTGTACCAGATGATACAATTTAGTGTCGATTGATAGAAAAAAATAAACATACAAATATGGCTGCAGTGAGATACCTAAGATTTTTTTTTCTGATATAAAGTAATGATGTTTGTATAAGAATGGGCTAATTCTAGACATGATAAAACACATTTTCCCCATCCTCAAGTCAAGTTTTGCTCTGTTCCATGGAAAGCAGTATAATGAACTTCAGTGTGTGAAATCCAGCTGCTAAAAATCTGCTAACCTCATCTAATTCTTCTGGGAGACAATTCAGGTCAGACATGTATGTAACCCATGAAACTAAAGGGTTGACTAATATCTTTTTATTAGAAATTGTCCTAAGCATATTTACTCCAGATTGCATGCCCTTGTGTCCAGTGGAGCCTTATTTATTCTGTTCAGATTCAGTAACTCAGCTCCGCCGCTGACAAATTTGATTCAAAAAAGAGCATGCCAGGTCTAAATATAGCACTTATCTGCAACTTCTTAAAACTGCTTTGCCTGGGAAGACATAGGTGCTTTAAAGAGCTGTTACATTCATGACCGTTACGAACCAGCATACTGGAACTGAACCCAAACACTGCACCACTTTATTAACTTCTATGGGGAAAGCCCATTAAAATTTAAATCAGTGTAAATTTATTTCTGCATAAATGCACTTAACACTAATTAGACCAGGATTTCACATACCACCCCCACCCCAAAAAGCTATAGATGTAGAATAGACTTTTTTTTTTACTTTGAAGGATATAGCATTTTAATGTGTTCATTGTGGAGATTTTTAAAAAATGGACCATTAAAACACTTCTAGAGCTTTAATGGTATTTTAAGAAATCAATCTAATGGAGTCGCAGGAGAAGTGTGGGAAATCAATATAAACATCTTTTCTTAAAAAGATTTAAAGCCCTCCAGCAAGTCTGTATACTCATGTAATTTCTGCTTGTTGCATAGCTCTCTGGGATAGCTAGCTTGCCAAGTGCACCTAAATGGTCACACTTTGTTTATAGCAGTTGTGTAAGTGCTTTATTCCATGGTAATTCCTTGGCAATAAAAAAAACCCTAAATGGCTTTAAATTGCTTACAATAACCAGTAAATGCAGATGGTTACTGATAGTAAAGCTTTTTAAACCATTTAAAATGCTTTGACTGCTCTGGTACCACTGGTCTTTCAATTCTTAATGAAAGTCCATCTGTGGATACCAAGTAGGAAACATACCTTTCTTAAGATGAGTGTATTGTGCAAATGGATGTATTTACAAATAATATGATAAGGATGCTTTAAACAATGAAAACATCCTGAAAATTCTGAATCTGTGCTTTAGTACTATTATTACTCCCACTATTACCAATAATAGTGGTGGTGATGAGGATGAGGATGGTCTTCAGCATTTGCAGAAAATGCTAAGAGACGGACTCTCATATATGCACGAATATATGACTTCTAAAACTTTGGGACCAGTGCAGTGCTCGTCCTGTTTCTAGATGTTAAAACTGTAACCATTTGAAATAAAAGCAGATGCAGTCAGTCTCAATTATCCGACAGCACCCAGCACATAAATGACTACTGTAGGATGTCAGGTATTTATCTCCAGACCAGGAAGAATTTTGAGCTCAAAATCTGGCATCCTAAATTACAGCTAAAAACAAATCCATGGCCAATGTAATTTTGCAAGGCTTTCTAGCTTTATCAAAGGCAGGCAGCGTTATTTATACTATCTGAACCTCCTCAGTTGCTTTTCTTAAACAAATGCAAATGAAGTTCATATCACCCTTAAACAAGTTGCAGGCTGAAGTTCATAGCACCCCAAAACTCCTAACTTGAGCCAGGGCATTTTGCAACTTATATAATGAACATAGCTCAGCATTCATTGTAATGAGGCTCCCCAGTGCACTGGATGTCTCCATTTATCATCCTTAGCCAACATACAGTAGCCAGAAGCTATTGTTCTTGGGGAAGAAGAGAGTGTCCCCCAAGCACTGTGGGAGAGATACTAGTTTGGGGAAAGAAGAATCTGAAAACATTGTGAAAAAGGTAAGATCTTAAGCAACGCTATTCAAAGTTACTGTACTTTTTTTTTACTGGAAAAGAACACAATGTAGCCCTATTCATAGTCCTAATTAAGACAAACTAAAAATACTTCTCAGTGGGTGAGAAATGCTGTTCTGTTATTTCACCCTGCTGTTTTGCTCCTCTCCCCATTCTCTGCCCCTGAGCACCTAGCAATAAACAGGATTTGATGGAAGGTTGGGTGTGGGAGGTAAATGGATGCTATCAGTGTTCTGAAATATGATGATTATTAGCAAATTGAAATTCAGGTGCTGTAATACAATAACACTGAAAGGGAAATGACTTGAAATAGATTTTTTTTTGGGGGGGAAGGCTATAATCTCATTTAGTTATCTTTCTGCCTCTTTCAGGCAGCTGCATTTTCAATAAGCAAGCAGAAATGAGCATTCACCAAATAGATCTTTGTTGAAAACATTTTTCATTCTCAAATAATTAGTTTTATTTGGGAAAATTATGCTGTTAGACAAACAGCCGAACTTTAGTTCACTGCAGATGTGGATCATCAGCAGAAACTGGAGAAAATGTATCGAAGTCAGAAAGTCACTGAAAATTACATGGGACAACACAATAGTAACAAACGATAAACATGAGTAGGATTTTATTAGGGCAAAGGGAACATGGTTTCCTTGAATATTCTTCTTACTCCCTCAGAAGTGATCTTCAGTTCATGAAAAGTAAAATCTACATTATATATTTTGAAATGGCACTTGGCAGTCCCTCAGATCTTCTGGAACAAGCCTGACAAATCAACTGCTGATGTTTGTTATAGGTTGTCAAATTCTAGTCCTTGTTAAAACTGGGGCTTTTGAATGTATGTAAGTCTTTTTAGGATAGACTTGTAGAGGAGAGCTAGAAGAGAAAGAAGTCAATTTGGAGGGGCGATCCACCAGGTTAGGGTTTCAGGCTGAATTTTCTGATGCCAAGATGTATATGACAGATGAACCAAGATCCACTTCATGATCTTTCTCAAGGAGACACTTCATTTCATGGAGGTGAGTTGCTCTGCTTTGCATCTGACTATTGGCTGAACCAAAGCAGTGCAACAATTCTGGTGATTAGAAGCTCAGTGCCAGTTTGCTATGCAGCTTCACTTCAAAAGAGGCTTCGATTGAAGCTCTAATGAAGCGAAGCATTCCTTCAGGACTGGACAGTTTGAAAATATTTGGTTAGGAAAATGCATTGTTAGGAATGAATGTTACATAATGACAAGAGAAAAATTGCAGAATGAAGTGAGAGCTTAGGATAATGAGATTATTTAGGATCTTCCCAGACAATAGCAAAGAAAGGATGGGTTGTGGTTGAACTCTGAACTCAGCAGAGTATTTAGATACATTATGTTAGAGCAGTAACGGTATAAGTAGAAGTGGGTATGCATATGCTGTACGAAACATGTCCTCAGTTAATTGTCAAATTAGGGAGGGAAAAGAATTCAGTATTATTAACTGCAACATTTTAATTACTTGATGAATATAGTGCTGGACTCAATGCAGTTATATTTCATTCATGTTTCATTTGGTTAGGATAACTTAGTCACATACACATGATTCATAAAATTAACTACTTTAAATGGAAATAGGATAATTTGTTAAAAGTAGAAAATGGAACGGTAATGGTGTAGGTGGCTGCTGGGACACAGCTTAGATATATCAAAAACTGAAATAAAACAAATATAATTAAGATTGTTTTTTTTCTGATCAAAAGTATTGGTCTGGTTTTCCCAAATTGGTGCTGTCTAAATATGTTGAAATCCCCAGATTCTCTTCTTTTATGAACTAGATATACTTTGGATCCAAAACAACACATTAATAAGTTGTTTGGATATATACATATACATACACAGTATATATATAAACATTCCTGAGGCAAGGTAATAAATTACAATATCAGGGATATATATTTGCATTTGTTTTGTCTTAAGAATCTCCAGTGCTTCCTATTGGCCTTGATTACTGGTTTCTCAACGATGCATTTAAAAATCAAATTGCACTTTGCCCACTGAGAGATCTGTATTTTTATATAAAACGAGAAATGCAGTTACATTTCTTTTACTCATTAAAGTGTCCTAGCACAATTAAATGTACCTATCCTTCCTCCAGTTTGTTTATTTTGCTTCCTTGGGGGTAATCTTCTCCACCTAGTCTTCTTCTGAAGCTTTGTCAGTGGACGGCTCCCTGCCAAATTGTCTAGATAACTTTGATCCATTGTGTATGTGTGTATAATATCTGTCTATCTGTCTGTCTTGACAGGATACTGATATTTTTATGACAGTTTTTAAATTAAGACTTCACATTTTACTTTTTTACCATCATTACCATCTCCTTCATTTATAAACAATGTAGTGGCAAAAGGTGTGTGCTAAATTTACAGTTCCCTTGTCAAAGAAGATAATGTCATGTCTGCCTATTCTTCACAAGATCATAAATTCTCTCAGAAGAAACCATCCCTATGGAAGGTGAGGAACATTGTCTAGCACTTCAAAATGCAAACCAAGTTTTACATTTTTAAACATTTTATTCCCCAGCAATCACTCCTATATATTCTGACAAATGACAAAATATAAAATTGTCCCACGTTCCAAAGTGGTTTAAATTATTGTGTAGGAAAGCTGAAATTTTAAATCCCGCAACTCAGAATCTTTGTGGAATATGTTTCTAAAATAAATTATAAATATTTAGAAAAATGGGGAGATTATAGAGTCACAATGATAATGAGATGTTATTACCATTTTCTATCCTCATGTTCATAAAGATATGACATGACTGTATGCCATATATGAGCCTTTTTTACATATGCTGAAATCAGTTCATAGTTAAAATGTAGCATGTTCATTTTAATATACTTTCAGTTTTTTCTATAAATTCCTACCTGCTTCAACAACGTACATAATAATCTGGCTACATGTTACACACATCATGTGCAAGCAGAGAAATGGAAATGATCTTAGACCTTAAATAATGGAACTTCCATGCTTTTTAAAAACTGCAGTAATTTATCAATAAAAATGTAATCTTCAAGTTAAGCTCAACTCTGATGACTTCATGGATATAGTTTTCTAGGTTTACCGTTTTCTTTTTCCAGGATTTGTCTTTGTGTGTTCCCAGTCTAGCCAATGGTTCTGGGCTTTCCTGATATCTCCCACCCACCTTGCTAGGCTTTTCAAGAGCTAGTTGAAAAGACCCCACAAGCTGCAAGACTAGAAACTAGACTTAGATTGATTTGAAGATTGATATCTAAGATGTACTGCTTCTGGCATTTTCAAAATCTAGTGGACATAGGCTTTCCATTGAGAATCCTAGGCAGTGAAGCTTGCCAGCAACTTCTTTTAGACACATTGACTTAAAGTAATCTCTAAAGCCAGTAGGGCCAGACCCATTAGGGAAAAATTAACTCTAGCCAAAGGTTAAAAAAATAGTACCAAGCTCTAGTATGCATGGAGATCAAGCCCATCTTAAATGTTTCATTGTTAATTTATTTTGGGACTGCAAGATCAGCTCTAATAAAATAGACTGGGCAGTTTCAAGTAAGTCAGATTTTCTAAGTATGGACTTGAATACCCTAGGATAGCCCAGAAATGAACTTGGTTACAAAGACCATGCAAGATGCAGGAATAAAGTGAACTCCCTTCAACTGGAAAAATCTTATGGTAGCTGAACTGCTACACTGAGCAACACTTTCCAGATACTGAGCAGCAGTTGAGCTCAAACCTACTAGTCTTCAGCTCAAACCTAGTACTCTTCAGCTCAACCCCAGCAAGATCTAGTTGTTGTGTGTTTTAGTGCCCCCACCCCCAAGATCTGGGTGGGTAGCACTTCTCATGACAGAACTAGTACACAATTTGGCCATACCCTCTGATTATGTCTTCCTGTTCCATGAGATCCAACTGGGCATGTTTTTGGTCCCTAACTGGACGAGCAACACTATAAACTAGAAAGCCAGTTTGATCTAGCGGTTAAGGCAATGGGCTAGAAACCAGGAGACTGAGAGTTCTAATCCTGCCTTAGTCATGAAAGCCGGCTGTGTGACCTTGGGCACTCTCTTTTGGCTCAACTCACCTCACAGGGTTGTTGTTGTGGGGAAAATAGGAGAAGGAAGGAGTATTTGGCATGTTTACCTCCTTGAGTTATTTTTAAAAAATAATAAAAGTGGGATATAAAATAAATATAATGGCACTTGGGAGACATGCCTTCTCTGTTGTGGCGTCTGCCCTTTGGAACAGCGTATGCCGTGACATTTGGACGGCCCCAACACTGCTGGCTTCCATAATGCTTTAAAAACAAGGTTTTCCCCCCAAGAACAGGGTTAGACCTTTGAATGATCCATCTGGAAAATTGGTTTAGGATTTTGAATATGTTGTTTTTCACTTCTGTGATGTCTTAAATTGTGTTGTTGGAGTTCTTTTTCATCTGTTCTTTATCTTGTTTTGTTTTTAATCCTATGTTAGCCACCCAGACTTGCAGTTTGTGAGCAGGGCAGCCTTCTAAGTCATATAAATAAATCATAGCATAACTTCATATTTCAATAAGCCTTCTTTTTCGGCTTGCTCTCATTGCAGATTGTAGCACAATTACTTCTTAGTATGTGTCTTCATGATTATACATTCCTTTTTCATTTATGTAACGTTTACCTTGTGATTTGGGAGATATGAAATCACAGTGTTTCTTTGCATGCCCCTTCTCCACATGGACACTAGAAATCTGGAATAAAGTTTTGGCAATTCTTGCAATATGATGGAACCAAAATGAATTTAGCATTTCAGATGTCAAGGCAAAAACAGCAGTGACATCTATGATGAGGCTGTTTTTAGTAGTATCTTCAAAATCACACTATAAGTCATGTTTCAGTTTGTGCCTGAACTTGTGTTCAACAAAATAACTTAATATTTTCAGTGTATACTTTGAGCATTAGAAAGTGACATTCTTCAAACTTATAACTCTCTATATGAAAGCAGTCTCAATGATTTCAGGGCTTGTGGTGATATGGACACTCAGACATGAATGTAAATTCTTAGGGATATATATCTGCAAGTCAGTGATGTTGATTTAAAGTAGCTATATGTATCAGAAATTTTGTTGATAATATAAAGGGCCACAACTTAGTATAGTAAGCAAAATTTGGCCCACCATGTCTGTACTGTAAACATCTGGATAATCACCAGGTGGCAGGAAAAGGATACAGAAAGCAAAGGACACCCTTTGCTGTCATTTAGTGTCTGGATTTTCTGCACCCCAGATACCGTATGGTAGCTTTAGGCGTTTCAGTGTCTGAAGCTGAAATTATTCCCCCAGACATTTATATTTTAATCCTTGCTGTAAGCAGTTATCAGTAGCTAGACTGGCAAGTGAGCTGTCACTGTGAATTGGTCTGCAGGGAGCTATTTATTTAGCTAAGAATTCAAAACTGCAGTGATAAGAGGTTTGGCTGAGAAATAGGGTAGGCAAAACTTCCTTTGTTCATTTGGCTACTCGAGGGAACATAAGGCTGAAAAGCCCTCAGATTGTATGCCAGATCATATTGTGTAAGACATGACCCCTTCTGTGTCACATCCTTTTATCTAACATCCTTTCAGGTTCTTGCCTACTGCTTGCTAAACTAAGCTGATGCTGAATAGCGTCCTGGAGACTTTAAAGGCTTTGTATATTGTTCAGTTGCACAGCCACAAAGATTTATTTGCATCCTGTTCTTTTTTCATTTCAAGGAGAGTTCATAAGGATTTCTTTCTTTCCTTTCTCATTTATATGTATAAATCGTATGAATTAGTAAAACAAAACTCTTCATATATAGCATTTATTTTGTACTATGTTTAATTTTGACATTCAGATTGCACTGGCTTTGGATAAGTTAGTTATTTTCCACTCCTCCCCTACTGCCATCCCTCATGCTTCCTTATGTATTTCCTTATGAATTATATGTATAAAATTAAATAGAAGAGAGAGACCACAAGTCTTATGTATTGCAGGTGTCATTAAGTAGGAAGTTTTGTGTATATGTTCAAGCAAAAAAAGCCCCAGAAATATGCTTTGGACATTTGTGATTTGTATGGATTATAGGACATAATATGGTGCATTTAAAAGAGGAAGCACATTTGTTGATGTTTTTTCACTGATTAGCTGAATTTTCCATACCAGTATTGCACACTGGAATACTCTATAGGAATGGTAGAGCAGAAGTCAGGACAATAATTGATTAAGGAAAGTACATCTATCTAAATCAAGTGTTCAAAGGGAAAGAAGGAAATGCTTGCAGGAACATTTGAAATACTAAAAGCACGTCATGGAATTTCTCACAAAATGGCTGTGATGGGGGGTGTGGCCAGTTAAAGAAACACCCATTTATTATGAGATAAACTGATGAAGCTGCTTCCAAGTGCCTTCTTGTTCTCTAAAATACCATTTACCAGTCATATAATTTTGGGCAGTGGGCATACTTCTAACTTGCAGCTATTCCTGATTTCTTAAGAAGATACTGAGCTTTCCCCTTTTAAGCTATTCCTATTCTTAAAATAGTTTTGTTTAAAAAGCATTGTGTGGTGGAGAGAAATTGCTCACCTTGCATCAAGGACCCTTCATCATGCATTACTGTTCCTCAGCTTTGCACTAACTGGAAAAAAAACCTAGTCTTTGGTGCTGTCGTGTTTGATTTTGTCCTGATCTCCAATACTCTTTACGATCACAGTACGCAAAAACTGTCCTTTGATCTATGGAGTGCACTTAATACTTTGCCTTTCCACTGCCATGCAATCCTCCTTAAATAAGTTCTTCATTCCCTTCCTTGACTCAGACCAGGAAATGGGGACAGAGCTATAGAAGAAGGGATTGGTTTTTGCAAATGCTCCTTTGCCCTGCACTCATGTTATCATAGCAATCCCATCAGTACTGGGTACTTAGATTTGCCAGGATAGCATGAATTTTGTTCTTGGTAGCAATTACTTAAGTGGGTGACAGAATTCCCCAATGCTGAAAGGAGAGGAAAATATTCTGTATCTGATTGTAACTATTATGGGGGGTGGGGAGGTAGAAAGGTAACAGCTATGCTGTGAAGTGTAATGTCTATGTCCCATTATTCATATGATGTAAAACGCCATCTCTAATAGCAAAACGTGTTCAGGCTCAGAAAGATGAAGTGTTTTATATAATGCTGACAATATCTGTAGTCATGATTTGTTGCTTTTGGCATCTCCTAGCCTGCCCTGGGCATTCATTAAGAGATACCGTATGCCTTGGTTATATTCAAGGCAACTGAAGAAAGCTATAAGCCTCATGATGTCAACCTGTGAACAAAATAAAACCATTGTCTCCTAGGTTATTCTCACATACAATTACATGTGAATACATACTGTATATACATTTGGAAATTAGATGAGTTTGATATTAATCTTGGTCTTCATATGAAATTAGTGCCAGAAAAAGGAAGCAGTGATCATGACATAGAAAAGATTGAATCTTCTTAAATCTGAGTCTTTGAGTGAGACATAATTTCTGCTTCCCCAAACTACTACTATGAAATGAAAATCCTGTATTTTTTTTAAATCTCATTTCTAACACCTAATAGTGAGTTTTCTAGAACAAGAGCAGAGACATCCTAACACTTTCTGAGAAAATTGGAGGATCCCTTTGTGAAGTAAACAAAGCAAACTAATTTTCTCCTCCCCTTCTCCTTTTATGTTAAAAGCTCAGTATTTATGTGATTGCCTTTGTTCTTGGAGACAAGAACATTGAAAGAGATAAATTTTAAAGAGGAAATATTGTCAGAGATGCTGTAGTAATAGATTCCAGAGCTAGGCAGGGGAGTTGGATATATGATCTCCAGTCCTTATGACTCTATCTAATATTACTCAGTAATTCTATTTCCATTTTACCTTACCATTTTACCTAATTTATCTAAGCACAAAAGCATTATCCATAGTTTTCAGTTTTCACGCTAGACCTTTCCATGTCCATTTCAAGCTCAATTTCTCTTTTCCCACCTCTTCTTTCAAGGCCTTATTTGCAGTCATTTTAGTAATATCATTTGTAATAGTTAAGGGGCCTGTTTTTGTATGCTGAATATTTAGTCAATATTCTACAACTTCACACCCTCCAGATCTGTTGGAAAATCCAGGATGGCTGGAAATTCTGGAATTGCTGTTCTAATGCATCTAGAGGGAGCCAAGTTGGAGGGAGCATTTCAGAATGAAATATTGGCTGTTACTGTAGAAAAAAAAAAAGAAGTTCTTCAACATGATGAATCAATTTAGCCAATGTAATATACACAGAGAAAAGTGATACCCTGTGCAGTTTAAGCAAATAAATAAGAACATTCTAAGAGAAAAGTCATTAACAAGACCAAGTGTTTACAAAGCACAGAGGCAAAAGCTTTGGGAGATTTTGAACTTGCTTAGTCAATGCTGTTATTCGAGGTTCTGTCTGCAGCTCCTTAATAAACCAAGTAGCAATTTCTTTATTATATTATAATGATAGAATCTGGAGTATCATACTAAAATTGTGAACCAAAAAGGATCAACATATGCATCATTTTAGCTGTTTGTGTTGCTGCTTATTCTTACCGTCCTTTCACCATGTTCCTTCTATCCTGTGACTGAAAACTGTCTACAGAAGCATTTTTGGAAAAAATTAAACACCACTCAAAATAAATGGTTATTGTGTCACCATGTGGTATTATAATACTTTGCTAACAACCAGGAAGACAACAGCTTTCCTAAGGATGAAGTAAGAAGGGAGGCCAGCCTGCTTCAAATGTGACACTTTGGACATGGAATTCTCAGAGCTGTAATCCAATAAATCTTCACAGGGCCAAACTGGGGGAAGAAAGATGTAGTCTCTGTTCCCAAGTCTACTGATAGAGTTCTCTCTAGGTAAAATCCATGTATGCCAACTCTATAGTATGAAATATATAGGAGTAGTTCTTTACAAAACTGTTGCAATGCTTATGAATTCTGAACACATCACCGCTATCCCTGCTTCAGCAGACAGATTTTTTTCATTGCCTGGAGTGCATTTGCCTGGTCACTGCACAGAAAATTGAGAGTGGAATGCCGATTTGAAGATTCCAGCTCACATTTCAAAACAGCAACTGTAGACTGACGATAGAAAATTGAAACTAGCAGGAAGGCACCTGTTCCACAGTGTAGAAAGCTAGGTGGTGGAAATCAGCTCTTTGCAACCATATGCTTTTAACAAAGATGTTGAAAGTGTATGGTTGTGCTGAAGGTATAGATAGTGCTAAAGGTATAGCAGAAGTAATATCTGGTAGGATCAGTCCTTATTTAAAGCAAACTTAGATGCAAGTGAGGACATTTAGATGTATAAAAAGAGAATGAAGCTTTTCTGAAGTTTGTTTTGAAAAGTTTGAACTAGCTATCCAAACTGGGAACCATGTAGCAATAGAGTCTGTCTGTCTGTCTGTCTCATTAAGGTTGTAAATTTCAAAAATAAAACATATTTTGTCCTTAATCTCAGCACTCCCTGTTGAGGACAGCTGGGAATGTTATTTCCTCTACATCCTGTCTGAGGAATGGCCACTTGTGGGAATAGGAAACTGATTTACAGTGTGTGGATCTTTGCTCTCATCCAATAAAATTATTTATAAAGATCAAATGTGTAAAGATCAGTAGGTAGCCTATATGCATACAGCATATTAACACAGAAAAAGAATAAGATTTCTGGATATGACACTGCTAGTGTTGGGCAAACAGACTTAGAATTCAGTTGGAGTCTTTCGGTATTTCCATCAATTGTTTGAAAACCCTCTTGAAGGAGGTCTGAATATTCAAAAAGAATCTGAAAAGTCCTGATTAACAGCAACTCTCTGCCTGCTAATGCTTTCTGCAGAGTCAGAATGAGATCCTCTTTTCTTTTGGCTTATAGGAATTGGAGCGCGTAGGTTACAAACCAAATTGAGGTGGGGAGCATAACTGAAGTTATGTGTTTGTTATGTTCTCTCTCCCAGGCAGAAATAGCAGGTTAAGAAAGGCTCACATTAAATATTGTCCCTCAAATTCTCTCTAATACCGAATGAGTGGCTAGCCTTAAAATGTAGAGTTTATGTATCTGATGCCCATTTGAGGTAAGAATATACCAATGATGTGACGATTATGAAACTCCGAATTGGCTAATACTGAACACTTTTAAAAGTTTTTCTAAAAGCTTGAAATGTTTAAAAACATTAAAAATCACCATGTGCTTATCTCTCCGTTTGTTTCATGTGAGAGATCGTGGGAAAGCTGAGGGTGAGTCCATTGCATGGTTATCTCAGAAAAGGCAGCTCACCCCAGGTGCTGAGAGATGGGGAAGAACATGCTTCAAAGACACTTCCTCTTAATTAATTCTTTATGATTAATTAATTAATTTATAATTGAGGCAGGGAAATCCGTATTACAGTTTTCAAGGTTCTGTATTTACCTGAAACTAGCATTAAAGAAAACCTACTAAAATCCATGTTGTTCTTGCTTTTTTCGTCCTGCCAGCCAAATGGGATCTTGGTGACACATTGGCTCACTTTACTCTGCTGTAATGTAGCCTTTTAATTAAAGAAAAATGACATTTTCATTCATATATATACAGTGTATCTACATCTATAGATATACTGTAGATATAGATAGAGATAGAGTATACCATCAGAAGATGAGACCCCCAGGTCAGAAGATGGTCAAAATGCTACTGGGGAAGAACAGGATGAGTTCAATTAGCCCCAGAAGTGATGATGCAGCTAGCTCAAAGCCGAAAGGATGGCTAGCAGCCGATGGTGCTGGTGGTGAACGGCGAATCCGATGTTCTAAGGATCAACACACCACTGGAACCTGGAATGTAAGATCTATGAGCCAGGGCAAATTGGATGTGGTTATTGGTGAGATGTCAAGATTAAAGATAGACATTTTGGGCGTCAGTGAACTGAAATGGACTGGAATGGGCCACATCACATCAAATGACCACCAGATCTACTACTGTGGACAAGAGGACCACAGAAGAAATGGAGTAGCCTTCATAATTAATCGTAAAGTGGTTAAAGCAGTGCTTGGATACAATCCAAAAAACAATAGAATGATCTCAATTCGAATTCAGGGCAAGCCATCTAACATCACAGTGATCCAAATATACGCCCCAACCACAGATGCTGAAGAAGCTGAAGTAGAGCAGTTCTATGAGGATCTGCAGCGCCTACTGGACAGCACGCCTAAAAGAGATGTTATTTTCATCACAGGAGACTGGAATGCTAAGGTGGGCAGTCAAATGACACCTGGAATTACAGGTAAGCATGGCCTGGGAGAACAAAATGAAGCAGGACATGGGCTGATAGAATTTTGCCAAGACAACTCACTCTGCAAAGCAAACACTCTCTTCCAACAACCTAAGAGACGGCTTTATACATGGACTTCCCCAGATGGACAACACCGAAATCAGATTGACTACATCCTTTGCAGCCAAAGGTGGCAGACATATATACAGTCGGTAAAAACAAGACCTGGAGCTGACTGTAGTTCCGATCACGAACTTCTTCTTGCACAATTTAGGATCAGACTAAAGAGATTAGGGAAGACCCACAGATCAGCTAGATTTGAGCTCACTAATATTCCTAAGGAATATGCAGTGGAGGTGAAGAAGAGATTTAAGGGACTGGACCTAGTAGATAGGGTCCCGGAAGAACTCTGGACAGAGGTTCGCAACATTGTTCAGGAGGCGGCAACAAAATACATCCCAAAGAAAGAAAACCAAGAAGGCAAAATGGCTGTCTGCTGAGACACTAGAAGTAGCCCAAGAAAGAAGGAAAACAAAAGGCAACAGTGATAGGGGGAGATATGCCCAATTAAATGCAAAATTCCAGAGGTTAGCCAGAAGAGATAAGGAATTATTTTTAAACAAGCAATGCGCGGAAGTGGAAGGAGACATAGAATAGGAAGGACAAGAGACCTCTTCCAGAAAATTAGAAACATTGGAGGTAAATTCCAGGCCAAAATGGGTATGATCAAAAACAAAGATCGCAAGGACCTAACAGAAGAAGAAGAGATCAAGAAAAGGTGGCAAGAATATACGGAAGACCTGTATAGGAAGGATAACAATATCGGGGATAGCTTTGATGGTGTGGTCAGGGAGCTAGAGCAAGACATCCTGAAGAGTGAGGTTGAATGGGCCTTAAGAAGCATCGCTAATAACAAGGCAGCAGGAGACGATGGCATCCCAGCTGAACTGTTCAAAATCTTGCAAGATGATGCTGTCAAGGTAATGCATGCTATATGCCAGCAAATTTGGAAAACACAAGAATGGCCATCAGACTGGAACAAATCAACTTATATCCCCATACCAAAAAAGGGAAACACTAAAGAATGTTCAAACTATCGAACAGTGGCACTCCTTTCACATGCCAGTAAGGTAATGCTCAAGATCCTGCAAGATAGACTTCAGCAATTCATGGAGCGAGAATTGCCAGATGTACAAGCTGGGTTTAGAAAAGGCAGAGGAACTAGGGACCAAATTGCCAATATCTGCTGGATAATGGAAAAAGCCAGGGAGTTTCAGAAAAACATTTATTTCTGTTTTATTGACTATTCTAAAACAGTAAGAACAGACCATGGAACAACAGACTGGTTTAAGATTGGGAAAGGAGTACGGCAGGGCTGTATACTCTCACCCTACCTATTCAACTTGTATGCAGAACACATCATGCGACAAGCTGGGCTTGAGGAATCCAAGGCTGGAGTTAAAATCTCTGGAAGAAACATTAACAATCTCAGATATGCAGATGATACCACTTTGATGGCTGAAAGTGAAGAGGAACTGAGGAGCCTTATGATGAAGGTGAAAGAAGAAAGTGCAAAAGCTGGCTTGCAGCTAAACCTCAAAAAAACCAAGATTATGGCAACCAGCTTGATTGATAACTGGCAAATAGAGGGAGAAAATGTAGAAGCAGTGAAAGACTTCGTATTTCTAGGTGCGAAGATTACTGCAGATGCTGACTGCAGTCAGGAAATTAGAAGACACTTAATCCTTGGGAGAAGAGCAATGACAAATCTCAATAAAATAGTTAAGAGCAGAGACATCACACTGACAACAAAGGCCCGCATAGTTAAAGCAATGGTGTTCCCCGTAGTAACATATGGCTGCGAGAGCTGGACCATAAGGAAGGCTGAGAGAAGGAAGATCGATGCTTTTGAACTATGGTGTTGGAGGAAAATTCTGAGAGTGCCTTGGACTGCAAGAAGGTCAAACCAGTCCATCCTCCAGGAAATAAAGCCAGACTGCTCACTTGAGGGAATGATATTAAAGGCAAAACTGAAATACTTTGGCCACATAATGAGAAGACAGGACACCCTGGAGAAGGTGCTGATGCTAGGGAGAGTTGAAGGCAAAAGGAAGAGGGGCCGACCAAGGGCAAGGTGGATGGATGATATTCTAGAGGTGACGGACCCGTCCCTGGGGGAGCTGGGGGTGTTGACGACCAACAGGAAGCTCTGGCGTGGGCTGGTCCATGAAGTCACGAAGAGTCGGAAGCGACTAAATGAATAAACAACAACAACAAAGAGATAGAGTAAAATAGTTGAAGCATTAGGTGTAGCTGCCTCCCATGTTGATGGCTTCTGTTATACTTGGACGTCAGAATCTGTTTGCAAAAGGTGAAGGAACCTGTATCGCTCAGGTGATAACAAGAGTTGGAACAATCTGCTGTGAGGGTCTGTCAGTTCTTTAAGTTTAAATCTAGCTTGTACAAGGATCAATTATGCCAAAGGTTTATGGGTTTTGCTATGCATGGTAATCTCCAAGGCTCAGTTTAAGAAGCCTATTAGAAATTAAAGCAACACCATCTAAAAGCAGCCATTATGGCCCACATATGGCACTCCAAACATTGCTAGTCATTTAAAAAAGTAAATGTTGGCCTTTTCATCGGGCTTTGCTGAAACCTACATCATGTTTATACTCTAGTGATTTCCATGTAATTTGCAGTCCTTCTGGATACACAAATGCAGTATACCTATTTTGTTTCTTCAACACTGATTGCCCTAACAATATTGGCAGAACAGATAAAGAAACCAAAATAAATGCCACTCTCCCTGACAAAGCAGATTTAACTGTTGTACCCTTTGCACAAACAGCAGTGCTTATTTTAGTTGACTAGTTTACATTAAAAAATTCTAAAAAAAGGTAAAGGCCCATGAACTTTCAGTCTAAAACCATGTTTTAGAGCTTAAAGCTTCAGATTAACACAACCTCTCTTTATAAATGTCAGCATTATAGAAAGGATCGGTTTAATGGTGCAACTTCCAAAATGATTTTTTAAAAAGCTCTGAAATAGTTTCACACTTCCTTATGGTCTTTGCAGGATATCTATCTCTCTGATGTTCATTTAAAGGAATTTCTTTGAATTTGTTGAAGAAATATGCCTGAAGATCAATGGTGTTAATAAGCCTAACAGTGCCACCTTTTAGGCTTATTAACACCATTCCCTGTACATCTCTGGAGAACGTTCTGTGTCACTTTTCATACAGCTGGGATTTATTCTTTGTATAGAATTGCCCAGTTAATATCTTCATGATTGGCATTTGACTTCTGTAGAAATGCAGTAATACAACTTCTTGCTAAAAAGTAGAATAGGTTGAGCCAGGTTTTTATGTAACTTCCTGTGCTATACACCATCATTTATGCCACTTAAAGTAAATTTATTCCTCAACTTGGATATTGCCTAATATGCACTCCTGTATAACAACAGTGCCTCCTTTTGGAAGTTATATTGATCAGTCCTTGACCTCAAGGAACATGCAACATAGATGTTCGAAGAATCAGTGCTAGATTTGTTTTAGAAATCATAATGTTTGTAGCTGAAAAATGGGAATAAAAATTAGACAAAGAAATATATCTGCTTAGTAAAGATTAATGGAGTATTGTATGAAGCAAAAATGGGAAGTGAAAGGATATGTGATGTGGTTGCCAGCTTCAGCCTATTTGTTTAAACTACTTTTCTCTTTTCATGTATACTAGGAATCAGTATGTGTAAATGCCTATGTATTTTTTCTGGAGTGTTATTTAGCAAGGATTTTAAGCACAGGTCTGATCTGAAATCTTCAGGAGATTAGGTCTGTTGCTTACTCATGTGTTTAATGTATAGACATAGTAAAGAAGTTTGTTAAGTTGGTATATGGAATAACGATTCCATGTCCAATGAAAAGAGGAGGCCAACATGAAAAGGGAAAGATTCATTTAGCAACGCTCATTGGATCTGTCCTGCAGGAACAGATAAAAAACATTGGATATAGTATTCATATGCATGCGTAGCACAATGTGTCCATTTCTTAGTGGTTTAATGTACACTTTTGCTGTATATGGATAAAGTTTACATTTTTTGCATGTAGTGACTGCTCCATCTGAGAATATCCCACATTTATTACCTTGGTTTCCTTGTACATGACCTGTCTGTTCAGGGATAATAGAGAGGGGCTTTTATTTGTCCATGTGTTTGTTTAATTGAAAAAGAAAGAGAGAGGGAGGGAGGGAGGGGGAGAGAGGCAGGCCGGCAGGCAGGCAGGCAGGCAGGCATGATATATGCTTGTTTTGTTTTGTTTTGTTTTGCAAACAAATGTAAACTGCCCACTCAAAGGATTCTGAGTGGTACACAATAAATCATTAACATAAAAGAGGCATCCCACAATAACAATATGTCACCCATAAAAGCATTAAAACATAACAAAAATACTCAATATTTAGGTGCTGAGTGCCCTTTTAGAAATAAAAGTTTCAATGCCTTCCTGAACTCTAGGATTAAAGGGACAGCTCCTCCTCCTCCTCCTCTGGAAACCACAAACAAGGCCTGCCCTCTACTGCACTCCTCTTACCTCTTGCAGAGCTGGGACCTTAAGCAGACCCTCCTAGAAGGGCAGAATCATTATTATGTGGCCTAGATCTACATGAACATCTGTTGAAGTTAGGATTCTAACTCATAGGATTTGGCTTTGGCTTACTGTAGTATATTTTGTGAACTCAGCCACTGGGATTTATAAACATGGGTTTATGGATTGACTGGTTGGTCGGTTGGTTTTCTATGCTGCTGTAATCCCTACTGTTGGACTCCTGGTGGTTAACTCAGAAGGACAAACATAAAAAGTATAATGATAAAATAAAGGAAAATAAAGTCAGCAGTAACAACAAGATAAATAACCTATTTATTCCCTAAATGCTCTCTGGACAATGACCAGTCTCAGTGACCAATCTCTGGAATGTTTACAAGCTAACATAACTTCCAAAGGGGGCCATTCCACAGGATAAGCAATAACACAAAGAAATAGCATTTCTGGGATCTGGCCCTTTATACTTTATACCTATATAGGAATCTAACTTGTAGTTTATTCAGTCACATGGGCTACTAAAGGAGGGGGAAATTCCAGCAGCTGGGAGGCAAAACAAGGAGAGAGTTTCTGGCATAGTTAAGCCAATTGTTTGTTAGTGTAATATATTAACAATTGTGGTGTCCCACTCTCCATAGCAAATGGGAAATTTTGGCATAGGCTATTTTGTCCTGCCATTAAAATTGTTTTTTTTTAATAGGTTTTATTTTAGTTGTTTACTTGTATGTTTTTTTTAATTGTGTGAGCTGCCCAGAGTCACATATGTGAGATGGGAAACTATATAAATTGAATAAATAGATAAATGCAGTAAGCACTTATGGTCATACTTGCCATGGTTGGTGGTGGGACATCCATGCCTTTGAAGATGTCAGGAGCATACATAGAAACATATCAGAGAGTTTTATTCAAAGAAGAGATGGAATAAAATATATTTCATTTTCTGTGCAGAAAGCAACACGTAAGGAGGGAATGAATTAGTCTGAGTCACTTGGGAAGAAGCCATCATTTTATCTAATACACTTTCTGCTTGCTGACCTTATTCTGTGGGCAGGAGTGAGGAGTGGACACAAATATTAAAGTGCTCTGCAAGCTCAGGACTGTAGAGTGTTGGTTCAGCATTTTCAGAATAGACACAATCACCTTATGGTATGAATGTTTTGTTACTGATCTGTAAAATTTGACCTGAAACAACCTGGGCATTGGTGAACCATTCAAACTTTGCAGTAGTACAGGATTTTTGTTGAAAACTATTTCTTTGACAAAACACAGGCTTTTGTCTTCAATGTACTATTTTTTAAAAATGTGTGCAAATTGGAACATGTGAATGTCTTGTGTTCACTGTGATCTTTTCCTGAGGCAAGTGGGGAAGTATGTGAATTGTTGATTGCTAGACTTCATTTCTTTTGCAAATGTGAAGTCCCAGTGTAGAAGCAGAGAATTGTAGGGAACTTGGAGGACATCTAGTCAAATTCTTTGGTCAGTGCTGGCTATGAACTGAAGAGTGCAACTGCTTAAAAATACCTCCAAAAAAGGCATCTTTGTTGCCTTCCCTGGATATATTAATTTTTTTATCTTAATCTTCAAATGTGCTGCTTACAGAAGGAAAAAATATAGAAAATTCCAATGCGTAAAAAGCAGTAGATAAGAGTGCTTCTTACAGATGCCCCATTCTCACCACAAATCAGAAAAGAGGGGAGCTTGGAAGGAGGGGAGTCTGCCAATAAAAGCTAAACCATTGCTCTGGAATTGCATTCCTGGCAAATGTAATACAAAAGATTCAATTCTATTTTTTTTAAAAGCAAGATGGTGCAGACAGTTCAGTACAGATATAGGCAGTAAAAAATATGAACAATATCTGCACTAAGCCAAAGTCAGATAACTTTGGCTGAATATCTCTGCTCTACATTAAAATCAAAGAGACTGTGAAAGACAAGCTGGTAGCTGTGGAATTGCTGATCTTGCTTGGAACTGCTGTCAATGCCTGCTGGTTTCTTTATGCGCTATATTGTATTGCAATTCATGTTTTCATTTTCAAAACAGCAGGCATTTCTGTGCACTTCCCTACATAAATTCATTATCACTATCATAGTCATCATCATCATCATCATCATCTCGATCTGTCTGTCAGCTGGCCAGCCTGGTCAACTTCCTGTCCCCAGATTTCATCCTGAAATGAAATGGAGCTGATTTTAATAGCAGAATTCTGTAACAGACTAAGGAGCGCTATCAATTTGGGATGACTGAAAGCCAACACATTCGTCTCTTGTTGGAGTTGTGTGTAGGAGGAGGAAGAAAAAAGCCCTGCAGAAGTGCCAATAGCTTAATCCATTTACTGTATGTTAAAAAGAAAGATTAAAAAGCAGGATAGGTGATCTAAGTCAAAATTTCTGAAGCAGGATGGCAGAATGTGTTATCCACATTATGTTTTCTTCATATTTATTTATAACGTGCCATCTGAATCTGTCATTTGGACCTATGGATGACATATATGAATTGCTGGGGGAAGCAGAGAGAATCTAAAGATTCCACAGAAAATCTTTTACACAAGTATTGTGCAGAATTACCAGAACTGTCTGTGGCGAAGAAGATCTTGCTATTACTTGGTGACGTTTGAGTTCTGTTATTTCCTTGGGAGAAGTGCATAAATGAGTATGGGGGTAGGCAAACTTCTGGGGCTGGTGGGCACCTTTTGAATTTTGTGAACACATCCCAAGTGCTATCACAGAATGCCTTCCCTGGAGGAGACCTTCTTGACATGCAAATGACTGCTGTGGCCATTGATACAACATCCCATTACCCAAAAGGCAAACTTCTGAAGTTGTTCCTTGTGGTTGGCTCTAGCTTCTCTACTGAGGCTGTGCAAAGCAGTTGAAAGAGGTGCTTTGCCAAGCACATGAGGACAAAGGCCACAGTGGCTGCCATTTTGACTTTTTAACACCTCTCCCTGAGAATACCCTTGGGTCTCTGGTGGCTTCCATAGGCACGTATTACAGAAAATCCCTGGACATCTTTTTTTCTCCGTTGTGTTTGAGATGTGTGAAGTTAGGGTGTTTGCAGGAGCTGTAGCCTTTACCCTTTATCTCGCGTGCTGTTTTTCATCTCTATGGCTGGGAAAATTAGGTTGTTTATTTTAGAACATACAGTATACCCCATTGCAGATTTACAAATATCCCTCCAAGTGGCTGACGCCATAGCATTAGACCACAAATTCACAATAAATAAGATTGAAACCCCGCTAACACAGCACAGGCACTCCAAATAGCAAACCAAAATGCAAATGGAAAAAAAAAATGTGCGAGCAGCAGGTAGTGTAGCAATTAAAAATCCATCATACCCCTGCAAGTGTTTGCTGGAATGAGAAATAGGCATTGCCATTTCTAAATAGCGCAGAAGAGATGGCTTATCACGGTGGCAATTTCCAAACACCAGTATTGCTCTATTGAGAACTCTTTATTCCTTGTCCCTCTCAGTTTGACAAGCTGTACAAACAAATGTGATGACCTGCAATAAAAGAGTGCAGGCCTGGTGGCTGAACATCTTGAAAAATTAAATGCTTGCTGTGATAAGAGTCCACGCTCTAATTTGAATCCTTACTTGTGTGGCATCTAGGTACGAAAATGCACCTGGTCCATAGTTCATGAGCATTATCATATGGCCTGGGAAGAAGTCTGAAGAACCATTTATATAAAGTTATTTCTGCTACAGTCTGAAAGGTCTCGGAAATTTCTGACTGGAACTATACACTCCTTTTGTCATGCATTATTTATCATTGTCCTGGATTAGACTGACAGCTCCCATTTTATGCACTGTCCCCACAGCGCTGGCCTCATCTCATCCTCAGGCTACTACTGAGGCAACCTTGTCCTGTTCTTTTCCAACACCCTCCAGCTAGAAACACAGAGCAAAGGGAGCCTGCCAAGCTCATCATTATGCTGGCAGCCTTTCTTTCACCACAACAGAGGCTGAATTGTACTAAGGATTGCTCCCAGAAAGGGCTGTACATCAGTCCCAACCCACCACTGGATGGCCATCTTAACAGCGGGTTATGCTTCTGGGCTGCAATATTTTATTTTCTCTGCAAACTCTTGACCTGCACAACTATCTCACTGAATGATTTCATGCAGCATAACAATCCTTTTATATAGGGAGAAGCTACAAACCCTGTTAACGTAATAAAAGATTTAGTTTGGGTCTATGGCGTATACTTGGAGTAGACTAACAAGCAGCAAGAGAACAATATCTGTCTTAACAGAAATTAGTGTTGTGACTGGGGTGAAGGAGAGGAAAACTCAGTTGTCTAGCTATTTAAGAGCTGTATTTTCCCATCACCATGACTGTTGTCATAACTATAACCTTTCCTAAACGGGCAGTTCCAGACAATGATGGGGGAGAGGAGAGTGGGTTGTAGGCTCGGCTGTTGCAGGTTGCTACAGGGTTCAAGAGCCTCCTTGCTCCTACTCAACACCTACATGAAGGCACTGGAAGAGGTCATTTACCAACATGAGATTAAGTGTCACCAGTGGGTCAACCAAGTGATGATGTTGAAATGCTGTCCAGGTGCTTGGAAGCTGTTAGGATCTGGAGGGAGAGGAACAGGCTGAGGCTTAATCCCAGCAAGATGGAGTAGCTCTGGGTTTATGTAGCAGTATGTGGGAATGACCTTGGGAGACAGGAAGAAGACTCGCAGCCTGGACAACGGTCTGATAAGAGGCAACTCAGGGAAAAAGGATGGGAAGCATTTCAGAAGTGACTCTCCCTAATTTTCCAGAGGCTAAAAAGAGAGGAGGGGAGAAATACTTTCAATCTTGCAAGATTCTTTTAATGTAACCTTATAATAAAGTAGGATTAGTTCATCTGGGTGTGCTTCTTATCTGGTCTGCTTCACAAGGCTGACAGTTCAAAAGATATCAGGTCCTGGAGAAAGAACGTATTTAGTTCTGGATGGGTTGCATTTATTCTTTGTATTGTTCCCTTAATTTTTTTCTAGTTTGAATTTATGAAGATGGGGAATTGGTGCAGCTTCTCTGAGAAGGTGCAGAGAGGTACGGTGGGTGTACTTTGGATCCAAAGTGCAGCACATCCCCAGTAAACAGTAAAAATCACATTAAGTAATAATTTTAAATTCTGCACTAAAGTTGATTCCTTCCTTACATAAATGATCTAACTGAAAAAAAATGTGTGTGTTTGTTTTTACAGAAGCACCATTGAAACCAGAAGAAAATCCTGCAGAGGCATTCATTGATTCATCCCTCTTTGCTCACTGGGGCCAGGATCTGAGCCCTGAGAACCAACGAATTGCCCTTAAACAGTTCCAGTATTATGGTTACAATGCCTACCTAAGTGATCGCTTGCCACTGGATAGACCATTGCCTGACTTTAGACCTACTGGGTAAGAAGGAACTTTTGGAAGTCTCTTGATGTATTTTATCTAAAGAAGAATGTAAAAATGGACTAGATGATTTTCTATTTTTATAAGAATTCTATTAAATTTCAAGCAAAGGTAAAAACTACAGAAAAACAAAAAACCTCAAAGAGGAAAAAAAAAAACTAAAAAGGTGTAGAAACACAAGAGATTTTTTTTTAAAAAGTTACAGAGAAAAAAATATACATATATAAACCTCCTAATAAACTTCCCCCCCTAAAGATAACATTTATTTAGTTATTTCCTTCATACTACTATTCTATACATTCCTGTCTACTATAATAAAGATCAAACTTAAAAAAAATATAAATTGTCTACCATTATACATAATAATGCAGCAATTTTAATAATCTTAATCATGTCAAACCCAAAATCAGACATTTCTTATATACCTTAATCTTAATCCAAATCGTTAAAGATAAATGAAATCAGGCAAACCCTTAAAGCAATCCAGTTAAATATCCTTAAACCCTTATCCCACTTCAAAATAAACCAATGCATTTACATATCCCCACAATACATACGGAGCTTTTTTCTTAAAGAAATCGAATAGCCCAGCTGCGCCCCTCAAAAACTCTAACTTCTCTTCAGGAAACTTCCCATACATAACAACCCCTTCTTTTCCAAGGCACTCCATCAAAAGATCCATTTTGCTTATGGCTTGCAACTCGATCTCTCCCTTTAATTTCTTCAGCTCAACTATCCTATCTTCATCCACCATTTCAGCAGAATTAAAGAGACATTCCTGTCGCTGTTAAATTCCTCAGTTTCATCCATGATATCCCCAACCAGAGGAGACATTTTAAAGCTCATATTTTCCACAATGTCCTAAATGCCTTGCATAAAAACTTGATAAGAATCAGAATCTGCTTAAAATCTCGATGGAAGTAGAGAAAGTCTGTTTAAGGTCCTCCATGTCTCAAGCAGTAGATTATGGTGCCCCCTAGGAGCTTAACCAGCAAAAGTCAAAGGTATGGACTGTGTTTACTTTAGCAAAAGTGAGATTAGCAGGCAATTCCCCAGGGAAAGCTGAAGCAGAACACTGAAAGTTTAAAACAGCTGATTCAACGTGTAGGAAAATGCTAGTTTCTTCAAAGTTAGTACAAAAGTAATAACAGGGAGACAATTATTTACTCTCAGTCCTCAATATTTGGATGGAAAACAAGCCAACACTTAAAAAGAATTTTTAAAAATTAACCCCAAAAATAACAATAAGCACCAAGAGACCCGGCTTCTCCTTGCTGTAGAAAGACTCTCTTAGGGTACATATACTTAAAAAAACATAAATTGGGTGCTTTAGAAATGGGGTGGCCGGTCTTAGTGTCTCTTTAAGGCTATAGCGCAGCTTGGAAATGATGATGTCCCCACCTCCTGGCTAGCTCTTACTAGACAAGAGTGAAACGCTGTTTGCCATCTTCTGGCTGCAAGCAGCCATCTGGAGGGCAGATGGGGTGATTCCAGGTGTTTTCCTTTCCCAGAAAAAATGCTCCTGGGCTTCAGGAAAACCTGCCTGAGCCCGAAAAACCTGCCGCATTGTAAATTCTGCCCACTGAGCCCATGGGCACAGCTGTTCAGTCCACCATGTCCCCAGCAGAAGTCCATGATAATCTATTTTTAATGACTTGAAAGTTATTAAATATTACAGGTATGATCCAGTTAAAATGTATTGTGTTTAGAAACTATTGCTTTTAGAAAACTAAATAAATGAAATTTTGCATAATGAAATTAGCATTATTTATAGCTTCGTTCATTTTCTAAAGAGAAAATAAGTGCAATAATAAATGCTAGCAGAGCTGGTAGTTCACTTTTTTCTTCTTTTTAAAATATTGCATGCCATCCTTCAAAGCTGAGAGTTTCCAGGGCTTTTGAAATTGCATTAAAATTATAATAGATCTTTTTAAAACAAGCCTAAAAGAATTAAAAAGAATATATATTGGCTTCAGTGGCAGCCATATAGTAATTCTTTCTTGGGGGAGATGGGCGGTAATAGAAGTTTGAGGAAGGAAGGAAGGAAGGAAGGAAGGAAGGAAGGAAGGAAGGAAGGAAGGAAGGAAGGAAGGAAGGAAGGAAGGAAGGAAGGAAGGAAGGAAGGAAGGAAGGAAGGAAGGAAGGAAGGAAGGAAGGAAGGAAGGAAGGAAGGAAGGAAGGAAGGAAGGAAGGAAGGAAGGAAGGAAGGAAGGAAGGAAGGAAGGAAGGAAGGAAGGAAGGAAGGAAGGAAGGCTGATTAAAGGTTACCAAGCCATGGGTTAGTGAAGCAAGTTTTTTGTGTTCAGGTAGAATGATAACCTAGTACTCTATCAAGCTGATAGAAGACATTTGTAATCTCCAAACTATGATATTGGTATTTTAGAAAGAATGCAATCCTTTCCAGAAGAGAGAGAATGACCAACCATCTACTGATAGCAATTCTGTATTGTGTGGGCAGAGCTTCAGGTTTTCGGCTCTCAGCCAAGCACTGAATAAGCATTTCCTCTTCCTCCTCACCAGGATCTGATAAAAAGGAGAGAGAGAACAGCATGTTATCAGCATACTGATGACACTAAATCTTTGGATGGTTTCACTCAGCGGTTTTGTGAAATTGTTACACTTTTGGAATAGAATCTTGTGGAACTCCACAGTGTAAATGCCACAGAGCTGAGCAGAAATCTACCACTACCATCTTGTGGAGGAAGCTGTCTAAATATGAGTAGAAACATTGCAAAGCTCTTCCATCCACACCTAATTCAGACAAAATTTCCAGAAAGCTAACTATGGACAAGATACTGCAAGCTGCTGAGAGTGACAGAAGAATCATAGAATTATAATTTTCTGACTCTTGCCACGGGTTGACCATGCAGATGTAATAAATACATCGTAATTAAAACCAAAAATAAAATGTTGTACTTCAAAAGAAAATAGGAACATGTGAACCCAAAGCTTCCTTAGAGTGTTAAGGTAAAGGCTTTTGTGAATAAAGCTTGTCTCCTGGTAACTGCATGGACACATCCAGGGAGAATTGGTTTGCCATTGCTTTCTTAATTCTATTTATGGTAAAGAGTTTGTAATGTGCTCTCCTCCTTCATGGAAAGAGAGTGAGTCAGGTCAGAACTTGATCCATACAGGTCAGAGACAAGATAAAGAAGGGAACTTAACTGAGAAGGAACATAAATGATGGTAGCCCTGAGAGTATCAGTCTAGAAGGCATGTTATATAGGATAGATCTTTCATGGACAGTGTCTTTTAGATGAGGAAAGGAAATAAAAGAGCAGAATCTTTCAGATACTTCTACATCTATTGCCCTAGTAGTCAGCAGATGTCTTGGTGCAGAAGGCAGTGTATGGAAAGTCGAATTCCAATACACCCTACCACCAAATTTTGTAACAAGTTGCTGTTTTCTTCTGTTCGCTTTTTTCTGTTTTTTTTAAATAAGTAAAATACTGTAGGTATGTTTAACCCCATCTGCAAAAAAGGCTTGAAAATGTTGGCCCTATCCTCTTCAGTGGCATGATCCTGCATTGTCCTACAATCCTTGGAGGCCTTAACAAAGTGCAGTCTTCTCACCAGAAATAGCTCCCCAGCCTTGTGATAAACCATAATTAAACATAATGTTGAATGCAGCGAAAAACACCTGTATTTTCCCTATTAAAAGTTAGTGCAGTGGTTCTGGTATATTTCTTTTCCTTTCTGAGGAAATTCTAAAAGAAATTGCACTATGGGGGGGGAAAAGTCTTTTTCTTTTTAGTAGTAGCCCATTTTATCTCAGAAGACAGTGATTAAAAATGTAATTCTTTTCATTAAAAAAAAATCAAAGTCTCTTTATTTTTTTAGTTTACAGGGTGGCTGTTGTTTATTCGTTTAGTCGCTTCCGACTCTTCGTGACTTCATGGACCAGCCCACGCCAGAGCTTCCTGTCGGTCGTCAACACCCCCAGCTCCCCCAGGGACGAGTCCGTCACCTCTAGAATATCATCCATCCACCTTGCCCTTGGTCGGCCCCTCTTCCTTTTGCCTTCCACTCTCCCTAGCGTCAGCATCTTCTCCAGGGTGTCCTGTCTTCTCATTATGTGGCCAAAGTATTTCAGTTTGGCCTTTAATATCATTCCCTCAAGTGAGCAGTCTGGCTTAATTTCCTGGAGGATGGACTGGTTTGATCTTCTTGCAGTCCAAGGCACTCTCAGAATTTTCCTCCAACACCACAGTTCCAAAGCATTGATCTTCCTTCTCTCAGCCTTCCTTATGGTCCAGCTCTTGCAGCCATATGTTACTACGGGGAACACCATTGCTTTATGCGGATCTTTGTTGTCAGTGTGATGTCTCTGCTCTTAACTATTTTATCGAGATTTGTCATTGCTCTTCTCCCAAGGATTGAGCATCTTCTGATTTCCTGACTGCAGTCAGCATCTGCAGTAATCTTTGCACCTAGAAATACAAAGTCTTTCACTGCCTCTACATTTTCTCCCTCTATTTGCCAGTTATCAATCAAGCTGGTTGCCATAATCTTGGTTTTTTTGAGGTTTAGCTGCAGGCCAGCTTTTGCACTTTCTTCTTTCACCTTCATCATAAGGCTCCTCAGTTCCTCTTCGCTTTCAGCCATCAAAGTGGTATCATCTGCGTATCTGAGATTGTTAATGTTTCTTCCAGCAATATTAACTCCAGCCTTGGATTCCTCAAGCCCAGCATGTTGCATGATGTGTTCTGCATACAGTTGAATAGGTAGGGTGAGAGTATACAGCCCTGCCGTACTCCTTTCCCAATCTTAAACCAGTCTGTTGTTCCATGGTCTGTTCTTACCGTTGCTACCTGGTCGTTATACAGATTCTTCAGGAGGCATACAAGATGACTTGGTATCCCCATACCACTAAGAACTTGCCACAATTTGTTATGGTCCACACAGTCAAAGGCTTTAGAATACTTAATCAAACAGAAATAGATGTTTTTTTGAAACTCCCTGGCTTTTTCCATTATCCAGCGGATATTGGCAATTTGGTCCCTAGTTCCTCTGCTTTTCTAAACCCAGCTTGTACATCTGGCAATTCTCGCTCCATGAATTGCTGAAGTCTACCTTGCAGGATCTTGAGCATTACCTTACTGGCATGTGAAATGAGTGCCACTGTTCGATAGTTTGAACATTCTTTAGTGTTTCCCTTTTTTGGTATGGGGATATAAGTTGATTTTTTCCAGTCTGATGGCCATTCTTGTGTTTTCCAAATTTGCTGGCATATAGCATGCATTACCTTGACAGCATCATCTTGCAAGATTTTCAACAGTTCAGCTGGGATGCCGTCGTCTCCTGCTGCCTTGTTATTAGCAATGCTTCTTAAGGCCCATTCAACCTCACTCTTCAGGATGTCTGGCTCTAGCTCCCTGACCACACCATCAAAGCTATCCCCGATATTGTTATCCTTCCTATACAGGTCTTCCGTATATTCTTGCCACTTTTCTTGATCTCTTCTTCTTCTGTTAGGTCCTTGCCATCTTTGTTTTTGATCATACCCATTTTGGCCTGGAATTTACCTCTGATGTTTCTAATTTTCTGGAAGAGGCCTCTTGTCCTTCCTATTCTATTGTCTCCTTCCACTTCCGCACATTGCTTGTTTAAAAATAATTCCTTATCTCTTCTGGCTAACCTCTGGAATTTTGCATTTAATTGGGCGTATCTCCCCCTATCACTGTTGCCTTTTGCTTTCCTTCTTTCTTGGGCTACTTCTAGTGTCTCAGCAGACAGCCATTTTGCCTTCTTGGTTTTCTCTTTCTTTGGGATGTATTTTGTTACCGCCTCCTGAACAATGTTGCGAACTTCTGTCCAGAGTTCTTCCGGGACCCTATCTACTAGGTCCAGTCCCTTAAATCTCTTCTTCACCTCCACTGCATATTCCTTAGGAATATTAGTGAGCTCATATCTAGCTGATCTGTGGGTCTTCCCTAATCTCTTTAGTCTGATCCTAAATTGTGCAATAAGAAGTTCGTGATCGGAACTACAGTCAGCTCCAGGTCTTGTTTTTACTGACTGTATAGATGTCCGCCACCTTTGGCTGCAAAGGATGTAGTCAATCTGATTTCGGTGTTGTCCATCTGGTGAAGTCCATGTATAAAGCCGTCTCTTAGGTTGTTGGAAGAGAGTGTTTGTTATGCAGAGTGAATTGTCTTGGCAAAATTCTATCAGCCTATGTCCTGCTTCACTTTGTTCTCCCAGGCCATGCTTACCTGTAATTCCAGGTGTCATTTGACTGCCCACCTTAGCATTCCAGTCTCCTGTGATGAAAATAACATCTCTTTTAGGCGTGCTGTCCAGTAGGTGCTGCAGATCCTCATAGAACTGCTCTACTTCAGCTTCTTCAGCATCTGTGGTTGGGGCGTATATTTGGATCACTGTGATGTTAGATGGCTTGCCCTGAATTCGAATTGAGATCATTCTATCATTTTTTGGATTGTATCCAAGCACTGCTTTAACCACTTTACTATTAATTATGAAGGCTACTCCATTTCCTCTGTGGTCCTCTTGTCCACAGTAGTAGATCTGGTGGTCATTTGATGTGAAGTGGCCCATTCCAGTCCATTTCAGTTCACTGACGCCCAAAATGTCTATCTTTAATCTTGAAATCTCACCAATAACCACATCCAATTTGCCCTGGCTCATAGATCTTACGTTCCAGGTTCTAATGGTGTGTTGATCCTTAGAACATTGGATTCGCCGTTCACCACCAGCACCGTTGGCCGCTAGCCATCCATTCGGCTTTAAACTAGCTGCGTCATCACGTCTGGGGCTAGTTGAACTCATCCTCTGTTCCTCCCCAGTAGCATTTTGACCATCTTCCGACCTGGGGGTCTCATCTTCTGATGGTATACCAACATATCTCTGGTTGTACTGATCCATTTAGTTTTCACGGCAAGAATACTCGGGTGTGTTGCCATTACCTTCCCCAGGGATCGCATTTAGTCTGACCTCTCTGTCATGACCTTCCCGTCTTGGGTGGCCCTTCACGGTTTAGCTCATGGCATCATTGAGGTACTCAAGCTTCAGCACCACGACAACTAATGATCCTTTGCTGAAGACAGGGTGGCTAGAGCAAATATTTCCTCCCGATATCCCAGATCTAGCTGATACAGTGTTTTAATTGCTAATGATGCCATACCCTTTAACTGTGCTAAAAACTAGTTCTCTTATTAATATATCTGTTTCATGTAGACATTTAGAAAACTGATATTTTATAAGATGAAAAATACAACTTACAACGGGTATTGTAATTGGAAGTTTCTGTGTCCATGCGGGGAATGAAGAGCAATGGTGAGAGAGTGGATCCCTGATGGACATCTGTGCCTATCTACATAGGTGTCCAGCTACAATCTATTCTCTCACCATTGCTCTTCATTCTCTGTATGGACACTGTGACCAGAAACCTCCAGTCATAAAACCTATGGAAGCTATTATAGGCTGATGAATGTTGTGATCACCAGCAAAACACAAAGCAGTCTTGAGCAACTAATATAGGAATGGAAGGTGTGTCTTAATGACTTTGGAATGAAACTCAATGTTAAGAAGACTAAATATCTTGAATGTCGTGTCCAGACCTATGGTACCCTCAAAACTGATAGTACTGAGTTAAATCAGATGACCCAGTTCAAATACCCTAGGTCATTCATGACTTCTAATGGTGATACAATGCTGGATGCCCAAATATGGGTCAATGCTGCCTGGATGAAATGGCATCAGGTTTTAGGTGTTCTTTGTGGTAAAATAACAACAACAACTCTCTACATCTGAAATTTAAGGTCTATTAAAATGTCATCTGACCAAAATAATGCATGGAGTGGAATGTTGGCTAGTGATGAAGACACACGAGCAGGCTCTCTACACTTATGAGATGAGAATGCTACAGCTGTCATTTAGCATAACAAGACTAAGCCATGTGACAATGAAATGAAGATGTACAGAAAACCCTTAGTTTTGCCCCCATAGTTGAGAAAATGCAAGAATCATACCTAGCAGCAACAACCCCACAGCAAAACTGTTTCTTATATTAAATGTGGAAAGTTGCTGGCCAAAAGGACAACCCAAACTTGACTGATTAAAAGATGATACATGCCATGTGAAACTCAGCTGTAGAGATGCTGCAGGCTGTGTGAAATGGTATGCACAGTGGAAGTGAGAAGACTATGCAACCAAGTAGGACAAACCCTGAGAAGAAGAGGAAGTGGAAGACAATGACAACTTTGTTTGTTTCAGTGATTATCACATTACGAAATTGATTATGAGAAGAATCCATGTATCTAATACATGCAGTATTATTGCTTCTGTTAACTGGTAAAATCATTGAAAGAAACTTACCTTTTTTGTTCAAGGGACATACCTGGTGAGCTTCTGCTCATATCTCAGGTAAAACAAAAATATTGGTGTGCTTGAGAATAGATTAAAAGACAAGGTATTTGAAGCATTCTATTAGATGTTCATTCCAGTCTGTATCTATTTAACAGCATAATTCTGAACAATCTGTCTCCTCTTAAAAATTGAAAATTAATTTAGAAAAAGTCTAGTGTTAACAAGACATCTGTGCTTGAATGTAGACCTGTCTCTTCTTCTTATTTCCTTTATCAGATAATGATCCCCAAGATCTTCAGTTTGAGATTTTATAGTTCTCCCTATAAAAATTTAGACAGAAAGAAGAAATGAACACAATGTTAGAGTTGAAATTTTTACTGGAAATTGAGATTTTAAACAAATACCAAGTAATAAATATGCTGACTGTAGTTTTCATGAAGAAAAGAAAGAAAATTGGTGTGAAAGAGACTGTAATAAAGAGATTGTAAGTAAGTCTCAATTCATTTTGATAAGATACCTCTCTAATAAGGGATTGAAAAAATAAATGAAATAACATACCTAAATGCCACTTTGGTGTAATGGTTAAGGCATCATGCTAGAAACCAGGAGACTGTGAGTTCTAGCCCTGCCTTAGCCACAAAGCCAGTGCTGTGACCTTGGGCCAGGCCTTTTCTCTCAGCCCTGAGAAGCTAGCAATGGCAAACGACTTCCGAAACCTTGCCAAGAAAACTGCAAGGACTTGTCCAGGCAGTCGCCAGGAGTCAAGACTGACTCGAAGGCACCAAAACCAAAAAACAAAATGCATTCAATGGGTTTCAAGTATGTATGAAACACATACAAGGTACCCATTAGACAATCAAAAATAGTACTTTAAGTAACTGAAAATGTATTGTAAGGATCCTCAAGTAATTCATCCTTTTAGAATCCTATGATAAATTCCAAACATGTCGTCAAAAAGTGATATATTTCTGTGGCTGAGTCAAGATCACACATATTATTTAATGAAATGGGCCTAGGTAGCTTATTATACCAATATATAAACATTAAAAATCATATGTAAACAATTACGAAGCAGCAGCATAGACCCCTAAAAGTCTAAAAGTCTTGAGTCAAAATGATAGACTTTAGACTACTAGCTAAGGAGAGGGCTTGCTTTAGTTCCAGCGGCTGTTTGTTCAAAATGAAAATCCCACCATGGAAAAAGCAGAATTCACTGGCATTTTACACATATGCAAGCTGAGACCTGTAAAAAGTACCCCATTGAACATCTAAGAACATGGGGCAGACTTTAGGGGAGAAGGTGATCTACCAGTATTTGGAACTAAACCATGGAAGCCTTTGTATACAAGGCAAACATCTTGAATTGAGCTTGGAAAGCAACCAGCGACTAGTAGCTGTTTTCACACAGGGATAATATGACACCTCTAAGAGTCACTTCTCACTTCCTATGCCTACTGCCTGCATGATACAGGATCTATGTGGAGTATGGGATAGGGATTACAGATATAATTTAAAAATCTGCTTTGAGTCATACAAGCTCTTTGTATCATTATAGCATTAAAGAAAGTCAAAGTCTGAAGTGATGAGATCATACTAATTTTAATGGGAACCTCTTTTTTTGGTAATTGCAAATGGATTGTGGAAGCTGCGTGAGACAAATCTGTTTGATAAAACTCATCTGTGAAGTTTGATAAATGTCATGATATGAGTAAAACGTTCAGCCTCTACTCATTATGAAATTAGAGGTCAGTCTGGCAATGTGAACTGATGTGCAAGCTCTACTCAGGAAATATGCTTTGTAGGGAATGCAGTTATCTAGACTTCATCGTGAAGAAAATGTTGCAAAGTGTTATTTAACTGTAGAGTTTAGAATCTACATTGGGCCAGAAGCACAGCTATTCTTTCAGTTCAGCTGGATAATAACTTTCTGTTCCTGATCAGGTTCCCTGTAGTGCATCTGTATGGCAGAGATAACGTTTTCAACTAACAGAAATTTTGGAGAAATAGTTGAAGAGAACAGAGGGGAGTGAATGAGGCACATGGTCCATTCCCAGTGAGGATGTATGGAATAAAGGGACAAGCCAACAGAAACTTTTCTTTTTCCATCACAGAGACTTGGTTTTCACTAATGTTTACCTTTGCATTTGAAATGAAATGCAGCATTTGCATATAAAAGCCAGTGTGCTACATAAACTAAAATAGGTCTCTGCTCCTCTAGGATTTGTTACATGTAGTTTGGCTAGAATACCATTCAGAAAGTTCTGACATTTCTCTGCTCAAAAACTTTTAAAAGATGCATTTTTTTAAAAAAAGTTGACTTTTGCACTTGAATTAGTCTTATAAATGTCTCAAGCCAAACAAAATTTGCTTTGGGGCTGGTTGTGAGTATGGAATTTGGTTGATCAGGCTGGCTGGGAAGTGGGCATCCTGAGCCATTTTCAGAATGCATTAATTTCTTTTGCAAAGGGGTAACTCAGGAAGATTCAGCTGGATGTTGTGGGCCTTTCTTCATCAGGACCCATAAGTGATCTGTGGCTGGTAGGTTTGATTGGATTAGCCAGCTGAGAAGTCTGTGCAGTTCTGCCTTGTTCCAGATGGTTGGGGCTATAACAGATTAAAGGTGACACTGGTTTTATTTCTGCTGTCCCTAGTATTTTAATGTTAGGGTTAAAGTTAGGTTTGAATTGAATTAAAAATTAATTAATTTTAATTTCAAAACTGATGAAAAGATGAAATGGAAATAACAACTGCATTCAGCTTCATTCAGCACCTGGTTGAAGAATTCACATTCCAGTAATCTACAACACATACACACACAAACCCTTTCACCAATATAATACAGCAAATCCTTGATTTGATGGACCTGGATTTAACAGTCTTTGGATTTAATGGAATTTTGTCTGATCTTCAGGCAACAACAGATTTTACCCCAAACGACAATTCTCTGATCTCTGATGAATCAGTGTAAAGACTGATAACAGTGAAAACCTGTTTTGAGAAGAAACAGTAATCAGGAAAGTAAGTTTTCTTATGTATGAGTGCTTTGTGGGCTCAAAATTCCCCATGTAATCAATTGTGCTTTAACAGGCACCTCTCCCCTCCACCAGTTGTTTTCCCCCCAAGATTTACTATGTACCAAAGAAATCATGTTTAGCCCAATTTCTCAAGAAGGAGGATATCTTTTTCAAGAAGAACAGGTAAAAATACTTCTGCAAATGACCCTTTTTGGAGTGGGTGCATTTCTCCCCAGGCAAAACTGAAATAAATTCCTTCAAAATAAAGGGCCCCTCTTCCAAGGAGCCTTAAAATGGGTGATGAAAAATAGGGCAATAAACAATTTAAATAATGTGACAGAATTAATTCATTGTTAGGGTAGATTCCTATCTTCCCTAATTTCATCTAATCTCATGTAATCCAGTCAGAATTTATGCCCGGTTTAGTACATTTGAATATGCTGTTTCTAAATGTGAGCATTTGTCAGATGAAATTTAAATGAATTTAAATATAGTTCAGATCTGGATTTTATATGTATATAAGATATATGGTTGACTTAGGATAAAGTTTTTTTTAAAAAAAATATGTTGATATTCTTCATTTTCTTTATCTGTGATCCAGTAGAGACTTTTGTATTCATGTATGAAACAGGTTCACTGTTCTGGCCCTCAGGTTAACCAATTATTAGAATTTGAGACCCCTGACCTGTAACTTTAAAAGAGAGCAGGGGAATAATAACCAGAGTATCTTGTTCAGTCTTCTGCAGACAAATTTATATCTGCTGAAACCATTCCCTATTGATACCTGTCCAATCTCCTCTTTAAACACTTAAGGGAAATAAATTCTTCAACTCTATGGTGCCTTTTATTTTCCATATTTTTTTTTCCATTGGTAGGAAGTAATTTTTGTATATTCAACATGTTTTGCTGTAACATTGCCCATCCTTTAGTGGTGCTAGTCCATCATTCTCTTTCTATTTTTTTTTAAATCTTTTAAAATCAAGCTGCTATCATATTTCATCATAATATTATCTCAGAGCTACTTCAAATGACCCCAATTTATTCTTTCCTTCTGTATATATCAGACGTTGCCTTTGATCTATCTCTGCTGAAATGTGAATGTTTCTGTCCTACTTAAAATGCACTGTAAAATGGACGTAATTTGTCAGGGGAATAAACAGTGGTATTTAATGTAGTTTGTGCATGTAGTTTTATAATTTGGACTCATATTTTTTCAGCTCATCTAGAGTATAAATCCAGTTCTGCTCAATATGTATGTTTTATTTCATTCTATTGAGGTAATGTATAGCATAATTTACATTATAATTTGTAATATAAGATATTGTTTGCATTTTCCACTTGAAATTTGTATAAATGAATGTAATAAATGGTACAGGGAAGCAGACTATATTCCAGATTCAATGAAGAGTTGTTTGTGTAAATGCTGGCTGTCACAAAGGGTAGGGTAAGAGGTCATAGCTATAGGATAAAACAGGATAAGACTATAGATAAAAGGTAGTGGATAGAGTAAGATGATTGGATGAGTAGTAAAGAAGTTGTTAGAACCACAGCTATAAGATTAAACTCGGAATAAATTAGAAAGTAGTAAGGCTATAGGAAATAAGAAAAATATGTAGAAAGAAAGAGATTGGAATATCCTATTTGAATGTAAGTATCATTATCTGGGGACATTTGGTACTGAAACAATCTTATTCATAGGGATTCTGTCACCTCCTGCCTGAGGTTGTCACGATCCCCGAACTGAACATATGTTACTTTCTTTTCATGGATTCTGTGTTCTAAATACTTTTCAGCTAACTTATCTTGTTCTAAACAGATGATGTATGAGTTCAGTGAAGGCAGCATCTTAAGAATGGCTTAATATGACTTTTTATGAACTGATATTCATAGTTTTAGATGAAATAGGCAACTGGATAACTACATATTTCCTAGTTTAATCATGGGTCAAGTGAAAAGAGTAGCAAATAGGCCTCAGATATTGTCCAAATCATGGTCTATACATGTACACATGCAAGAGAATGGGAGATACCTATGTACTCAAAAATACAGGTCCTCGTTTAATGACCACTCGTTCAGTGACCATTCACACTTATGACAGCACTGAATGAGTGGAAGCTATGACCGGTCCTTGGAGTTCCAGCTGTCACAGCATCCCCACAGCCACATGATTGTGATTTGGGTGCTCAGACATGGTTCCGTGATCATGATTTCTGATGTTCCCTGCCAGCTTCCCACAAGCAAAATCAGTGGGGAAGCCAGTAGAAAGTTGGAAGTTGAGGTCACGTGAGGTCCTTGCTTAATGACCCCTGCATTTCCCCCCCATTAATACACTATCTGAGTCTCAAATTCTTCATCAATTCATGTAGTATGGGGATAGGTAATGAGGTGCTCCGGATGTTGTTGAGTTTCAACACCTATAGCCTCAAAGCACCATGACCAGTGGTAAGGGATGTTGGGAATTCAGACTAATACTTTTGGATGACCACAAGGTCTTCATTCGTGATGTAAAAAGTAATTTATTTACAATTCTTGTTCTTGGCTTTCAGTAAAGAATATTAATACTTAAATGGCAAAGATAATGTTATAGGTTAATGTTTAGTCTGAGAATTAATATATTAAAAAGAAATCAGAAATATTTTTAACTCTATAGTAGAAGAAGCTTAAACAACCAAGAGCCCATTATACTTGTATTACACCTTGACCTTTTGGCAACACTGTTAGTATTCAATATTTTCTCTCATTTTTAAAATCAGGTGAGTCTTTTATAATCTAAACCTTATGCTTTCAAATGTTCTTTGTTTATGCACTGATATTGACATATGAAGCCATATTAAAGACTTCTTTCTTACTGAACTGAACTGAACTGAACATACAGCAGTAGCCTGGTTAGCTTATTGATTCATGGAATATTATTCATGAGCCTACAGATGTTAAGCAAACTGATAATATAATGGACATGCAACATTAATTTTTTGCAGTGGGTTAAACATTAATAAAAAGAGCATTTGCACTACAATAGCTCATCCCTCATGAGTTTTATTGAGTAGCCTTGGCTTCTTTGCAGCATGTTGAATCTTAATAAAAGATAGCC
Source organism: Candoia aspera (assembly GCF_035149785.1). Lineage (NCBI taxonomy): Eukaryota > Metazoa > Chordata > Lepidosauria > Squamata > Candoiidae > Candoia > Candoia aspera. The sequence goes on along the minus strand of NC_086153.1, from coordinate 249,987,573 downwards.
TTCAAATTACTGTAATTTATCCAGAGGAATTTTATTTTAAATTTCACCTGTAATACTTCTTCAGAGCACAGCTTGAAGAAAAAATGAAGAGGTGTATTTAAAAAGAACATATACTGTATCCAAGAGAACCTATTTCTTTCTGCTTCGGAAATGTTTCAAAGTTCCTTTGTTGACTATCTGTTCTCTGTTTGTCTTTCTGTCTGTCTGACTCTTATGTAGCCTAGAGCTATATTAGATGGTTGAGCTGTTTGTGGGCTGTTTTCTCTCTGTAATGATTATTTCTGTATTTTTTAGATGGATAATAGTCTAATCTCAGGCAGAGGTGCCGAGAGTCGTTGGGAGTCAGGGAGGCATACAAGTTTAACAAATTATTATTATTATTTCAATAAATTTTATAACCAGGCTCAGAGAGAGTCTTGCCTCATTACACTACCATTTCCAGTTGCAAAAAAATGGACCAAACTGTAGCATTTGAGTATTGGTTTTAGAACAGCAATAATAACTAGAGTTATAGTTCCATTCTTATTTCCGATCCTTGTGATTCAGAGGGGTGGTGTCCTCTCAGTTCCTGAGCAACAAAGCTCACAGGTAAGCAGTCCAGGTTTTTTTTCCTTTCTTTATCTAGAATTCTTCAAAGAATTGAATGGACCATCCTTCAAAACTGAAACTAGTTTCTGGTTCAAAACTTTCAAGACTGGACCTTTTGTTAGGAAGAGTGAAGTTTGGTATAGTGTTAAGGTGCTGGCCCAGAAACCAGGAGACTGTGAGTTCTAGGCCTTCTTTTGGCATGAAAGCCAGCTGGGTGACTTTGGGCCAGTTGCTTTTTCTCAGCCCAACCCACCTCACAGAACTGTTGTTGAGCAGAAAATAGGAGGTGGGAGCATTAGATATATTCGCCACCTTGAGGTTTTGAAAGAGGGAGAGAGAGAGGCAGGATAAAATCATCATCATCATCATCATCATCATCATCATCATCTATTAAATCCAAAATACTTGTAATAAAAATACTAATCAAAAAGTGTTGCTGCTAACAAGTAGGTCCAGATGTTCCCCTGAAGATGATTGCTTTCACCGTTCAGCCAAATGCTATTAGGTAGGAACACACATGATCTCAGAGGAGGAATCTGCTTCACAGAGAAGGAGCTACTGCTGAAAATGTCATTCTCTAGGTCTCAGCCTCTTTCACCCAGAGCATCCTCTCCCTACTTGCCCATGTAGTGCAGGCAGAGTTTAGCTGAAGAAGATGGTCCAGAAAGTAACCAGGGCGCAAGCCATCCTTATCAGTGGGATTTTTGACTGACGGTAGCAGATGTCCTTCATTGTTACCACCACTTGTGTTTATTTGTAATATTTTATCCTGCTTTTCTACTAAAAATAGTTAAAAGTATGAATTGATACCTTTTTCTCTTTTTGCTGTATCCCACTTGATATTCTTCTCTTAGGGTCTGGCTCCAGCCCTCACATCCGCTTCCTAGTACTTGCCTGCATGATGGCTCTCCTTGTTATTTGGTTTTTGGTTGGTTCTGCTTTGTTCCTGTTCCACCAAGAACTTCTCCTGGTGTTCCTTGACAGTGTTGCCCCTTCCTCCAACCAGCACTTGATGTCTGTCATCCACAAACTGACTGCAGATTTATTCTTTAATTTTTCCTCTGTCTGACTTCAATTGAGCAGTTTCAATTAGACCAGTGAACAAGAAGGACATTTAAAAAAGTAAACAGCAGATGCAATACTGTGCACTAAAGGAGCACATTAAAAATACACATACTAAATCATATATGCTACAATTGGAGCAATACAGAGAAGACGTGCATATGCTCCCTCTCCCTCTTCCTGTCTCCTAAAAGGTGTATTTGTCTGAACTGAAGGTGCTTGGGATGCCAAACAGCTTTGCCACATCTGTAGTGTTTGGGAGCTTCTGTAGGAGAATTTTGCATTTTAATAGAATGCAAAATGGAATTCAATCTATTTGTGATGGAAATGCATTTGACAACAGATTGAAAATGGTTAGCCTAATATGGAAAAATAATTTCTCATTATCCTAAGTGACCTATCTGCATGCTGCTTACTATACTCCTTCTATTATGAGGAACAACAGTAATTCCATCCAGAACACATTTGATTTGTATATGAATACTTATGGAAAGACCTACAGAGTACTTTCCCCTTTGCTGTCAACTGTGTTTGAAATAGAATATGAACAGTTCGTTTTGCATATTTTTCTGGCAACCATGACAACAGTTCATTTGGATTTGCACTTTTTTTTTGAGAATCACCACATAGGTAACCACTAGATACAACTGAAAGTTATTAGAGGGACTATAGATATACAAAGTCCTCTTATTTTAATATATTATACCTTCACAAATAATAATGACAATATATCTGGTAATCTCTGTTTAGAGATATGGCACAAAGGGATGGCTTTGAGATTGCATGCTAACAGGTACATTAAAATCAACTAGGTATAACAAGCCAAGCACTTCACAAAATTAGGGTCATGCTTAAAATATGCAGCACTACATTCAGGTTAAATAACTTAATTTGTGTCCTAACAGTGAGACACACCCTGAGACAAGGAGTAGTTCTCTAATGTTTATTACTGCTACATAAACAATCCTAACAAACTGAATAAGCGTGGGAAAAACCCAGACATATAAACCCCAAAGGCTAAGGCGGGCCCGATCTGTGTCTCTTTGAATGGCTGCTTAATTCCTCAGTACTACGCATGCGCTTTACAGCCTGGATGGGAGCCCCCTGCTCACCATCCTTACTCATGACAATTTGGGTTAATAAGGAGAAAATGTGTATAAGAACCCTAACCCTAGTGATCATATCTAAGCTTTAATATTTTTACCCTTGTTTTGAAATGCTGCCAGTTTGACAGTTTCAAGTAATGCATGATCAGCTGTTTTAAAGATCATTTTTGAGAATTTTCTTTTCAATCTGTGAGAATGATGAGTTTCCAGAAAATCAACTCCCATTTGGGGGCCAAAGATCCAGTTGACTGGGGGTAATCAATACTGTTTTGAAGCCTGTCTCAAGTATGATAACACTGGAGAAAACTGCTACTTCAGCTCAGTCATGACAATTCCCAGTGGATCTAACAATGCAATAGCTGAAAGATTGTCATACAGTTTAAAGAACTTAAATGAAATATGTATGCCTTTCCAGTAGCTAGGCAGGAACCAATCAAGATTGAAAAAATATTTCATGTGACAAGGAAAGTTGGGTGGATTTTGGTGGGGATTTTTTTGATCATCTGAAAGGTCCTTGCTCATCAGCCTAGTTTAAGCCATTGCTCAAATGTTAAAGTATATATTCAGTAAAGAAACGAATATAAGTTTGGGGTGAGCCACTGTCTCTGAATATCTTTATTTTGTTGTTACAGGGCTCATTCACATTAAGCTTGGAATCACCTGGAATTTCTCAAGTATGGGTACAAATTTGCTACTTTAAATATTTAAATTAAAAAAAATTAATTTAATTTTAGATTCTCTTTTTTCCCCCCAAAGGTGCAAGAACCTCACCTTTCCAGAGAGTCTTCCTGAGGTCAGCATCATTTTCATATTTGTGAATGAAGCTCTTTCAGTGATTCTGCGGTCCATTCATTCTGCCATCGACAGGACTCCTGCTCATTTGTTGAAAGAGATTATTTTAGTGGATGACAATAGTAATAATGGTGAGTAGTATGTACCAAGGAGATGGCATGTTTTTGTGTGTGTTCTGATGCATTCTTAAATCATTCTGGGCTCAAGATGACTTTGATGCTGTAGTTGGCAAGATGCTCTAAAGAACAAAGCTAGTCAAGATCCCTTATTCCCCAATATTTGTTTCTCTTTTTATATCTGCACTAAATGCATCATTTCATAAAAAGAACTCTTCATCAGGCTGTTAGGCCCATCTGGTCCAGCATTCTGTCTCACAGTGGCCAACTGGATGTCTTTGGGAAGCTCACAAGCCTGAGCAAGATGTTGATGGCCTCCTTCCAATTCCATTTCCCAGCAACCAGTATTTCAGTCATACTGCGTATGATTGAGGAAGTAATGAACAACTATCAGTATTAGTCATTGATAGTCTGCTACTCAATGAACTTGTCCAGTCCCTTTTTAAAACCACCCCAGTTGCTTGCCCTTACCACAGCTTTTACCACAGTTTAATTATGTGCATGTAAAACGTATTTCCCTCTTTCTTTCTGTCATGCTCAGCTCAGACCTTACATGGCAATAGTCAGATCCTAGGCTTGAACTCAGTAGAAGTTTCATAGACAAAGCTCAGACAGAAAAAAAAAAATTTATTGCTGAACATAAATAAAAACAAATGAAACCATTACAATCAGATTGTAAGTCCAGTTTGGGTAAGACTTCAAAAATGAGGGGAAGAGAGTAGGAGGGCTATTAGAAAAATCAGTTAGGGAGACAAAATAAAATTGGAGGAATGCTTGGTGAGGTTTTGAGGTTCCAGATGTTCTTTATTGGGTCCTGAGGGAAAAAAAAACCAACCATCAATAGTCTCAACCCTAACAAAAGATTGAACAAGCAGCATATGGGAAATATAGTTGTGAGCACTGGTTGATTCTGTGCTGATGCCTGTGATACCTGAAGTTACTATGGCCTGCAGTTGTATTCCAATGACTGTCTGGATTGTAGAACAGCTGTAATAGCCAAATGTAATGGCTTAATGTTGATGCACAACTCACCATATTTATGCTCCACTTACATTTTGGTCAGATACGTGACAAATTTTTATCCCAAAATGCCCGATCTGGGGTGTTTAACACATCTGTTGGTAAAATGCCTGCCCTCCCTACAATTATGCTTCAGAAGCAGGGAGATTAACAAAGTACATAGTCCCAGGCAAAGTGTCAGAGTTCTTTGGTGTGACAACTTTTCTTGGCAGACAGTGAATCTCCCTGGGGGCTACCTAATGCAGAGTTTTATCCTCTAAAGTTTCAAATGCCAAATTGGATAGAAAGAGAAAGATATGAAAACAACTAGTAGTGTCTTCCCCTCATGCCTTAACTCTCCTGAAATTCCTTGAGTTTTCTATGCAGTCATAATGTCTGAGTAACTTTATAAACGAGCTTGTGTTATGTTTCATCTGATAGCCCATCTCTGAACTGGTTGATTAAAGCCTCTTTCATTCTAGCCCATATCCTGTGGTAGTAGTTGAAACTCAACAGCATAATTCTGCACTGAACACGAATAATATAATTAAAGGCTAATTATAAATTATATGGAGGCTCACTCAATGGGGAATCATCTAGTCTCAGGAATATAGTAGACACTGAGCAAGAAAGGAATTAAATTTATTTGGATTCCATCATATTTTTCTAATCAAAAAGTGTTACTGTTGTAATGGTTAGTTCTGTCCTACCTGTTAGGCAAGTTGTCCCACCTGTTAGGCAAATTGATTCATTGTCTAGGCTGGCTGGTCCATCTGGGTGGCCATTGGTTCGGTTACTGGAGAAAGGCATTGGCCACTTGATCAACAGTCAACAGTAGCCATCACGTCAATTCTTGATCTTTAGACAATGCCTTTCCTCTCATAGCAATGGGAGTGAATTTAGGCTATGAGGTAGCTGGGCTTGAGTGACCAAGAGTGAGCAGTAAACTGCAAATCTCCAGACTTTACATGGCAAAACTCAGATCCTAGGCTAGAAGGCAGAAGATGTCTCAAAGACAGCTCTTCCGGATAAGAATCTTTATTGTCAGCAAGGAGGAGGCTTAAATGGACAGTTGCTTGCCCATTGCTGTACGAATATGCAGGTCCCTCTGATTCCCATGGTGATTCAATCTCATACCTTTCTTTTTACCATCTGTCCCATTCAATAATTGACTTTTTAAATGGTGCTTGGTTATCTTGAAGCTGAATAGTTTTTAAGCGTTTACATAATTTCCAACTCTGGCCTAAAACTTGCTGACTTTTGGCTTACTCCTGAAATGGTCTGTCCTGAATCTCCCACCATTTAGATTAAATGTATACTTTCTCTAACATTATTTGTGTGAGAGAAAAACCTTTGTTTATCCAAGTTATCTATGCCACGCAAAATTTATATGTCTCTGTCATGGCTCCCCTTACCTCCTTCATTCCAGGCTAAAAAACCTTCATTGCTCATAATGGAAGTCCTATAAATCTTATAAACTCTAGTCCCTAATCATTTTGGCTGGTGTTTTTTCCATCTTTCCTGGCGCTATAATGTACAGTGACAAGAACTATACAAAATGTTCCAAGTGTGGTTTCACCATATTTTATAAGGGCATTATTATATCAGCAGATCTATTTTCATTTTCCTTCCTAATAATTTCAAGCAGGGAACTTGCCTTGTTTTACCGCAGCTGCATACTGGGTTGACATTTACATTGAGCTGTATACTGTGACTCCTGGTCCATCTCTGACACTTCGGATCCCATTAATATATAGATGAACTTTGAATTTTCTATATCAACATGCATCATTTCACATTTGTTTACACTCAGATACATTTGCCATTTAGAAATCCATTCTCCTAGTCTGGAGAGAGAGGTTCTTTTTGAACACCTCACAATCACTTTTTTATTTTACCATCATGAACAGTTTGGTATCATCAGCAAACATAGCCACTTCACTGCTTAACACCAACTCCTAGACATTTATATAAAAGAAAGCACCAATTTCTAGGGAACTCTACTTTGCACTTCTCAACAGTGTGAAAACTGTCCATTTACTCCTTTATCCTTACAGTACTCTCATTGCCTTACCAAGTAAATCACTTAAGCCAGAATTTGCCTGTACATTCTCAAAAATATATTTTGCTTTTGCCTTCAGCACTCCAGGGAGTGGAATCTTTGCACAAGAGAAGTTAAACTAATCTGGGAAGACTATGGCTTATTTTCTATTACCTTCAAAGCTTGAAATCTGGAGATCCAACCTGTTTCTTGATACAGATTACATATTATAGAGGGCAGATCTCCTGTCACAACTGACATGCTAGGATGGTATTCTTGACGTGTTGTTCTCTTGGTGTCTTTAAGTTTGGTGATTTTTAAAAATTCAGATAACCATACCGTGGCCCAGAACAGGCTCACGAGTAATAGAAGGAAGGGCTAAGGCAGTGTTTCTCAACCTTGGCAGCTTTAAGATTTAACTTTAAGAATTCTGGGAGTTTAAGCCCACATGTCTTAAAGTTGCCAAGATTGAGAAACACCGGGCAAAGGTCTACCCCTCCTTTTTGTGCAATAGCACCTTTCAGAGACTATTCCTTTTGGACTACCAGTGGCACACAGTAATGAAGACTGATTTTTTTCCCTTGTGTGAGAAATATAGTAGCAAGGGTCACTCCAAGTACAGTCCTAATTGGAAAACCTATTTAGCAGGCGGTGCAGTGCTTTGATTCATTTCAGAAAAATTGCTTTGGAAGGTGTGGGAGTGCAAACACAGCACTTCCAAAATGAATCTGAAGCACTGCACATTCATACTATTTAACTCCTTGTTGCTAAAAATACATATTTAGGATTTTCTGGAGTTAACATTGAGTAAAGCTTCTTGTGTTTATAAAGAAAAGGCCTAATGTGTTCTGTACTGTTTTCATTCAACTCTACTGTAAACCTCCATTTTAAAGACTGTTTCCATTGCTTTGAAATCTTTGAGCCTACTTGCTTCAGAACCAAATGAAGTTTTAGTTTATCAACCTGATAGACTGCTTCTGTTTATTCAAATACTCTGCCAACACTCTTTGATTCACAAGGAAATGCTTCACCTTGCTCAAAACCTTCATCTCTTTTAAAAATACTTCGACATACTAGGTGCCACTTTAAACCAGAAAAGGCAGTCGGAGGAATCATTTTCTGTATGTTTATGGTTAATGTGATTTCTCTATGTTTATATTTGTGGAAACCCTAATTTTGGTCCATGTTTATGTTATAGTTCATAGGAGAGAAACAGTTGGCTTAGTATGGTAACAGTATTGCTTGAAAACTGATTAAAGATTCCAAAGGCAACTTCTCAGTTGAAGAAAAAACTATTTATTTATTTGTTTGTTTGTTTGTTTGTTTATAAGACTTATATGGCCACCTATCTTATACAATAATCCTAGGTGGCTCACAGCAAAATTAATAAGGCAGCAACATAAAAACATTTCATAATCAAGTTTTAAGTTCTTGAATTACCTTATTTTTTAATGCTGCCTCGACATTCGGTATGATACTGGTGGTATGTTCATGTATCATTTCTTCACATTTATCTTGAGAAATATACAGCAGTAACTTATTCATGCAAGTTGACATGTGGCAAATTATCTTTGATTTTCACTAAGCCCTAGAACAGTTTTCGTCCAATTATAGTTGTGGAGCCTCCACTTAATCTTCTTCGAAGTCTTCTTAAAAAAATAGTTTGAGGTAGAGAAACCATGAAGATGCCATTGTATGAATGCCACTAAAATGATGGGAAGCCGATTTGGAAGTGTGCAAATGAAGCATTTTTGGTAGCTTTATTTAAGCATTTCATCTGTCAGCTTTTCCTTGGGAGTTTTGGTAAAAATAATTTGAAAGGAAAAAATGCTTCATCTGTTTTAAAAGATTTATATATATTTTACACTTTAATCCTCCCAGGTTATATATTGTGTATCAGAAATCAGTATAAGTTTATGTTAAGACTAATTATATGCCACTCTAAATAAAGTATTTCTAGGGCTAACAAACTCATTGTAAGGTTACGATGCTGCTATTCTAAAGCTTCATCTTTTTTTTTTCCCCTTACACCTTTCCCAGTCTCCAACTGAACTCCTTTTAATTAGCTCAGGAGCAATAAAACTGAATAATCCATGACTTTTGATCTTCTCCAATTTGGTATCTTCTGGATGTGTTAGAACTAGAGCTCCCAGAAGTCCCAGTTAGCATGACGTATGTCTTTCATTTCTGATTTGCCATGTTACCCAAAACTAGATAAAAAGTGATTGAATTTAAGGTGGATTAGCAGTAACTATCTATCTTCACACCATAGTCTATAGCTGACTACTTTACTGTGGTCAGACTGGTTGTAGAGTTCCATCTGTGGAGCAGAAACTCATTTTTTCTTAGTTCAGAAGAACTTGGAATATAATATTCTCCAATTACTAATGGGATTCCTGTCTGGAATCCTTGTGCATGCTGAACAAGGAAAAATAAACCACTGTTACTTGCAATTGCCAGCTAAGAGCATCTTGGGCAGAATTACTAAGTGTTATCCATTTTCTCATGATTACTTAGAACCAGCTCCGGCATGGCTCTGTTGCTGTTAAATTTTGGCCCAGCACCTGCTAAATTGTTGCTTAATGCTTCAAAAGATAGCTTCTTACATTTGAGGCAAACTTTCCAAGCAGTAACAGATTTGCACATGGTTGAAATAACTGGAAAAATTAAAAGGCAGGATGAAATAACATGTGGAGAACACCGTGCTTTATGAGGTTGAAAAAATACCATATTAATAAATCAAATTACAGCTTGAATCTGTGAACATTTAAAGATCTGTATATAGTAAAGCACATGGTTGATCAGGTTCACATTGTAAAGAACAGGGATTATCCTTTACTAAAGTGTCATGACATTTTGTTGGAAAAATATATATAATACACATAGAAAATGGTAAGCAAGATTAAGGTTTTAAGAGGAAATTGATTCATTTTCAAGTCATAAAATCCCAAATTTAGAAGAGACTAAAAGCTGCTGCAAGGCAACCTGTACTAATCTGAACAAACTATTCAGTCTTGGTCTCAACCATTTTGAAGGAGAAAATCTGAAACCATTTCTTCCTTTCTGGAGCTAGAAGATAGTAACAGCAATCTCTCAATTTTAAACTTTCTCTCTTTGAACAAAAGGTTCAAGTGGATATAACAATCCAACTCGAACTGTTTTTGAGGAAAACAGATTATCTAGACTAAATGTAATTTGCATTTAGGGCAAGCTTTATCAATGAGGTAGCTTAATTGCCCTCATGGATACATTTTGCTGAGAAATGTATCCAATGAAATAAATTTTCTTTCATCTCTCAGTGGCTTCTGATACCATGGATGTCTTGTGATCTGGTATAAGAATTCAGGGTGTTAAAGTAGTTCCACTTTCACTTATTTTACTTTTTATTTTATTTTACTTTTACGTATTTAAACTGTGCTCTTTAATAGTTACATGTAGTACTTGGCTCAGGTCATCCATGAGTTTGGATAAGGTTTCACTGTATTGTTTGTTTGTTTATGTAATCAACCTTACCTCTCACAATTGTCAAATAAAACCTTTGGCAGCATACAAAATAAAAGAACAGTTTTACAAAGGCTAAACCGAGCCAGTAATAAACAAATGTAAATCATCCTCATTGGGAAACAGCAATACAAACAATGTATACCCATGGAGTCACAAATCACCCTGTCCAGGCCTGTTGAAAAAGCCAGGTCTTCCCAGTAACAGAGGCATATGGACTTTGGGCGGAATGCTGTGCCAAAGGGCAGAGACAGCCACAGAGAAGACACCTCTGAGATCCCAAAAGGTGGAGTTGCTTTGCCGCTGGGAACTCCAGTGTGCTGAACCCTCCATACAGGCAGAAACAATTGGAGAGAGGGATCCCATAGGTATTCATACTGTAGATTACCATGTTTTATTGGTGAAAACCAGCACCTTGAATTGTACATGGAAGTCAATAGTAACCAGTGTACCTCGTGCCACTTGGGTAAAATCAGATATGCTCATAAGTATTCATGCTGCTGCAATCTGGATGCATTAATTTTTTCTTCCAAAGGCAGTCCAATATATAACACATTGCAGTAGTCCAAGTGAGTGACTGTGAGTAGGGTGTAAAACCTCCTGATGCAGAAGTGGATAAAATTGTCACATAAATTATATCTTCTTTGCAAAGATGGTGATGATGATGATGATGATGATGATGAAGATGATGATGATGATGGAGAAGGAGAAGGAGAACTACTCTGTTTCTCTTTCTCATTAGATGTAGATGCTGGAGAGCTGTCTCATTTTAGTAATGAGGCAAATGAATCCTGACAAGACAAAGTCACTGTGGGCTGGTGGTACTGAGATGGGCGACAATCTATTCTGTATTATTTGTGGATGGATGAGTAGATTATTGTTCTGATAAAACACAAATAAATGGTCAACTAGCCAATTTCTTGTAAGGAAGGTAGTAAAAAAACTAAGAGAATTTAGGGGAGTGGTTAAGAGAAAGGAGAGGCATTTGGCAGTGGAATTGAATAAAAAAAAGGAAAAGGGAAGGAAAGAACAGAGTGCCAGTTTGGTGTAATGGTGAAGGAACCAGGCTAGAAACTGGGAGATGGTGGGTTCTACTCCTGCGTTAGGCACAAAGCCAGCTGGATGACCTTGGGCCAGTCACTCACTCTCAGCCTGAGGAAGGAGGCAACAGCAAACCACTTCCAAAAAACCTTCTCAAAAAAACTGCAGGGACTAGTCCAGGCAGTCACCAGGAGTCAAAAACTGACTCGAAGGCCCCCAAAAAAAGGAAAAGGGAAGGAGAGGAGAGGAGACTGGGTAGACCTTGCAACAAAATATATAGCCTGTGTTTGGCTGCAACTTCAAGTGATCTAAAACAAATACAAAATTGTATGATGTGATCAGGAGTATGGTTCTGAAAATTAGTATATCCAACAACCTGACTGAGAAATAATGAACAATTGCAAGTTACATATAAATGCCAAGAGGCGAAAATAAGCAAATGAATTTGCGTACCATAGTAGAATATTTCCTAAAAATGGGAAAATGAATGGATAATTTTTAAAGCATGCAAAAGCTGCTAGAGACAGTGGGTAGTATGTAGACTGTTGCAAGGAATGAATGTTTATCAGCAGAAGTGAAAATATGTAGAACGATATGCTTCTGACTACTTCGTTATATGAAAGGAAAAGTTGGGTATGTCATGAGAAATATGAAAGTAATTTAAATGCACTGGGAATTGGTTACTTAAATTTGGTGGTTAAAAAAAGGATTGGGTCAAGAATGAATGGGTATGAAATCAATGTGGATTGAATACAAAAGCGAGTGACTAGTATGAAAGAAGGATGTTAATATGGTAAACGAGGATAATGGTTTAAGAGGAAGAAGAAGGAAGGAATGTTTGTCATGGCTTGCATAACAGTGGGATTCTGCCCACTTTATTATATGGAAGTGAGAATTTGATATGTCAGGGAAAACATAAAAGTAATTTGAAGGCAGTGGAAATGAAGTGCTTAAAAATGTGTATGATAAGAATGAACTGGAGCTGAATGAATATAGACTAAATACAAAAGATAATCCTTATTACTGTTCCATCTATAGAAAAAATGCATTTACCATCTTATCTGTGAAATGTGTTGGCGTGTCCTTGAAGGCACCAAGTAAACTGATAGCATAGGGCAGTGTATTACATTAAAGCGAAGAAAATTACAGATTCACAACAGACTTTCCCCATCAAGACAGGGAGGCTAGAAGTAAAAGCTACAGAAACTGGATGATCGTCTCCATTTCCATTCCAAGGATGGAATATTAGAATGACTGAAGAGCAGTAATGTGCCCTAATGAGTCTGGGGAATAGATATCTCAGATTATTCAAGTGAGATAAGACCTGGCTTCAGGAAAAGTAAAAGAAAAACACTGTGGTTATTTTCCTTTTTTACTTCTTAAAAAAATAATTACAGCACATTCAATACTTGAGATTCTTAATGAGACTTTGAGGCCTAAGGCCATAGAGCCCAAGATAATAGGTCATTAAAACTCTTGTTGCAGTGGTGCCCTAGACCCCTGAAGATTCTGGAGCCTGATTTCAAAGCAGCGTATGCATTTAAAATCAAGCATTGAAATATAATGCACTTTACAAAAGCACTGTATAGGCAGCTTTCAGATTAGAGGCTCTGTTCCAGCAGAGTGAGGTTTTCTACATGTATAAAACTCTGGGTTTTTTTGTTTTCTGTTTTGGTTAAATGAAGAGACATCCATTCCTGAAAAAGGAAATAAAGACAAATGTCATTCCAGATCCAACTGACAGTTCCTATTATGTTTGGCCATAAATCCCATTCCAAAGTTTAGGATTTTGCTATCAAGCTCAAGAAATTAGCCTGTATAATTTGGGGAATTTGATATAAAGCAGGAAGTGTTGTGTTCACTGATCCAATTTAGTTTATACATCGTAACATTTCCCATGCCATGGCGCTGACACGTGTTTCTGTTTGGGAGGGAGCTGCTGTGAAACCCTGTACCAAGCTCTGTCTGTGGAATCAGGGGAATGGAATGTGTTTGGGCTATTCTGTCTGTTCAAGGACTTTTCCCGCAGACCATCAGGAACCGTTAGGAGCACCTGTGGATATGGACTTGAGAAGATTCTAAGGGGGAGGGATTTCATTTTCACTGAGGGTTTTTAGTTTGAATTTGCCCGCGCTTTTAGTATTCTCAGCTTTCTTTGTGATCCTGCATCCTGTTCTTTATTAAATCAGATATCCTTGAACTTCTGCCTGTGAGTCTGGTAATATTTTAGAATAGGCAATCATTACAGGAAGTAAGTTAAAACAGTAATATGGATCAAGGCTGTTCTTTGCCTATAGGCCCTTTTCCTGGGGCCTGAAGGAAATATCCAATGACAATTCTAGGATCTATAGTCATACTAGCCAACTTTATGGGAAATCATCAATTTGTCTGAATTACATATGCCATATATAGTGATCTTTTTTACCATCTTTAATTTCTCTCTTCTCTCACCTTGACTGTGAGTACAAATATAGAAGATGCTGGGGAAAAGTTTATTCTGGAGATAATCTGATTTATCAAATGTCTTTTTCTTTAATGGAATAGAATTGGTCACTTCATCTGCTGTTTACTGCAAGGTAAAGTTTAGGCAGAAATTATATGGGAACCTGGTTTTGCCCTTTTGAACATGTGTTTTGTTCCTCAGATGTCACAAAGAAGCTACCTCTTGCTTAACAGGTGTCTGGAGCACATTGTATCACTTTTCTCCTAACTGGAGAACCCTCATTTTGAGTGCGCCAAAACAAAAGCAAAAGGTACCTTCTGTGCATTCAAGTGCACTTTGGCTTTGAGGTTGTCCTTTCAAAATACAGCACACATGAGCCATGCTTTTCCCCTGTCAGAACTGAATCAAGCCAAAATACAAAGTAATTTTTGTTCTCATGAGCAAGTCAAAATGCAAAAATAAAACAGACTTTTTTTTAAAAAAAAACCAACCTTCTAAGAGACCGTAAGTTATCAGAACAGTTTATTAAACTCCATTTAATGGTTGTAAAGCAAGCACATTGAGAGGAAGACTTGAGTTATAATAAATTGGATGCATAGCCTAATCAGTGGAAAGCTTTCCATCTAACAGAAAGTACTGCAGGATAATACTCCCATTTCATTAGAAAGTATCCTTTCTGTATATATTTCTCAGTTTGAGAAAGTATCAAACTGAGTTTAATCAGCTGCAGATTGCAGCACATCCCCCTATCACATTTAAAACATTGTGGAGAAGCAGACAGAGAAATTGCTCACAGAGACTTCAGGAAGCTCTGGCAAAAGCATTGTTTTAAAAATGTAGACAATTCTTAAACAATATCTGGTAATTTTACATTTTTTTAGTTAGGATTTGGATTAGAGCAGATTTTGCCTGATAAAGGATCCCGGAAGCTGGGTTTACAAATCACCTCAAATCATGAACAGAATAATTTGTGATTTACTGAATAAATTGCAGTTGGCTGAGTTCTCACAGCACTCTGAGCCATAAACCCTGGTTTACAAACCACAATAGCAGGGTTCATTATTGTGAATCCTCTTAGAGAATAACTTTGCAGCAACTCCCAAAGATATTTTATAAAATGAGCATGGCAATATGCTATTTTATTACTGCTGGAGGACGAACTGTGTGCAGTTTGGAAGACAGAGTAAATTAGCAGGCATGTTTCCTACTAAACAGGGAAAGCTTTGGAAAATATTTTCAATGAGATTCTTTTTGGCACTATCTTCATAATACAGAACCACATTTCAAATGTGAGAGGAGAGAAAAACACTATGATATTCTGCTTAGCATAGCCAAGATTTAAAAAAAAAGTTTTATAGAATAAAAACTGGAATCACAGTACAAATCAACATAGTTTCTTGGTAAGAGCCAAAGACAAGGAAGTTAATGGTGAATCTTTTCTGTTTTCATTCATGTTTGCTGATAATAGACTTCAGTTCCCTGAATGGAGAAGGAATGCTAGAACCCTTTCATAAACTTAGCTCATGAAAAATAGGGTGGCACCTTACAGTCTTTGCATTTCATTGTTACAGCCCTTGAAGCCTTTTAAGGATAATTGCTAAAAACTGAAAAGCACAGTTCTTTGCCATTTTGAGGTGGGACACACATGTAAGGACTGTGGTATAAGTCTTAAAATAGGCTTATCACAGTAAACAACCCCCCCTGCAAAACCAAAGACATCCCACCTCTTCCACAAACTCTGCTTTGCCCATGTATCTGGTGGTTCCATCTACCCTGTAGCCTTCAGCTTCCCCAGAACATTAAATGAAGCTCTTAGCAAGTGATAGATTGCCCACCCTGAACTAGAGGGACATTAGGGTTTAAACTCTCTTGCATCCCTTTCTAAAGCCACCTTCATTTTATGACTTTGGAAGGCATAAAATTATGGGATATATATCTCAAGTGATTTGACTTGTCCATGTTTTTTTTTTACTTTTTTGAATCATGCCTGTAACTCTGAAAAGTTTGTCGTTTAAAATTGTTTCTGTATGCTGTACAATCAACTTTGCCTTACCGGGTTAATGTGTAAAGATAATATCTTCTGTGATCATATTTTCTAATGCAAAGGCAGAGGGAAAAAACAGAACTTTTTCAATTGCTCTCCTTATAATTTGATACTGTTCTTGTGATTCTCTGTTTGGTTAATAGAGTAACAGTGTTCACATTCTACTTCAGACTGGACAAACAAACCAAATAAGTCACCAACAAAGATCAAACAATTTACTCAAATCAAATTTAGCAAGTTGCAGAAATGTATATGTATCATTATGACTATGAACAGCCTTCAGTAAGGGCAAGAGTATTTTGTTTGAGCATTGAGAATGATTTAGAAGTTGCCTGCATCTGGGGCAATTTTTTTAAGGTTTTAAATTCTGTTAGAATTTCTAACAGTGACCTTCCATCCCAGAGAGAGAAAATAAAACAAAAAAGGAAATGTGTAACTCCCAAAAGAAGAGACTCGAAGTCTAGAAAGCAATCAGTTCTGCTATCTGGTCTAACATTTCAGTGAGTTGAAGTACACTGAATTGATAGTAAGGTGCATTAAGCAGCAAATTACATCAGCCTAAAATCAGAGCCTAATAGTGCTAAGAGAGCTGAGGGACCTAGAGGAATAACTTTTCTTATAGATTCAAATGGCCTCTGAGCTTTAATGAGAATTCAAAGATTGTATGGGGCTATGTTCAAAGAACTATAATGCATACCTATAAGGTGACTGCCCATTGTTTTTAATAATGAAACATTACCCTTGTTTTCCACAAGAAAAAGGTGAGGAAGAACTTACCTCCCCCACCTCACAGAAAGAGAAGATTGGAGATGAAGCAATACATTAAATAGAAAATAAATTGTATTTATTTAGTTAATTTTATTTTGGTTCTGTCAGAAAGACAGAACTATCCAGCTGGACGAAACAATTATTATCAAAACTTCTGTTCCTAATCATGAGGCCAAAACAATGAAACATGTATTGTGATGTCATAACACAAGCCTCTTCATATTGTGTCATGACAGTGCACTCAGGTACATAAGGGGCAGAGTTTGCAACACAGGGCACATTCATCACTTTTCTCCCCTCCACCCATGATTTTTATATTTGTTAAATGTAGAACAAATTAATGTAATAGTAGTTTTCAAACATTTGAAAACGGGGAAATTACCACATCTCCTCTGTTTTAAAATTATTTCATCTTTCACTGGGTTGAGCGTTCTGCAGTGGGCACACCATTCGAAGACCTGAAGGGTCAGGTTGTAGACAGATCATCCCGGAGAAGGTCTATCTATGAAGTCCCTAAGAGTCAACAGTGATTTGATGGAACCTAATCAATTTTAAATTTCAGCTGGCAAGAACAGATTTGTGTTTTGAGTGATATAAATGGTTATAATTCTGCTTGTATTCATACACTATCAAAATTAAGGTTGTTACAATTATTAAGCTCCTCGTGGGAAAACGCTTAAGAACACTGCATCAGATTCGCACAGTGCATGTGCACTGCACCTCACCAATTTTTTTATATTTTCAGGTAGACCCATCATCACATTTACTTCTAAATGCATCACAAGTATAAACTTTTATTGTAAACCACCCAGACTCACTCCCTGAGTGAGATGGGCGGTGACTAAATTTGAAGTATAAATAAATAAATAAACATAAATAAGTAAACATCCTTAAACAAATCTCTGTGCAGACAGTATTATACACGTGAAATTTGTAATACAATCAGTCATATATATTAAAGTTTCTGCGTACTTGAATTAGCTACAACAGTAAGAGGTACCAATTCTATAGCTGAAAACTTGTTGCCTTTCTGTAACAGAAACAGGCAAAATTCTTTACTTTCTGTGGCAACAGTTACATTTTGTTGTTGCTGCTATTACAGAATAAAAAAGGGGAAAAAGAATAAAAAGAAAAAATAGAAAGTGCAGAAAAGAAAAAATAGAAAAATAGAAAAGAAAGAAAAAATAAGAATATAACAAAGAAAAAGAAAAGAAATATATAAAGAAATTACTTCCCCTTTCATCACAGGTATAAAGAATTTTAGTAACTTAAAATACAACAAATGATCTCTTCTTCCCATATCCCATCCCTTATCTATAAACAAAGCCTTGTGGTTCAGTCCTGATCAGCAAAAGTCCATTAAGGGTTACCAGAGATAACATGTCTAATTTTAACCTTGATCAAATGAACCAACTTTATATTCCTTCCTTTTACTTTTATCAATCGTGATCTTTAGTCCCTTCAAATAATGTCCTAGAACTTGATTTCTTTTCATTTATTCTTTGTCCCATCTCACAAAATTCTTGAAAGCTTTAACAAGTCTCTTGTGTAAAGCCAGAATAGGAAAGTTCCACACTTTCTTGGAGTACTTTCCACTCCATCAAATTCATATATTATACACCATGCATCTCATTAAATGGACTATGATCTGCAAAAGCTTTTGCAATAATAAATGTGTTACTCTTTAAGGTGCCTCAAGATCATTTATTATTTTTGTTACAAAACACTAATGAGACAATCCTCTGGAAAGTGTTATAAAGTAGCAGTGATTAATCAGTATTCATCTGAGGAAATGACCATGTAACCAGTATGCATTCTAAATTTATGGCAGTACATCTAGTATCAATTTACTTAATTTTGCATGGTGTTCATTTTAGAGTGGTAATACAGAACTTTATGCACATTCCTTATTTTATTATTTCTTTTAATTATTTTGCATCTTTACTGTAACTACATAAAGGACAACAGAAAGTCCAGCTCTGTTTTGAAGAGTGTACGAATACCTTGATTTTCATTATTTCTGTAATTATGGAGCCACAAACATAAATCAAAACTGGCTAACTTTGGGTTGGGTTACATGTATAAGATAGTTATGCCTGTTGTGTATGAATGAGCCCTACATCCATCTCCTTTACCATGGAAATCTTTGGCATGAGATTTATTGTTTGATTGAACCACCCATTCAATCTTGTGACTCTGGGTAGCATACAATCCTAAAAACAAGAATTAATAAAACAGCATTACTAAAGTCAAGGTACCTAAAACTATAATCCAATCTAACCATATATGTTGGGCTCTCCTAACAACCTGGCCCCAGTGCCTGAGGGAAAAGCCAGGTCTTCATGGGCTAACTGGGCTGGGGCCACCAGATCTCAGGAGGGACACTGTAGCGTAAGGCAGATGCCACCATAACGTTCCTGCCTTTTCTTTTTGTGTCTGCCTTGCCTACATGTGGCAGGTTGTGGGGTGAATGGGGGCTTGCCCAATCATCATTGGCTTTTTCTGGTTCACTTCCAGAGTTGCTATATGAACTATCTAAGTTCTCTCAAGGTCTTTGCTTATTTGAAGAAAGGTGAGAAATAAATCAAGTCACAGTTAAGCAAGAAAGAAAGAAATAGCAGGAAGGGAAATAGGAAAAAGAAAAAAGCAGTTGAACAATATCCTTCAATACGTTATTTTGCAATTCAGAAATCTATCCTTTTGCAAAACGTAATATTTCCTAATGACATTTTAAGTAGTTTCATTGGACTTCTTTTATAATTGGTCAAAGTGGCTCTTACTCTAAAAACCAACCACAAAATATTACTGAAGTGATGCCAAACCATGATTCAGTGTTAGATTTCAAGTGATCCTAGGCTAATTTTAAATGAATGGGAAGGGATTTAACTTTTCCTGTGGTTTTAACAAGAAATAGAAAATTCAAACATATTTGTTTGAATTAGCCCTAGCTAATTTTTAAACAACCGGGCACAAGCTTTTGAATCATCAAATGCAAAAATCAGTACAATTTGCCTGGGGTCTTTTGAAGAATTTAATGTGTCTCAAGGTTGCAATTCTTATTAGTAGTACTCCCCCCATGCACCCACAATTGCAGACTTAATAGTAAATACAGCTTGAATGTCTGGTGCAGCTACTTCAGGAGTATAAGGATCCTTTCTTTAAAAAGAAGTGGGGGCCTTCCACTTTTTACAAGTTGAAAACCAAAACTACAAAGCAGAGAACTACATTTCTGGCACAGCAGGAAACTCTAGAGCCTGAGGGACTACCCAGAGTAAGGAAAGCAGGGAATGATGGAAGATAAAAAAGCTTCCTGGACTTTGCATGTAGAATTCTATGAAGCAAAACTTCAAAGATTAACTTCACACAAGGAGTTTCCAGGAAGCAGGAGTGGGAATGAATTTTCACATGTTCAAAGCCTGATACCAGATCTGGCAGGTACCCAAAGAAGGACTAGATTGTTACTCTCTCCTGCTCAAAAGACCCTTGCATTGCTGGGATGAGAGAGAGAGGCATGAGAATTTGAACACTGATGTCACTATAAATAGAGCTCACATTTGATACATAGCAGCCACTGGAATTCTTCTGAATTGGCTTCTTAGCTTTTCTATATTAAATATACTTATTGGAATTTCTCAGATTCTTGGGTGCTTGTTGATTGGTTTTCTAATCAATCTGGAGGAGAGGCCTGATGACTGGATTGGTGTCACATCTGAAGGTCACTCATGACATAAGATTCCAAGCTGTCTTTGAGAGAGAAGTCAGAAGTCTCACCTCAAAAGGTTTATTAGGAAAAAGAATATTTCACTTCAGCTATTGCTTACAAATTCCCCTCCCCTTCCCCAAAAGTGCAAATGCTATTGTTAATGATGGTTGGTGAAGTAGAGAATACAATGGACTGTATTCTGGCAGAGTTCATTTGCACTTTTATTTTTTTTGACAGAGCTTTGGCCTCTTCTTCTCAAGTGAGAAGACCCTCTGCCTGGTAGCCATTCAAGATTCTTCCAAAAATATCTCCAGACCTAGAGGTTACCCAGACTGAGGTTAAAGTGGTTTTCAATCTTACAGTCTTTCTCTGGATATTTATTTATCTCATTAATTTGAATGGTGCACAACTTGTAGTTGCATCTCTAGGAGGCTCAATATTAAAAACATGAAAACAGAAGGTAACCAAAATAAGAAACAAACATACCTGAGAAAAACTGTAATTACTCTCTTAATCCATACAGAACAGGCTCATCTAATGCCCTAGGCCAATGCCTAAGGAAAGAGCTGAATTTTCAGTCCTTCTAAAAGGGCAGCAGGATGTGCTGAATCTTACAAGGTTGTTATCACAACTCTTGGGTCCCATCAGATAGTATTGTTTCATCAAAAGGATCCAGAGCATGCACCCCCTGTTGGATTTTGTGAGAAGGGCAGGAATAATCAGAGATAGGCAAGTGCCACAAATAACCTAGCTCTGTGCAATGAAGACTTTATAGATGATAAATAGTACCCTGTATTGCACCAGGAAGCCTACTGGACCCCAATGTAGCTTGTGAAGTAGTGGTATTACATAGGCAAATTGTGGTGTGCCCATAACTGTACCACTACATTCTGGACCTGTTGTAGCTTCCTTGTGGTCCTCAAGGGCAGCCCCATGTTGCAGTTCTCTACACAGGAGGTAACCAAAGCAGGACGGTGAGCATGGCCTCCCGATTTAGAAACGGGCACAAATGACGTATTTGTGCAAAGCCCTCCTGGCCACCACTGCCACCTGTCCTTTCAGCAGGAGCCAAGAGGACACCCAAGTTGCACACCCATGCTGTCTGGGGTAAAGCTAATACATCCAGAACTAATAAATGGAAGATCCTCAGATTCTAAAACCCACAGCTACTGAGTCTTACTAGAGTTAAACTTTAAGAGTTAAGTCTTTTAAATAACAACAACAACAACTGTTCTGTATAGCTTAATGCTTTTTTAGCCTTGTCTTATGCTGCCCAGAGTCACTTGTTTGTGAGATGGGTGGCCATATAAATTCGATGAAAAAATAACAAAACTAACCTACCCTAAATTAAACTAAACTGAAAGTTGTTCTTTGTCATGGCCCAAGGAAGAGACTCAGAAATGCTGATGGATTGGGACATGCCAAGCACTTCGGAGCCTTCCATTCCCACCACTCCATGTGGTGCTGCCAGGCCTTTCTTCTACCAGCACAGTCTTCCCCAACAACTTAGGTGCCAGGTGGGTCAAAGCATGACATCCCTGTGCCTT